>NC_089141.1:70259798-71523131 GCF_009819655.1 Sylvia atricapilla
TTAGGTCAGATGAAGCTGGTTTTCAAAGAAACAATGACTTCAATTCTGTTGCTTGAGTGTAGGAACTCAAAGCCATTTAAGAAGCTTTGGCTAAGATGACTGGCCCAACTCTGCAAGTTCAGGAAGATACAGACCTCATGTAAGTCTTCTGTCTTACATGCCAGCCCCAAAGGAAGGCCCTAGATAAACTAGCCTGTCTCAAATATCAGCAGAAGCAATATTAACATAACCAAGGCTCAACAAATAGATTTTATTTCTCTAGATCCACGAAGACAATATTTGAAGGGAAAAATGGGAGTCAGTTCTGGAAGATCCTTTTTATGCAGACTACTCTTGCAACAAAGCATATTTATTAAACAGATAGGACTTTGGTATTGTTTTTTATTAAAAAAAAAAAAAAAAAAGATAACTTTAACAATTGAAATCTTTGTACTGGTTAAATTACAGTTAGCTGCAGTTAAATGTTATCAGACAAAATAATTCAGACTCATAGAACAGAATGCAAGTCTTTAGACTCAAAGTATAGAGAGATATTACAGATCAGCACGGCTTAATGACTTAGCTCAGTTTCAGTAATTATCTGTTCTTAGTCATTTCTGCACTTGAAACAAAGTGTTATTCTAAGGTTTTTTAAAGCTTGTTTTTCTATCTTATATTATTAAAGTTTTAGTGCTTTCTACTTCCAAATACAACCAGGTCCAGTCTTTTGCTGAAGATCACAAACTGACTACAACTGTATATATGGTGTCATGTTTTAGAATGTAGAGTGGAGGGGAAGAGCCACTTGCCTTTTTACTGTTTACATCAGCAACAACCCTCATTAGAGGATGCTAGTGGGATGAAGCTTCAATTTATTTTTTTTTTATCAAACTGTCAATCTTTTTTTCAATAACTGAAAAAGTGACATTTTTAAAATATCAGGAGGTTATGAAGGTTAAACCAATTAATATGACCGTAAGTAAATCATAAATGAACTGAAACAGACAAAAAGATTTGGCTGCATTTTTGGTAGCACCAGTTAAAATAGCATCAGCAGAGGCTATCAGCCACTTTCTGCACCAGGCATAAAGTGAAAGGAATAGGAAAAATTGCAAGGATGTAGCTCCTCAGAACAGCTGTCTCTGGAATGGCGCTTTAATAGCAAAGGTGTATATGGCTGAAGTTTCACTAAAGGAGATTCTCAACAGAAAAGTGTGGGAGGCTTCATTGTTGTTTTCTTCTCTGTTTATTTTGGTTTCTTTTTCCATATCTATTTATTTAAGAGATTGATTAAATAAATATATAAATAAATGCCACTGCAACATTTGTCATTTTCCTCAAAAGTGTAAGCACACTTAGCAGTATCCTTCAAGATTTTTTTTTTTTTTAAATCTGAGCCTTAAGCATTCTGTTAAACACAGTGTACTCAAAGAAGGAAGTCATCCACTAAGGATTCATAGAGTATATGACTAAAGGAAATTATGTATTTTCAGAAGATAGTGTAACTGTGGATGGAAGTGGAATGAGTTAATCTCAAACTCCCTAATTTCTCCTGCAAATGGAAATCTCTCCTCCTTTTTGTTTATATGATAAATATATACTTCTAAAATATGCATATATTAATGAAGTACTTGGTACAATAGAGAAGAAAACTTTTTCCTAGGTCATAATTTTTTTGAAGTTCCCATCTGCTGTATATTTCTAAAAATGTAGGTACCAAGGAATCATATTCTTGGTTTATATAGTGATAAGGAAAAAATGTAGTTTTTAGACTAGAAAGGCCACAGGTTATGCACTATATTTAAAAATTATAAAATTTACCAGGCAGAAATATCAACTGTATAGGTATAAATAAGTATTTATTTTCTGTAACATAATAACTATGATAATATAAATTTGTAGATGGAATCATAGAATTAATTAGGTTTGAAAAAACCTCTGAGGTCATCAGGTCCAATCTTTGAACAACCACCACCTTGACAACCAGACCATGGCCTTGAGTGCCATACCCAGTCAGCATGTGTAGATTGTGGTTTGATTAACCTTAATCAAAGACTTTGTTGTAGGATTTCTATTCAACCTAATGAGACCAAAGAGTGTAAAGGTCTTCACTGGGCATTTTGGAATTCCTGTGCTGAACTCCATCTACCCTGAGCTGGTTTACTGGAGAGCTGTTTTACTACTGTACACAACCACTCACACACTAGGAGATGCACCTGAAACCATTTACTCCAGGTAAAAACAGGTGATGCTTTCAAATGTTATCTAAATTTTGAAGCATTTATTTATTTCTGGGCTTAGTTATCTGATGAATTTTACAATTGAGATTCTTTTCATAAAGTTTAAGTCACCACAATTTAGTCATCTATATCTGTGTTTAAATTATGTAAAGTCTCTTCCGCTTGTCTTAGGTCATTATTTTGCAACTGAAGGAAGAGTCACTCTATCTGTCTAACAGTCATTCACACTGTCTCCCTCCATTAACTACATTGCGCATCAAGAGGAGCTGCTCGATTCACATACTCAAATTTTAGGTGGCTAAAATTAGATTAGACAAGTGAGTCTGCAGAATAACTTGTATTTCTTTCACATTTGAAATATTTTGAATCTTGTCATAGCAGCATAATACTTTTATTTGCAATAATCTAAAATCTGCCTATGGACAGACAAGTTGAAAGAAAAACATATTTCAAAAATTGCACTTACCTATTATAGAAAGAAATCAGTAAAAACGTGAAAAAAATTGGCATCATCTCATACAACTAGTTGGGTGGTTAAGAATCCCATTGAGATGCAGAAGCATTTTCTCACAGAATATCTTTATTCTGAAAGTAGTAAATAAAATGCCCTTTCCCCTCAGGAGGGCCTCCTATGGCTTATGTAAAAAAATAACATAGGGAATAAATATTATCAAATTATGACACATTAGCCAGGGTATCAATTCAGCACAAAGCTCAGGTATCTGTATTCCTCAGACATGCAATTCAAAAGAATTGGGCTGTTGCTTTCTTGGATTTGACTTTTCCCACATGTGTTTACAACTCAGAGATCATTATATTGATTTTCAAGAACTGTTCTGGTATAATCTTAATTTGACCGGAAAGTAATTTCCAGAATGTAAGATCTCTTCTTTAAAAAATGGCTGCTAACTTTTGCAGTGCTGGAGATATACTTGGAGTTTTTATGTACTGCTTGAGTGTTGTACTGAATTCACACAAACATAGAAACAAACACAGAAACAATACAGCAATACAGTCACTGGAGTAAATCAGTAAATATTTATGTCAGTTTTAGTATGCAGTAGTGAGAAATTCAATTTTTTATTCCTTTCTTTTTTTCTCTTTTTCTTTTTAATAATCTAAAAGAATGCAATCATAAATCATGGTTGGTTCACCTTCAGGTTGACAGGTTGGTTTAGATGATGCAAATCAAGTACTTTCAGCCAAATAACAACTGCTCTAGATCCTGATGCTATAAGGTAACAACATCGCTGACTGAAGCACTACTCCCAACAAATAAAATCATATACTTCTGTCACATAAAACTGAAAAATGTCCCTTAAAAGATATTGTTTCTTAAAAGATATTATTTTTCTTTTTTCTTAAAATATATTCTTAAAAGATATTATGTATCTCAAAAGATGTTATTGTTTTCTTCATAGCAGTCCATACAGTGTTCTGTTTAGGGTTTGTGACTAAACGTTGAAAACCTGCTGCTGTTCTGAATATGATTGAGCAGGTTTTGCACAGTGTCATGGCATTTTCTTTTTCCCTGCTTTACTGCCCACGGTGGTTAGGATGACTTGGGTTTGTTTTGTTACCTGTGTTGATCTTAATTCTTCTTCCTTCTTTTCTTTTTTCTTGTTTCTTGTTTCTTGTTTCTTGTTTCTTGTTTCTTGTTTGTTTCTTGTTTCTTGTTTCTTCTTTCTTCTTTCTTCTTTCTTCTTTCTTCTTTCTTCTTTCTCTCTTCTTTCTTCTTTTTTCTTTCTTCTTTCTTCTTCCTTCCTTTCTTTCTTCTTTCCTTCTTCCTTCTTTCTTCTTTCTTTCTTCCTTCTTCTTTTTCTTCCTTCTTCTTTCTTTCTTCCTTCTTTCTTTTTCCCTGATTAAGATATCTTTATCTCAGTCTATGAGTTTTCTTGCTTTTTCTCTTTCTATTCCTTCCCCAGTCCCCTTTGGGATGGTGTAGAGAGTAAGCCAACAGGTAAATGGTGCTTTTCTTTCAGCATAGGCTAACTCACCAAAGAACTCAATCCCATAACAAGAGGACAAGGGAGCAAAATTATGTACAACTTTTGCTGTAATTAAACTTTTTTGATTCAGTTACTTCGTGTGCAACACAGGTTTTTTACCAGTGATTGTGGTTTTCTTAATATTTCATTTTTCCTTACTTATATTTTGCTGATCTATTCCGTATTTAAATAATAAACTGCTAACATCTGATTTTTTAGTAATTCAAGTTGCTGCATTTTCAGCTTAAAATAAGAATGATAAAACTATTTTTGAAACTTCTACATTTATTCCTGGTAAGTCAGTTCATTGCTGATCTTGTTTATTGTGCCTTTTTACCACAGCTTTCAGAATGAGAAATCCATTAATATTATTGTCAATAGGAATATTTTATTATGTACTTCAAAAAGTTATGATTTAGCCCATTTTTGGAGTATTTTCAAAGAACAGAATGAAAAGAAAACAAGTCTTAGAAATCTCAGGCTTTCTTCATTCACAAAAGAAATATACTCATTACATTGAATTGGCAGCATTTTTATGCAATGAAAACAGTCACACTGGTACACACTGTTTGGGGTAGTTACTGGTTGATTCTGAAGTGTGGAGCAGCAATGATTGCATGGGGTTTCAGATTTGGGACAAACTTATCTGGAGAAAAATCAAGACTTAGAAATGGTAATCTAGTGATGTTTTAGATACCCTACAGAAGTAAGGTATCTATCTGATCGTGCGCCTATAGCGGCACACTACTACAGTGTGCAACACGTAAAGTGTTTCTAGTGCAGGAACTACAGGACATGTGTGCCCTTTAGGCTGTAGGATACCATAGGCTGTGCAGGATACAGCTAAGAAAATCAAATTATGTTTAATACATAAATACTCCTGGTTGATGACACTCATTTCTGACTGCTGTCTGCATGTGTTTGAGCTGTCTGAGCTCTCATTAGAAACAGTAGATATCTCAGTACT
Organism: Sylvia atricapilla; assembly: GCF_009819655.1. Classification (NCBI taxonomy): domain Eukaryota; kingdom Metazoa; phylum Chordata; class Aves; order Passeriformes; family Sylviidae; genus Sylvia; species Sylvia atricapilla. The sequence goes on from NC_089141.1 coordinate 70,264,973, forward strand.
GTAAAATTTATTTTGAACAGAGCTTGAAATTGAATTAATAAGCAACTCTATAGATTATGAGGCTAGAGTTCGTTTTTGGTTTCTCTTGTCTAACATTGCAGATGGACTCTCAAAAGTCACCACTTTTATGTTAAAGAGAACCACTCACTACAGAGATATAGCTGGCCTAGTGATGCACTTGAAATTTAAGTTACTTAACTAATTTCATCCAGCTAGGATACTGGAGTATCATAACACAGAATCTGGAGTCTTCTCCAGGGTAAAGAACCTGGCAATGTGCTTTGAAAGAATAAAGTTGGAATCACCTGTTAAAAACGACAATACACTTTTTGTTGGTTAGCAGCATGTACCTGAACTACTGGCTTTCTCTAAGGAAATAAAGGGATGGATTACTGTTGTCAGATATATGTAGCCATTTACCGGCTCATTTATCACAGGCCTTTGCTTTCCTTGGAGTCACTGAAAAAGATTTTCTTTATTTAAGATGAAAACACTGATCCCAGAGTAATGAAAAATGTTGTGTTGCCACTGACTAAAGACTAAATTGATGCATCTAGAATGTATACATTTACCTAATCAGTATGTGCTCTCCCCAGACCCTCTCCTCTTTTTCTCAATGCAGTTTATGAACAGCCTTTTTTAATGCCTATACACCAAAATAGATTTTTTTCTCAAAAATCAGATTATATAATATAGACATATAATAGTTTTAGGATGATAGTGGCTATTTTGAGCCTTGTATTTGGACACAGATTATGATTGATACATACTATGAAGAATAATCCAAATCAAAATAGACAATATCAATGAATACCATAATTATTATGGTAGTTTATAAAAATAGAACTAAATCCAGTATGTGCCTTTCTGAAACTGCCAAACTGCATTAAGGGAAATAATGATAGGGAATTCCCAGCTGTAAATCTGCAGATCAGGAAACAGAGCATTGGTGATTAAAGTAGAAACAGTTATTTTTTTCATGTATACAAATTTACCGCTTCAACAGATGAGTTTATTTAAAATTTCCAAGACAATGCAATTTAATTTCAACAGAATTTTAATATAAAATACAACAGAAATATTTAAAAATTAATCATAAAATTAAAATATATTTAATCTGTTAATATAAAAGCATATTTTCCAGCTCTTGCTAAAATGAAGGGTTTTTACACTCCTGAAATTGGTTTTTAATATTATTTTGCTTTTAATTCATCAAAACCAATGTTATATTAAATTGTGTTTTCTTGCAATTTCTTCTATACAATTTTCTAACTTGATAGTTCCATTTTTCTGTGTATATTTTACTTACTAACCAGTCTATAAGCATTATTCATACAGCCAAATTTACTGCCTTCTTTGAGTAGTAGGTCTTTACACCTCCAAATATCTCCCAAAACATCTTTCAGGATAGAATATGTTTATCCTTGATCAGATTAATTACCTAGTGGTTTTTCCTTGTCATTTCTCTTTATAGACTGCCCAAAAGAGTTGATATTACCAGACTAAGTTCCAGAAATTCAAATTTAAGTCAGGATAGGTTTTCTGTTGCCTCCAAAGTATCTGATGTTATAATAAATCCTCATGGAATAAGTAATCATGAAGAAAATGACCAATAATTAAGAATAAGGATCTAAGAAATCTCCACAGGTCAGTGGTTCACTATTTTAATGGAACAGTTAAAAAGCAGTTCTTGAGGTTATGATAGTAAAAAAAAAAATCTCACCTGAGTGAAACAAATATTCTATTTTTTTCTCCTTAAATAGTTAAAATCAGCAACAAAAATAGCTGGTTTCTGGATTGTCTAGTGCAAAAATACTGCACTGCTCAAAATTTTCATAATTCTAGGATCTGGGATTATTTGGGGGTGGTGAGGCAAAACTCCTTTTAATGTGATTTTATGCATTTACACTGAAGCACTGGGAAGGGATTTTTTCATCCTGATGCATAAAGCTCACTGAGAAGAATACATTTAGGATTTTCTGAGTTAAGCCAGAAGCAATGATATAATAATTTTCCAAATATCTATGTAAATAGTAAAATTGAAAAAGCAAAAGCCAAACTAGTTCAACTTTTCTCTCTATGATATAAGAATCTGGTTTAGTTATAGCCTTGGGCATTAACTCTATTCCAAAGTTTGTAACAGACAAAATTTTTACCTGAATGTTTTGAAGATGTCAGTCATCTGGATGTACTTACATAGGTAAAATTTAATACATCAAAATTTTAGGCCCCATGGTGATTGCCAACCCTGTCACTCAGGTTAGTTTGCTCAACAGAACAATTAATTTTCACTGCCTTAGCAGAATTGCTTACTTGCCCATTTATTTTCACTTTTGTCTCAGTTTTCAAAGCCTGGGGCATATTCAATATGTACTCAAGAATTAAAAATATTGTTCCAAAAGCATTCCCAGAATGGAGAATGAAATTGGAGGCCAGAAGATTGAAATTAAAGTAGAGGTTAGTAAATAAGTGATCCATATCAATGAAACTGTTAGAAGTTAGTAGTGCTCTACTTAAAGTGGGCACATGTACTGCTGATGAATAAACATTGTCCTGATGTAGTGGAAAAATGTTGCTCCAGCTTGGGATTTGTTCTGGCCATCTGCAAATACATAACTCTGTGCAAGCTTCACCCTGAAAAAATTATTCTTAATTATTTTCATGGTCTGCAAGAATTATGTTGCTCTTTTCACTCTAAATTTCTTTGAAAAAATATTCATCAGATGGTTGTCACATCCTATCAGCATTATTATTCAACTGTAATTATGTTTACCACATGAAAAATCAAATGAAAACAGCAAGGCCTAATCTTTACTTGTAAACATATAGAGGCATTTATGAATACCTGAAGAATATTTTGATATAAATTAACACACAATATTAATAACAATTAATATTAATAGAATTTCATAATATCAATAAAAATCATTATAAAGTGGTTCAGAACAGAATTTTAGAATTAGAATAAATGAGAGTAAATAGAAATGCATGGTTTTGAGGTATCAATTCTGCATTACCTTGTTTCATTTTAATGAGGTAATTATTGGCATATTTCATGAACATTAACAGAAAAGAAAAATTACAAAGCCTGGAGAATTCAAGGCTCAAATCAAGTGATAGGCAATATTATTTGTCATCTTGGAAAAAAACCCAGAGGAAGCAGTATTACTTTACATATCCTTATAATGTTTTTTAAAGAGCATAGTTTAAAACCTTCTGGGAATCTAGATAGCAATTACATTATTGCCTTTGATATCTCTTAGACATTGCGTTTAATTACAGGTAAAGATGGAGAGTGCTAAATTTATCTTTTCTATGGTTAGAGATAGCCTAAATAAAGTTTGGCTGTTTTATACATTGGCTTCCTTTCATTGCTGCATAATTTTATCAGAAATGCCTGGATTGCAGCTTTAAAAATAAAGAAAAACAGAAACTTTTGCTTAAGGAAATAGAAAAGATGATGAGGGAAATAGCAGTTCTTTCCAGTAATTACTTTCCAGTAAGTATATTCAATTAGACTGAATATGTGCAGCAAAACATTAAGGAAAGAAGATTTCCTCCATTTTAGATGAAACTTTTACATTTGGCAAAGTAAATATGCAAAAAAGAACGGCTAGGTTATAACCCAAAAGGATGAAAAATCCAGTCATGATATTTTCCTACAAAGTACAGTGTTTTTTCTCCAGTGTACTTATATTTGGACAAGATATCAAATTCATTTGCCATGGAAATACTTTAACGTACGTGCCATAGTACGAAGTCTACAGTCAAGTTTTGGGCTATTTCTCAATATATTGATATATTGAAAGATATTGACAGCATGAGCCCATTGGAAGTCAAAAAAGTTCAAAATGAGATGCTTTGTACCTTTAGACTTTAACTGAATGAATGTATTGTCCCTGCATTGAATTTATGCACCTACTAAAAACTGAGCCATTATATCAATTTCCATGTAATCTCATTCTGGAAATATTGTTGCTAAGATAAAGGAAATAGAAAGATGAAAAATACAGAGGAATAATGAACAAAAAATGCACATGTTTATATTAATGGCAACGGACTGGATTGTGTCTATTTCTGTAGCATATTTTCACTGAATGAAGAATAACTTAAAAATCCTTTACTGGAAAATTTTACAGATACTATTTTTCCTCTCTCAAACATCTTTGCATTCATACAGATGTCATTATTTTTAAAAGAACACCCACAGCACATTCAGATTTGGCATTGTGGTATTTTTTAATGCTTTCTGAAAAACTAATACTTTGGAGAGGTTACACATACAAAAATGTACAAGAAATCTAATAAAATGTGTTTTATTCTTTCATGGACAATACATTACTGATAGGTATAAATTGTTATTCATTCCCTAGGCAGAGAAACAAAAGTAATGTCTTAGTATTACTTGGAGACAATTAAACCAATGATGTTAACTAAAAGAGTATTTTAATCTTGAACTGACATTAGATCAGTCCTTAAAAGAGCAACCTTTTCTTTGCTAAGTAACAACTAGCAAAGTCAGGTTGCTTAATTAATTCAATAATAATGTTTGTGCATTATAAGTCTTAAATATTATACATTATAACATATTTTGGATTAGTCTTTGTACCAATTCTTAGTATTTAATGAAGTTACTATTTTTTCCCCATTACTGTTAAGTGGGTTTTTACTCTGATTTTTGATTCAGTTATACCTTAAGAGAATAAGTGGATGTTTCTTTCAATAGTTCTTATAGGAAAAAAAGAGTCATTACCTGCTGGATTATTAGGGACCTTTCCACAATGACAACCACGTGTCTACCTGCATAGAAGGGGTGATGTTTCTTTCTTGGCAAATTTTCTTTGCAAGTATGTCCCAAAATATTTGTTCTTTTTCAAATTTTGGACAGTATGAAGTTACTATGAACAAAATTAGTCAATTAACTCACGTAAACTGCAAATTTTTGTGCTCATATTGGATTGGAAAAACACTGACAGTTCCCAAATTTGGTCTGGAAAAAGTTAATCTGCATTATAAGCTAGACATATAGATAATTTTTTTTCTATTTTCAATTAAAACTTCCAGGTTTTAGAAAATCACAATGTCTTCAAACTACCAAATAAATATTCATATAAGCAAATTAGGATATCAAAGCAAAAAATTGTCAAATTAACATATATATATATCATTATATAATTCACACATTGTATTTTTGAGAAATTTTTTTGATTTCTTCAGTGGTGAATATCACTTCTGCTTACTGTTGAGGAACTAGGAACTCAAATTTAATCACATCAACTGAATGTGGAAAATATTCACTCAATCTCGGTTGAGTACATATGTAAAAGCTAATTTCAATAATAAAAATAGAAAGAACTATGAAAAAGAAAGCTGAGTGGGAAAGGAATTATAAATAAAACTTTAATTTTTCTTTCACTTTTTTATTTTTTTTTTATGTGTGTGTGTATGTGTAAAAATGGAATCCTAATTGGAAACATTTTTAGAGTACCAGAGCAGATTGTACATAGGAATCTTTCTCTCCCCAGAAATACGGAATGCAAAATTTAAGCTTTGTGCTGTCAATCATCATCTCACTTTCAGTATGAAGTGATTAACTGTTCTGGAAAACATATATTTGCTTCTATGGAAAACAAAACAAAACAAACAAACAAACAAACAACAAAAAACAAACATAAAATACCACCATCACCATGTCAAAAACAGCAGGAACAGAAATAAGACATAGCAGAATTTGATAGTAAGTGCCTAAAATCCTGTACTTTGTTGATGACATCGTTAATGGAAAAAGTCTGAAAAATGATACACCAAGTCAAATAATTTAATAAATGTGAATAATGAAGAAGGATTCAAAGACAAGAGAAACAGAAAAAAGTAATATTGAAAGGAATGGGGAAAATTTACTTTTTGTGGAAGTACTGTTGGGCAAGTGGATGTTCCAAGAAAATTATAACATATTCTACCTGATTCTAGGTAAATGCTCTGTCAGCATTTCTGAGTTAGACTAAAGAAACTTGTGTCACATGGGACAGCAGTCCAGTTCACACGGCCTAAAGTCAGATCAGAACTGAAATGGTTTATTGAAAACATGACTTAAGGGCAATCAATGAGCTATATATTAAAGATCAATATAAGCCAGATAAATAATCTGCAACAGATAAATAATACTTACATATTGTTAAGATCATTAAACACAAATAAAGTTCCAAAAAACTTTTCTTCATTAGTCTGAATTTCTGTTTCCTTCTCAGAAACCATCAGTGAGCTCCTGTCTAGGCATGAAGGGCTGTGTGGAGCTGAAGAACATCCCTGCTGCTGCTGTTTTCTTCAAGTGGAATTTTCTGTGGTTTAGTTTGAGCCTGTTGGCTCTTTTCATAGCACTGGATACCACTGAAAATAGTCTGGCACCATGCACTTGGCACCTTCTCTTATACTCATTGATAAAATCCACTTCTCAGCTTTCTCATCTCCAGGCTAAGCAGGTCCAGCTCCCTCAGCCTTTCTTTGGAAGAGAGATGCTCCAGACATTCACTGAACTTTTTTCTGTAGGTCCTTGTCTCTTTTGTACTGAGGAGCCCCAAACAGGGCACAGCACTCCAGATGTGGCCTCACTAGGGCTGAGTAGAGGGGTGGGATCACTTTTCTTGACCTGCTGGACATGCTCTTCCTAATGCACCCCAAGATGCCATTGATCTTCTCAGCCACAGGGGAGCATTGCTGGCTCATGGTTACCTTGTCCACCAGGACACTTCTTGCTCATGGTGAGTAGAAGTAAAATGACCAACTTTTATCAGCACTAGATTGCTACAGTCAATCTATTGAGTACTATTAAGTAATTAATCTATTAAGTACTATTGCAGCTATAAGAGTGCAAGTTACTTAATATGTTTACCTAGAACTCAAACATCTTGTACACAAGTATATATTGTGTCACCATGGCACTTCTCAAAATAGATTATCATTTACACTAAACCATAAGATGGAATTTTCACATCTCCTTCATTTAAATCTCTACTACATTAATTAATTTTATATTGTCTTGTTATATTATCATGTTAAATTCAACTAACTCTCTACTTATCTTCAGGAGAATCAAAGCCCTTTTTTATTATCTAAAAACGGCAGCAAGTGCTAAGATATATAACTACAGGTATATGTTAGATATTCCTTGTGTTTTCTATTGTCTACAAATGAAAGACCTAGAAGACTCTAAATAATGAATCCGAGATTGTAATGCTTTTATTGCATTTCAAATCCAATTTTACAATTTCAAACTTTTCTTTCTGCTATTAAATCTTCAGTCAAAGCAAGGTTATACTCACTCTTTATTCTGCGAGTCTCTGATCCTTTAAAAGACTTTTGTTGAGCATTTCCTTGTACTCTTGTGTGTTATCTTGAAAGATTTCAACTGAAATCACTTACCATGAGCCATGAAGACATATCGAGATTAGTAAATAAAGTCATATAAAACAAAAGTTTGATAAAATAAATTGAAGCATGGAATCTTCTTCTGCTTTGTTTCCCACCGCAAACTGTTCTGTGGATCATAGTCTTCTTGGAGCCTTAGATTATGAAAATAAAGGTAATAACCTACCTAAATAAAAAACAGTATTTCCATTGACACCTGGATGAACTTTGAATCACTCTCATTCTTCTATTTTACATGGTCTTTCTATATCATAGAGTTAATATCAATTGCTAACACTATTTCCAGTGTGTTCAATTGCAGTGCATAAAACCAACCACATCACAATATTTTCCTAATTCTCTTTCCAGTTTCCCACTTCACAGTTGGAACACTATTTTTGCTTTCTTTTCATTGTTCTTCTCCCTGTGAGAGAGTTTCTTTTCAGCTTATATTTTCCATGTTCTTTTCCATGTATCCTTCATTTCTAGCCAAAATCTGACATTCTGTCAGCATTACATAAGATATTTATCTCTGTCCAATTGAAGTTCTGTACTATATAGTACATCTGTGAATATTGATCTGGAATGACAGATAGTTCCACTGAAAAGGTCTGCATTTTACTACTTGCTGGAACCATTTCTTATGTATTTATTAGTGTAGAACTTTTGGTGTTTGCATTAATGAATCAAAAATAAGCAACAGTTCTATTAGTTATTTTACATGTATTTTCCTTCTGAATGTCTCTCACTTACTTCCATCTGCTTGTTAACATATTAAATATTTTTCTTTTTCATTCTGGAAATTATAAGAAGGAAATGAAGAACATTATGTTTAGATGAAAAGAGTATATTGTTTATTCTCCCTTTTTGATCATGCACAATATCTAGCAATTTCCTTGTGAAGACCCTGTTTTCTTAATATAAAAATAGTTATAGTTATTCCTTGTGTGGAGATATATTAATCTGTTAAAATTAAAAAAAAAAAATCTTTGCAGCTTATGAAATTTTATACCATTAAAACTTCATGGAGGGTTTTTTTGTGATTATTATTATTATTATTATATTATTATTATTTTCCACTATAAATTTCAGAGATAATAAATAGGCAATTTTGACAATAAAAATATTAGAACATAATGAAAATAAATATAAATATTGATAGCATAGGTCTATTCCCAAAATACACTTTTCTTTTTAGTATTGCTTTAGTTCACAGTACTTAACCTCCTACATCAATTAGATTAATTAGATCTGAGGTAATTATTCCTCTAGTAATATATAAATAGTAAAGGGTTGGATGTTGTTCCTAATGTGAGAAAATGAGAACATAGTGTTCTAGAGAAGTTTCTTTCAATGCGTATGTAGATGTGATTTTCTATAGCTATAATAAACACCTATATCTGCATCAGAAAAAATACTGTTTAATCCCAGACCAGCAACTAAGCATCACATTGCCACTCACTCACTCTGCTCTTGAGTAGAAGTGAGATAAATGCAGTTTAACAGGTAAAGCAAAAGCTGTGTACACAAGCAAAGCAAAGCAAGGATTTTTTTACCACATCCTATCACTGGGCAGGTGTTCAGCCATCTTCAGGAAAGCAGGGCTCTGTCACACGTAACAATGTCTAGGGAAGACTAGTGTCATCACTAGTGTCATCTGAATGTCCTTTCTCTTCCTCCAGCTTTAAACCGAAAAACCCAAGAGAGAACAAACAAGACCCCAATGACGAACAAAACCCCACAACGATAACAGATATTATTCTATTTTTTTAAACAAATTTAAAACTAGTTATGGGAAAATAACTATTATAGACAATATTACAGATTAAGTTAAAGGTCTTAAGAGTCATAGCAAGAAATTCAGTGTATGTGAAAACAAAAATTAAACAAAACTCTGTAGTTGATTGATACATAAAAAGCCTACAGCTATCTAAATCTGGAATTTAATGTTTAGAACCCTTGTGGAAAACATGCAGCAAAAAAAGAAATAAGTATATTTGCAGGCCATGCATGAACCAGATAGGTCATTAAATCCAATTTCATAGAAATGGCAAAATTCACAACAAGTTTCTTTACATAAATATTTGAAAATAGATAAAGCTGTTTCCTCTACCTGTCTGCTGAAGTGACTAAGATGGATTTCAGTGTTAACTTTCACACCTAGTGTCAAGAAAATGATGGACAGCATGAGTTATCTAGTACCTAATGATGCCACATCTTGCATCTTCTGACATATAATTATGACACCTGCAGCAAAAAATCTGAATACTTCCCCACGACACCTCATATCACTTTCAGGGGGTTTTGTCCCATTTGCTCTTATTGGAAAACAGATATTATACATTGTTCTGGCAGTAGGAACATGCACCTATTTTGCAGTCTAAAGTTATCTGTAACTGAGAGTAGAAAAATATTTTAGTGCAATTTTTTTACTTTTCCTCTAAAGTTTTATTTTCCTTGAATTTCTCCGACACATTTATGAGCAGCAGTCATCCTCTCACCATTTAAATGGTAAACTCAACTACTCTAGCTCTCTGATTCATCAATAGGATAGGTTTTCCGTATTTCTGATTGTACCAATTGCCTTTCTTTGCATCAGGTTCACAGTTACCTTTAAGCATGCATGATTACACTGTGTGATGTTTCAAGTGACTCTGCAAGCCATTAAGAATATTTTCCTGTCTCTGAAATACCAATCTTGTTTGATTTGTTGTTTGTTCAGTTTATTTTGCTTTCTCCATGGCTGTGTCATAGGGGCACTCAAAAGTTATCCCTCAGCTGGAGCTTATATCTATTTCCATTTGTACAACAGAACCCCATAATTACAGGTGTTGAACTGGAATTTTGTATTATTAATTTTTTTCCTATCTTAGTTGTTTCAGCCTTCAAAGTAATGGTGTTTTTTTCTGTATTTTTATTCCAACTGTCTTTTTTGTTGACAAACTCTTTCTATGACTTTGTGTCATCAGCATTTTTTATCAACATTTTATTTTCTGTGCCAAGGCCAAGTGGAAATGTTAAGCAAGATTTTCCCTAGACATGTACTTTAGGAGCGCTATTGATTTACATACAGTAGAATCCAGCTCCATTTGGCCATTAGCGTTCATCTTGGTAATAAGAATCATTGGAAAAGGGATGACTGTGTTTATACACCACAAATATACCCACAAGAGGCATATTAAAATCTGTAAATAATTTCTAGGTAATACATAAATGAAAATTTGAAGTAACTCCTATTTCACAATTAGTTGAAAAATATTGATGATTTAAAAATTATTTTTAAAAATCTCTACTTCTCAATAATAAAAAGAAATAAGTGTCAGGATAGAGTTTCTTTGGGAAAAATAAAAGAAAAAAGCAAGCAAGCAAGAAAACAAAAACCCATCTGGAACACCACAAAGTGCTTACAGTGTAAACCATCTTTAAAAAAATGATAACTTTGCAATAAAACAATACTTATTTAAACCTTTCAGTGTTCATTATAACCTTAAGAAATAAAAGAAAAAGAAAAAAAACCAACAACTTCCATTATATACTTGTCTTCCATAGAATTCCATGGGTAAGCACTTTGTATCCAAATTTATAAAAAAGGAAAGGATCTTGGTCATCTTCTGTGGGAGTGGGCGGAGCCCCGGCTGCTTTGCCCTGGAGGGAGCCAAGCTGAGGAGTTAAGGAAGAATTTCGCAACTTTACTCAGAGCTCCTAAGACAAAGACAAACCTCCTAGCTACGGCAACCTGTCCGGAGACCCACAAGCCCCTTCGGAATTTTATGTAGATCCGTTACAATTGATTGGTTCTGTACCCTTTTCCTCCCACCCTAGTGTCCCATAAAAACCCCTGGGTTTCCTCTGGTTGGCAGAGGTTCCTCGTCCCTGGATCCCTTTTGCTGGTACCCTTTCAACAAAGTACCACCTGCAGAAATTCCATACGAGACCTCTCTCTCTCTCACCACGGCCGGCTAAAAGAGGGGCAAACTCACAAGGGCATGAGCTGAGAGCACTGAGCTGAAATCACTGATAGCTGAAATCAGTGAGCTGAAAAATCACTGCTCTGCCCGCTGCTGAGAAGTCCCTCTGCCAGCTGAGGAGCGCCCTGACCCCCCAAGGAGCTGTTTCTAGCGAAACATCCTTTGGGGTGGCTGTGGCTCTCTGGGTCCTAAGCGGCGGACCCCATCCACCAGCTGGAATAATCTTCTACCGTATTTACAGAGGTTTTCAGTTCTCTAAATGATCATATATATATCCACTTGATTGTAGAATATGCAGATTTAGAAACGGAAAGCAGATGTGAACTGTAGTGTTTAGAGTAGTATTTTAACTTCAGCTAATGATTTAAAAACTGTGTTTTGAATATTATTGAGCTTATAATAATAGTTTTCTTGGACTTATTTCTGCTAGCTCCATTTGTTCTAATGTAACTAAAATCAAGGAAGATGATGATAGTTTTTCCTTGTTTCAATATGTTTTTAAACCTTGTACACCCTCATTCTATGAAGAATCTTTCCTGAAATTGGCTGCCTTTCAAAATTATCATTGACTTCAACAGAATTACTCTTATATGTAAAACTTAAAAACTAATTTCTTCTTACTGTTTTTCAGGAATTTGGGATGGTTCTTCTGACATTATAAAGTAGATAGTCTTTTTAAACATCCACTTTGAAACTCTAAATTTTTTGCACTTACAATGAGTATTTGTGTGACTAGGAATAGTGGCTAGTATGATATTGTTATTAAACACATTCTCATGTACACATATCCATTTAGTGGTGAAAGCATCGTGTTGATTCAAACAAAAAAACTGTGTCAAAGTAGTTTAGAAGTGTCCTGAAAACATATTAATTTCTTAATATTAGTAGTTAAAAAAAAAACTCAAAATATTTAAAAATATAAAAAATTATTTTATTTTTCCTTTGTGGCACAGATCTCCTTTTAAACGTTGATTTCATCTTAAGAGGATTTTTAAATAATATATGAATAGCATTCATACTCTAAGCAAAAGTCATACTTTTTATGTAAGAAAACACATTGAAAATTCATTTTAAGATATCTTTTGTGTACAATTTTAGGTGCTTGAACTATTTTATTTAAATTATCAAGAGTAACTTCAGATTTGCATAATATAAAGAAATAATACCACAGGGACACCTTCCACTAGACCAAGTTGCTCAAAGAGCCACCCACCATGGTTCTGAACACTTCTAGGAATCGGCATCCACAACTTCTCTGGGCCACATGTTCCCGTTCCTCTCCACCCTCACAATAAAGAATTTATCCTAATATCCAATCTAAATCTACTCTCTTTTTAATGTGAACAAGTATTTAATATTTCCACTTAAATATGAACAGATATTTTGTATGATGTTATCCTTCTCTTACCAATGTCTGTGGATGACCCTTTGATGTCAGCAAATAGAATGATATTTATGTTAAAGTTCTTGCAGACAAATGGCCAAGTGTTATTGTTAAAAATTATCAAGGGGAAAGCAATTGCTTTGAATTTAATAAAACATGCTAACTTGTTCTAGTTAATCTAGGAAATTGATACACCTAAGGTGTATGTATCTATTCTCAGACTAAAATCGCATGACAGGTGATTAAATGTCAAATTATATGTTCCCACTTCAGATAGGATTATTCTTATATTTAATCTCTCCCTAGACAGATCAGAGCTCTCATTTAATTATATATAGGTTAATTTTTGCACTAATATTTTTGGTATATATATGTACATATATATGTGTGTGTGTGTGTGTGTGTGCACGTACTAGTTTAAAAGCAAACCAGGGAGAATTTCCAAGTGAGAACTACAATTTAATAGGAAAATTAAAATAAAGGCAGAAAACACTGGCTTAACCTGATGGAGTCAGGATACAACCCAACACCCTGTTGGTCAGGATGGTAGTTCAGTCAGTTTTCTAATTCCCACCCTTCATGGACAAATTCTGTTTATATATACCTCCTGAGCAGCTAATTGCCTGCACAACCTCTCTTATACTTCCTTTCTGTGTCTGGGTTACATTTCCTTTGCTCCTTAATTGAAGCTCTCCTACACTTGTCTGTAATTTTATATTTTAGAATTGACCTATATTGGTTTTAGAGCTGTTTATCCTTGAAGATCCAGCAGAAACTGCGTAACTATTTTTTAATCCCTTCAGCGTCATCTCTTGGCTCATACACTTCTTCAGGTCACTCATATTTCATACGTAAAATGTCTGCTGCCTTATCTCATTCTTTATTTTTTAATCTTTCTGCACCCAGTTCTTTCTATGAGAAATAAAGGACACAGTATGTTTAAACTTTCTCGCTTCCTGTCATTTTTCTCTTCTCTGCAAGTGAATCTTCATTCTTTATATATTTCACTTGTTCTTCTCATTCATCATTCATTCATCCCATCACACTAAAGTAGAAACCTATATTTGACCACACAAATAATTCACAAGAAACTTCATCTTCATTAAATACTGGGGGATTGAAAATATTATTCCCTTAGAAATAACTGTATTAGAGGGGGTTAAAGTGATATATTTTAATCTAGAACTGAATCTCACCTTTTTTATTAAATTTCTATAATTTCTATTAAAAAATCACCTTGTCTAGAGATGAACTTAATCCAATAGGGAAGAAATAATAATCTCCAGAGAATTATTAATTAGTAACATGCTTGTAACTCACTCCTCACCCTCAGTCAGGATGAGAATCGAACAAAAAAATATTATGGGTTGAGATAAGATCAGTAAAATAATTGGAAAAAAATAATAATACTAATTGAACTCATGACAATTACAACAACAGCAATTAACAGCAATCTAAAGCAGAGAAAGAGAAAGAAATTACATGCAAGACAAACAAGTGCTCACCATCCATTGACCTTGTTTGTCATCCACTCCTTGTCCCCAAGCGGTAACAGGCATGTCTTGGCCAGCTTCCCCAGTTTATATATGGAGCATGAAATTCCACGGTATGGAATATCCCCTTGTCCAGGTTGGGTCATGTCCGGCTCATGCTCCCTCCTGTCTTCTTGTGCTCCTGCTCACTGATAGAGTAATGAAAAATGAAATGTTCTTGACTTAGGGTAAAGACTCAGCAAAAACTAACATATCAGTTTGTTATCAACATTATTTTCCCACACTGAATCCAAAACACAGCACTGTAACAACCACTAGCAAAAAAAATCAGTCTATCACGGCCAAATCCAGGACACATGGTTACCAAGAGATGAAATTATTTGCCTTATGGTGCCAGTTTATCTAGAAAACAAACCACCTCTAAATAACAAATCACCCTACCAAACAAAAACAAAAACAGAACACCAAAAAAACATTAAAAAACCTACAAAAACCAAACCAACAAAAATATTTCTCAAAAAATACATATAAATACTAAATTAAAAATATATAATTGTCTAATAATTACTTAGAAATTTTAAAAAACCAATATTGGAAGTGTGTTATTCTTGTTACCAGGTCTTCCAGGGTCTAGGGAAATTTTATATTGCTATCATCAAGCTCTGAAAAGAGCTTCAAATAACTGAAAAACCAGAAAGAACAGCAACCTAAACACATTGATTCCTTTATCAATAACTCATAATGTAAATAAAAAAAATATTAGCCTATATCATGCAACCACAACATCACAGAAAAACTGCAAATATCAAATTGCTTCCAAAGATGTTTGGTTGTTTATGGTTTGGTATGTTACTATGACTTGACAATATTTTGTATTTCTGTTGTGTGAATTCAGAATACGTTGTTACTGCATAGTAGTTTCTGGGGAAAGAAAAGATTTGGGGTTGCTCTGTGCTGTTGGTTGAAATTAATTAAATGATCTTTGTTAAAAAAGTAAATTATATGTATGATGTATAAATAACATGAAGTAGCCCCCCCCCTAACCTGGCTTCCCCAGGCCTGAGCTGGATTATTACGTCTAAATTTGCACTTCAGGACAGATACAGATGGATAGAAAGTGATTAGAAAAGATTTTATGAAATGTGAATGAAAATAGATTGAAGAATCCCTGTTATTCACTCTGGGATGAACATCAAAGAAACTTCCAGGACTGTAAAGACCTGCTGCAAAAAGGAAAGGAGCATTTTTCCTTCCATATCTCTGCTGGACAATGGAAAAAAAAATAAATTAAAGCAAATCATATTCATGCTAGAAAGTATTATTGACTTTAAAACAGCAGCATCAAATAAAGATGTTTGATCAAAGGCCTAGGGTCTCAATGAACATGTAGAGAAAGAAGTGCTAGGATTATTAAAAGTGTGCTTTATTGATCTCATCATTGGGGTCCTAAAGGATTAGATAATTTCCTAAAGTCCTTTCTTATGTTATTCCTTGAAAGCTTGTTTCAAGAAACAGCATCTTCAGACTTTCAAAACAAACAACTTCACAGAACTGTTGGTTTGTTTTGGGACATTTTATCTTCTGTTTTATTAAAAGCTTAGCAATTTTTCTCTCTCTGATCATTTATCATGAGTAATGAGTCATATTGATACTTTGAGCAGCCAACTTTGAAACCAGACATTAAGGAACTTTTAGAATTTTCCACTGATATTTTGATACTACAGCAAAAGACTCAAAATGCTTGAGTTTTTTAATTGCTCCAACATGAGATCTATAAGTGAATCATTCGCTCTTAGAATCATTAAATATCATGAGTTGGAAGGGACCTACAAGAGTATCCAGTGTCCCATTTCTGACCCCTAGGAGAAGTCTAAAACTTAAACCATATATATACAAGAGCATTGTTGAAATGCTTCTTGAGCACCAACAGATTTGGGGCTATGATCACTTCCCTAGGGAACCTTTTACATTGTTTGTCCACGTTCACAGTGAAGAGGGTTTTTTTTCTTAAAATCCAGACTGGACTTTTTCTGGCACAGCTTTGAGTCATTCCCTTTCATCCCTTTACCACACACCAGAAAAATGTGATCACCTTCCTGTCTGAGCTTGTTCTTGTGAAAAGTATTACATAAACATTAATCACGATAGGTAATATGGTAGCTGCAGTCAAAAGAAATTGAACCTAATGATCAGTGCTCTAAAACTGAACAATGCTGACTGAAAAAGAAAACAGTTGCACAAATAGAGCTGATAAAAACTATCTCCATTATTGTTTTTGTAAGAAAACAGCTTCTGAGTTCCTTGGAAACACAAAAGCCCTAAAACCAGAAAAACAGACAACAGATAAACAAACAAAAAAAATCTGTTTATTTCTGCTTTTCATAACCTTTTTTTAAGTATTTAAGTATTACTTTAAAAGAAAATTTTAAAGAAAATACACAGTTTATTATCCTTAACTAATTTATGCAAAACAGAATCCAATTTAATGAAGGAAAATATTTTGTGCTGTGTCTTTATTTCTCTAGATCTGTCAGTATCCATTGGTATTTTAAAAGTCTAATCTGATTAAATTAAAAGATTCCCAATTTGAACTATGCTGTTTTTAATTTCCTTACATAAATCATAAATAAGGGACATACAAATTTAAAGTCACTCCCTTTTATATGGAAAATATATCTCATTGGTCAGACAAGTCCCAAACTTGCAGGGTTTTTTGTTGTTCCCAGTGATGATAACTGTAACTCATACTTTCATCATTCAGTTCTCAAAATATGCAGTTAAGTACTCTTGCAAGTGACCAAACCAGCAATTTAAGCTATTTTCTACACACTTCACTCTACCCAGACCTAATTGTAAGATAATACCAGGGCATATTTTGAAGATATAATCCCTTAGAGAACTGGAAATAAAAAAAAAAAAAAAATATAGACACTATTCTGACACACATGTCATAATTTCCTGAATATTTTCTGAAATTCTTAGTTGATGTTACAGGATTATCACAGCTTCTGTTCCAGCTGTATCATTAAATACTGTGTGAAACTGGAAATTATGCAAACAAAGTGCCATAAAGGCTGTCCAAGTAAATTGTTCACCTTAGTTTCAGAGCATAGAAAGTCAATATCACTGTCATGTTCTTCTGAAGATTTTTTTTTTTTATAGTAATTTATGATGAGCAGGAGCTACATTTTCAAAGAAGTGTTAATCAAAGCATAGTATGTCTTTGGTTATGTTATGACTTTTTTAAACACCAGAGAGGCTTTTAGGTATTGAAAAACAAACCTTCTGTTACTACAGTTGAAAAATACACACCAGAAAAAATAAAATTCATTTATGTTAAAGCATTTATCACCAAAGTAGTTAATGGTCTTAACTTTTAGAAAAGGTGTCTCTGGAAGGGAGCAATAGTTATGACTGGCTAAAAACATGCCCACCAATTGTAACTGCAATTTTGCCTTTTGGTTTTCCTTCTTCTAAAAGGTAGAGCTATTTCTGGAAATTATTTACCTTGTAACTTATAATAGTGTAATGATTTACCTTGTAACTTATAATAGAATAATAGTGGCATGTTACTCCTACTGAGAAAGAGCATATAACATGGTACTTATAAACAAGAGCATGGTTCACCACATGTAACTTAGACTGCTTATTTGCTGACACTGAACTGTGTATATTTAACTTTCTCTTAGTACAATCTTTATATAGAATTACAGAACAGTAAAATGTCTTTCAAATGTCTTATCACTTGGTTAGTTGAGACCATGTATTAAAAAACTGATCTAAATGAGCACTTATCTGAGTTAATAATTATGAAGCCTATAATTTGACAATTTCACTCTCCCTATATTTTTTTTTAATTGGCTCACACTGAACTTCAGAAATTACATTTGACCTATTTTCTCACCCTGTGAACTCAAGCTATTTGAAATGCAGCATTCAACCAGTATATGCTATTAAGAATTAGCTGCGAAAGAATCTTCAAAAGTATGAATGCATGTGTATGTGCATGTGTATAAACACCAGAAATATTAAATCAGAGTTGAATTAACAGAAGAATGTCCATAGATAACTCATAAATAATGGCTTTTGTACATTTCACTTAGGATAGAATTTATCAAATATTTTGCCAGTGGGTATTACACTAGAAAATGTCACTTTGATCAGACTCAATCTTCTCAAATGTTCTCATTCCTGATCAATATGTTCCTCATTTTCCTGAAATTTTCAGATGAAAGATTTTTCAGTCTGAACATTACATTTTTAGTAAAAGTCAGAGATAGCTTTTCTCTAGAAGTTTTGTCCCTTAGAGAAATATTGTGAATGCAGTAAAAGTATTTCTTTTATTCCATTTAAATCTATATTCAGAGAGACATACCATCAATCTCATATCTGCACAGACCTAAAGAGAAACTGACATCCATGAGATTCCACAGATGTCTCTTTTAGAGCGCTCATCAGAACTTGGGGACCTCTTGGTCCTATAAGTTATAAGAGATGCTGTACTGTGTGCTCCACACCCTAGACCAAAACTATACTTCCTGAAGTTTATAGCGGCTTCCTCCTTTTGAACCAATTTTTTTTTTCTATAATTTAGCATTACTGGGGAAATGAAAATCTGGAAATCTTTAATGGCTCTCAGAAAAGAACAAAAAATAAAGTGTAAATGCTAACCCCCCAATATTTTACAGCACTCTAATCTCATTGTACCATATGAAGTTGCTTTTTTAGCAATATTCTGAACTGAAATGTACACTGTGATGTATTTTATTTCACCAGTTTGACCTGATGTAGCACAGAAGATGTGCATAAAGTTTACAAGGTATGTGTTTTCTTTTATATCTCCGTACATATAAAATAATTTTTTTACATGTTCATGCTTTATTTTAATGAAAAATATAATCTACTGCTCAGATTAATGACTAAATTTTGAGGGATTTTTTTTGGTTCAAATGATTCTTTAACTTGTTTTCAACAGTCAAAAATGCATTCCTCAGAATATTTAATTACCTGGATTTTATTTTCTTGCTTATTTTTTAAATAAATCTCCTGATGAGGAAATGAGCACACAATATTTTTTATCTATTTGCATTGTAAGCAAAGGAAGAGATGAAGAAAATTGAATAGCTACAAATAAATGCATACAATAAAAGTAAATTCAATGTATTTTAAACCTTTGCATTTTCTTAAAAGAAAACTGTTGAAGAAAATTCTTCCTCCCTTAGCATTCTAAACACAGCTCTCTCCTGAGGACCTGGACTTGTTGCTCATGAATTATTCAGGTTGTAAAACAAAAGGTAGAGACCTATAGGAACTACATCCAAGAAAGAGACATACTGAAGTTTTAAAATTTGTATGTGGCAGCAGCTGGGAATAACTCTGTTAGTATTAATTTTTTCAGGATTGCTGGTACTGGCAATATTAATTTTTGTTATAAAACAGCTAGAACAAAAATATGGTCTTCTTACATTTGTCTGCAGTAGAAGTTCCATATGTCCCACCTTTATAAAAAAGATTTGCATGAACTAGAAGAAATGTCATACTTAATTAATTATTTAATTAATTGACATCTGAAAACATGTAGTTATGTTCATAGGACATTCTGAAACTAAACTATTTATCCTTATTTTTCATATTATTAAATGTAGAGGCAATAAAGAGTATAAGTAGAGAAATATTTCTTGACTCAAACATTTGCACATGTAAAGATACAGATCTATGATATTAGTCAAAGAAATAAAGGTTATTTCCAAAATTTAACTCACACACCACAGGATTTGAAAGTAAAAAACATGATTAAGTGGTATCTTAACAGAATAATTTAAGTATTATCATAATTTCATCAGTGTATAAGGTATTAAAGCCCCCTCATTCATCTGGTCATCAAAGAGATAGTGTCATTCTGTCTACATTTATGTTATTAAACCTCTGTGTGTTTGTGAGTTGCTAAGTATAGTATTTGTCCTAGCCTGAACTAGAACTACACCTCAGGGTGAAACAAGGTGCAAATCAGCTTCTTATAATTTTGTATTACCCAGCAGCTCTGAAAGGAAAACCTAGAATTAACAGATCATGGCAATTTAAATGCAATTTCAACATGATTCACAAGGTCAGGTGAGATTCTGGTTACATTAATAAATTATAGCTATGAATATATGATTCAGAATGCAATACAACTGAATGTAATTTAGCTGTAGTATAAATATGAAGGGGTGTGCCTGCATAACATTTTGCAGAAAGTTGCAAGTGTTTTCTGCCAAGATGAAGCTGGCTAAGCTCTTAGCAATAGCACAGCACTAAGTCCAAACTAAGAAATCCTTCTGATTGATGGTTCAAGTGTGTACCAGGCTAATGTAGTGGTACTGACTTCCCTTCAGCTCAGAGCATGGGCAGCTTCTCCTTTCAAAAGGTGATGCAGATCTAGATCGAGAGCATATTATACACTAAGGCATTGGAATAGTGTCCAATGACAGAATGAAAATGAGGGAGGAAGGGAATGTATCTTGATTGTGTCACGTGAAATTGTGCATGCGCAAAATTTTTAAACTTGATCTGTTAGAAAGAAGGAGAAGGAAACTCTTTAGCTGCATATGGCTGTTCAGAATACAAGGTCACAAAACACTACTCAGTTTTCATATTTCTGAAAGAAAATGCAATAATTCCCACCTATGCTTCTCCAATAATGTCATTGTCTTATTGATTTTCTTTCATTTTATTTTCCTTATAAAACTAACAATGTCAACCTTGCATTAAGAAAAATCAAGTTTTGTCCTACAGATAATGGCACTTACTGTGTTAGAAAAGGTTAGGCTTTACTGCAAATGACAGCCATAACTTCAACTGCTGTGAAGTCCTTTCTTTGTCCTACATATTAATGTGCATGTAGGGTAAAAACAATCACATTTCAGTACTTAGAAAATCTATTCACTAGTATCTTACCCATTTATTGCACAAAACATTGCAGTGTGAAAAAAGACTCAAACACCTGATTAAGAAACATGGAAAAACATAAAATCTAGGTACTTAAAGGTTTCTTTTGTCACAGTGCACGTGCAAGTTAAAAGATAAGCAGGGAAGTCTGAGAAATGCAGCTATTCACCATTATAACTAACACTCAGACACCAGCTATGCAGATAATGGCAATGCAAGTTTTTTTGAAATAATTAACAATAAAAGTCATACTTTGTTGTATCATGGCAGTTGGAAAAACATTGGCCTTAAAAACTCTAGGGATTACTTGAAGAGAGTAATATTGCATTTAGTTATTGTTATTGAGCACTCAGATCTGAGCCTCTCTATTGAGCTTTTTGAATGGTATATTACTTGTCCTTTCACATCACCTCAGGGGAAAAAAACATTCTGTAACAAAGAAGAGAGACTTAAAGTAGATGCTTGCCAACAAAAGCCTATCCCCAATCTGTGGTGGCTAAGAAAAGTCCCCGTTTCATAAATTCAAGAACCATTATGGTTTCTCTTCTACTTATCTATGCCTACTTAGATCAGAAAGAATGGGAAAAGATTGGTATATTTAAACTATCAAAGAAAAATGAAATAAAGAAGTAATGTTAAATTGCATACATTTTCCTCAAGCTCTTTTTTTTAACCCTTTGTTAGCCAGACCGGTTCTTAGGCCTGTGAAAATAATCTGCATTATTTTCCTAGAAATTGGCTGCATCAATGAAAAATTCCTTTCTTCTCTGATGCTGTCACTCCATTGTCAGCATTTGAAAACCACTCAGGACTAACAGGAGATCTATCACCAAGATTTTCAATGTCAGAAAGTTATGGAAAGCCAGTTGAGTCAAACAGTTACAGCCTGAGAAGACTAAACCTGTGCTGTGATGAGGAACTGTAACAACCAGCCAGAACAAAATGCCAAAACTAAGTCAAGCAATTCAGAAATAGATTGAGGCCTATTCTTGGAGTGAACAAAGTGCTCTTCCATCTGCTTGACTAATCAGATTGGATGCCTGGAATGCAGAAGACACTTATTAAGACAATAATCCACTGTAACTCTATACATGGGTTATTAGTATTTCTCTAGAATATACTGAATTAATGCAGTTGAAGCTATATCCCTGTTATATTTCAAAATTCATTATGTCTTGGAAATAATAATAGAGATTCTATAGTGTAATAGATAATTCATGTCCAGATTCACAAGAAGAATAGCATCAACCATGGAGACTAAATCAGGAAAATTTAAAAAATCAAAAGATGCATATCTGTTCCTATAGGAACAGACCTGGCTGTGAGAATTTACAGCACAGTACCTCTTGTGTGTTCCTGCCTAAAAACATTTTTTTCTCTCAAAAAATAGGGCAGCCTCTTCTCTATTTCTTTTAAGAATAGTTTCTGTCATGTAACATCCTGGGACTCATGTTTCAACACTGTGTTAGCAAGCACCACCTGGCACTGGCCAAACTATTTCAGGATGCATTCTAGCAGTCATGTAGCAGCTCTTCATTTTTTTTTTTCCTGGCTCCACGTACATTCCTAGTACAGATGCTCTACTGAGTATTTGTGAAGAAGCAGAACATATGGGTTCACGATTTTATTCTACGTGGAAGAAAAATAATGGCTTGATTTTGTCTTCATAGTGTTTAGTAAGTGCTAAGTTTTGAAAGTACTGATGAACTGGAAGGCACTGTAAGGTTCTTTTAATTTTCTTGGGGAAAAGAACAAGTTAAGGGGGAAAGGATAACTAAGTTAAAAAAAAAAAAAAATCACAGGTTTTATGTCAAGATAAATTAAGAAAAAAGAATACCAAACTTGTCAATTTCACTGCCTGACTGATCATAGAATGGATGTAGGGAACAAGACAGTCTGTTTTTGATAAACTGAACAATTAAAGAACTCTGATCTCATAAAGCTGAACAGTAATTTTGGGAAGATATATTTTGAATTTAGGCTTAAAATTTCTGCCTCGTCTCTCTCTCTTTGTTGACCTATGATGTACTACAAAAACTCCTTTGAATATCTGTGTCTTAATTATTTTGAAAACAAAATAAAAAAAACCCAACACGTACAAATATATACACAGAATCATCAAAGATTATGGTTTGGGTTGGAGGGACCCTTAAAAAACAACCAATTCCTATTCCCTTGCCATAGTTACGAACACTTTGTTCTAGACCAGGCTGATCACGGTCTTATCAAACCTGGTCTGGACACTGCTAAGGTTGGGATATCCACAGCATCTCTGGGTAACTTGCTCCAATGTCCCACCAGCCTAAATCAAATGCAGTTTAAGATATTGCTTCTTTCTAATGCTGAAATTCTTAACTGCTCTGGACTTACACCCATGGTGTACATCACCAAAGGCCAAGTCTTTTCCATCGTCCTGAAAAAAAGCATACTAGAAGCTTCCATTTCTTGCAATTCAAATAAAGTTGGAAAAATCAGTATCTGTAATTTGTGCTTTGTTGTGCATTGTATTGCATCCTCTAATTTTACAGCCTTCAAAAGGATTTCCACCAGATTTTTACAAGCAGAATTTAATTCATGTATGGTGCACACACATGGCAACTGTGCATGCAAAGTTGTCATGTCTATGCACCATACATGAATTAAATTCTGCTTGTAGAAGTTATGTCCATTTTCTTTACTTATAGTACAGAAAAAAATAGTAAGTGTGTATATCTGACCATGAATATTTACAAGGGGAAAAAGAGAACAAACAACAAAAAAAGTGGGTCAGCTGAGCACAGGTAGGTATTATTATTGCTAATTGTTAATTTTTTCATGCAAATAATACTTCGCTGAGACGTTTCTCCACCAGGGGTCGCACAAAGACTGCTTAAATATCACCTGTTAAACAGGAATAAAGTTCACATTGGGAGTGAAAACATAATTAAACTTCAAAATGGCTCCTTGATCCATAATAAGCAAACTATTTAAACTCCTGGGGATGATTCACTGCTGCTTGTTTATTGTGAATGCAAGTAACACTCAATTTTATTTTTTTTTCTCAAAGGTATTGACCAATATTGGAAAAACATGTTTTGCATGTTGTCATAAATCATACTGAAAATATTATATTATTTTATGTTTCATATTAAAATAAACTTTACTAATATGAATGAGTTCAATGCTGTTTCAAGTAAAACTAAGGAAAAGGTCTTTTTCCTCACAGGCCTGGAAGAAGTAGATCTAGGTTTTGACAGAGGCTAGAACCAGGGGCTTTTTTTCACTGTCTTCTGTCATGGTGTTGCTATTTCTGCTGTGGAAATGACAAAGCAGTACTGATGAGACCACCCTCATTTCAGGGTGGATGGTGGGGTGTACAAACCATTGTACTGGGGAGGAAGAACTCATGTATCAGTATTCTGGCTTATTGGCCCCAACTTAAGCAGCTTTGCAGAAAAGAACCTGGGAGTTCTTGTGGATACCAATCTGAACGTGAGCCAGAAATGTATCTTTGTAACAAAAAGTATTGATGGTGTCTTGGGCTGTATTAGGAGGATTGTTGCCACTAGATCAAGGAAAGTTATCCTTCCCCTCCACTCTGCACTAGTGGAGTCTTGTGGCCAGTTCTGAGTTCCTTAGTACAAGAGAAACGTGGACGTAAGGGAGAGAATCCAGCAAAGACCCACAAAGGTGGCTAAGGGACAGAGGCACTTTTCTTGTGAGAATGAAATTCATTCTGAAAAAGAGAACCTTCAGGGGAGATCTATCTCATCAATGTATGGAAATACCTGAAAGGAGACTCTAAAGAAGATAGAAGACAGCACCAGACAGTTCTCAATGGTGCCCTGTGACAGCTCCAGAAGCATTGGGACACACACTGAAACACAGAATGTTCCCTCTGAGCATCAGGACACGCTTATTTACTGTGAGGGTGAAGGAGCACTGGCACAGATTCCCCAGGGAGGCTGAGGAGCTATTAAAAATCCATTGGGACTCTATCCTAGAGAGTATATTTGAACAGGGTGCTTAGGCCAGTTAACCTCTAGATATCCTGTTGAACTTCAACCATTCTGTGGTTCATCTGGCCTAATCCATGTGCACTGATAAACCACAATAACTTGGCTATGGCTTTCTCTAGGTATGAGATAATAACATAGAAAAGAACCCTGCCCAAACCTCTGATTTGTAGTGAACATTGTCTCAAAATTTTATAAATAATTATATCTAATCATGGAAAGAAATATTTGTGAAAATGTCAAGCTTTCCCCATATTCTTCATTATATTCCTTATAAAATAGTTAATGAGAAAGAAGAAATTTAAAGCATCTCTAAAATAATGTATAGTTTTGCTACAAAATTCATTACCTTCCATTAAGAGAATGAAGCTAAATCACATAAACATTTACATGGTACATAGACCAGAAATTGCTTTCTTCAAATGATTAATCCAACACATATATGAGCTAAGTAAATAGCCTGTGTGCACACGGTATGTATTCACATACATCAACTTTCCAAATGAAGGCTTTTCCACGGTACTGATAATATTATGTGTATACAAAAGATGGTTTTTGTGTTTCTGTGCATAAATATGAACGTTGTGTACTTACACAGAAATACAAATATTTTGAGTTAGGCATAATTGTGTTTCCTGTATTCATGACAGATGCTACAGAGTTTTGTACAAAAATGACTATAAGATATACTTGAGAACTGTTCACAACTACTTTTTTTTTTATAAATCTCAGAATCTTACAAACTAGACAACATTTCTCTCATGAATTATGATTTTCTTTACTAACAGCCTAGATAAAGTCTGCACTCCTTTTCATTTTAGTAGCAATTTTTATTAACATGGTCTCAAGTGGTTTCCCATAGTGTGGTACCATTACATAAATCTGTGATCATTTATTTGACAATAACCTCTGTACTGGCGTAATACTGTCTGTGGCACTTGATGATAAGTTTAAGGGACAGTTTATATTTGATGGGCACTTTGCTAGAAATATGCACATATCATTTGAAAACTGTACCTGCTCTCAGTAGGAATATTTGGAATATTTGTTTCACAAAGAGGGGAAAACTGTAATGATTAATCTTTTTAAAACTTTCTTTTGGCTAATTTGCTGTGTTTATAAATAATTCTTAAAAATTGGCCAAGCATTTAGCATAGTACATTTAACTGTCTGATAAGCAGATAGTGCTTTTTAATTTTGTCTAAACTATTTAATAATTTAAAACAAGGGGGATAGGATTTTGTTTTATACTAGTAATGTGACACTAATAACTGAAGAACCTAAAAACATAAGTTCCTTTGACTTGATTTTGCAGTTTTTGATTAGCTCTGTAGTAAAGAGAATTAAGTCCTTGGGTCCTAAAAATTATCAAGGAGAATAAGCAGAAAAAAACCTGTTTCTATACTTCCTTGAGCTAATAACACAGTGGATTTAAGAGAATTAATGGCCACCTTTCCTATATGATATGTGCACAGAGGACTAAACAGTGCCTCATGCAGTGTCCAGAATTTTAATTGCCAGGCACTTCATACAAAGTCCCAGAAGAGGGAGGTGTTTACCCTCAAATAGAGAAGGCTTTTTTGCTTCCTAGGATTCATTACATTACTAAGCAGAATAAAGGAATAATGTCCTGTCTTCCTCTTTAAAATAAAATGGGGGTGATTAAGAAAGAGATTTTATTTTTGGTTTTGTTTTGTTTTTCTTTGTTTTGTTTTAAAATACAGTGCTATGTATTCCTGGTCCATTAGGCTTTTCATCTACTGGACGTGAAAAAAATTACTGCTGTCCAAAGTGTGTATTTATTTTAACTATATCACTTGTCTTCTCTTTTTATAGAAATATGACACTTATTGAATTAATAATCACTAATAATCAAATATGGACACTAATAATCAAGCATGGGTTGAAGTGTTCTGTTATTTCAATCTGCATTTGGAGGAAAACCTTTGAAAATACATTTTTTATGTTGACAGGATATGCTTCATACTCACATAATCCAGAAGGATATAAATACTGACTACTAAACTTAAACTTCTGAAAATTATCAGATATTAATAGGTTTCAAATGAAGTTTTAAAACACTTTTCCAAGGACCAAGTTAATTCTATGTAAATGGCAAGTGAGATGACAATTATAGGCCATTTATACTAATATAGATTCCAAGAATAATAATGCAGATGATGATATTTGATGTAATTTGATGTAAACTTTTTATTAATGATAAATACAGGTTCATTAAAAATGTTTTCAAACTGATTGGCTATTTCAATAAAAAATAGAATCTGAATGATATTGTTTTTAGTGCCAAAGGATTACATTTACGCTCTTGTGCTCCATGCCCTTTAAGAAAGGCGATGATTGTTGACATGATGGTTATTCAATATTTTAAAAACTAACCAGGTATTAGGTATCAAAACGTGATTTGAAATAGGAGCCATGACATTTGGGTGTTAGTTGCTGTGCTGGCTTCAGCTGAGGTCGAGTTATTTTCTTTACAGTGATGCTATGGGGCTGTGTTTTGGATTTGTGCTGAACACAGGGTTGATAATACAGAGATATTTTAGTTACAGCTGAGCAGGGCTTACACAGAACTAAAGCCTGTTCTCATGTTTTTACTGCCATGATGGCGATGAACTGGGGGGTACTTCGGAGGCAAGAAGAGACAGGAGGAGCCAGGACAGGTGACCCAATCTGACCAAAGGGATATTCCAGACAGTATGACATCATGGTCAGTATAACAAGTGGAAGAATGAGAAAGAGTGATGATGTTTGTCTTCTCAAGTCAATGTTCTGTGCAATGGGGCCCTGTTCTACTGGAGATGGAGATGGCTGAACGCCCATGGGAAACAGTGATTTAATTCTTTGTTTGCTAATATGAGTGACTTTTGCTTTCCCTAATAGAATCTCTTTGTCTCAACCCATAAGTTTTCTTGCTTTTACCCTTCTGATTCTCTCCATGATCCTGTTGCTAGAGGCATGAGCAAGCAGCAGCTGTGTGGGGCTTGGCTGCTGGCTGGCGTTAAACTACAACGGTTCCCCAGGATCTCTATGCAACAAAAAAGATACAAGAAGATATGAAAAAACATGAAAAGATATGAACTGCCTTTGAACCCAAGTTAACTTGATACTGATATGGTTTCTCATATCTAGACCAAGACATTTACTGCACGGACTAGAACTGCACTCCAGCCTAAAGTGTCTCTTCCCTTCTCCTTAAGAACTGAATGAAATTTATCTTTTAACAAACTGTCAAGTACTCACTGCATGGAAAATCAAAATCCAGCACCTAATGTTACTTCTCTTGTCAAGCAATGATTGTCTGCTCATTTAAGGATAGCTTCTGGATTAAGTTCTAGTACTGCTGTTAAAGCAAGTCCACTGTGTAGAAATGACCTCAAGATTTACCAGATAGAGATAGCAAAATATTACCTGTTATTTAAGGAGTATTCAAATTTTACAAAAGTCACCAGAGTCAGATTCCTCTTGCCTAGCTATAGTCCTGCTGAGTATAAATTGATAACTTACAAATTCTATCCTTAGTCATTGCTTTAACTCTTAAATTATTCTTTAAAATAAAGGTTGATACCATATTTTTTAAAAGAAATGTCAACTAATGCTATATTACGTATAAAGCCTGATTCTGTCAGAGTGTGTTAGCATGTCTTGATAAGGTCTTGTCACTTGATCCTCATTGCTCTACAGAAGCAGACAGCCACACTGTGATTAGCCTACAGCTAGTGATGAAGGGTGAAAGGAGGCTTAATGGTTCATTTCTGGATTTTGATCAAATCCGGGAGGAAGCTAATCCAGATTTCCTAATTTGATTTCCTGAGCCAGCAAAGGAGATGATCTCTGTATTCCCACTAGCCTTTAGCAGCTGTTCTGCATATGCTCACAGACAAATGAAACTATAAGATCTGCACTGTGCAGCCTTCCTATGTTCTGATTTCCAGCGTTATGCCAATACACTAACACTGATGTAGTTCTATGAAGATGCAATGTTGTACTTACATGCTAAAAAAAAAAGAAAAAAAAAAAAAAAAGAAAAATTATATTCTTCATAGAATCCCAGAATTTCCAGGATTTGTCAGTGAAAAATCACTATTTTCAGTATTAATAATAATAGTAAAGCATAAACTCTGTTCTTTTGATATCCTAACAATCCACGAACCATTTAGTTCATAGAACATTTAGCCATTCAGTATCCAAATACGGCTTTCAAAAAAGAGGGAGAGTGACTTTTTACAGGGGGATATAGCAATAGGACAAGGTGGAACAATTTTAAAATAAGACACGAAGGATTTATGTTACATGTTAGGAAGACATGTTTTACTCAGACGGTAGTGAGACACTGGTAGAGTCAATTTGTGGAAACCCACTCCCTGGGGTCTAGCTACAGGCTGAGCTGGGTGTGACCCTGGACAACTTTATCTAAAAGATGTGACAACCTGGCCTGTGGCAGGGGGATTGGGACTAGATGATCTTTAATGTCTCTTTCAATCCAAGCCATTCTATGTTTCTAGGTTTCTATGGAGATAAGCCCTAAGAATCACAGTGATCCTATCTGGTGGTAGAATACCTCAAACTGGTTTTGCAGCCTAGTTTTAAATACATGTTTGACACCTATTAGTAAGAAAATACTGCTTTTTGTTAGTCATCAAAAAGGTATTTTTTTTAATGCTGGTATTATCTATTATCTAATCTGTATTGCGTTCCCTTTTCCCCCCTTTCTTTACTTTTTTCAGAAATATCTTAAATTAAATGTGTTCAATTAAATTAAAAATACATGATTAAATAATGAAATTCTAAATTCATGACACATCTTCGGCCAAGTTAAAACCAATACAACAGTCAATTTCTAATCTACATCTCTGTTAAGGAGTTAAAATTTGACTCATTGAATATGTAGGTATTTCTGGCCCCTATATGTATATCTGAATGTAGATTTTTTTTTTCCTCCAATTCTAATATTTTTGTTTGAAATTATACTGGTAAATATTTTCTAGTCTTGTAGTAGGTAGAATAATGAAAGATTATCTTTTGTGGCATTATGCTGTACTATATTATTAGAGCATTATGGAAACGTGAAAAAATATTCATGTTCATATTATGTATTCCTTGCCTCTTAGGAGGCTCTGCATTGTTTCGAAATAAGATACAGTTTTCTGGAACACTGCTGTGAAAAAAAAATGTTCTGTCTAAGAGACTACCCACTATCTTCTCTGCTTAGAACTATAAAAATGGGGTTTGCTTCCCTTGTACTTGGTGATATATGTGATGGAAAAATACCTCACACAAAATGCCTATACCAGGTTAGTATCAGTCATATGGTGATGATTAGAACCTTAGAGACTGCAGAGTGGAATCTGGAGTGGTTCTTGTTGAAGTGACTATTATATAAAAGTGATAAAAGTGCAGCTTCCACAAAATTAAAAAACAATATATTCTTGGATTTCTTGAAACTAAGGTAACAGTTTCTTTTGGTCTGAGTCGCTGTTAAAACTACAACTTATACTAAGGCCTTGAAAACATTTAGACCAAAGGGTTCAAATTGTCATACTTTTTACTATCCCAGAATCATGGCTTGACTGTGCACCAGGGAAAACAGATGGAACTTCTTCAGTCTAAGATCATTTGCTGATTAGAACATCACACAGAACATTGTGGGAAAGTAGCCTGATCCGAGGCCTAAGACCAGAAAAGATGCTGAAAGAAGAAAGTTTTCAAGCCCAGAGTCCCATCTACAGAAAATCTAAAGCCCCCTAGAGACTAGATTTTTTATCAGATTGGTCGAGAACTTAATGCTGTTGTTCAGAAATTTAAATGTGTTAGTGAAATTTTTCCAAATTTAAAAAAAAAGCACCTTTTCTGTTCTTTACAGTTAGTGTAAAAATACCAAAATTAATTCCAGAGACTGGTCACTTAATGCAGCAGAGCTTTCTCTGCATTCCACTGTTTTACTTGCAATTGTAAATCATGGGGGATTGTGCCCTTAAGATAAGATATCCAGTAAAGAAGTTGCAAACCATGAGAACCACACATCATGTTGACAATAAGATATGTAGGCTCAGAGATACAATATAGCACAGTGTGGAAAAATAATGGTAATGTGACACAGCAGATCACCTTTTCCCAGTACATGGTCAGTGGAAAAAAACAACCTGTCTTCATCTTCCAAGGTTTGGGTTCATTGAAGATTTTCTACAGGATGAAATCAACTCTATAGCCTTTCTAGGGTATAAAAAGCCTTATCTGATTTGATATCCATTAATTTTTAAAGGTTTGGTTTTTGTCTTTTTCTAATACCCCCAACTGTAAAAATAAAAATATTTAATTTAATAAGATTTCTTCCATTTTCTTCATCATTATAGATCTTTTTTTTTCTTTGAAGTGTTGTACCAAATTTCATATAATTATGACTCAGTTTTCAGACAATTAGGTATTTAGCTCATTTGTTACTCCTTGGTCACTGGTGTATTATATGAAATATTGCAAAGGTCAAGCTAGCACAATTTTTTTTAATTATTATTTTATTTTTTCAAGGTCAGTTTATATCCAGCCTTTTTTTTTTTGTTCAGTTTTCGAGATGTTTTTTGTCTCATGCATCCTCTAAATATCTGTTTGTGTACCCCAGTAGTAGTGATGCTTCTGGACCATAGGCTTTTTCATAACAACATCTTGTCACCTCTAGCAGAGACCTCAGTACTAGAAGCCTCAAAAAAACCCCAAAACCAGCAAAACACAAAAACAAACAAAAAACAAACAACCCCACCCAAAATAAACAAGCCCCCCCCCCAAACAAATAAAACCCAACACTGATAAAACTCCTTTCTTTTGCTGCAATATTTCTCATTATACAGAATTTTGAGAGCTACCTCAGCAATTTTGACTCCTGAAAAGATCTGAGCAATACCATATATAACATTCAAACATTCTTCAATACCTTCAGAAATTAGCGTATCTAGGATCCACATTGTAGATTATGATTTCCCTGTAAACATCACTTTAGATGAAAGCCTAATTGTATTCTAATACCAGCAGAAAACACTACAAAAAATATTGTTCGTCTAAGGATAATATTGGTTTGACACTTTTTCAAACATCAGATAAGCAGAATTCAGTTCATTCAGTCATGGAACTAAGTTTTTGATCTGGTACATTTTTCATTTACTATGTTATTTGTACTTTTAAATAGCTCACCAACTTAGAATTGTAAAACCTGGACATTTAAAATTTCATGGCATCCAAGCTTGACCTGGTTTCTGCTAGAGGCTTGTATGTAACTGCAGTGATATGGAGGGTTGATCCTGGCGGGATGCCCAGTTGCCCACCAAGCCTCTCTATTACTTCCCTCCTTAAGCTGGGCAAGGGAAAGAAAATATAACAAAAGAATCATGAGACCAGGTAAGGACAGGGAAACATCACTCCCCACTTACCATCATGGGCAAAACAGACTTTGGGAAATTAGTGCAATTTATTGCAAATCAAATCAGAGTAGAGTAATGTGAACTAAACCCAAATCTTAAAAACACCATCTGCTAGCCTCTCCCTTTGTCCTGGACCCAACTTCTTTCCCAATTTTCTCTACATTCTTACTCCGGAGTGGTGTCGGGGATGTGGAATGGGAATTGAGGTAGTTTCATCGCATGCTGTGTATTCCAATGTTTACTTTTCAGCCAGAAGATCCCTCATACTCTTCCTCAGCTCAGGTATAGGGGCCCTATCATGGCAGAGAGGCCTTGATGAACTTCTCCAATAGAGTCCTTCCCATAGACTGCAGGTTCTTCACAAACTGCTCCAATGTAGATCCCCTCCAGAGGGTGCAGTCTTTCAGGAAGAGACTTCTTTGATTTGGTTCCCCTGTGGGGTCACCAGCAAACCTTCAGCAAAGTCTTGCCAGCAAACCTGCTCCACTGTGGGCTTCTCTGTCCATAAGTCCACAGGCTGTGCTAAGAATCTGTTCTAGGCTAGGCATCCCAAGGGATCAGAGCCTCCTCTGGGTATCCCCTCACTCCAGTGTCCCATCCTCCATGGGCTGTTTGTGGGTGATCTCTGTATCCCCATGGACTTCCCCAGGCTGTAGGGACACAGCAGCTGCCTCACCATGGTCTGCACCACCAGCTGTAGCAGAATCTCCAGCACCTGAAGCACCTCCTTCCCTCCTTCATTCAAGCCCAGAGTTATTTCTCCCACATATTCTCACTCATCTCTCCAGCTGAAAATGCTCCAGCAACTCTTTCCCCTTGAAAAATACATTTTCACAGATGTCTTACCACTGTCACTGATGACCTTGTCCTTGGCCAGCTGTCTTGGAGCTGTCTTGGAGCTGCATTTGCTCCACTGGACATAGGACAAGCTTCTGGCAGCTTCTCAGAGAAGCCAGCTGTGTTGCGTTCCTGTTATCAAAATCTTGCCATGCAAACCCAATAAAAGTAGAAACAAAGCAGCAGCTAACCAATTTGTACCAACATCATTTTTATACTTCTCACAGCTAGAGCATCTGCTTAGCAGTTTCCTGTATTTTGCTCCTCCTGACCATGTCCTGCAGATGTATATGAATCACTAGAAAATTAGTCAGGTGCTCACCAACACTGCAGAGTCCCCACCAGAGTGTTCATTAACCTGGTTGATCATCTAAACACAACTGATGCTATCTAGTGGAATTCATGTAGATCGAAATACAAAGGCTTTTTAATATTCTAAATCTGCATTTCATATTTCTATGTCTTTGTCTTTTTCCAAATTGTTCTAGAGGCATAAACCAGAGAATAAATAGACTTTAGTAAACAACGTACTTGTTAAAAAACCCTTTAAGGTGGAAGATCAGCAGGTGCCAGTCGCCACTTCTATAGTGCATCGGCGGCAGTATAGAACAGTTCGAGATGCAGTGATTCCCATCCACAAAATGATTCGTGAGTTGGAGAGCCAAGGGGTGGTCTGTAAAACCCACTCACCCTTTAACAGCCCCATCTGGCCTGTGCGCAAGTCGGATGGAGAATGGAGGTTGACTGTGGACTACAGGGCATTGAATGAAGTGACTCCACCGCTGAGTGCTGCCGTGCCGGACATGCTGGAACTCCAGTATGAGCTGGAGTCCAAGGCAGCAAGGTGGTATGCCACTATTGACATCGCCAATGCCTTTTTCTCCATTCCTCTGGTTGCAGAATGCAGGCCTCAGTTTGCTTTCACCTGGAGGGGTGTGCAGTATACTTGGAATCGACTACCCCAGGGGTGGAAGCACAGTCCTACCATTTGTCATGGATTGATCCAAACTGTATTGGAAGAGGGTGAGGCTCCAGAACATCTGCAATACATCGATGACATCATTGTGTGGGGGAACACTGCAGCTGAAGTGTTTGAAAAAGGAGAGAAGATTATCCAGATTCTCCTGAAAGCTGGTTTTGCCATCAAGAAGAGTAAAGTTAAAGGACCTGCTAGAGAAATTCAGTTCCTGGGAATTAAGTGGGAAGATGGACGGCGTCAGATTCCCACTGATGTCATCAATAAGATCACAGCGATGTCTCCACCAACTAACAAGAAGGAGACACAAGCTTTCCTAGGTGTCATAGGTTTTTGGAGGATGCATATTCCAGAATATAGTCAGATTGTGAGCCCTCTCCACCTGGTAACTCGCAAGAAGAACACTTTCCAGTGGGGCCCTGAGCAGCAACACGCTTTTACTCAGATTAAACAGGAGATTGCTCACGCGGTAGCCCTTGGCCCAGTCAGGACGGGACCGGACGTGAAGAACGTGCTCTATTCTGCAGCTGGGAGCCATGGTCTGTCCTGGAGCCTTTGGCAGAAGGTGCCTGGGGAGACTCGAGGCCGACCACTGGGATTTTGGAGTCGAAGTTACCGAGGGTCGGAAGCCAGCTATACTCCAACAGAAAAGGAAATTCTAGCAGCCTATGAAGGGGTTCGGGCCGCCTCAGAGGTTATAGGTATGGAAGCACAACTCCTCCTGGTACCCCGACTACCAGTGCTAGGGTGGATGTTTAGAGGAAAGGTTCCCTCCACCCACCACGCCACCAGTGCTACCTGGAGCAAGTGGATTGCCCTCATTGTACAACGTGCTCAAGTTGGGAAATTAAATCGCCCTGGAATTTTGGAAGTAATTACAAACTGGCCCGAAGGTGAAAGTTTCAGTGTTGCAGATGAAGAACAAGAACCAGTGACCCGGGTTGAGGAAGCTCCGCCATACGACCAGTTGCCAGCAGAGGAAATATGTTACGCTTTATTCACCGACGGTTCCTGCCGTGTCGTAGGGATGGGT
The DNA here is from genome assembly GCF_009819655.1 of Sylvia atricapilla. Lineage (NCBI taxonomy): Eukaryota > Metazoa > Chordata > Aves > Passeriformes > Sylviidae > Sylvia > Sylvia atricapilla. The sequence goes on from NC_089141.1 coordinate 70,300,417, forward strand.
CGGAGGTGGAAGGCAGCTGTATGGAGCCCCACACGACAGGTCGTAGGGGTCGTTGAGGGAGAGGGTGGATCCAGTCAATTTGCTGAACTTAAAGCAATTCAACTGGCCCTAGATATTGCAAAGAGAGAGAAGTGGCCAAGGCTCTATCTATACACTGATTCTTGGATGGTAGCCAATGCTCTGTGGGGATGGCTGAAGAAATGGAAAGAGGCGAACTGGCAGCGTAGAGGTAAACCAATTTGGGCTGCTGAAGAGTGGAAAGATATCGCTGCCCGGTTAGAAACCCTACCTGTGAAGATTCGCCATGTAGATGCCCATGTCCCCAAGAGTAGAGCTAATGAGGAGCAGCAAAATAATCAGCGGGTAGATCAAGCTGCAAAGATAGGGGAGTTGAAGGTAGATCTTGACTGGGAGCACAAGGGAGAGTTATTTCTAGCACGATGGGCCCATGATGCCTCAGGTCACCAAGGCAGAGATGCCACCTATAAGTGGGCACGAGACCGAGGGGTGGATTTAACCATGGACAGCATTTCTCAAGTTATCAGTGACTGTGAAATATGCGCTGCCATTAAGCAAGCCAAGCGGATGAAGCCTCTCTGGTATGGAGGACGGTGGTCTAAATACAAGTATGGGGAGGCCTGGCAGATTGATTACATCACACTGCCTCAAACCCGCCAAGGCAAGCGTCATGTGCTGACCATGGTAGAAGCCACCACAGGATGGTTGGAAACCTATCCTGTGTCTCATGCTACAGCCCGCAACACCATCCTGGGCCTTGAAAAGCAGGTCCTTTGGAGGCACGGCACTCCCGAGAGAATTGAGTCAGACAATGGGACTCATTTCAAAAATAATCTTATTAAAACCTGGGCTAGGGAACATGGCATTGAATGGGTGTATCATATCCCCTACCATGCACCAGCCGCGGGTAAAGTGGAAAGGTACAATGGGCTGTTAAAAACCACCCTGAAGGCGTTGGGTGGAGGGTCCTTAAAAAACTGGGAGCAGCATTTAGCAAAAGCCACCTGGTTAGTTAACACTCGAGGTTCCACCAACCGAGTGGGTCCTGCTCAGTCCCAGCACCTTAATGTAGTAGATGGAGATAAAGTCCCAGTGGCCCATGTTAGAGGTTTGTTGGGAAAGACAGTATGGATCAACCCTGACTCGAGTACGGGCAAACCCATCCGTGGAGTTGTCTCTGCTCAAGGACCGGGTTGTACATGGTGGATAATGCAGAAAGATGGAACAATGCGATGTGTACCTCAGGGAGATCTGAATATGGGGTGAGATTGATACGTGCTGAATGTTACTACCATTGTCTGCGTGTTAGATCAGTTAGACATGAAACAGAAGGGAATGTGTACGTGTCGAAGGTCTGAGCAAGTAAGACGGACGGAAATGTGTAAGTGCTAAAGGTCTGAGTAAGTGAGATGAAAGTTTTAATTGGATGGATATATGGGATAAGGGGTGGAATGTTCTGGGTTGAGCTGCCTCCTATCCCATATATCCATCCCATATCTTGGATATGTTGTTATGTCTCGCAGCTGAATCCCGCCCTCTTGGGCAGGAGCCTGCAGTTCCTGCCTCCTTTTGGCTGCTTGGCTGCTTTTCGGCTCTTGCTTCAGCTGGCTCAGCTGCTTTTGCCTTCTTCGCTTCGCTTTGCCTCGCTCTGCTCTCCGGCTGCCCCTGCCGCCGTTTTTCTTTCCCCCGCTGCTTCTGTTTGTTTTTTTTTCTCCTCCTTTCTTTCTCTCCCCCCCCCCCCCCAAGGTTTGAACCGGCTCCGGACCTGACCTGACCTGACAAGTTGGAGAAGACCCGGGCCAGACAGAGACGCGTCAGCACCCTCCCCATCGACACAGTAACCCGTCCTTTCCCACTATTCGGTGTTGGGGAGTGTATTTTTGTCAATAAACCGGTTTTTCCACTTTCCTCCGAGGTATTTTCCTTCCCGAACCCAGGGCTGGGGGGCGGAAGGGGTGGTGGAGGTTTGGTTTAGGGGACTCCTTTTGGAGGTTCTTCCCTAATTTACTCCAAACCAGGACAGTGTATCACAGAATTTTTAGCACAGTCAAGCTAATTTTTGAAAACTAAAAGGAACAACACATATATAGCTTTGAACAAGGAGATATTCCTTCTTAAGAGGAATTCAAATTTTCTTGCTAGAAGAGAAAGAAAATTCTTTTGAAGAGTTGAGACAGGGCATGCAAGATCAGTAAAAAGTCACATGACATTTTTGTTTCATTTTATCATGAAGTACTGCCAGACTAAAAGTAATTAGTTATGTACCTTGTGTAAGTCCTTCTTCTGATCAGAACCATTTCCATTTATTTCTTACTCAGCTCTAATCAACATTTGATTTTATCTGTAAACACATCCATGGATGCCAAGAACAAGGAGACCAGTGGGGGAATTCTCACCTGCATTTAATTCATGGTACTTCAAAAAGTTTGACCACAGATGTTTGAATTGAAATGGTGATGAGACTAAAAACTCTATGACTATGACAAAATTTTTGGAGGTGGGGAGCAGCTGGGTTAATTAATATCCTTGGGGTGTGTAAGAAATAAGCAAGCAGCTGGAAAACTGAAGAACCAGCTGGAAACTGAGGAGCTCTTAAGTGTAAAGCATATTTTCAAGGAGCCACTAGAAAATTTTAGTACATGAGTTTAGTTAAATCTCAGTTAATTAATCAATTAAGCCCCAAACAAAACTTTGAATAACTTCGAAATGTGGAGAGGACAGCCAGTGGAATTTTAGATTATTTTATTCTGTATTTTCAAGCAGTGGCACCTGAGGGAAGAAAAACCAGTTAATGTTATTTTTGCCATAACAAATTGTTGATGTGCATATTTTTTGCTTCAAAATTTTAATTTAATTTAAGCACAAGACACATGATGAGATTCTGAATGCTACAGAACTGTAGCAATCATTGTGATCGATTCATGTTCTTTCAAGAGGGAAGCAGAAATTAATCATAAAGCAATCTGTCCCAGACATAAGACTGAAGTATGAGTCTCATTGAATTTGGGAGTTTAAATGGCAGATCAGATTATAATGCAACAAAACACTCAAAGTCTTATGAAAGACCCAGAACTACCCCTTCAAATTGAATTTGCCTAGCAAAAAAGTCATGAAGTCTGGACCAAAGCACATGTAGTGGTTATGATACTCAGGTCCTGTAATAATAATGATAATTCCAAATTACTAAAAGGAAAACAAATCAGAAAGGTGTTTTCTGAATTCAGAGTTAAAGTCGCACAGACTAGTAGCAAGACAAAACAAAGGCCATGTGCAGTGTTTGACAAAGCAATACATCCAGTGTTTTGGAAAAGAGTTACAACGAGGTTCCTAAGCATATGCAAGAACAAGAAGAATTTGCACAGCAGACCTCCACTAATTTTTAGCCCAAATCTCGTATTTATGCATCCAGTTCTGGCCCCTCAGTTTAGGAAGGACCTTGAGATGCTTGAGCGTGTCCAGAGGAGGCAACGAGGCTGGTGAGGGGCTGGGAACACAAACCCTGTGAGGAACGACTGAGGGAGCTGGGGTTGTTTAGCCTGGAGAAAAGGAGACCCAGAGGTGACCTTATCACTCTCTACAACTTCCTGAAGGGTGGCTGTAGCCAGGTGAGGGTTGGTCTCTTTCTCCAGGCAGCAACTGATAGAATGAGAGGACACAGTCTCAGGCTGCACCAAGCAAAATACAGGTCAGATATTAGGAAAAAGTTTTTAACAGAAAGAATGATAAAGTACTGGAATTGTCTGCCCAGGGAGGTGGTGGAGTCAATATCCCTGGATGTGTTTTAAAAAGGCTGGATATGGTTTAGTTGAGGTATTAGTGCATGGGTTGGATTTGATGACCTTGAAGGTCTCTTCCAATGTAGTGAATTGGTGATTCTGCAGTTTATAGCTCTGAATAAAGGACTGATTTATAAGCTTGAAAGTAGAGGAGATATACACTACTTGCAAATGGAACAAACCAACGTACTAGAAGGAAGGCTACACTGAAGAGAATCAAACATAAAATAATTAACATCATCATAAAATTCATGTTGACAGAGATCCCTTTTGCACTAAAATGCATGACTGAAATGTCATTTTAATAAAATTTTGCATTGCAAAAGAGGGTTAAAATTTATTAGGGCACAGGTCTCACTGAATTGGTTTATGAATTACTGTGAGAATTAAATAATCTTGATTTTTTTGTGGACCTGCTTGAATAACTCAAAACTGACCAATTAAATGTCCATAAAATATTTCCAAATCTGGGGAATAAAAAAGATAATCTTACTGTCCAATAAAACATATAGCAAAAGCAAGCATCTTGTAAATTAGTCATTATGTGATGAAAATACTTGTAAATTATACACAAAATAAATCTTTTCACTTTTATATACTCTGAAATACTAAAATTCCTTGTAAAAAGGAAGACTTCACATTTTGAAAAAAGGTTGTCTGCAAATATTTTACAACAGTTGATAAGAAAAGCAAGGCTATATGTACTTCCCTGAGAAATACATGCTACCTAAGGTGGCAGTCATTTGATTAGAATTTGTTAAGAATTAATTTCAAGGGATGTGGTAATATTTTCTATCACAAGGGATATATTACCATTTCTAGAAAAATGCTTTCATCTGAATAATAAAATGAGAAAGTATTCAAAATGTTTTTAAGAAGGGCCACTCTGGACTTTTAAAGGGAAATACCCAGGAATGTTCATTTTATATGGTGAAACTTATTTTTATTCCACACGAAGAATGATACTCTTTCAAGAGAATAAGAGCTAGAATACCAATGTCTCTCAGAGTCTTTAAGAAATAGTTTTCAAAATGACTACAAGAAATTGATGTCTGGAAAAATCTTACCAGGGAGAAGTACAGGTTTGTGTCACCAAATATCCAGTGTGAGTTTTATAATGTGAGAAGTTCATGTCTGACTGACAAACAGCATCTTGCTTCTTTGCAAAGTATCTGCACAGCTATTTTGCAGAACTGAGGAAATTTCATCGGAAAGATTGTGTGTTATTATAAATCTTTAGCATATCTATTGTAAGGTAATTGCATGTGTGTTTCAGCTATTTAATTAATTAAAAATACCTGTTAGGATTTAAACAAGTACCCTGGTGGCAGAGAACTTTGATTTAGACAGTGCATTGCTTCTTTTAGAAAATGTTCTGGAAGGTATTAGTAGCACTTCACAGGATTCAAACTAAGGACTCCTAATGAGCCTAGATTATGTGCATTTAATAGACTGTTTATTTTGAAATAAACCTACATTTCCTCAGTGGGAAAAAATCAGTGCCTTTGAAAATCTTCCCATCTAAATGTTTTCCAGTAGGTATAACTGTATCTAGTGAATGCCTTTCCAAATGGGTGCTATCTCAGTAAGTCTTAATTATACCTTATATGAAGAAGCGTGTAATTAATAGTGTTCTAAATCCACACAATTCAAAAGTGTACCAAAAGTGTAAAGTATGATTCTTTTAAAAGATTCTCATTTTCTGTTGAAAGGCATTGCTATACATGTTTGATGGGCAAGCACAGTTTATGATGTTCCACTTTATTTCCCACTGTTTCCTTCTAGACAGAGGTTGCTATATTTAACTCTGTGGTGGTAAGTGCCAATAATCCAAAATATAAGATTGTGTTCATCCACCACCAATAAAAAAAACATTTTGCCATTGTGCCCTTTCCTTTGGTGGAGGAGATAATGAAATAAACACAAACCATCCAGTTCTGTGCACAGAAAAAAATCTATATAGTCAACTTCTGATTTCACAACTGGGATATAATCACCCACATCTGACATAGCAATACCTTTTGGAACAAAAAGAGAATTTCAGTGTGTAAAGATAGGTATAAAAATACACATACGGTTTATTTTTCTCAAAACATGTCAGTTTTATTTTCTTCAAAGAACATTTGGTTCTATGGTGTTTCCACTACAGTAGTCTTTGGTTTTGATTGTGCTCTGTCTCATCAGTAAACAAACGATATACCATGTTTACATGGTAGTGTTCAGATGGCATTGTCCAGACAATAAAATTATTTTCAGGGTTGTTGGAGTTGATATCCATAATCATGGTTGTTCTTTATAATTGCTCTCATAACAGAACATTTCACATGCAAATTAACTGTCTTTTTATAGTAGTCTTATTAAAAATTATTATTCCCTCAGTGGGCTGAGGCAGCATGGAGGTGACATATGTGTTCTCTAGGGGAAGGAAGGGAACATATGAATGTATGACAAGTGTTTGCTTCAGGAAAATAAATGCATTTTTTGGAGTCAAGTGAAATTAAGTGAATTTTATTTTCGTCTAATTTTGAAGAGGCATCCTGGAGTGCATTCATTAATACAACACAAAGACAGTATTAATCATTCAGAGATACAAGCTACGTTTATGGCTCATCTTCTTTACACTATGAGTATTAAACTGTAGAATGAGTTTTGGGGTTTGTTTTGTTTTGTTTTTTGGTTTTGTTTTTGGTGTGTTTTTTTGTTTTGGTTTGGTTTGGTTTTTTGTTTTTGTTTTTGTTTTGTTTTTTTTCCCTGTAAAAAGTCAACAATGTGGTTTAACAATACCAAAAGGTTGTTGTTTTTTTTTTTTTTCATGCATGCATATTGCTCTCATCAATAGCAACAGAATTTTTTTAAATGAGCTTGGAAATAAAAGTAGTTTCCTAAATAGTTCTTTGAATTATTTAAGACAAATAATTTACAAAATAAAAGCCAAATACTTGTATTTCATTACAAAAAAAAACCAGTCTATGCTCAGGTAGAATGCTACTTTTTTCACAATTTTTTGTTAAAACCTAAACAAAGCACAGACAAAGCCTAATGTTTGCAAATTAGGATAGATAAATCGATGGATGGATAGATAGATAGACTGATAAATGGATGGTGGTAAGAAATTTTCTTCATATGTCATTTTGCTGATATTTATTCTCCAAAGAAATGAGAATCAGACATCTATTAAAAAGTCAGTCCTCATAGTGCATTTGTCATGCCAAAGATGATTTGATGTCAAGAGTGACTGTACACGGAGTCCAAACTTTTTCCTATTTAACAGACACATTTCTGCATTTTCCTCTTATAGCTGTAGTCATTCAGCTCTGAGATTGCCCACTACAAGGAAATGTCACTGTTCCTACAATCTCCAAGTACATCTCATTCTCAGTCAAGGTTTAAATCCATTCTCTCAGACTTTGCTATTTTTGAGAAAAGAATTTGATTTCTTATATCCTTTCAAATTCTTTTAATTCTTCTGAGTTGCCTTGACACCAATAAAATGAAAAAAAACAAGAAAGAGAGAGAAAAAGGAAGAAACAAGGAAGGAAGGACACAAAAAAAACCCCAACCAAACTAAAACTCATTATTTGTAGGCAAATAAAGACATTCGAGTTTCTTGTCTTGTCTTGCCTTCTTTACTTGCTTTTCCTTCCTTACCATGCAGTAGTCAATTCATTTAGCCCAAATCCAAAAAAAAAAAATGGTAGAAGGAAGTATGGGCATGATTGAACTCAGATATGGATGATGTCTTCCTTTTGACTTTGTTTTATATGGTGCAAGTAGAAACCTATCTTCACATTCAACATACTGTCCCTAAAAGATGAGATCTGAAAAGAAATAGGAAAGATAATGGCACTGTTCTCTGAAAAACAGTGTGAAAGTCAAGTCATGAGTACATGGGAAACAAAAACTGTTCCTTCCTTCCGTAGGAGGTCAGCGCAAGGAATGCTGAGGATTTTTGATACCATGTTGTGCCCTAGCACAGGTGAGAAGGGATGCAAAACTAAAACTATAATACACTTGACATTAAAAAACAGAAGCAAGACACCAATTTTCAGATGTCCAGAGCAGGAGATTTTGAGACAGTTAATATGTTAAAATGAAAGGAAATATATCAAGAAGGAGTGAGGTCTCTGCTCAATAGAAAATTAACCTCTGAACTTTGATCTGGAAAGGTAATCATATCTACTGTTTTCCTGTAATAGAGAGAAAAAAATTGGAATTGTTAGGGAGGTAGGTTTTTGCAACTTGTTGATACTGTACTTTTTAATTTTAAGCTTTCAAACACCTATTTAATTTTATTAGTTTAGTCCTGGGATTTCACTGTGTGTTTAACAATATTTATGTCTCCTAGAACTCAACTCGGTTTGCCTTGTGTACCCATAGTTCTGAAAGTTTGAGTAAGCACAGATGTAAGAAAAAAAACTGCTGAGATGTTTAATCATCAGAGTCACCTTGCTGGTCAGGCTGTTCCTGCGCAGGAGTAGCGTGGTGACATGGTGTCTGCTTTGTCTCTATCCACACTACAGGAAGCAGAGAGGAGGAATGTGAGGTTCTGACTTGGAATGTGGATCCCACTTGTCCTTCACACTAGGAACAATCTGTGAAAACACACAGCACTTTCGTAAGTCCAAAAATGTGAGTTCAGTGAGCAAAATTCAGCAGCATGTGAGGGAGAAGAAGCAAAACTTATTTTTTATTAGTCTTTAATTTTTGAATTAATTAAATTTGTGTGTTAGTTACCGGTTGATTCAGTACTGTTAATCAAAGTAAGTAAAACAAACATAGATTCCAATCTCTTAGTGATTGGTTCTCCTAATAGCTTTTTCAGCAGAATCCTACCTCACAAATCTATCTTCTTCCTGATATCAAAGAGTTTTTGCATGTTTGTGTGAACCCAGTGTTTCTTTTATACTGTACAAACCAATACAGTGGCATTATCCTTCTTAGGATATTTATTAAAAAAAAAAAAAAAAAAAAAAGTCATGGTCACTTGTTTTTAAGGGTAGAGCCAGATGGGAAACTTCTTCTCCGCAGTTAAAAATGAGAGTACTTAGGTAGTGCCGGGACACAAGAGGTTTCCAAATTCATTAAGCTAAGGTGAAAAGCAGCATCTTGAGAAACAGCTGTGCAACAGCAGACTTAATTTGTGAATTCCTCTTTTATATTGGCTTTAATCAACACAGTTGTTTCAAATTCTTCTGGGTGCCATGACCAAAGGAAACTACTTTAAATCCTTGGATTTATTTGGTTTCCACTTATTGTGTACCTTTCAAATAATTTACCCCAAAATATAAACATTCCCAAGGTCATGTTACAGAAGAAAATTATATGAATGCAGTGTCATAAAATATTAATAGTACTATGTGACTAACATTTGCAGAAAATGTTAAAAAGGCTCAACTGCTGAATGTACTGCATTACTGATGCTAAGCTCCAATACTGGCTGAAGGAGTATGTCTATACAGACATACTGCAAAGCCCTTAAGCCCATTTTACATATTAAAACATCCAAAATTTGCATCCATACCACACAGGTTATTGCACATTAAGTCTTTCTTAGTAGCAGATTATTCTCTAGTGCTAACAATCATTTTATTCCTAGTTGACATGCACAGCACTACAGTAATCCTAGCTAATCAAAATTCAATTGTCAAGAGGCAGAGAAATGTCTTCATGCATATTACACTCTACCAGTTTTCATAATCATAAAGTCATAGAATCATAGAATGGCCTGGTTGGGAAGGCACCTTAGAGATCGTCTAGTTCAAACCTTGCCACTCCTGAGCAGAGACACCTTCTTCTAGAACAGGTTGCTCAAAGTTCCATCCAACCTGGTCTTGATCATTCACAGGGATGGGGCATTCACAGCTATTCTGGGCAACATGTGCCTCATCACTGTCACAGTAAAGAATTACTTCCTAATATCTAATCTAAACTTATTCTCTTTCAGTTTGAATCCATTTTCCCTTGTTGTATCACTACTTGTCCTTGTAAAAAGTCTTTCTCCATGTTCTTTGCAGGTATCACTTCAGGTACTGGGAAGCTGAAATTAGGTCTCCCCACAATCTTCTGGCTGAACAATTCCAATTCTCTTAACTTCCTCTTGTAAGAAATCACTTCAAGCAATTAAGTCCGTAGGCTTCTAAACTTAATTTACATAAAATCCATCTTCACTTATGTACCCTGTAATGTGAAATACACATTTTTCTTTAAATGCATTCTCTGATATTAAGGGCAGTGCAAGATTACTGGCCCAATAGGACTTCATGTCGAGGGAATTTGTGAGCACAGCAAGCCCTGAGTTTCCTTACTGATATGCAGTGGATTTGCATGACAGTAAAACAGGACTAAGAAACATACTTCTTGTAATCAGAGACATGAAGGATCAATCTACAGAGAAAGGATAACCCCTGAATTTTCAGAGTCTATATTAAAGAGACAGGCAGTGGAAAAACAGTAAAAAAATAGGGATAGGCAGATTAATGAAAAAGACAATGACAGTAAAAAGCCTCTGCAGCTAATATTAAACAGCCATTTCTAAAACAAAGCCAGGCAGCTTCACTCCAGACAGAAGGAATTAATGGAGAAGTTTATTAACTCAGTTACTAAGAGCAATTGTAGAGTGTATGGGACACATCACTGTCCAGGACACCACCCCTCCTTTCATTTTACTTTCATCCAGTGCATTCTGTTAAGACTGGGGACTTCAGCAGGAGCGCATATATTCCCAGAGATCCAAAGCATAAGCTGGGATACCAGTCACCTAAATCTAAGTGACTTTGGGTCTGGTAAGGAATTCAAGGCAAGTTAAGGAATATTTCTGCAATTAAAGCAAGTGGTATCTATCCACTGCAACAGAATTATCAGAGCTATCTGTTATGAAATTAAATGGATTTGGGTTTTGTCACTGCCACTGAAAAAGCCATAGAATATTGTATGTGTTAAAGAAGAGGAAAATATAAATGAAATCTTCTGAAAACTAAAGATTTAATTTGCTATATATAATTATTTTTGTTTTAACTTAGGTGGAAGCCTGAATTGAATTGAATTCAAATAAAAAGGAAAAGAGAGAGAGAAAAGGATTTACTCTTGTTTCTAAACAAGAGTTCTTGTAGTCTAGTTGGCACAGTAGGGAACTGGTTACATTTTCTTAGTTTTATATTATAGTGTGTTCGGCCCTCAGTTTTTCCCATGCAGCATGCCCTGAGAGTTCAAAATCACTGCAGAGTTAGTGTTCTATATCAGCACTGATAATCAGTGTGCAGGAGTTAAATGTTCTTTATTTTCAAACTTTCAGAACATACTCATTTCTTTCCTCCTGTGTACTCTTCACACTGACATGGGTTCACTCATTGCTGCGAGCTGAGTGAGAGTACATAAATTTTGAACATGCCGATCCATATCTTGACTGACTGCTTTGTGCCACTTCACCAGTTCTAAGAGTCAGGGGGAAGAAAATTAAAAAATACTGTACAGAATTCATTACTAAGGTAATTGTAGATCTGAATAGTAAATTATACCTTAGTGCTGAAAGATCACAATCTATTACAGGGTTATTAATTGCTATCAGAGTGTAAAAATAATTATAGATGCAACTTATTGCGGCTACTTGAATATTGATAAAAACTAAATTTTCCCACAGATTTGGTATGGTGTCTTGGTGATACTGTTGTCTTTGCATTTTATGACTTGTATAGTGCAATTTACTTCACAGGAGGTATATTCATATTCTTTTATATTTTTTTTCCTCCATTTATTAGGCTGTGCCTGTATCATTCTATATAAAATGCACTCTACTTCCCAGTTTCCAAATCTTTACTAAAAAGGGAAAATTAACTTTATTAAAGGAGATATAAACTTCAGCTTCCAAGAAAATATGTTTCTTAGAACTTCAGTGTATTTTTTTTAAAAAAACATTAATATATACATGCATGCATGTGTCTCTTTTCCTTCTTCCCTTGTCTCCTTCCCTCCTACCTTCCTCATCTTTCCCTTTCTTCTATTTCTTCCTGATGGCAAACTATTGTGGTTGTGGTTTATTTGGGTTTTTGTTTGTTTGTTTTGGGTTTTGTTGTTGTTTGTTGTTTGTTTTTGTTTTGTTTTGTTGTTTGGGTGGGTTTTTTGTGGGTTTTTTTGTTGTTGTTGTTGGTTTTTTTTGGGTTTTTTTTTTTTTTTTTAGTTTTTTTGGGTTTTTGGTTGGTTGGTTGGTTGGGTTTTTTGGGGGGTTTTGGGGGGTTATGGTTATTTGGGGTTTTTTGGGTTTTTTTTCCCTTAGCATATTTTGAAGGACTTGAGGCAAAAGTACAGAGCTATAGAGAGGAGAAACCAATAGAGGAGGAAATATTGACTACCTAAGAGCAGCTTTCCTACTTCTTCTGATTTATTATTTTCTTGTAAGCCTTGCACTGCTAAGCAAGTTTAAGCCATATATTGCATTTCTTTCTCCTTTTCTACTTTGTAAGTCTTCAAGATGTCTTTGGTTCAAACACCAAGACACCTGAATTGATGAACAATTGTTCTATACTCAAGTGTACACATCTCTAACTAAGCTACAGCCACTGCAGACATAAAGGTCACATTTAGTAATGCAGCTACCTTCTTCATTACTGAACGATAAGTCAACCTATCACACTCAAAAAAATGAAATATGATTGCAACAAGGAGCAGTCTTTATAAGAGCAGTAGACAGTAATATTTAAAAAGCTAATGAAAGAGAAACCTTTTTAAAAAGAAAATTCATTTACACTGTATTTTTTACAATTTAATAGTGTCTTTATATATACCCAGGAAAAAAATCTTAAATAAGCAAAATACCCTTTCAAGAAAGGGAATAATTATAGCTCAGTTAGTATAATATGCACCATTGCATATTGGAGTGTGTTTGGCACAATTAGAGGACAAAAAAACATAACAGATGACTGCTTTAGTTGTATTCTATGTATTTCTTTCTGCTGAAAGCACAAAAATTATGGCTGCACCATGGGTAAGAATGAATATCAGGAATTTTCATTGCTAACCAGAATAAAGGAAAGCTCATATCACTGAAGCTATGTGTATTGATAAACATAACAGTTTTCCCTTTCTGTTAAGGTCAGCTCCCAATATTGCAGGTTGCAGATTGTAAAATAGAATTATTCTCCCAGGAGGTTTTTTTCTGTTTTTCCTTTTCTTTTTATTTATTTTTTCCCAGTCAAAATGCTTTAGAAACTGGAAAAGCTCAGCTGACTGTGTCCTTCCTGGTGTGAAACTGAGCACATTTCATATTTTCTTTTGTGTCACGAGCAAAACCACTGGTAGCACAGGGTACAAAGCTCCTTGTGTGTAAGTTGGAGACATATGCTGAGTGAAGGGAGCTAATCCTTGAACATGTTTTTTGCCTGTTATCTATAGGAGTCATCCCTGGATTTAACTACCCTCAGGCTTTATTGAAGACAGTCAATTGAAGACTATCCACAAGAGTTCCAGGGAGTGACCTGACAATTAAACAATCTGGTTTGTCAGGCAACACTTTGTTGCATGAAAATCTTTTATTTAGTAGTGCCTAAGTGCTATTAGCCAAGTAGATAAACATCACTTAGCTACCAAAAATACAGTGCCTAGGCTCTCATATCTGCATAATAGATGTTTCTTGCCCAATTGTTCTGCATGCACTGGTTGCTGTCTGCAATAGTAGTATATATACCTAGATTCTGCAGGAACACGTGTAGAACATGACAGCTGAAAAACAGTATGTTGCAATATCATTCTGAAAATATTGTAAAACCAAACAGTCAAGGAGAAGTAGCTCAGTATAGTAGTTTGGTCCATTTTTTTATAAAAAGTTACTGAAAATGTTCCTGTAAACTCCAGATCAGTTGAGAAGCTGTTTATACCAAGGAAAAAAAAAAAAAAAAAAAAAAAAAAAAAAAAAAAAAAAAAAAAAAAAAAAAGAGAGATTCTCCTGCTGACTTGTTCTTTTAACAAAAAAACACATTTATTTTGATTTAAGAAAACACAATCACCTTGCAAGCACTAATTTTTCCACAAGCAGGCCCTTGGAGATCTTGCTTTGGATTTCGGCTATAACTATTTTGGGTTACTCCTAACACTGCAGTGTTTTGCAAAGTGACATCATTTGTACCGGTCACTGAGAACATATGGGAACAGTGCAGTTTTGATTTTTGTCTTATGCAAAATTAGATGTATTCTGGTTTAAGATGAGATATAATTAGTTTTCTTCCGAGTAAAGTAAGATGCTGAGATTTAGACAGGATGAGAATAGTGTGGATAACACACTGATGTTCTAGTTTTTGTTAAGTGGTGTTTACATTAAGTCAAGAACTTTTATGCTCCACACACCACTCCACCAGAGAAAAGGTCTGGGGACCTCAAGAAACTGGAAGGAGAGAGAACCAGAACAGCTGATCCCCACCGACCAAAGGGATATTCTGTGCTGCGTGGTGTTGTGCTTAGTACATAACCTAGGGAGAAAGCTGACTAGAGGTTGCTGCTTGAGAAGTGACTGACCACTATTTGGTGGGTGCTGATCAATTGCACTGTGCATAATTTTGAATATTCTATTTTATTTATCAATATTAATGTTATTCTTTCCCCTTCAGGTTTGGTCTTTTAAAACTTTAAAATCAGTCTTTATCTCTGCTCCCAAATCTGTCCTTTTTTCTCCACAATTCTGTCCCCCATCCCACTGGGGAGGAGAGCAAATGACCGACTCTGTGATGTTTAGCTACCTGACAGGTTAACCCTTGATAAGATATCAAGTAGGATGAAAGAAGTAGGATTTTATTTTAATGCTAAGTTAAGCACTAGAATCTGCCACAGCCGAGAACAGAAAGTACAACTGTACAGATGAGCTTGGCAAGTTTGTTTTATAGTAACTTACAATGTTTGGTGCTGGTTGTTTTTTTACCTAAGTGATAAACAGGAAATAACAAAAACTATAGTTAAAATTTTCATTAAAAATTCAATACTAAATATCATAAAATATTTTAGAGTAATTACACTTCATTCTATATAGTTATATTGTTTGAAATTACAAAAAAATAAAAGTCTTCAGACCAAAATAATGCATATGGATAAAACTATATACATTGAAAAGTCTTAATAGAAGAATCTGTAGCAATCTAAGAGCAGTTAAAGTAAGTTGTCCTTTAAAATCCTTTTAAATACTTTGGAAGAGGGAAATATGTACTTGTGCTTATTTTCCATCTGGAAATAATAACAGGGTTGATATTTTTTTAAGGATTTATAGAGATCTATCTATCTATCTATCTATCAATAAATATATACACATATGTATATAAGCAAGCCAGTAACTTAATACTCCATGCTCCAAGTTAGGGAGTAACATTCAAAATCCTTTTGGGCTGAAAGACACACTTTGTGTTTCCTAGGTGAGAGGGAAAAGAAAGTTATGATAATGGAAATATTTTCAAATGTGTTTCTACTGTGAAACAGGCAATGAAAAAATATAACAAGTGGGCTCTTGCTGGTATTTTAAGTATGACGACACAATTCGAAGGTGGCTTTTTATGAAGCAGATCTTGAGTGCTTAAACAAGATCTAAGCATGTGTAGAAGAACGGTAATATATAAAGCATTCTGATATTTGAGCCTAATTTATTTTACATATATCAAAGATAGACACTGGTTAAGCACAGATTTACCAATATGTGATTTCCGTACTTTAGTACTCCTTTATACACCTAGTCTCCTATTTCTCTCTAGTCCCAAGTCTCATTTTGAAAAATGATTCAGTGGGAGATTCAACAGACCACACTGGGATTTTTAGGAGTGCAACATCCAAAATGTAGCTACTCAAAACTCAATATGTGGTGCTGGTCTAGGTGCCTAGATATAACTATGCATCAAATACAAAAACTCAAATTAGTATTCAAAACAACCAGCTTGCTGAGTGCTGGCATGTTAAACAGCACTGTATGAAAGATGACTCTGCAGTTTGGAAGCTGAAGCACCTTTCTGGGGATTCAGAGCTCTGCTTTCATCCTGAGTGAGACATTACTGAATACCAGCTCCCTCCTCTCTTCTATCTTGTTGCAGGAGCCTTCCCATGGAAGGTCAAGTCAGAAATTGGAATTTGACAGCAAGCTGTCTCTGATTTGCTTTTCTCAGGGTAATTCTGCACATTCCATATGAATGATGTTTAACGTCCTGTTCAATAACTGACCTAATCTTTTAGGAACTTAATTTTAATTGCCTTTAACGCTTAAGTATCTTCATTTTGCAAATCGTGTCTTCTGCAAATTTAAAAAGGCTATACCTTTCTGGCAGTGGTCCCACATGTCAAAAGTTCTTACAGGTTTGTTGAGCACAAGACGGTATATTTCTATACTCTCTCATTGTCTAAGGCAGTTTAAAACATATGGGAAATGGCTTGAGGACTAGGGAAGGCATTGTTCTTACAGCTCTTTTTTTTTCAAAGCCCAACATCTGATATTGTTTCTGCTTTGGAACTGGGTATTTGTTTTTGCTGCTGTGCAGTGCTCTTTCTTTTTATGTGAGCATATGTGAAACAGCTACTGTCTTAATGCGATCTAGGGACTTACACTGCTCCTGATGTCGTAATTCTCTACAGTTTCAGTGAAAGACTAGGTCTGTAGCTAAGGGCTAGAAAAGACTTACATCCTCTGCCATTGGGCACAAAGGAGTTATACATAATACATGCTTACCACCACATTAAACCCACACTGTAGGTGGCCAATTCCCCAAACCGCAATTTTTCTCAGAAGCACTCAAGAATTAAATTCTTTAAAATTTCCTTAAATGAACTAATAGCTGACATAATCCCTCCTAGCCTGTCTCATATAATAGAACAATAGCAATATGTTGTGTTCTTCCCTTCCCATCTGTCTCCTGATGTAATTTTTGAAATTTCCCCCATTCCTAATATGTTCAAGGAAAGATTTGGAAAAAAAAACCAACTTTAAAATCAAACAAATTTTACTACATTGGTAACATTTTATTCTTATTTTAGTGTGTCAGTAAAAGACAGTGCAGTCTAACTTGTCATCAGGGCTTTGGGTGAAAACAGTAAAAATGGAGCAATAGAAAGCACTCAAATTTGGTTACACATACAAAAAACCTGTCAGTTAATATATATGCAGCTCGGATGAATGAGCTTGAGAATTCTTTGGGTCTCCCGAAAAAGGTTGAACCATGAATTAACTAAGTCAGATGGAAATTTCCATTGACCTAACAGCACTATAGCCAGAAATTAATTCATTTCATTTTGCTAGTCAGTCTGTCTCTCTTGCCCCTCCTCCCTCTTTCACTGAAAGGAGGTTGCTCAATCTTGGTTCAGGGCAAACCCTGAAATTCATTCTGCATTAATCATCATGGGATGATGCCTACAAGTTCCCTTTTCTGGTCATACAGCCAGTGGTGCATTTCTTGGCTCCCACTCAGAACCCATACAAGAGACATAAAAATCTAACAATACCTTACTGTAAGTCCCTAAAATCTAACAATACCTAAGTAAGTCCCACCCCAGAGCACAGTTTAAATTTAAATCATGTTTTATCTACAATCTCATGCTCAACATAACCATTGCCTCCCACCAGAATGGAGCAAAACTGTGTTACAAGACTCACATAATTATTTTTCAAATTTCTATTAGTTTTTTTTTTTTCATTTCTTGAGCCTATGTAAAGAACACTCACCAAAAAACCATAACATTTAATTCACAGCAATGTTATTTTTTAACTTTTTCTTTCATTAAATAATGAAGAAACATATCTTCTGCTATACAAAAGACAGAATGTGAATTATTTTTCTTTTTCATTTTATGATTTCATTTCGATCCCTAAGTAAAAGATGACACTTCTATAAATTGCAGGGTTTCTATTTGCTAGGTAACTTCTTGCTAGAAGCAGACTTATTATTAAATATCAGAAATTCAAAATGCTCTTTCTCTTCTACCCTTTCAAAGGTTTTAAATAACAAAATTCATAAGAACTTACTCATTCAATTGTTATTAGCATAATTTTCTGCCTATTTTTTCCTAGAAGAATTTCTTATGCAAGAAAGTTTGACTAATATGATTCAAATATTTCGGAATATATGAAGAAACTCAAATACATATACTTTCTCCTGGAAGAGCACCATAAGTTGGGTGTTTCTGAATATTACTAGAATATGTACCTTTTTTTTTTTTTTTTTTTTTTTTTTTTTTTTTGAGACAGGATTATTTTTTATATAATAAATGTTGGTTTTCATCAGTTAGTTAGCATTAATATGGCAAAATAGCACTCTATATTCAGAGAAGATAATTTTGCTCTTGCATCTAGCTGCCATTATATTTTGTTTTTACATAGATCTGGGTATCAAAATTCTCAGCAAATCAAATGAAATAATTATCCTTATCTTTATTAATAATCAGTAACCAGGTTCCCTGAAGTTTCTCTTCTTTAATAAATCTGAAAATTCATGTCATTCTGCAGCAAAGCAGAAATTCCCTTGCACTAGGTTCCTGAAAGATAAGATGTCAAAGGCATTTTTAGAAACAATTTTGTATCTTTACTGACTTAATATGAAGAAACACATTTCTTCATGTTATGTATTACCCTATCTATTTAATCACTACATTTTATACAGTTTCAGATCAGCTTCAAATCCTTACACTTTTCTAGAGACTAGAGAGTCCAGGCCTATAAAAGTTGTCACAGATAAGCATAATATATTAAATGAACAACTTTTTCAAAAATAATTCTTAAATATAATACAGGCTGAAACTACTTGTATAAATAGCAGCAAAAGCCATATTGTGCAAAAAAATTTTTTTGTAGTGGAAAGAGTCAGAGACAGAATTGCTGATATTGTTTCAATATCAGAAACCATCTTTCAAAGAACTATTTTTTAAAAGGAGATTTTTTAAAATTATTTTATTACCTATGTACCTATGTATCAGTGCAGAGATTTTAATTTATGACGGTTTCAAAGTCTGTTAAAGTGAACAGAAATTCCTCTATTGATCCTCAAGACCTCGATCAGTTCCTTTTGTTTTGGACACAATATTTCAAGAACTGAAAGAAAGAAAAAAAACTTCTTTAAGATTTTAATGCAGCACAGAAAGTGTTATTTAAACCTAGATAATCCATAGCCAGAGGAACTGACATCCAGAATAACGATTTGTATTTAAATGCTGGTGTTTTGTTGTTGTTGTTGTTGTTGCTTTTGAGTCAGCTAAAGACTGAAGTATTTTATAATATATCCTTTCCCCCATTTCTGTCTAGCTCTTCATCTAAACTTCCACTAACTTTAACTTGCCAAAACTTTTCCCTGGCTCCCAGAAGCATTTCTTTTTCTAGGTGTCTATATTTTTTTCTGAGTATGTATATCATCTAGTGTAACCATATTCTCTTATGAATCATTTTCTGGTCTAGCTTTACATATTTATATTTTCTTCTGTTGGTATTTTCATGTATTTGCTGTCACTGCAGAGATGTTTTCTTGTTATTTCTTATTTCTCTTCAATGAAGCAAACATCGTGAGGAATTTTTTTCCCCTCTGTATTTTTTTCTTTACTGACTTTGCTTCTGACACTGTTATGAGCTGTAAAATGCTGCAGTTGTCGCTTTCTTTTCCACAACTGAGCAGACAAAAGGTAGGTTTTTGTAGCTTGACATGGAAAGTAACAGGGACAGGTGGATTTTTTTTCAGATTGCAATGTTTATTTCAGTGAGTGGTATCCTTCAGATTCAGTACTTTTCTACTCTCTCTGCAGAAGCTGCCACCATCTTTCACACTTCCAGTAAACAAAAGTACAAAAAGGATGTGGCATCCACTTAAAGCATAAGGAAATTGACAGTAATTTTTATAACATGCAAATAAAACTTTTGGCAGAATTTGGGAAAAGTGAAAATTACTTCAGAATGTAATGCTGCTGCAAAAACTGAGTGAGCAGACCTAAATAAATCAATGAGGCTAAATCAACTCTTTTGGAAACACTTTAATGACATGTATCCACACTTAATGTGAAAAAAATATTGCACTAGAGTATGCTAAATAATTAATTAGAAAAAAACTCAAGTTATATTTCTTTTTCTATATTATTTTTGTTAGTTGAAATCTTCAAGAAACCAGGTGGATATGCCAGGACATCTCACAGAAAATCAGACTCACATATTTACGCAAACTGATTATTGCAATAAATTGGAGGCTCGGTGCTGTCATTTTTCTGAAAAGCCAACTCAGTTAATTTTGAAGTAGCCCCATACTCAACCTAATTCAGCAGTCTGAATTTAAAGCCTGGTTTAATTCAAAGCAGCTGTGTGACCTTGGATCAGTTTTACTGAGAAAATTGTTGCTAAGGTGTGAAAAAGTCTATACTTTAAAACAACAGCAACAAAAGAAAAACAACAACAACAACAACAAACTAAACAAACAAAAAAACCAAAACAAAACAACAAAAAAAAACAAACAAAACAAATTTATGTATTTTGCTCATCTTTCTGTATGATTTGTTCGATAAGATTTTGCATAATGGTTTGTCCTGTAACCCCCTGTGTTTCCCCCTGTATGGTTTACCCCATGTTCGGTTTTATGTCAGTCATTGGTTATATAACCTTCTGGTCCTGTCTGTCACTCTGGGGCCTCTCCCTGTGTCCAGAAATTTCCAGGGAAGGCGTCGAGTGATTGGGCAGGATCCAGACTTTCCCCTCCTATTCTGTTTTGTATGGTTGTTGCATATGTCTATTATGTTAAGAGCCACACCCTTACTGTACCCCATTGGTCCCTGACTGAACCCTCCCCTGTGTCACACCCCCTGTTAAAAGTCACAGCACAGAGGGGCTCGTGGTCTCTCTGAGGCTGGTGTCCTGAGGCGGGGACTACACGTCTGGAGCCTCCAATAAACTCGGTTGGATTTACCCCTCGAGAGTCCCTCCTTTCATTTCCTTTGCCATAGCCACACTGCACTCCCGGCAAGCCAAGAACCACTGTGTTGCTGTGGTGCCAAGGCTGGCCGGACAGGCAACACAGACACCCCTGCAGAGGCAGGAGCCCTCCGCAGCTAAGGTGTGAAAAAGTCTGTACTTTAAAACAACAGCAACAAAAGAAAAACAAAAAGAAAACACAAGGAAAAAAACTAAAAAACAAAACAAAACAAAAAAAAAACCAAACAAACAAACAAACAAACAAAAAAAAAAAAAAAAAAAAAAAAAAAAAAAAAACCGCCAAACAAAACAAAAAACTGAAAAAAAAAAACCTGAAAAAAAACACCACAGACAAAATGGTACCTGGTAAAATGGTGAGAGCTACCAGCTCCAAAAAGATCCATGGGTAAAAGTATAATAAGATCCTTTCCAGTCCTCCTGCCCCAGCACAGGAGATCAATTCGAAGACAGCAAGTCAGCAATATTGAGGGTCATCTCACTACAAAATGCAACAAAAGCTGACTTTTCCCTATGCAACTGCATGATTAAGATACTACTGATCACTGTAGTAGTCTGTAATCTTAGCAAAATGCTGTGTATAGGAGACAATAAATGATTGTTTTGTATTCTCAAATACTGTACAATCTGTTCCTGCAGGATCGTGGCACATGCTAAAAGTTGTCAAAAAAAGGAGATAATGTGAAAGAGAAAGAATATTAAAGTAAGAAACTGAGAAAAATTGGGAAGTGAATTTCCATATTCCCTTAAAATGATGTCTGGAAAATAGGTAAGTAAGAATCAGATATGGTTCTGCTTCTTCAGCAGAACTAAAAAAAGTGGATATTATTTTGCAACTCTTTGAATTATACCCTCCATAGGGACTTTTGCCTCCACCTGCCATGTTCTGCCAAGTAGGAAGACCAAGCAACGAATGCCTACAGGGTAAAATACATGAGAAGGTAATTAACACTGCCCAGAGAGTTTAGCCCTGGAGGTGACAACACCTTTCACTGTGAGTCGTGAACTCTGCCTTTGTATGTAGATGAGCTTTCCTGTCAAAACAACATCACTATCAATAGTTCCAAGATCAGGACTTGCTCCATTCAGCCAGAACCCAAACAAATAATAAAATTAATACAGCATACAAAATAAACTGCTGTAGCAAAAGTAGCATAAGTGTACCTGTTAGATAAAACTGTAGCCATAGTAATCTGTTTAGCTTTAAGCAGAGAATGTCATGCTTTGACTGTTTTCACTCAGACTGAGCTGCAAATTTGTTTTGCAACAACTAAAAGCCTAATAGTATCAAACAGTACTGTCACTAACACAGGGAAAAAATGGGAGATAAAAATTCCTCCATGTAATGAAGCAAAGACGCAAAGTAAACTTACTTTAGAAGAGCCTACAAAGTTACATTCACCTCTTATTTCCTATAGCTTCCTATGCTTCTGTTTGTAAATTAAATTACTAATGAAAAAGAGATACAGGCCAAGGTTGTGCTGAATAGTTGTAACAAAACAATGCATGTCTTACAAAGCAAAGACGGTGCTAACAACCAGATCAAATCAGTAAACCAAAGATATTTATGGAAAGGTTAGAGGGTATTTAAAGGAAGTTTACTAGGAAAATAGGTATTTCCATGGCATGGAAATTACTCCCCTCTCTGTGTCTATGTTTTCAGAGTAGAGAATGGCAGAAAACGACCCCTCCTCATGACATCATCGGGCACAGTCCTGCTCTATAATTTTTTCCAAAATCTTTGAGGAAACTGCAGCACATCTAGGAGGTGACCTAACAGTGAAATGTTGTGGATAAATGAGGTCCATACTGTTCTGGAGCTCATTTTATGTCTTTCAGTTAGTGCTCAGAATATTTGTATGGACTTCATCAGCAATCCGAAGTTGAGAAATAACCCTTTTGGGAGAGTCTGAGGGACATGTGTTTTGGTGTTTAAGATGTCTTGCACTGTGGATTAAGACCATTATAAGAAGACAGTTGGAGGATGAATCATTTTTGTTGAAGGACAATTACCAGAAAGTAATTCTTCTATCTTTCTCCTAGAAAAGATGCAGCTGGGACCAAACACACTTGCCTCACTTCTGTACAGAATAATAAATTCTATTTTCCCTCCTTTTTATCCTTTGTCTCAATTTGATTCTAAAATATAACTGTTTAATGTTATTTATGGCTTAACTTAACACATAGTTTGCATTCTACCTTCCCTCTTGAACTAGCTACCTAATAAGACAGGCTTCAATTTACTGAATACTGGAATTTCTTATATTTATTTTACTTTAAAATAACAAATTTTACCTCAGTGGTAAGGAACTGACCCTGTATTTTCAGTATGTCATTTGAGGCAATGATCATTAATGTGAGTCAGTTACAGCTCTTTTAAAAATGACCTGAACATCTGATAATAGCCTTTTTTTGGTGTATCTGTTCTTCAAATTACGAACAAATCCCACTCAAGAGATCTATTCAAAGTGTCGCTGAAATCACAGTATTCCCTTATCAGCCTCATCATTACTTTGTAAGTGCTGATGCTTTCTTTTCCTTGCTGAAAAATCTAGGAGACTTACAAAATGTAGGTCTTCTCACTTTTACTAGAAATCTTTGAAGTTTAAACCATTTTACAAAACAGCTATAACAACCTTCTTTTATTTTAGTATCTTATCAGTTTCATATTCTATCATGCAATGAAATAATTTCCCCTTTTACATGTTGGATGAATAGGAAGAGAAAGAATTTTGTTTTGCTTTGTTTTGTTTTATTTCTTTCTATTTAAGTATTATTAGGTAACCCCAGACTTTCAATATATCTAGTTTATGATAGCAAAAATTAATTGAAATCTTCTAAATTCTCTTAAAAGTCAATGGTGTTTAGTTCTACTGATAATTTTCTTTGCAGAGTTTCTTCCCTTCTTTCATTTATCCAAGTACTAATTTTCATGTAATATTTTCTGAGTAAGGCCTGGTACTTACAAGTAGTGACAAAAAAAAAAAAAAAATTAGGAAGTTTAACCATTCAGCAGTATTACTCAGCAGAAAATTTCACTGTTCAGGAAAAAAAAAATAACACTTTTAGATATTTTCTTTTATTACTGTTTTGTAATATAATAAATAAAATTAATTATAATAATAAAATAAAATTGTTTTCATCATTTGAAGCTGTAAAAGGTAATTTTTTTCCAAATATTATTAACAGTTGAAGTGATTGGATCATTTGGAACATTTTTGTTAAGCAGTATGCATTGAACTTTCTATGGAAAATGTTGTTTTTTACAGGAGACTGCAGAATATTAGATATAGCATAGGATTATGAGGTATCCCTAGGAATTAATAGTTATGTTGAGACTAAGACATTTGCCATAGGATCATGAAGTCATGTAACAGGCTCAGAGGCAGTAGAGAGAAAAAATTCAATCTAAGAAGGTTGTACAGAGGTTTCTAAATTGTCTGGTTGGAAGGAAGGACAAGGTAAAGGGCTGCTAACTTTCATTAACTTGAGCTCTTTCATAATAAGTTTTGCAGCTGAAAATTAAAACATTCTTATTTCCTCATTAAAGTTAAGGTGGGTTTTTTGTTGTTGATTATTTTTTTTTGGGGGGGGGGGGGGGGGGGGGGCGGTTTTGTTTTGCTTGTTTGATTTTGTGGTGGTTTAGCACCACCTGGAAATTAAACTCATTGACCAAAAAGAGCTGGAGAGCAACCAGCCCAGTTATGCAAAGTTTTTACCAGTTCATTTGGTGGTTAATTATGACTTTGTGGGTTGCTGACCACCAGGGATCACCAAAGAGACCCTCAGGACTTCAGAATGCATGCAAGAAAAAGAAAATAATGTCTGCTAATGCTTTTGGGGAAATTATTATCATATGCATGTTTATTACAGGAAAATCAATGAATATGTATATAAAATACAGTAAATAAACAGGAGTTTTTTTTCTGTACTTAGCATGCATGATATTTTGTAGGACATATCCCCTCATCCATCCAGCCAAATAAAGAATGCCTGCTTCTTAATACTACATTCGTGTTAAGGAGTTTTATTTTTACCAATTTTTTGGTAGTAATGCAGTGTAAGTTTTCCAACATATCATCTCAGCCTACATGACTATGTCAGCTCGATACACTCTATGTTCAAAGATGACTTCATCATTAAAAAAAAATTAAGCATGTATATTCTGTAGTGCTTTCTAATGCTTTGCTGAATCTCAATGTTTTTAAAATATTTAATAACTTGTGCCATGGATTTCTACAGGTTTAATGACCTCATAAAGAGTTGTCTCCTTTTGTTTTGAAACTGGCATTTTTGTTTGATGTTTCACATTTATTTATCTGGGAAAACAACACTGTCATTCATTATCTTACAGGCTTTTGTCATACCTTATGTTCATCACTTTTCTGCTGTAAGGAAAAGAATCCCAAACTACTTTGAGGATTCAAACCAGATGATCTTGAAGATCCCTTCCTACTTTGGGGATTCAAGCTAGATGATCCTGAAGATCCCTTCCAACTGAAGCATTCTATGATTCCATGATTCCATGACCTACTACTACACAGTCCTATAAAGTCTGCTAAGTATTTTCTTTTTTAAGTCCTATAAAAAAAGTCCTATAAAAACTTGCCAACCAAACTCCAAACAGGGTTTTACTGCTCAGCTGCTAAAGGATAGTAGTATAGCTGCTGCTGATATACAGGTTGATCTTTTAGTGCTGGCATTCTGCCAGCTACTCCTCTCTACCAGGCAATAATCATGGTCTTTCAGCTCTGATACACACCCATTGCTTTCTTAACTACTTATGATTTCTGCAGTAACCGTGATCTTCAAAAGAATGGGACTGCAGTCTGTCCCAAAACCTGCTTCTTGCTGCTTTTGCAGTAGACAGGACAGTCTGAAATGGCATAGCACCAGCCTGTCTCCCACTGTGATCCTCAAGGCAGCTGTAAAATCCCCCTCAATGGTGGGAAATGAGTACTCCAGTACTACTTAACTTCTCTCTGTCATACATACCTTAAAAACCAGATTATGATTCATGAGCCCTTTGACTGATTCTTCTGGTTGATGCAGTATTGTTTGGGATCCTGTTTGGATCTTTTCATTATTGTTGCCACACACATTTTTTCTGAAGATGGCATTTTGTTCTGGTTTTCCATTTTTAAACAGTTACTTGTGTTACCATGCAAACAAAAGTCTGTTCCAGTTATATTGCATGATCATTCGGTTGGGCTGGATGCAGAGGCTTCCAAATCTGGCTCAAAGAACAAGATTATTCCTTACACATGATGGGATTTACACCAGGTTTCCTACAAGGGTGCTATAACCCTTGGAAATGTACCCATTTCTCCATACACCACGAAAACTTTTGGTGCCCCTTCTCTTGAAGCATCTGCTCACCACTGCAGATATTTCAGGGCTCTCTCTACATCTTGGTAAAGTGAAGGAACCTGAGTTTGCTTTGCACTTTTGTTTAATTAGTGTCTCTTCAAAATTAGCTTTTAATTACTTCAGTTGGTTTTTATTACATAGTGTTTCCTCTACTTTATACTGGGTTTTATGACTATTTTTACTCCATTTCTAAAGCTTTATAGATGTGTATATATACATAGAAGATATTCACCTATATACCCATTTAGAAGCATATATAGTAAAACTAGTTGTACTATGTATAAAACACAATGTTTTAAAATATTTTTAATTTTTGTTGTTGTCTATAAAGACCTGGGTTTTTATATCTGAGCACTTCCTTGTCAAAAGGCAGCAGACAACAGAAAGAAGAGCTGCCTGAGAATATATTGGTATGGCAGCATAAAGAACTGAAAGGCAATTGCTCTACAGCTATATTTATTAGCAGACATGAAAAGCCATTGGTATTTCTGCATGTGTACTGAAGTATAAATATGACCAAGTTATGTTTTGAGACTACCTACAGAAATGGAAAAGTTTTTTTTTTTAGTAGATCTGTTTTGAACAATATAATTAATTATACTAGTGTATGATGATTTAATTTCTAATTCTCTTCTAGAGCAAAGAACCTATTTGAATATTTGAAATATTTGGATCTCAGCTTTGTCTATAGGAATTAATTTAGCCATGGTCCTAATCTTTTGCATTTAAATAAAACTTTGAATAAGTAATAACTTAAGGAAGGATTGAAATATTGGATCAGTTTTTAATTAAAAAAAAAAAGTATGGCTTTTAAACCATGTTCTGCCAGTGTTTTTCCAGAGTAGATTAGAATGATATCCCAACTACCAGAATTGCATGTCTCAGGCTGCAATACTCAGCATAAAATCATTTGCATCAGTAATCATTGCCATTCTGAAAGTGTTTGCTTCTAAGAATGAACATAAATCTATTCTGAAATGCTGTAAATCTCTTAAGTTGCAATGGCTGCATTCTGAAGCATGAAATATTTCTCTCTTGGGAATATATTTTGTTTGGCTTCTATTCTGTATTTTGCTGCTTTTAATTGTAAATGGCACCCTTTAGAGTTACTTATTAGAAATGGGTTATTTCTTGGTTATTTGGGCATGATGATTTTCTTCTAGCTTTGGGCATCATATAATGGCTACATGGTTTTTTTAAAAAAGCTGTTAACACACATACTTCAGAGGCTAGTAAAACCTCCTACAGATCTTTTTAATAAAAATTGGCTTGGTGGCAGTTGGGCTCTGGAAAAGAAGCACTGCTTCTACCACTGTACATTTAAGAAAAGCTCTCCCCTTCCTCCTTAATTTCTTGGAAGCTAACAATAACATTCTAATTTGTAAAAACCATTATTGGAATTAGTATTATATTACATATATAAATACGTTTTATTCAAGGATAAAGAACTAAAGGCTTCAGAGGATGTTGCCTATTCAACCGGTTCATCTACTTGAAAATTAGTATTTGTGAAACCGACAAAGCAACTTAAAGGGCTTTTTTTTTTTTTTTTTTTTTTTTTTTTTGGCAGAAGAAAAACACAGTGACATTTCTGAAGCAGGACAAACCTTTACCGTGCATCATACACCATAAAATATGTTTCCTTTCTCAGTGGGATTCTCTCTGTTTCCAAGAGATAAAGTAGAAGATAAGCTTCAGTATCTGGGCTTTAAACACTTAACCTATCCTTTATGTAACATCTGGAGGATCCAAACATCCTAAGTAAAGAACACTGCCTACAGCCAAAGGAGAGAAGCATAGGTCTCCACAGGATTTTTCAAACCAGCTAAATGAGATAAATCCTTTTTCTTTTGACTGGACTAGCACAGAATAAACCAATGACCTCAGGTGATAAATGTGAGCAGCTTAGAAATGGCCAGTAGCTACCCAAGAGACCACATTAAATAGATACTTTTTCAACAGGTGGCTGATTCAGAGGCATGTGAATCCCTTCTTTGCACTTAAGGATGCCTGATTTTCCAGTGACGATGGCTTCAAAGCAAAAGGAACTTCTTCTTCCATAAACTTCTGTTTATTGTATTCATCATGGATGAGGAAAATGTGTAGTTTAGATCTACTTATCGACTTATCTACTTACTTATACCCACGAGAGAATTCTGTCTTGCCAAGAAAAGAAAGTTCACAAAATTTTTTGCGTGGGAAGGGGACCTGAAGATCATCCAGTTTAAAGCCCCCACTCTTGGGCAGGAGCACACATCATCACATCATCAATTAGACTAAGTTGCTCAGAGGTCTGTCCAGCTGGCCTTGAAAACATCCAAGGAAGGGGCATCATAACTTTGTTGGACAAGCTGTTCCAGTGCCTCAATCACTGGAAGTTAAGTAATAAGACACATAACAGTTTACAGGAAGTTCTCTTTCATTCTTACCAATAACTGTCCTACTGTGCAGCAACAAGACTTCAAAGCTAATGGGGTGAAAAATGCATGGAATTGAATGAGCAAGAGAGAATTTGAAGATGGCGCTCCTAATATAGAAGACATCTATGGGAGAATTTCTTCCTAGAAGCTGTGTCTTTAAAAGTAAATTAAACAGTATTTGAGGACATTCCCAAGCATCAGAACACAATATTTTATACTAGCAAAGTGCTAGAAAATTCCTCAGAGTAATTTTAGCATGCATCAACTAGCAGTCTCTCACAGGAGTCTGGATACTCCTGAGGTGGTAGAATTTTCTAGGAACCATTCCAAGAGGAATTCTGCATAGAGACACCCAGCTCTGAAGACTTACTTTCTATGATTTCTATGATTGATTCTCACTGCTTGTTGCCACCTGGCCCCAGTGCCCAGATGCATTCATGAGCATACATAGTTTCCTAGTTTATAACAATAGCAAAAACTTTTCTTTATTAAGTGTTCTCCCAATAGTCACAATGTTCTTTTTCCTAATGTTAAAAAGTAATAATAAAAAAGAAGAACATAGAATCCTTCCCAGTCTTCTGCAGTTATTTAATTCTCACTGGGACATATAATTAAGTTTTTCTGTTTATTCTCTTCTTCTGGACCCAGGAGTGTTAAATTGAATGGAGAGAGAAATAAAAGCAGCTAAAATAAGTTGGCCATCTACTTTATCTGGTCTATTTTTTAGAGATGAAAAAAGAAATCTAAGTGTAGGGTTTTAAGAGTGCTTGATGCCATTAATCAGCGGTCTTCTAAAATAATTTACAGCTTCTTTTTTATGATGTTCAAGGTTTCAGTCAGAATGCCAGACTTTTGGAACATTTTCTATGCCGACCTACATTTTTGTTAGAAAAGTTTACCTGTACTCCTCTTATCTCATTCAGATCTTAACTGCATGAATCCTGTATACAAATCAAATTAACCACAGGAGAGTTACACTACAAATTTTGTCTATGACATACAGCAGAGATACATAATAGATTAAAGGGCTTTAAATCCAAATCATTTGTAATTAAATTTGTGGAATCATGGAGTACTTTGAGGTTGAAGAGACCTTAAAAAACATCTAGTTCCAACCTGATCTTGAATATTTCCAGCAATGGGACATCTACAGGTTCTCTAAGGAGCCTCTGCTGCTGTTTCCTTGCCCTCACAGTAAAGAATTTCTTTTAAGTATCTAACCTCTTTATGCTTAAAGCCATTACCCTTTGTTCTATCAATACATGCCCTGGTAAAAATTCTCTCTCCAGCTTTCTTGCAGTCCCTCTTTAGGTAATTTAAGGAATTAGGCATCTGTAAAGATTCATATTTTGTGTAGTACTTAATCTTGTATTTTATCACTATGTTGAGTCTTTTTCTTGCATGTTGTTTTAACCATATGACATGCTAATATTTACTTTTGTTTCATCAATTACTTCTTAGGGTGGTGCCAGAGACTTCACATTCAGTCTCTTGTAATTTATGACTTCTGCTCTGTGACACTGATTCTTTTTTATCCTTCTCAAAATAAACTCAAAATTTTATCTTATGTGAAAATCACCATAGGTAATCATGTTCAAAATACTTTTGTGAAATGCAATTTAAAATTATGCAGGTCTTTACCTTTTTTCTACTCAAACATTTAGAAACCCTTTATCTTTCCATCAGTAGTAATAAAGCTTAACCTCTGGAAATATATTGTTCTTTACCCATGTAAAAATACATTGAAGTTATACAGAATTTTGAATCTATAAAAGCAAGTCTAAAAATAACAATAACATAAAACTAATTTAAAACCCCAATGCATAAGCTTTTTCCCCCTACTTTCCCCCCAATGATTTGGTGGATAGGATAAAAACTTCTACTTTCTATCACATAAAGAAAACTCAGCCGTTCACTGTTTTTTCATATGAATTTAATGTGAATGTGAATTTCTAATTCGACTGAGAAAACATTGATAGCTTGAACTCTTCTCAAGGAAAAGATGCTGCTATTGCTCTTCTGGGATTGTTGTCAAAGGAAGAATGTCTTTTAATGATCTATTTAATTACCAGATATTAATCTAGTTGCCTAAATGTCTCCTGTATGATTTAAATTCAAGTGTTGCTAATATATTTATTTATTTTAATGTTTGTCTTGAATTTTCACTTTTTAAAAAAATATTTTTCTCACAGAGTAATTTGTTACTCTCACTGAGTAACCTAACGTTTCATCAATCTTAGCTTTGCAAGCAAGTTGCAAATTTTGCTTTTATTACAAGTATTGTAATCTTGGGTTGGAGCAGTGGTCTTTGTAGCCCTACACCTTACCAGTGTCCATCCTTAATGTTTCTTCCTTCTCCAAAGTCGCAAAACTCGTAACCTCCTTTACTGTGTAATAAAACATCATGAAAGAGATTGCTTGTGGATGTCAAGTGGTGATCTGCTTCTGCCTGTAAGCATGAAGACTGATGGTCCTTGTAATTTTTTTTTTCCTGAGTTAGTGTAACCACAGATGTTATTCGCTGTTATTTGTTGCCGCAGTTATTTATGAGCCATGCTTCCAGCCACAAGTCTACAATTTTTGAATAAGAAGGTTATGCACTTCATCCTACTCCATCTACTTGGAGCTGTTGTGAAATTTCATCTACTTCTTGATTCTTAAGTGGTAAGTCAATCTATAAAGACCACACTGTTGCAAAAGAATTTTTCCTTGTGTGTTTTATTTAGGTGTGTGAGATCTTTCTGATAAAATATCTCTCAAGAACTTTCAACTTTGTCTCATAGAACATGCCAAACATTTTCTGACAGGTTTCTTCTTAGTTCACCATTATCTCAGTTCCTTAGCATTCACAGTGTGATATTGATGTTACGGTGTCATCTGAAAAATAAAGAGTGATAACTCACCAATGCTGCATTTCAGTGGGAATTAACCAAATTTTGACACCTTTCCATTTTGAATTGATGCTGAAAATATAAAACACACTAAATATTAAATGAGAGATAGATTTGGTAGCTTTCTTATGGATAAACAGTTTTAGCCATTTCAATTGTTTGATGAAAGTCCTTATCTCACAAAAGAAAATTTGTGATTCTAAAGCACCAAATATTATGTAAAGAAATAAAGAGAAAGCAATACAGAGCTGTATACTTAGGTGTTCAATAGCTTACACATTCTGAACAGTCTGAATACCTGTAATTCCCGATATTTTACTTTCAATAAGATACAGTTTCTGCCCTGAAACAATTGCCTATTACCTAAAAAAACCTAGAAAAATAAAGAGTTAAAAAGAAAAAAAAAATTCTTAAGAGGTATGAGATGAGTTTCCCAAAGTCAGTCTTGGAACAGCTGGGCTAAAAATAGAAATCAAGTGTCCTGAATCAATCTCCAACGTCCGTGTTCTTACCAAAGAGTTCAGAGAACAACAAATATTTGCAAAATAAATCAAAGACTTCCAAGAATATGTTAAAAACCACTGAAATTGATGATTCATTTTAATTCATGTATTTATTTCATCCAGTGAGTATTTAATTAATGTTGATCCTTCTACATTACTACATGAAGCACATGTACAAGTATGCCAGTAAATGTCAGTCTTATGAGTTTTTTTTGTTGTTGCTGTTTTTTTTGTTTGTTTGTTTGTTTTCTTTTATACAGATGCCTGATCCAGGTTTTTTTTAATCCTTTCAAGGTCAAAAATCCTCAAGAGACTTAGATTTCTAGAGAGATGTCTTTTATTACTTCTAATATCCCTTTTGCCTTTTTTTTAGATACTCATCGGAAACATAAAGAATTTAGGTTGTTCACTGAAAAATATTGGCTCAAATAGCTAGCACTGAAATGTCTGTATCAATATTGTATTACCAGTTACTCTGCTACATTATTAATAATGGCAACCAATTTCTTACCACTTCAATTTTATGTCATTAACTTCTATGAAACAGGTACAGCTAATTCAAGACATGATAAGAAAACCATAATAGCAAATTAATAAGCACTCTGCATAAAATGATCTAAGGAGTAGAACCAATCTACAGAAATATGTGTGTGTAAAACAATTCCATGCCCTCAATCAGGACTGTAGATGTATTAATAAAAGATTTTGGGAAAATCCTGTACCTGCAGAAACCAAAGGCAAAATTCCCATGGGTCTTGAACTGGGTGCTGAATATCTGGGTCGATATGCATTTCCCTTCAGGTACGTTTTTCCATAATTTACAATTCTGATACTAGTTGTTATCAATAGATAACAAATACATCAATAGTACCAGATAATGATTTATTTCATAGATTTATAAGGAAGAAAAATATTATCAAATATAATTTTAAAAATAAAATCACTATCATCTAGGAGAAGACTTCTTTAATCAATTATTTTCAAAATTTTTCTAGTTGGATGATCTACTTTTCTCATAATATACAAAATAATTTTGAAACTTTTGCAGATTCAGAACTGTCTTTTGCTAATAATTATTTGTCATCTGCTCCTTTAAATAACAGTCACAGCAATAGAAATGGAAATGGAAACACTGTTATCCACAGATAAAAATCTTGAGGATCAGTTAATTAGTAGGAATGAAACTGAGATCAAAACAAAAAAAAACCCCTAAAACTGTCATTTTAAATCCAGGTTTCTGTTCTGCTATACTCATGGGAGAAAAAAAAAAAACAACAAACAGAAAAAACCCACCTAAATTGTAGACTTTATGGGATATAGGCTAGTGCAAAAAGGATGATAATTCAAAACCATAAAACATTTCATGTGAGGAAATTTGTAATAAATTTTTAGCTTGATGTAATATATTTGAGGAGGGAAGGTGACAGATTTTTAAAAAACTGAATGGTATGAACAAAATTAGTTGGGAAAGGTTTGCAGTTTCTTATAATGCAGCATCAAATAAAAAAAGCAATAGGATAATTTTATGCATAAATTTGACCACGCATGTAAGTCTCCTGCTAGTACTTCATCCAACTGTAAATGCTATTACAGGAGGGAACTTAGAGAGTCTCTTTTAATCATAGTCCACTAGCATGTGTGCAAGAACCAGATAAAGCAGAATATGAGAGACCTGGCTTCTCTTCATTTGATTTCTGGTCCCTATCACAAAGCGAACACATGACTGCAATGTATAAGCAGCTGTATGAAAAGTTGAAAAGACTTCTTTATAGAAGAAGAATTGAACAGGAGATGTCTTGTGACCCTAGAGCACAGTCCATTTCAGACAGTCCTGTCAGTGTAAAGTGCTGTTCCTGGCTCTGTTAACTATGTAGAGTTAATTGAGCCCAGAGAGAACAGATTTAAGGTTTTTGCTTGCTTTAGGTAAGTGAGGTATTGATGAGAAATGAATCAAGAACAATGACTTCCTCTGATAGCTCAGCTATGAGGAATTTTTTGCATGTGACATTGGACAAAATTTACACTGGATTAAATTTACGAAATTTGATCCTTTAGCCTTTTCAAAAAACATCAGAAATATTTTTAATTGAAGAAAACCAACCAACAAACAAACAAAACCAAACCTTTGCCCCAAACTGCCACCTGCAAAAGAACAAATTACACCACAACTCATCATCCTCTACACCCTTTGCTGTGACAGTTTTCTTTCCTTTTAGCTTCCAGGGTCTGTGGAAGCTGTGCTGCCATTTTGCACACAAGACTGAGACAAATAAAGTTTAAGCTGTTTATAGAAAGAATTATCAAGTATATGCATTACTAATCTCCTATTATTTTTAATCACAGCATTTAAAAATGAGAATTTGTTAGCAGACATCACATGATCTAATTGCATGCTGGAAACGTATCAAGATGCTTAGGAAGCAACAGAAAAAAAGCAACTTAAATAGTATACTAAAATTTTATGTATTTTCTACAGGAATACAATGAAAATATGTTCTCTTTAAAGTTCAAAATGTATGTGCTGGAAAACTAGTTTGCAGATCTGTTCACGTAAAGAAATGTTATATTACTGAAAATTTAACATTTGAGTCCGCAATTTTTTCTTCTATATGACCTACTTCACTGCACAGTATTATTTTTTATGGATTTTGAGCTCACCAAGCACTTAAAAATGCTTCATATGAGTCCAATGACATGGCACTCAAAGTTCCATACCTTGACTTCAGGTTGCCTTTATTACCAGTACAGTAAAAGCAACACTAACATTTGTGTTTATGTAACAGCTTCTATTATAAATCATCATTTCAGGTATTCATAATTGCCTCTTCCCTTCAGTTTGAGGATCAAATGTATCAGGAATAAGCTGCCCAAATATTTTTCTGGGTTTTATGTGAACAAAAATACATTTAAAGACTGCAAGACAACTGAAAGAAAAGCAATTACCCTGTAGTCTGTGCACTTATTCCTGGCAATCTGTAATTTTAAACTGTGTAAATTTATAGACATAGTGAAATCATGAACAATAAGAATATGCCTTATGAGAGGGTGCTCTTTGGTGATCTAATGGAAACATCTTTTTTTTCCTTAGTACTAGAATATGAAAATATCTTTGTCTTGTTTGAGGAGGTTTTTTTCTGTTCATCTTGTTGGCTATTTTATTACAAGGGGTTTTATTAAATCAATTTTATTATTTGGTTTTTTATTAATTAATTTAGGCTCTCAATGCAACAATTTTTTCAATATAGAATTCTTGGTAGTGTAGCAGAAAATATTGAAAAAGATGGAGTAGCAGGAGCAAGGGTTTATGTAGGCCTTTCTGAGATGAGATTCATAGTCCATTTCCCACACACTCAACAGAGATAAAACGTATTTAGGGCTGCCATTTTTTTATGACAAGTGAGGGGGGAAAATAATAATAATAATAATAATAAAACAAAATTAAAAATTTAAAAGATTGTGGGTGAGGACTTTACCTTCGCTATAGATATTATTTATAGTTTGCTGAGCATTGGAAACCTGCATTTCTCACAGTTCAATCCCAGACTGTCACATTTCACTAGAGCCTTACATATTGTTTAGTCTTGCTTGGTTTCACAGGCAGCAGTTAAAACCCTGCATGTTGTTCTGGTGGCTTTATCTGACTGAAAATTCTCATGGTTTGTTTTTTTTTTTGGTTTGTTGGTTTTTTGGGTTTTTTGGTTTTTTCTTTTCTTTTGCTGATCATCTTTTGAAACATAGATGTCAAAATTATCACCCAGTGAAAAAGACGTGTGGCTGTGATGTGGCACAACTGTCAAGGCACTGAGATGTGCAGAGCAGACACACTGTTATGTTGCACTATGTAGGTTATCTGTCTAAAGTATTAATTCTTCAGGATCCATAGTCTGCTGTCATGGATTTACTGATATGCAAGTAACCACATAAATATATCCTAATTGGATACCTGTGCTAAGTTGCTGAAACACAACATGACGGTAAATTGGTGCAGATGAAAGCTCAGAAGGGAAAAATCATTACTGGGTAACACTTCCTTTCAGCCACTGAAAATAGTTCTTACTCCCTCAACCTCAGTAGTGTGGAACCATTTGAACACATTCATACATATTGTCCTCCTCCTCTCCACTGGCTGCACTTCTCTTGGGAATACCCACCTGCTCCTAAATGGAGTCCTGCACAGGCTGCAGTGGCGTGGTCCTCTCCACATGCTGCATGAAAATACCAAGCCCTCTGTGATTGTCTTCCAGGAACTGCAGGGGGGCACTTCCTTCCCCTCAACCATCACTGATCTTGGTGCCTGCAAGCTTGTTTCTCACACTCTTTTCCCACAGTTTACCAGGCAGCATTTTGCTTTTCCTTGACTATATTTCCACAAAGGTGCCAGCATCCTGACTTAAGGGGCTCAGCCACGTCCTACAGCGGATCTGCTAGAGCTGGCTGGAACATGCTAAGCCTAGTACAGGGCACATCTAGCCTCTTCTCACAGATGTGTCCCTTGCAGACCGACCTCCACCCCAACAACACCTAACTCTTGACACATATAGGCAATAAAATGTCAAGAGATCTTTTCTATGTAGTTGTATTTTCTCATATTATGTAGCATCTACAGTTTTAATTCTCTTGATTATTACAAATGCTATCTTCAACTTTGCTGATTTTAATCTACTACCATTTCAGTTTTTGGTAGTTGAAAATTTTGACAAATAGTTACATATTAGGTAGTATTTGGTATACTATATTTTGACATTTGGTACAGCAAACATGGGAGAAGTATTACTGCTAATCTAAAAAAAATCCAAAACCACTTTTTAAAAACAAAAACAGTTTTTGGGAATGCATCTTTAAGGTTTTTATAATACTTCATTGTGAGTTTATTTTTAAAACCTGAGCAATCTAAAGTGCTCTAAAAATAAGATGAAAATTGTAAGAAAAATTTGAGATTATTTCTATACACAAGTGGAAACAAACATTTCATTAAAAAGGTCTACTACAGTGTCTACTTCTGTAAATTAAAACAAAAAATAAATGTTTTATTTTGTCATTGGGAATTTTCTCTCTAATTAAATGAAGATGTTTTGACTCAAGCTTCTATTATATATAGATAGATAGATCAAGAAATATATCCATTTTTATGCAAAATAAATTCTAAAGAAGAGTGCCCATATTCCTGGTTTTAAAAATGTCAGAGAAATATAATTTTGAGGTGAGAGAAATTTTATTTATTATGTAAAATGTGTTTACTGAGCTAGATGTAGAAAGTTTAAATTCTGCATCAGAAGTATCTTTAAGTACCCCATAACTGATGAGTCCTAGGGCCAATGAAGATTCTTTATTCTGATTTAATAAATTAGAATGCTTGTTTGATTCTGATTTCATGATTAAAATGATTTCATGATTAAGTGATTAATGTATAACCTGTATAATGCATATAACACACAATGTTTGTTTCCTCAGCTGTGACCCTGTATTAAAATATAAGTGTCGAGTTAATCCACACAAAAACTCTTGCATGCTGATAATGTTTTTTTACTTTAAGAATGAAAGAAAATAGATGCTACCAGTCTTCCCTAATTCTGGATTGGTCACCATTAAGATATGTGCTATCTGTCAGCTTCTCTAGCTCCTGTTGGGGTCTTTTTTTGAAAAGGGCTTTGTGAACACAGTGAAATGGTAATTAAAAACTTGAAGGCAAATAATGCAATATTGCACTGACACATAAGCCCACTCATTTCCTTCTGGTCCCATTGCCCCTCAGATGACAAGTGTTGTGCTGGTTACTGCCCAGACCAGAAAAAGTTTCAACCAAGCAAACAAGTGATGGAGCTATGAGTTCTATTCTTTGTTAAAAAAAAAACCAACCAACCAAACAAACAAAAAAAAACAACAACAACAAAAAAAAAAAAACAGCTTCTTGACTCTTGGCACCTGAAACACCATATTATATATGAATTTTCAAATGTTCTGCTCTTCTGGGTTTTATAAGACTCAAGCTGCTTCAATTTTCAATAACTTTGTGGTTTTTTCTAATTCTTAGTTCTGTATTTTCATTTCACTGGGACCTTTTTTGTTTATCTGGGGGTTTTTTGCTTGTTTTGTTGTGGGGTTTTTTTGTTTGTTTGTTTGGGTTTGTGGGCTTTTGTTTGTTTGTTTGGGTTTGTGGTTTTTGTTTGTTTGTTTGTTTTGAGGTTTATTTGGTTGATTTTTTGGTTATTTGGTTGTTTTGTTTGTTTGTTTGTTGTGTGTTAGTTTTGGTTTTTTAGCAATTCAGATATGGCTGCTCAGCATGCAGGCACTGGCACTCAGGCATTCAGGCTGTTCTATACTGGGGTTTTTTTTGTTTTGTTTTGTTTTGTTTTGTTTTGTTTTTTAAACTGCTCTTAAGTCTTAACAGCAGAATGGAAATTAATTTAATTTTCACTCCAAACTCACAAACGTGCCTTCAGTGAATATCTTACCAGTGGCAAAACACAGGAGATAGTGTGAACCCTCACTTGCCACAACACTGGGGATGTCAGATAGCTGTCTCGCCTCTAAATAACTGTAAGTAAAAGATTTTACAAACCTACCATAAGATTTTCCTTTACACATCTAAATATGTACCAGGTAGTAATATTGCATATACATATATGTATTTACATATACAAGTAGATAGTAGTATTGCTGAAAGAATATTTGTCCTGGTTTAAGGTAAATTTTGGAGAAAACCTCTGAATAGGGCACTGGAAAATGCCGAGGTCCAGGCCCTGGTGGCCCACAGGAGTGAGCTCACAGTGCTCTTCTGTGTTTTCAGTCCAGAGCAGGTTTAAACAGTTCCAAGAAAAAAGAAAAAAAGCAGTCCAAGGAACTTCTCTGCTTCAGCAGCTAAAAGCTAGCTAAAAGCGCAGGAGATTTCTGTCCTGCTGTCTGTCTGGGCTGCAGATGATACAGTCAGAATGTGTCGGAAGGAGTGAGTACTGTTTCTGAAAACAAACTGTGCTCTTCTTTCTCCCTCTTTGCTCTCAGAACCAGTCTGAAAGGTACAGATTTTAATATACAGCATAAACAAAACAGACAATTGGGAATACAAGCATCAAAAAGTCACCCCAGGACAGTGTAGCAGATATCTTGAATCCACAGACTGTGTGCACAATATCCCACATTGCTAAATAAGAATTATTTACTTATGTATGATACTTATGTATGATACTTAAGACTGTGATACAAGGGTAGGAACTGAGAAATATATGCTATATTCTCAGTTTTTGCCATGTAAGAGGAAGGAAAAATCTTTAACCTTCTTTATTATATTTTACTGTTTTTAGGAGGGGAAGTTTTTCATCTCTGAATTAAGTGCACTTATGATATTTTTGTTTTATTTAATTATTTTTTCTCCATTCCACAGCTCTTGACAAAGCCAGGAACTTTAGACAGTTCTTGTCACTGTATAACAGTATCTGTATTTTGCACAGATTAAGAGCTGAATGTTGTTTGTGCTGCTTTAAACATGTCTTATGAAATTTTTAAATTGCAGCCATCTTATTGTCAAGATTCATGGTGATAGGAGGAGATGTCTAGAGTTTTCTTATAA
Organism: Sylvia atricapilla; assembly: GCF_009819655.1. Taxonomy (NCBI): domain Eukaryota; kingdom Metazoa; phylum Chordata; class Aves; order Passeriformes; family Sylviidae; genus Sylvia; species Sylvia atricapilla. The sequence goes on from NC_089141.1 coordinate 70,339,859, forward strand.
TTTTAGTTCCTATGAGCAATGTCTAAGATCATGATGATACAGAATCGAGCATATCAAATGACAGAAAGCTTGGAAGTTGGATAAATTGTGAGTATGTGCCAGAGGCATGAACTCTAGCTCCACTGTAATTGCCACTGTGATCTACTGAAATGAAAATAAAATCCATTTAATGGTGTTTTTCTCAATTAGCAATATCACTGCAGAATGCTGAGAATATTTAATGACTTTGGCAGAATGACAGCAGACACAGCTTTATCATACATAAATGGAAGAGTTGTAATAGGCTCAGACCCAAATGTACATAACACAGCTGGGCATTGCTCAGTTTGTAACCTGCACTTCTCAGCATTTCCTTACACCACTAGAGCCAAATGAAGCCTTCCCCAGGGATAGCATGCAGGCAGTATTTCTAAATGGCGTGCTGTCACATATGTCAAGCTCTTCCATGGCTTAAATCTACCATAGGCTCAACAGAAGATATCACTCAGCAAAATACTGAACTATTTCTTCACTGCAATCCTGTTTGTAATGATTACTTTATTGAGATCTTATGAAAACTTTCTCTTCAATTTTACTCAAAATATTTATGAAATGTTTTGTTTACTGATTTCTTTCCTACCAATGGCAGAATGAAAGCTTTCCAGAAAAGACTTAAAATAAAAAGTATTCTGAAGATTCGTCCTTATTGGAACATATTTTTGCCATACCAGTTTTTATCATAATGCTGAACATTATCTCCCTCAGTACTAAGATACATATTGAATGATCATATCTCATTTTCAAAATGTTCAAATTATCAAATCTCATTTTCAATAGCAATATCATCATCACATCTGATGTTAGAAGTCACAATGTTGAATTAGATATTTTTTACTGAAATTTGTTACTGAAGTCTCATTTTTTAACTCATACTGATTTGATTTTTTTCTTTATCCATCTCTATTTGATATCATCAAGAACTAGTGTACTGCAATAGAATCATGGTTTTCAGTACCTGTAAGAGTAGAAAACCATTCTAAAATTATTATACTCATCTTGATGTCTAACAGGGATTGAGTATAAAGACAAAAAGAAATAAAGTATATGTGTAGTATACATTTCATTGAAAATAAGCAGTACTGCAAACGCAAGTAATTTGTACAAGAGGAGAGACAATTTTGTCTTATTTATCCTTTTTTTACTTTCAAAAGTGTTTTGATAGTCAACCCATTCTTCTGACACTTCATGCACAGCCTCACCAAGAGTAAATTTCACATGTAAAGTAACTGGTCAGCTAACAGTTTCTTTGTTAAGGTCTGCAATAAAATGGACAGATATTAGCTTGAATTATTCCCTGTTCTTTAACAATTTGTACAGTTTCATCATATATCCCATCAGAGTCGAATGAAAGAAGTTACACTGCCATACACTGTATGTTAGAAAGGTGAAATCAGTTTAGAATCGTTCTCTTGCAGCTGTTGGTTCTGAATAGCCAAAAATGGAAAAGGAAGATTTGACACAGGTGAATAACCAAGTGGATCTGCTTTTTAACAATGTGTCTATGGTGCCAAATATCAGTACATCTACCACAGCCAGTACACCTAGCTTTTCAGAAAGGGGAAGAGAGATATTTAAACTGCCTTAACAAAAGAAAACACTGGTAGACTGAGAGTTACGAATTAAAAAAAAAAAAAAAAAAAGTAAAATTACACTGAAAAGTTTCAAAGAAGTAAAGAAGTAAATTTAAGTAAGTAAAAAATAAATATATAATCACAGCTTCAGCTGTCTTAATAGAATAAAACCATAATGTTAATCATGCTTTGATGCTACAGGTAAATTACTGGTGATGTTTTATAAGGCTGAAAGATAATGACCAGCTGAATACTTGACAATCTCAGCACATAACGTTTGTCTTACATAGGTCTATAATGTCTGGAACAGATGTTTACTAGCAAAGAAGCAGTGCTAAAATTTGATGGACTGTAACATATGCACAGACAATATGTGTGTGTGCATCTCTATAGGCATAAAATTTTCCTCTGTATGATCTTTGAGGTGTTTTTGAGGATAAATAGACACCTCTGAATAACTGCAAATTTTGCTGTCCTAAAGTCTTTTATTTACATGTAGTATAATTTTCTTCTGCAATGAATTCCTCTTAAAACATATGATTTTAAGTATGATACTGTCTAACCCTAGCTCATTTATTAAGAAGAAAATCAGAAAGCATTATTAAAATATTTTATTAACAGATGTAAATAACACAATAAAAGCATAGGTGGTCTCTAAGAGCTGCCTTTGACTGTTTTCATAGGAAATTCAATGGCATTTACCTTTATTTGCAAATAAATATTCCAAAATTTAGGAAATTATCTCAGTGTCCAACAGATAAATAAAATCACATTTCAAGAATGAATTGTGATAATTTTCCTCTCATAAAATATAATAAATATCAACTAATATTCTGTAACATAATTTTAGTAAAAAAGTCTTGTTGATGTTATAGTAAATATCCAGTATACTGAAAGAGAATATTGTCTTTCTCTTCTACAAGGAAAATGAGCTAGAAGGAGCATAATGCTGTCTTATAGTGACTTAGATGCTCTTCTATATTGTAAAACACGAGCCCAGGTACTAGTCTTTGCTTTTAGGAGCGTTTTAGAATTCTACGTTACTACGTTATATTTTACAAAAAATGAAAGCATTGGTATAATCAAAATATAGGATGGAAAAATGACCTTATTTTTCCACTTACTTAGTCATATAGAGTAAAAACTGTCTTTTACCTTCTGTGGCTGTAACACTCTGACAGGTATTCCTGGCCACAATGTTTCAGCTTACAGGGATGTCAAGGTTTCCATCTTGGGCTTCACTGAAAAAGCTAATAGTCTTGTTACTTTAATTTTTGTTTCTGATGCTGAAGAAAATCCTGTTACTGACAGTAAGAATATCTTGCTGCCCTGCCAGTCAAACTTGTCTGAATCTTGCTTTGGGGAAAAAGAAATCAAGCAAGGGGACAGATACTTTGAATAAAGTCTAAAGTCTCAACTAATCCGCTGTGATTTGAAATTAACTATATAAATTTCGTATTTAAACATGTCATCAAGTTCTGGTAAGTCTTGCTGGGGAAAGGAGAATGAAGGTATAATGCCTATTTTTCCGCTCTGCCATTCTGCCATAGTGTATCATTCACTCTGCAGGCAGAGCTAACTAAAAGGAAGAATTTTCAGTGAATGGTTACATGTGGCACAAATCATTTACATAAACCTAATTCTAGTGACAATTTGAAGCTAAGATGGTAGATTTTACACAGAAATTTTAGCTATTGATGGGTGTTCTTTTCTGCAGTCTATCACAGAGAACATAACCTACATTGGAAATCAGAGAAGAAATGATAGGGTGGAAGAGATTTTTCCAAATGTTTTGGATGTGCAGATAGGAATTTATAAAATAATGGACAATCCTTTGGCTTTAATATCATTAATAAATATTTTGATAAAAATTAGATCAGAGACAAACAATAAATACTTATTATGAAAATATGAACTTTTTTCTTTCTCAACCATGAGAAATGAAACCTTGCATGTCCCTCTCCATCCTCAAACCTTTAAATTAGCACCTGTCATTTGGAATTTAGGTTCAGGCTCCTAGAGTTATGAATATAGAATTTTCTATATAAAAGAGAACATGTTGAATATGAAAGATCTAAAATCACTGGGAGACATTCACATTTCCTAACATACATAGCTTGTTTGGTGGGATGACCTTAGCTGGATGTCAGGTATGCACAGAGTTGTTTTATCACTGCTGCCTTCAGCAGGACAGGGAGGGAAGAAATTAACATGGAAAAAGTCTCCTTCCCACTTTCCTCCTAATTCTTAGCTTTCATTGTTGGGCAGATACCATAAGGTACAGAATATCCCTCTGGTCAGTTTGAGTCAGCTGTGGCAGCTCTGTCCTCTCCCAAGATCTCTTACAATATGGGACAATGGGGAGTGTTGTAGAGACAGTGATAATGATGTGCCAGTGCTGCACAGCAGTAGCCAAAGCACTGGTGTGTTACCAAAACCTTTCCAGCTACCAGTGCAAGGCACAGCACTACAAGAACTATTGTGGGGAAGCTTAACTCCATCTCAGACAGACCAGATGCACTCAGCTTTAAAGTGATATAAAGAATTCTGTTCCTATTTAAAAAAAACCCAGAAATTTCTCCATACAGTTTTTTTTTTTACATACCTAATGTGATTTAGATATGTAAGCTCTCAATAAAATGAATGAACATCAACTAGTAGAGTCTAAAGAGTAATTCTGATGATTCTAAGTTAGACATACAATGTTGGATGAAATTGCTTAAAAGAGGGATCCCTAATCCTAGTTATCTTTATAAGTTTCCAGCTGCTCCAGAACATCACTGTGGGTATCTTGTAGGACTTGTATCAATCGAGCGAGTATCTTTCAGATATCTTCGGGCAAAAACAATGGCTGCACTGATGTATAGACAAACAAACCTAAACCATAGTGTCTGGTTGTGATGAATTCAATTTTGTGCTGCACAGACTATAAGGCTTAAAGTGCTGTCTAAAAAATTGCCTCCAGTGTTATTTGAAGTTACTTTAAATTATCTGAGAAAACAGATAGGAGATCCATGCTTCCATGAAAATGGAGCTGGAGGCCAGTGAAGACAGTCTAGGACTCAAATGGCACTTGTCATATTTCCTTAGACAAGTAAATTAAGTCCTTGAAGTCTACTGCCTACTGAAGTCTACTGGAAATCTGTACACATAATTCACATGTAGAAAACACCCATGAGCATTCAGGAAAATGAAAAGATACCACAGTTTCCATATCACTTCTGTTTTATTAAGATATATTTAAATAATAGTATAATTAGTCAAAGTACACATAATCAATATGTTGTCAACATCCCTGTTTCCAATGTGGATTCAACTGTAAATGTATTTGGATACTGCATTTTCTTGTCTACTGGAAATAATGTGTACAACTCTTCAGCAGTTATAATTTCTTTAATGAGATTAAGATATTAGAATATGTTGTCTAAGATATTCTCCAGATTTGTTGCTACAAGTGATTGATGAATCTGTATTGAGAAACAGGATTTTGTGCTGATGAACCTCACCACAGACAGGAATTCTGTGTAACATGCTGTGCGTTCAATGACGGTGGGCTCATCACCTGCTGCAACACCTGGGGTTCCTCACATCAGAATGGGCAGAAGATTGCTATCAACTCTTCCGTACTTTCCAGCACTTATGCAGTGAATCTTATGATCAGCCTGGAATACTTCTTACTTTCTTACTGACATTTCAAAATAAGCAGCATTTCCTGAGTAGAAAACACACACTGACACATGAAAATTTAATTAAATTGTCTAAATCTGGAATAGCATTCAGTTGTAATGATAAGATTCTTGACTTAGAATCATAGTCATAGGACAATTACAGTTGGAAGGCACCTTTAAAGGTCACCTAGACCATGAGACACATTTTTTTAGTGCCATTACATGTTTAGCAGATTATTATTCTGCCAGTCATGTTTGGTTGTCTGGAAGAGAATTTGGTTTCCTCTAAATTATTAACTCTGCATAGATGCCCCAGATGCCCGAGAGTTCCTCAGTGGGATAAATACCTTTATATGAGCAACAGAATTAAGGTTATAATGGTTTGATAACCCAATACTTGTTCTATAGCTTGCAAAAAAGATACTGGTATCTATTTCCAGAGATCAGTTCATCCACCCTTCCTTATGCAGTGAATTGTCCTTGGAGGTTATTACAAAGTGAGACCAGAGTGACTAATTAAAACTTGTATGCCTTTTAGATACTATAAGTAGGGCAGATAAATCCCAAATATATGTACCTAAATTAGAAGGATAGTCTACATTGACTCTTATATAGGCAATGCAAAAGACTGATTCTTCCAAAGAGCTACTTGGAGCAGGCATCTAATTTAAGTGCTCTGTGTATAGAATATCTTCTCATCCTTTGCTAATTACAGAGAAAGAAAAAAGTCAGGATTTTTACTTACTTTATCCTATTTTCTTTCATTTTAGGAGGCAAAAAGAAAATAAAAATGTCAGGGGGATGCCGACATCAAGAAATAACGAGAGGTTGTAATTCTGTTGCTTGAATGCAGTATGAAGGAACTGAGGATGTGATCTGGTTTTGAATTATAAACTACGCAATTTTTATATATTTTTGTAATTTTCAGGATGAGATGCCTAATCTGATAGAACATTTGCTACACAAATTACTATTATCGCTGTTTTTGACCAGAATTTCCACCTCAAGAACTGTTAAAAATTTTGTTGAAGCTGATACATTGTGAAACAAAGTTATTAAGAAAATTATATTACCAGAAAATAATCAAAAAAGAGCAGTCAATATGAGAAAATTGTAACCTATAAGTTTGTAACTAACTTATTTTGTAGATAATTTGTTAGTAAAGATTCATACAGGATTCTCTTAGATTTTAAAATAATGTAATAAACAAGTGAGATATTAAGAGACCCTCTGGGCTGATACGGCCCTCTGATTATTACCCACTGCTGATACTCCAAGCTGGCAGTGATGAGATTGAAAAGAGGAGTGTCAGGGCAATTAAAAGGGACTTTAGGGCACTATCAAATGGTTGATAGGGCAGGAGCACAAGCAGTGCTCTACTCAGTCCCTTAGGTGGCAGAGAAAAATGATGAAAGGAATGGGAGAGGTCACTGTATCAACAAGTGGCTCAAGCACTGGTGTCAGCAGCAGAATTTTGGGTTCTTTGATCAAGGGTCAACTTTTGCAGCACCTGGCCTGCTGGAACTGGATTGACTCCATCTCTCAGTTAAAGGCAGAAGGATTTTAGTTCATGAAATGGCAGAACTCATTGAGAGAGCTTTAAACTAGGTTTGAAGGGAGAAGGGGACACAGCTGGGCTGTCTGGAAGCAGGCCCAAGAGTGCTAAGCCTGAGTTAGGGTGAAAGCAATAGCCCAGCTAGGTGCATGAGCCCAGCTAGGTGCATATATAGCAATGCACACAGCAGGGGTAACAAACAAGAAGAGCTGGAAGCCATGGCCAAAATAACCCCATGCAGCATTACAGGCTGTGGATGGTGTGGCTGGACAGTGCCCAGGAGGAAATGGGCCTGGGGGTTCTGGTGACAGCAGCTGGACATGAGCCAGCAGTGTGCCCTGATGGTCAATGGCGCCCTGGCCTGGATCAGGAATGGTGTGGCCAGAAAAAACAGGCAGGTCATGGTGAGGCCACACCTCGAGTGCTGTGTCCATTTCTGGTCTCTCAGTTTAGGATGGACATTGAGACACTTGAGCATGTCCAGAGGGGGCAATGAGGTTGGTGAGGGGCTGGGAACACAAACCCTGTGAGGAATGGCTGAGGGAGCTGGGGTTGTTCAGCCTGGAGAAAAGGAGACTCAGAGGTGACCTTATCACTCTCTACAGCTTCCTGAAGGGTGGCTGTAGACAGCCACCTCTTTCTCCAGGCAGCAACTGATAGAATGAGAGGACACAGTCTCAGGCTGCATCAAGGGAAATACAGGTTAGACATTAGGAAGAAGTTTTTAACAGAAAGAATGATAAAGTACCGGAATTGTCTGCCTGGGGAGGTGATGGAGCCACCATTCCTGGATGTGTTTAAAAAAGGATTGGATGTGGCACTCGGTGCCATGGTTTAGTTGAGATGTTAGGGCTTGGTTGGATTTGATGATCTTGAAGGTCTCTTCCAACCTAGTGATTCTGTGAGTGTGTGATATTATACCTCAAATAAGTTGGGTCCTGATAATTCTTACATGCATTTTATTTCCATAATTCATCTAGAAGGAATATCTTCTAAATATTAATCTAGAAGGAATATCTTCTAAAAGAAGGAATATCTTCTAAAGAATGTGAAAGTGCGAACTTAACAGAACTGACCACAGAGATATCAAATTTGGGAAAACTTCTTCCCCAAGCACATTATCAAGCCTTGGAATAGGTTGCCCAGAGAAGGAGTGGAGCCACCATTCCTGTAGGTATTTATAAGATGTAGCACTTAGGGATGTGTTTTAGTGGTGAACTTGACAGAACTTGGTTAATGGTTGGACTTGTCCATCTTAGAGATCCTTCAAAACTAAAAATTTCTATGATTCTATAAATTGATAACAAAATCATAAGTGTATTACTTCCTAACTCAGATTATACTTTTTCAAGGTTGATTAAATTCCAGTGCTTATGGCTTGGAAAAAAAAAAGCAACCAACAAATATACCAATATTTATTTTTCTTGTATAAAAAAAATGCCTGAATGATTATTTAATTCTCTTTTTCCATCAATATTCTAACAATATTTTACTATTGGTTATTTATTTACTGTTATTTCTAAATAGAATTCTAGTTATTCAATATTAAAAACATTCTGCAATGCCAAGTTTCTTGCAATGAAATACAAAATAGTAAGAGTTTCTTGATGTTTACTGAGTCTGACTATGAATTTGAAATACGAAGCAAAACTTTGGTATCACACTGGGATCTATTTATATTTTTGTCAGAATTGCTATAACATGGCAGTGAAACTTCAGCTTCAAAACCAAGTGTCTGCCAAAGCAAGATATTTAATTTGCATGCATGACACTAGAGAAGAGGAAATTAATCTGGCTGAATAAAATCAATACATATATAATGGCAAACAACAGTTGAAATAAATCTTACTATTTTTATACCTCCCAGGTGTAATCCAGACAGCTGTAATTAAGAACAGGTCTCCTCTCCTAAGGGTTCTGAAAACAGGTAGAATGTGTTAGAAACCTCCATTCATTTGCACTTCAATCTATTTTGTCTCAGGCACGTATAAACCTCTGCTGCTAAACACAAGAAAACTTGCAAAACCAGTCTTTGTATTCTTGATTATTTTCATAATTTAATTACTATTTTTTTTTCATTCCTCTGTTTTACTTAATTTTTTTTTTTTTTTCAAAAAGAATCTGCAATAGAGTGAGCAGCCACTGAGCAGTAAACACTCCTCTAGCCTGATGCACCTTTAGACCTCTGAGCTGGGGATTTGCTCCTAATACTGTTTATTTATGAGCACAGACATTGTGAATTTATGTATAAATTGCATTCCAAAACGCCCACACAACACCACAGCATATACATCAAACCACTTTGCAACAGATACCAGGGTCAGGTAGCAAAACAGTGGCCTGCTCTCTGAGAGCAGATGAGCCAAGAGTGTCCCAGGGTGTGAAGGACAGTACCCTCATTAAGTAATTCTGTCCCACAAACCCTGAACAAGAGTCACTGAGCAAATCTAGCCACTCCAAACTCAACCAGAAAAAAAGGCCAGATGGCCAAAAAAGTCCAGAGCAATGAAACAGATTTGAAGATGAAACCACAAAACCAGGCCATTGCGACCAACACCATACATAGACAGACTCAGGGATATCTTCAAAATATCATTGACAAGGATAGGGCCTGAACCTGAACAAAGCTGAGAGGGGTAAGATTCTTACTTCTTACAATATTTTCCCAGAAAGCTTTCCTCATGGTGGTCTGATTCCAGGCAGCACAGCAGCAGTGGATCAGTGCTGGATTGAGCACTAGCAGATGAGCCCCTAGTACGGAGCCCAAGGCTCTGACATCTGGTACTGAATTTTGGGACTTGATACTCAGCTGAAACCACTGATAGCCTAGAGGTGTCAGCTTGGATACTCTTGCTTATTTATGTGCCCAACAGCTCTCAAGGCCACATGGCCTTAAAGCAAACTATGCAATAATACTTTGATATACAAGTAGAATATGGGAGCTTTTCATGAATCCATAGGGCAACAAAGCTTCAAGTTTTTCTGAAGTCTATAACTAAAATAAGGTGAAACATATCAACATCTTGTGAATGCCTCATTGTCTCCTCTCAAAATGAAGGCAGGCTAAATTTTAGTTGGTTTAAGTGTAGACATCTGTTCCACTGATCATGGAGGGTTAACACACTTGCATGCTACATTGTTCTTTGTGCTCAGTCAGTGGGTCCTGTGTTGGCTCCCCAGCATACCAGACTGCAACGCCTTCCACAACAGCAGCAAGGTGGAGAATGCCCTGGTGTATGTTGGGGAACCTCTATGCAGCAGATTTTTACAAAGTTTAACAGCATGTCTCTTGAAGTTCAGATGAATATTCTGATTTGGTGCCACTCTGACAAATTGCCTAAGCTTATCCACCCAAAATCTTAAATGTAATGCTCTACTAAATAGAAAAATTATGTTTATCACCTTAGAATAAGAATTTCTATGCATGTCTGGGAAACTTTCAAACTAAACAGAAAGTTATCTAATTAATTTTAATGTCCTCAAAGTAACATAGTGTAGAGAGGTAGGCAGACTATTTCTACCTGGTACACAAATGAATAAATAGGATTTTAGTAAATTTATCTGTATGTATATTTTCATGGAGATCTCAATAGACATCCTATTCAAGTTTGCAATAAATTTTAATATTCATGCAATAATTAGTTTAGTTAAAATACATCCATATAGACTTAAATTAGCCTCAAATTCTGAAAATAAGAGCATTGCTAAGTCACATGTGTAATAGGATTCCTTCTAATATGTGATTCACATTTGTGGAATTTTGAAATATGTTCAGCACCTCCATATGTTGTTGTGGCATCATGCCAGATACAAATAAGCTTTCTATACAGTGCTGAGTTTTCATAGCCACACTTTAAAAATAACCTCAGAGGGGAAAGATAAAGCATGGAAATCTGATAGAGAATCTGTCAAATATCAGCTAGGATTACAGATGCACAGAACTTCCAAGAGATAACTAGAGGCCTTTTATCTGCTCATTGCATGGCTGACTATAATTTTCAAATCCCAAATACGGTCCACATCTGTCTGTCTATGAAAAATATTTTTATGGGTTTCCATAATCAAGTTAAATTTTAAAAATGGTAATGTTATCTTGGGGAAAAATTAAACCTTTTTGGTATTTGAATGGCAATGGGATGCACAGATAAAGACAGGTTTAAATGTATGAATTATAGAACAACTAATATATCCAAAACCTCTATACCATCTTTTATCCCACAGAGTTCTGTTCACAGGGGTTTCCACTATTCATAACATAAATATTCAATAATAATATTCAATAATATATATTCAATAAGCAGTTTTCTTAGGAATCTATTGCAATGAACAGAACTGATATCAAGTTTTCAATGTCTTGTTAATAATCTGTCTAGAATTTGACCTTAAGATCTTACATGGTGCTCCTTGTGGGGCCACAGGTCTTGTCAGAAAACCATCTCCTGTGTGAGTTCCTTTCCCCAGCATCACAGGGCATGCCAGGAACCTGCTGCAGATCAGGTTCCCCACAGGTCACAACATCTTTCAGTGCATATCCACCTGCTGTGGCATGGGATCCTTCTTAGGCTACATTTGCTTTAATGTGAACCTCCATGGCCTGCAGAGAGTTGACCTGCTTCATTATGGTCTTCATCATGGGCTGCAGGGCAGTCTCTCTTCTGGTGCCTGAAGATTCTTCCACTTCTTCTTCACTGACCTTGGTGTCTGCACAATTTCCTCTCACATATTCCCCCCGCCTCTGTCCTGGGTGCTGCTTTACCACAGCTTTTTTGCTGTGTTTTTTTTTTATTCCATCTTCTTAAACACGTTGTTCCAGAGGAGCTACCACAATCACTGATGGACCTTGCCTTGACCAGCAGCAGGTCCATTTGGGAACTGGCTGGAATTGGCACGATTGCACCTGGGGGAAGTTTCTCACAGAAGTCTCTCACTCATGCAGCCTCCCCATTAACAAAATCTTGCCATTCAGAAGCAATACATTTGCTCAGAAGTTATTAAGGTTCCTAGGAGGATCTCAAACATATTTTCTGGACACTTCTCTTTTGAGATTTTCCTTATAATTCCAACACTAGACAAATTTATCATCACAAAAACAACTATGAAATGCATTCAAGAAGATTTAATTCAGGCTTTTCTTTTTACAGCAAGAGAAATTATAAGCTGATTGCTACCCCCTTAGCATTTCACAGTAAAATCGAGTCATATATAATCAGATATCAACATTTTGATGTGAAAAGTCAGTTATTTGAACCTAGTTTCCATTCAGTACTGCACAAAAAACTCTCAAATATAAAAGAGAAAAGTGTAACTCTGAAAGAGTACTATGAACATGGAGTACTGCTTTGCTGACATCCTGAAAGAAAAAGAAAAAAAAAATCAACCACCCCCAAAAACCCCCACACCTAAAATTTTGGATTACTTTAGTTTTTTGTTATTTCTGGTTTTTAAGGACATATTCAACATTCAGGTATCACTGATATCTGAATTTCTGAATTCACCAAAATTTTAAAAGCTGTAGTCCAGTAGGGTGGGAAACTGTTCACCTAGGTTCCTACAGATAAAATCATATAGTTGACTAAATTTATTGGGAAAACTATAGAAACTTGACAAATGAACTGATGCTTAAAACCCTCACACATTCATGAACCACCCAATTTCTCATTTAAATTTGGATCTTATCTGATAGATATGTCTAGCAAACAGCCACATAAAATGCAGTGTAAATTAATTGGTCTTGTCCATCCTAAATGGGCTAATTTTCTTCCCAATTCGAAGATTTCATTTGCACTGTGAAAGCTGTAATATGTATTCTGGAAAAAGGAGAAGACAAGAAGGCGCCACTCTTTTTTTTATTGAATGTTTTTATTAAGTTTTTAAATGTATGAACAATTAACAATTATTATTAAGGGGTTTTTGTATTGATGAGTCCGAGACCTGGACATAGGACTCTTGATTTTGTCTCAGACTCTCAAAGTAATACCTTTCAGCATGTGATTGCATTCTAGGATGTTTCAACAAAAACTGAATACATGTATGTGGTCAACTGAATGTAGCCTTTCATCTCCTGTTTTAGCCATTTGATTTGAGGTTGGCTCTGAAAGTAATTTTTCCTTTAATGGCTACAATAAAGGATGAAAACTACTAGCTCAGGTGAAAATACTGTTACCAACAATGAGTGCAAAAAGTCAAGAAGATTATTTACTCTGAATAACTGAACAACTTCTCAATTTTGAATATTGTATTTGTCTTTGAAATTTCAGAGAAATTGCAACAAACAGCCAGCAGGGCTTCATGAGGGGAAAGTCTTACTTGTCAATCCTGGTTTCCTTCTACAAAAGGGCAACCCACTGAGGTGATCAAGGAAAGCCAGTTGATAGAATCTTTTTGGAATTCTGAAAAGCTTTCAATACTGCCTTTCACAGTATCCTTCTGAACAAGATGACCAGCACAGTTGGAAAATAACTGCAAATGGGTGAGCAATTGATAGGTCAGGCACAGAAAGTTGTATGTATTAAGTGGGGTGGCAGCAAGCTGGTATCCTATCACTAGTGGGTTCTACAGGGATCCATCCTCAGCACAGTCCTCTTCAAAATCTTTATTAATGATTCAAATTAAGGACTTGAAGGAATGCTACATAAGTTTGCTGACAACACCCAATTGGGAGAAGGTGTCCTCAAGGGCAGAGAGGCCCTTCAGAGGATCTTCAGCAAATTAGAAGATGAGGCAAGCCCCAACCACATGAATTTTAACAAAGGAAAGTGATGAATTCTGCACCTGGGCTCTGGCAACCCTGGCTGTGTGTATAGACAGGGAATGTGAGGCTGGAGAGCAGCATGGAGGAAAGGGACCTGGGGGTCCTGGTTAGTGACAGGTTGAACCTGAGTCAGCAGTGCCCTGGCAGCCAGGAGGGCCAGCTGTGTCCTGAGGGGCATCAGGCACAGCATGACCAGCTGGGCAAAGGAGGGGATTGTCCTGATCTGCTCTGCACTGGGGCAGTCTCACCTTGAATTATGTGTGCAGTTCTGGGTGCCACAATAAAAGGAATATATTAAGTCACTAGAGAGCTTCCAAAGGAGGGCAGTGAGAATGGTGAAGGGTCTGAAGGCAAACCTGTATGAGAAGTGGCTAAGATTACTTGGTCTATTCAGTCTGGATGAGAATGGATTGAGGGGAGACCTCATTGCAGTCTTCAGTATCTTCAAGACTGGAAGTGGAGGGGCAGGTATCAATCTCTTCATTTTCATGACCAGTGACATGACCCAAGGGAATGGCCTGATGCTGAGTCAGGGGAGGTTTAGATTGGATATCAGAAAAAGGCTTTTCACCCAAAAGGGAGATTAAGCTTTGGTGGCTCCATTAGGCTCATTCTCACTGTAACTCTTACTATTCAAATTTTGGTGAGAAGCAAAATGACCCAAAATTTCCTGCTGTTTTCCACTAAAATTCAATACACATGCCTGAGACTGAGATTTTGTCAAGAAATTTGGATGCTACTCAAGCTTAAAAATCTTCCTGAGCCCCTTCTTAAAATATATATTGCGGATACATTTTTTTTGTTTGTTTGTTTTAAACATTGAAGAAGGTTTGCATTAGAATTTTATACATTCAGGAAGTGTGACTCCTCAGTTGTTTGAGCTCCTTTAGACCTGCACTACTGAGGTAGTTATCTTATTCCAAATCCAGCAGCTCCAAACTCTTCTCCAATCTGATCCTTTGCAGTACTCAGCAGACTCCCACTGAATAAAGGCAAGCTGCAAATATCTGCTTAGATAAAAGGCTTCCCAACATAATACAGTCACTAATAGATTAATGAAATACCAAAGACAAATAACTTCATAAGGATAGTATTATGAGAACCTCTGTTTCCAAAAAGTCACTGTTTTGTTTGTTTGTTTGTTTTACTGTGTGATTTTGGAAAAAAGAATCTTTTTCTTGCATGTTCTAAAATAAGAATTTCTCTATGGAACACCCTCCTGTGAGGATACTGTCTCTTATTCTAACAAAGAAAGAGTATGGGAGAAAATAAAGTAATTACTAATGCCATAGGAAAAAATTAATGATCTGACATTTAAATATATCTATTATTGAAAAGGCAGCTGAGGAGAGAGTGTTCATGCTATTACACTTGTGGTAAAGTGGTTTGCACTGGATTGTATTCAGCTCAGGAAAATTCCTCTCTAAAAAACAATATAAATGAAATATTACATTTTCAGTAAGTTTATTCAGACATTACTAGAACCATCTTCTATCTCCAGAGAACTCTGAAACAAAGAAATCTTTCAGACTGAGATAAGCATCAACCTTTATATTGAACATAATCTCCTCTTAATAAATATAAAAGATACATCCAAAATAATATTTGTCTAGGATTTGCCCAGTATGACATGATCATAAAGTCCATTAAGAGACTCTCTAAGCCCTTTCAAAACACCATAACTATAAAAAGCCTGGGTATGAAGTAATTTAGGTTGCACACTGAACAAATATATCTAGGAATACTAAGCATGAATTATTATTATGGTAATTCCAGGGAATTCTAAAGAAGCAGTGCCAGCAATGAGAGCAATGGCAGCATGAGGGCATCACAAGATCATAGATATATAGTCAGCTGTCATTAAATCCACTTGCAAGCCCGTGTTCATGTACTCATATAAAAATAGCATCCCTTTATTGCATAATTGCTTTCAAAGAGGCTGTTAGGGACACCATTTTTGGAAAAAAAAAAAGTTTCTGATCCATTATTTCATTTTTTTCACAAAGCGATTCACAGATAATGTGACCTCTCAACACTTCAGAAACAGAGATCATATAATTTTATACTAGTACCTCATAATTTTTTACTATACCTGTAGTGCAGATTTTCTTTGTTTCAGAAAATGCATTTTTCATCCACAAGGCCTTTCAATCTTTAAGCAGCATAAAGCTACTTTTTCTCATAAAATCTCAAGGTATTATCCTTGTCAGAGATACCTGGTTTTTAGACAGAAATATCTTGACTCTAGCACAGATTATTAAATATAAAAGTAATAACAAAGGGGTTTTTTTTTTTCCCTTTGTATATGAAAGAAGTTATTTTCAGTTTCTGTTTGAAACAGGAAAATAGAAATATTATCTAAATAAGGCGAGACTAAACCTAGCTGTCACAGCGTCCAATTTCTAGTATTATTTGGTAATGGGTTCTTGGAAAAGAAAACAGGACTTTGAAGATAGGAAAAGTATATGGGCTTGTTTCTCCAAATTGTCTCCCATCTTCCAACTGTGGAATAAGTATTTTCTAATTTGGAAGCAAGATGTTTGTCTCTTACCACACAGATTTTCTTTCCACAGTTTACTAAATCCCTAAGGTTTATCGCCATCCAAGTGGCCAGTTATGCAGGTCTAATAACCTTTTCTATGAAGATTTTAAGGGCTAGTATTTTATGTTAAAGTAAAATAACAATAACCAAATAAAAACAACCAACCTAAAAATGTCTCAGGACTCCCTACTTGCAGTTTTGAGATTACCATGTTCTATTACATGAAAATTATTATTGATTATGATTTTTTAATTTATTTTTTTTAAGAAACACATTATTCTGTGCTTTGTATATATTTTTGTGCTTGGATAGAGAAAGCAGTCTTCCTATCTACTTCCTTCATTTACCTCCTATTCCTATTCTAATATTGCTTTCCTACTTTTGAGATTTCTTCAAAATCTGTCTTTCTGCAGTGGCTTCTTAGGTAATTTCCTGCTAATACCTTTGCTTTTTTTACTGTCACACTGGTGAGGAAGTTCAGGGTCCATAGGAGATCGGAAGGAGACACAACTGGGGCAGGTGATCCAAGCTGACCAAAGGGATACCCAGACAATATGACATCATGCTCAGTATAAAAACTGTTAAAGGAAGAAGGAGAAAGAGGGTGACATTTGGAGTGACAGTGTTTTCTTCCAAAGTCAGTGTTAGGCACAGTGGGGCCCTGCTCTCCAAGGGATGGCTGAGCACCTGCCTTCCCATGGGAAGCATTGAACCACTTCCTTGTTCTGTTCTGCTTTTGTGTGTGGCTTTTGGGATCTTGTTGTTGTTTTAATTAAACTGTCCTAATCTCAACCCACGGGTTTTCTAGATTGTAGACTTCTGATTCACACCTCAATCCCACTGTTAGGGAAGTGAGCAAATGCTTGTGTGGGCCTTGAATTAATGGCTGGGGTTTAACACTGATGGCATCAAAAATAAAATGGGCAAAATATATCTTTCATCTAATAAAATGATTGTCTAGGAATATAGGAAAACATGCGAAAATTATTCATCTTGCTTTCACTGGGAGTCAGGGTGTATAGCATGAACTTCTAAGTTCTCTGAATTTCCATCTTAATGACTGGAAAATGAGCTGACTAGTCATTGCAGTTTCTTGTATATCTGAGGACAAATGAAATAAAGGTTCTCTAGCCTGGTGATCTCAATTTTTTTTTTCATCATGATTTCATGGTTTGGGGATATTACACTCCTTTTTTTCAGACTTCCACTTAATACGTCCTTTACATGGAACGCTGCATTCATTTTAGGGAGCTGTTACTATACTAGAAAAAATAATTGTAGAGAAGCCTAATAATATTAAGTTTATTTATCTCTCTGCAACATTATACTAAAAAGGAAAATGCAACTTCAACTACAAGACCAAGGCAACAAAGCATCTCTGAAAGTTCAAGCTAAATCCCAAAACATTGCATGAAACTTTGAAGCAGGGAACTTAATGTTATTCAAATTGCAACAATATTATTTATCACATCCTAAGTTAAAGAATCGAGGTTTTAAGAGTTCTATTAGTGGAAAGAATTTCCTGGCAAGAAAGAAATCCTCCTAAAAATCAAAGCTAGACAATCAGTTTAGCCAAATAGCTGCAATAATATGACTCTAACATCACTAAATGCCAGAGATACAGTAGCTTAAAAGAGAATTTACACAGAAAAAAAAAGTCATCAGGTCACTTAGCAGGAACCTATGCTTGATGGGAAATAGTCTCAAAATGCAGATTTCAGTATGTTCCAAGAGTATGTTTTACTGTGTTCTAGGAGATTTTCCCCCACAGGCCTTGCTAAGGAATTAAGATATTATCAGTAATTATGAAAGACTTTTGCATGCCTGTATACTCCAGATAGTGGATCCAAAATGACTTTTACTGCT
Organism: Sylvia atricapilla; assembly: GCF_009819655.1. NCBI lineage: Eukaryota > Metazoa > Chordata > Aves > Passeriformes > Sylviidae > Sylvia > Sylvia atricapilla. Next base: position 70,357,851 of record NC_089141.1, read on the forward strand.
AGTATTTCACATCATATAAACACATATTTTTTCTTCTTCTTTTTTTGAACCTCAAACCGAATGAATACATAAATCACTAATTCAAGACTCAAAAAAGTGAGCCTTCTTTAAAAGAAACAGGTAAGTCTTGGGGAATGGATGCTAGATACTGTAGGGACATAGTAAAGAGTCAACAGAATGAAATAGGGAATTTATTTTTCTTATATGAAAGCACTTTTTTGCACAATGTCTTTCATTTTCTAATTGATTTTCTGATTTCAAATCTGCTTTGACAACATATGGGGGATTTTATCATATTTTACTGTTGATTAAGGTGTTCTGGTATTATGGTTTTATATTTGAAATTTAACTGTGAGTCAAAGTATGGGTTTGGTTCTTAATGAGGTAAATGTACAGTCATAAAAAATGGTTCAGTAAACAGACATGCAACTGAGAATTCAAAAATGAGCATTTGAAGATAAAATTAAAAAGAACATGAAGCAGAACTGTGTTGAATTAGATGATTTAATAATAGTAATAGTGAGTTTTAAACATTGCCATTCTTTAAAAAAACATAGGCACATATTCACATATACAGAGGCAGGCACACAAAGTCAATTTACAAAGATTATGTAGGCAATTCTGCTGCTTTTTTGGTTTTTGGGTGGTTTTTTTTTTTTTTTTTTTTTTTTTTTTTTTTTTTTTTTTTTTTAACAAATTTAAAAGAAATTGTATGGACATTTTTATTTGAAAGTGAAGCCTTTCTATACCTTTTAGGATAAAATTATAGTTGTGACAGGAACCATGCAGAGACTAAGGATATTTTGTGGAAAGCTCTAGTTGAAAGGAACATGTCTTACTGGTTGGATCTCTTACTAGGATTGAAAAATCATGTTAGGGAGTATTTCTGCCAAGGTATATAGGAGAGATATGTAATCATCCATCCATGTCTCCCTTCGAAAGCTCAGCTGGTAGAGCAGATGGTAGAAACATGGCCAGCAGGAGTCCCTAATTTTCTGGTTCAGTTCCAGATTGAAGGAGGTCCTTGCTTTTCATCCAAAGCAACCAAGACTAGCTAGAGAAGCAGGCCCATGGGAATCTCATGAGGTTTAAGGAGACTGAGTGCAACGTGTTGCAACTGGGTCATGGCAATTCACTATATCAACACAGGCTGTGCATATTGAGGGCAGCCCTGCTCAGAGGGGCTTGGGGTTGCTGGTGGGTGAGAGGCTGGATATGACCCAGCCATGGGCACTCCCAGCCCAGAGAGCCAAACGTGTCCTGGGCTGCATCCAAAGCCCCGTGGGCAGCAGGGCCAGGGAGGGGATTCTGCCCCTCTGCTCTGCCCTGATGAGACCCCCACCTGCAGGGCTGCATCCAGCTCTAGGGTCTGCAGCAAAGGAAGGAGTTTTTTCTGTTGGAGAGAGTCCAGAGGAGACCACCAAGATTATTAAATGTATAGAGCAGCTGTCCTATGAAGACAGGCTGAGAGAGTTGGATTTGTTCAGCCTGGGGAAGAGATGGCTCAGAGGTGAGGTAATTGCAGCCTGCCAGTACCCAAAAGGAACCTACAAGATAATTAGAGAGACTCTTTGCAAAGGCATATAGTGATAGGACAAGGGAAAATTGCTTCAAACAGAAAGAGCCTAGGTTTGGATTAGATACTAGGAAAAAATTCATTATTGTGAGGATGATGAGGCACTGCAACAGCTTGCCCAGAGAAGTTGTGGCTGCCCCATCCATTTAAATGATCAAGACCAGGCTGGATGGAGCTTGGAGCAACCTAATCTAATGAAATGTATGCCAGCCCATGGAAAGAGGGTTGGAATGAGAGGATCTCGAAGATTCCTTCCAACTCAAGCCATTCTATTAGATTGTGATCCTATGATATTTGCTCTATATCTTTTTAATATTCTTCTAGAGAATATATGGTGTTTTGATGGTTCTAAATTGTCTCAGTGTAGCAGCATTTTAGCCTGTGTAGAGTAGCAGGAGTGGATGCTAATCTTTAGGATTCATCAGACTCTACAGGCTCTCGCTGATGCTGCCAATGCAAGTTCCTAGCAAATTACAGAATTATGTCTGTAACTTCCCAGTCTGTAACTTTGACTAACTCCTCTCCAGTCTCTGACTTCGGCACCTGCAATCTCCACATTATTGCTTGAAACATAATTAGTTTGTAGAGAGTTGTATACATTATTGCAGCCATGGTTCTAAGGTCAAAAGTCTTCCTCAGATATTATGGAGCATGTTTCAGATATATGTTACAACACCTTTTATTCAGATCCCTCTCACTCTGAAAATGTAATCAAAGTTCATTTCACTTTTAAACTCTCTTCTCTTTGGAACAATTTCTAAAGGCTTGCTCATCTGTTTTGGTGTCAACCACAAGGTCTACAGAGAAAATTCCTTAATTTACTCTTTAATTTATATACAGAAAATTCTATTACATTCAAACCAGGACCTAAGTGCCTGAATACTAAGCAGGAATAAGAGCTTCTTATACTAAAATAAGTTGGGTTGAAATCAAGCACGGGAAAATAAATATAGGGCAGAAGATTCTGTCAGATCTGCTAGGACGTGAAAGACTACTAAATACTGTACAGAAAATTGACGCTGTTTTTTAATCCAGTCTTCTATTTAAAAATCTGAAATATCAAGATCATAATCCCCAAAGGCATTAAACAGATATAAAGCTTATTGCAATTCAAAATATGCAACACTGAAACTTCTGGATGAGACGCCCTTGTACGATTTCCCAGCTTTTATTTCCTGGTGGTCAGATTCTACTTCTTTTATTTTCCAGGGCGCAACAAAGAGCAAAATGCAACATGGCTGTGGAGATCACAACACTTTGCAAAAAGATACTAAAATAATTTTTGGCTTAATTAGAACTGTTATGAATGTTTTGCAAGCTTGAAAGTTATTAAAAAATATTGCAATCTGAAATATTTGAAGTAGGCTTTTCAGCTGAATCTTCTGAAGTTTAATCTGAAATAGACATTTTTCTCAAGACAAAATTACAATAAATGTTATTTCATTTTCAATATACATATCACAATTCAGATACAAGTACCATTTCATAGTTTAGTAAATTGGCAAATTGAAAAGGGGTAGGCCATAAATAGAAACATGAATTCTGAAAGTACTGAAATGTCATTTTGTATGAGGAAGTCAGTAGTCAAAAGTAAAACCTGTGTTTTAAGCCAGCTACCTTTCTTGAAGAGAAATGTTTAAAATTATAAGTTTCTATTAATATAAATATAAGAACTGTTTTTTGTTTCTTTTCTTTTTTTTATGTAAATATAATAACTGTTCTTTTTTTTTTTAATTTGTCAAGTTTAGAAATTTAATTTCACCCTTACATTCAAAAAGTGGACATGTAAAAAATATTCTTAGTGTTCGTAAAGCTAAGCGTTGTTTGAAAGTTTTGAAATATGCAAATATCTCTTCAATTCTTTACCGCTGCAGCAGTAGAACCTGCTTTGTTGGACCCAGTGGTCTGAACAGAAAAAAAAAATTACAATAGCATCAGTTCCAACTTACTAGACATTGCCTTCTTAGTTACTGGCGTTAAAGAAATACTCTCTGCAGGTCTATTTTCAGATACGCTGCTCCTAATAGAGGGTAATTTCAACCTATGGAGAAAATGACTGACAGATGGCATTGTTTCTTTCTTCTATAAACACAGAATGGAGCTGAAGTCTAAAAGACCTTTTATCAGTAATAAAATGAGGAGTGTGAAAAGGAGCCTCCACTGCTTCTAGCAACTCTGAAGGCATTTAACACATGCTCCACAAGTTGGTTTTTTTTTTTCATCACTTAAATATGCAACTTTCCAGGGAAAATAAAAAAAGATATCAACACAAATGAACTACACCACCAAGAAGAAAGCAATCTATTGTTAATTATAAGAAAGGTCAGCATGGGTTTCCAGCCATACAGTATTTCATTAAGAAATCAAGTTGATTTTGGTGGGTTTTTGGTTGGTTTTGTTTGTTTGTTTTGTGTTTTTTGGGGTTTTTTGGTGGTTTTTGGTTTTGGGTTTTTTTGTTGTTGTTTTTGTTGTTTGTTTGTTTTTTGTTTTTTTTTCCCAAAGAGAGGGGGAAAATAGTTCAGCATTTTTTTTTTTTCAGTTAGATATAAGAAATAAGTTCTCACACTTAGCAACACCAGTGAAGCCCTGGACTGACTATCAGTGTGTTAGCAGTAAACATTGAGCCTTTTCTACTACCTTTGATACTCATGTATAAGGAAGTGTCCTTGGAGTTTAATGTTAATTTCCAGATTACTCTAGGAGGACTCTTCAGCGGACTGTTCTAATGGTGCTATTGAACTTTAAAATCTTCAGCGTGTGGCCATTAAGTATTCTGCAAATGCTTCCCACACCTGATGTGTTCTTATAAGCTGCCAGGACTTAGCAATTGACCTGTGATGGATGAAGTGAGAAAAGCAAAAGCAGTCTGTGGAGTACCAGTGTCCAAACCCTTGCTCTGAGTCTGACTGACTTCTATGAGCCATATTGAAGTTTTATATCTAGCCTAAGAAAAAGGGTTTTGCTTTGTCTCTATCATTAACTCGACAAAGTCCTTCACATTTAAATGGTGAAACCTGGCTTTTAAAATCCATTTGCTACAAGCAACTTCTACTCAAAAGAGTGTGGGATTTTTCTCATCTCCCTCCTTTCCCTTCCCTCCTCTTCCCCCACAGTGTGAGCTTTTTCAGGGAATTTTGGTGATAGGAGTTAAGTATGTGATACGTGCTTCTTGAAGTAATATTAAGGGTATGGAATCATCTTGATTTTTATACCTCGTTATGCATAATAAAAAAATCCTGCTCTTCCAGGAATTGCAGAAACTTCAGCATTTTAAATTCTAATTGGTTTAGTTGTTCACTTGAATTGGTGATTGGACATTGGACAAGATTAGAATAAACTAATAGAATATTAGTTTATTAAAAACTATTAGAATAAACTAATTTTCAACTGAAATAATTCATATTTGCTATGTATATTGAGTATGAATGTGTTCGTTCATATTTCCAAGAACTGTTGCACAGTCTAGCTAACTACTGGTTTTAGTCCTTCAGTGTGGAAAAAAAATTATATATGTTAGCAACAAGCATCCTTAATCACTACTTCTCTTAAATGTGTTTGATTTCTGACTTGAATATGATAACAAAAAACACTGCATTATCTATTTCAGTACAGACAAGAGCTCAGTTTATGAAAGACATTTACATATAACTTTCTCAGCAATCTCCTGGAAATATGCTTATATTTCTATAAATAACTGTATTGAACCATCAATTTCAAACATCTAAACATTTACATGTTTTATACCTTGTATTTTAATCACATTTATTTTCAGACTTGTATAGTTACTGTGAATTCCTGGGAGCAATCTGCCTTATGAAATTTTGTGCTGATTTGTTATATACAAAAAAATCATCTGACCTGAGAGTTACTTTAGGGTAGTCCTCAGCTATAGGAGGTAACTTTATAAATATTTTCCATCACCTATTTAACTGTGAAAGGAGAATAAGATGTTAAGTTTTGGTTCTTTGGAGGGACCAAGAAATAATTACAAAGGTTCAAAGAAATACTGTTTCTAACTCTGAATTTATGGCATGGTACTAGTTAGACATTAAGGAAGCTATCTGGTGTTTCTACTGACTGAAGACTATCATGTTAGGAGGAACTCTGAGAGAGAGCTATTCATGCCCACACTGTTGGCAGTAAGATGTCATAGCTCTGATTGAAATTTCCACACTGTTTGATACACTATAAAAATCTTTAGTGTGCACAAACTCTGTATAAATCCCACTTACTTCTGTCACTTCCGTGCATCTCAGAGATCCACTGGCACTCGATAAATGGTGATAAAGTCAGACTAGATGCAACAGAGTCAGATGCCATTTGGCATTTCATTTAGTCCACAGTAACGAGGATTGGGTCTGTTCTGTTTCTGAATGATGCAAACATCACCTCTCTATCATATTGCAGAAGTCAGGTTGGTTTTACCAAAGCCTAAGCCTGAGCTTGCTCTAAGGGCAGCTGTAAATTACCCATCACATTGGCCATTTAAACAGCACTTCTGAAAAATACCTCCAGGATTTTAAAAGTTTAATAAATCATATGAAAGAAGCAAGGAGTTGTTATCTTATCAGCTGCCTAGTCTGTTCCTTGGTCCCCAACTTTGGATCAAATATGTTTAATAGCATAGGTTTTTACTTATTCAATAAAGGTCTGGGGTTAGAGGGAGGATCCTGATAGGAGTATTACAGAAAATGCTTTCTTCATGTTTATCAAAGAGTCTAAGTTAATCCAGGAAATCCAATGTGAACTTAAGCTTATTAATGCAACCATGACTGATACATTCACATTATGTGTAAATACTTTTCCTCTTAATTTTATTTTTTTCTTTTTGTTCTCTTATACTTAAAACAATATTTTGTTCTATTTATATTAATATAATAAACATGCAAATTGATTTCTTTTTTTTTCCCCTTCTCTTTTTTAAACCCATATAAGTGGTTTTATAAACAGACATCTTGAAAATGAATCTACAAAGAATAAATATTTTTTCAGTAATTAAAATTTTAATTTACTGTACTATTTCCATTGATTTCAGTATACTTCATTGTGTCTGAAACTAAATTCTCAATTCAGATTCAGAGTGTGTTTATTTTCAACAGAAGACCATATTTTACATAATAGGAAATCAAAGAGACTATGATTGTGATATTGATTGAGTGTAAGCCTGTTATCTCATTTAAAAAAACCCAAAACATACCTATAAAAACAAGGATACAGCACCAGGAAAGTTTTACGAATTTCAACCTTTTTTCACACTGTGAATTCCTCTATGTACTTAAAAGAAATTAAACTTACATATTCAGAGGAAAAGAAAAGAGATATGTAAGAAGAGTAAGCAGTCTTTAAAACAAAACAATTAGTTTCTAGCAGTCTCTAGTGTTGCTTCATCAACAGGATCTGCTATTGCTTTTCTACTAAAAGAATGAAATAAAACAATCTTGTAATGGCAAACATGTAAAATCTCCCTTAATCACATATTTAAATAATAAATCTGACTACAACTCCAGCAATAAAAACGAATTTTTTGCTTGTTGCAAGCGTACCTTTAATGTAAAACTGATTTGTTCCCCAAATATACTTCTCAATGGTAATATCAAAATTAAAATAAAATTGCAAAAAACTTTACAGCTGAAATGTTCACAATCCATATCTAATAGTCTGTCATGGGAATAATTACCCGTAATGGGTATCCAAGGGATATAATTGTCTGCTGCTGTGAATTAGGAGTGCCACAGGTGGTGTTAATCACTTGGAATGTATTGGAGTAGAACAGCAGCCAGAGATGGAGCCTGCTTAAACTTGATTTGTGGAACCATTGTTTCTGGACGCTTCAGACATAAATTGAGCACATGGTAGTAATAATGCACACTCAAGTAGTTATACTGAAACAAAGGGATATAAATATGTATTTAAAATAAATAAATAAATACATAAATATGTAAAAGGCAGGGGAAAGTTTTGTTCCTTATCAAAGGTTACAGAAATGGTCATGAGCAAAGTTGTTCTCTGTAGTGGTGCTTGCATTTTTTGATGCTGTAAGAAGCTCAGTAGCTGCTTTTATTCCTTGAACCTGCCTGATGCATATCAGCAAAAGAGCTTTCATCAGTTAGGTACTCCAGAATTTTCCTTTTTATGTAATCTCATAATCTCTGACATTGGAAAATACTTATGAGGTGATCAAATTATGTGGTGTGTGATTTATATAGATATATCCAAGTGCAGTGCTTTTTTTGATGAGGAATTTCAAACTTTCTTGAAATATGATATTGATTTATTACAACGTCACCATTTGAATTGAAAAACACATCATCAATAGCTTCTCAGAAAGATCATGGACATCAAAAAAAAAAAATTAACTGACTTGTATTTCTGTGAAATATATAAGCAGACAGTAACTAAATAAGTGTGATGACACATGGATCTCTCAGAGCAAAGTGAAGGCCTTGACTGGATACCAGTAGATAAATTAGAGGCAGAATAACTGGGGCTGTGAATGACATCATATGTCTTTGAAGATGGTGATAAAATTCCAAATTTAATTAGTCTAATCTTTTAAATGAATTAGTCTGAAAGCCCTCTATAAAGTCAAATAACAGAATCAGTTTTCCCTCTAAGATATGAGGGAATGGACAGTTGGTCAAATATCACTGTGGAACATTCATTCTAAGTCAAACCAGCCTAAGTAATGTTTTTGTTTAGAAGTCCATTTGCACGTTAGTGAGCATAGTTTTATATACCCACCACAGAAAGAAAAAACAAGTTATAACTTTGACTTTTACAATTTAAAAAGTCACACCTAGGAAGTAATTAATCAAGGTTTTGGTGAATAGGGTTTTTTTAGTCATCTAGTTTACTAAATTGGAAACTGCTGAATTATAATTTATAAGAATTAAAATACGTCATTAAACCAAGTTTCATACCCCAGCAGCCTCTTCTTTCTCAAATGCATAACTCTATGGGCTAATTACAGTTTGATAGTGATTCATGAAAATTACAAATACTATTATCCTAATTTTGTACATAAGCCATCAACACAGAGTCTGGATTAAGAGAAACCATCTGAACATTGTCCCCAAAAAAGAAACAAATACTTCAGCTTTTACAGTTTCATATTGTAACTCCTAGATTGTACTTGTCCTTCAGCATATTTTTCACAAATTTTCAGTTTGTCAGACACAAAAATAGGAGGAAAAAAGTGAAAATGGATCATCATGGCAAATAATCCACTAGGAATATTGCCACAAGCATTTTTGTCAAGAGCAGAACTGTTGCTGACAACTACAACTCAGCAAGACAATAACACACTGTGTCATATAAATATGCACTATGAAAGATGTTTTTTTCCCTCTCTGTGTGATTTTTTGGTTATTATTCACATCTTAATAAGTATTTGCAGAAAAGGTACTTTATTCTATGCTTTATTTCAAATGCTTCTGTAAAATTACAAAAATTGATGTTCTGTGTAAGGATCTCAAAATTAAGACTTTACCTGCAGCAGCAAATTTCTCTCCTAAGCTTACAATTAAGAATTAGCACCCCATTGCACATAAAAAAAACTATTGTAATATGTTAACATTATAAAAGTTAGTAAAATACAGTCTGCCAAAATCCTGCATGTGCTGTGAATAATGAAGTGTATTAATACACAACTGTCTCTTATAAAGCTGTCAATTTACCTTACAGCACTGCCAAAACTGTTTTGGTGATCTTGTGGAGGTTGACCCTGGCTGGAGACCATATTCCCACCAAAGCCATTCTATCACCCTTCCCTTCAGCTAGACCAGGTAGAAAAAAATATAATGAAAGGCTTGTGGGTTGAGATAAGCACAGGTAGAGGTGACTCACCAATTACCATCATGAACAAAGACCTGACTTGAGGAAAATTAATTTAATTTATTACAAATCAGAGTCCAGTCATCATCACAGTGTCTGAGAGTTTATTTATGTAACATGAATCAAATATGTATACGGCTCAATGTATGAGTAGCAGTAACAGTATAATTCCCAGTAGGTCTTTCCTAGGATTTAGGACTTTGCCTTGGAATTTGGACTGTTTTTCCCTCTCTGCCACTCATTTAAATTTTACATACTTCTCAAGTGATCATCCTCTCGTGGTCTAACTGTGTGGGAAACTCCTAAACACTTTTTTTTTTCCTCTAGAATTCCCTAGATTTATTTTTTTTTTCAATGAAGACATGACAGGGGTTTTTTGTTGTTGTTGTTATGTAGTGCAGGCAAAAAGGAAGTAACTTTCTTACAACAAGAAAGTAACAGGGAAATTTTGAGAAGAAAATGTTGTTTTTATGAGTTTTGTTGGCAGCAATCTACAACAATCTCTTGATTCTTCAAATCAAGACTGGAAATTTTTTAAAATATGATGTATCTGAAACACAAGCAAAGAGCCCAGTAAATAGGTTATTTTGTGCAAATCTACAGCCTGTACTAAGCAGCAGGCCAGTCTGAATAGTCATAAGGATACTTTCTTGCCATAATTCTGTCAGTCTGTCCATGTGACCTTCTACCGGCATAGGAAAATAATTGACTGATGGAACTAAAATTACATGAATGTAAAGGTATTAGGAGACCAGAAAATGCAACAGAAAACATGTTGATAATATGATTATGTCAGAAATTGCAACCTTTTGCATATAAAATATGTATGCATGAATCAGATCAAGCAACAGCTTTTCTACTTCAGATTTGAAAATCACACAAAATAACTGAGGTTTATCTGAATATATGTAACAGATTCATCCAGTAAGCTTCATAGGTTGGAGCCATGTACTTGAAACTTATAGCACATATAAATTTCTTGCTGCTGCAGCTTGACACTGCGCCACTCCTAGAAGTTTCAATAAATTCCCTTGATATTTAAGTATCTTTTTCCGTGGATTTATTCCATCTCATACTTTTGGATTCAGACTGGTTACGAGGAATCATTCATCATCTTTAGCTATATATCTACTTTCCTCAAATCTATCTACAACAATCTCTGAGCTGTGGCAAACCAGAGAAGATTGGCACATTTATTGATAACATGACATTTTCAACAAGTAAATACTATTATGTGTGGAAAATGAAAAATATTATACTGTAAACACGTATGAAGAAAATATCATGTACTATGAAGTACACTAATTAGTCGAGAGAAAAAAATATATGAAAGATATATTAAGTATGAAGAAAAAATGCAAGGGGTCCCTACACATCTTTTTCTTAGTAACATGGCCAGGATAACAACAGCTGGTAAAGAGAATGGAAATGTAAACAGTGTGTCATAAGGGATGGTCAAAACTCTCAGAGAAGGCATTCGCCCAAAACTGATAGGTCTTGAAGAAGATGACCTTCAGTGGGACTAAACTAAGATGGCAAATTAAAAAAAAAAAAAAAAAAAATCTTGCAAAAAGGTATAGAGAGACTGTATACATTTGTAAAAATGGGGACAGGTGGTAAGAGGAAGCAGTAGCCATCGCAACAGGGTAGTCCCTGACTGCAATTTCCTCAAGGCACACCTGCCTTGACCAATTTGGGTGGCTCAGTCTCCCATGCGGTGCCAGGAGAAGCCTGCACTCAGCAATGGTCTTTCTGGAAATTTGTGGGCAGCATGCATGGGATGACAGTCCTTGAAGCGTGGCTAAGGTTACACAAAGCTGGGACACCAAACCCCAACCCACATGGCTGGACAGGGAAGCTGAGCTTGTAGCTGTATTGAAGAGAGTCAGAGCTTCTTGAGAACAGTTGTAGATGGGTAGCTAGAAAGTTGCTGGATTTATTTTTCCAGTGTCAGGGGTTATGCTACATCTACTTTGTTGCTGCTGTTGATCCTGAACATATAATTCCTGAGTGCTGGTTAATCATGTGTCTTTAATGAATCAATAAAAAGCTTTCTGATATGACTTAAATTGAAAATGAGTGTGTATCTTTGTCGTAATATATTAATTCTTACTAAAGCTGTATTGTAGATTAGTTGCTAAAGATAGATACAAACATACAAAGTATATGTCAACCTGCATTTCATTTAGACTCCAGATATAACACTTTTCAGCTAGACATTGTCTCAGCAGATCTCTAGTTGTCTAGGTTGGAGGTATACCGCTTGCAATGTGATGTCCTTTATTTTAATTACTCATGCTATGAACTTAAGAGAATAGATTGCCAAAAAGTAAAGTTGCTTGATAGCACCTATACCTAGCCTAAGCAGATCATTGCAGTAAGGCAAAATTAATATCCTCAGAAGAAGTATAATTCCCCTCAAAATTAGGGACTTTAAATGTGGAGGGCTTTAGTAGGTTACTAACAGCATGTTGAAGAATTTTGCATTTAATATAGCGTTTTGTACACAAAACTGCAACAGAAATCAACAAGACCATATCTGTAATTATACTAACTCAACATTATCAGAGAGACTGAGACATCCGAGTTCAGATCAGAAGCCAATTTTATCGAGTATATAAGGTACTTATATAGGGTTTTACTTTTATGGCACTTATACAGGGCTCCATTTTTGGTAACAATTTCCCATTGGTTGCACATTCTTCATGACATCATGTCACCTGGTAATATTACCTTATCACAAAGTTCCACAACATGTTTCCTGGTCCCTTTTTTACCAGAGAGCATCTGTCTTTGCCTGTCCCACAGTTTCTGCTTGATCAGGCTAAGATATCAGGCTCCTTTATCAGTTTCATTGTACTCTCTGTTTAATTTCTCATATGATATGAATGCATCTATACAGTGGGAATAAATTGCAACTGGCATCAGATTTTCAGAATATTAAAGTACCATTGCTCCTAGTTTCCTTCAGTGAAACTTTTTCGTTTTCCATGGGTTGAAGACCCTGCCCAGGATCCTCAGGATTAATTTTCTATTTGATAACTTAGAAAACACTTGTTCTTTATAAGTGAGCATCATTTAAGGCATGGGATAGCACCATGTTTGTTTTGGAGTTAACAATTTTGTGATTTAAGAGAAATTAATATTTTATGGATTGTTCCTGTTAATACAAATAAGCATTTATATTAAGGAAACCTGAAACCAACATTAGCCATCTTTTGAGTTCAAGAAAAGGGACAGTTAGATCGAGACTTCCATTTAGCTTACAATGTCCTTCACCCTTAGAGAAATTTACATAGCTGTTGGCATGATAACATATTGTTGTGGTTTGAAAACAAACCAAGTAAGAGGCTCTAAGTCAGGAATAAAATTTAATGAGAAGAAAAGGAAAATAAAATAGAATAAAATCAAATAAAATAAATACAAAAAGAAAAAACCAGTGACAGAGTCAGAATACAACCTGATCAGGGTGATGGAAACAGTCCAGACGAGGTGGTCTTCCTGAAACAGAAATCTTGTAGAAAGGTCTGGTAGCTCCGGTCCTCTGGGAATCCAGTGGGTGAGGGCTGCTTCTACTGTCCCAAATCCCAGCTTATATCCAGGTGAGAATGCTTGGCTCTTCCCCATGGGTGGAGCATCTCACAATGGGATGATGAGGCATGGAAGAGAGGCTTAATGGCCCATCTGAGTCATGCAAAAGGCATTGATGGGCCATTAACTGAAGATGGTGATAGAATACATCCTAAACTACAACCCAGGACACATATGTACATGAGAAAAAATCCTATCCTATATGCTACCCCAATATATATTTGTGCTGCTGTTGGAGCTTGTGAGTGCCAATGGAAACAACACATTTACGTAGATTGGTGTAGTTTAGAAAAAGGAAAGGCAAGAAGGCTGGGCAAGTTTTAAAGGCTGGACTTGAACAAATAGAAAATCAACATCTAAGGATTCCATAATCCTTTTGTGCATCCTCTGTTGCTAGGAGCAACTCACACATTCACATCCGAAGTCCTTTTGCACTTACATTTCAGTGAAAGCAAAAACAGTTGGCCATTTACAGTGAGACAAACTTAACCACATTTAGCTCAAAGCCCATGGCCTAAACAGTGTTGATTCTCTACATGTCCTCTTCAGTTAGTGAGGAAAAAAAGGCTAAAACTTTGGAGATTCTTTTTTCTAACTCATTAAATCTATTATGTTATTGGGTGAATGGCATTAGCGATACCTGTATCTTCCCACTGATTACAAGAAGAGCTGTAAGCAGATTTCACATTTAACTGTGAAAATGAAACCTGCTCAGTAGGACACATTGCTTTTACAGCTTTTGTCCTGAATCAGAAAGTGTCAATTTTTTGGGAGGACTGGGGTAGAACACAGACCAGAAAAAAGACAACAGAAAATTAAGGTTCAACTGTGTGTTTTAAGATTAAATATTTCCTAGTCTCTTCTTTGAAGTATCTTCTCAATAATATGAGTTGATACATTTTTCTTTGCCTCTTTGCTATCCATTGAGTGACCATAAAATGCTATCCCATCTAAACAGAACCATCTTTCATTGTCAATAACATTTCTCTGAGTTTTGAAGTAGTAGATAATCAGGCCCATTTTCCCTAAAGGAGGGGCAGTTCAAATATATCCTTTCTCTAGCTGATGGTGTGACATGTGTGTGCCTATATAGTTCATTTTTAAAACAGATGTTTGCTGCCCTTAGTATTTGTTCCGCATTTGTCTTACATAGGTAGAGAGATAATGTGGATTGTGTTTAAACTGCTATGGTTGATCGAACTGTCTCTCTTTTGGGAAAAAACAAAACAAAACTGATTTTAATGGGAGGTTATAGAGGGATGGTTCTCATTTGCTGCATAAAATAATTTTTCACTCTCTTGTTCTTGCAGATATTGCAGCACGCAGAATGTGAAAATGAATCTACCCAGGTATTGCTCCTTTTGTGCGGAGGAAAGCTTTTTCATTTGTACTGCTCTAGCTAGAATGACACACTCTTTACAGAAACTGAACAGTGAAAATATTTCTGAGTTAATCCTTAATGTGGAAGCTGCTGCTGCTGCTGCTGCTGTTTTTAGTATCTGTCAAATATTCTTCTATTTATTAATTTCTGCCTTCTTTCTCTCAAGTCATGCCTTGGACAGTCTGTGGGAAATGGAGATTTTATGTGTGTCTCTCAGGGCAGTTTTAATACGACCACCTCAATCAGCACAAAATTTTTGAAATGCAGTGAATTAAAAAAAAAAAAGGTGGATTTTTTAAGGAGAATTGCTGAAATTATCAAGCAAGCCTACCTGTTTCTAGAAGTGAGACTTGGTGGCATGGGGTCCCAAGTGGTTTTTGTCTTTGGTCCTGCTAGAAAGAGGGAGGGCTTGAGGAGGCATAGTTGCATCCTATGAATCAAAAACTGATTACAAGTTTATTTTCACAATGGTGATTTGAAATTTATGACAACCTAACCCCTTCTGAAAATTGAGTGCTTTGAGGAAAAAGCATAATTCACCTGACACACTGGCACAAATGCATTTTTGCCTAAAGGCTGGTCAACCTGGTGAGAGGAATTTTACACTTGGAAAAAAATGGGAGAGGGAGATGCAAGGAAGCAAGGAAGATGTGTTTTAAGTGGCAGTGAATTTCATGCATTTAATGGTTCTCTGCTGGAATTCTGCTCCATCTACATATTTAGCTGACTTCTAAAGCCATTGTTATTTTTAAGCACTCAGGGAGTTGAAATTATTAAAGAGAGAAGTAACAGCCAATATAAATTTTAGAGGATTTAACTGTGTCCAACATTCAAATTAATTTTTATGACAGAGTGACAAATTTTACAAATATAAGGTAAGGAATAGCTGCTATTATAAAACATTCTTTAGAAAATACTAATTAAAGATTTGTAATATAATTAAAAAAAATAAGGAAATACCATGCTGCCACACAAAGATGAAAAACAATAATCCACTCACTTGTTTAGCTTTGGTAAGTCTGTAGGGAGAATATAGCTTTCTGTTTTCAGCTTTACATTTCATTATCATTGACTAACAAATGGAAGATCACAGAGAACCATCAGAAGTACTAGAGGCTGAAAATAATTGTATTTTTTACCTTGAGAGGAAAAAAAATGATCCCAGTCTTCAAAATATAGATTATTAGAAAGATTAAGGTAGCAACCTTGTGCTTATTTAGAAAAAAAATTGCCTAATTTTCACCAAAATATTATATACTAGGAAAAAAAATACTGGCAAAATATTTCCTTAAAAATTTTCAAAGGAGCTTTTTTATAAAGGAGATAGCATGTTGTAGAAGACAATTTATTTGAAAGAAGCTCAGCCAGAACTAGAGTTCCTGAGATAAGGCAATTACAGGACATTTCAATTCTATTTTTCCATAGTTTCAGAAACTCCAGGCAACTCTAAACTCCATCAAATACAATTCAAAACTAGCTTGTATATGTTACCAAATTAATGCTACATGAGATGATCCAAGAGAAACATTTTCTGCTCTGTAGGCAAGTACTGTTATGCTCTATCTGCTCCCTGGTGCAGAGGGATAATAAAACAGGAACAGATTTGCTGTCATATCTTCAGAATAATTTGCAATTAGGGCTTTAAAATGAAAAAGTGAGAAGAAGATGTAGTATTAATTCTTTTATTTATAATCTATTCCATTTCTGCTTGCCTGAAGCACGCTTAATTTGATAGGCATCTTTTAATTTGTAATTAGTCTTTAGGAAGGACTATTTTCTGATGCTTTAAGCAGTGCACTATTTATTAATTTGTGTTCTCTCATTTTATCCAGTGTTTATGCACTACGGACCAGATTCAGTACCCACTGAGAGGTAATTGTAAATTAGTTCAGCATTTAGCTCATTTGACTTTCTTATATTTTTGAACACATAAAACGAGATAAATTATAATTTAGTTTCCATCCTATCATCTCAGCCGGGCTTGCACATAATTCTTATGGAGAGCAAAACATCTCCAGGATTTATTTTCTTCTCTATTGATGTAAAAAGTAGTGGCAGCCACATCTAGCTTTTGGCAGCAGAGGAAATATGGCTACAACCACATTCACTGAAGCACTTTTGAGACTTCCTTGTGTTTGCTCATGAGTATGTGAAACTAAATTAAGTAAACTTTATTTCAGGTGATTCATAGTTGATACTGCCTGAGGCTAAAAAGATGCCATGAAAATAGTTAACTTCTTGGAGTGCTCATGTGCTTCTTAGTCTACATCTTAGTTAACATCTTGGGATTAATTCTATTGGTTTAAATATCATCTAAACCCCATGTGCCAGGTGCTGTACTGTAAAAGGGACCTTACATCAGCCTTACAGTAATTAAAGGGGTCTTACAAGAGAGCTGGAGAGGCATTTTAACAAAGGCATGTAGTGACAGGACAAAAAGGAATGGCCTTAAACTGAAGGAGAGTAGGTTTAGGTCAGATATTAGCAAGAAGGTCTTTACTACAAGGGTGGTGACAAGTTGTTATTCCAAGAAGTTGTGGACTCCTCATCCCTAGAACTGTTCAAGACTAGGTTGGAAAGGGCTCTGAGCAACCTGGTCTAATGAAAGGTTCCCTAACCACAGCAGTGGGAGTTGTAATGAGATGGTCTTTAAGGTCCTTTCCAACCCAAGACATTTTACAACTCTATGTACATGCACAACGTATTTAATAACTTATTCCTTTCCTATTTGATGTGGAATTCCGATTGCAGAAAAGACAAAGAGGAAAATTTCTGTAAAACAGACAGAGCATAACACTTTGTGGCCTCAAACTACTGGATTAAGTAATTTATTCCCTTTTTAAATAATCCAAGAGAATTCTAAATAGGGTGACATGAAGGTTCTCTCTTCACAAGACACAGCTTGGAGACAACAAATGGAAATGGATATGAGTTGCACAAGGAAACCTTTCATCTTGATCTAAGAAGGAAGTTTTTTTACACTGAAAACAACCTCCTGAGTGATTAGGTAGAGTCACCATCTCTGAAGGTTTTCAAAACAGAGTGTTAGATAATCTTGTCTAGATTCCCTTTCCAAAAAAAAAAAAAAGATTAAAAAAAAAGATTAAAAAAAAAAATGATAGACCAGACAGTGCTTCATAGTCCCTTAAAATAGTTTTATGATTGGAAAAAAAAAAATTAAAGGTAGAAGAAGAGAAAATAGTAAAAAAACTGCTCTCTCAGTAGAACTTCCCAATGCTTTTTTTCAAGGTTTCCTCTAATTGAGACCTCTCATAATTAAAAATATTTGAGCAGTTCTTATTTACTGTTCTAGCTAAAGGTAAAATTAGATTCTAAAATATTTCTTTATACTATATGCTTCATGTTTATACTTTTAAATCATTGTTTTGTTACCTCACTGTGAATTGTCTTTGAAACTTTTTGATTTCTCACATTTAATTTTCAGCTATTTTACTGAATGTTCAGTCTGCATGATCTTGTAGAAGGAGCTTGTACTTGGTATTCTAAGCCGTAAGCTTTTTCCATCTATGACTTTTTAATGGTCTGTGGTTGTGATTTCAATTAACTCTTCATTATATCAAGCACAGGAAAAAATGAGGTCCAGATTACCTGGATGACAGGTGTAAGAATACAGCAGAGGAGATGCATTGACCTGTGTGGTTTGGTTGTCTTTTTTTTTTCCCCTCAAATCTTGAGTCAAATACAAAGGCATTTCTAAATGTATGCGGTTCCAGTATTACTCAGCATAGGGAGAATTCTCTAATATTTCACACTAATATCTCCTATTTGCCAGCAAGACTTCTTTATTGCAGTTATTACGTATATTACAGCTACTAATCATAATAGCTTGAAATTTACTTGCTTAGCAATGCCTTATAAAACAAGAACTTTCAATGTATTCTTTCCCATTTTAATACACTATTAGAAAATGCACTGTTGGGGGCTGGACTAGGTATTGAATAACAGCCTACAGATCTATAAGAACTTCAAGAGGGAATGTATTAATCTTAAAAATATTGTAATTATAAGATAAGGCATAGCATAAACTGTTAGATATATACTTGTGTCTAAATAAAACTAAGTCAAAATACCCAGTGATAGATAAGGAAATTTAGAGCTCAGGTTTTAAGCCACCACTATTTACTTATTATCACCATCCAAGCTGCTCTAGCAATCATTTACAGTGGTGAAATATCTTTGAAACTTCATATATTTTATAGAGATTTCCTTGGTTTTAAAGTCTGAAGGGCTTTTAAATCATCTGATCTGAACTCCAGTATGACACAGATTATTTCATTTCATTTACTTTTTTTTAGTGAATAAAAGATCTGCATTTCAGTCTTCAGAAATGAGTTGTATGCCATATGAAGGAAATAAGATAGACAGGAATTGGAATTCAGAATAATTTTGAAAAATTAAAAAAAAAAGAAGAAAATTTTAAAAATTACTATTCAATCAAGTCAACTATGCGTTTTCTATTTTGATGAGAATGAATAACTACAGAAAGTTGAGATATAGATAAACTGATTAGATGATTAATACATATGAATTGCCTGGAAGCAAAAGTTAGTTACAAACCCGGCCTAAAATCTATAGTAGTACTGTCATTCATAGAAAAACTATGTGGGAAACCACACAGGATAAGTAAACAAGAATGTCTTTATACACTGCATTTATGGTTTAATTTGAAAAACTACATTTGCTTTTGAAGACTTTGAAAGAATTCTGCACTTGTAGCTCTGTATCTTGGTATTGCCATTGCTCTCAACAGGTCACACACTCTCTACTGACTCTGCAAGGTCCCAGGGCAAAGATTCTTGGTCTTGCTTTGCATGGATATGTCCAGGCCAGCCTGGCCCAGTCTTTTGTGTTCATCTGATTGAGAAAAAAAAACACTTCTCTGACAATGAGACTGCTGTCTGGGTGGCTTTACCTTCAGCACAGCTGTATTGTGCGATGGAATGCCTTTCAATTTTTTTTTTTTTTTTTTTTTTTTTTTTTTTTTTTTTTGGGGGGGGGTGTGTGTGTGCGTGTGTTTTTTTTGTTTTGTTTGGTTTTGGTTTTGGTTTTGTTATTACCAGTATTTAGTGTTAAACATGTAGCTGTCCTGTGTGGAATCAACTATGAATGTCCCTATATTAAAACTGCAGTATAGAAGGGTGAAAACTTAGGATGGCAAAACAGGCATTTTTTGAATTCTAAATCTTATTTTAACCAAAAAATCTAGCATGAAGCTAAGAAGTTATTTTAGGCCTGATATTTAAATAATTCAATGAAGAAAAATCATGTTAATGATCAAGTTAAAACTGTTGCACAACAACTTCATTCCAGTGTTCTTTTGAATTCTAAGGATGGCAAGTTTGATATTTGTTGAGAAGGTCTGCACACTCAGAAACTTTTGCAGATCATCATACAATGAAAGCAGCGTTCATACCATGTTACATATATAAAAAACTCTCTGATAATCAAGTAATGGAATCCTTCTTTTTACACCAGATTCTGGTCCAAAAAAGAAAAACCATGGAAATAATTAATTCACAACATACGGCCCAGCAGCAGGCTAAATTTAACTTTTACAAGTAAGCAAGTCCACACACTGTGAATTGATCCTCCATAGATATGAGATTTGTGGCCAGAAATGTACCTGGCCTTCCTTTATTTAGCACAGAAATAACAGAAAATTAATTTTTTAATAGATAAATTGTGATATTTCTTTTATCTCTTTTCTGTATTTCAGTGTTTTTCGAAGACAAAAAATTCTCAAGGAATTATTTAAATTATTTCAGACTTTTTTTTCTTCCTACATTAGATAATGCATGTTTTGTACTGAGGGGGAAAAAAAAAATCTTTGTACTAATCCACTCTTCCTGGGTCTAGGAGATTGTCCCCAAATAATATAATACCTTTGTTCCCCAATCATATATGTTGTAATTATGAAAAATTATGAAAAAACTAAGGGCAATAAACACAGCCCTGTGAAGCAGGGATAAAAAGTACATCTCTATATTTATAAATTAATATACTCCAATGGTAGAAGAAGCTCTCTAGTATCAAATCTGGGCAGTCCCTCCTCATCTGGAAACAGGGGTTTCAAAATATATAGCATGATTTTTTGCTAGAAGCCTTATTTCTTATTCTTCTTTGATAGCTACAAATCAGTTATTTTATCAAATATAAACATCTGCTTAAACAGTCTATGGCTCCCTGGCCTTTTCTGCATTGTAATTGAAATATTGGTACTGCTTTTAGTCCTCTGAGTCTTCGAAAAAGTCTTCAGTTTCCTTCTGAGTTATTAAAAAATAAAATTAGTGGTTTGGAGATCATTCAACTATTCAGTTCATCATAAGAAATTTGTAGTTCAGATGGTAAAGCCAATTGTGTTACTACCACAGTAATTAACTACTTCCCTTAGGAGTCTTGGGCATGAGTTTTCTGGATCTGTCAATGTCTTAATCTATGCTTAGTTAATTTTAGCAGATGCTGTTCCATATGTTCTGTTAGTACAGATGGTGAATTTTTTATTTCACGTAAGGGGACAAAATTTTGTTTCTTATTTTATTTCTACAATTTATTTTTTTTTCTTTCAAACAAGACAGCTGAAGCAGATGAAAGGAAATTTTCATGTAAGTTTATATCCTGGTAGAGGGTCTACACACAAAAATTTAGATACCAATTGTCACAGCAAAAGGGTTTTTTTATTTCTAGGAAAACTGGAGGAAGGGTTTCAGTGTTGGCTTAGGACTTTTTGGTTGGTTGGTTTTGCAGATTTTTTTTTTGTGAGTTTTTTGTTTTGGTTTTCTTGTTTGTTTGTTGTTCTTTTGTTCATTGGATGGTTTGGGGATAGTTTGTTGTTTGGGGTTTTGTGTTTTCTGTTGTTTTGGAGGGGTTTTGTTTGATGCTTCTATCAGATGATGTATCTATTATTACCATAAGTCATTGGTATATAATGAAAACGAAGATAAGGTTGCATGAACCAATTTACAGCTTTGAAGTCATCTGATAGTTATATCCAATGACACTGAAAACAAACACAAAGAAAATTCATTTCAGCTGCATTTTGATATTTATCTAAACATCCTACTGAATAAAAAATACAAAAATCTCACTAATGAAAATCATGGAGTTTTCTTTGTTTATATTCCACCTTCCCTTGTAATAATGTAAGATTAAGCCTGATATAAAATTTGATCATCTCTATCCGCCACTGACACATATTAAAATCAACTCATACAGGCTTCTCCTCACCTCCTCCTGCAGTGCTTAACCTACTGACCTCCCAGACTGTGCAACGTCCCTTAGGCAAGGCACCACCTCTGCCTACCCAAGGCTCATGGAAAGGCACTAAGCACTCCATACTCTGTGCTGGATGGCTGTGTCCTCCTTGCAGAATTTAATGGGAGTTCAAGGGGTGTCTGCTGTGCTGGGGTAGCTGCTTCCGCTGCTGCTGGGATCCATGCCCTGTGGGACATCACTGCCAGCACTGAACCGCCCCACATTCAAGAGAGTTTTTGGAAAACTTCCACCTCAACTGCTGCACAAATTTCTGCCTCTGTTTGCTGTGCTCCCAGCTGGCTGTGCTTTCCCTAGTGCCAGCTGAAGAGGTACTTGACAATTCCCAACTCTAAATTAAGGATTTTAATATGGCTGAAGATAGCAGATGTAAGCACCTTTTCAGTAGGATTAGCTCCCAGGGGCTGTTAGAAACTGCTGGGGCTTCTAGGAATAAACATGTCTCTTACCAACCTGTGTAAGCAGCAGCAGCACCCTTTGGGAAGGAGAACCCAAAAATCACTTCATGAATTTCTGTATCCCTTAGCTGTTTCAATTTGCACTGTCCTTCCCCTGGAGTGTCCTAGAGAGTCCATCTCCATTTTGGAACCTTCTGTCTTTCAGTCTGTCTGATGCTGTTGAAGAATGGGGTATGTGTGTCAGTGAACACAAGATACATGCCTACTCTGTGTCTGTTCTTTCCTTCCACTTGGCACTTTCTTCAGCATCGTGCTGCAGTTTGTGCCAATACTTGTCTTACTAGTACCAATGTAGTCAATGTAGTTGAAAAAGTCATTAATGCTAATGGAATCAAAGCATCCAACACTATTCTGACAACAATTCGGACATGTATGGGAAACACACATGCAGGATCTGAGACCACCAAGGAGAGGTATATATAACCTGTTTGTAGTGTGGTGACACCTTTTTCTTTTAATTTATAGTGAACATTTTAATTAGATTCTACAATAAACAAAATAAAGGGTAATTTATTAGTAGTAATTAATTACAGTTTAAAGGTTTAGGGAAAAAGTACTGTATAGAATACTTTTTTTTTTAATTTCATAAATCAGAACAAAGAAATTACTATTCCAGAAACTACTTTCTTTCTATTTTTGTTTTACATTAAAAACTATCTTTTGTTTTCTAAAATATAAAAGTTATGATGATGATGAAAAGAATTATTTATATTAAAAGAGCAAGGTTTCTGAAGAACAAAAAAAGTTCAACTTTTTTTTAAAACTCTCTAAACTTGACATAAACATCATACCTTTGACTAAGATTTTTATCAGCTCCCAAGTACTACAGAATTTGACATTCTCTGTTATTTCAACTCACAATGCCATGATGTAGCAGGGACTTTTCACATGTAGAGATATAAATTTAATTGATAATACTTTTTCCTCTTGGTTTCTTGTCTTCAGAGTAAAGAAACCAGTTTATGTATCAGGAATTTCCTTACAAATCAAACCTTTCTTGTATAAATACACTCTGTATGTCCAAGTGGAGAAAAAAAAAGAACAACAAAAACACACAAAACTTGTCTCTTTGAAGGTTTGAAAAGTTTTTAGTGGAATAGGGTAGATTTGGAGAATTACTAGATTTTACTGGTGCAGAGGAGTAAGCACCATGCTTTCAAGCAAATTTATTTCTTTTTTAAAGGACTGTTGCAGTTCATGAGAAGTACCTTGCCTGAAGGGCACAGATCAAGTGGCTATATTCCAAGCTACTAATTTTCAGAATGATGAACATTGACATTTATTCAGTGAAACCAGCTGCTCACAATTTACCTAAAAGCAACTTTATTCCTTGATATATTATTTTTAGGCTCAGTTCCCTCAGTCATGTATTGGTGAAATGACAGATTTCTCTTCAGAGTTATAGGAAACAAGGCAATGACCCAGTTTTGCCAAGAGTAGCAGTTTTTTAAAATAAAAGTTTTGTAAAATTTTGCTTTGAAATAACCTCGTAACACAATTTGTACTTTTTTTTTTTTTTTTTTTCCTTGAATTTTAAAATTAGAAATGTCTTTTTGGAGAACCCTATGTTCTAAATACTGAACCTGCCTAGTCAAGAAAAATGCTTCCGGTTAATTTTCTTGAACTCTGTCAAGCTGGTTCTGTGACCACTTCCCTGGGGAGCCCATTTCAGCGCCCAGAAACCCTCTGTGAAAAGAATCTTTTTTGAATATGCAACCTAAAGCTCCCCTGACACAGCTTCAGGCCATTCCCTCAGTCTTGTCACTGGTCACCAGGGACAAGAGATGGGTGCCTGCCCCTCCTCTTCCCCTCATGAGGAAGTTGCAGACTGCCATGAGCTCTCCCTTCAGTCTCCTCCAGGCTGAGCAGACCAAGTGACCTCAGCTGCTCCTCATACACCTTCTTCTCCAGGCTCTTCACCATCCTTGTGCCCTCCTTTGGGTGCTCTCTAATAGCTTAATGTCTTTCTTACGTTGTGGTGAATTTGAATGAAAGTATATTCAATAATTCAACACAAACACAAGTTCCTAAACCATTTTGGAAATATATGGGATATAGGAAATCAATGGTGCTTCATTATTTTACACCAGATGAGTATTCAGTTCTTATGTATCAACCTCCACAGTCTGAAAAGTTTCACTTGGTTTTTAAAAATATATATATGCATTATTATGGAATTAGCTTATTACTGTTCTATACCTGCCTCTGGAAACATCCAATGCACATTTCTATCATTCATGTGCCTAATTCAAAGCTTATTTGAAGCCACAGATAAGCTATAAATGTGTTTTAGACATACAGATAGACACACATGCATGAACATTCTATATTATAAGAAAAGCATTTCTTTGCCATGTTAAGAATAGATTAATAATTTTCTTTTATTTCCCGAATAATATTCTGATGAGTTTTAATTTCCCCATGAATATAAGCACAGGAGACCTGTACAGGAGGCCTGCTAAACTCTGACTTAAAAGTATAAATATAATAAACCTAAGCAAGATGCACACAAGTGGGAGATTAAGCATTGAAAGACTGAAATAATTTTCTTTTGGAAAAGCTTGCGGGGATTTCTGTTTTCTTGCCTTTTTTCCCTATTAAAGATGTTTACTACTTCACAGCACCAGTAAAATTATTTCTTGTAGAAAGAAAAGCACTAAAAGAAGAAGTTTGAATCCCTATGTTCTTGACTTTCTAAATAGTTCTTTTGAATTTTTCATGTGCTGTGATTTTTTCTGCAATTATAATAACATTAAAAAAGCTATTTTGTGTGAATTACAAGCAGATTCCTTTTCAAACACTAGAAAATGCAAGCTATTTTAATGTGTAAACAAGTGTCTGAAACAGACTGAATTATTTTCCAACTGTATCTAACAAGGTTTTCATAGTGATAATCTTCCTGGTGACTTTTTCTTTTTGTAAAAACATTTCTTCAGGAAGAACTGACATTATAATAAGCACTTTAAAAAGCTATTGTAAGTATGGTTAGCTATACTGAGATTACCTGTATATTAAAAGAACAACATTAAATTACTTTAGGATTTCAGTTCAAAATATATTTTAAACTATGTACACCTTTCTAATGTTTCATTTTTGTAGGGTCCATTCTACTGACATAAATACCGTGTTTTCCAACATGGTATTATTTTGTAAACACTGATGTTCATAAAGCTGTCATCTCCAGGCATGCATTCTTGTTCTCCTGCTGCTTGCAAAAGGCTGCATTTGCACTCCTCTCATTTGAAGAGGATGACTTGATCACCAAGCAGTGATGTATTCTGATTGTCTTTGCCCATCACCTTTTCCTTTGAAGATGATCCACTAAACATACAAGTAGGAGTCTTCATATTAAATCACAGAAAAAGAGACCTTGATTCTCATCTAGTGATGAGGGCACTTGAAATTGAAGCTCATTCATTTAGGGCAGGTGTCCAAGTGACACTTATCTCCCACTGAAGGTGGCTATTTTTAACAGTGATTTATTTATCCAAGGACATTTTGTTCTTCCGTTCACATAATGGAAAATGGTACAAATGTCAGACATCCAGTCAGGATGGTTCAGATTCATGGTAGTCTCATGACATTGAAAGGTCAAAACATTAAAAATACTGGTATGCATGTCTCCCTTGGTTCTTCATGGAGGTTATCGTTTTATTGAAAATGCAACTATCCCACCTACAAAATTCCCTGGAAGTCTCTAAATTCTCTTAAACCACAGGACTGACACATATGACACATAAGGGCACCCTGCATTAGAAAAGGCAGCAGCCCCTACCAGTGACTGTTGAAACACGAGCTTGTGTTCCTAGGACAGCAAACATCAGTCTTTGCTCCTGTCTCCAGCATCAACAGCATCAGATAAATCAAAAGCAGAAAAGGCAACTGTAAAATATCCCATTCACGCTCCTTGAAATGCACTCAGTGTTCCCCAATTCCTTGGAAGCACAGAAGTTTCTTAAATTGGTTGGCTAAGCATTTCTTTCTTTGTTGTAAATATTTGACACAGTGTGACTGCGTGGCACAGTTACCTGACGTGGGTTCATTGGTCTGGCAAGTCTAGCATCTAAGAACTGATTATTAAGATATTTTTGTGGAATGAAAGCAGCAGCTTTGACAGGCTATCTAGAAGATAACTTACAGCATTCACATTGCATCAGGCAGAAACTAATGAATTTAAGCAAGCAACATGGCTGTGTATAATTTTTTGTAGCTTCTGGCCAAAATTACAGAGTATAATGCTAGGGAAGGGAACAAGTAAAAGGAAAGAGTCCTAATGAAAAAGCATTACATTTTCTGTTGGAAATGTGGAGTGCAAAGCAGCTTGATTGACTTCAGCTTTCAAGAGTGGAAAAATCACAAAAATGGCAATCATAGGAAGGTGACATGGGCATATCTAGTACTAATTATTACATGGGGATATAACCTTCTATGCTGAAAAAGCAAAAGAGAATAGAATCCTAGAATACCTTGTGTTATAAGGGACATGTAAGTATCATCAAGTCTGACTCTTGGCCCTGCACAATCCCCAATAGTTACTCCATATGCCTGAGAGCATTGCCCAAAGACTTCTTGAACACTGTCAAGGCTGGTGTTGTGATCACTCACCTAGAGAGCCTTTTCCAGTGCCCAAACACCCTCTGGGATGAAGAGTCTTTTTCTAAAATTCAACCTAAACCTTTTCTGACACAGCTTCACACCATTCTCTTGGGTCCTGTCACTGGTCACCACAGAGAAGAGATCAGTGTCTGTCCTTCTTCCTCCTCTCAGGAGGAAGCTGTAATTGCAATGATGTCTCCATTCAGTCTTTTCTTCTGCAGGCTGAGCAAAACAAGTGACCAGTAGTGGCAAAAGGTAAATATAGAGTGGCCTCAATTTAAAAAGGACTGGTTTTGTGTCCTCACCAACCCCAAATCAGCATACTTTATCCACAGTTCATAATGTTTGCTACAGTATCTTCAGTGATGCCCCACATCTTCCCAAGATTCTAGCATTTTTAAACTTCTTTCTTCAGTTTGGAGTGCTGCAAGAACTGTGACAGAGTCCCAAAAGCCTGGCATCTTTTTTTTTTTGTATTCTTTCACATGTCTCTTAATAATGTAACTCTGGTGACCTCCAGTCTACACCACCTTCTGCTCATTCACCTAACCCCCTTATTAGCCTGAGTTTAGGTGCTCTCAGACACTTACACCCCCTTAAGATGCCCACCCCATCCTTAGCTATTTACCTGCACTGCCTGTAATTTTCAAAGTCTTAAATACAATCAACCTTCAGTCTCTATGTTTACATTTGCTTCACATTTATCTAGCGTATGGTGCTCCCACAGACCAATGACTTTACCTTTTCTTCCCCTCTATTCCTGATCATGAGTGCCCACTCCAGAGTCAGAGAGAAAAAGTCATGGATTCTTTTATTTTACACTGGGAAAGAATGAAAATGAGGATTTTCTCTTCACAGTTCACTCAAGGAGCACTACTCTCATCAGGGGAAAGGAACCTTTGCTTCTGTGCTTATAAAAGCCCTGAAATTTTGGTTAATTAATTTGAAATTGAAAATAATTAATATTAAAAAAAAAAGGAAACCCTTTCCATTTGTTTTCTTGACTAATATCCTTACAATCATATTACTATTTCTTGACTAATGTGCTTACTATCACATTACTGAAAATGTGGTCTTCTCTTTGTTAATTTACTGAGTATGACTGTATTGCAAAGAGATTTTCAATAAATCAATAGGAGGAATAATTATGTCATATTTTCATATATAAGATCAGTTCCCTTTCTCAACTTTTCCATTGTGGCTTTTTTTTTTTATTTTTTTTAATTAACAATTTTTAAAAATTATATATTAAAGTAAATAGGTGTTGGAACTCCATTCTAGGCTGAGGTAAATGCTGTCAGCACATGATAACCATACTCTGAACCTTTGTACCACTCTGAATAGGGCTAAGATATAACGCTGATAAAATCAAAAGTTGGAAGGATGAAGTAGGCACAAATTACACAGGTTTTGAGGAGATAAGTATCAAGAAAAATAATTGAAGAACGTTGCCAAGCTCTCATACTTTTCCAAACTCGTCTCACTGGTGTCAGTGTCAGGAACAGAATAGTGGGCTAGATTGGTCAAGCTGGTCAGACCAATGTTCAAAAATGTTCCTAATGTCATTCTGTACCAGTCTTTCAAAGATAGTTTCAATCAAAGCTTTACAACGTGTAAAAAAAGTAATAACAAAAGTAGTCCACTGTGTAAAGCTTGAACTATTTGTCAGTCCTATCTTATTAGACAAAGTTTTGCTATTGGCATAGCTGGAGAAAGAAATTAATAAAAGAATTACAGGAACTCCATAAGACAAAATCTCAATGATGTGAAGACTAGATTCCTATTTTAAACAGCATTAAAGGAGTGGTGCAAATATACAGATCTGTGGTAGGGTGTACATGTCCACCTAATGAGTCAGTTTGGTGTTTAGGTTTTCACCTTCCTTGGTAGCTTTTCCCTCAGTTTTCACAATTATAAGCCATAAGTACAAATGGCAAAGCTGTGGAACATGAACATTTGGCCTTTTAGTAAAAAACCCCAAACCTCCAGTATTTTAGCAAATGTACACTAAGAATTCAAATTCTGTCTAATAGCCGGAATTGAACAATAGAAGTGATTGGCAAAGTTTTAGAACCTTATACTTCTCGTTAATATATGTAATAATAATTAACTTTTTTAAGCAAATAACTTATATATGTTAATTGTGTAACCCTAATAAATGTGGTTATAGCAGTATTTTCTTTAACTGAATTCAATAAAACCTGTATTTATTGTTTGAATGAAATCTATATACAGATTAATAGAGATTGAAGACACATGGTGGCTAAATTATTTAGGATGACTATTTAGTAATTCGAAAATATTAATAATATTTTTATGCAAAAACATATTTTTCTATTGAGATTTGATAAAAACCCAATTTGCTCATGATCCTCCTAGCTATGATAAAACCAAATATTTTCTTAAGACATTTCTATGATTACAAAATGGTTTGTTCTGAGATACTTCTCTGCAATGATCACAAGCAACACCTCAGATGTGCCTTTTTACTTATTTTTAAAGGCTGTTAACTTTTAACAATTCTGGAAAGGGTTTTATTATGTATATTTTTAATTAATAATTTCATTTTACTGATGTGCAGTTGACAATTAACCAAATTTGTCATGTCAGGTACTTGACTGTTGATTAGAATGTTGATTAGGTATTTGATTGGTGATTCAGATACTTCAATTAATTTCACACATTAAAAAAATTTACACATAGAAGGAAACATCTGACAAAGTTGTTAGAACACCTCTATATTCTAATAAATCTTTAATAATTGCAGCAATGCAGTGGCAGACTAATTCTGCAAATTGATAAAGAAGGCAGGTGTTGTTGAATTTCTCCTGAATCTATTCAGCACCTGCCTGGAAATACAATTTCTTTTTATTTTTCTTTTTTCTTAGTTTCATTTCCTTCAGTGTAGGTGTCTGATAACATAAACTCTGGACTGAAAATATTTTCTAGAGAATTTTTTTTCATGCTATTTTTCCTCTCTGAGGCTCCTAGGAGATATCCTACATAAAGGAAATATTATTTTCTGTGCTCATTCAGAAAATGCATTAATTTCACACAGTTCTAGCATATAATGCCACAATGCAAGTACTGTGTAACCTTTTTGAGAGCAATAATGCTATGAAAATAATAGCAGTTAATGAAGCAAAGATATTTGAATAACAACTTTTATTTGCTTAGAACCCAAGAGAGTCGATGTTGATATTATAACTGTAGAAGACTGATGCTTGGGGATTTTGAAAGGGTTGTATAGCACTAACTCTTGAGAACTCGATTCTTCAAATTGTAAAAATTTTGCATCTCTTCTGTGGGCTGGTTGTTTTGTTTGCTGTAAGTTTAATTATTATATGTTGTAGAATAGGGATTTTTTTCCTTAGGTGTTTTTTTTTTTTGTTTTGGTGGGGTTTTTTTGGGTTGGGTTGTTTTTTTGTGGGTTTTTTTTTTTTTTTTCCTTCTTTTTTTTTTTTTTTTTTTCTTTTTCCCCAGCAGGTACAGATCTGTATGCAACACATAAAGATATTACACATATTGATAAAATACTTCCTATATAAGATAATGCAGCTGAATATTGTTTAGTCTATGCCTAAAAATTCCAGCAAAACTAACACTGCTGCTTCTTTCTATCTTCAAGAAGATATTTGTACCTGGTATTTCACTATTTATACATAACAAAAGCAATCTCTAGAAAAATGGTATGGAGATACAATTGCACCTTGCCATGGACAAGACTTAAAACATTGGATGTTTGGCATTTACAAGGTGAAACCATAATCTTTTCAGCATATGTCATACTATAATTTAGTCTTTTTTAAAGCAATGATCAGCTGCTGCCCCGAAAGCAGCCTGGTATATCTTGGACAAGAAAAATTAAAATCAATACTGGTGCAGTTTTATGTAGAAGAAGCAGCATAAGTTTTTAAAACGTTTTTACACACTCAAAAACTCGAATACACCCGACTATTATTTTAGAATAAATACAAATAATTAGAGTGCAGTAAACATTAACTTATTTCCTTTGGAAATCATTTGGAATGAACCTAGTCTTGACACTATTTCTGGTGACCTAAAAAAAATGTCAGAAAAGAGTTCTTAGTATGTTAATATATCTGGTAACAAGAGGTTGTTAAATCACATCCTGCAAGATTGAGAAATTCAGCTACAAAGTGGTGCTGAAGTCTCTCTCAATATCCACTAAACCAAATGACAGTAGTTTATAACCTGATCTACTTGGGTTAATAATAGACACCCTCCTGTATATGATAGGAATGGCGTAACACTGAAGGAATTCCTAGTCTTTTCGCTATTAAGGGAATTTGGATGAACAAGGTTAACAACATTCCAGAAACAGCAGGATCATAGTAATGCCATGCAAAAAAGACTGATTCAGAGCTTGGCTTATCAGCAAAGGAATCTATCTTTTAAATATGTATGAGGATTTAAACAGACAATTTTCTGTAATTTACTTACCTATTGCATATTATCATTATATCTTCCTAGATAAAAAGAGAAGCATGAATTATGGAGATTTTTGATTGTGTTATCAAGCACTCTTGTACCTTCATAATAACTACTTGCTGGTTTGCTCTTTGGAAGAAATACAGACAAATTTCCCCACCAAACTTAAAATTTGTTGAAGGAATAAATAAGAAGTTTTACAAATAAGTAGTACTTTTACAAAAAGAAAAATAAAAGTATAAATTTATAGTTAATATATAACTTTTATATATAGCTTCTATATTTTAAGAATTCATTTTTTAAATTACATTTAGTGAATGTTTTCACAAAGCTGTAATTTGATTTTTTTTTTTTTTTTTTTTTACAGTTATCAAGATTTATGCCTTGGTCTTGGTATTCACTTTTACTCTGAGCAACACACTATTTCACAGCTTTCTCAGTGCCTGAGGAATGCTGAACCTCTTACCTTAGCTAGAGTGCCCAGAATAAACCAGAATAAAACTACGTTTCTGATGATATAGGACTTTGAAACGAATTGGCCTCAAGCATTCTTCTTACCCCAGAAGTGAAAAAGAAGAGAGTAAAAGGAGTTTGCCTGATAGCTGTCAGGAACAAAAATTGGATTCTTAATTGGATTTTTTCTTGAGGGGAAAATAAATTAAATACAGTGTTTAAGAAGACACTAGTTATTTCCACCCAACTGTCTCTTACTAGGATACTGAAACTGAACAGTCCTGTGTAGAAATCCAAGCTCCTGTAACCTGAGTTCTGTCAAAGCTAGTGCACGTTATTGTCATTGTTCTTATCTTTAATATTCACAAGGATTTTGCTAATTTGCATTCACTGAAATTGAAGAGAAACACAGAAAGAGAGGGAGAATGGAACATATGTATTGTAGAAAGAAGGGGGAAAACTAAACAATTGGCTGAATTTGTCTCTCTTTTACTAATGTGACTCCATAGCCTAGGGATAAAGAACTTCAGCTCAAAGAAAGAAGTCACAGATTTTCATCCTGGACCCCAGCTGCCATTATTTTGTCATCAATTTATTAAGTTAAAATAGGTAACTAACAAATAAATGTAATAAAGATGTTTCAGATCTATCCTGATTTATTCTTTTATGTCAGTCCAACATCTCTGTTAATGGATAGTATTTATTCCTCAACACAAGAAATGCCAGTCTCGAAGTTGAAAATAATTTGAACTTTTATACAGCTTTAGTAATCTTAGTTGGACCTTATCCAGCTTGTTTAGAAATAAATAATAATTGTGCCTTTTTCTAGTAATTTTAAATGGGAACAACCAAAAGCTTGCACATCAAAATTATGTAATCTTACTTACCTCCAATTTTAATATATACACAGCTGTCTCAGTTTTTTTTTCCAGTTGTTTCAAATCAAAAACTAATAAAAATGTAAGCAGATATTTAATATACCAAAACAAGAATTTAAGTTATGACTAACACAGACAAAAAAAAAAAAAAAGGTATTCATATCTTCTATAAAACATTTGCCGCAAAATATTAATTCAGCATGCAGGTAGAGTTGCAATATAGAGTAGCATAAAATTGACTGCCTAAGTGACTTGATTTTTCTACAAAGTTGGAAATAGTTGGTTTCTGGAACATCAGCCTTTAGATAATGATGATGAAGATGAAGATGAAGATGAAGATGAGGATAAGAATTGTGGCAAGCCAATACCTTGAAGACAATTGGGAAGACTAGATCCTAGATGTGTATATATTTCTCTGTGGTGTAAAGCTTCTTAACAATTCTGAAAGCATGAAACTTCCACATAGTTAAAGAGGGCAATGTATCTGTCTGTCTGTCTATCTATTTCATTTCTATTAATTAAACAGTGCAAATTGTATCAGCATTTTATCCACTTTTTAGAAAAAGGTAGTTATGAACTGTCTAAGCAACTCTTGCAAATCTGATTGCACTTTAATAGACTAGAAACCTTTATTTTACTGAATTATTTATCTAATTCTTTGCTGATAGCTTTATGAGACACAGCATGCATAAGTACTTCTGATGGCTTTGTTATTATACAGGACTTAAAAATACCCTGCAGGCATTAATTGCAAAAAAGGTATTTAAAACAAATTGCCCAAATTGAGCTTGTCTTTGATTATAGCAGTGTGTGGTGTGTGATTAAAGGGGAAGGGTGGTGATTTTTATATGTGTGTGTGTGTACATGGATTCCAATTTCTTGTAAATAGTTCTTAACAGATATATTATAAAAATCATCATGCTAAAAAGTTGAAGATGGAATAAGGTCAATAAAATGAATGTTTCTTCATAAAGGAAATATTTAAAGTTTAAGAACTCTAAGAACTTTGAGGATATGAGCAGCCTGTTTGTGCACACTGAATTAAGCCAGTGAAAATCTAAACAAGTCCTTTGAAATTAGTGGAAAAATGATTCATATACAGAAATTTTAAATACTGTCTGGGGGAAAAAAACTGATCTTGCTGCAGAAAATCAAAAGTTCTGCAAAGCTGAGGTCTTTTGAAATGTTGTCCGAATAGAGACAGTGCAACAGTCTTTGCTGCTCTAAAAGTAACAAATGTTTTGGCTGATGCAAGACATTGATATTGTGCAGCCCTGACAATTTTGCTTCAATAAAGTTTTGACATGAACAAATCTTTCACGGGAGAATCAAATTATATGAGATTTAAAAGAAAAAATAGAGAATATGAGCTGAGAACAAAAGTAAAACATACTGAACTCAAGTTGTTTTGTTAAAATGAACTAAAAGTGTACAAAAGTCTTCTTTTCTTCAGTGCCTTAAAAGAAGATGCTTTTCATTGCAGGTGGGAGGAACTACTATTTGCATAGTAGTTAATGTCAATCATTTCCAGATTTCAGCTACTTTTTAGGACAAGAAGGTACCATTCAGATTATGCTACTCTGTATTGCAACTCTACCTGCATGCTGAATTAATATTTTGCGGCAAATGTTTTATAGAAGATATGAATACCTTTTTTTTTTTTTTTTTTGTCTGTGTTAGTCATAACTTAAATTCTTGTTTTGATACTCTAAGCTGAACCTCTAGTTCAGCTTAGAAAAGTAGAGATTTTTTTTCCCCCACAACAAATTCCATTTCTGTATTGCATTCTTCTTGGGTCTTCAACTTTCTGTAAAAAAGGAGTGATTACAACTATGCTTGAAAGAAAGGATTTGAATTCCAAGTGGCCATGAAACACCACTAATCTGATGAAAAATGGAAAGAAATCCAACAGGGAGAAGTAATGATTACAAAGGGCACTTAAAATCAACTAAATATTATGGGGGAAAAAAGTGTTTAAGTAACAGTTACCCAGAGAGAAATTTGTGGGTTATAATGAGTGACAAAATGGACATGATAAAGGAATGTGCATGCTGCGGATAAAAAATAAAAAACAAAACCACAAACAAACAAACAAACAAAAAAAAACCACCACAAAATTACCAACATCAAAAACCGAAATAAAACTAAAAATAGTCTTCATCGTATGCAATAGAAGAATAACAGCTCATTTCAGCACAAGAGATGGAGCTGAGTATTTGATTCATTCAGATTATGAGCCTTGAGAATCTGAGATGTAATGAATAGATCCAGAAAAAGGCAAGTGGAATGATGTAAGATGTCTGTTACACCTAGACCAAAACCAAACATTTGAAAAAACTGAGTGATTTATCTCAGGTTAAAAAAGAAAAGGTCTGAATTCAAGAAGAGAAATATCTCAAAGAAATGAAAAAATGTGTCCTACTCTCTGCATATACACAACTTAGAACAAGAAGCAATGAATTACACTACAGAAGAAATACTTTGTTATGAATGCTTCTGTTACAGTAAAAATGAAGAACTATCTCCTTCATAGGCAGTCCATAGAGAAAAATCAAACAACTTAATCTCTCCCAAGGAATGCCTAAGTTATAATTGCTCCTGTACATGACATGGAGATGAACTCTTTGCTTTAGATTGCTCCATGTTGTTTCTAAAGTGAAATGACAAGATGAATATTATTAGCTTGGTGTCTCTCTTTCTGCCTGTTTGTTCTGCTACAAATCGATGATACTGACTCCATGAATTTTTCCCAGCTTTCCAAAGAACATCTTTGCTTACAAAAACCAGGATACTTCCTGGAGTAACCATATACAGGGCAAAGTACTTTCCGATTGATGGGATTAATTTGCTTTCACATAAGTATTGAAAAGCAGCCACTGCAACTGGCAAGAAGCAGAAGTAGTCACTTCTGCTTACTTTTGCAGACATAGAAGACAAATCCACATCTCCACAGGGCAATTCACCCCATTTTGAAATGGAGAGAGTGAACATAATCCTAACGCTTATAATGGCACAATATGGGAAGTTAGCAGAGGACAGGAATCAATATTTGTAAATTAAGTAGAGATAGATAGTGTTATTGACTGTCTCAGATTAAGCAGGTCTTTGGATATCCAGATGTTGCCGTAAAGTTCTTGGGATTCTTGACATTCACAAAGGTCTTTCTTCATGGAAAAGTGAACTACAAAAATATTATGAGTTTTCAAATGTCACCTCCTTCTGTTCAATGCCAAAAGAAATCTCAGACTGGCAGCTAAATATTCATCTACAGACAATGAAATTTCATGGAAGTTAATATTTGTTCATCCATAATAGCAGAGGAGTAGCTTTGCTGGGATATTTGTTTTTCTATACTGTAATATTGATTTAGTTTAAACTTGTTTAACATTTGTCTACATATGTTTTCTTAATTAGCATTTTAGTGGGTTTTATTAACAAAAAGGAACTTTAAAGTATTATACATGGGTTAGTTGTACTGGAGTTATGCTGAAATAATCCCGAAACTGGTCATATAACACTTTCTTTAAAGACACAGTTTAAGGCAAGTGTGCTTTTACATTTTCATTCTTGGCATATAGATACCACTGTATGGAGCAACTGGAAAAAAATATGCTTAGCTGATACTGGTTAGCTCCTCTTTCTCTGAAGCAGTGGGAATAGGATGTCATTCCACTCCTACACAGGTTATTTGATGACCATTTTCAAATGTTTTTACTCTTAAGAGAAAATTATTGCAAAATTCGATATTCCAGAGAATCATGGAAGCTAATCAAGAAAAGCTACATTGTATCACCTTGTTAATCTCTCAGGTAATACAAATGTACCTCCTGCTGAGTATTTACTGAGAGTACACATTAAAAGTTATATTTTTTAGGTTCCACAGAAGTAAAAATCCTCAACTCATTGCCTCATTGTTTTATTTGGTTTGTTCATTGTTTTTCCTTATGCTTTTTTCTAATCCACTGGTATTCATAATGCAATAACTGAGAAGTGTGAAATCATGAAAATTTACAACCTTTTGCTAATTTTTTTCTATGGTTACTTAAGTAAAAATAATTTGTAATATTGATAGATATTGATAGTTGTCACTCCACCAAGATGAGAGTATCTGAGTCTTCTAATATCAACAACAGATTTTCTTCAGTCCTTCTTGTTACTATTATTTCTTCTCTTTCACATCTTTTATATTTATTCATGATTGATTTTTAATTCTATTTCTGAAGTAGCATAGTATTGAATTCTGAACTTAATGTTGAAATTCTGGTTTGGATCATCTAAAATCTGATATATGACACCAAGTGTTCCATTTATTGTGATTATTCCCCCAGTGTGCCAAAGTCACTAAGTGAGGGAAATTTCATGATTTCAAAAATGAAGATTCCACTGCAAAATATTTCTGACATGCTTCATCTCTAAGTATAATTAGGTTTACCCATAACTCAATAGTTCATGATGCAACCTCTTCTCTAGATCAAAGATCCTAAGAGAAGTTTGAATTTTTCCCACAAAAGCACATACTGTGCTTGGTTTTATGGTCAACATTTTTATTAACCTTTTCTAATCTTAACTCATAGAGGGAGATGACAATAAATTATATGCTGTAAATACTGAATATTATTCAAGACTGTGGCCTCATTTTCAAAGACTGTTTCCTGATTTCTGTATGATAAGGCCTGTAAGTGCTCTGTACTATGTTACCAGTCAGCTTGCTGAAGAGATAACATGAGATGAACTCATTAGATCACTCTATATGATTAACATTCTCATTTAAAATACTTTCCTCTATCTTTATATCATCCTTATGTTTTATCAATAGCAACTTTTTTTTTCTAGATTATTCCCAGGGAAATTTTGTATTTCATAAAACTTAGTAGTGATTTCTATTCAACCCTGCCAAAAACATCCCCTTCAATCAAGGTCCCATCAATAAAGGGATTTGAGATATTAATTACGCATCTAAAGCACATTCTATTCATATTGTGCTATGTCAGTTCTCTGTGTGTGCACAGGTGTTTTTAATCAAAGATTTTGCAAGAACAAATCTAAGACTGAACAAATGTTATATTTCCGAGCTAAATTTATACTCTCTTAAAAAGAAAATCAAACTTTTTGTTACAGTTTTGACTGGCATTAAGCATATTACTCTCCTTTGATTCTAAGCCAAAAGATTTTGAATCAATGTTTTGTATTATTATCTCCAGGTCCAGTGTCAGATTAGCAAGTTTAGATTTATATGAGCTGGTTTTGTTTTTTTTTAAGTGTGGTACAGTATTAGTACTCAGCTGTATAGCTTGAGTGAACTGAGAACTTCAGGGAGGTGTGTCAGAGGATTTGCCAGCATTACTCCTTACCTTTTGAACTCAAATTTCACTCCATAAATGTTTAGCACCTTGAAAGCCTTTAACATAGGCTGTCTTTCCCACTGATATTGCAATCACAGAGGACCACAGATAGCTACCATTTTCTGCTGTATTGTGTTTCACTTCGAAGGAACAAACTATTTTTAAATTGGTGACTATGTATTGTCAGGTTAGACAAAAAGTAATCTCAAATTTCAGTGTCATGTAAGCATTGTCTCTTAGCCTGAGCACATAAGAGATGCTGAGTTTAGGTAACCTGACATTTTTTCCTCTTCCTGAATACATTCTAGGTTAGGTAGTTATTTAAAACTTGAAAAAGAAATCTATGCTGTGATGGAAACATACAACACAGAATATATAAAAAAAAAAAAAAATCTGTATCAGTCTTTGTTCTACTACATTTCTAACTGGCACTCTTTGTTCATGTAAGGATTCCACAACTGTTTTAAGCAGTAGTTGATTTCCAAAAATAGAAGATCCTCATCTATTACAGAGATGACTTTCAAATAATGATTTCAGGAACTGGCAGAGAACAAGGGCTGCACTGCAGCTGAAATAAACAGCTTTCCCCACTGGTGATTTTAGGATACCAGTTGCGAAAAAAAATCCTTTTCCTGACATTTGAATGGCGAACTCAGATCTCACTCTGATGATAAATCATCTCTTGGGTTCACGTTCCAGGGCAAGCCTCAGGGATACTTCAGAATTAAATAATGAGAATTTTCTTTTATCATAGTTTAATGTCTTTTGATTTGGTTGGTTCTTCTAGAACTCATAAAATTTCTCAAATACAAAACTCACCAAACATATAATTATGGGTTGATTTCAGTGTAGAGTAATGAAATAAATGCCAACTTTTTTTCTTTGTTGGAGGCCAAAAAAACACAGAATAAACACAAGCTGCCAGATATGAAGAGGATGAATTCTCAAGTTTGGTGTTAGTCTGTAAATCTTATTTGATAATGTCACCAGCAATTTCTTGTGAGCTGATAATTATTAGATAGAATGTATTTCTTCTTTGATAAAGCCAGTCTTGTTGCAGGCCTTTGTTTTCAGAAAGCATTGATAATACAAATTATTTCTTTGCATATTAATTTTCCGTGGTGTTTAACTATTTTTCTTTGCCTCCTATTTTAAATATTCTTCACTTAGTGAGGGAGTATCAGTCAGATAAATCAATATAAAATGACACACAGAGCTTAGTAGCCCAATGACAACAAGTGCAAAATGTATGGATAATGGAGTTGGACCACAACCACCACTTGCCTTAGAAGTTTATTCTTGAATCTTATCCTCAGGAGGCATGAGTAAATTAAGGCTCCAAAGAAATATAATTAAGAAAGAAAAAAAAAGAAAAAAAATTACTTGATGATCATGCATATTTTTCTAGCCATACTAACAGAAAATATAAAATATGCATGTTTATTTTTACATAGAAAAAAATCAGGCTTTTTAAAATTTTTGTATGCTTGAATAGACATTTTTGCTGCCTCAGTTTCAGCATACCTTAAAATGATCTGTAATTTGGCAGCTGGAAATCTGTAATTATGGATTGCTTTTTAATGTTTGAAGTTTGACTCCCAAAAGACTTAGATTAACAATTCATCAATCATCCTAGACATGGCTTAATAACATTTATACACAGAGGAGAGCAGACAACTGGTCATAGTTCCACTTTACATTATAAATTAGATCTTTGAAGATGATTTAAAAATGTTTTTTACCCAAATGCAAAACTGTAAACTTCATTCCATTCATTGTGCAACCTGCTCTACCATTTTTCTTTTTGTGTTGATTTTATGATAATTTAAGGAGACAAAGAAATATATATAAAAGCTTGGAGACAAAGAAATATATATAAAAGCTTTCCTAAACAGTTAATCCAAAAGGTTAGTCAAATTAAAAATACACTTCAAAGCAGTATGTAGGTTTTATATACATAATAAGTATTGCCATTAATGAAATATATTCACATTAGTTTTTCAAGTCATGCAGAGAGAAGTGTGATAGAATCTTAGACACATCCATTATCAGCACTTGTGCAAGACATCTGACATTGTCCCAAATGACATGGAAAGTGGAATTGAGTTAATCTTCAGCAAGTCTGACAATGGCATCAAACAGTGTGGTGCAGTCAACACACCGGAGGGAAGAACACATCCAGAAGGACCTTCACAGGCTTAAGAGGTGAGCCTGTGTGAACCTCATGAAGTGCAACATGACCAAATACATCTGGGCCAGGAGAATCCCAGATATAAATACAGGCTGAGAAGAGAAAATATTGAGAGAAGCACTGGGGAGAAGGACTTGGCAGTGTTGGTGGATGAGAAACTCAATATGATCCACCAGTGTGTACTCAAATCTCAGAAGGCAAACTGTATCCCTGCCCAGTGATCAAGGGATGTGACTCTGCCCTTCTACTCCACTCTAGTGAGAGTAGAGTACCAGAGTGTGCCTGGAGTATGGCACCCAGGTCCGTGGCTGCAAACGTAAGAAGGATGTGGTCCTGCTGGAGTGAGTCCTGAGAAGCAGCATGGATAGGGGCAGAGGACAGGGACACCTCTTCTATGAAAACAGGCTGAGAGAGTTGGGGCTGTTCAGCCTGGAGAAGAGAATGCTCTGAGGAGACCTTAATAGCAGCTTTCCAGTACCTGTAAGGGAACTACAGGAAAACTGAAGAGGGACTTCTTACAAGGATGTGTAGTGACATGACAAGGAGAAACATCTTTAAACTGAAAAAGGGTAGGCTTAGATCAGATATTAGGAAGAAATTCTCTACTATGAGTATGATGAGGCAGTGGAATGGGTTTCCCAGAGAAATTGGGGTTGTACAGTCTCTGGAAGTGTTAATAGCCAGGTTCAATGGGGCTTTGATCAAATTAGTCTAGTGGAAGGTGAACCTGTCCATGGCAGGAGTGTTTTGAACTGGTTGTTTTTTAATTCCCCTTCTAAATCAAGACATTATTTCTTTCTATGATTTTCAGATTTCATGCAGTAAACTCCATTTTAAATGTGCCTGGGTTTTGTTTTGGTTTCTTTAACACAAATTGGAACACTGTAGCTGGTGTGATTTTCATCTGATTTATTAAAAAATAAACACAGTCCATCTATCTGTCTGAAGCCTATATGATTTTCATGCATCAGAGTTTTATTTATAATAGCCTCATCTTCATTCCCTGGGAACAGAAGGAAAAATAGCTTTGCTTACTGTATTTTTTTATGTTGCAGACTGCAGGGCTAGAGATCTTGATTCCTACTTTTTCTAAACAGTAAAGAAAAATTTGCACAGAAGAGCTTTGTAGAATCTGTTTGGCTTATTGGACAAGAATGACTTTCTGATTCTGACAGTTCTTGGGCGGCTTTCCTTTTCTTTAACCTTGTCAGAGTTAACATGAACCAAGGTCTCCAACCTTCCAGTATCTGAAGTACTAAAAGTAGTTAATCAAAAAGGCCTTCCTAATCTGTTTCTTTTACATCTGTTTGTATTGAAAGAGTAGTTAACTCTTCCAGAATGGTTGTAGCATATAAAAACAGTAGACAGCACAATAAATTCTTCATTGATAGATGCTTGGTGACAGTGAAATTATGTAAAACTGTATCTCCTGCTGTGCTATACATACACAAAGAGTGTTTGTACATGAACAGCAGCATAAGGTTATAAAGTATGGCAAAATAAACACACAGTTTCTAAAAAGCTAAATGAAGCAAAGCAATTTAAACGTATGGGCATTCCACAACTTGACCTCTCTATCACCCTGAGCAGCATAGATAGAGTGGAGGGTTAGGAAAAAAATGAAAATCTGTAAAGGAACATTACAGCATTTGTTCACACTATGAGCTGTCAACAATCATGCATAATTTAAGATTGGAGCCGCTAACAATTTCACCATGTTTTTACTCTGCTTGAGGAGCTGAGTTTTCTGATGTATCCCTGATGAGATTACAGTGGCCCTAACAGCATCTTGTAAATAACCCATACTACCCCTGCTCAGAGCACAAATTTAGATTTCATAGTTTACAGGCCTAAATTATAAACACTGTTCTGCCCCACAGTCACAGCATCATCCAAGTTTTTAATTAAAGAAACATTGTCAAAATGCAGATATTATCAAATTCGCTTTGGTATGACAGCATATAGTAACATCTTAAAATTATTAAGCACTATATCAAAATGTAGACTTTTTCCTTTTCTTTCTGAGGAATTTAGCTTTTGTAATTTTCAGTGCTGTGCACAATGTTCTCTTAGAGTTAAAAGAGAGAATGATTCCAAGTGTCTAGAGGATTTATGCAAGGAAACAGTACATTTATGAGAAAAAAACATAAATCAGGTGAGGATTTCACCAAAGACAGATAACCGATACATTTTATGAAATTCACAAAAGAAGGAAAGAAATGAAAAGCTAAACAAAGGAACACCATCCTGATTCTAAGAACTTGTCTTCTTTTTTAACCTTGAGACTGTTTTTTTTGCTTTCTGGGGATTTTTTTTTCTTCTGTGTGGAAAGCATATACAGTTATAAATGTGACATGTTCTAAGAGTTCAGTCTTGAAATTACCAGAAGAGCAAAATAATTCTTTCTTCGTGACCTTTTGTTCATTAAGAATAGTTTGGCAAATTTTGAAGAAGAGAGTTGATCAAAATATTAGATTAAAGCCTATTGAAATTCAATTAATTTTTGCTTACATGACAATATTTTGGATATGAAATTAAAGTGGTACTTACATATTGATTCAATTGAAAAACCTGAAGCAATCAAAAAATATACCATTGTTGAATGATCCTAACCCTAATTGGAAACTAGTATAAATGGATAAATCAGTATTATGAAAAGGATTTTAACTTCAGTCTCACATATGGAGGTAGATTTATAATTACTGTATTTATTCATGACATGCTATTTTTTAATACAAAGTGTTCTTATAATGAGCTTAGAAGCTTTGCCATTTAATAGGAACATTCATTTATGCAAAACCAAATGCCAAACAGGTAAATGTGAGTTCACACATTCCAGGTATAAAAATGCCATGCTGTGACAGGGATATTTTATTAAGGTTTTCTTGGTTCCTGCTCTGTGTTACATATTAAAATAATACATTTTCTAGGATAGAATCTGCAAATTATTGCTATTATATACATAATATATAAATTTTAAAACATAATTATATATAAAAATCCCCAAATGTTTCTCAGAATGTATGCCAGTTGCTGCCTACCTGCTGAGGTATCAAAGTCCTTGAAGGAAATACAATCATTAAAATATCCTACATTTTCTACAGGACATACTACACTCCCTACACATTAGCACAATTTCTCAGAAAGACACTCAGTTTCATCTTAAACCAT
Source organism: Sylvia atricapilla (assembly GCF_009819655.1). Lineage (NCBI taxonomy): Eukaryota > Metazoa > Chordata > Aves > Passeriformes > Sylviidae > Sylvia > Sylvia atricapilla. The sequence continues at coordinate 70,401,063 of NC_089141.1, forward strand.
TCTAGGTTGTAAAACCTAGGTCACCTTCTTCTTATGGCAATCACAAAACCCAGCCTGATAATTATTTGACTGAATTCACTACGGTGTCCAATATTGTAGAAGACAGAGTGACCTGGCACTTGGTGTGTCCTCTTTTGTTCAGTAACTCAGCAAGTACTTCACTCACTCAAGCTGAAGGATGACACAACTAAGTCACTCAATCTGAAAATGAAAGTCTAACCCAACATCTTTTAGGTAGATGCTTTAGCCAGAAGCTTATAAAATTGATTATAGCCAGAGAGCTAGAAGATGTTATCTTTTATGCTGCCTTGTTGAAATGCCTTCACTTTCCATGGGCCAGAGAACAAGACTATGCTTGTATATTCCAGGAGCTAAAATATGTTCTCTCTTATCTAGAAAAAGGACCCTGAGCAATACATTTTATGTTGCTAGATAAAGAGAGAGGTAAGGACGTATCCCTGGCTTCTAAAATGAGTTGCAGAGATTATCTTGTGTTCACATTTCTTTTCAGATTGTCCTTTTTTCTAACAGGAGTGTCTCAGTGGCCCAAAGAGGGTCAGAAAGGAAGCTAATAACTGTGCAGTGTCAGCAATCACAGCACTCAAGCTCACTCCCTGGCCTTTTCTTACTAAATAGCATAAATGTACCCTCAGAATCTCTATAACACTCAAAATAATTTTAAAGAGATTTCCATTAAACATTCAGTAAGGTAAATATTTCACATAAAGCTGCATATTCCATCTCCTAAACTCTATGTGTCTATTCTCTCTCTAGCAAATGTAATAATTCTTAACAAAGACTTGATATGAAAGTTTGGATGCAGGTCAGTCAAAGCATTCCTTTGAGATGCTGAATATGAAACTCCCAGCCAACTGCAGAAGCAGAACCTTACACTGGCTCTGCCACAACCACAGCTGAGTCCTCTGAATACACATGATTTTCTTCTAGCTTATATTTGAGGAGAGGGTGGTCCAAATGCCTCAGTTTCAGCAGAGGCATTCGCGGCTCTAAGTTTTGCATGTAGCTTTCTTTGAAAGCTGTTTGAAAAAGGCAGAACTGACACTTTCTACTTCCTTCTTCCTGTTTTCCTTTAGAGAGGTTGTGTCTCCAGCTGTATATATAAAATGTTTCAAAATTTTGCACTTAACAATTCACTTCCTGAACAAAATGTATTTTAGATATTCACAGTTTCATAGGAAACCTTGTTCATTCAAGAAACATCGAATTCATAAGTATTATTATTTCAGGCTCCCAATAGTTAAATTCTCTCAGCTAGAATCCCTCAAACTATTAATTGCATTATTTTGTTCTCTTTAGCTACAGAAGAAGGAAAATAATTTAATAATGTTTTCAGGGTTCCGATAATGCTTTAATGGTTTCTTAATTTTTCTTTTCTTTTTTTTGCATTAGACACATTTGAAATCAATTTAATTTTACCACGCAAACCACCTACAGAACAAAGTCTTTATTATCAGGAGAATTAAATTGCAGGACATTAATGTATGAAATGAATACTGAACATTTTTGTGTTAATCAATTCAGAATAAATCACTAATCCCTTAAGATCGCAAAACTTAATTTAACAATGAGGAAATAACCAAAACCATGGTGGCCTATGGTTGCATTGCCTTGCACTGACATCCAGGCCTTATATCAATGAAATCTATATCATAGAGAAAAATCACAAGACATTTGTACAGTAGGAAAGACTTTCAAAAGAGAGGAGTTATTCTTCACTCTGTTCCTGGCTATGCCTGCATATGTTTTAACTTACGTAGCTTCTTTGCAGCCCATTTTCCATTAACATATTTTGATTGAACCAGTCTACAACTAGGATAGTAATAGAGATTATCTATGATTATCTGAGCACAGAATACCACAGTCAGGATAAGGTATACTTCATACAATTTTTTTTCACCATTTTATCCTATTTAATGATTTCCCTTGACCAAAAAATCATGTCACAAAAGAGTGCACAAATAAAAAAATCAGGAGAACTTAGTATCTTAAATATATTTTTAAAGAGTAATAATTTTAGGAGGCTACATTTGCTACTAGGTAATGCTGAAAATTTGACTATTGAATTCATTTTCACAATGAATAGTCCCTTGTAAATCATTTCACTCTTTTTCTACAGAGAGAGAGAGAGAGAGAGAGAGAGACAGAGACAGAGAGAGACAGAGACAGAGACAGAGACAGAGAGACAGAGAGACAGAGAGACAGAGAGACAGAGAGACAGAGAGACAGAGACAGAGAGAGTCAGAGAGAGAGAGAGTCACAGCTATATCCAATAAAGATAAATGTGATAAGAGGGAGTGAGTTAGCCGGTGGGAGGAGGGTTATGAAGGAGGAAGAACCTTGAAGAAAAAGAGTGAGGGAAAAAAAAATCATGAAGAAGAGGAATCCTGGGGAGAGAGAAAATCACTGCTGTGAGATCAGTCTGGGTCTGCAGTCAGAGCCTGTTGTTGGAACCTGCAGCCATAGTCTAGCCAGGTAAAAGCCTGCAGTCAGAGTCTGCAAACTAATTCCTGCAGTCATAGTTTAGCAGGAAATAACCAGCAGTCAGAGGCTGCAATGCAATACAGCAGGAGCTTGCTGCAGCCAGAGTCAGTGAATAGCTGTAGTCAGGATGGCCAAGCTGTAAAGAGGAATAAACCAGGACCCTTTTCATGCTGTGATAAACCAGAAGTCTATGTCTCAGCTCAGTTCTGCCCACTAACAAGAGTGCTGTGGCAGTAAGTTTGAAACAGAACTAGTATGGCCAGCAGGAGCAGGCAGGTGATACTACCTCTAAACTTGGTACTGGTGAGGCCACATCTTAAATCTTTGTTCATTTCTGGGCCATTCAGTTCAGGAGGAACATTGAGGTGCTGGAGTCTGTCCGGAGAAGGGCAATGAAGCTGGTAAAGGCTCTGGAGTGCATGGCCTATGAGGAGTGGCTGAGGGAGTTGGAGTTGTTGAGCCTGGAGAACAGGAAGCTTAGGGGGGATATCCCTCTAATTGTCTTTCTCCACAACTACCTGAAGGGAGATTGTGGCTAGGTGGGGTTCAGCCTCTTCTTCCAGGTAACCAGCAGTAGGATAAGAAGATATCGTCCTGAAGTGCATTAGGGTAAGCTTAGGTTGGACATTAAGAAGCTGCTGAGTACCCAGGGAGATGGTCAAGTCTCTGTCCCTGGAGGGGGTTAGGGAAAGAATGCGAGTTACTCTCCCTGGGGATGTTTATGTAAAGCATGGTATGGATGACCTGGTGATGTTAGGTCATAGTTTGGGCTTGATGATCTTAGAGATCTTTTCCAACCTGATTGATTCTGTAACATTTGGGAAAAAAAAAATTACTTCATGTTAAATAATGCAATTTGGACAAAGAATTGCAATTTTGCTTCATTCCATTATAAATTACTAGAACTCTAAAAACCCCCAAGGCTGTCCTGCCACTCAATGTCTTCTATAATTGCCAGTTTATAATATTTTCTTTTACTTATTTCCATTTAGATTTTCAATTTATAAAAAAAAAAAAAAAAAACAAAAACAACAACAACAACAACAACAACATCCTCAGAGCCAAATCCACCTTTTAAAAATATTTTTACAGACAAAAGATATATAACATAAGCATTAAGCTGTCATATTTTTGACATTATGTAATATCCATAAGCTAATTCAAAGATAAGTAAGAATTGTTTCTGGCAGCCATATAAATTTATGGGGTTTGATGTCCATTTTATTAAGTCGCAATCATTAAATGTGTACCAGAGTTTGAGGGGGTATCTTTTCTTTGTCTATTTTCGAATTTTGGTGGTTTTGGTTTTTTTCCCTAGAAGTATGTCTCAGGACAGATATTTCTTTTTAAAATATGGAATTCTAGTGACTTACTTAAGATGAAGAAACCAAAAAACTCTCTATTCAGTCAATTCTTTTTTCACTATGAGTGAAGAATTTCATTAACATTCCACAGATTTCACCTGAATATTCTTGGTCTCATCCACTGAAAAATGCAATACCTATCAAATGCTTGACATGTTTGTGAACTGGAGAGATAGTGCAGACTAACTCAAGACAGTAAGACAAAATATGAACTGTTTTGTAAGACACTGCTATTTCACTAAGAGAGCTGAGTGGTATACTCTAGACCTGGAGAAAGATTTGAAGCCATAAGTACAGAATTCTTATAAATTCCCCCAGTCTTTGAAAAAACAACAGAACTAAGCTGAAAGTTTAAGCTCTGCCTTTCTGTCTGTCCTGGTTTCAGAGAAGAGGATGGAGTTTAGAGCTGTCTGTCTATGATTTTATGATTCTATGGTTTATAAACATTTTATTGACATTTCACAGGGGTGGCTCATAAACTAAGGAAATGATACCTTTATATTTATGGAAGGTTGAGAAGTGGTGTGGTGGCAATTGAGGATGTATTGGATAGTGTGGGACCTGAGCAGGATGCAAATGGCGTAGAACCAGTGGTAACGAATATGCTGATTTTGGAAAAGGTAAAGTTGATTTTCATCACAGAAACTAGTACGGGTGTGTGTTTTGGGTTTGTTCTGGAAATGGCGTTGATAATGCAGGGATGTTACTATTATTGCTGAGCAATGTTTGCACAGACAAGGGCTGATCTTTCATCCTGCTGGACCAGCAAGCAGGGTGTAGGTGCGCAAGAATTTGAGAGAGGACAGATGGAGCAAGTGACCTCAGCTGAACTAGAGATAATGTATACCTTGTGATATCATGATCAGCAATAGACTAAGAGCAAGTGTGCCTGGAGGCTGTTGCTCAAACACTAGATGGGCATTATTTGTTTGGTTGTGTACCATTGTTTGCATTTACATTACTTGTCTTTCTTTCACTTGGTTATTTTCATTTTCATTACAATTTACCATGGTTGTTGTTATTATCATTAATTTTATTATTATTACTTGTATTTGAATTATAAACTGTTCTTCACTCAACCAATTTTTCTCATTTTACTCCTCCAGTTCCCTTCACCTCATCCTGCAGGAGCATGGAGTGAGCAATTCACTATGTGGTGCCTGGTTGCTGACTGGGGTTAAACCATAACAAAAAAAAAGTAACAAAATAAATGAGTGGGGAAATATTGATTTAAATGTGGGTTTAAATGGAATCTAAATTTATATGTATTTAAATTTAATATAAGGATAATGGATATGATATTCTCACACACTCATTTTTATTTTTAAAAGTTTGTAAATCCAATTCAATGCTTACTTCTGTCTTTATGTACCTCAAAAATCTCTAAATCCAGAGTTCTGGGCAATCTTGCAATTTGTTTTAATAATGAGCTTAAGGCTCATTGTGATGATACAAAAGAAAAACTGCTCATGTAACTATGATATGAGTCAACTGTATACTAATAAATTCAACATGTTTCAATGGAGAATAATATAGAAAACATTCTGCTACCCCTGTGTAGATAAATGTTGCTAAAAATTGGTGAGAAAAATCCCACATTTTGTTGCCAACGTTTATATTCAAAGCTGGCTTTTGAATCTCTATCTTGGGAATTTTTCATTCACAAACCTTCCACCTTGTGCAGAGATTCAGCAAGAAAGATATACATGCTTGAAAGCAGAGGAAGGTAATTATTGACTAACACACAGAGCAAACAGCTAAGATGAGCAAGCTGTTGGGCTGAGTGTTAATGTGTTCATCATCTCTGTAACACATCCAATGAGTTTTTGCTGGCCAAGCAGTTGTCAGTCAGACTGGGAAGGGTCAGGCCCTGTTACTCTTTGAAACAGGATAATCCTCAGTGTTGCTGAGTTTCCATCTTCTGATTTTCTGTTTTTTCCTTTTAAATTTTTGATTTTTTCCATGTTAGTCTGTAACCTCTTCAGCTGCTTAAGTATCCACACTTCAACAGTGTCACCACAGCTTGCAATTTTACATTTTCTTATCTTGCATTGCTCTTGTCTAGGTACTTTCTCACAGTTTAGCAGTTTTCCCAGATATCTGAGCCAAAGTTATAATGCTGTGCTATATCAAAACTAGGTCATGATTCACAAACAGCTGAATCTTTAAGAGGAGGATTTCAATTCCACTTTCATCAGAATAAATAATAATAAACTTAATAAGACTCAGATAATCTGGGAGAAGGAAAGGATCTCTAGGGAGGTCCACTCATATGACTATTCAAAAGGTCAGAAAATGTTTCATTCCTAACTTCAAACACTGAAGTAAACTGAATTTGCATTTATCTGAAAAAAACTCACCTTGTAATCACTTAGGATGGAAATCTAAGATACTTTCACGTGTATACATTAATTGAAAGATCCCACAAAGGCATCTCACTATTGACAAAAAAAAAAAAAAAAAAAAAAAGCCAGACCAAAACCACTCCAACATCAGAACAAGCAAAAACAACATGAAGAAAACTCAAACCCCAGAATGCCTGTGTTTTCTCTAAGCATGCCTGAAATTACTATCTGGAGTTTATTTATGTAATGTAATTGAGAAAGAATGAGATAAAAATATATATAAAGACCAAATTAAATACATTGAAGATTTACAATGCAATTTTTAAAGTCCTTCTCAAAGATGTCTGTTCCTTTTCTCACATAATGAAAAGGGACCCATCAAACAAAATAAAACATAAGAAATGAAGATAAAAAAAGAAATGCTTTTTTTACAGAGGATAAATTAATTCCCTGTAACTTAAACTGTTGTAAAAGTTGCTTTTCCCAAAAGGGGTCTTGATGGGATTTCTATTGTTCATTCAATAGAAGACAACACAAAATTGTGTTGCTGAGCTCTTTTTGCAGGACAAAATAAAAATATATTGTAAGGTAAATTCAGGTAGAAGCTGATGGATAGCTAATGGATAGAAGGGTTTATACAAGGACTTTGAATTATATTAAACATTCTGGATTATAGGAAAAGAATAAAAAAAAATTATGTAGCTAACCTAAAAAGGAAGTATTTCAGGAGGCGTTTTCTATGGCTATGCAAATAGCTTCAGAACCATATGTATTTTCTAACTAAAGCAAAGAACTGCTAACAGCTACAAACAGACTATAAATTACTCACCACTACCAGACTAGTTATATGGACTGCTTACTTGTCCAGTGGTTCATGTCTTAACTAAGTCATGAGTTATCTTTCTTTATTGTTTACTGCTTGTCATCATTCCAATTTTCCCTCTCCTTGTGAGGGCCTGAAAATTTTGGAATGGCCTTTAAATATCTGTGTTAGAGCTTATTTAGAATTATATTTTAAAACAATCCAAACATACTTGTTCTACCAATAAAATAAGAGGTGCATTCTCTTGCATCCGATAAAGTTGCTTCAGTTTATACTTTATTTCATAGCACTCTTCAGCAACAACATTTTCACTCATTTTCTGGCTTGCAGAATATAGGCTGGAGACACTCAGATGTGGTCTTTTTCAAATTTCCTCATGGTGTCTGTTACAGAAATTAGATATATCTATGAAATTATCTCAACATTATTAACAAATCCAATAAGTTAAATATAGTTATACTAAACTGTGAGAAGCTATTATTCCATTAGGAACATGGGTGCTTCAAACTGTGAAACAGAAGATTTATTTAGCAGCTTGATTAGATAATATGATAATTTTTATTATTATGTATAGTTGAAAACTATGGATTGTTTTATATTGAATATTGAAAGTGATTTTCTTGAGATTGGTAATAATCATAGTTTACCTGTGCATTCCATTTGAGAAGCCAAACAGTGCAAACTTTTGAAAGTATAACAAATGCTGACAAGATAAAAGCCACCTTTTAATCAGAAAGCAGGTTTCTTTTTTCTGTACATTTCTACAATATTTATGATTGCTTCAGTGCTACCCATGAAGCGTGGGCAAACAATAGCATAGACATATGTGTTTTTCTTGAGAAAACAGCATCAAATAAGAGAAAAAGATCAAGTCCTAGCTTGCAGTAAGATGAATAAAAATGAAAATTTAGGCAGATAAAACCACATTGACATAGTGACTATAGGTAAATATATTAATTGATTATTCATTAGCTGTTGGAGTCCAGGACATCCCCTTGGATGGCCTGGGACCTGAGGAAAGGAGTTTGAGCCCTGGACAGGGGGGTGTGGAGACGGTCGAGGGGGCTCGGAGACTTTGGCACAGAGCCCAGGGAGACACCGGGTTTGATTTTGATCCATAGGAAAAGCTCTCAACATTGCAGAAGTAATTACAAACTCCCAGGATGTGAAAATTGTAGTCTAGCACAGTAGATGATGTAGAATTTAATAGTCTTAGAATTTTTAGAATAGAAGTAAATGGGGACAAGATGGTGGAATTTGGGTGGTACCTTATGTACTTCTCCTTCTTCCTCATCCTCCATTTTCTGGGGCGGTGATGGCACAAAGTAGTTAGAGTAGATTGGACCAGAGTAGAGTGTCACTTCTGGTGTGGGCACTGGGCATTGGCACAAAATAGTAAATAACTAGTACGTAATTATCTGTATAAATGTTAGGGGACGTCCCATCTGTGGGGCAGTCGCCTCGTGTCCCAGCTGCTGTCCGGACCTTGGCTGGGAGCAGAGAAAATTTTGAGATACCAAATAATAAACAACACGAAAAACCTGAAAACAAACCTTGAGGACTCTGCTTTCTTACACGGACGCGACTCGGGGCTTTTTAGAGGGCCAAGGACTTTAAACCACCTAAAGCTCGGGTGAGGAAACCCCCCCGACATTAGCCATATGAGAAAAAAGTGCCATTTCAATATAATTGGAAAATTGAAAAAGTACTGAATATAACAGAGTAATGACTCAAACCATCAGTAGACTTTTGGGGTGGGGGGAAGAGGGGGCTGTTGAGGCCCAACTTCCATCAATGGCCATTTCACTAACTCCTGGACTGTAAACCAGCATTTTTATTCTGAATAGAATTTTCCGGGATAGTGGCTGGACCAGTAACTCCTTACCCATAAATTTGAGTCAAATTAGAATCTCACAAGAGTGTAAAAAGGCCTGAGAATGGCACCAAAAGAAGAGCAAACTGGCAGCTTCAGAAGTAAGAGATGGGGTGTCAAGAAAACTTACAACTACCATGCCTAGATATTTGACTAGACCTGTCCCAAATGTGACTAAAGTACAAAACTTTCTGGGCAAGTGCTAAGCTAAGTGCAAGAATATTGAAAGGGGTCTGCCCCCTAAAACCAGCTACTTTCATCTATGCAACCTTTTCCACATAGTCCTGATACTAGATTGTATAATTTTTACATAATCTATAAGTCTTAGTTAAATTGCATCTAAGTTTTGGCATCTCCATGGATGTCACTTTCTCCAACTCTCTGCAATTTCTCCAGCTTCATTCTTGAGCCCGGATGCCTTTTCACTTCAAGGATTTTACGCAAAATAAATGCAATTAGAACAGTCTAACAGCTGCTAAGCATTGTACAGGTTTCAGGGGACTTTTCCATTATTTCAGTGTTTAAACAGTGGATTGGAATGTGACTGTAATGTGTGGGGTGGGAGGCAAGAGTAGTGGGGTTGTGTTGTGGTTTAGATTAAGAGAACTATTTGGAGTGGATCATCTGTTTGTCTGTTGCTCTGGGTTTGGTTCTCAGCACAGTATTTGATGTCATGAGCAGGATTCCCTCTGTGTGAGGTGCTCTGGAAACAGACTAAATGGGTTCCACGCAGCAGTGGACATTCAGTCTACAGAAGCAGATGAGAGGTCGCTGTGAATATTATAGTGTGGATATTGCAAACAACAGGGATACAAAACAACAACTTTTCAGCCAGCAGAAGCACTCCCACTTCCTTGCACAATGTGTTTATATAAATGACTAGTAAGACATGAACACTCCTTGGCGCAGCATAAGTCCATAATGCACTCAAATCACTTCTGATCTCCTGTGACATTGAGTACATTTACAGTGCCAAGGGGAATGAGCTTGAACACAGGACTTCTCACTGTTCACAAACTTTAGCTAATTTTTGTCCTACTTCTAGTTTTGATGAATACAAGTAGCCCCACAGAGAGAGTTCTGGTGTGTAGGGAAGCAGTCTTAGACAGAGTCACTGTGGGACAACTACTGCCAAAGAGCCTCAGGGCAAAGTCTCAGTCTTCATCTTCTTTTATTTAGCAGAATAGAAAGAGTTATAGAGATCTTGAGTAAGAAATGAGCTTCATGGCTAGTACACAAAAGCCTCTGCTACTCCCTTGTGCTGTCAAGTCTATTTATAGGCCTTCGCATAGAAATTTTTTTCTCACCTTAAATATTATTTATGAAGATGAATTAAAGACTTCGGAGGGGAGAACAACAAGAAGAAATGCTTCCCATTGCCACTCTTAGAAAGAGCATCCACAAAGGTTGTTTTTCTTGTCTACAAAACATATTATATTTTCCCAGAAAGAAAGGTGCAACTCACATTTAACCCTTCCAAGTCCTACATATATTTTTTTTAGTAACCTCTTCTGCATGGAGCAGTTTAGGAAAGTCATTCCTTTGGAAAGCACACACACACCCTACTCTGCATCACAAATAAACTCTTTATGATACACTCAGCCTTTTTTGATTATTTTTTTATGCCTAGAAGATAATTTTATTGCTTGCACAGAAATCTTTTGTCTCTGACATGTTCTAACAAGCTTGCTGTGACATGGCTGGCACTCCTTGAAACCCATTAGACAGAGTCTGTTTTATGTTTGTAGAAAGAAGGGAGAGGAGATCAAGAAAACATAGCTGTAGACAAGTGCTAGCAAATGTGATTAGTCCTTATTGGGTAGAAACATGTACTGTGACTGGATAAATATGAAATGAGATTTTACCTGCAGAACAACCTGCTTTTAGAGCACAGCTGGAGACAGTCAGAAAATGTCATCTGTTATCAAACAAGAATTATGCAGGTGATAAGGCTGTAAATGTAGTGATGTTACCTGAATCTCTTTGGCTATGGGAATGCTCATGAGACATGCTCTGATTTCCTGCTCTTTTGATACTGAGTGTGCTTCATAGGAATTTCTCTAATCCCATGTGGTTGTGGTTTTTTTTTTTTTTTTGGTTGTTGTTGTTGTTGTTTTTTGGGGTTTGTTTGTTTTTTTTTTTTTGTTTTTTGTTTTTTTTTTTTTTTTTTTCTCCTTGGAGATATTCTAGCAGTATACATGACTTGTTCAAAAGGGTCGTGGTTAACTCCTGTTTTGGATGCACCCCAATGTTAATGTAGATATCTCAGGGCTTAATAAGTTTAGTGTTTATCCTTATGGAAAACTTGCATGGGAAGCCATGATTGCAGTTTTCAAAGGAAGGCTATTCTAATTTTTACTGTGTGGGTAAGAAATGGGGTTGTGGTAAAGACTGTACAAATCACTGCAAACATTGCAAATCACTGAAACCACAAGAATTGCCTTTTTCTACATCTTTAGCCTCACTGGACATTACTGCCTTTAGTTTAAGTCTACTAAATATGGGAACAAGGAGAAAAAGAACCACCTTTTCCATTCATCCTCATATATTTAAAATCACTATTACTTCAATGTATTTTAGACAAAAGTAGCATTAGATATGGTATTTAGACTTGCAGCAAATTCTACCTCCCACCCTTAAAATTTCATAGGAAATAAAATATATACTTGAAAACCAGATTGTCATTCTCTTTTCTGGGAAATCAATTAACAGCCACATGCAAATTAAGATTATGCATTCATCTTTAATAACACAGATTTTCGTGACATTTCTGTACTCTACAATGCTAATTACCAGTAAAATTTGTTATTTTGCATGTCATGGAAGGGAAATTAAAATGCAAATCCTATATTCAGGTAATCAAAAATAAAAATAGAACAATATGAGAAGGGAAAATGCACAGTAACTTTTTTTTTTTATTATTATTATATATATAGTGTGTGTGTGAATCTGTGAAGAGTTTTGGAGTTTACAAAATTAAGTTATTTTGTGTTCCAGTCATAAGTGCACACTTTATTCAAAGTCTGATGATCATTAGTTCTCCATAGGATAATTTTTTCACAATTTTAGTAATTTCTGGCAATACAGGACATGTTCTGGTTTGTTTTGGAAGTTAGATTTTTCTCTTAGAAATTCTAGGAGTCCCTCTTAGCAAATTCTTGGCAGGTTGCTGATACAGATGGAGTGTATTTGATTTTTCTCTCAAAAAACAATAGAACATTTCTGGTACACTGAAATGTTTTAGCCATCTAGAGGCAGTATTTGAATATCGTTTTAAGTTTGTTAGGCAACAAATCACCTTTAACTACAAAACACAGAGGAAAGGATGGAATAAAAATAGCAGGCAACCCAATCTTTGGCTAAAAAATACACTGTATCTAAAGAAACAACAAAAAAGGTACCTCCTTGAAAAAAATATATAAGGACATCTGCCCACAAAAACAACATGAGTGTGGAGAAACAATGAAGCAATATTCTTGGTAAAAAATAATGAAAAAAGAGCAAAAGAGAAAAAAAAATACAGGAAGGAGGAACAAAAAGGAGAGAAGAAGAGAAAAGGTTTATCATTAGCTTTCCGGTCTTGCTTTTATATCACAAAGATGTCAATGGTATATTAATTGAATAATGTCATAGACTCCTAAAGGTGCAAAATGCTGATGAGCAGACACCAGGAAAAGGTGTAAAAAAATGAAAGATAGACTTGACAGAGATTACAAGAAAATTAGCCATGTGAGTAAAGGAACTTTAAGAACTATAATTTGCTTTGCTTTGCTAGATGCATTAGACATTTTTCTTTTATCACACCAAATAAAAGAAGAAATAAGATCTTAAATCAATAATTCATATGTCATAGCTGGAGCAAGACCATATTTCTCAACTAAGCAGGCAACACCCTCTCATTCAGGGGATATCTTTTACAATACTTAGCTAGAACAATGGTAGTATTACCACCACACATCTATTAAATGCTTTCTATATCACCTTTCCTTACAAGTGTGTCTTTACTGGCTGTTGTATGATGCAGCTATCACTGCTCCTTTTTATGAAGTAGGAAGAGTCAAGAATAGGACTCTGGAATTACTATAATTAATAAGTGAAACATAATAACAGCAGGGAGATTAATTTTGGTGCAGTCAGTAAATTTTCAGCACCATACAGAACTGTTGTGGAATTACAGGACTGAATTTGTAATGGTTCTGAAATTATTCTTCAAAAGTTGATGGAGACCCATTACGCTATCCTTACATTTCATTCCCTATGGGAATCAGTGCACCACAATTTTAGCTAAAGAAAATAGCATTTAAGTAGAAATTCCTGACAGTCTTTTTGGAAATATTCTACAGGAAGAAAAGACTACAGTATAGTTTTTAGTGTCCCACTTTCAATACAGCCAGAATATGCAATGATTGAGCACATAGATAGAACATAGCCTCTTATACTCGCTTTTACAAACAGTAAAATGACTTCCCCAGAGAATAATCCTCCTTTGCTTCTCTGCGGTGCTGCTTTTATAGTTTTATTATTATTACTCTACCATTTCTTCAGACTTAGTAACTGAAGGTTATTTAAATAAATAACACAAGGAAAAGAAAAATGCTTGCGGATAAATTGGAATGCTGTTGCTTTATTTTCTTCCTGCGGTGGACTGCTCCTTTTAGCAATGTCTCTACCTCATTTTCCAGAGTCTGGAATTACTGGGGTCTCAAATTCAGTGCATTAAAACAGGTAGAATAATCCTCCAATGTCTGTATGTGTTCATATATACATACAGATTTATGTGTGTCTGTCTGTGTACATATATCCATATATATATGTATTCTTAATTCATCTGATCCTTCCTACTCATTACAAGATGACTAGTTCTATGTTTCCCAGCTGGATGAAAAAGATGTGGCAGAGATATGGAGACTATGGAGACAGGCTTCTTCTCCCCTGTCATCTTGCAGACTGGATAATCTAAGCTACATGACATATCATGGAGTCTATGAGATGGTAGATAGTGACATGCCACCACAAATACAAACCAGCCAATTCCAGCTAGAGGATGTGAACATTTTCAATTTCCATTTAGAGCCTAAAAAGATAAATATTTTTAACAGATTGTTGCTGCATTCACTTATTCTCTAGAAAAAAGAGACTAATTTACTAGTGTTTTTCAAAAGAGAAACATATTACTAAAGAAAAACAGAACATGAAGTATTTTGAAGTTTCATTTATAATTATAGTATATCTAAAAGGCACATAAACCGTCACTGAAGTTCTGTTTATTGAGAAGAGTTGGTTCTATGTACTGTAGATGTTATATTTCAGTTTATGGAGAACAAACTTTTAAGGCAAGTTTAACTCATGTGAACTTAAAACAAAAAAAGCAAATAAAACCCAAAACACTGACTTGTGGCTATGTGACTTATGTCCCTTCCACAACCCTTCCTCTGCTGTTGTCAGCAGTTCCTGTAATATCTAAATATGCCAAGTAGGGATATTACCTGCTCTAACACGCTCTAGTACAAGATTGTGATTAATCAGTACATATTTTGTTTCAGTGCACTCATGAAGCCTTCTTTTTACTAATGAGTCCTACAGATGGTGAATACAAATTAGGTAAAAGTTTTCCAATCAAACTGTAAAAAATATTTAAACAAAGTAAAAATCCATTCTGAATAATTAGAAAAAAACCCTAGGCTTATCAGTGAAACATTCAAGCTTTTTTATGGAAAACAAAAAGCACATGAAAATTTATTTATAGTAGTTTACACTTCTGACTTAAAGAAAATTTTTCAGTGCTGTGCTTGGAGAATTTTGCTGAGTTGGAAGACTCCATTCTGCACATTGAAAATGCTTTTCAAAGAAATTTTAGGTTGGACTGAAACCAAAGGGCTCATAAGTCTTAGTCAGAACAGGGTCTTACTCTTTGCAGTTTATTTGCATCTTGCAGTACATTTTGTGGGTTTGTTGTTGTTGTTGTTTGGTTGGGTTTTTTTTTGTTTTGTCTCCCCCCCCCCCCAGGATTTCCTATGGCATTTAGATTCTTGCCTTGCTCTTTTTCTTTCTTTCATTGTGAAAATGAAGAAGCTGTCTTAATCCTTAGCAAAGATTAAATCATGGGCATGTATGACGTATTTATTCATTCAGCCTAACTTTTGGCTTCTTAGCAAACCAAATAAGAAAGACAAACTACTTGCTTATTTCCTAAGAATCATTTTCTGAAGGAATCTACCCCTCTCCATTTATCAGACTAAAAAGATAGGTTGCTAGCTTAATCATGTAATCTGTGTGCTATGACCTAGTGTGAAAATTTGCAAAGAGTGAACATTTTTGGCTCATAACTGACCTCTGTAACAGTTCTATTTCCAGGTGGAACAAATTTAAAAGAAAGGAGGTGATACCCAAGAGTCAGTCAACACCATGCCTGAAGTGTTATGCTCTAGTCTTAAATACTGAACTGAACTTTTTTGACAGTTCATTTTGGACTTCTATGTATTTACATCCTCACAACCTTTGACTCTCCTTTGTTTCCTGCAGGTAAGTCTCTTCATGGAAGGAATTTATATGAGAGTAAACATGCAGAGGAATGATTTATATCATTCATATGAATGAATGGATCTCTGATCTTCATATGAAATTGAAGATTTGCATTTGTGGTGTCCTGGGTTGTAGTTTAGGGTGTATTCTATCACCATCTTCAGTTAATGGCCCATCAATGCCTTTTGCATGACTCAGAGATAACTCCCTCCGGGCGTTATCTCTCTCTTTAATGGGCCATTAAGGCTCTCTTCCATGACTCATCATCCCATTGTGAGATGCTCCGCCCATGGGGAAGAGCCAAGCATTCTCACCTGGATATAAGCTGGGATTTGGGACAGTAGAAGCAGCCCTCTTCCACTGGATTCCCAGAGGACTGGAGCTACCAGACCTTTCTACAAGATTTCTGTTTCAAGAAGACCACCTCGTCTGGACTGTTTCCATCACTCTGATCAGGTTGTATTCTGACTCTGTCACTGGTTTTTCTTTTTGTATTTATTTTATTTTATTCTATTTTATTTTCCTTTTCTTCTCATTAAATTTTATTTCTGACTTAGAGCCTCTTACTTGGTTTGTTTTTAAACCACAACATATTTTTGGCGCCCAACGTGCGGCAGAGGCAATAAGAAAAGTCAGAAATTACAATCTTATTGAGGACACCTGTCTGTTATGATGCCCAACATGCTTACATGTGTCTTATACCTATCTCTCTATTTTTTTCCAAACGTGGAGCACTATCTGCCGGCATTAATGCTCCTGCATAGACCAGGATATGGTACTAAAATTGCTTTACTGGTCTATTATGTCAATTGCTTGATAAAATCTGAGGCAATGAACATTATTCAGAATATATACCCAGTTTTGTATTCTTGTTCTAGTCTAGGATGCTACGTCTGGAGCCTCAACAATCTCACCCAGCCCCTGTGGGGAGGAGTAAAGAATGATTTTTTTCCAGCTTTTCAGGAAGGACACAGCAGTTTTTGAAAATATTGAGTACCCTCTGGATGCCAAGGACAGCATGATGTTCTTGTTAGTCTTGCTTGGTTTTCTCTGTACGGCCCGCACCATGCTTAGAATCAAAACACTACATGGTGTGTTGGAGCATGTTCTTGAAGAAGTAGAAGAGGTAAAAAGAAGCAAAGCAATAACATCGACGACTACACAGACTCTCACAGAGGAAAAAGGAACCAAAAGTGCTGTCAGCATCTCCACACAAACCGTCACTGAACCGGAACAGCCTAAACCAGTAGCAGTTGCCACCACTCAGAAGAAGAAATCAAGGAGCAAATCAGTCCGCATAGCGACTGACGAGGATGGAGCAGGACCTTCGCACTCAGCTGAAGAGACAGAGACAGAGATCATCACCCGCTCTCTATCTCTGGGTGAGCTGCGTGACCTGCGAAGGGAATTCACCCGCCAGACCAACGAGTCCATCCTCACCTGGCTGCTCCGCATCTGGGATGCTGCAGCCAATGACACCATTCTGGATGGAACTGAGGCCAGGCAACTGGGATCACTGTCCCGCGATGTGGTCATTGACCAGGGAATTGGAAAAACCCAAGAAACTCTCAGCCTCTGGCAGCGACTGCTAACAAGTGTGAAAGACAGATACCTTTGTAAAGAAGACCTCCTAGTGCACCAAGGAAAATGGAACACAATAGAACAAGGTATCCGATGCCTAAGGGAATTGGCTGTGCTGGAGATCATTTTTGCAGAAGATGAGAGATTTCCTAAGAGCCCAGATGATGTCCAGTGCACATCACGGATGTGGTTGAGATTTGCACGGCTTGGACCAGAAATGTACTCGCGTTACCTGGCAACACTGCAATGGAGAGAAGGTGAGGACAAGGTGGGTGTCCTGGCTAATAAACTAAGGATTTACGAGGACACTGTCACCGCCCCAGTTCGTGCCCATGTCTCATCTGTGGAAACAAGACTGGCTGAGCAAGTCAGGAACTTAATTGAAGAAGGCCATCAGAAACTGAAAAAAGAACTTAAGGAAGAAATTTACGATATTTCACCAGAGCCGACGAGAGTCTCTGCGATTAGGAGCAGGCGTCCCCCAGCCAGGGAGAGAGGATACACACCCCGAGGTAACCTTTGGTCTTTTCTTCGGGAGCATGGAGAAGATATGAAGAAGTGGGATGGAAAACCTACCTCCTCCTTAGCAGCCCGGGTACGTGAACTGAAAAGAGAAATGCCTACAACAAAAAGCTCATCTAGAATCAGTGTTGCTCCGGTCTCTCGTGCACAGAACTCCAGACGTTACAGGAATGATGATATGACTGATCCTCTTGAAGGAACCTCAGCAACTCATTTACAGGAAGAGAACAACGTATGCGATGACCAGGAATAGGGGGGCCCTGCCTCTAGCCAGGAAGAGGAAAGGGACAATCGGATCTACTGGACTGTGTGGATCCGATGGCCTGGCACATCTGACCCACAAAGATATACGGCATTGGTTGACACTGGGGCCCAATGTACCATGATGCCATCAAGGTATGTAGGAAGAGAATCCATTTCTATTACAGGAGTAACAGGAGGGTCCCAGGAACTGTCTGTATTAGAGGCCGAAGTGAGTTTAACTGGGAAGGAGTGGCAGAAACACCCCATCGCAACTGGCCCAGAGGCCCCATGCATCCTCGGCATAGACTATCTCAGGAATGGATATTTCAAAGATCCAAAAGGATATCGTTGGGCTTTTGGGATAGCCACAGTGATGAAAGAAGGCATCAGACAATTGAATACCTTGCCTGGTCTCTCAGATGACCCCTCTGCTGTGGGACTGCTGAAAGTAGAAGAACAAGAAGTACCAATTGCCACAGCAACAGTACACCGTCGGCAATACCGCACAGACAGAGACTCTGTGATCCCCATACATGAGATGATCCGCAAACTGGAAAGCCAAGGGGTGGTCAGTAAGGCCCGTTCACCTTTCAACAGCCCGATTTGGCCGGTGCGTAAGTCCAGTGGAGAATGGAGACTGACGGTGGATTATCGTGGTCTGAATGAAGTCACGCCACCACTGAGCGCTGCTGTGCCAGACATGTTAGAGCTTCAGTACGAGCTGGAGTCCAAAGCAGCAAAGTGGTATGCAACCATTGATATCGCCAACGCCTTCTTCTCCATTCCTTTGGCAGCGGAGTGCAGACCTCAGTTTGCCTTCACCTGGAGGGGCGTGCAGTATACCTGGAACCGACTGCCCCAGGGGTGGAAACACAGCCCCACCATCTGCCATGGACTGATCCAGGCTGTACTGGAAAAGGGTGAGGCTCCAGAGCATCTGCAGTACATTGACGACATCATCATATGGGGGAATACACCAGAGGAGGTCTTCAAGAAAGGAGAAGAAATTATCCAAATTCTGCTGAAAGCTGGTTTTGCCATTAAAAGAAGCAAGGTTAAGGGACCAGCTCAAGAAATCCAGTTCTTGGGGGTCAAATGGCAGGATGGTCGTCGCCAAATCCCCACAGAGATAATCAACAAGATCACAGCCATGTCCGCACCTACCAACAAAAAGGAAACACAAGCTTTCCTAGGTGCCATAGGCTTTTGGAGGATGCACATTCCTGAGTATAGTCAGATCGTGAGCCCTCTCTACTTGGTGACCCGCAAGAAGAATGATTTCCACTGGGGGCCTGAACAGCAACAAGCTTTTGTTCAGATCAAGCGAGAGATTGCTCATGCAGTAGCCCTGGGCCCCGTCAGGACGGGACCAGATGTGAGGAATGTGCTTTACTCCGCAGCTGGAAACAATGGTTTGTCTTGGAGCCTTTGGCAGAAGGTGCCTGGGGAGACTCGAGGCCGACCATTGGGATTCTGGAGCAGAAGTTACAGAGGCTCCGAGGCCAACTACACTCCCACAGAGAAGGAGATCTTGGCTGCCTATGAAGGAGTTCAAGCCGCCTCAGAAGTGATTGGCACTGAAACACAGCTGCTTTTGGCACCCCGACTGCCAGTGCTGGGGTGGATGTTTAAGGGAAAGGTTCCTTCCACACATCATGCCACCGATACCACATGGAGCAAATGGATTGCCCTCATTACACAGCGCGCCCGCATTGGAAACCCAAATCGCCCTGGGATTCTGGAAGTTATAACGAACTGGCCGGAAGGTGAAACTTTTGGATTATCGTCTGAAGAAGAAGAAGAAGAAAAGCAAGTAACACGCGCTGAGGAAGCCCCACCATATAATGAGCTACCGGAGACTGAAAGACGATATGCTCTGTTCACTGATGGCTCCTGCCGAATTGTAGGAGCTAACCGGAAATGGAAAGCTGCAGCATGGAGCCCCACACGACAAGTTGCACAAGCTACCGAGGGACAAGGTGGATCGAGTCAAGTTGCAGAGCTTAAAGCTGTCCAGCTGGCTTTGGAAATTGCTGAACGAGAAAAGTGGCCGAGGCTTTATCTCTACACTGACTCATGGATGGTAGCTAATGCTCTGTGGGGATGGCTGAATCGCTGGAAAAAGGCCAATTGGCAGCGCAGAGGAAAACCCATCTGGGCCGCTGACATTTGGCAAGACATCGCCGCCCGAGTAGAGAGGCTGACCGTGAAGGTTCGACATGTAGATGCGCATATACCCAAAAGCCGGGCTAATGAGGAGCATCGCAACAACGAGCAGGTAGACAAAGCTGCCAAGGTGAAAATATCACAAGTGGATCTAGATTGGCAGCACAAGGGAGAATTATTCCTAGCTCGTTGGGCCCATGATGCCTCTGGTCATCAGGGAAGAGATGCAACATATCGATGGGCCCGTGACCGAGGGGTGGACCTTACTATGGACAGCATCTCACAGGTCATCCACAGCTGTGAAACCTGCGCTGCAATCAAACAGGCCAAGCGAATGAAGCCTCTGTGGTATGGTGGACGATGGCTGAAGTACAGGTACGGGGAAGCCTGGCAAATTGACTATATCACCCTTCCCCAAACACGCCAAGGAAAGCGGTATGTGCTGACCATGGTGGAAGTCACCACTGGATGGCTGGAAACCCACCCTGTGCCTCATGCCACTGCCCGGAACACCATCCTGGGCCTTGAAAAACAAATCCTGTGGAGACACGGCACCCCTGAGAGAATTGAGTCGGACAATGGGACCCATTTCAAGAACAACCTTATAAACACCTGGGCTAGAAAACATGGTATTGAATGGATATACCACATTCCTTATCATGCACCAGCTGCCGGGAAAGTTGAACGGTGCAACGGACTATTAAAGACTGCCCTGAAGGCACTTGGTGGGGGAACCTTCAAGAATTGGGAACTAAACTTAGCCAAAGCCACATGGATAGTTAACACCCGAGGGTCTGTCAATCGAGGTGGTCCTGCCCAGTCTGAACCCTTACACACAGTGGATGGAGACAATGTACCTGTGGTACACATGAAGGGCATTTTAGGAAAGAGTGTTTGGATTAATCCCACTTCAGGCAAAGGCAGACCCGTCCATGGGATTGTCTTTGCTCAAGGACCTGGCTACACTTGGTGGGTAATGCAGAAAGATGGAGAAACCCGTTGTGTACCACAGGGAGACTTAATTTTAAGTGAGAGCAGTGTGTAAGGTTTCATTCTGTATGTATATATGCATTCATCTGTAAGAATGTATTGATTTAGGCATGTTGTAGATGGTAATAGAATAAGGGGTGGATTGTCCTGGGTTGTAGTTTAGGGTGTATTCTATCACCATCTTCAGTTAATGGCCCATCAATGCCTTTTGCATGACTCAGAGATAACTCCCTCCGGGCGTTATCTCTCTCTTTAATGGGCCATTAAGGCTCTCTTCCATGACTCATCATCCCATTGTGAGATGCTCCGCCCATGGGGAAGAGCCAAGCATTCTCACCTGGATATAAGCTGGGATTTGGGACAGTAGAAGCAGCCCTCTTCCACTGGATTCCCAGAGGACTGGAGCTACCAGACCTTTCTACAAGATTTCTGTTTCAAGAAGACCACCTCGTCTGGACTGTTTCCATCACTCTGATCAGGTTGTATTCTGACTCTGTCACTGGTTTTTCTTTTTGTATTTATTTTATTTTATTCTATTTTATTTTCCTTTTCTTCTCATTAAATTTTATTTCTGACTTAGAGCCTCTTACTTGGTTTGTTTTTAAACCACAACATGTGGGAGTTGAGTAAAATAACTCCCTGTGATTGTGATTTCACTTATTTGTCTTCTCAGGAAGTGCACTTGCTGAAGTCAACATCCCTGTTGAAAGTATGTGAAAAAAAGTTGAACATTTTACTTAGCTAAAATATGTATAATGGCCAAAAATAGCTTGTAGCATTTATAGGTCTGTGTCCAGCTTCTATATATTTAAAGCAACCTTGAAATTACCTAAAATTATTCCTGTTCTAGGAAGTGCGAATAAAATATGAATACAATAGAAATGACAATGTAATTGAATAATATTACTAGTTATTCTTTTCTTATTATACCTCTAGACAGAAAAATGTTGGTTTTTTAAAATACACCATGGCTTTTGTTCTTTGTGAAGAAAATCATTGCTATCCTGAATTTATAGGATCACCAATCACATTCAGAAGTGATTTTTTTAAAGGCTGAAAAATTACTAAAAACTACTAATTTATAGCAAAGGACTTTGGGTTTTAAGAAGAATTTACTGTTGCTTGATGCAAAAAAAAATGTTTTTTAACTGATACCATTAACAAATTCTGTGTTTAATAACACTGTATTTTGATTATTAGAATAATTTCTTAGATTTGATTCTTAGAATAGTTAATCAATTGAAGTTCTCTTGCAGGATTTCAAATTGCAAATCAAAATTTCAAATATATTTATTAACATTTTTGATGTTATGAAGCAAACAATTTGATTGCATATCATTTTATTAACAGTTGTAATGAGTTTTGACAAGGTTGGAAAAAAGTGGTGGAAAAAAATCTACCTATAAGATCTTTCTTTTTCTCTAGAATGTTGTTAATGTATAATCCTATCCTCTGGGGCAACTTTTTGTCTTCTAATAACCAGAATGCTTTGGTTTTCTAGACATTTAAAGATTGCTTGGATAATAAATTCAACTGTCTATTTTATAGGCCATATAGAAAAGGAGCATACACTTAAAAGATTTCTGCATTTCTGTAAAAAAAATTACCTTTCTTCATATCTGCTTATAAATTAAAATATCAATCCCTATGGAATTCTTGGTAGATATCTTGGATAAGTAAAAAATTATAAACATTATTAATAAAGAAAAAAATCCTGTTTAAAATCTTATTATAATGTACTTGTATTAAAAACAGAAGCTCTGTCATTGGAGATAATGCACTTTTATATTGGGGGAGAGGAGGAAAGGGGGATCTGTAGAATAATGGATGTCCAATAATTCTGAGTATGTCTTTCTGATGCAAAAGGCAATGTGGTGTTGGCAGTTAAATTGTCATAATGAAACACCTGGTGCTACAAGTTGCTCTTTGCTTGGTTGAGGTTTTTTTATTGCCTTTTTGTTTTAAAGTTAAATTCTATTTTAGAGATGTGTAATTTGACATAACAATTGCTTTTACTCTTTTTAATGACCTACAGACAACTTAATTTATAAGAGGCACTTTGAACTATTTCTGTTACTATTAGGAAAAAAGAATAGTTCAGGAGTGATGAAGATAAATATCTTACAGTGGCATGCAGAATTCAGCTAAAAAACCTACTTATTGGTATTAATTGACCTGACTTTCAGTGTAATGGACATATTCTGATCTCACTTGCACTGCCCAGCACAAGTCCTCATTAATATTACTATGTCAGTAAAGTCATAATTTCCATATAAATTAATTGGGTTTATATTTTTTTATAATTTCTCATTTATTCAGCTCTTCACACTGAGTATAGACTATTAAAAGTCTATTTATTAAATTTTATTTATTAAAGTCTATTTATTAAATATTTATTAAACTACAGAATTAGCGGGAAACTTAAGAAATAGTAAACATCTTTCCAACAGCTATGTTCTTTCCAATGTTTTACCATAGTTACAAGACATATTTAGTTTTGTTATACAGTATTTTTCTCTTTCTTGGACTCTAAGGTAGCTGTACCATGGACAAGTAGCTCTGTTTCTGCAAATAAAATGAAGTGACTGAAGTACTGATTCTGTTGTGAAGGTGAATACCACATTTAATAGCATGTGTTCCACATCTAATATTATTGAAAAGCCAAAAAAACCAGCAGTGAATCATAAAGATTACTGATGGAGAGACATATAAAATTATCTCATTCATACAAAAAAAAGGAGCTGGTTTAATTTATACCATACCATTCTGCATTTTTTTTTTCTCCATAGATCTTCTCTTGCTTGTGGAGAGTTACATCTTAGCAGAAAGCAGTGAATAGTGGAAGTTTTACTTCTTATTCATATACACATGTCTGAAAAAAGAAAGACTATGCAGTTTATCTTTAGTAGAAGTTTCTAAGTCTGCTGTGTGATCAGCATATAATGACATGAGGGAATTCACAGATTTTTAAATAAATTTGGAAGCCAATTTAGATAGGCATTAGGAAACACTCTGCTGTAGTTATACCATTATGCAGAGATGAATGTAACATTTATTGGGTAGGAGAGAAACTAAGCAAAAGGAAGCTTAATTTTGTAGTCTAGTGCCAGAGAGACTGCCTCAGGAAGGAAAAGTGCTTTTGTCTGGTATGTTCTTCCACGTTTCCATAAGAATTTTATTCAGTAACTTTTAAATGCGAATGCGAAAGTGTCCTTGAGGAGTAGGAGGATTCCCTTAACTGAGAATCTATCATGTACAGTACGAAAGGGTTGTTAAAATACATGTACAGCACCAAAAGGTGTCACAAATGTTCCACAGAAGCAAAATCAGTGGATTCAACGTACACCATGCTTACAGAGGTCAGTTAAACTGCTAAGTAGGCTTTCAGGTCTGAATTCTGCATGTCACTGGAGGAGATGCCAGCACAGATCACTCAGTTATGCCGTGTGTGTGTTGGACAATGAGAACACAGGGAGTACCATATCCATGCAGAGCAGTTGTGTGGAGGCAGAAAATCAGGACCCCTGTGAAATATTAGAAGTGGTGGGTTCTAATATTTTGGGCTCATAAAAACGTAAACTTCGTTACTTCAAGCTACTCCTAAGTAGTCCAAAAAACAACAGGATGAAGTAAAAACAAACAAGTTGAAGGAAGGAAGGAAGGAAGGAAGGAAGGAAGAAAGAAAGGAAGAAAGGAAGAAAGGAAGAAAGGAAGGAAGGAAGGAAGAAAGAAAGAAAGAAAGAAAGAAAGAAAGAGGGATCTACTTAAAACCCCAAAGCAAAATAGAGAGGATATATTCTTTAAATATTCCCGAACTTTGTATGCTCTTATTAAACAGGAACAAAGGAAAGAATTATTAAGTGGAAGGAGTTAGTATTAAACAATGATAATATTTAATGATTTTTAACAGAAAAAAATAGTTTATAGCATTTTTTTTTCCTCATATAAAATCACCTGCCTTTCAGAATGAATTTTTATTTAAAGGAGGCATACATCCAAAATCTGTAAAACTTCTAAACTATCTCAGATTACTCCTGAGTTCTGTTTAGACAATGAACTGCACTGTAGAAGTGTTAATTCATTTCCAGGACTTCTTTTGAAAAAAATGAACAAAATTTCTGGGTAATTCTGATAGTGGCTAAGTGCAAAGACTGCTTTCAGCACTCCATGTATCTCAAAAATACTGCTCTGTGAAGTTTTTTAACATCATCCCAGTGGTCTTAACACCACCCCATGCCCTTCTGCTACATTTTCTGGTAAATGGGCATTTTATGCTTTTAAGAGAATTTACCCCAATGGATTCCAACAGAGCCTTCACAGCATTCCAGAAAGCTTCAACTGCAATAAAAGCACCCCCAAGAAATAACAGCTAAGCTTTCTCAGAAGGCCAACAAGGCGATCCTATTTAATTCACAGAAATACTTCATAAGCTGTCAAGGTAGTAGGCTACAAATGTCTCTGCATTACTTGACTTTGGGAACCAGAATCTTTAACCATGTTTAGATGTGTAGATTTAACTATTTCATGTCATCCATTTAGTGCAGAGGAATATATGCACGTGGTCTTGTCACTGCCTGGGGCTGCTTTTATGATTTGGTGCTGAGGCAGGGATGTGTGTTACACTTCTTAACATTTAATTCAGGGAATGCATCTCCTGCTGCTAAGACTAAACTTCTAAAGATCCTTGGCTAACTTGCACCAGGTTGTTGACTCAAATGTTAACACTGGGAAAAAAAAGTAGGCTGTAGGAAAATATAGATACCAAATAAACAGATACAAGATGTCTGTGAATAAATTTAGATTACATAGAGTTAACGTCAATCAGAAAAATGAGATTCTGAAAATCTCTCTGTAAGAAACAGAAGATAAAAAGTACAAAAATTGAAGAAAGCTCAATGAATTACTTTAAAAGATTATATGCCTTGAGTTTGTGCAGTAGCAACAGTCTGTACCAAATGAGTATAAGGTCCTTTGCAACTTACATACAATAGTGCCTAACATATTTCTTTTTTAAATATTTGACAAAAGAGAAAATGTATAGAGCTGTGTAAGATACAGAACAATTTCACAACTCATTGATTGGAACAGTCTTGCACTTTGTCCTGAGATTCAAAACTCAGATAGAAGGGCTCAAAGTTAAAATAAAATTGCCTTATTCATATGAATAATTCTATATTCAGAAGTCCTCCTGAGGATTTTTAGAAGAAAATAGGAACATCATTATGAACCATGCTAAAATGGAGATGGTAGATGATGGATTAAACAGAGGAGAGGGGTCAGAAGTGAAAAGTGAGAACTCAGAGTAATTTACATTGAACTAGTTGGAACCTTGTGTATAGAGGAAATAATGCAGAAATATCATATCAGGAGAGAAAAGTAGAGGGTCACAAACTGGAAGGGAATCAAGTAAGAGATATATTATGTGACTTAAAGTATAAAAGCTCTGTGAAACACTAAGCCCAGACTTCCTACTTATAGAGCAGGTCTTCTTTTGCATATTCTTTTATCTGCCTGTGTATCCAAAGTTACAGATTCTCTTTTCTTCAAGGAAATATTATCCTCTAGTTTGACATACATTTTTTGGGTCTTTGAATATCTCATCCATGGTGTGATAGATAAAAAGTGTTGACAAATGAACCAGTGTGATCTTGCTTGCAGAAGAAAGTGCTAGAAACTGGAAGAGGGATGGTAGAGAGTGTAATTCTTAGAACAGTAAGACCAGGTATTTTTGTTAATTATGCATCATTATCGAACAAAGATACTGGATAATGAATAATTGGGTATGAAAATGCTGGATAATGAAAATACTGGAGAAAAGTTTTG
This sequence comes from Sylvia atricapilla, assembly GCF_009819655.1. NCBI lineage: Eukaryota > Metazoa > Chordata > Aves > Passeriformes > Sylviidae > Sylvia > Sylvia atricapilla. Next base: position 70,427,817 of record NC_089141.1, read on the forward strand.
AAAGTGAGATTTTTACATGCTTGAGAAGCACTGCACACAAAACAATGCTCAAGTACACAATTCACTGCAAATGGATTCAGTAGGAGAGTTTGTACAGTAATGCATCCATAAAACATGTCATCCATGACATAATTGCAAATATTAACAGAAATGTATTTAGGTAGGTAGGAATGCCAGCATTCAAATGACTATAAAATTAGATTGAGAAAAAATAAAGGAAGGCTTACAAGCAAGCCTAATATTAAAATTCCCTATGGGTAAAAATAAATAAGAGACAGTGAAATTTCAGAAGTGTTCTGATCCAACAAAACTTAGGGAAAATTCATCACAGATAAATTTTAATGCTCAACAAAAACTGATATTTTCTGCATATATAAAACATACTTACACCAGCCAAAAAAAGCCTTCCAATTATTCTAATATAACTAATCTAAATTGCAGTAGTGGCACAATGTATTAAAAAAAAAAAGTGGAACTTCTAGAAAAATAAGTATAAGCTGTATTGTCTTTGTGAAAGATACTTTTGGGAGCAGGGGCAGAGTATGGCTGTGGTGATGCCTATGTGTGCTACAGGAGTAGCTTCTGTGAGAAGCTGCCAGAAGTCTGCTTTGTGTCAAATAGAGCCAATACCATCTGGCTCCAAGGCAGATACGCTGCTGGCCAAGGACAAGCCCATCAGGGACAGCAGTAAGGCATCTGGGATAACAGATTTAAGAAGTCAGCAATAGCAACCAGAGACCAGAGTGAGAATACATGAAAGGAACAGATCTGGAAACTCCAAGATCAGTAAAAGAGGAGGGAGAGGAGGTGCTCCAGGCACCAGAGTAAAGATTCCCTTTCAGCCAGTGGTGAAGATCACAGTAAAACATCTGTCCCCCTGCAGACCGTGGAGGTCCATAGTGGATCAGAGATCCAGCTTCAGCCTATGGAGGACCCCACTCTGGAGCAAATTCACAACCAAAGGTAGCTCGGATCACGTGGAGGGTCTTTTACTGAAGCAGGTTCGCTGGTGGCAGGAGCCGTGACGCTGCAGGAGACCCACAGCGGAGAAGTCTTTTCCTGAAGAACTGTGCCCTGTGGAAAGGGAGCTGGAGCAGTTCATAAAGAATTGCAGTCCAATGGAAGGGCTCACATGGAGAAGTTCATGGAGGACTGTCTTCCAGCATGGGAGAGATCTCATGCTGGAGCAACACAGAAGTGTGAGGAGTCCTTCCCCTGGAGAGGAAGGAACAGTAGAGATGTATGATGAACTGACTGCAGTGCCCAACTGAGTCCCCCTGTGTCACTGTGTGGGAGGACACACTGAAAATTGGGAGTGACGTTTAGCCTGTGAAGAAGGAAGGAGTGGAGGGAAGGTGTTTTTTATTATTTTTATTTCTCATTATCCTACTTTGATAATAAATTAAACTAATTTTACAGGTTGAGTCTGGTTTGACCGTGACAGTAATCAGTGACAAATCACAGCGAGTGATTTCTTCCTGGCCTTATCTCAACCTGTGAAAATTTTGTTGTATTTCTTCTCCCCTGTCCAGTTGAGGATGACAAGTGATAGAACAGCTTTGCTGAGCACCTGGGATCCAGCCAGGGTAATCCGAGCACATAAACACAAACCTTTATATGTAGTTGTGTATCTCTTCTCGCCCAGTATGTGCATCCCAAAGGGAAAGTTGTTACCATGGTCTTTCATTAGACTGCCAAAATTTCTGATATTATACTTAGACCTTCAGTGTCCCTCAGATAGAAAGGTTTGTTTTCTCTTTTTCTCCATCAAATACGTGTGTGATTTCCATAGGTCACATGACAGCTCAGTTAGTTGTGCACACCTCCTAAGGGGACAAAATCAGATTTTCAAAGCCATTACAGAAAGAAAACAAACATTAGAGTCCCTTCACAGACAAGCCTTCATTACTACAGTTTGACCTTAGAAAAACCTAAGCCAGTTTGTGTATCAGCTCCTCAGAAGAATCAGACCTTCTGTCTCCCCTCAAATCTCTTTCACACACATTATTTCTCAGCACTTTGATCCCTGTGTCCTGAGTTCACTAATCTCTCATATATAAGATCTTGCTCTCTTCAGTTTTATTTCAGACAAGTATGATTTGTTTTTGGCATTCCTACAGAAAGCATTGAAAAAATAAACATCCTGTTACAGGAATGAGGAATCATACTACCTTTAATACAACTTCTGATTTTTTACATTTGGGTATTATCATTTCTGTGACACCAGGAAGAGCATAAAGAGAAGCTTTCCCTTTCTTTTTCTTCAATCTTTATGAGGTTTCCTACTGTCCTACTAGATTAAGGGAGTAAGAGCTCCTATTACAGCTTAGCTCCCACCTACATAGGCATTGACACTGTGGAAAACGACCCTGGGAAACCAAAAAGCTGCCTCATCATTTTCTTACCAGACAGGACTGCCTTCCTTGCAAGTACTTGAAGCCTGTCTCTAAACAGACAAAATACAATCAGATAAAATATTGTAGGCATTAGTTAAAATTATCACAGGAAAGGACTTTAGGATTTTGGAAGCAAATAAGCTAAAGAAATTTCTATGACCACACTTTTTCTTATCAATAAAACAGAAGACAGAAGATATTTGGTAGTAACTGCCACTTTCACTGATGGTCATTTTTCCAGACAATCATGCCATACAAAATTGCCAGCTGGTATGTGTTTCACTGTATGCTGGGACCCTAAATGATCTGTGTTCCATTATATAATAAGAAATTTTATTTTATACCTCTTTATTCAGAAAGAGAATACTGAATAGCAGAAAATCCCTATGTCTGTCTGAATTTATTGGCTCAGGTATCAAAATAACGTGTCTAGATCCTTTGTTTCAGTTTGCTCAATAGTATTGCTGCAGTTCTGAACTCTCTCTGACACGCAAGTTTCTGACAGATTCCTCAGAATGCAGTCCCTTAACATGCCTGTGCAAAGTGAGCTGAGAACACCTGGGATCCATGAAGAATCTTAATTTGTTAAAAATATTATCATTGATAAGATGAAAATCGATTTTCCACTGGGAACCTCTTTGGAAAGCTTATTGCTGAAAACATAAGTTCACAAAATAACTTTATGTAATGGGTATCATCAAGGGAATTGAAAGAGGTCAGTTAGCCAAAAGAGCTCTCTGCTCCAAATTTTCTAATTTCATCATCAAATGGACTGCAGAGCAGAAATTGATTTTGTGTTTACATTTTCTTTTCTGATCTTTTGGCCCTGGCTTTTACATACATACTTTCAAAGTAAATGCTAAACACTATGCATTGGCAGCCTTAGATTACTGCAGTATCTCCAAATTAGTCTCTTGTAGATAGGCTAGGAAAGCAATTCCTAAATAAGGTGTTGTGTTTTAATCCCAGCTGGCAACTAAGCACCACATAGCAGCTCGATCATGCCCCGCTCACCCCACCCCCCGATCTCTGCTGGGATGTGGGAGAGAGAAAAGTGATAAAACCTGTGGGTTGAGATAAAGACAGTTCAATAGGTAAAGAAAAAGAGGTGCAAAAAAACAAAGAAAAACCAGGAATTAATTCACCACTTCTCTTGGACAGGCAGGTGTTCAGCCATCTCCAGAAGAGCAGTAGTCCACCATTACTTGGGAAGACAAACATCACCACTCCAAACACCACTCCTGTCCTCCTCCTTCCCCCAGCTTTATATATTGAATCTGTGGAGTAACTACAGGTCTACTAGTCTAGCCTAGTTCCTGGAAATAATTATGGATAAGGTTACACAGGCTACTATTGAAAAGCATTTAAAGAATAATGCCATCATTAGTCACAGTCAAAATGGGTTCACAAAGGAAAAGTTCTGTTCAAATAATTTGATATCCCTGGGTCACCCACTTAGTGGAATGAAGGGAAAGCAATGGGTATAGTCCTTATGAAATTTATAGGGTTCTGATATTATTCTTCATAGCATCCTTCTGGACACACCAATCAGCTGTGGGATAGGTGGGTTCACATTGCTCTGGGTGAAGAACTGGCTGAAGAATAAACTCGTAGAGCAGCAGTATAAACTGATAGAACAGTGGCTGTAAAGCAACCCTCCAGAAAGGGATCTGGGGATACTGGTCAGCAACAGGTTCATTAGGAGCTGGTGTTTCCTGGCATCCAGATTGCAAATCACATCCTGGGGTGCATCAAATGCTTCATCACCATCCAATCAAAAGAGTTGGTTATCCTGCTGTATTCAATGCCGGTGCAGCCTCACCCTGTGTGTAGTTCTGGATTACAGAATTTGAGTAGGATGTGAAGGTGTTTGAATGCATTCAGAGAAGGGCAGCAAAGCTGGTGTAAAGGCTCGAAGGAATGTACTGTGAGGAGTAGCTGAGGGCTTTGGGCTTGTCTAATTTGGAGAAAAGGAGGCTGAAGGTCACCCTTATTGTTCCCTACAGCTTCCTGAGGAGGAAGCTGTGGTGGAGAGGGAGGTCCTGTTCTCTTCTCCCTGGTATCTAGTGATGGAGCATGCTAAATGTTTTAAAGCTGTGCCAGAGAAGGTTCAAATCAAAACTATCGCAGATATTAGGAAGCATTTCTTTACCAACAAGTGATCTAACACTGGAATATGTTTCCTAGAAAATAGGTTGATATCCCAAGCCTATTTAAGCAGCATTTAAACAGTGCTCTTAATAGCATGCTTTAACTTGGTCAGGCCTGAATTGGTTACACAGCTGAACTAGATAATCCTCTATGTCCCTTTCAAATGAAATAGTTCTCTTCTGTTCTATTCTATTCTATCTAAAGCTAAATCTCTACAGTTTTAGGCTAAGGTTTTATATTGGTGAAGAGTGATCACTGCATAAGCTGTTGCCTGGGCAACAAGCATGAGCAAAAATAATAGCCATCTCTAAAGTAGAGACTCACTGCACTTCAATAAAATTCCCTAGTATAGTTTTCTTCTCCTTATTCTCTATGTTCAGAGCATAGAACGCAAAGTATGTGAGTAGTCAATGATTTGCTTATTTTCAAATGGCTGCACCTTTGACGTAAGCAGTACTGGAACAGATAGTGCATTCTCTTGAACTTTAGATTCAGGGAAAGTTTGGTGAGGGATATTTATGTATAATGAAAAAAATCTGTTTTGCTGTTACTAGCTTGATATATGTATTTTTTCCTAGGGTTTTGCAAAGAATAATACAACCAGTTCCATTGCAAATGCCTAGAATAGAGAAAACATTAAATCATTCCCTTTCCACCAATTATGGAATATTTAAAACAGGATCCATCTGTATTAACTAATGTATTTAAATGTTAGGATTTGGACAGAGTTTGAGACTGAAGGCTTCTAAATTTAGTAATGGGATCCTATTTGTTAATTCTGGGAAGTCACTGATTCAGAGAACTATACAAATGACAAACTGTAGATATTTACCTTAAACTGAGAGATCAGATCCCAACATTGTTAATTCCAGGGTAGTTTCTCAGAAGCAAACATAAGTATCAAATGTCATTGGAAATACCTTAGGGTATTTGAGACATTTTCATTAGGCTAGACCTGGAGCTGATCTATTCTCTCACAGTTTGACAACAGGAACTCAAGCAAGCTTGTATTCTGTGTCAAATTGAACTTAAGACAAAGGCAATTTAGGGAATTTTGACAATTCATCTTAGCTCTACATCCATGATGGAAACTTAAACATTTATATTCAAACACATTTAGATATTTTGAGTCTGGAGTTTGAACCCATCTTAAAAAATTATGACATTCTTGCCCAAAAACATTCTGTACTTTCTAGTTCTTCTGAAACTTTATACAATCACCCATAAATTACTAAATAAATATGAGTGGGCATGAGGGTTTTTTTGTTTGTTTAGTTCTCATTCTGATTTGCAATGCAAATGAATTCTTATTTCTTTGTTCTGGTTTTGGCCAAGGACAGAGTTAATTTTTCTCAGTAGCAATGAGGAGGCAGAGCCTGGATTTGTGTAGGCATGATCAAGACTCTAATGTTGTTCTATATCATCTTATGTTATTGCCTGAGGCAGGGGACTCTCTTGCTTCCTAGAAGAAGGGTGTCCGTTTCCTGATGGGGAGGAAGTATGGTGGGAATAGGGTCCATCCACCACTGTTGCACTGTCCTGAGTTGGTGAGTATATTACACCCTCTCTTTGTACACTTTTGTTATTAGTATTGTTGCTTTTCCTGCTTGTTTTCTTATCTTGTTGCTGTTTTCATTAAAACTGCTCTTACTGTGAATCTGTGAATTCACCTTTTGTGCCTCCAATTCTCAACTCCGACACCCAAGCAAGAAGGGAGAGGGGAAGAGGGATAACAAGCAATCTGCATCTGGTTTGGAAAAGTTTTGGTGAGGGCACTGAACTGGGGAGTACCATTCCTAAACCACAGCATTCTTCCATGTACTAAAAAGATAATCTCGTAATTTAAAGAGTCTAGATTAATATTTTGAATTTAGATAATAATGTCCTTCACAGATATCTCACCAGAGTACAACAACCACATAAATACGTTTGTACACAAGTCCACATCAGTTTCAATGAAGTTTCAGGTTAATGGATTACACTTTAAGTTCTTTTCATATCCCTATCTGATTGTTACACTTGCATTCTTATTTCACAACCCTGATATTGTTACTAGAGAAGTTCCAAATCACATCCAACTAGAAGGCAAGACTCCCCTTGCTGTAGAGGATAGAAAGGTTGTGCAACCATTTGACCAGTATAACCAAACACAGAATGACTTCTGTCCATGCCTTCTCTTGCTTGTCTCTACTCAAGCACTGTAAGGCTGTTTAGAGAGAAACACATTAATGTCTCTACAAGTAGTACAAGGAGGGGAGTATTGCCTTACTCTAGATCTGAATATGGGCTGCAAGACAAAGAGATAACCCTTCTCACTCTCCTTTAGCTTTCTTGTAGCTACTTATTCCTGTTGTCTTCCTTGTAACAGAATACACCATAAAATTAGTTCTAGCAGAAGCAGTACTCAGACACTTTTTTCAGTGAAAGGCTCCAAGACTCTAACAGCTCTGCATTTTCTGAGACAAAAGCTTTTAGTATGAAAAGGACCTACGTTTTCCAATTCAGGACAATAGACACTTTTGAAAACCAATTAAACATAATAACATATCCAAAAATTCTGTTGTCTATTAAATAGTTGGTAGTAGCAACAGACTTTTAAGAATGTATTTGAGAATTTATAATGTACGTTAACACCAGCATTAATATGATATTAATTCTCATTTCCCTTAATTAAGTCCTCTGCAATTTATATCAGTTTTTAATAATCTCTTAAATTTGTTATAGTAAATTTCTTAGCAACCCATTATTGTACCTTAAAATTCATTATTTAGTTATCTACAACAGATTTGCAAAATTCATTTTTTTTTATTTGTTCCTTTTTTATTTTTGTTTAGGCTGCTGTACAAAGGATAAAAGAAATTTGTTTTTTGTTTAGGATCTTAAAACAGCACTACTCAAAATTACTGGAATTGGTGATATAGCAACTGTAAAAAATGAAATAAAGGGGGGAAAAATAGTAGGGTCACCTTCTAGTGCTTTTACTTAGCTTAGACTGCATACTTTATCAAAGTTGCTTTCCTCTCTTGTCCTTATTGCATTTGGTTCCCCCTTTGTTGCTTTTTTTCCTCATCTCTGCATTTGAAAATCTTTGTTGTTGTAAACTCACTGTTCTCCCAGCAGACATCTGACATTAATAGCAATATCATACCATCCTGGACATCACAATTCTCAAAATAAAGGAGTATCAAAAAGAATTGCCAGCAGGCCTTTGCATATTTCAACTTCTTAAAGAGTGTTTTGGCTAGAAAAAAACCCCTACTTCTTCCCAATGTTTAAAACAAATAATAGTAGTGAAACTTGGAATCTAATAACTGTAAAAATGTTTTGTTATTTTTAAATATTGCTTTGGCGCTTCACTTTTGTTTTCATTATTATTGTCAGTGTTCCAAGCCTTGAAAAGTTTTGAGACATATGTTAGATCCAATTCTAGTTTGTTGCTCATGAAGTAAGGCAAAATTAGTAGTACTTGAGAGTTGAGAGCACTAGTTTCTTCAACTAAGAGGTTGATCCTAAGCAGAAGAGCATCCCTTTCAACTACAGTCTAATAGACTGTGATAATTTCCCACTATCCAATTCTTAGTATGATCCTGGTTGTGTCTCTTCTACAGGCTCCACTAAGAGTCATCCCTATATGACTCATTATCTACTTTTGCATCCCTTTTTAGCAGTGTGGCACTTAGTGAGCTACATGAGGAGTTCATCCCTTCCAGACACAGATACCTAGTTTTGCCTTTTTCTGTGTGTGTTTTTTGTTTGGTTGGTTGTGTTTTCTTTTTTATTTTTTTTTTTATTTGTTTGTTTTCTTGGGGTTTGATTTTTTTTTTTCCTGAGGCATTATATACATTGTGCCTCTGCAACCACTTGTCAGAGAAAGCTTATACCAGAGCTGTTCTAAGTTTCATTATTTAACACTTGGATCTGATATTGTCTTCTAAAGAACAAATTCATGGATACAATTTAAATTACTCAGATTAAAAATAATTATTAAAATAATAATTAAAATTTTTAATTATTTCAGTGATTTATTATTTTGTCTTCTTCTAAGGCATTTTTGAACTTGAATGAATTATATTTGTGTGTACTGAAAGGCATAACTGTTACAGAGATGGCAACATTATTTTTTAATTACATTTGTTTTAATATAAAATATAGCAATAATTTGTGGGTTTCCATTGTGTTCACATACCTGTGGTTTTATTTCTTAGACTGAGATTTATTCACTCTTGACATTCTAACAAGTTTTCTCCTATGGAAAAGACAAACAGCCAGAAACAAAGAAATAAAATATCACTTCAAAAGATACTGTGATTTTTTTAGGCAAAGCAAAGTACTTGAGATTTCATTAGCATAATGATCTTTTGTAGAAACAAGCAATGTAGAGTTTGCAAGCTAGAGTGACAAGGTAGAATTGAAGAGACGTTTAGTAAATTATAGCTTTATGTAGGTAAAGTAATTTGTAGCTTTTGATATTATTTTCTTCATTTCAACCAGATTAATAGAGTCATTTGGATTACTACACAATGTTTGTACTGAAAGCATGGCTATTACAGCACTTAACATTCCATTTATCAAATTCTAGTCATCTTTTAATAAGAAGCTCCATGAAGACAGGAGTGGTTATATGGAGAAAGCAAGTCTGGACTTTCTATAAAAATAAGACAAAAGGTATATGCCTGTCAATTATGCCATCTTGGACATAATTCATATTGTTAGTTCTTTTATACACTTCACAGAGACTTTTTTCTTCTTCTTTCTTTTTTTTTTTTTTTTTTTTTTCCTTCTGCATCCTGTACTAAAATTGACTCATCTTCCTTAGACTAGATATCCTGGAAAAAAGCAAATTGTAGATTTTTTTTCAGTACCTGCTGCTGCTGCAGTTGCTGCTGCTGCTGCTGCAATTATTGCTGCAGTTTGGCTTTTAGCTACCAGCACTTCTTGGAGGCTGCGTTGACGTTGCCATGGGCACAGTAAGATGATCTACTAAATGGACTAAGTAATCCACTAGGGTTCAGGTCATCCTCAGGCATTCTGTGAAGGTAGGATGAGGTCAAACTTTTTCATGGACTTTGTAAAAGATACTTAAAAACAAACTCGTAAAACAGCTAGACATGTTCTTCCAAACTGTGAAACACAACATGACCTTATTAGTAGAAATTTCCACCATTATTATCTTGTAAAATCATTGCTGGAAAACTCCTAGCTAAAAGAGAATATATGAGAAAAAATGAGTGTGGACAAAAAGTCAGAAAATAAAGGGCAGGGGAAAAAACCCAATAATTCTACTAACATAATTGCAAACTCTCTTGGCATCATCATGATATAATGATCATTTTGTTTATGCAGTCGCAGATTTACTTATCTTATTTGGCCCTTTTCATAACCTCAAATCTTATATTCAGCAAGCTCTTTTCCTCTCTTCTGTTTTCACAGCTGTGTGTGTTTGTGTTTCAAATGTCTTAAAGGGTTTCAAGTAACTTATTTTACTGGAAAGTGCTCTACAAGGTCAAATGGAAGGGGTGGGAAAGGATTTTTCACTTATTAACAAGCTGCCTTCTGCCATAGCTGATATATGAACATTGTTCAGGAAGTTAATTTTTAGAGATTAAAATTCTTTGAGTTCCACATATAATCAGTTCAAATTGCAGATTTACCACCTCATCGAATATTCCATCTGCGAGGCTAAACTGGTACTTTTTATCTGTCATAGAGAGATGCTGCTTTTGTTCATGATAAGAAAATACATTTGTAAACACTTTGAGACATTATTATCTCTAAGTCCAATTTAAGCCCCCAATATCCCCAGAGCAGCAAGAAAAATCAACATATTTTTGTAAACAAAACTGGAGAAAAATGCAGATAAATAATGATCAACAATTTTTGTATAATAATAATAATAATGATTTGCTAAAAGTATATTCAAATATTTTTTGTATCTAATTGCAACGTATTTTTCTGTCTTGTTCTACTGATCTTAATATTCTTAAATATTTTAACTTCCTATTTTACATTTAACTGTTCCAGTGACTGTATTCGATTAATGCAAGTTCTAAGTGCATAATAAACTTACTTTTTGTTTATTTATAGACCATATTTACCTCTTGCAAAACTGTGCAAGAAGATATTGGAAATTAGAGCTATCTCTATGACCTATTAATTGCGAGGACATGGGGACTCAGAGCACTCCCACTCCTTCCTACTCACTACCCCTTTAGGCAGCCAAAATTCCATGTCCCACATGTACAAGCCAGTGATAAACTGAAATGTGATTTAATTCAGTACTTTAAAATAACTTTCTGCACATTCAATCATGATGTTTATAGAACTTTCAAATGTTTCCAAAGAATTTAGTAACAATAATAAGTAAGTGAACATATTAGGCAAAAAAGTAAGATGAAATTAAGGTGTTGCATGAAATATTATGTAAAACTTAACTGCTTGAATTAATTTTTCCTAAACGTATTACTAATAGAGACATGATGCTATTTTTTAAAAAATACTCAACATCTATGAAGTCCTAATGGGAGTTTCTAGTTTTTACTTTGAAGTATAATTTGAAAAGTATAAATTGAAATCAAAAAATAATTTTTTTTGAGGAAAAAATCAAGTGTTACCATGATATGCAATAAAAATTTGCAATCTCATACAAACACATAAACAGTGCAAAAAACTACTTATTCATGTATCATTAAAGAATCCAAGAATTCATGGGCTGAACATTAATAGCCTTAATCATCCTAATTTAGTGAGAGATAGGCAGAGTTCTAGTATGTTACTAAAATAGCTATAATTTATTGAGAATCTTTATGTCTTAGTTGTTGGAATACAGAAAAAGAATCAGCACAAACTTAAAAACTTAAAGTTGAAAAACAATTTAAAAAAATAGAGTTAAGGAAAACCCAGAAGGTTGCAAGACTAGGACAAGTCAAGAGAATCAGAGAAGAAGGTATTGTGCATTAAAAAAAAAACTATCAGGAGAAACTATGTATTGATCCTTTATGATCTAACTTACGATTCTATTGCTTTAGAAAGATATATATATTTTTGAAGACAGGTGGTTTAAGACAGAAACCAAGAAATAGATCAGTAGAAACCAAACTGTAGTGAATATATTTTATAAGTTTTAAATAATATACTTCCAGAAAACAGACACACTGTAGAATTACTTCAGAAAATTAGTTAGCCCGTGAGGCATTGCAAGTCCTCTCAACCTGCTTGCCAAACAAATAGAGGTAGTTAATAAACTTGTCAACATCAACTATGTGAAAACACAATTAAGTCTCATGAACAAAATGTTACCAAACTATATAGTTATATTTAGCTGTGTGTCTTAAGTTAATATCTTAATTATCCTCAAATATGACTCTCCCAGAAAACTGTTGTGCTTTGTAAATATAAATAGAAATGCTTTCAACCCTGAAGCCACAGATTAGCTTTCTAACACTTGCAATATTATTTCAGTAATATGCTTTGCAAATAGGTATAAGATGTTGCTGTAGTTTAAGCCCAGTTGGAAATTCAGCACCACACAGCCGCTCACTCAATGCCCTCTTCACTCCCCCCATCCTGTTTGGATGGGGAAGAGGATCAAAATAAAGCTTGTATGTTAAGATAAGAACAGATTAATAACTGAAAATAAAGTCAAACACAATCATAATGGTAAATAATAATAGTAATTATAATAAAAAGGAAACAAACAAATAATAAAAAGGAAACAAACAAGTAATGTGCTGTCAGCCACTTCTGACTGATTCCAGTCCCCTCTACCAAAACACAGATTGGCCGTGTTTCTCACTAACTCCCCTCCCAGTTTACACACTGGGCATGACATTTTGTGCTGCAAAATATCCCTTTGGGCAGTTCAGGTCACCTGTCCCAGCTATGCTTCCTCCAGTTTCTTTTGTGTAGCTCCTCACCGGCCGAGCATGAGAGGAGGAGGGGCAAAGAAATTCCTTGACTTAGGATAACGACAACTTAGCAAAAAGGAAAACATCAGTACCATTCTCATTCTGAATCAAAAACACAGACAGCACTCTAACAACTCCTGAGAAGAAATTAACTTCCCCGAGTTGTAACTAGGACAGACATTTAACTTATCCTTAGGGATCCAAAAGATTTGTATTTGCAATGCTTCCCTTTTATTTAGCACCATAATAGCAAACATAAGGCCACAAGGCATTTCTAAGACTGGGCAGAATCCAAGCATATTTTTATTAAAATTTACATTTGAGTCAGGTTTTGATTTCCCGTTTGGATCTAGCAGCTGTTTTGTCTAAGGCACTACTACTGTAAGTCTACAGCATAACCAGGATGTAAATATACAATGTTCCACAAAATTTTCCATCTCTAGCCTTATCATAAGTACTTTCCTTGTTTATAACATTGCAAATTTCTCCATATCTGATTCATAGTAGCATGTCACAAGGAGGCATGAAGTCTCCTTTTATAAAAGGCATATCTGTTTCAATTAATTCCTAGGAGCTCTGATATGACTGTAATGTGTGGGGATTACAACCACACTACCATCTAACAAAATCAGCAATGCTTCCTTCTTGTATTTGCATTCCTCTGCTCTGGCTGAATCTATGCAGGGCTTTTATCATCTTCTTGAATCTGTTATCCCAGAGGCACTACCACTGTTGCTGAAGGGCTCAGCTTTGGCCAGGAGCAGGTCTGTTTTGGAGCTGGCTGGTACTGGCTCCCCTGGCACAGGGGCTGGCAGCTTCTCACAGCAGCCACCCATACAACAAGCACCACCCCCCTACCCTGCTGCTACCATAACTTTGCCATGTAGACCTAACACACAGAAAAAGATTTACCTCCTTCTGCAGCAAAGAGGAAGCTGGGGAAGGTACCTCACAGTGTCTAGAAATCAATAGATGCCTTCATGTAGGGAATGGAATCCCACTCCACAGAACTCATTTTGGGGTAGGCCCAGCTGTGTTGGTTTCATGCAGTGTGTTGTCATTCTGCTGATCCTGATGGGTACTTGAACCCTGAGCTCACCTACAGAATTTTAAATTTGGTCTATATATAACCACTGAAGGTTACACATGAGGCCACTTAAAATACTTTAGAATGTTAGAATAGGCAACACTTTCAAGAATAGTTTCTGTATCTTACTGTCCTTCAACTTCTTTCCCGTGTAAGAACTCACCAGAATGCCAAGAGTAGGATTCAGCTGCTAGTAGAGAGGTTTTTTCTTTAGTTTTGGTGACCTCTGATGTTTCACCAGATCATATTAAGATGAAAGTAATGAGTCTGTCAGAAAATCAGTGTTGTCCTAACTTTCAGTCTTACCTCCCTGCTTCATTACTGTGGTATAATAAAATCCTTATGTTACATTGATTTTATAAATATACAAGGCCCTATATCGACAGCATGGTTTCATATTTTTAACTATTCAGAATGGAAACATAGGACTATATTTTTTTTCGAATTTTTAAATAGTAATAATAATAACAATAACACAGCATTTGAACACTGAATACATATTTTAATATTTTTAAAGTATTACAAGTTGTCTAGTATTTTCCAGTCTTCATTAAAATATTTAATGATAACTAATTAAAATACAGGTAGTTTTACCCTGACTAACATATTCTCAGAGATTAACAGCCATAGAAAAATAAAGTATAAAGAGCTTTTTCACTTTTAGGCAAAATACTGTGTGTTCTCTAGATGAACTAATCTAACAAACTTTTTTACTGCACCTTAATAAGCAATGCAACATACTCACCAAGCAACCATGAATAAGGAAAAAAATCACAACAAAACAGCAAACTGGTCTCATTTAATTTAAGGAAGCAACTAATCAAATGACATGAAAAAAACACATACTAAATAATGTTATTGAGGAAGCTAGTTAAAAATGTTCAATTTATTTCTGTAAAAGTAAAAGAAGAAAAAATCAAACAGATAAATAGACATGAAATCTGCTAAAGGCAAGTAAAATTCATCATTTTCATGGTAGAATTTATCTCTCCATTAATAACTTGTATTTTTTTCAGGATTAAAAATATTTTATAGGGACTGCAGACATACTACAATAAAATTTAAAAAAAACACCAAACAACAGAAATTTCATTTCAAAAGCTCCTTTTCAAACGAGATATTAATACATTAAAAACATGGCAAGAATGTGCCCAGGATATATAAGCACCCTTATACAGTGATAGAGAATAATACTCCTTTAGACTCCTTCCACTTGAGAAGGTGGACTTTTATTCTACCTTGAATATGCCAGGCTGAAATCTGTAAGTAGGGTGGTAGCTGTCATGAATTATTATCAGCTTTGCAGTAATACATTTCAACCTTACAATAAGCAGAATCAGTGATGAACTGATTCTCAGAAGTGACTTTTTAGATTTACTTGCATTGTACTCTGCCTAAAGAAAAAAATCATGTTCTTATTACCATCATCCCTAGTAATACTTAGTAGAATGCAGTTTACTCTATACTGTGATGCACTGTCATAAGTTTTCAAAGAACAGTCATAGCTGCTCAGGGTATAACAAACCCACTTATACTGTGATGCAACAAAAAAGCTAACGTTTTGCCTTTTAAAATAGCAGAAAGCAAAAAGAAAACAAACCTGAAAACAAATAAAAAACGAAAACCTTTCAAAGTTAAAATAAATCTGCAGAATAATTTCAAAATCTATTTTGAACTAGCATGCCAAAGGAAAATTGAATTTGCATTTATTTGCCAATTTTATCAGTCTGAGCTGGTAATTAACCAGTATTTATGGCACACCTTCCATGCGGAATTTTTTCAGCTTCTTGGGAATACTGATTTAATTATAGAAATAGGTATTTTTAATTACAATACTTTTAAATTTTGTATTTTATATACTCCAGAAGTCCTTTTCTGATCCACTGTCCTGGGTTGTAGTTTAGGATGCATTCTATCACCATCTTCAGTTAATGGTCCATCAATGCCTTGTGCATGACTCATAGATAACTCCCTCTGGGAGCTGTCTCTCTTTAATGGGCCGTCAAGGCCCCCTTCCATGATTCATCATCCCATTGTGAGATGCTCCACCCAGGGGGAGGAGCCAAGCATTCTCACCTGGATATAAGCAGAGATTTGGGACAGTACAAGCAGCTCTCACCCACTTGATTCCCAGAGGATTGGAGCTACCAGACCTTTCTACGAGATCACTGCTTCAGGAAGACCTGGACTGCTTCCATCACCCCGCTCAGGTTGTATTCTGACTATGTCAGTGTTTTTTTTGGTTTTTTTTTTTTTTTGTATTATTGCATTTATTTTATTTTATTTTATTTTATTCCTTCTCATTAAATTGTATTTCTGACTTGAAGCCTCTCACTCGGTTTGTTTTCAAATCACAACATCCACTTTTTAGATAATAATTTTTAGATGTTTTCATTATATTTTGAGTTGATTTCTCATCCATTTAGCAACAATTGTTTTGTCCTAAAGTGGGGAAAGATGAGTGACAATTGTGTATTTCTGAACTTTATTTAATATTGGTATTACTAAGTTTTACAATTAAAAAATTAATAAGAAATTAAAATATAATTTTAGTACTTCAATTTAAATCTCTTTTGATCAGGTTTCTCAGAGAAAACCCCAAGTGTATTAAGCATTTAATACCAAGGCTATGGGAAGTGTCGTGTCAGGAGCTGCTCTGTGAAACTCTGACAAGAGTGGTACGGTACTTTTGCAACTCAGAACCTTACTTTGATTTAAACTAGTAAATGTATACTAAAAAGGAAAAGAAAGTGTAGTTAACTTATCAACATGTGCCATGCTTAAGACTTTTCCAAACAATACGATGTGCCATAAAGCTAAATAGGGAGAGAATAGCAACTGAGAAAAAAACAAGCAAACAAACAAAAAAACCAAACCAAAAACCGCAAAAAAAACCGAAACTCCTGACTGTAGCATAAAAAAATTATTTATTTATTTATTTATTTATTTAGGAATTTTGTTCCTAAGGTGATTTTTTGTTTTTTTTTTCCTTTTTTTTTTTTTTTTTTTTTTCTTTTTCTGGCAGAAACAATCCGGGCAATAAATAGGAACTGCAGTACATGCAAATAAGTCTGGACAACCAGGTATCTGGTAAAACACACCAAGGTGTATGTTTATCCTACTATACAGATACAGCTTAAGGTATCTGTCATTATCTATAGTCAACAAGGAAGAAATTATCTTTTTTTCTTATCTCAGCTTATTTTTCTTTTTTTTTTTTTTTTTACTTCTAGAGTTGTACTACTTTTTTACTTATTTTATCTTGTCTCTTGATTAATGTTCCTCGCTTAAGTAATTCTCAGGATTCTCTGCTTCTCAATTAAATTTCAGATCACCAGATCAGATTTTTCCATAATGAGATAAAGGAGATTGTACAGAAAAGTAATTAGAGGCATTCAATTTTAAAATAGACAATATTTTATTCCAATTTATCTTGTGCTCACAACTTACTATTAAAGTTGTTGGGCCTTCATGAGTAAAATCTGGGAGCAAGTAGTTCAAAAACTCTAGGACAGGGACAAATTTTAGTGGCTACATCTGTGCATACACAGGTATTTTCAAATAGGATGTTAATGAAGCAAAAGTTAAGTCCTATAAAACTTCTCAGGTGACAGTCTGATTCTTTTGTTAATCAGGCCAGCATGAGATCTTTGAACTTATTGCTTAGATGCTGTCTTAGACAGTTGGCATATTTGCCCCATATTTGTCTACAACTGTAATTGTGGGTATGCACATCTCTAAAATGACAAGCTTAGCACATTTTTTCTGCACTTCTGAATAAACTAAATTGACTCCCCCCCCAAAAAAAGAAAAAAAACAAAACAAAAAAAAACCACCACACACCAAAAAACCCAACCAAAACAACAACAACAAGAAAAACAAACATAAGTTACAAGGCTTCTTTACCTGCTATGTCATGGATCTAGGCTCTGCAAACATGCCCTAAGTGTGCTGCCAGCATGCTGCAATGAAAATATAAACATGTAGAAAAACATGTTCAGTTAAAAAGAGACAGTAATATATTGGAATAAACTAAGTCCACAAACTAAGTTTTCAAAGAGGCTTTAAGTGCCCTGATTAAGCTCAGTGTGAGGCCTTCACACACTCCAGTGGTAGTCATGAAGTGAAATTCAATTTTTATTACCTGAGGTGTCCAGCTTAGATGTATATTTTTGAACTATTTTTGAACTGATTGATCTGTCTTTTTTTAATAACCAGAAAAAGTCCGAAGTAGGATCTAGTTGCTTAAACAAAATGCTTTGTGCCTTTTGAGATGCCCTGGAGCATCCAAGGGTTTCTTTCTGCTTCTGAAATGCATGAGACCTCTTTAAATCCTGTCTGTGTGCAGATGTATGTAGTAATTCACAGAATTGGAACATTACTGCACATAAATGAAGCCTGCCAAATCCTGGTCTAATTAGCTTGGCAAAATGTGTACTTTTTTATTATAGCTTTAAGTGTTTATTTTCCATAAGAAATTAAAATATTTACTCCCAAGTGGCCAGTCTATGACATGGAGACATACCTAGAATTTTTTTTACCCCTGCACTTACCCTA
Organism: Sylvia atricapilla; assembly: GCF_009819655.1. NCBI lineage: Eukaryota > Metazoa > Chordata > Aves > Passeriformes > Sylviidae > Sylvia > Sylvia atricapilla. The sequence goes on from NC_089141.1 coordinate 70,445,912, forward strand.
TCTTTGTAATTGCAGAGTTCAAGACGTCAGGTGAAAGTAGTAATTCTATTTTCCTCGTGTTTTTGTCTTAAATAATTTTGGTCGCTATTCTTAGCATAAAACTACCATGTTTTAAATTATCCTGCCTTATCATGTATCTCATAGGCAGCTTGCATGCTTAAATGCAAATTCATATGTACTTCAAAGTTCAGTATAAAGATGTGAACCTGTGAGAATTTGTATTAGTATCTTCTTAGAGATATCTTTTTGCCCAAACTTATAGACTTCTTTGTGTAGTAGAACAAAGCCTTTACCCTGTACAAGCCTCACACTGCTGCCTGACATTTAGGTCCCTCTTCTGAAAGGCAAGACTTGTGAACTGGACTCCCTAAGAGTTCATTTTGTATCACTATGTCTGATTGCTTTAAATGTTATTTTAATCACCTATAAAAATCATACCTTGAAACAATCAACTGGACACTGTACTCATTTCTAGGCTTTAAAAGGTCTAGGTTTTACAGCAGAAGGGTTTGCATCTTGCTGCTGCATTGGGTGGGGATATCACACATCCCACGAACATTTCTGAAGTTGTATCCCACTTGGCATGGACCCTGGAGATTGGTCAAAGTGGACCAGGCATCAGGTATCCACCAATTATTTTTATTCATCCTGTTTCAATGTGTCTGTATTTTCTAAATTGCTATCAAGATTTTAGCCCCTCTGGGGCTGGAAGCCTTGTAACAACATTTTCTCTTAAAGGTACAAAGTATAACTTGTTTCAAGCTGAGACAGAAATACAAGGAGGAAGCTGCTTCTAGAAATTTGTTGCCACTTCAGAAACCCTGAAGTGAAGTTTGATTTAGGCCCATCTAAAAGTATTTGGCAATTATATTACAATTTGGCAATGTAATAAACATTAAGAAGGTAGATTTTGCTTGGGGGTTTTTTTAATGTTTTTTAATTTTTTTTATTTTATTTTTCTATTTGAAGCAGATTGCATTTAGTCTAGTGGCTCAGGTAAAGATGAAGATGAAAACAAAAAGTGATTTAAGAAAATAGTTCAAAATATTACCTGCATAAGTAGAATTCTAAAAACATTTGTTTATGTTCTGAATTCTACGAGACCAGAACATGCACCTGTAACAATAAATAAAGAGCTGGCAAATGTTTAAAAGTTTTATGCCTTTCTCAATCAATACTCTTTTTAAAATAAATCCAAATTATTAAATAAGGGAATATTTTTTCTGTTTCCCATCACGTACTGAATGTCTTATTCAAACAACACACTGCCAGTTAACAGATTCCAGTAGCAATATTCATATTTAGAGAGGCAAAGAAACTTACAGAACATTAACCAGGGAAAGCTACAAAATTTGACCCAGCGTAAGTAATTTCTCAAATAGAAGTTGAAATATTTGTTGCTGAATTGCCAAATACTTTTAGATGGGGATTTCAAAGTTATCTAGAGCTTTTATTCCACAACTAATTAGTTTCTGCAGTGAAAAGAGCACAGTTTTCTTCTGCCAAATGCAGTGTTCCTGCAGCATCTGATGGTATTGACATCACCAATTACCTACCATTCTAACACATTTGTAATTCACCCATATGTCCAGTAAGCCTCTGTTATACTTGCCCAAATCAATAATTAATCAGGACTGCATCATTTTCAATAAAGTTCTCTCGCTTTTCCAATCTGAAAGCAGTAAAAATATGTCAAAGTGTATTCTACAGTGTATTCTTTGAAATTACACAAAAAAATGTTCAGATTCTTTTGACAGAAGTGTTTCTTTCTCTTCTTAGCTCTCTGTATACAGTGTTTTTCCTACTGGGTGTCAGGCTAAGGAATCCTCTACAGAGATTATGCTTTAGCATTTGCAATATTGTAATCACTCTGCATCATATCAAATAACAAGTGATTGTGTATTAGTCATGTTCAAAGAAGATCAATAAAAGCGGTGAAAGGTCTAGTGTACAGGTTTCTTGAGGAACAGTGGAGGGAGGTTGGTTTTTGTCAGCCTGAACAAAAGGGTGTTCAGGGTGTACCACTACCTGAAAGGAGGCTGTAGCAAGGTGGGGGTCAGTCTGTTTTCCCAGTGACAGATTGAGAGGAAATGATCTCAGAGTATCTATTCCAGACCAAATTAATTGTATTATTCTATTCTGTTCTATTCTACTCTACAGTTCTGTGATTTCATTATTCTAACATCTCAGGAATTTGAGCAAAATCGCATTCTTTTATCAGAACTTACAAAATACTTTAAATCTCAATATTACCCTTTAAAAGTAATATTTGAAGAAATATAACTTTTTTCTGTTCATTTTTTCCCCAACATTTTTGCTTTATCCAAAGCAAATCCAAGGCATTCAAAGCCTAGACACAACAACAAATTCATTTTCAAAAAAAAGGTTCATCTGTATTCTAAACATAAAATTCTGATCATCCCAACCACTGTGATGTAAAGAGAGAAACAAGTGCGCTTCACTTTCTTTGCTTAACATCCAAATGTTTATTCTGTATCTGATGAGTATTTCTTTATAAACAAATATATTTTAAAATATTTTATCCTTAATTGCAAACTTAAATATGTAAGGGCAGAGGTAAAGATAAATTAAATCCTATGAATGTTTAAAAAACTGAAGTATTTCAACCTCCATTCTTTATTTTTATGATCATAGTAGAGATTTCATTTAAAGTTTCATAGGTTAAACTTGGCATACTGAATTTATGGAGATAAAGTAGGAATTCCACACTCCACCTTACATGTTTTCTATTCAACATAATTGTTATTTCAGCATCATTTTTTAATAGGATGGCCTGAATTCCAGAACGATTCCCTGAAATCCATCTTTATTTTCTGGTGATGGTGAAAATTCTTGTGTTTTCAAATTTTTGTGAGTGTATGTGTACAGCTGTCTACATTTTAAAAAGATCAGATTTTCAAGCTTTTGCATTTCTTTTTTGTTCTATGACAATTGGAATTTTGAATGTAAGAATAACATTTTACATTGATAGATGTGAAGTTTTTTAACAAAGGTGCCAAGGATGACTAAATCAAGTCAAATCAGAGTGAAAACTCGCAGTTCAAGTGATGCATAGCTATAGATTAAACACGTCTGTATAAAATTGCATCAGTTATTTTAACAGGGCAAGGCAATATTCAGAGCAGATGTCATTCTCTGAAGCTTTGCACTGCAAAAAAGTTTCCAGAATTCTAAAGGTGGCGTAGAGACATTCAGTCTTATGAAAAGTGATTAGCTTGTTCCCCTCTTTTTGTAGGCTTTCCCCCCCGCCTTTTTTTACAGTTTTAAACTGTTTGTATCTCAACCCACAAGTTTTCTCACTTTTACCCATCTGATTTTCTCTCCATCTCACTGTGGGTGGTACTGAGTGAGCACTTGTGTGGTGCGGAGTTGTTGGCAGTGGTTGTATCACTATATGTGAAAAGTGAAAATATCAATTACTCCATAGATCCATAACATTTAGTTGCAATTGTCAGTTGCCTGAGTTAGAACAAGGGAAGTTAGCAACAAGCAAGAGTGTATTGAAATGGTCAGCTCAAATATTTCTTTGCAATGAGCAAGCATAATCTGCTTTCACTGCCAAATACAATTACTGTAACTAACAGCTGAGAGTCTCACCCTTTTTATACTGGATGCATATAATTTGCATTCATACAGAACCATAAATAAAATATTTTGTTTCAATTTCTTGAACAGTTCAAAAGCTATGTAGCATGCATATATCTTTTTTTAGTCTTTGAACTTTTTTGAAAGCTATTTTAGACTGTCATTATCTTTCCCTGTCAAAACTGTCAAGTTGCATTAAAAATGAAAGAACACATTTCCTTAGAAATGAGATACTTGTTGTTATGAAAAGGGAACAACTTGACCTTACTAATGGGTCAGCGAGAGCATTAGTACAGTGTTTTCAGATATGAAAATGTGCAGAATATTTGTTATGACCTTTTCAGACTTCAAGTTCATATTATTGATTGAGATCACAAACCAGGAAATACAGAAATTTAATGAAAGTAAGAAAAGAATCATATCTGTAGCTGAAGTTTTAAAAGAAAGCAAATTGCTTAACCAGCTAAGGTCACCACCTATGTATCTGTATTTGATGAAATGCTAAATTAGCTTTCAGTAGTGAACCACCTGAGTAAATACTTTTTCAGTTTGCTTCACTATTTAATTTACCCTATATTATAAGTGGAAAGAGGAGACATGATTAAGAGCTTGAAAGAGGAAAGTTTATTTTCCTCTTCCAGTCTATAGCTAGAAAAATTGTGGAAGGGGCACAGAATTATTTGGTTTACTAAATGTTATAAAATATGTTTTAATGGGGAAAAAAATGAAGAGCATGTCCCTAGATTGCTTTGCTTTTTTAGAGACTAGTTCATGGAGTCTAGTTCATCCTTCAGTAGGTGTCAAATATGCAAAATTTTTACCTGAAGAATAGCTTTTATTCCATTTTAGACTCATGAAAAAGCAAGTAATTAATAATTTAAAAACTTAATTTCCAGTCTTCTTTTTGTCTCAGCTGCAAACAATTAATGATTCTGGCTGCTCTTTTAAAACAGATCATGAGCAACCTAAGTATTTTACATATGGTGTGCATTAAAGAGTATGTTATATGTATATGTCAATATACATACAGATATAGAGATATAACATATTATGGAGTATGTTTTATATAGATATATGAAAGGACATACACACCTACATGCTATTGTGTAGACCATAATAACTTCAGTGAGAGTAATATCACAGAATCCTTAAGGTTGGAAAAGACCTTTAAGATCATGTAAATAAGAGGAAAACACATAATATTTATGCATAAAACTTAAAAAGGAGATGCTGTTCTGTTTTTCAGTGCAGGTATGAGAAAAAACAAATAATGACAGGAGTGACTTTTTTAGTGCTGTAGATGACCTAATGCAATGTATACACCCATATTAATCTTTTATTTGCAAGGCAAAAATGTTGCTGTTGCACCTAGTATAAAATACATTGGGCATCTGCAGGGGTGGAGTGAAGCTGTTCTCATTCACTGTGTGATTATACTGAAAAAAGAATAACTCTTTCAAATCTGCCATGCATTCTTCCTTGAAGTTCTGACATGCATAAACCTAGGATGATGGATAATACATTGGCTATGGTTGACTACATTGACAGGGCAAAAACCTCCAAGACTAATTTCAAAGGTTATGCTCCAGTCAGCCTTCTGAGACAAGATTCTCTTCTGAAATTCCATCTTTATTTTACAATTGATTTTTTTCATGTTTGCATATTGAACTGCCAGCATCCCAAAACCATAATTCCAGATATAGTAAGACAATTAACAGATTGCAGGCATGCAAAAAAAGATTCACCTGTGTTTTTCTGCTGCAAACAATAAAAAGTAAGTGTTTTGTAAGCTTGCTAGTCCCTGTTTAAGTGTCACTTGCATGAAGAAGAGTTTGCAGAGCTGTACATACTGCAGCAATCTCAGAGCTGTTAGAAAACTGATAAGAACTGAGGACTTTAGTCCCCCAAGGAATTTGTTTTCAAGAGCAAGTATTGTTTGTCTCCTTGTGACAGTGATGGTTATAAACGGCCCTCAAAGCAAATTTTGGGGGAGACAGATAACAACACAATAGCCAAGGTACAACTAGAGCAACCAGCCTACCTAACCATTATGCCGGTCAAGGTCTGACTCAAGTCACATATGGAAGAAAGGATCATCATTAGTCAGTATGCAAATATGACTGTGAATTAATTGTCTTATGCTATGAATAGTGGACAGCTGAGACCCTACTGAGATTTCCTGCAAGCTGCAGGCTGCATGCCAGGATCTGTCTTTGAATACGGACACCTCTTAAGGTTCCTCTCTGAGGACCCACTTTTTTGTCACAAGCTAAAAGCAAAATTTTACTTTACGTAAAACAAATCTGCACCATGATTTTAGTGTAGCTGTCTTTGCCTTTTCTTTTTTCCACCTTTTTTCCTAATATTATATTATATATAATTTTATTTTTATTTTATAAAAATGGAATGTTAAAAAAAATAAAGTGGTTGAGAGAGGCAATATTAAAAAAAAAAAAAAAAAAAAAAAAAAGCTCCAAAGAATCTTTAGCTACAAACAAGAATATCTTTCCCTGATTTCCAAACTTGTTTGCTTTTCTTTCTTGATTCTGACTGCTTGTTGAATTTTCTGCCATTGCTGAGGCATCAGCTGTTTTCTTGCTTATTTGTTCTACGAGTATATAGCTACAGCTTTTGAGGTAGTGATTACAGTACTCTGCTGCAGAACTGTGATGAATAATGAGTGCACTCACTGTAGAGCTGACTGAGAACCAGAAAAAGGTACTGTGAAAATACTGTTCCTTTTTTATACATCTATTTTTTTTTTAATTTATTTGTGTTTGAAGAAAACAAACCTTCACAGACTGGAAATGGCAACTACTTGAAACCTGCAAATAGAGGAGCCATTTTAGTGTACAGCACCCAGACTTGCTTCTAAGACTCAATTTGGTTCTCAAAAAAGTCCTTGATAACTATGACTCTTTTGAAAAATACAATTTTGTCTTACAAAAGTAGAAGCATTTCTGTTCTTTTTATAATTACTGAGGAAAAGATATGCTGGACCAAATTTTTTATAGTACCAGAAGTAGGTCCTGCATTTAAAAGAAAGCCTCTTTCTTGTAGAAGGCTTCATCAGGCCATGCATTAAAAAGATTATATGACGGCATAAAATATATATTATGGAATTAAAATTAATATAAAATTTTGACTTAGCCCATTTACTGAAGTAAACAAGGTTTATAGAATCAAGAATGGAAGGAAGTGTATTTCTACCTGTACAATATTTTCCTTCTCATTACTCTGGAAAAGAGAAAAATAACTTCTGGATATAAAATAAACTTAAAAGAGGTTAAAAAGTATAGGAGAAAAATAATTTTCTACAGTTTTATAATGAACAGCTTGCCAATAAAGAAACAAGCAAATTTATTTCCAGTACCTTTTCAATTTATTTTATTTATTTTAAAAGTTGATAATGTTGATGCATCCTTCAAAACATTGTTGGAAGTTTAAAAAAAGATAACTCAAAATTATGTTATTGTCACACAGACAAGTTTGACAGCTTTAACTTTTATTGTAGTTAATTTTCTTTATGTAAAGAACATTCTAAAAGGCAGACAGACTGTTGAATGTCTGTTGTTCTACTAATAGCTTTTAGTCTTTTGTTGAAAAGCTGAAAAGATCAGTTCAATTTTCAAAAAATAAATTATTTAAAAAAATCACTAATTTATGCTATATGGAGGATTATTTTTTTAGGATTATGCCAGTGACTCAGCTAGGTTGTGATACAGAAACATCTCTGATGAAATAAATAAGGTGCACTTGGAAATAGTGTCAGAAAAGAAGATGGAATGGTTTCTACTCACAAGTAGAAGTCCTTCTAAAAAAGTTGTTTTTTTCTTTTAAAGTTTTTTAAAAGACATTTTAAATCATTAGACATTGGTAATCATAGAATATTAGATTAAAAAAAAAATAAAAAAAAAAAAAAAGTAGCAATCAATTCAAGTCTGGTTTCTGGTTCTACCTGAAACATAAAGTAATTGATTCTTTAGCCCAAAGCAGTTGCTGGAACACAAGCAAGAACTCAGAAAGAAGAACTAAGAGAGTGACCAGACTAATGCACAATAAAATACAACTCCATGTTATTAACTGACAGTTCTGAAAAGGAAGAAATTCTAGTAGCAAACTTCACAAAAGGTAAAAGGACAAGAAACAACATGATATGCTAAATCTTGACCCCAGATCAAAAAAATTGTGGGATTCAGACTCTAAACATATGCAGACAAAGAGCTAAAGCACCTGAGGCAAGTTTGGTCTAAATGAAACAGAGAAATGTCAAACACTTTAACTGTTGACAGTTGTCCTTGAGTTGTTAAAAATGGCTCTTTACTATTCATTCTAGGTGATTGATCACCTAAGTCAGATTAGTTGCTGCAATCCTCTTTTGGATTAATGAAATAGTTGAAATGGAAGAAACAAAGAATAATGAATAGTAAATAAACTCCAAACTTCAGTTTAAAGCTCATGAGGTGGTTAAATTCCCTCCTCCAGCTGGGACAAGGAATTTAATGAAGGTCACACAGAGAGCCTGTGACAAACAGGGATTGCTGCTTAATCTTCAACTAAAAGCCCTTTTATGTTTTATAAAATTGCATGTCACAAACTGGAAACTGTAGCATGAAAACTGTGTATATCTTTTGATTTAAAAATGGAAAATAAAATTGCTTTTGTTAAGCTTATTAAACCTTCTACTGTGGAAAACAGGTGAAGCAAAATACCAGCACCTGCAGATTGCTACCAAAATTCCACATGTATTTCATTTATGATGTCTTATTTTCTGGAAGACAAGTTATTTATTATAACTTTCAAAATTATTTATACAAATATAAAATAATGAACAAAATTTAATTTTAATTAAATGTAACTATAATTTAGTTATTATTTAAATTATTGGTTTGCTAAAGGGAATTTACCTATCAAATTTAGGTGAGTAAAGTGATATAACAAAACTGAGTTCTCTCTTTTTTACTGTTCAATGGCTCAAACACATTAGGCTTGAAAGATTTGTCATTTCCTGTCAAATAAAAAAGATAACACATTATCACTTCACTCCACATTTATTTGTATTTTTTTATTAGGTAGAAAAATCCTCCTCATTATAAAAAAGGAAAGTTCCTTAGAAATATTGAAATAATAGCTCAACTAATTAGTATCTTTTATATAAAATCATAGTTGCTGTTTGAAGATGTACATAGGCTTCAAAAATATATATTTGTGTACATAGAAAACTTTAAGAATAGAGAAAATACAGAAATTATATATGTCTTTTACATGTTAATTTTCTTGTTCTTTAGCTCTTTCCTGTGCTTCTTAAAGTTGTGCACAAAATTCAGGACACAAAACTCAGGAAGAAAGCTAATTAGGAGGAAAGTTAATGGATATAATTAAGTGTTTCTACAGAATTTTACTGTCTCTCATAGCTTTCCTTCTTTTACATTCCCACTTAGTTAAATTTAATATACTTTGAAAGCAATGCAGACTTTTTTATTTGCCAATATAAATGCAGTCTATGGTGTATTTGCACCACCAACTGTACAGCTAATCAGTCAGCTGGATAAATAACAATGGTAGCTTGTGTAATTTTGGATGCATAATTTTTTGAGCATCAAATGGCAGAATTACATCTTGTGGTCATATAATTATAGATTATTATTTGCATTTCTTCTCTAATTTTGATGGTTAGATATGCTTCTGAAATGTAGTTGTTTCAATTAACTGTATTTATTTATTTATATCCAAAAACATCCCATTAAAAAAAAAATCAAAGTATTGAGAAGTGTGCACATCTACCCTCATAGTAGAAGTGGACCTTTGTGAACTTCTTTTGTGAACCTCAGGCTTTGTATTTTACTCTTCCTTTACTGACCATTAGGTTTTGAAATATCGTGTTCATCAGCTATAAATTAAATGAGTCAAACAATATTAGGTGCTATTCAATTATATACTCCCACGTCCCTTCAGGATTCACAGCAGCTACCACAAAGTCATAAGAGTTGATGTCATTTATGAGGGAGTATAGTAAAAGTAGAAGTCAGGAGAGCACTTCACAGCAATTTCATTCAACAGGTTATTATTCTCAGGGTGTCAGTTAATGCAGAGAAAGAGTATTCAGGGAGGTACAAAATGCAGCCTGGAGTTGCCCTTGCTTTGTTTGGTTTTTTTCACTTTTAACTGAAGAGTAACAACAAATAGGCAAAAATTTTCATGCATTAACAAGAAAGGAAAGGAGATCTCACCTTTTGAAATAAATAACTAAATTACTACTCCCTGAGGTCAGTTTCTTGGTTTTTGTTTTTTGTTAGGTTTTTTGTTTGTTTGTTTGTTTGTTTGTTTGCTTTTTTTTTTTTTTTTTTTTTTTTTTTTTTTTTTTTTTTTTTTTTTTTTTTTTTTTTTGTTTCTCCCTGTGATTCTCTTTGCAGGATACAGGATAAAACTTTATTAACACTATGGCTACATGTCACCAGCAAAAGTTACGTAATCAATTTATAAACTTCTTGGAATTAGAGATTAAGACACTATTTTATGCAACAGTAGAGAACATCTAGTATTCTGAAGGCTCTGTTTGAGATGACTGTTATGACTTTTTTTTTTTTTTTTTTTTTCCTAAGGGAATAGCAAGCAGAGTTTAGAGAGGCTTGAGATGTCAGATTTGAAAGTTTTTTGGGTTTTTTTAATTATTACACAGCATTTCTGAGAAAGGAAAAGAATTATTCTGTAGTTCAAAATACCAAGAAATGTGGATTGCAAGAGTGATCTTTTTTATTTTAAGATACAAACAGTTAAAAGATATTCACTGTATTTTCCAGCTACTGAAAGTTCTTCCACCTCAACTTCAAGTACTCAAGAATACTAGCAATTCTAAATGTGAGAAATGTTTTCGACATCATAGATTTCCTTGTTAGTAGTTTTTCATCCTGTGTAAGATTTTTATCATGTGTTAGATTTTGTCATAGTGCATAAGAACCTACAGTATTTTATTCATAACTTTCAGTTCTTAACCCTGTCTTGGAACTTAAACCCTGTGTGTTACAGCCCTGAACTTATGGGTGCCATGATTCTTAAATTAATTTTGCTTTCAGCAAATAGAGCAGTGAGTGCTCCATATGGAAACAGTGAATTTCACAGCTGAAGCTCATCTACTGTTCTGCCTTTCAGCTACTAAGTATAAAAGCTGTGAGAGTGTCTAACAGAAACACTCCTGTCAATACACTGAAGGGAAAGTCAATACTAAGTTAAAAGTAACTGAATTGCACTCGTTGGGAAAGAAAAACAGGATATGTAAGAGGGTGTAGGTGCAATCAGTGGTGTTTACATCTGCATAATGAAAAATGGTTAGATCAGAAGAGGCATAACCTCAAAAAAGTTGTTCTAAATAGTTAGTAAAATAGTAAAAACCACAAAGTCTTCTTATGACATGATTTAAACATTATTTTTATGATGTTTTGTTGTAAGTAAAGTAGTCATAGATACCTTATAGCTGAGTTGATTAAACTTTATAGCACAATATAGAATATATCTGTCTCACAAAAAATGTGGTATGCCCCCTCTGAATAATGCTTTCCACCGAGAATCATTATTTCTCAAAAATAATAAGTGCCATTTGGATTACAGTTCCTCACAGCCATATTTAAATCAGAAGAAAAAAAGTAGATCTAGAATTTTGTGGGAACATCAATGTAAAATCACATTTCAGTCATCTTCCCGTTAATCATAAATCTGCTGAAATATAAATAATGGAATTGTGAAGTAATAATAGAATAGTTCCTTTAATTATTTTAGTTCATTTATAGAAGTACATAGGTAATAAAAATATCTAAATTGCTGCCTCTGTCTATTGAATTCTGCAGCCTTATTTTACAGGTATTTTGCAAGTATTGTTAGCCAAAGCCAAAAATTCACCTAAGCAGCTGACAGATGAAACAAGGAACGCCTTAGGAAAAGTTTCCCAAGCCATTTGAACCCATCAAGCACACAGAATAAATCCAAATTTATAATTTCTTTTAGCTATTTTGGGGAAAAGACCTCAACTCCATGCCTTGGTTTTTCAATGGGACCCTGAGACATCTGACCCTTAGTTGATTTTAGATTAGGTTTTCCTGCCCCATCAGCCACAGAAAACGGTAACAAAAATCAGAGGTGGTGGCTCAGCTTATTATCAGAGCCAGCTCTTGCTTATTTTCTATTGCCAAGAAAGATTTCTCTACTACAACTATACATTTTGCTTAAAAGTTTATTTTTATATTCTTTTCCAAGGATAGCATCCTTATTTCATTTATTTTCAAATTTTAAGACCTTTTCTATTAATCACTTAAGAAAAAGGTTATGCTTATGTTTCAACAGATAGAAGACCTCAGTAAGATCCCCAGCCAAAACACCATGTAGCTTGGAAAGACTTACTGTACTAGCACCTGACATTACCATAATTTGTGACCAAAAGATTTAGCATAAAAGATTTGTCCAGCTGTTTGAATCTGACTGCAAAGACAAAATTAACTTTCAGGGTAAAGGGAAGAGAATAGCAGCCTCAGTACTGACCCCTGGGGTTACTGCTGAAAAAGTTTAAAAATGCTAAAGAATTTAAGGTGCTGGCTAAGTAAGCAAACCAATGCTACATCCCAGACACTGAATGAGCCACTGACAAATGGTAATACAATCAAGCATGACAACCTGCAAAACAGAGCTACAAGCCCAAGTGTACAGCTGTGAGGACTTTGAAGGCATCTTTGAAGGCAATCTTTCCAGTCACAGAGAGTCCATTCATTGTAGTATTCAAATTCTCAATGAAGGATTCAAAAAAATCACAAAAGACAACAGTGATTGGTTTAATGGCTTATTCAAGAATTGGAACTTATCTAGTTGGACTCTATCTTTAAACAAGAAAGGTTTACAAATTTTTGTAATTGTTGTTATTATGCTTATGTTATTACCCTGTTTTTAAATTCTATGTTAAGAGTTTTTCCAAAATCTTTACCAAAGGCCTTTACAATACTAAGACAAGGGGCAGATGTAGAAGCCTGGGAATTACCTGGGATAGATCAAAGCTTAGCCCAAGTTCCCTACGTGGAGAGAATAAAACTGAGACCTTGGGAGGTGGGACATTAGGAAGATATTAATAGAGTAAACACTGTTGATTCAAGACCTCAGACTTATAAGGTCAGGTCCCTGCCCTGTAACCAAGTTTGGATACCTACCTCCTGGTAAAACCCTATAAAACGCCAGACTAACCACTGCCCTGATCTTTGGATGCAGTCTGCGGTCAGATGCATTAAACTGTATCTCTGAGCTCTCCATCATACCTATATTGTTTATTAGCCACCTGCAACCCAGCCAAACTGGGATTGTGGTCATGGGGATTACCTCCACTCTGCAATACCTGTCCCCTCCAAAAATGAAGTCTCTAAGTGAAGTGCTGCAAAACTTGATTAAAGTAGTATCTTTTTTTTTTTTTTTTTTTTTTTTTTCTCCATTATGGAGATAACTTTAAAGCCCAAAAAAGCCTCACTAGACAAGACTTTTAATAAGGCTTATGGTTTTTCATGCACTCAGATTTACATGTGTGGAAGAAATACTGAAACAATATTCTTAAGAGACCAAATCAACAAAAATAACTTTACTGGAATATGCCAGCTGGTGGATGGGGTCCGCCACTTGGGACCCAGAGAGCCACAGCCACCCCAAAGGATGTCTCGCTAGAAACAGTTCCTTGGGGAGTCAGGCGCTCCTCAGCTGGCAGAGGGGCTTCTCAGCATCGGGCAGAGCAGTGATTTTTCAGCTCAGTGATTTCAGCTTTCAGTGATTTCAGCTCAGTGCTCTTAGCTCATGCCCTTGTGAGTTAGCCCCTCTTTTAGCCGGTCGTGGTGAGAGAGAGAGAGGTCTCGTATGGAATTTCCGCAGGTGGTACTTTATTGAGAGGGTACCAGTGAAAGGGATCCAGGGATGAGGAACCTCTGCTGACCAGAGGAAACTCAGGGGTTTTTATGGGACACCAGGGTGGGAGGAAAAGGGTACAGAACCAATCAATTGTAACAGATCTACATAAAATCCCGAGGGGGCTTGTGGGTCTCCAGCCAGGTCGCCGTGGCTAGGAGGTTTGTCTTTGTCTTAGGTGCTCTGGCTGAAGTTGCGAAATTCTTCCTTGACTCCTCAGCTTGGCTCCCTCCAGGGCAGAGCAGCCGGGGCTCCGCCCGCCTCCACACTGGAAAGTAAGAGAACTTTAGCAAAAGTTTAGAGCAGCATTAAATCAACATAAAACATTTCACAAAGCATTAACTTGTCCCATTCAACTTAGCAAACTCTAAGTCCATCCAATTTTAAGTTACTCAAAACTCCAAGAGAGAATTAAAAGAAGAAAGACAGAAAAGATATAGTAAAGAACAAATATAGCTACCACTCCTGTTTCCAGAAGTGTTCAGCTGATAGAAATTCCAAGAGGTAGTAGGGTCAATACATGTGCTTGCTGCATCCCCTGGGTTAAGTACCATTTGGCATTCCTGAGCCCTGCCCCTAGATGGGATTTCTGGTCATTTGGGCACTCAGGAGCTGGGATAGGGGCTCCAGAGGCAGATGTGGAGTTTTGCCTCTGGTGTGCCAGGGATTGGTGGCCACTGCAGGGCTGAGGTACAGGCCTGGGGGTGTGAGGTGTGCAGGGCCATGCCTCACCACAGGCAAGGCCCGACTTTGACCCTTCTCCCACACACATGCGTGAAATTTTTCAATCCAGCAATCCTTCCAATCTAACACAGATTACATTCAATAGTGTGTCAGTGATTAGAAATAGACGTTCAAAAATTGTTAACAATGGACTAATCATATTTGAATTAAATAGCTTTCAAAAAGAGGTTCCATTATTTAAATTTATGCAGTAATGTAATATTTGATGTGCATCTGTAGGTTGAAAAGATATTATAGTATTTCCAATTGAAATCTGTTCAATTTATATACATTACATTACATTATATATGTAATTTTAAAAAAATTACACTGCTGTCTAAATAAAACTTATTTCAATACAACAGACTTTATAGAAATAATGTTCACTGTCACCAATGATATTTACGTACTATAATTAATGCTAACATACATGTTGAGACAGAAACATTGACTGAGGGGAATTATTCCACAGATTTCAAGCCTCAGGCCTTTTATTGAGCCCTAAAACAAACTCAGTTAAAGTTCTTTTCTGGAACTGCAAAGTTTCCCAATCTCATTAATGCTACTGTGACTGTGATATGTCACACTTGAAAAATATGGTGTATATTGATACAAGGATTTAGGTCCAATGCTCATTAAAAGCAGGATGGTAACATTAAATAGTTGGCAGGGAAACCAGGAAATCCACAAAATGTAATATTTATAAAGTTAGCAACAGATTTGGAGTCTTGTCTGATTCTCTTAGGCCATTAGTTCATTAAATATCATCATCAAAAAATAACTGCTTGAACACAGACCCCAAACAAGCAGTGAACTTATTATTCTGAATATATTGAATTTAAAGGGAAAGAAGCTATCTATGTAATTTTAAAAACTTTAGATGAAGCTGAGATATTCTGTTAAGGGGAGGGGAGCTCCTTGCTTTTAATCAAAATAATAATGAAAAAAAATTACTTACAGTCAGGTCAATGTTAACATTGCTCCCAAAATGCTGGTGAATGTTAATAATATAGGAGCTGGTGTGAGAACTGGAGCAATTCTGTGAGTTTTGAGTAATGTTTACATTGAATATACATCAAACAATTCGCAAACACATTGCATTAAGTAGGGATAATGAAATCATCTTTAATTCATACATGTTAAAAAACTGGTGTCAAGTTAAAACTTTCTGAATAAATTTTATGGTGTCAGAATATTTTCTCAGCCTTTGCCTTGCAATGAAAAAAGATATTAACACAGAAATATGAAAATCAAAGAATTTTGCATTCATTATCTTTTACACACAGTTGATTGATTGCATTCAAGATATTTCAGCCTCCAGACAGTGACATAGGGTAAATCGTATTTCCTTCCATTTGCCTCTAGGTTTAATAATATTTTGAAAGAAACACGATGAAATAAAGTACTTGTTCTGAATGTAAATATTGCTCAGAAAGGAAAATGACAAATATGGCTTTTCTTTATTGTTTGTTTCAATGATCAGAGGTTATAGCACTTTGCATTACAAATCAATGAGTATTAATTATAATTACCATGGACCTATATGGGAGATGTGAATGCACCTCATCTTATAGAAAGAGGGTGCACTGGTTTAAAACTCAGCTAGAAAATTAAACCCATTTAAGCTGCTCCTTTGCTACCCTGTCCCTTTCGATAATGGAGGAACACTAGAAAAGATTATATGTTTGAATAACAATTAACTAAAATTTGCAATAACCACAATGATATAAATAAAAGGATGTGCAAAACATACAGAGTTTTACCCACAAAAGCGTATTCACCACCAAACAAACAAAAACACCTCCCAAAGACAGTGTCCAGCGTGGTTTCCCAGACAAAGGCAAAATGGCAGCTGGCTCTGGGCTGGGGCCACATCATATTCAGAAAAACAAAGTTTTAATTTTTCTATGTTCTATTTGTTTTTCAAGGAGAAGATAATAATCATGGTGTTTTGTTAATTTGATACTTCTTGGAATTTTAAATGTCAAAATAGTGTAAAAAATTGCAGACTGTTATTATTTCACACATATCTTAGGAAAAAAAAGATTGAGGCTATGATGGTGCCCTTTGTCATCATTGAATCTCTAGTCATTAGTGGGGTTTTTTGTTATAATTTTCTGTTTTCTTGCTTTGAATCATTTAATCTATTTACAGTTTCTTATTTCTTTTTTTTCTTTTTTCTAAGCAGTCCGTCATTTCACATGTTTAGTTCTGGGTCAATTAATATATAATATATCTTAAAATATGGAATTTAAATGTTCTCCCCAAAGTAAGAGGATGCTGGCCTTCCATATTTCATTGGTAATCTCTTCATTTATGATGCGCAAATGCTGGTAATTAATTTCTTTATTTAGTTACGTCTCTGTAAATGCTTGACAAGAAGTTATAGGATGAATCAGAAATTTTGAATGTCAAAACATTTTTTTTTAATCAAGATATAGCTATTATGATGTAGGTAACAAGAAATATTTCATCTTTTACATTGGTGACATGAATGAGATCGCCTTTATTTCACTGCAACAATACCTTTCATTGTACAGTGACATCCACTGTTGTAGTAGTAGTTAAACTCATTGCTGTAAATATTACAGTGCATCTATTTATAGAACTGCCATGAATTACTTATTCATATTAGCATTTAATTTTAAGCAAATGAGCAGCCTTTCAACAACAAACATGAATATTTATGCAGTTAAATTAAGTATCTGTTTTAAGTATTTCCTTGCACAAAACAAGTTCTCAACACTAGAGAAGACCTCACCCAAATATACTACATATATACTCACTAAGTCCATGGGACACACCTCAACCAACCTAGCAGTACACAGCATGAACATTGCATTTACCCTGCTCTCCCTAGACTTCATTAGTGAGTGTCAGTCAGTCTGTCAGCTGAAAGAAATTATCTCTTTCAGACTACTATTCATCTGACCTAATTTAGGCATCTATTTTAGGGTATGATAAATTGTCTTACACAAGTAGCTGTTTTTCTCCATTTACAGGAAAGACTGTGGTTATTAATATATACGGTAGTTGTCTGCATTTGATCAGAATACCACCCAACATCTCTGTTACAAAGTGAAGTGTCATTGCAAGAGCCTGAGAGTAGCTCCAGCTGAGCTTGTTCATACCATGCATAATGCAAGTAGCACAGCTAAAGAATTCGTGTATATTAGCTGGACCATGCAGTAACACTCTAACATGGTGTTGTGGTTTCACGTTTGCCAACTTCTGTTTACCAACTGGGAGATAGGATTTTGGGAGAAAAAGGCAAAATAGGCACAATTTAAAAGTAAAAACAGATATATTTGATTAACATACACTAAAGAAAAAGACAGGAAAAAAAATGAGACATTCAAACACCTTCCCCTCCCCTACCTCAAATTGTCCACTTTCCCACTCACCACAGAGACAACACTGTGATTTTCAGTCAGCTGCCCATTTAAACACAATCCTACATCACCTTGGGAGAGGAACCTCTCCAGAGTTATGGAGAACATGTCACAAGAAAAGGTCTGAAAGAAAGAAAAGACTTTCAATGTCACAAATCTGCAACCGCCCAGAATTTTTGCAGATTCTGTGCAGTACCACCCATATAACAGTTTTCCAAGCTGCTTATGGGCCTCTGCATGTTTGGGGTACCATTTTAAGAATGCTTTTCTAGTACAAAATAAGGATTGTCTTCTTCTATCTCTCAGATCACCTCTGTCTCAAAAGAAATAGAGGCCTCCTTATTCTTTCCCAGGAGCCGGGGACATATTCTATTCAAAATTCTCAATTAAATCTTATGCATATTAATACATACAACCCTTTGGCTAGAACTTGCATTCCCCCAAGCAGCATTAGGATATTACAAAAACAGTTCATTTCTCCATAATTCACATCCAGAGAAGTCCAATCAGAAATGTCCACTTCCTCCATCCCATCTTCCAGTAGTCTTTCTTAGTTCTTTCACTGACTTTGTCTCTATGCTGTCTCTCTACATTCTGAATCACTCTGCCTTCCATGGAGGAGGGAAAAGGGTTAATGTCTTTCCTCAGAGTCTTTTTTCCTCTTCTCCAGCTGACTCCTGGAACTTCAAGGCCACAGGTGACAGGGGGAGGAAGGGAGAGAGGGAGCTGCTCAGGAGCACTGATGGACAACCCTCCTCCACCCCTGGTCAGATCTGAGCAACTCAAACTTGGATCAACTCCCTGAAGCTCTGGAGAAAGGTTCTCAACAGTCTATCCTCCTTCGGACCAAAAGCTCCGGCAGCCAAGCCAAGAGCACGGCCACTGTGGCCCCTGGCGCAGGGCCAGAGTGCTGGTCTGCCATCCTCCTCCTCTTCCCGTCGGAGGAGCCGGGGAACAGAGGGGACACTGCCAGGGCAGAGAGGGGACACTGCCAGCTCTGGCTGCTCTCCCACAGTCCTGCCCGGGCCTGGCCCTGGGGGGCCCAGCCCAAACTTCTGACTCACGAGGTGATGTCAGCTCCTTGCCAGCTGGAAAAGGAAAAGGGATGACTCACTTGGGACTTTTGATTTAAGACTGGTTTTCAGAGGTGTATACAACACTCTTATTCCTCAGCCAAGCTGTCAAGCCATGCTAGAACTTCCTTAGGGAAAAAAAAAAAAAAAACAACCTTTCGCATGCATGCTAAACCACCACATGTGGCTACGTGATCTCAAAAGCTTGAAGCTTGTTTATTCAGACCAAGCAAAATAATTTTCAAAACAATTGTGTAATGTAAAAATACTCACATAGTATCATACCTCATGCATGAAAATAAACATGGAAAATGGTAGGCCATAAATACATAATTCATTTTCCTATAATATTAGGGGAAAAACTTGTAAGAAACGTATCAAAAAGCATTTTATATTCATCCTGCTATAGGACACAGTCTTGTATTTCTATGAAACTTCCCTTACTTAAATCTAATTTCTGTAAAAACAGTTTAGGTTTTGGGGTCAAACCTTTATTTATGAAGATGTGTAATTTTGTTCTGCTTGTATATTAGTATAAGCAAAGATGCATAATCAAAGTGAAGTGCACCTCAACCCTACCTGTTTTTTTAAAAAATGCAACTATTTTTTTTACTGTTATTTGACAGATATTTTATTATTTTTCATATTTCAGATTTAGTCCCATTAAATATTTACTGAAAAATATATAGACAGGAAAATAAGGAGAATAATATTGTAATATTTCTTCTGCCCTCATTGTTAATAATATTTGAAAGACATTGCAAAATCTGAATTTGGGACAAATGTTAGTTAAATGACTCAACCTCTATTTCTGCACTTATTTAAATTGCAGACCATTTCACTGAAAGCATAGAAATTCTTTCATACAAACACTGGAGTAACTAATAGTAGGTCAGGTTTCAAAGCTATGGATTTTTTTCACAATTAGTAAAAGTTTTATTTCAGAGTTGTGAAAATAGTGTTGATGCCTTTGGAATCCATTTTGATTAGAAGTTCTTGATGTGAACTCTGCAGAGCAATCATGACAAGTTCCTTTACAAAAAACTCTGTCATCCTCCTGAGCTGCACAAAGAAAATTCAGTTTGCACTTGCTTTCCATGGAATGACTTCACATTAGATATGATCAGGCAAAATTGGGTTAGATAATTCTACTTGCAATTTTTCTGAAAATCGACAGCTTTCTTTTACAAGAGAATGCAATAAATTTGCTATCTTCTGCCAAAATCAATTCAGTTAATAGAACATAACCACCTGTTGATTACATTAAGATTATAAATGTCTAAAGGATAATGAGTTCTAGCTTTAGTACCAGCTAGTTACTGATACTTAAACCATTTCACCTGAACCTGCTCAATGGGGTTTATAAAGCATCATGAAAAAGATGTCAAATGCCTTAAAACATATCCATCATTCTTCAAAGAACAATTTGAGACACTAATATCAGTCTCTCAGGAGGAATCTTGAAGCTTTTTCCTTCCTTCTGTACTCCAAAAGTTATTAAGTTTGTCTGAAGGAAAGTCACAATAGGTGATCTTATTGCAATAGTTTCCTAAATCAAGAACCCACTACATGGAAAATGACCCTTCAAATCCAAACATAATTTAGAATTTTAACATAGTTTATAACTGGAGTTTTAAAGTGACTTTTTTTTTTTTTTTTTTGGAAGAAGAAAGAAATCCTTAAAGCTACTAATAATCTTTTCTGGGTCAACAATTCTTCTAGTCTATTAAACCTCGGTCAAGGCTCAGAACTCCAATCTTTTTGAAGCAATACTAAAAGCCACTTTAAATATCACTGCTTTCTCCAAAGCTTATAATTGCAGTGTATGTTTTTAGAGAGGAAAGATTTCTGACATTTTGTTATTCTTTCCCTCATCTTTCTTTGGCCAATATCCTTTCTTTGTCAAATTAATTTTCATCTCATCAGTCTGCTTTTGTCACCACTTCGACAGTATTTTTTTGTGCATCTTATAAAACTTATGTTTCATTTTATCACATGTATAAAATACAAAATTCCACAATTGCAATAAATTATAATAATTTATGGAGGGATTTTGTATCTGAATGATATCAATAAGTAAAAGATTGACTTTGCTACAGGCTTTATAAATTAGATAGAAAATCTTTACTATTCTTGTAGAACCTGTTATAGTCCTTCAAGATGTTTTAAGAGTTTGCTGAGATAAAAATAAAATATGAAGGGGGTAATTCCTTTGCTCCCAGCATTCATAGTGATCATATTTAGCAATACTTATTTCTAAGATTTGGGGAAAAAAAAGACAAACACAGTTAAATGGGTACCAAGTTCTGTTGTCTATTCATAATTAATAAAAACATCTTTCCAAGAATTTATATATTTGAAAGAAAAGGTGTCTAAACATAGATGCCTAATACCATTTTGAGATATGCTAATGTTTCATAGATATTTTCATTTTGTTAGCAGATGCAGAATTTAATAGATTGCACAATTGCCATGAAGAACAATATCCCACATTGCCCATTGCCTAAGATCACTTTTTTTTTTTTTTTTTTTTTTTTTTTGGTCGGGGGGTGGGAATGGGGTTAGCAAGTTACCTATACTTGTGGAATAATCACAAATCATAGAATCACAGAATGGATAATGCTGCAACAAACTTTTGGAGATCATCTAATGCAAACACACTTGTCCCTCAAATCACCTAGAGGAGGTTGCCCAGGGCTGTGCCCAGGCAGGGTTTGAAGACCTCTAGATATAATGACCCCAAATCTTTCTGGGTCATTTCACCACAAGCAGTTCATTTCAAGACACTCTTTGAAATAAAAAAGTATTTTTCTTATGAGATCCTGTTGCTAGATATTTTGAAAACAAGTCTACTCCTACCTTTATCACACTCTCTTTTCCAGTACTTATTGAAACTAGTAAGATCAAAACCTGAGGCTTCTCTTCTCCAAACTGAACAATCCCAGCTCTCTGTCTTTACATGAAAGATGCTCAAGTTTCTTGTCTTTGTGACCCTTTGCTGAACTAACTGCAGTAGCTCCATGCCTCTTCTGTGCCATTTTCTGAGCTCTGCAGCACAGAAGTCCAGATGTCTTTGACCTGTTCTGAGTAGAAGGGAGAAAACCACTTCCTTTACTTTATGGTAGTATTTTTCCTAGTACAACCAAGGAGGCTTTTGACCTTTCCTTCTGCAAGGACACAGAAGGTGACCTTCAGCAAAGGTGATCTCTGGTTAATTTGTTCTCCACCAAGACCCTCAGATCCTTCTCTTTAGAGCTGCTTCTAACCAGACAGCCCTGAGCATATGCTGGTGCATTGGTATTTTTCCTCTCCTGGTACAGGAATTTGCAGTTCCCTTTTATGTACTTAATGAGGTTTCTACTGGCCAATTTCAGCAACGATTGAATCCCTCAGAAGCTCAGCATAATCATCTGGTGTATCAAGCACTCTTCCTGTCCTTAAAACATCTGGAGGCCTGAGCATACACTTAATCCCAGCATCCTATCCTTAAAGAAAATATGACATGGTACTAACTCTGGTATTGACATCTGGGTTATACACCTAAAGAACATAGTTGTGATGCTGCTTTTTGCCTTGTTCCCCCCCATCTGGATCTTCAATGGAACTACCTAATGGTGATTCCAATCAAACCTGCCTCCAACCTTTATATTCCCAACCATTTCTTCTTTGTTTATAAGTATGAAGTCTAGCAGCCCAGACCCCCTTCACTGGCTGGCTGCATCAGGAAATTATGATAAATGCACTCAAAAAATTTCCTTGATTGCTTGTGCCCTGCTATATTTTCTCTTCAGCTGAAATCGAGCTGGCTCAATTTTCAAATAAAATCAGGCCTACAAACCTGAGGCTCCTTCTTAATACTGCTGTAGAGTTCAGACTCAATGTTTCATTGGCCAAAGTTCCTAGCACTGCTTCCAAGGCACTAAAACTCTTCAACAGTTGGAAATCTAAAAGTGGAGCAGCTTCTGATATTAACTCATGATCTTCTAGCTTTTATCATGATAGGCAAGTCCATTTCCCGTCCTCAACGTAGATTCTAGTGGTCACACCTCATTCAGCAAGCCTGCGAGTTTAGACTACTCTTATAACTGTAGAGACTCAGAGAAGGTCCTACTGCTTTCTTTCTGGTGATCTCTTGTGTTGTACAGGCTGCTGAATTTCTTGTGTAACTCCTTCACTGGACACAGATGGTCCTCCACCTAACACCTGAAGGCAACGAGCCCATCTCCTAATGTTCTATGCAGACCTTGTAGTACATCACCACTATTGCTGAGCTGTTTTATTCTGTCCTCAGCAGAGTTGCTGTCTGCCTTTTCTGCACTCTCCTGCAAAATCCCATGGTAAAAAGGCCTTGGTTAACTGCATTCAATTAAAGACTTATGGTTTCAAAGGTTTGAATTTTCAAAAAGATCAAACGGAGAGACAACTTGATGCTACAGTGACATCTTTTTCTAAGACAACTAGGTGCTTGCTGTCTGCTTATGAGTTTGGGAATACTTTCTGGATCATAGATTTGTGAGGGAGATAAATATTTTACCTGTATTTGCTCTGACCTTACTTTGGTACTCTTAAGTCTCAGACATATTAAATACAAGATGAGAAAGGATATTTGCAAGCAGGAGTTCCTACCTAGCTTATCACATTCAACTATCATATGTCTGTGTTGCCACAAAAAGTATATTCCATTCTTCCTTTCTATTTCCCTCTGTTAACTCTCAATATCAGTACTAACAGCTGTAGGACTGCAAAAATAATCAGTTAATAGAATTCAGTGGAATATATATTTTTTCTTCCAGTGGAATAGGAGCAACTAGAAATAAAGAAAAACTACAGAGAGCTGTGTGGTCCTGAGTATTTTAACAATGGCCTTGGTCTATGGTACAGAAATAATGTAACTATAGTTCAAACAAGCAAACTTTTTCCCTTTTTCTTCAAAGCCTTGTTTTTCAACTCATGCTACCTGAACAGCAGTATGAGGATCAGATAGAAGTAGCAACCTATTGAGAAGTCAGACAATTTATTCAAGAAATTAAATGGCCATTTTAAATCTCTCTGTCAATGAAAGTTCCCAGTGTGTCCTTAAGAGGGACAATTGAATTGGGGATAAACATTAACGGAATGATGAATTGTAAAGTAGTGTCTTGCTATCAACAAAGCTGATCTCAGAGTACTATAACAGAATTTTCTTTATTGCTGAATGTCTTGATCCTTGTCATGTGCCCTATACTGATTATTCCTTAGACTTTTGTTTTCATTCCAGTCTTTTGTCCTCCAACATCATGGAGGATTGGAGCACTTAGCAGTAGCAAGAATTGAGATCGACTTCACAGAGCATGTTATTTGTTCTCCATCCTCCATCTTCTCAGCTCTCTGTAAATGTTGCAGTGCATATATTGATTTGTTCATCTTCTTCTCTTGAAGTTTGGAATCATATCCATACCAGAATTAAGCAAAGTGTTGATTTATTGCATTTCAGGGACATGAGAGGGGAAGACACATTCCAACATTGTTTGGCTGATGTGAAGAAAATATAGGGAATTTAAATCCTAAACAGATATAACAATACCTAAGGAAATAGTACACCACAAATACAGACTATTTAAGAAATGAACGAACAATTTTCTATACGAAGAGATAGAGAGCAAAGCTGGGCTGTTTGGAAGACCACTTGAGTTGGATTCCATATGCTATTTTTCTAAAAAGAGGCTAAGCAGAAGTCCATTCAAAAAAACCCCACCAAAATTATTTAGATCTCAAACTATGAAAATGAGAGTATGCTCCATATGCAGGATTTTTTTGCATAGGAGACACATCTGATGGTGCCAGAATCTCCAGAGTAACATGTGAAATTTCCACATTTGTATAAAGGGGTTTAGATTTGTGCTTAATTCTTACCTAACTAAAAACAAATAAAAAGCTCAAATTGTCACTTACTGATAAAGATGTTCTTAGAAATATAAGCCTTGTCTGCCACCTTCAAATTAGTTTATTGATAGAAATTCAACAATGGGCAAAGAATTCATTTGCAAATTATACATACTGGTTCACTTGCTGTCTTTGAACTAAAATGTAGGATCCGCGTGATTTCAGTTAGAATAAATATAGTCCCATGATGAACACTTCTGAAATTCTCATTCTTGAAAGAGAAGGTACATTTTTCATGTGCCTATCATACTGGGAACATATTATACCTGAAACTCACTGATCAGCACTACTAAACAAAATGTATGCTGATTATTTCTGCTAATTAATTCATTCCCTTTAACACCTGTTGAGAACATGCAGTGAAATGTTCCAAGCTAACAAAACTCTCAAGCTGAATTTTCCATCTGTTTATCACTGTCTACCACAGGACAGCTATTTTTTTATTCTGCTGGAGTATCTGAGAATCCAATTCTTCTTTCTCTTGTTAGAGATTGCACTTTAGAGGAGGATTTTAAGAAGTGAAGACTGCACTCATGGGACTATGTTACTGTCAGGTCAAGTAAACTAAGGATCAGTACTGAATGGCATTGGCAGGACAGAGGGATCAAGGATAAGTCACAAAATGCTGAGCTGTTGGAAATGGGAAACACTTGGAGAAATCCTGGTGTGCTTTTTTCCACCCTAATTTCTCTGTGCTTCGCATTAAATCTCTAAGGTTTTAGGTGACTGTGGAGACAAATGATCATTCATCAGGGAAGAAAAATCCATGGTATGAAGTCCTATGAAACACTCTTTTTTTCTTCTGTTGATCTCCGATACCTAAAACAAAAGTCACTTCTAATTTGTCTATTTGTGGTCAGTGTAAAGAAAAATGTAATGGATATAAAGGATATATATGTGCCAGTATTGATTTTTACTTGACTATACTTCATGCCTAGTTCTTCTTAGCACAATTTACAAGCACATTTAAATGAGATTCTTCTGCTGAGTTTGCCCTGTCGTTTAGCAAAAATGGCTATTACACCCATTATTTTGAATTTTCTGCATTGTGGTGGTTTGTGCAAGGGCTGAACAAATGCTGATGATTCTATGTGATGATTCCCCCAGACTTTTTTTTTGAGGGGTTGGGGGTTGATAAATCTGTCACCTACAAAGCTAAGCTGTAAATAGAGTAATTTAGTTTTGAAAATTCCACACACCCGGCCCTAATTACACAAGTACTTAAAAAGTGTTGTTCTAGAATTGTGTTGATGTATTAGAACCAAAATTATTGTATAGATTACATATTATGGAAAAGCTCTAGCTTTAATATTAAAGACAACTTATTTTTCAGAAGGAGCCTAAAACTATTGATATTAATTTGAAGGGGTTTAGTAAAAAATAAAAATAAATAAAAATAAAAATAAATGAGAAAGAAAAGATGCAATATAGTCATCAGCAGTATCTCTTGATAAGGAATATGATTAAAATAATAAATAATCACAAGTACAGCAGTAACTCTTAGAAATTTAACTTTGAAATTTGACTTTGTTGCAAATATCAGACAAATTAAAAGCTCATACTAGCATCCACAAATATTCCTTTGCATTTACTTCCACTGTATTCCTATATATTTCCTTACATCTTGCACTATTTTCCTATATTTTTCACACTGAATATATCAGCTCATATTTCTGAGGGGATGTACAAAAAATGTTCATGTAGATGTGAACCTACGTCTCTAAATCTAAAAGAAAAATTGTCATTATGGAAAAAAAGAAGGTTTTTTTTTTTTTTTTCAAATCTAAATGAGACACACAATTGGGTAGTCACTCTTCTTCACGTGGTACTGAAGCTTCTGGAATTGCATAAGTAAGTCTTATTCATCTCTGCGGAAATTTATATTTAGACATTAAAGGAATACAGTGGGTTGGCCTCAGCTGGCTGCCAGGTGCCTACCAAGCAATTCTATCATATTCCCTCCACCAGAAGGACAGATGGGGGAAAGCAGGACAAAATGCCCACAGGGTGAGGTAAGAACAGGGACATGGCTTACCATTTACCATCACAGAAAAATAGACTCAACTAGGGAAGATCAGTTCCATTGATTATCATTTCATTGTAGCAGAATTAGATAGTGAGAAAAAATAAGACCACTTTTCCTTCACTCCTCCCTTCTTAGGCTTAACTTCATTCCCAAATCTTCTCTTTCTCCCTACTCAAGGAAGAGCTAGGAATGGGAAGTAGGGGTTGTGTTCATTTCAAAATGCTTCATTTCTGCTGATTCTTCCTCCTCTTGCTCTGGTCTGGCTCCTACAGATCCTTTTTCCCTTCTTCTACCCTGACCTTGTTATATGCAGAGCTGTTTTTCTAACATTTTCTGAAATCTGTCTCCCAGCTGCTGTGAAGTATTTTCTTACTCTTTTAAAATATATGTTATCTCAGAGGCATTATTGATGTTGCTAGTTGGCTCGGCTTTGTCTAGCAGTGGGTCTGCCTTGTAGTTGGCTGGAACTGGCTGACATGGGAACAGCTTCTGGCTGTTTCTCACAGGAGTCACCTCTACATTACATACTTCTCCTGCAAGCAAAACCTTGCCGTGTAAGCCCAGTACAAGGTATT
Source organism: Sylvia atricapilla (assembly GCF_009819655.1). Taxonomy (NCBI): domain Eukaryota; kingdom Metazoa; phylum Chordata; class Aves; order Passeriformes; family Sylviidae; genus Sylvia; species Sylvia atricapilla. The sequence continues at coordinate 70,473,150 of NC_089141.1, forward strand.
CATCCTGAAAACATATTAGCCTTCCCTCAGGATGAAAAACTCATTGCTGTATTAAAAGATTATATTCCAAATATTGTTGATTAATGCATTAAAATGACTGATATATATATATATGTGAAGTAATAACGTGGCTACAGTTGAGTTGTATAAAGACATAACTCTGGGGAATTTCATCTGTCCTGTGGTGCAGGAATGCTTTTTGCAAGTGTCAATTTCAGTATGCCAGTATTTCTTCTTTTTTGATTACATTGAAACATTATCTAGTGTAGACAGCTAACAATGGAAGTATTACTCTTGAGATAGAGAAAAAAAATCTCAATACTTACCAAAATATACGCCTATCCTCGAGAATGTCAGTTACATAGCATATAATGTTACAGAGTTTAACAAAGGAGGTCTCCTTGCCTCTGATGTCATTCAATAGGTGTTACCAGCCTGAACATAATCCATAAATTAGCATAATCTCCTGAATGCCCTTATAGAACAGTAGGGTAATTCAATAACTCTTCATAACTCAGAAGGCACTTGGGAAGGCCACTATGCTAGTGTACTGTTCAGTGCAAAGTTACTTGTGAAGTCAGACTATGTTGGGCAAGGTTTTATCCTTTCAGGTCTTTGTAAGAGCATGCAGGAGACCATGTCTGCTCCCTGAAGATTATATGATTAAAGACCTTGTCAAATGTGATCATAAAGAAAAGAAGGTAAAACACACAAAAAAACGTACAGAGACACAGGCCTTACAGGCAAACAGTAATGGAGACAATGGCAAGAAACAAACCTTGTCAGTCATAGTACTTGACAGGCTATTAAAAATTCCAGGCACAGGTCTGGAGAGGATCACCTGCATTTTTTAGCTAAAAAGTGGAAACTAAAAACATGCAAGGAGTTGGGACTCTGCAGTGAAACTACTAAATTCTATGCAAACTAATAAAGAAAAGTGCAGTGGCAGGAAACTGGCAAGGAGCAAAGAGGGAACAGACAGAAAGACGTATTCACATGTAAAATAGGGACAGTCAGTACATTTCTGTGGCTGAGCCTTGCGCCCGATCAGCACAGTCTTATTTAATCCTAACTATGTCTGCATAATCTCACACTCAATTCTCCTTGTGTGTGAATGCTGCAAGGAGTAAGTGCCAGCTACTGGGATCTGGTTGGAGTAAAAAGGAGTGGTCAGTCCCATCTTGTAGCATCTGCCTTGAAGTAAATGGGGGTTATTAGCCTTCAGTCACTGGGGTGGGAATGTGCCTCTATTACTCACATAACTGAGTTACTGTTAATGGATTAGGAGGGAACTAAACAGACCTTAAAATTTTTTTAGATGTTATTTTCTTCATGGAAGAACCCATTTAAGGTTTAGTCTTCATGATTTTCTGTTATTTGAAGAAAAGTAGAAGGAAGATCTTAAGTTAACAGTCAAATTCAATACTTTGACACATTCTTTATTTCCACAGGGTTTGCAATTTATAAAGGTCACCACTTAGGAAACAGAAGTCCAGTTTAGGTTGTTGGGGTATTTTTTTTTCCTTCCTTTTTATTCTCTTTTTGAAAACCTGATTTTTGTGATCAATAATTATATCTGACCACACATGTAATCCCTATGTACCAACACACTATGATGTAAAAAAAACCTAATTAAAAATATCCCTCCCTGTTGTGAAAAGGGAATTAAAAATAAATTTATATTATTAAATAATAAATTAATATTAATTAAATTTATATTAATTAAAAAATAAAACAAAAAATAACGAATAATTTACAGAGCAGAAATAATCATGGTATTTGCTTTTGATGTTCACAAAACATACATGTATTGGGAAAATTTCATTACAATTGTTAATTTTGTCAAACTTGCTTTTATATATAGAATGTGTCTATTAAAACAAATAACAGTTTTATTCACATTTAAATGATTAACATTTGAACTTAAATTTTAACCCAGCCAATATCATCTATCAGAGAGACAGATAAATATTGGGCAATGGTGAAATGAATGTTTTCTTGCCCTTTCATTCTCTTCTTGTCAGAGTAACCCTTTTGTATTTTGAGATTCTCAAAGTGCTTTGATTTTTGATTGATAAGCAGTACTTGAAACCTGTGAAGAAAATTAAGAATATCATATCAAGCAGCTTTTATAGAGTTTGAGAAATTAAATATGTTATATATAAGTAACTTACTACTATTGTACTATATTTGTGCATTTCTATTGATTCTTTCATCTTTCTCTCACTATGTTTATTGGTACCTCTCAATGTATTGATTCAAACAATAGGTTTTTTTCGAGGAGTCTAACTCATAACTAATGTACTGTTAAATGAATTATTTAATACAAATAAATTAATTTGTTCAAAGGGTCCACTATAATAGTTGACAATAAAAAAGACTCCTCTTACAAGCACATATTAAATGTTTTCGCTTTTTGGTTTTTTTTCTGTATGTGTTTACCAGTATGTCACATACCTAATTCTGCAAATGACTTCACTTCAAAGTTAAATATTTAGCTGTTAATTTCCAACAGTTCAAATAAAAAAGAACAAATCCAGAAGTATGAACAAACTACCATCACAGAACATTTTGAAGCTTTGGATTTTTTCCTATGCTGGAAATAGAATGTGACACTTCTTTTGGTATCTGTATCCAAAACAACATATAAGCATAGTAACTAAATTATTCATTTTGTTATTTTCTTTTTGGGCAGCATCTAACTATGAGGAGTACAAAAATTTTACTAAAGATTCAAGAAGTGATTGGAAAAAAAAGTTGATTAATGGTTCTCTGGATTTTTACACAAATCACTTGCGTACTCATTTTTTTTTTATCCTAACCACTGTATTTAATAAAATTTAAAAATAAAAACTTTAAAATCTGAATTATTAGAAGAATGACAACAGCTTCTTGTTACTAAAGCACTCAAAAAACCATTTGTGAATGCACAAAAACCACCAAAATTTTCAAAAAGCACAGCTGAAAATGGACTTTCTAAAAATATAAATAATATTAATGTTTATGAGAGCATGGACTTGCCTATTATCATACAAGAACATTGCTCAGTTGCATGACCAAAACTAAAATTTCATTTTGAGTAGTATACTCATTTGTTTTTACTCAAGTTTTAGATATCTTTAATATCATTTTAGAGCAATTATCTAAATCTTCATCACTTGAACACACGTTCATTTATTTAATCAAACCTTTTTTGAATGCATGCTGCGCAAATGTTGCACTACCTGATAACTTGAGTTTAGATTCTCCATTGATTTTCCTCACTTACTTCAAGTAAATTTCTAAAGGACAAAAAGATTTTCACTTAGTCTACTGATGTAATTTATAAAACCATAAAAAAAAAAAAATGGAGTTCTTTTTCTCAAGTTTGATTGTGCTATAGGTCAACTGAAGCATTTCTTTTAAAATACAGTCATCCCCTTTAATCAATGAAGAGAAATAGCTTTACTCAAACAGTTCTACTGTCCCTGAGTGAGTTGAGTCTCCCACTTGAAAAGTCAGTCTGCTGAAAATTGTATTGTGAACACCATGGTCATGTCAGAATACTGTGTTCCACCAAGGGGAAAAAGAATTAATTTTGCTTGTTTTCACACAGTTTGCCTCAAAAAGTTTGTATGGCTATTCTAAATAATGTAAATTTAGTTAAGATTATGATGCCTTGGGAGGGCTGACCTGAAAGAGAGACTGAACAGAGCTAGAGATAAAGTAGATATTTATGGGAAGGCCTTTAAAGGTACACCTTGGGCAGGGCTACACAAGGTGGACTTAGCATGGTCACAAAATGTACCACAGATCACAAGGTCTCACACTTTTAGATTTGGTCCATTTGCATATTGGGGTTTAATTGTCCGATTACAGCTTCAGGCTGTGAGGTCTCATCCTTCTTGTTTCTCTCTTCTGTCCGCCATTGTTTATGCTTTTGGGCCTGAAAGTAGTACTCACTATCCCTCAGCAGGAAAAGGGATTTGTTTTGTCTACTTACTCTGTGAAGAGAGCTTACTGACATTTAATATGCTGCTCAGAACTACACCCCTAGGCAGCACAGAATCAGAAAAACATGAAAGCTAAAATTTAAGGCATCAATTAAAAGTTCAAGATATTTCAGAAACCAACTGTTGCTGACATGCTTTCGTAATTAGCATGACTTTGGTTTTTGAAGGCCATCAAATTTAGCATTGTTGTGCCTTGCAAATTCATATGATCCGACAGAAACCTCATGTTTCAAGCTTGGGAGAGAAATGGAGGAAGATTTTCTCTTTTAAGTGACTGAATTAACCTGAAAAGTATGGTGATTAGACTTATAAACAGATCCAGCCTTTTCCCAGCTTAGAAAGCACTTCACACAGGCACCTGGCAGGTCCCAAAAGATCTTGTCCCAAGAAAAGACAACAGGAGGAGTAGTTCAGCTTGAGGGGAAAGGTTGCCAGGCATGTAAGGAATACCAAATGCAGCTGTCATTGTTAAAATATTTCCTCTCCAGAGACATATCTGTGGGAGAGTGTGTGCATATGCCTTACTTCAGGCACAGTCAGTGGCTTCAGGACCAGTTGTTTGCTTTGAGAACCGTCGGATAACACTTCAAATTAAAGCAGAAAAGAGACAGCCAGATAGATCCACCTCAAACTGTGAATGTACCTCTGTCTTCACCCACAGGCAGGAGCAGGAGCAGGAGCAGGAGGGAGTGTTACTAGGGAGTGAAGAGGAAACACAGGCTCCAAAGAAGGCTATTTAAGGAGAATTCTCAGCTTTTTGCAGCACACATATAAGAAAGGTTCACAGAATAGGTATCCCACAGTGAACTCTAGGCTTGTGGTAAATGGAGACTTAGATGATGGTCACTACAGGAATTTTTGTTTTTTTCTCCCTCTTTTTTGTTATTTCATCAACTGGTCTGCCCCAAAGAGGAATGAAGAGTACTGGAGCATCTGTCATGTGAGATATCTGTGACGGTTCATTTTGGAGAACAGACAGCTCAGAGAGATCTTATCAAATGGGAGGGAGGTACAAGCAAGGCACTGACAAATTCTTCTCAGTGGTCCAATGAAGATAAGAGAAAATGGTTATACTCTGAAATACACAAAATTCAATTTAACACACATAAAAGGATTGTTTGGTTATTTTGAGAGTGTCAGATACAGAAACAGTTTGTACAGGAACTCTATGAGGTGTGTATCCCTAGAGTAAATTTCAAAATCAAATAGCACAGCCCTGAGCAATCTGGTCTAAACATTATGTATGAAACATGGCTGGGAAGTCATCTAAAACTGTGACGAGTAATCAATCATATAAAAATTCCAAATAAAATTTGGGACAACTTAGGTTGTAAAAGATCTTGTTCATCAGAGCTGTAGCCAATAAACAGAAAATTGTCTCTTCTGTGCCACCAAATAGAAGAATAGCTGCCTTTAGTAACAATAACTGTACAGCACAGTTCTGTTGGTAAAATAGTACTTGCAACACAGTTTGAAGATGATGTTGAAAACAGTGGATTTTATAGAATTAGTGCTAATGTGAAGTTGTAACATGGCATCTAGTATAACAACATTTCCACATCTCTGCACTGGAGAATAATTATGTACATATAATCTTTTGCTTATTCCTAATGCTTTTTTAGAGTATTTCAAGAAACACTACAATTAAACAAATTCTACATTTTATTTCACAGTCCTTCTGGGGAACATAGAACAGTCTTTGTGTCCTTTGAACAGTTCAACACATTTTAAAAATATATTCCAAATAACATGTAAAAATTATTTTATTAAAAAAATAGTCACCCTGATATTCATTAAATATTTTACTATAATTTTGTCAAACTAATTTTACTCTTTTTTAGTACATATGAAAATGTCTAAACTCTTGTACAATTTAGTCTTCAGAGGCCAAAGTAATAGAGTAATACAATCGGAAAAAAGAAAGTATGTAGCTAACACATGATACATAGTAACAGTATGTGTTCTACATGTTAAAAAAGTTGCAAATGTGTGTTGCTGTTATTTGATATCTGCATATTTCACCATAAATTCATTTTTCTGCTATCTGCAGTAAGTCAGCCATGATTTTGTTGCTTGAGCTGTTTCTCATTATTAGCCAAAAAAACCCAGATAAACTATTTTGATGGATATTACATGTGAAACATAATTGAGAGCTTGAGAAAAAAAAAATAATAGGCAGAATATAAATGAGCCATATTAAACCATAAACCCAAATTAAAATTTCAAATGAAATCTGGTATAAAGGATAGATAAAACTCAGGAAAACACCACAAATCACTTAGTCTTGACCCTTTCAAAATGTAGATAAGTACTTAAATGTGTCTATGTAATAGCATTATTCTCGTTCTTAATTGAAAGTGCATTAAGAGGTACCTACTTGATTTTGGTGATTCTAGAGAAAGCAGAGTTGTAGGAATACCAACTGAGGCAGCAGCTTAAAAGTTACATAGTCAGACAGGTAACACAAAAATAGCCTGTTGTATTTAGATGCAGAGACAAAAGAGAAGCTGCCAGTAATAAACCAGTGCTTCTCTCCCATCTCATCTTGAGGTAGAGCTTGCTAAGCAACATATGCTTACTCATAGATGTCTCATTAACAAAAGTTTATAATGGGAAGTAATTCAAAACAAAAATCTTAAGAACTAGAAACCTGGCACACTGCATTATACATGTATAATGAAAAAGACTTACCTTAGGGTTTAGTAATTTAAATGAAGTGAACTGAGATTTTTTTCATTGATTCCAGCATTTTATATATCAAAACTTATGTACATATTTTTTAGGATATGACAGGCCTTAAATACTGGAAAAACCTCAAATTCTAAGTGAGGAGAAATAATTTTAAGAGAGAAAAAACCTTCACACAATATTCACAGTGAGGCTAAACACAGTTTTACTTTCTGAAAACAAAAAAAATGTACATAGCATTCAAATCTCAGTTTGTATTGGCTTTAAATTCAACCATAGAATCATAGAACAGTTTCAACAGGAAGTGACCTTTGAAGGTCATCCAGGTCATCCCATATTCTTTCAAAAAGAAGGTACATGTTCAGCTAGATCAGGTTGCTCAGATAACTGTCCAAGATGATCTTAAATGTTTCCAGAAATGGGGTTTTCTCTCCCACATCCCAGGACAAATTTTTTTGTCATTGACTGTTACAGACTACACCAATCTTTCCTCTAGCTGCTGAAGTCTAGAATCTCTACAGTAAAAGATGTCCCTTTGAACTTTATAAATTACACTTATCTACAGCAGCTAAAGAACTAATTTTTTCCTTCATTTGGTTATTGTTTCATTGTCCTGAGAAGGGTAGTACCTCATTCTTTCAGCATTTTCCAACTTTGAAAAATATATAGAACTCAGTAACATAAAAGATACAGAAGACTTCTTTTTAAAATACTTCAAGATATGGAAGCATATGGAATAATTTAAATTGAAACTATTTAGTTGAATTTTATTGAGCAATAAACTGAAAATTGTATGATCTGGAAACAATATGAACATTTTGTACGCATAGTCATTTGTCGACAGAAGTTGGGTTTTTTTGATTTCTTGGGTTTCATTTTCCAGATTTAGAACCAGTTAGGTATGGACTAGAATTTTCTCATAATTCTATTATGTCAGTGTCATTAAGGTTTGGGTAGATGCTTGTTTTAAAAACACTCAGAATGACAGATAGAGAGCATGGAATAAAAGGTTGGGTCTAGGTTTTTTTCCCTGGGGTTTTTGTTTTGTTGGTTTCTGGGTTTGGGGTTTTTTTCCCTTTTCCATGTGTTGGAGTGAGGCATTTTCAAAGCTGTGAGCATGTAAGGCATAAAATCACACTGTCATTTTTTTAAGGGAATATTGAAGTGAGAGATAAATCAGAAAGATTCCAAATTGGTTAAGTTGGAGAAAGGGTAGATATTGAATATGGTTAGGCTGAGATTATTCTGTTATGAAAAACCACACAATGAAATTCTAGCAGTGTGCAATCACTGACCGAGAGATGAATGAACTACAAAACTGAACAAGCCTACTGAGACATCTTTGAAAAAGAGCTGTTTGAAAGCAATTTTGTTTGTCCTCCATTTCTGACAAAGCAAAACCTACATATTCACATGAAAATGAAGGATCTGTTTCGGAACAGTAGTCTTCACTGTTCAGTCTATTTACATCCAGTGCATTAAAGTGCTTAGTAAAAAGAGAATGTTCAGGAGGAAGAGAGGAAAGTATAAGTAAATAAATGTTTGGCACAAGGGTAGAAGCCTGGTAAATTAGGACATAAGATGAACATGATATTAAAGTCATAAAAGCTGACAGAAATAAGAAATAATAAAAAAGACAAAGAAAGGAGCATGGAAAAGGGGAAAAAAATCCACGAGAGCAGTTATTACTGAATCATAGAATGTTTTGGTTGGAATGACCCTTTAAATATCATGCATTTTAAACCCTCTGACAGTATTTTGCGTTTGACCTGGAAGTTTATGAGCCTCATACAGACTGGACTTGCTTCTCAAGCCTGTCATGAAATCATTCAATCACTTATGTTTGAAAAAACTTTAAGAAAATTAAGTCCAACCATTAACCCAGCACTCCAGGTTCACCATTAAACCATGTCCCTAAGCATCCCATTTACATACCTTTTAAGTGCTCCTGGCATAGTGACTCAATCTAGGCTGCCTGTTCTAATGCTTTATAGACTTTCTATGATGAAATTTTTTCTAATATACAAATTACCTTGGCCTGGCAAAGCTTTAGGCCATTTCCTTTTGTCCTATAACTTGTTACTTGGCAACTTCAAGTAGTCATAAACAGTGATAAAGTCTCCTCTATGCCTTCTCTTCTCCAAGCTGAACAACCTGAGCTCCTCCAGCCACTCACAGGACTTACCCTTTATACCCTTCACCACCTTTGTTGCCCTTCTCTGGACATGCTCCAGCACCTCAATGTCTTTCTTGAAGTGAGGGCCAGAACCAGACACAAGACTTGAGGTGTGGCCTCACCAGTGCTGAGTACAGAGTCACTGCTCTGGTCCTGCTGGCCACACTACTTGTGATCCAGGCCAGGGTGCCACTGGCCTCCTTGAATACCTGAGCATACACATGTTCAAGCAGATGCTGATCCACACTCTCAGCTCCTTTTCCACTGAGCAACTTCCCAGCGGCTACCCTCAGTCTGTAGCACTGCACGGGGTTCTTGTGACCCAGGCATAGGACCTGTCACTTGGCCTTGTTGAACCCTTTCCCACTTTTCCCATTGATCCAGCCTGTTCAGATCCCCCAGAAGAATCTTCCCACCCTTCAGTAGACCAACATTCCCACTCAACTTGGTGTCATCTGCAAGCTGACTGAGGGTGCATTTGATCCCCAGTTCCAGGCCCTCAATAATGTGAATGTTACTAGCCCCACGAGTGAGCCTTAGAGGTTGCCACCTGGAACAGACTGCCTGGAAGTGACTCTCTTCACCCTTACATTTAAAGTTCAGTCATCTACCCAGTTTTTCACCTAGTGAAGAGTACATTTCTCCAAGCTGTGAGAAGCCAGCTTCTCCTGGAGAATGCTGTGAGAAAAAAATGTCAAAAGCCTTACTAAAATCTAGAAGTCTAGGTAGGACAATGTCTTTCTGGATGGCATCCCTTCCATCTGGCATATTAGCTGTACCATTCAGCTTGGTGTCATCTGCAGAATTGACAAGGGTTCACTGAATCCCACTACATCATTAATAAAGGTACAGAGAACAGTACCAGCCACAGTGTGAGTCCTGAGTGACACTACTTGCTACTGCTCTCTGTTTCACAGAATCATTACTGTCTTTTCAAGGGAGGATGCAGAAACCCCCCTGAAAAGCACTTCCATGAAGCCTTGGCAAACTCAATTTCAGCAAATTATACAGCAACTACTAATTTTCTGCTATTGCATTATCTCACATTCTTCTAACAAGAATGTTGCAAGTAATTTCCCTTGTTTTGTTTGACAAAGGAAAAAAAATAAGGTCTTCTTGTTAATCAGAAGACAAAAATGGAAGGGCTTTGCTGTTCCAATCCTGTTTTCTTGAGAGTGGCCAAGAGATTTTCTTCTTTGCTTCCTTTGCAAAATTGCCCTCTCAAATATTTCAAATGGACTGATTACTAGGTAGTGTGCCTGTCACTGATACCTACAAGATGTAACTATGTTTTAGTATGGTTAACAGCTGGGTAACAGAGAATATCAATTTAAAAAACGTAAGAATTGATCATCATGCAAGCTGCAGTTATATCTCTGGTTGTGTACACATGTAAAAGCAAAAAGTGATCAATGTTTTGTGTCCAAGATGAGTAGAAGTGATTGTCTCAGATCTGTGTCTCTAATCCATCCCAATTTAATTTGAAGATTGTGCTATTGTTCAGCAGACCAAAAAAGAGGTGAGCTAATTTGGAACTGATCTAAAAATAAAGTATTTCAAATAATCTAAGTTGTTGAATGTTCTTAGTTGTGCACACTCTCATCCTTCTTTGTATGGTAGTTCAGATGCATTTTTAGAGCCAAATATTAGTTTTGAGAGGTAACACTAAATTTTTACAAATTATTGACTGTAGGAAAAAGGTGATGCAGAAGAAACATGATTAAGGATTAATTGAAAGAAGAAAAATTTTTGCAGTGCCTGTGTCACCCGGCTCGGCCAGCCCTAACACCACAACCACACTGGGGGTTCTTGGCTGACCAAAAGCAGGGACGCAGAGAAGGCAGGAGATAAAAGGCAGGACTCTTTGGAGACAGGGCTACAGAGTTTATTGGATCAGGGGGATCCTCACCCCAGGGCTCTGTGTCAGAAGAGACCCTGAGAACATGAGGAGAACAACTTATAAAGGGGGGGGTGGGTCTCAGGGATGGGGTACAGTGACAAACCAATAACAGAAAAGTAAGGAGTGACTCTTAATATGACATACAGGTGCAACATCAAATCATAACCAAATGGGAGGGGATCCCCCTTGATTTTGCCCAATTACTCGACACTTCTCTCGGAATTTTCTGGACACAGGGAGAGGCCCGAGAGTGACTGACAGGACCAGAGGATTATGTAACTAATGACTGACACTTAAAGAATATCTGACAAACAACCTGGGGATGAACAAAGGGAAAGGAACAGGAGCGGGGTACAAAGAACAAATCATTTTACATTAAACTTTCTGGAAATAACTCATATATCAGAACAAGCGAAGTAAAATCCAAAACATGCACCACCACAAAAAATGTATATTTTTGTTGTTGTTGATGCAGTTCTGGACATTAGGTAGCATCTCTAATATAAACATTTTAAAATATATAATTTGATATAAATAAGTTGAACACAATTTTATTACTGTTTTCAGTATTTTTCTGTCAATCTAAACGGAAGAACACTATGAATACTGAAATCACTATACACATAAAATTAACTTGTATGCCATATAAAAAGCACAGCTGGGGAAGAAAAGCTTATCATGGCTCTAAGTATTGATAATGACATCTGATGTTTATAATTACAAAGACTAATGTTAGCTTTCCAACAATAATAAAACACCACTGCTCTACCAGAAAATTCCAGAAACTCATCATTCCTTTACAGCTTACCTGCAGGCAACAGTTTTCTTTATTATAATGGTTAAAATATAATTGAGATTAGATAAAGGTCAAAACCACTCAAAATTTAATTATCTGTCTCAAATATCACTGGTTTTAAAAGGATCAATGACCTTATCCCTTGTTGTATGTCATATATCATGCCACTTGGATAATCCCATCTAATTTTATGCAATCGGTTTATATGCTCCTTTTATTGAAAGATGTTTCTTGAGGGAATTATTCTATCCCTTTATAATATGAATTTCTCCATGGCAGATGGCATGGGATGACAAGCTACTGTCCAAAAATGGAAGGAAAAATGGGGACAAACCATATGTTCAACAGCATTAAAGTACCTTACCAATAAGTATAGGCCTACAACAATGAAGTAGAAATAGGTAGGCTGAGTGCTTTGCTTAGGTCTCCTGTCTTTACTTCCCCTATGCATAAAATGAATACTGCATTTCCTGTATTTGTAGAAATATATTGTCTCAAGAGAAATACTTTTTATAATTATAATCTTATTTTATTTTTACATGAGAGCTGATATATGACTTGAGTCTTAATTTCACTATAATAATATTTTATGCTTGTATTATATTTAAATATGTACAAATATATGCACATTTTTTAATCTACTTCCCCTTACATTAGAATTTTTTTCAAGAAATACTGACTCTAAGTGAGGTAAATTAATAGAAATAAAATTGTTTTTTAAATCTAGATGATATAAAGGCTCTATAAGAGAAATATTTTGTAAAAGTGTGCACAATAATGTCAAAGTGGAAATAGAAAGCTGTCAGTTACAGTAATAAGAGATGAGTGAATAATATTACCATGTAACCAAAATATAATGATTTAATTAATTTTGCATTGAATGGTTAATACAAAACACATGCCTGCAAAAGCATTGACATTAGTTAAAGATATTGTCAGAGAAATGATATGCACAACTGCCATGTGAGTACGCAAAAAAAAACCCAACAACCTATTTGCCAAATATAAATCCTTTTTTTTTCTGAATAATCTCAATTGCAGGCTGAAAACTGCATTTTGTGTTTTTCTATTATTCTACCATACCCTCTATGATGGAGCTGCTTTCAGAGATATATGTATTTTTTTTAATAATCAACATTTAGTTTGTACTGTTACTTTAATAAAAGCTGGGGAAAGAATCAGAAATTAATTTCTTCTCAGAATACCAGAGACAATTAAAAAACCCTCAAAATTTATAGGCTACAGAATGAAGATCCTATTTCCAGTAACTTTTGATTCAGAGATTTTGATTAATTTCACAACTATGTATACACAAGAACATAACTGATTTGAAAAACTCTTTTCCTATTTTGCTTGAAATCCTCCATCAGGACCACCATGATTTGGCATCTCCTACTTTGATTCACTACTGCAGTGACAGTCTTTATGAATTTAAATTAATTTAAGATAGCTTTAAGATAAACAATGGCAGTTAATTCACATAGAAAGCATTTTTACGGTTTTATTGTTAGCATGATTCCTAACATCAGTTTGTCCTGAAAAAACTGGTCTGCACCCAATCAGTTCAGGTATGGCTCTGGAAATATTGTCAGCTAAAGACAATTCCACTCAGTGATTTACACTGGGCACTCCTTTTGAGAACCTTGGAATTCCATGCCAGTAGCTACCATTGCCAGAGAACAGTCCCATTCATTTGACTACTATAAATTTAGTCTTTAGTGTTATCACATTCCTCCATACTGTCTCCTTCAGGCCAGTGCAGCACTCCTGTCTCTGGTTCCAAACACACGGGCTGCAGCATTCTCAGCTAGTTTTCTCCGGAAGGTGTATATAGTGGGAAAGACACAGTACTGTATTACCGACCTTGAATCTTGTCAGTGGCTGGGACTGTTGTACTGAAATTTCATGGTGGCGATTTGTTGGCAGAGCAGGACATCTTACCTTACACAACAGTGGTAAATGACGCTGGAGTGCAAGCTTTTGCTGAGGTCTTCTTTGTAAGCCCAAACCTTTGTTAAAGTCACATTCCTGCTGATGTCTTAAAACATTATTGGACATTCTGTTACTAGATTTCAAGCTATCATTAATAATCTAGATTCAGTGGCTACATTAATATAAAAATGAATATCAGATAGAAGAAGAAGGAGGAAGAAAAAATAACTAAAATATGATAAAATAGGTGAGGACAAAAATATAGAAATTTTATAGAAGGATACGTCAAGAGGACTGGCACAATAAAGAACACATAAAGTGAAATAATCTTTGGCAAAATGAAATTGAGATTTTTACAGTAGACTTCAGTAATCGAATGTTCTACTTGGACCACATCATTCCAGAGTACAGAAAGGGAGACTGCTGTGTATTGTTATTCTAATATGGGGAACAAGTTTCATTCTTGCATTTGTGCTAATCTGTACATATGTGTGAGTCACACAAATGCATTTACTATGTAAAATAAAATTTCATATAAAAAGAATAGTGTGAAGACCACAATAAGTTGTTAATGAATATAAACTCGTTCTTCTAATATTGTAAATCAGAATAAATGGTTTGTATATCTTGTGACATGATTTCAGGAGAATGACTCTTTTTTGTTTTTCTGTGAATATATTTAATTGCTTTAATCAAGGTACATTTACCTACCACAACCTCTAGCATAAAATTACCATATGTGGCATATGTTTTCTCCCACTCTGCAATTATACTGGGGTTATAAAATTATGGCAGAACATTTTGTGCCTTACATATGCAGGAAAATGTACTTGCACAGAAATTAACAGTTTCTAATCTATTAGAATAGAGCAATTGATCATAATTCACTGTACTTTTTAATGCATAGTTTCACACTTTCAGACTCAATTAAATATCATGTCCACCCACACCAAAAATAATTACCATTTAAAAATATAAATAAGAATATTAAGAGTGATTTTTAAAAATAATTCAATAGTAAACATAAGTGTTATTTAATAGAATAGAATATTTCAGTCAGGAGCAACCTACAATGATCAAACTACCTGACCAATTCAGGGCTGATAAAAAATAAAAGCATATTATTCAAGTCATTATCCAGTTGGCTCTAAACCATAGACAGGTTTGGGCCATTGACCATGCTTGTAGGAAACCTGTTGCAGGATTTGGCCCCCTTGGTAAAGAAATGTTTCTTAATGCCAAGACTAAAACTCTCTTAATGCATCTTTGGACCACTTCAAGATATTTCATCTCTGTGTGCCAGTAATACTGTTGTCCCAGTTTAGAGTAAATTTAGGGAGAGAACTTCCAAAGGGGTCCCTTTAGAAAGCAAATTCAAGCAGGTCTTCCCCACACCAGTTCTGGAGACATAAATCTCTTTCAAGAGAAAAAAAAAAAAAAAAAAAAAAAAAAAAAAAAAAAAACAAAAACCACACCTGTTTATTTAACAAGCAAAGTACTCACAAACATGAAAAATGAAGGATAGTAAACAATGAAACGTCTCGCTGTTCTGAAGAGAGGGCAAATTCAGAAAGTTCTTGTTGTGGGGTGTTGCCCAGCTTGCTCAGTCTCTTGTCTTTCGCAGCGCCTGTGTCACCCGGCTCGGCCAGCCCTAACACCACAACAACACTGGGGGTTCTTGGCTGACCAAAAGCAGGGACGCAGAGAAGGCAGGAGATAAAAGGCAGGACTCTTTGGAGACAGGGCTACAGAGTTTATTGGATCAGGGGGATCCTCACCCCAGGGCTCTGTGTCAGAAGAGACCCTGAGAACATGAGGAGAACAACTTATAAAGGGGGGGTGGGTCTCAGGGATGGGATACAGCGACAAACCAATAACAGAAAAGTAAGGAGTGACTCTTAATATGACATACAGGTGCAACATCAAATCATAACCAACCGGGAGAGGACCCCCCCCCCGCCCCCCCTTGATTCTGCCCAATCACTCGACACTTCTCTTGGAATTTTCTGGACATAGGGAGAGGCCCGAGAGTGACTGACAGGACCAGAGGATTATGTAACTAATGACTGACACTTAAAGAATATCTGACAAACAACCTGGGGATGAACAAAGGGAAACAAACAGGAGGGGGGTACAAAGAACAAACCATTTTACACTAAACTTTCTGGAAATAACTCATATATCAGAACAAGCAAAGTAAAATCCAAAACATGCACCACCACACTTAACAGTCCCTCCTGCACAGGGAATGCAGCACCCCAGCCCCAGTGGGCCACAGTTGTAAGCTCCTGGTGTTTTTCTAGATTTTCAGTCCAGAGCAGGGCTGATTAGTTGCAAGAAAAAGAAAATCCACAGTCTGGGGAACTTCTCTGCCACAGCAAGCTAAAATCTAACTAAAAAGCAGAGGAGAACTCTCTCCCACTGTCTGTGCTGCAGACAACACAGTCCATGAGAGAGAAAGGGGGGAAGCAAGTGCAGTTTCTGGAAACAAACTGTGTGCTTTTTCTTTCCTCCCTTCGCTCTCGGAACAAGTCTTAAGGTGTGGAAATTAATATCCAGCACAAATAGAACAGAAAACTGGGGATACAAGCATCATAAAGTTACCCTAGGACAACTGTAAACAAACATTATTAGTAAATAAATATTTTATTCTCACAAAGGAGAATATTTTAATTCTAAGCAAAAGAAAGATGTAGGAAATCTTCTAAAACATGTACTGGAATAATGAGCTTCAGCAATGAAGAAAAAAATGGGATCTAGTGAAATCTTTTCTAGCCTCCATCCACATCATGCTTCTTTTTGTTTTGAAATCTTTCTGCTTCCTTGGTAGTAAGCTTTCAGAACAATATAACTTAAAAGCATATGACTTCTTTTTATATTCATATCTATTTACCATGTCACAAGGAGATGAGAATTTCGGCAAAGGAAATAAATGCTACAGCTGGCAAGTTACTCAAGTATCTCATGGGGAATAAGAAGTCATTGTATACCTACAGAACTTGCTACTTTAATATTTTATGCACTTTTTTAACCTGACTTCAACATTTTCAGTATTTAGCTCTGCTGCAAATAATTTGCCAAATATGACCTCCTTATCTGCTACTGTAAGATGTGCAAATTTTAACTGTTTAAAAGGCTTCTTTTATAGAATTACTAAGGTCAGAAATGACATCTAAGATCAATTTCAACCACTGCCACATGTTCACAACTAAACCATGTCCCTAGGTGCCAGTTCCACACATTTTTAAATGCTTCCAAGGATTATGATTCCACTACTTCTCTGGGACTGTTCCAATGCTTGATGATACATAATCAGTCGCTACCATTATCTTCATCATTATTAGTCTCCTCACTAACTATGGAGTAGATATTAGATGCTAATGACAGTTAAAGCAGAAAATTACTGTCACTGACAAAATCAATACATTTGATATCACAATCATTATTAAATCAACTCCACAGGTGCATGAAATATGCAATAGGCAAATAAAAATGATAGCAGAATTAGCAACATGAAAAATATGGACACAGAGAATAGAAGATTATCATCTGTTTTTCTAGGCATGAGAAAGGTCCTTAATCATCCAATTCTACGTCTCCATGCCTTGCTATGATTTTAAATCACAGACAACTTGGTAGACAAAACAACCAAAATACAATCGTTATAAGTAGGATTGGGATTTAGGGATGTTTTGTTGATTTAATTTTTTTCTTACACGTCCTGAAAAGTTCTTTGTACAGTTCTGTTTCAATTTGAAGCAATTCCCTTTATCTCCCTTGCTGTTTGGAGATAATGGCTTCAGATGAGGGAGACCTTATTTAGAACAATATTTTCAACCACTGATCTAAGGACTGAATTGGTCATAAAATGTGGACATGAGCATCTGGTAAATTTTGAAAACATTCCTGATGAAACTTATCCTGACCATACTTCACTGGTTCTTCTTTCTGCCTTTCTTGCTGGAAATTTTGAAAAAGGAATCAGACAAAGCCCTCATTAGACATTAAAAATGTTTTCATTTAACTATTTGATCTTGTCTTAAACATGAGTTATCATTGAAACTGAAACTTACCTTCCTTAGCCAAATATCTGCGGCTAGTCAAGTAAGAAAGAGCCAAGAGTGTCTTCAAGTTTTTATTTCCATTTTGGAACTAAAACCTAACAACTTACTAAATTTCTTTATTGAAGCTGGCTCTCATTAAAATAGATTGCATTAATGAGAAAGCATATCTATATAAATGTTTATATTTTCCTCTATGAAGATGTTTATGTCTGTGCGTATATAATGCAACTAATTTAATGGATACTTTTATTTATAAAAAAGAGATAAAAATTAATTTTAAATTCACAAGTTTAAGATAACTTTTATTTACTCAGGATGTAAGAGTAATAACAGAAAAATTTGGACTTGTACTCCGCGAACTGGAAAGGTTTGGTAGCTTCAAGCATGATCATCTTTCAGAAAAGATGTTGTCTTTTACTTACTATAATTAGTGCAAAAAGGTCACTTTTCTATAACATTAGTGAACAGATGGGTAATGTCTATTGATCTTGCTAGTGGATTTGCAACTTTTGTAGTATAAGTTCACTGCAATAATAGTATAAAAATATTATTCATTTTTGTCATAAGAGAAGATGACAATTACTACAGTTGTGAGTATGAGTATGAAAGAAAGTTAAACTGGTAGCCCTTAAGAAGGACAAAACTACATCGGTGAATAATTCATACACATTTTCTGAAATTAACTATTAGCATTTGCAATTTTGCTTAGATAGTGATTAATATGAGCTACTCTGAGTATTGGATTTATCTTGAATTTCTTGTAAAATGCTGACATTATAAGACTATAAGAAACATTTGATCAGATATGGGGCTTAAAAAAGCTTAGGATTGCTTTTAAAATGCTCATCTTGTCCTAGTTTTGGTTTGCTTTGTTTATTCTCTAATTTCTTATCTGCATTTTTATTTACCTAAAATTATATCAATCTACTTTTTAACGGAAGAAAAGTAGTATAAAAATTGGAAATCTGTATTGATTAGTTCTCTTATTAACCCAGAGTTTTAAACTGGTAATTTTCTTCATAAGTTAAGATTTATAAAACAATATTTTTGTGCTTTCTAAAGAAAAAAAATTCTTTTAAATAAGCAACTTAATTTTCAGCTTTCTTTATACTTCTGGGTTCGTTGGACCACAGTTTCAGGTTTTGCTTAATCATAAACTAGCAAATTAACACACCTTCCACCAATAAAAAAAAACTTATGAAAGTTTATGATATCTAAATGTAGTTAGCATTTGTTAAAATACTTCTGTAAGTATTAAAATAACATTAATATAACAACAAAAAAACCTTGTGTCAAATAGCTTTTAGAAAATCAATCATAAGCTCCAACTTAATGTGGAGAAATAGGTAACTTTCCTGAAAACACACACTCCAATATATATTTGCATACTAATTTATGCCTTTGATTATTATCACTAGCTGTCAGTGGGAAATAAATTATTGTTAGATTTATGGAAATAACTTTAAACCATGTCACAATCAAAACATATTTTTGAGAAAAAGAAATTAAAAATTCATGAAGTATTTATTCCTTAGCCAATGATATCTACTTGTAAGAATGTTGAATGCGACTTTAAATTCTCATTTTCTTTAAGGTTTGACCCCACAGTATAAATTCTAGAGATATTAAAATATTAAATGTACTATCTAAATCCCGAAGAGAACCTACGGAACACTAAAAATAAATAAATAAATAAATAAATATAATAAATACATTTTTCACATCTTTCAATCAGCAAAGAATTGCTAATGTCTGTTTTTATTTCTCAGTGTGAGCAACTGCATCTCTCCTTTCCGTTTTTCATTGCCTTGCCTTGCGTCAGTTCATTTCACCTTTTTATGTCTTCCCTCACCCCCCTAATCTCTTATGCCCCCAGAATCACTGATGTTTCCAATCAGAATTTAATAAAGACTGTCAGTCAAATTTATATCAATAAAATCAGTAAATCTGTAGAGATATATTGATGCCATAGTGTTTGTAAATGGAGTTTTATGGACTTGTAGAAGAAGGGACATTTTGGTTCTCTTTCTTTTCAACAGTTCTCCATGATTTAATTTGCTTTAAGCCTGCAAGCTTTCTGCCTCATCTCATATGGTTTGAGCAGTTCATATCTACAGTTGGACAGTAATATTTCATCAATTTTTTAATCATATATAAGGACTTTCAATAAGTAAAGAAACAATCTGATATGCTCAAGGAAACACAAATTTTATCTACTTGGTTTTGTGAAGAATAGACACCAAAAAAATAATGGAGATAAGTTTGTTGGAAATGTTTTCCTGTGTGTTGCCCAAATGGCAAGTGGAGTGGAGACACTCTGTTTTACTGTTTCCTCTTCACCTCTGTTTTCAGGATATTTTTGATCTTTTTCTCTGCTCACAATCTTTGTAAATATTATCTTTTTGCAACGCGTTTAATGGGTCTCACCAGGATTCACTGTAAAGCATCTATACCGCTACTGCTTTTCTTGTTTATGAATCTATTAAAATCCTGCTCTAGTACAACTGTTTAAGGATATATCAACTCTGGAAAACAGAAAGCAACATGGTCAATCCCCTGTCCAGTGTCTGTTACATGAATTGTTGCATGGTCATGATATTTTACTAGCTTTTACACTTCCAATTAGCAATAGACAAATTTCTGTGAATTACACTTTCATTTACACACTCAGCATGACAGAGTATTCCTTTTTGAATGTATTTGATGCTACTTACCTTTTCATCGCAGAAAATGGCTGTGATGTGTTTTAGGATTTTTCTCCAATATTAAAATGTCAATTACTTATCCCTGCCTACAAACAGCACTATATGGCTTTGAAAATTTAGAAACATCTGCTCACCGGCCCATAAGTGTTACGAAAGTTGGATATTTAAAGCATCTGGTTCTCTACTTTCTTAGTATCATAAAAAAATTAACTGCAATAAATATGTTGTTCCCCTGAAGGAATTTCTTTAATTCTTTAATAATTTTGTGGTGGTCTAGCATGAATGTGAAAGATTTTTGTTTCCTAAGGAAGTTCTAATATAGATTGACAGCTTGGCTGATGAATGGGAGTGTTTCTATGCCTCTAGAAACACAGTCTTGAATCATAAATCCTAAGTGATTGGCCCTTTACTTTTCCAGCTGGCAAGGAGCTAACATCACCTCGTAAGTCAGAAGTTTGGGCTGGGCCCCACAGGGCCAGGCCTGGCCAGACCTTGGTGGCAGGGCCCTGCTTGTGGGACAGTTGTTGAGGCTGGCCGGGTCCCCTCTGTCCTCTCCCGGCTCCTCCTATGGGGAGAGGAGGACTGCAGGCCAGCAGTCTGGCCCTGCACCAGGACCACAGTGGCCGTGCTCTGGGCCTTGGTTGCCAGAGCCACTGGTCCAAAGGAGAAGAGACTTTTTAAAAACTTTTCTCTGGAGCTCCAGGCAGCTGATTCAGGTTTGAGTTGCTTTAGATCTGACCAGGGTGGAGGAGGTCTCGTCCATCAGCATCCCTGAGCCTGCTCTCTCTCTCTCTCCCCCTTCCTCCCCCCACCATCACCTGTGGCCTTGAAGCTCCGGGAGTCAGGTGGAGAGGAGGAAAAAAAAACTCTGGGCAAAGACTTTAACCCTTTTCCCTCCTCCATGGAAGACAGAGTGATTTGAAGTGTAGAGAGACAACATTGAGACAAAGTCAGTGAAAGAACTGAGAAAGACTATTGGAAGATGGGATGG
The DNA here is from genome assembly GCF_009819655.1 of Sylvia atricapilla. Taxonomy (NCBI): domain Eukaryota; kingdom Metazoa; phylum Chordata; class Aves; order Passeriformes; family Sylviidae; genus Sylvia; species Sylvia atricapilla. The sequence continues at coordinate 70,494,394 of NC_089141.1, forward strand.
AGGAAATGGACGTTTTTTACTGGACTTCTCTGGATCTGAATTATGGAGAAATGGACTGTTTTTGTAATATTGTAATGCTACTTGAGGGAATGCAAGTTCTAGCCAAAGGGTTGTGTGTATTAATATACATAAAATTTAATTGAGAATTTTGAATAGAATATGTCCCTGGCTCCTGGGAAAGAATAAGGAGGTCTCTATTTCTTTTGAGATAGAGGTAATTTTAGAGATGGAAGAGAATCCCTGTTTTGAACTAGAAAAGCATTCTTAAAACAATACCCCAAACATCCAGAAAACCATAAACAGCTTGGGAAACTGTTATATGGGTGAGACTGCACAGAATCTGCAAAAATTCAGGGCGGTTGCAGATCTGTGGCCTGAAAGCCACCAGACCTTTTCTTCTGGTGGGTTCTCCATAACCCTAGAGAGGCTCCTCGCCCAAGGTGATGTAGGATCGTGTTTAAATGGTAGAAACTGACTGAAAACCATAGTTCTCTCTCTGTGTTGAGTGGGAAAGTGAACAGTTTGGGGGTGGGGGGCAGAAGGTGTTTGAATATCTCATTTTTTTTCTCTCTCTCTCTTTTTTTCTCCCTAGTGTATGTTAATAAAATCTATCTGTTTTTACTTTTAAGTTGTGCCTGTTTTACCTTTTTATCCCAAAATCCTATCTCCCAGTTGGTAAACAAAATTTGGCGAACGTGAAACCATGACAGATGTTTATTTTGAAAATTCATAAATACAGATGGGAATAGAATTTAAGTCAAATGGCTGAAAGGAAAAAAATATTAAAAAAATAAAAACGTGCTACCTTGTCTACATGACTTTGGTTGCCTCTGGAACCATCAGAGGCCTGGTAGAAATATGGATGTCTGGATTTGGAGTCGGTGCCACTTCCTATCTCTGTTCAGTATGTACTGACTTTTACTTGCATCTTGTCATAACTTGTTTATTGTCCTTACAAGGATCCAAACTGCTGACTGAGTTCCAGGGACTTTCTAGATTAGATATAATGAAGTGTCAAGAAACATTTTGTGCTAGTTTGGAAATTTGCTTCAAAAACTTGACTGTGTCCCTTATTTACTCACATCAGTAGACGATCCTTCTGCTCACTTTCTCAGGGGTTCTCACATTTTTCTAGATTATGCCAGAGTAATTTTATCAATTCTAACTGTCTGACTTCTAATTTAAACCTGAGTGAAACAAATGTCTTGTCTCATATAACTGCCATCAACAAAGTAGCTACTGAATGCAGAAAAAAATCACCTAAATCTTTTGGACAACAGCCTATGTAGTCCATTACCCTTTTTCCAAGGACAAAAGTACATGAAGATTCAATGTTAAAATTAGCAAAACATATGAATGCTAGAATATTTCAGCAAGACTCTCCACTATTTCCTATATTAAATTATCCTCATAGGCAACCTTCTGCTCTATATTATCAACTTAGGCTGTAGGACTGGGCAAGTATCCTTGTCCAAACATCTTTCCTTTAACACCAATAAAGTCAAAAGGAGATGAAAAACCTGTAGATCAAAAAGAAATCCCCCAAATCCACAAGCAACAACAACAAACCCAAAACAAAAGGCCCCAACAAAAAAATTAAAAACAATAAAAAAGCACGGGATACCTCAAATGTCAGGATTTCCATAGAGCTGATTAAAGTGTCATTCTTTCAGGAACAGATAGTTCAAGTAAGAGGTAATTATCACAGTGCACTATAAAAAGCTACTTATTGAACCACTCAGCTGTGAAGCTCAGACCTGGCTAGTTATAGGTTTTGAGCCAAATAAATTCCAATCTGACAGATATCAAGGACTCAGGCTTTCACTGTTCTTTTCTCTCTCCAAAACAATATCATTTCAAGAAGTAGTGGTTGGTGTCAGCTTCTTCATTTAAATAAATGGTCTTGAATTATGAATGTTTATTCACTCCCAACAATTCAAATTTGGGAGTGAATAAACATTTCTAGTTCAAGACCATCAAGACTGTATTGCAAATACCTCTCTCTGTAGATATAGATATAGATAGATATAGATAGATATAGATAGAAATAGATAGATATAGATATAGATATAGATATTGATATAGATGATATAGATGATATAGATGATATAGATGATATAGATATAGATAGATATAGATATAGATATAGATATAGATATAGATATAGATATAGATATAGATACAGATGTAGATAATATAGGTGAGACAAAATGCCATATCCTGTATGGGGCAAAGGGTTCCAAACCTGGTTGAAATACTGAAGGTCTAGCAGCAAAATGTAGCAGGATTTATTAAACTTTCATCTGTGCTTGTGTTTCCTCTCTTCCTTCGATAAACAGCTTAAAAAACAACATAGCTGACTGCAGCTGGCTGGCGACCCCAGCTCTGAAGTAGCCTCTCTAGTGTTTCTAGTGGTCCTCCTGGGCATGGCATACATAGTGTGAAAGAGTTAACTTTGCAGGAAAGACTTTGGTTGCTGCCATGTGGAAATGCAGGAAGCCTATGAGAAGTCATTCAACAGAACAAAATCAGCCATGGTACCTTAGTGACCTAAGAATAGCAGAGTAGCAGGTAATAATATAATTGAAGTTGTTTCTAAGAAACAATAATTTAAAAAAGCAGTTCTCCTTAGATTTTTCCAAGAATTTGGAGGTTATGGAGTTCATATCTGAAGATTTCATTCACACCCTTGTACTTTAGAAATAATGATGGATGTCTTCTTCATTATCCTGCTATTTCTTGATCTCATTTATTCTACTGAGCTCTATGGCAACTGGTGGTAAAGAGTTCTGCAATTCAAGTATAGAGTGTAAAATATTCATCCTTTTATTTATTTCAAGGAAGGCATCTGATAATTGTATTAGAATTTTTGTGCTGGGAGAAATAGTAAATCGTAGTTAGGTTGGAAAAGACCTATAAGAGCATGTAGTCAAACCACTAGATTGAGTCCAACTTCTATACTAATTTTCTCTGTATTCAAAGTGTTATAAACACATGCGATAACTTACATTATTATCTCCTTTTCAAGGTGAGGGTTTTCATTTATTTAGCATATTTTACTTGTTAAGATGGAAACCAATGGAAAAATCAATAAATTTAAAAACATTATTGTAAGGATATATTTTTCAGTTTTCATTAGTTTTTTTCTTATCAGCATTAAATTGCATCTTTCATTTTGTTACATGGGCATTTGAAATCACGATACTTTTCCATATTTCATTGTGTTTTGTTTTACTTTTGACTGCCCTGATCAATTTTATATCGACAGCAAATTTTGTCCTTTTTATATTTGAACAATATGAATGCCCTTGTAATTTATGTATATCCTGTAGGATTCTATGAATTTCTGTTTCCCTTGAGTAATCTGAGTCCTTGTTTGTGTAATTAGTTTCCTAGAATCATTTTCTATTGTGAGACCTTGTTTTGAATCTTTGATACCACTCTGATTGAACTAGCATGATTAGCTTCATTATTGAAGCTAACAGAACTACAGAACACTCAAGCCTTTCCCACCCTGACTGTACTCTGAAAAGGAAAACAAAAAGCAGCACATCATAGAATTATAGGATCATAGAATGATTAGGTTTGGAAGGAATCCTAATGATCATCTAGTTCAACCCCTCAGCCATGAGCAGGGATGACATTCACTAGATCAGGTTGCTCAGGGTCCCCTTCAGCCTGGCCTTGAATACTTCCAGGGATGGGACGTCTGCATCCTCTCTGGGAAACCTGCTTCAGTGCATCAACACCTACACAGTAAAGAATTTCTTCTTAGCATCTGATCTAACGTTCTCACTTTCAGTTTAAAAACTTTCCCTCTTGTCCTGTCACTATCTTCCCATGTAAAATGTTCCTCTCCTTTTTTATAAGCCCTTCCAAAGTACTCATAGGCCACAGTGAGGTCTCCCTGGAGCCTTCTCTTCTCCAGGCTGGGCAACCACAGCTGTCCCAGCCTGTCTGCAAAGGAGAGGTGCTCCTGCTCTGTGATTATCTTTGTAACCCTCCCCTGGACCCAGTATAACAGTTCCATGTCTTTCCTGTGCTGAGGACCCCAGAGTGGGATGCAGTGCTCCAGGTGGAGTCTCATGAGCATAGACTAGATGGGGACATTATCTCTCATATTATCACTAATTCTATGATAATATAATCTAAAGATGGTTTGTGTAGCAAATAAATCATTTAACTGGCTTGTAGTTTCCTGATTGCAATAAACACAAAAAATCCCAAAACCAAAACAAAAACAAAAAACCCAAAAAACCAAACCAAAACAAAAAAACCACTGTTTCGAGACTGAGATTAATCCAAATAATAAATCCAGCCAGACAACTCAACATTTTTTTCTTTTTTTTTTTTTTAAGTCTTGGTTTCTTTGTACACTGTGTGTCCTATCCCATCATGATAATTTTGGTTATTCTTCTGAACACAAACAATGACATTGAAAAATGCTAATAAAGGGGTATACATAAAACATGTATCTTTTTTTTAAAATATACATTCTAGTAGACTTCAAGCAGCTGTATTGACAGCTCGTTCTGTCAGATGGGAAACTAACACCAAAAAAGGAAAGAAAAATTAGACATGATACAAGTGTAGATATACCTCCACGTACATAAATTATTTAATTTTTTCCCTCAATGTGATAACATTTCAGAAATATTAGAATGAGTTTTTGCTCATATTTAGATAAAAGCAGCATCAGAGTTCTTGAAGTTCTTTATGCTAACCTTTTTGTCCTAGTTTTCCCACTCTCTAGTTTATTTGCCTTTCCTAGTATAGATGGAAGTATAATTATCCCAGGAAGTGTTCAGAATAAAATAATCTGATCAAAATCACAAAGAAATTTAGCAACAAAACTAAATGTCTGTTGTAGTTTTAATTTGGTTTCCTGGCCAATGCACCATTTATGTCATGGTTTCACATTCGCCAAATTTTGTTTATCAACTGGGAGATAGGAATTTGAGAGAAAAAGGCAAAACAGGCACAACTTAAAAGTAAAAACAGATAGATTTTATTAATATACACCAAAGAAAAAGAGATAAAAAAGTATTGAGACATTCTGAGATATTCAAACACCTTCCCCCCATGCCCCCCCCACCTCCAAACTGTTCACTTTCTCACTCACCACAGACAGAAAACTATGATTTTCAGTCAGTTGCCACCATCTAAACACAATCCTACATCCCCTTGGGAGAGGAGCTTCTCTAGGGTTATGGAGAAGCACCACAGGAAAAGGTCTGGTGGCTTTCACAGATCCACAACCGCCCTGAATTTCTGCAGATTCTGTGCAGTCTCACCCATATAACAGTTTCCCAAGCTTTTTATGGACTTCCACACGTTTGGGGTATCGTTTTAAGAATGCTTTTCTAGTACAAAACAAGGATTCTCTTCCATCTCTAAATTCACTTCTATCTCAAAAGAAATAGAGATCTCCTTGTTCTCTCCCAGGAGCCGGGGACATATTCTATTCAAAATCTCAATTAAATCTTACGTATATTAATACACACAACCCTTTGGCTAAAGCTTGCATTCCCTCAAGTAGCATTACAATATTACAAAAACAGTCCATTTCTCCATAATTCAGATCCAGAGAAGTCCAGTAAAAAACGTCCATTTCCTCCATCCCATCTTCCAATAGTCTTTCTCAGTTCTTTCACTGACTTTGTCTCAATGTTGTCTCTCTACACTTCAAATCACTCTGTCTTCCATGGAGGAGGGAAAAGGGTTAAAGTCTTTGCCCAGAGTTTTTTTTTTTCCTCCTCTCCACCTGACTCCCGGAGCTTCAAGGCCACAGGTGATGGTGGGGGGAGGAAGGGGGAGAGAGAGAGAGAGCAGGCTCAGGGATGCTGATGGATGAGACCTCCTCCACCCTGGTCAGATCTAAAGCAACTCAAACCTGAATCAGCTCCCTGGAGCTCCAGAGAAATGTTCTTAAAAGTCTCTCCTCTTTCGGACCAGCAGCTCCAGCAACCAAGGCCCAGAGCACGGCCACTGTGGTCCTGGCGCAGGGCCAGACTGCTGGTCTGCAGTCCTCCTCCTCCTCCTCTCCCAGTAGGAGGAGCCGGGAGGGGACAGAGGGGACACTGCCAGCCTCAACGACTGTCCCACAGGCAGGACCCCCTCAAGGCCCGGCAGTCCTGGTCCCGGTGGGCCCAGCCCAAACCCCGACTCACGAGATGGCATTACCTTTCTGGTGGTCGGAAAAGGAGAGGGAAAAAGTCACCAGAACTTGTGGTTTAAGACTGTGTTTCCAGAGGCATAGAAACACTCCCATTTGTCAGCCAATCTGTCAATCACAATCCATGCTAGAACTTCCTTTAAAAAAAACTTCACATTCATGCTAAACCATCACATCGTCAAAATCATATGCTGTAAAATAAGTGATCAGTAAGCTCCAAAAAATATGTTTTAGTATCTCACTCTATCACATTATTAACCTCACTCTGACTTTCAGAAGTGTTCATTTGGATTAGGAAATTGCAGAAATCTATCTCTTCTTGAAATCCTGAAGCTGATCTGATTACAGCTATCTTCCCATCTTGAATTTGGCACTGGTATTAACAAATATATTTTCCAGTATGCTTACATATATATTTATGTATATGTAATATCAGATAACATGGTTTACTGAGCTCATTGAAAATGTATAAAAATGGTTTTTATGAAGACATAAGCTTTAACTTTCACCCACCACACAAAAAAAGCCACCAAAAAACAAAACAAAACAAAAAAAAAGCCACCAAAAAAAAAAACAACCTTCATATCTCCCTGCCTTATAGAATAGTTCATTTCAGAGAGGTGCTTACACTGTCTTAAATGGCCTCAGAAATTTTATTAAGATGCTAGAACAAAGCATCAGCTCAAAACTGCTAAGGTTTCTGTCTTAGTAAAATATCAAGAACTACTTTTCTATTGATCAGGAAAAAGCTGGAAGACATCTCTGAAAGTTTTTGAGGCAGACATTCCTGAGAAAAAAAATTAGATATATTGAGGAGACATTTTTAGGAGTAAGAAGGAAAGTAAAATGTACAACCCTGAATTTTAATTCTTGAGAAATTAAGAACTGATGATGCAGAGAAAACCACAGTATGTTAACTTCAGCAGCCTGATGTCCTAAATCAATTGTTTGACTAATTTGTTTTCTTGCTTGCTGGGACAGCCTGGTTTAGCCCCATGGCTTCACAGAACCAAGAAATTTACCTGGCCAAAAATCTCTTGTCTTTACACAACTTAAGTATAGATTGTTTATCGAGACTAAAAGAGTTCTGATTGTCTACTCTTTTGTTTCCATTTTCAAAGAACTGGGTAAGATATTTTAAGAAATAGGGTGTTCAGAATTCTGGTTTCATCTCCACCTGGAAGTAACTTTCCTCGCCAAGACCCAAGATCAAGAATTAGGGTCTGACTTAACAGGCAAAATCTATAATTTAGACATTTTCTATCCATCCCTGTCAAAATTTCTTAAATGAAAATGTTCCTTGGTTCATGTTCTGAACTTTAAAAAAAAAAATACTATTAATAAAAAGGGAATTGTTCTTTGATATTCACTGAACCTGATTAAGGGATATTTTCTAATTTTTGTTTCTTTTTGAATTTAATCTGAGAATATTATCAGTAAGAATCCTACCAGTCTGTTCTTACTTAGCCTCTTTTGACAGATTTTTAAATGTTGCTGTTCACCATTCACCAGTCTTCACATGAGAAAGGCAAGAAGGAGGGACAGGAGTGGAACACGAATGGTTAAAAAGACATTTCCTAATCCATGACCTAATGTAGTCAAAGAATTTTAAGATACATGTTTTAATTTCAGTAATAGAGGTTTCTTATAAAAGAATTAAAATTTTCCTTTAGATTTCCATGTTCTTTCTGGTTCTAGGTTGTTCAACGGGAAAATATCTGAAAAATAATCACATTTGTGAGCAGCAAAATTCCAGAAAAATATAAGAAAAACAACAGTGACATGTTTTTCATTAGTAATTTTAGAACAGGGAGAGATGTTTTACATAATTATTACAATTTTTTAGTAAAATATAAGAAAGGAATAAGGTAATTAATTTTTGTGAAACTCAAAATACATACCAAAGCACTGCCATTGTCTTCATCTGAAGTCATTGTGACAGTTCTGGTCATGAAATGAAATGAAATGAAATAAAATAAAATAAAACAAAATATCATATCAGAGGAAAAAAAAACCCAAACAAATAAACCAAAAAATACTAACAACAAACTAATATTAAACAAATGATACGGCATCAACATCAGTAAACGTTTTGTCCTTTCTTGCCTACATAATTCACAATTTGAAAAATCTTTCTGAACAATAATTTAAGGTAAGGTAATACAACATCTTTTTATACAAAGAACATTTCAGAAAGAACAGTTTGTATTTAAAAGACAATGCAACTAAATGTAAAGAAACATTCCAAGATGTACATCTTAGTAGAGCACACCAGACAGACACCTTTATTCTTGATCACTACATCTGTTTTCTAAATTAAAACATGATCTCTACACAATATAAACAAATAATACAGACAAAATATCATCTCTTTCTAAAACATTTTAATTTAAGAGATTCTTGAGTCATAAGTATGCTAACAAAGCTGTTTTGTATGTGTGAAAGTAAGAATGGTATTAGATCATACCTAGTTTTGATTTGTATGATAAAGAATAAATCACAAGAGAAACTTCCCTCCGTGGAAAACCAGAACCCTACAATGTCAATAATTTGGGATTAGCCACCGTTTTAAAATGAAGATGACTTGTCAAAAACTACATTTTTGAAAGTGGGAAGAAATGGAGGACTCTTGCATTCTACACTGTTAGTGGTTTTGGTTTTTTTCTCATCTACAACAGATGAAACAGACACGTGCAAGCTTTGTTCAGCTGAATGTTAATTTGGATTCTGGTGGTTCACACAGAAATGAGAAAAGCTGCAAGTACAGTGCCTCAGGAGAGACTCGGAGGCTCAATGCTATGTTAGAGATGTGATGGAGACATATGCCCTGAAGATCCAGGGAGGACTGCGTGGAGTCTGTTTCAAAAAAGGAGAAAGTGAAAGCTGTAGGACTAAAATAAAATCTGTCCTTGTATACAGACCGTAGGAAAGGAAAACAAATTGCTTACGAGTCATTTAAAATGCTTATCAGAGAAGTGATTCAAATTTTCTCTGTATCAAAAGTTACATTGTTCTAATTCATACTCTGATAAAAGTCTAGAAATTCAAAGACTATGTTGATGTTAGTGAAATATTCATTGTAAGGGATAGGGGAGGTAAATCCACCTCAAGCAATTTATTTTTCAATGAATTGCCGCTCTACAGAGATTTGTTTCCCTGTATAGATTGCACTATATATATTGCACTCTCTATACTGTGTTCAAGGTGCAGGTTGTGAAATCCAAAAGTTTATTTTATGTACACTTAAACATTTGCAAATCCAGCTAAGAAAATTTAGTGAAAAACTGAAGGTATTTATGTAGGAAAGCTGGACAAGGGAGCAAGAAGAAAGAATGTGATTTCTAGATGAAGGTGCAGAATAAACCATTGGTTATTGTGCCATTCACTGGTCTTTTCAACTAAAAATTTGAAAGTCTACCATATGCAAAACAAGGTAAAGCGGCTAGTGAACTGCATGAATGCTCATCTTGAGGATTATATGTAGAGTTGGTTTCCCTGGGGAAGAAGAGAACCCTAGAAAAATGCCTTGGGAAAACCAATTTGAAATACAATAAGGAAAGAACCTTATTCACATGTTCAAGTATGAAAATGTTTCTAGAAGGTTCCTTGTCCTCCATGTTATCTAGGCTAATTTTTGGTGTAAGAATTTTAATATTCATAATTGTTTTCCCCCAATGGACCCTTCCCTCAGATCCCACATTAATTCTCCACCCACACTGGGTGTGTAAGTACCCCTGTCTGACCCTATACCTTACCTTTTGCCTTTGGCCCTTTGTTAGTGCCTTGGTCCAGTTTGTTCCCATACAGTGAACACCTTACTGTTTGTTGTTTTCAAACACCTTATTGTGTGTTATTAAAATTACTTTTTGGACAGCTGGATCAAAGCTGTCTATCTCACCATTAAGTCACCACAGGGCTGAGTCCTAAGGAAACTTAAAGGGGTCTGATCACCTGGGCTCGGACCCTTGGGAGTTTCAATTATTTAAGATCACCAGTATATAAGATATATAAGTTAAAATACACCCCCCCCCCTTGAATCTCTCAAGGAGATGGGTGGCAAAGTTCCTAATTTAGGAACTCTCTCAGGGTTTAAAAATAGAGTAAATGCTGAGCTGCACAGATTTTCAGTACTCAGTCACTTCCTATGTGTAAACAGATATGTTTTCACCTGGAAGGGCCTGTTTTTGAAAAATGAGATGTCTCTAAAGGGCATGTAACTAAATTTCACCCTGGATTCTTAAATACCACTTGAGTCAAGCACACTGATTTTTTTTTTTTTTTTTTGTTTTCCCTACAAATATACAGATACTTTTGAAACCCTACCTTAGTGTGATGAAAAATTCATAGCTATTAGGCAGTCTTCTTTTAATTGCTCTCTCAGCTTTCTTCACAATTACATTGTTCTCTTAATTATATAATTAAAACAAAATGTTTATTTTACCAAAGATAAAGTCATAAATCAAGGTACAGGGAAGTTTCTAAAGATAACTTCAGGCATATTTAGTTCTTCAAGAGTTTGGAAATTTCAAAGCTTACATAGCTGTAACTGAACTAATAAAATCTCAGTAATTGTCCATTTTAATTGGCCTTCAGCATTCTTAAATTGAAAGCAATTATGTAGAGTTAGAGAACTGAAGTACAGTGTGAGTCTTGAATTGTCCCTCTGTATAATTATATACAGAAATATGCTGAATATCGGCTTGCTCATAAATGAAGTGCTGAGGAAAAAGAGCTAATCAAAAGTCCATATTATAAAGTCAGTAGTTTTCCTTCTGCAAAACCCACACGTTTAATATTGGCACTTCATGAGCAGTTCACACTACTTGTACAGCAGCAAAAGAACTAAAGGGTAATGGGTGGTTGAGGAAGTGACCCAAAAGAAACATGACCACATTAGTATGCCAGAGCACAAAAATGTAGGAGAATGGAATACAGGTGACCTCACCCCTGATAAGTAACACTGTGTTAATTAACCAATACAGCCTCACCCCGATGAGTCACAGCTATATCCAATAAGGATGAGTGAGATAAAAAAGGGGGGTTAGCTAGTGAGGAAAGGATCATCATGAGGGAATATCCTTAAGGAGCATGAAGGAGAGAATTATAAAGCAGGATTCTGAGGAGAGAGAATCACTGCTGTGAGGTCAGTCTGGCTCTGCAGTTAGAGCCTGTTGTTGGAACCTGCAGTCATAGTCTAGCCAGGTAAAAGCCTGCAGTCAGAGTCTGCAAACTAATACCTGCAGTCACAGTTTAGCAGAAAATAACTAGCAGTCAGAGGCTGCAAGGGAAACCTACAGCAGGAGCTTGCTGCAGCTAGAGTCAGTGAATACTTGAAGTTAAGATGACTAAGCTGTGAAGAAGAATAAACCAGGACCCTTTTAATGCTGTGTTTAACAAGAACTCTGTGCCTTGGCTCATTTTTACCCTCTAATGAGAGGGCTGCTGCAACACAAAAACACAGCTATATTTTTAGGAGCAATACAATTTTTTCCCTTTTTAATTTTTTTCCTCATAGCATATAAAGTTGTCTAGAAGGACAGTGATGGAACACAGCATGCTCTAACATCTGACAGATTTTCTATGTTATTACTAATATATTTATCTGTGTGTATATAGATGTGTATGTAGAACAAACACCAATCCTATCTCCCAAAAGAGCCTCAAAAGTAGTCTAAGGTGGTTCAATGTTTTTTTCATTGCATCATCTGGAAAGTTTTGATAGAAAAAATTATTACCTCTGACTGATCTCAACAAATAGCAGCGTCTTTTGCAAACCTACTCTAATTAGCTATTTCTGTTCATTGTCAAGTCAGAGGTAGAAGTCCCCTGAAGAATAATCAGAAAACAGATTGTTGAGGGATTTGGGGGTTTAAACATGTAGAATGAACACTCTAGATCAGTTCAGCATAGTCCAGATTGTCAGTTCATAGATTTTTCAACTGTACTGATTTCTTTAACTGGGAAATTGTTACTCAGGCAACTGTAAAATCCGAGAATCACAGAGTGGTAGAGTGGGAGGGGAGTTCTGAGATTTTTTGATCCAACTTTGCTTCAGCTTAGTCACATTGCTCAGAACTGTGTTTGCTCAAGTGTTCAATGCCTCCAAAGAGGGAGACTTCATGACCAATAAATAGTGTATTTAGCTATGCTTAATGTAATTAGAGGAACCAGAAAGAAAGGTTCTAGGACACGGCCTAGAATTTACAATCTTCATACACCTTTAGTACTTCCTTGTAGATCTGTGGCTGCTCTAGATACAACTCAGGATTTAGATTTGGGACATTAAACGTGCTTTATGGGCTCTGGCATGAATTTGTTGAATTACAAATTTGTAATTTGTTGAAATTTTAATTGTTATAATGAAAAGACACTAAAGAAGGACCCTAAGAAAGTGTGCACAAAGAATACCATACCAGAATTGAAGCTGTGACTACACTAAAATTTATTCTTAATTGTTTTGGTTATACAGATGATGTTCTAAAACACAGACCATAGTATTCAGTAATACTGAATTCTCAGTGAGAAAATCAAATTTTCATTAGTTATTTTTTCTTTGTTTTTAATATCTTAAGTTTTGGGATCCATGTAAGCTTTATTAAGATGGCAGCTTCTTTGTGAAGAAATACATGGAATTGCTGGTGCTCTTGTATTCAGTTCTTTTGAAACTTCTATGTGTTATAAAACTGTTTCACTGTGGGTTTTCCCTCTCTAGTTAAAATACACACACACATGTATATATATTGATAAATTATGTTCTTTTAGAAGAACTTGAGAATATAGAAGGGAGAAAATTTGAGGTTTTTTCCTTGGTTTGAGCAGCTGCATAGAGACTTCAGAAAAGAAGGAGGAAGACTGAACCTCTAAGAGCAGTGAAGAATGCTCACAGGAAAAACTTTCCAGAATACAAACACCTTGGAAAGTTCCTTTAACTTTCGAGTGTTCTCATTAAGAAAGAGATAGTGGCAATCCATCTCACAAGTCTGAATGCTATAAGGCACATAATGAACCTTTTAACTTTTGATTTCATCTTTTTATTTTGGACAATTTCTACTAGTTATTGATGTTTTAAAATTGTCTTTTTACCTATGATGAGGACCATCATATAAAAATACTTTTTGCAACTGGTTCTAAATTACACATTTTATGTGAGAGGAGAAGCTAAACTGTTCCTTTCAGCTCTATGTTCTCATCCTATGAGACTCCTTGGAACAGTTTAGACTTTAGCGCTGCTTACTTCCCAGAGTATTTCTACTGAGTGTTAATTTTCCATATTTTCAAGGTGTGGGGTTTTTTGGGGTTTTTTGAGGTTTTTTTAGCCTAAAATAAATTTAGCTGTTGTACTGCTGCCCACCAGATTCAAAGACATTATATGAGTGCCCAAATCTCAAGTTTCCTGTATTGTAACAATGGACATATTATCTATTGTCATCATAGCGAGACACTTGGAAAGGATTTAACTTGTGTTTTTTTTTCTATTTGCGAGCTAGTTCTCTAATTTCACCACAAAGATTTTCTCTGTACTCTGTGGAAACATGCAGGACATTCAGGAGATTGATTCATTCCATTCTACATTTACAAAATATGTGAGATTATTGCCTCTGGAGCAATCCATTACAAATGCTGTTGAGTAAATGATCAGGTCAGATTAGATAGCAAGATTTTAGATAGCTGGAGATATTACACGGACCTCACACTGACTGTTCACTTTTACAGACTATCTCATAGTAAGCTTATTTTCCCAGTCTGATCAAATGTTAACAGAGATATGGACAGATTTTTGATCAGGTTTGTTTGCTGGGTACTTTTTTTTGTCTGATATCTGTGTATGAAAAATAATGAGATATGCAAACTCTTTATACGTGTTTAAAGCATAGCATATTTTTGTGATGACATTTATATTCTTTCATTAGTTATTTGAGCTCATGTCTCATACGTCTGTAAACCTAATGTCAGGGCTTTAATACAAAGAGCAAATGTATGTGACTATGTATGATTCAGTCATAAATAAATTCTCCTCTACATTTTGCTAAACTGAGTGATATGTATATGCTAGCAAACATAGACTTATTTTTGCAGATTAAATTGGATTAAAACTGTCTAATTCAGGTAATGCTACCAAATACCTCTGGATATCTGCTGCCACCAGCATTATTATTTCACTTCCTTACATAGGATTGAACTCAGCAATTTACAAGCTCTGAAATCAAAAGCCTACTTCAATGAAAAATTTCATATATAGTTGAAAAAAAATGAATGCTTTGAGTTTTGGAAACAGAAATCAGCCTTTATTTAAACCCTATTTTCTTATTATATCCACATCAGAACCTATTATTTGGAATTACTTCTGCAACCATATCTAACTAACAAATGTTTACAGTTGTACTGCCTATGAGGTCTCCCCCTGGTTTTAATATCTTAATGTTCTGAAAAATTATGTCATGATTTTAAGATCAGGACAGCATTTTCTTTGATGAAAAACCCAACTGATTCTTTAGGAATGCTTTAAAAAGAGGTGTTTACTCTGTATAAATGGGGATATTTCAGCTCTATATAGTTGGAAAAGGTGTCTGGGGTTTAAGGGGAATTTTTTTTCTTTTCTTTTTTGTTTTTACAGTACAATAAAATTAAACCCTAAATAAAGGTCAAGATGGTGCCATCACAAGAGACTGCCCTTGCTCTGGAAAGCTCTTAAGTAATATATCATCCTGAGAAGTTTTTCTTACTTGTAGTTATCAAGGGAAAGTTGTGTTTTAGGCAAACCAAATCTTGACACATGGTGTCTGGTTAATTTCTGTCTGAATGCTCCTTAATTCATTCAGCCTTTTTGGTTTTTGTTTTTGGTTGTTTTTTTTTTACATTTTCCCTTTCTGTACCTGTTTGGGCAGTATTTAATATATTTGTGATGCTCTGCCTCTACCAAGGAGTGGCTGTGTTATTTATAAAATGGGAGCAAACTCTACATGGGCAAAATTAATGAAAGAAAAAAAATAAGATGAAACTTTCTGTACTATCAGCTCTTATTAGCTATGTCAAATCTATTGCATACCACGTTGCAAACCTGTCCTACATAAAATATTCTGACAATCACATTAATTTAGGAAACACAAAAGTTTGACTGCACATAAAATGTTACTAAGCAGCAACTATAATACAGTAACAAAATGTGGAAGCTTAGTTCCATGTAGTTATCTGACTGTGGGTTTAAATTTCCAGTCCAGTCACCACCACCATTGCTGGCAACTGAAAACTCCCCTCTTCAAAAAGGAGAATGAGATAGATGTCATAGCAAGCATAGGTTTTAACTCATCTTTCTAGTGTGCTTTATGATCTTATGACAGATGTTATTTTGATTTTACCAAAGACTGAAATAATGGTAAGAGTTTCTGAAGGCATTTAAAGATTGACTTAGAAAAACTTTTAATGTACATATTCAATCCAGGTTACATCCTATTTTATAGATATTGTGTCATTTTATATGTATTTAGAGGCAAACCACAAATGTCTATCAACTGTGGGTATTTTTTATCAGGACTGCATTCAACACACAACATCAAGGCCATAGGCTTTGGACCTCTAGTACTGTAAGTTTTCTCTGTAGCTGCATAGTGAGACAAAACATAGGTTTAACTTTAAATTTGATGAGGTTAGATACATAGCATTTGTTTTCTTTTTCCTCATTGTAACTTTTTTGTAGTGACTCTTCTTCAACAGTCAAAATAGAAAATATAAGCAATCATGATTATAAATGAAAGCAAAATTAAAGTAGTCTTATCTATCTCAAAATGTATTCCAAATAGCTGAAATGTGATAGTTCCTCAATCTCTCTTCAATTCCTCTAATTTCTACCGTGTATTTTCACTATTTATCATTGTTAATTCTAGTATTGTTCAAACTTCAATGTAAAAATCATTCATGTAGCCAAACACAAGCCAAAGGACAAAAGCAAATTAAAAAAATAAGTAAAGATAAGTGAAGGTTTACAACTATGAAAAGAGAAGAAATAGGTCTTTTTCACTGAAAATAATAGGGGAAAAGAAGAAGAACAGGAGAAAATGTTTAGAGGCATGAGGATAACACTGTCATATATGGATGTTTCAACTTCTTAGGCTTCCCAGATAATGCTAATGAGTAAGGTGGAAAACTGAATTAAGTTCCTATTCATCACATTTATAAGTACTGTCACATTCAAACTCTTGTTACTCAAAAAAAGAAAAGAAAGGAAAAAAAACCCAACCCAAACCAAACCAAAACACCAAAAAACCAAAACCAAAACTAAAACAAGTTCACCGAAAAACAACAACAACAAAAAAACCCCACACTACTATATTTTCAAAGCAAAGAATTTATTCTCAGTCTAATAATACTGAAAATATGGTATTAGAGACAGAGCTGTTAAGCAGGGATGTTATATATGTGTACACTTTTTCTTAGGTGTTGTGCATATCCTTTCAGTGAGCCTTGTATCTGAGGTTCATACTTGTCAGTTTTTGCAAAGAAAAAGATGGATGGTGAGTTGTGACAAGACATTAGCAATATAAAGTGTTCTCTGACAGAAAAATCCTAGTTATTGTAGCATCTTCTTTCTGCTTAGTATTATGCCCTAAAAAAAAAAAAAAAAAAAAGCATTTTCCTTCTTATCACAGACTTCTTGCTTCCCAGCTGATGACTGTAATTTGTAAAACATCTGCAGCCTTATTTGGCATGAGAGTTTGTTGTTTCTTACACAATGGCCACCTAATTTTCTCCGACCTTTCCTATGCTTGTAGTTCAAGAATCTGAAGCTGCAATAGGTGAGGGAATAGTTGACCACTAAAGTTGTTTAAACTGAGACTGATACAATCTCTGAAAGCCCTGTGTCCCAGCACTTTGTATGTTGTATAGTGCCTGATGGTTTTTAGTAGTAATGGCAAAAATCCTTGTTCCATGGTGAAATTAGCAAAATTGCAGACAGAAAGTTGAGTAATGGAGCTATGATGCTTCATGCCTAATACTGGTAAATTTACACTTTTCTCATATCTATTAAATGAGAAAATGAGAATATTATTTTCATGAAAACAGCTTATGGATTTGTCATTTTAAATGAGCTATACAAAACCAGAAATTTGTAGGAATGGCCTAACCATAACAAAGACACTACCTTGAGTGAGAGTTTAGAGAAAAAGGTAAGAGTTGTAGTAAATGTCCTGTGTAAAGGTTTTTGTAACATTTTATTTTAATGGAAAAATAAAAAACGGAGAAATAAGGCATGTCATAGTGTTTTTTTCAAGACAGCAGTAGTATGTAATGTCACAAAAAAAAATTGAATTGAATGTCAATTGCCATTGTAAACCTGTTGTTTTCTGCCCTGTAGTCAGGAATTGTTTGCACTTTGAGTTATACTTAGAGCTTTTTTAAAGCAGGATGAGTTAATCATTTTGATTTAATCTTTGTCAAGATCTTAATTACATATTTGGGTGGCGTGAAGAAGCTGTCATATAATTTATGAGAAGATCCAGAGGACAAACACTACAATAGTCTTATATATCTGTTTTGATTTTTACCTATATTATAAGTAAATAAATCTGAATGACTTGTATTTTATACTGTTGCACTAAGAAGTTCAAGAAGGAAAAAATATGTAATTTTAAATATTATGGAAAAGTATGTATTCTACAATACATCTCATAGGAGTATTTAACTTAAAATAGGAAAAAGGATTTTGTGATTGTCATGAATTCCAACATGCCTAGAAGCTAATGCTTTTTATTTTCAAAAACTTCAAGCTGATTTTGGTTTTACTTGTTATATGAAGCATATAAACAATAACTATAAATATATTTTGAACAAATGAAGTAAAAGTTTACACTATAATTCAAAGTGAGATATGGAGTTTTTTAAACATCAACGCGGAATAAAGAAGCACATTAAAACTTCATGATAGAGGAGATGAAAATTACTATAAAATTGAGACCAAGTTTACTGTATTATTAATATAAAAAAAAAAAGCTTCACTGCAGACATCTGATTCTCAATGCCAGACTAAAAGTTTAAGTTAAGAGAATCCATTTGCAATATTCATTAAATCTTGAATCACATTAATATAAAAGAGAAGAGATGGAAGAGAGTACAAATAAAATTTTGGTGTGTGTGAAAGCTTAATGATTTAAGATTTTCATTAAAGCATTTTTTTTCCTCAGACTAATACCACCATGGTCCTTCCCTTAAAATGCAAGATAATCAAAACAAGACTCTGTCCCTGTACATTTGTAAAGAACCTAGTATTTCTGTAGCCTACTGTGAAAGCAGTCTGTTTCTGATGGAGCTGAACCTAAAAGGATTTATGCTGCAGGTTTAAACTAGCAGGTATGAGGAAAAAAAAAATGCACTACTGATGAAGAAAATTGAGACCAACACAAGTGGATTGGGAACACTTTTGTAGAGATCAATTCCCACATGGTTTCTAGCAGTGGACTGCTGGAGACATACATCAGTCAAAAAAAATCCTTGAATATATCACTGATTTACATCTTAAAGATGATTAATTTATTATTAGAGTTTCAAATAGGCTACAACTGCTGTAAATTATTGAGAAGGATTGCTACAAGATCTTGCATATTTTTATTTCAAAGAGAATGAGCAGCGTTTTTCATTTGGATAGTGTCTCCTTAGGAAACAGATATCACATTTCAACAAACAGATGGATGTATTGCTATAAAATATGGTGCCATAATTTTCTGGAACATGTGTGCTGTAACAAAGCGACTGTGTAGGTGCTCTTTCTGAGCTCCTAGATGGCAAGATGAGAACTTTTATTAGCAGCTTCAGGGCCATAACAGACTACACTGACAAATCATGCAGTTCTTGAGTCCTGATTCCTAAATACCATACCTGAATAGATGTGGAAGGTCAAAGTTGAATCCAGTGGATTTCTGGGGCCCAGAGGTTTCTCCTTCCCAGCTTACTTGAATACTGGCAATATCTCTAAGTTGTTCTGATACCCAAGACCACGCCTTGGGCCTTTTCCTTAATAAGTGTCTCAGATCTTGTGAGTTTGAAGTTGCATGTCTCCCTTAATTAACAGCTCGAAATGCCCCAGCAAACTGCATACATGAAAAACAGTTTCAAATAATTTTATATTGTATAATTGTAAAATACAGAGCATATATGCTCTGCCATACAACAGGAAAACAACAACAAACCCACATACAAAGAAACCTTGTATGAAGTAACTAGCAGCTGTCTGTAGAAAAAAAAAGAAGCAAGTATGCATGGAATCAATCTAATCTCTTTGTTCTCAACCACAGAATTTACCAAAAAGCAGACTTTCAGATTGTTTGTCATTTGAGCAGGTTAATTTTTCATCTCTTAAGTTATTTGGTTTTAGTCATATACAGGATTACTTTTCTGTTAGATAAATGTGTATTTAAACATTACCAGACATTTCTGTTAATGAAAAAAACAGACTGTGATGCTTTTTCAGTCATCTGTTCATCTGAATTTTCTATCTACATGGATCAATCAATATAACTTTGACAAGGAGTATACAGCAAGTACAGGTTTGCTTCAGACTACTTTCCTCCCTGGAGAGGGTATGGATATAAAGGGTAAGAACTGGGATCTGTCTTAAAAACTTCCCATGATTTTCTACAGGGTCTTGTTCAAATATGTTTTTCTTTTTTACAGTCAAGCCCAGCTTACGCAGTAGATGGTTCCAGTAATTTTTATCTGTCTTAGACATTTTGCAGATACATGATTCCAGATAAAAAACTTACAAAAAAAATTAAGCAAAGGTTTAAACTGAGTTCCCTCCAAAAGATGAGTCTATATGCATAAATATATAAAATGTTTCTCTCTAAGCAAGCTTAAAACAAACCAGAATTTTTACCATTGTGGTTCATCACTAAATAGTGATGTGGAATAATCTTATTTAAGAAAGGATTGACTACTATTTGACATATACATCTTAAAACTGGGGGGAGAAAAAATTGAATTCTATACGTTTCAGCAGGTGAGAAAGAAATGAGATCTCATTTATCAAACAGACTTACATTAAGTTTTTACATCTGCTTCTCATCAATCACATCTCTGTCATAGGTCATGCTGCAAAATTCAATAACTTTTTCTTTGTCATTGAAGACTGCTAGAGGCAATCAAGAGACATTTCCAAATCCACTGATATGCATTCCACGTATCACAACAGGGCAAAATATACAATCCCAGAGATATCCTTTTTTTGTCAAACAGCTCAGCTGGAATTTGTTTAATCAGCTAAGCTTTGTAACAGGTAGAAAATAAAGCAGAGAAGTGAAAAAAACAAAAACAAAACCAACAAAAACACAACCCCTTCTCCCCCAAAAAATCCCCCCAAAACACCATAAAAAACCCAAACCAGAACCAAACACTCACACCCTCTGCAAGAAAGCTGAGATACCAATTATAGGAAATTCAGGATTTTTCTGTCTGATAGTTTTATTTTGATTTATGAAGAATAACTATTTTTCAGCTGTAACTAAAACAGAAACACACAAAACTTACATAACTGGCATTCCTTGAATGTAAATATAAGTAAGTATGCTAAACCAATGTAACTTATAACTGTGTATAAACATTTTTTAATGCTGTGATAGCACAGCTGCACCCAACATATGAGCATTGTAGGTAAGTATGTGAGCAATGTAATCACTAAAGAGCTAAGACTTTTGCAGTCGTACTTCAGTAGCATGGAAAAGTATGAAAGCAATGTAACTTGTAAATAACAAAGAGCAAGATAAGAGCAAAGGACTCCAAATGGGCAGGATACACTTCTGAAAAACCTGGAGCTGATTGCTGACAAAAATAAGTAACAGTATTGGAAGCAGACAAACCCCTCTTCCCTTTTGGCAGTGATTAGGAAGGATAAAAAATATCAGCCAGGAAGAAGAAAGATAGTGAAGACAACAATTCCATTTTTTTCACTGACAAGTTTTCAAAGACTTCTTATTAGCACAAATCTGACTACTATAGAAAAAGAAGAGAAGCAAAGAATTTTGAAATGAAAACAATCTCAACAGTAAAAGTACAATTTAATTTGATTTAAACATGTTTCTTAGTATGTACCCAATTTCTATCATTATGTCCTTGCTTCCTTTGAAATCCTAATATGTATTCAAGATTAAAATGGTGAGTCATTATTATTCTGGGTAATATCAAGTTGATGGTGAAGATTTCTTCCTCTCCACTGTAAGATGTACTTGACATTAATATATAATTTTTTAAATGTTTTACTGTTTGCTTTTTCTTCATTGATATGAAACTACAGAATTATGTTTGAATTTATTATACTTGTCTGATTTGCATATGTTAAATACCTGTATTTTTTTATCTCTGTTAACTCCAAGCCTAATTTTTTTCAATCCCCAGGTCTGCAGTTCACTGACCATTGGAGAGGTACTCTTACAGAATTAGCATTTTCAGTGCCAGTCTCTGTCCCCGCACTCATCCCCTACACATGCACATTGCATCTTGCATCCCTACATTTCAAAATTTTTGGTATTGTACCTTGTCAATATGCCTGTATAGTAGTATATCAATATATTAGATTTACCAGTACTTAATTTTACACAAATAATCCTTTCTATTGTGGCAAATATTTTGACACTATGCAAATATAAACAAAATCAGCCAGACATAGACACCTAATCACTATATTAAAAAAAAAAAAAAAAAAAAAAAAAGCGCCTCAGTTCTGACACCCTGCAAACTCAGTATAAAACCCGTGGCCCACAACCAGCAGCAATATAGCTGTCTTTGCAGGACTAACAGGGAAAATCTGGAACAGAAATATCTCCTATGGAGGAGAAATTGTGATTCATCCACTCTGGAAGTGGACAACCCTTGGCAAAATTCTCTGGAGCCTTATTTTCCTTTGGCATTTAGCAATGAGGATGCCCATCTCAGCCTCACAAGTCTTGGAAGCAGATAGTGTGCAACAGCACTGGCCATGAACAGTGCCTGTATCATAACTCTTGTCTCTCTCCAAAATTATAGAGGTGGATATGTAGTCATTTTGATTCAGTGGGAAAGGCAGTGCACAGGCGAAAGTCAGAAGTTTCCATCACCAGAACTAAACACTGATTCCATTGTGAAGTGATTTAATGACATTTCAGAAATTTCAGAAATTGATAATATTTGGAGTTTTGATTGATTTTGGTTTGGTTGGATATATGCTTCTGAGGCTTTCGTTGGTTGATTGCTTTGCTTTGCTTTTTTATTTTTCCCGATAAGTTTTTCTCTTGTAGTTTCTGTCACTGATGTCTTTGTTAAAGTCTTTGAATACATTTTTCATAGAATTTCTGTTGGTTTGGTTTTAGTTTTTAAAAATAGTAAAATCCAATTTAAATTCTTTAAGGTGTCAGCATCATGTGACATATTTTACTAACATAATTTTCTTTAGTAATGTCAAAGCTACTTGAGTGTCACAGAGACAGTAAGTAAAAAGGTTAAAAAGAAAAGTCTTGTTTGAAGTATCCCTGCATGTTATATCAGTAAACTTCCATATGATCACAAATATCAGAGCCTTACATCAATGGCACACAAATCTCAGGGCTTTTTAAATGTTTCATTTCCAGTCCCATCTGGTTTATAAGTGTGAAGGCTGAGGAAAGCTCTTAGAAATTTCTTAGCTCAACCTGATAGAATAAAATGAAACAGTCACATTAAAATTTGATTTTGATGTCCTCAATCCCTTGCTAAAGAATTATGATGATAGTTCTACAGAACATCAAGCAGAAGTTTAATTAGATTTAATGCCAACAGTTTACTGACAAGTGAAACCTTTAAGTCTGCCACTCTGTTTAGAACACTTGACTGTATTTGGAGCAGGCTATCTTCCTAAGAGATCAAAGGAGACAATTCCAAATTCTGGATGGAGTTCTCTTAACAATCTTGTAGCACATCATTAATTATAAATATGCTTTACAAGATTACTGTGAGGAATTATGGCTGAAATGGCACTAGAGCTCCCAATCACCTTCTGTTTCTGAGCCCCCTGGTTGTGAACTGACAAATGAAGAAAGAAAGGAGAGTGCTCCTTGATTAGATCCCAATTTGATGATAAGTATAAACTGCTTGAGATAGAAAAAATTCCAAAAATATCCATTTCATACCACATATAATATGTGACAGCTATAATTGCTTAGAATTTAAATATGTTTTTCAAGTTAATTACACTCTTATCAAAATTATTTTAAAATTCCTATATATAGGCAATATTTACATTTTTAATTGGTTATTTGCTCAAGGAAGTGAAAGCAGAATATATTTCCTATCTATTTACTTTTTTTTTTCTTTTTTAAATATGTGTGTGTGTGTGTGTATGTGTGTGAAATTATACAAAGATTGTGAAAAATAGGAAAAAAATCATTGGAGCATGAAAATAAACAATAAAATTACTAGTGTTTGGAATACTCATTAAAAGTAACAGAAGACTGCCATCTCCAGTATTTGAACTCCATGGGGATTAATTATAGTTCAGAAATGAAGCCATAATTTGCCATGTTGACTAGATGTGGAACAATCTGTAGCCTACAATTCAAAAAGAAATGATCTACTCGTTCAATGTCAGTGATAATAAGCACATAGAATCAGAAAACTGGAAGGAAGAAAATACCTTGCATCTCAGTTCTTTCCTTATACAATGAAGATTTAATTGGTTGATTGTTTGCTATATCATCTTCCTGGAAGCACTCAGGTATTTTTAAGTATTCATGAATCAAATTGTGCAAATGAGCTCTCTTCCCTTAAATTCATGGCTGACTGGAAATTCTCAAACACTGCTTTGTCCACTACAGCAGATTTTCTTCTGTATCTTGAGAAATACAGAAGTTAGAACATTGGCATATATGGTTCTTTCACGTTTTTCTGGCAGCGTGTCACCATTCAGTAGATCTCCATAAAACTTTGAGCAGCTATACTCCGTTTCATATTAAAATAGAGGCAACGTACAAGGATCCACACCCTAGATATTTTCAAAGTAGGTTTAATACAGTTATTTTAAATTGAAAAATATTAGGAGATTGTCCTGTTCATCCACATAACTGTAACTTTATTGAGCCACCAAAAGGCTCATCTCTTTTTATTTCATGTATGTATTTCAGGTATTAATTAAAAGCTTGCATGCAAGGCAATTAGTGAAACAGAATAGAAAAGGAAAGAAACCTTTCAAGGAATGTTGATGTTTCAAGGTCTCTTACTCAACTTTATATAAAACCTCAGGTTCCAGCTGAAATGAATGACATTTCAAATCAACCTATAAATGGTCAATTTATTATAGTCTGAAAAAATTAGGAAGTTTCTCTTCCAAATTGGATTTTGTGACTACTATATAAGTATTTACTGAATGATGAGGGCTTGGAAAACTCCATTTAATAAAATTATGTTTCCCTATGTGTCTCAAGAGGATAAATGTTTTTCCCATGTGCACTTTTTTCTTGCTTTTGTCCCCTACAATTCTAGTTCTGGTATTCTTATTTAAGTCTTATAGGTGGGATGCCTTGCATAGTGAAATTCATACTGTATATGTTGCAAAAAGGGTTAATTTTTTATTTCATGGGTGCTCCTTATATGTACTGAAAGCATTAGAACTCACAGAAACATCTCTTTAGTGACCCTCAGGCAACCTACAGCTTTTTCTTTGTCACTTGAGGGATGTTATGTCAGAAATGTTCCCTCGTTGTTTCCGGAGAGTATAAAGTAGAGTTATGGATTGTTTTACAAAATTGTACTAACCTGAAAGAGCGGTCATATTTCAGGAACACTGTGAACAATGTCACTGCTTTTACTTCAGGGGAAGCCACAGGCTCAAGGTTAAAAAGCCAAACTGTATAAATAAGAAGGAAAATTGATACATGTTCATTTGAAAAAGAGAATAAAAAACGTTGCACCTATTACAGGAATTAAAGTATGCCTAAAAAAAAATAATGAGAACTTCAGATATAAAATAACATTATTTGTGAATGCCATTAAAATGTTGTAGTTTAACCCATTGGACAATTATGCTCCACACAGCCACTCATTCACACCCCCACGAGGTATGTGGGGCAGAATTGTAAAAGAGAGAAAATTAATGGGTTGAATTGCAGAGAATTTAAAAATGGAAAGAAAAATATTACAAGGACAAAAAGCAAAGCAATAATACAAAAAGAAAGGAAGATCACACCAGAGAAAAGCAAGATATGCAGAATCCCCCAAATTCTCACCACTAACCACCACTGACCAACCAGTCCCTGAGCAATAGCAGCCCCCCTCAAACCTCATCTCCCCAGGTTTTATTGGTAAACACGATGTTATATTGTACTGAATATCCCTTTGCTCAGTCAACTGTCCCAGATGTGTCCCCTCCCAACCTTTTGCCTACCACCAGCCTACTCACTGGCAGGGCAAGTATGAGGAATACAAAAGGCCTTGACACTGTGTGCTTGACACTGAGCACTGCTCAGAAACAGCTAAAACACCAGTATTCTAGCAAAATCTAAGATATAACCCATACTAGCTACTGTGGAGAAACTTAACTCTATCTTAGCAAAGAAAGGACAATAAGAAATTTAGATGATGGACAGGAGATCCAGATCTTTCTTATCTATTAGGCATCCAAAACAGCAACATCAGAACAAGTGGATTATTCACTTGTCACAACTGCTCAGTAAAGTTTAAATCCAAGGTAGAGATATAAGATCTAGTCCTCCATGTGTTACTGGTGACAGGGGAAACATTTCTGAAAGAGCATGATTCAGTGTTTCATACAGCCAGAATGGCCCAAGTGGACTAAAATAAATTAACAAATTATGCCTCTGGAATCTGTTTCAATTGTTTAAGATTTCTTTCTTTGGGTATTCATTAGGCATTCAAAAACTTTAGTGCAAGTTAAGTATCTATTTTAAGGAAACAATTTTTATTAGGAGGAAGTATTTTCATAATAAAATGAAGCCTGACATTAATTTATTCACCACAGAATCTCATGCATATCTTTCAAGGCATAGATAAAGAACTGAGTTCCGAGAAATATAGAGACTGATTTTGCCTTCTTTCAAAACATGATAACTGCATTACTCCCCTTTCTATGAAGCAGATGTGGAATTCTCACATTCTGAGTGTAACTTATGTGTCTCATACCAAAAGCCTTCCTTCTGTGGCCACAGGCCCCCTCACATACAGTACATCTTCTGAGATATCACTTCTTGGTACTCAGTCACTGACAGACATACTTTTGTCTCTTTTGATTAACAAACATCTCAGGCAAAATCAGCCAAAAATAAGTTGATTGTTCCATATTATGACACATTCACTATAGTCAACTGAGAGACAATGGTACTCCAAGTGGCAAGTCATTCCTTCCTTCTTAGAAAACCCTTTTAACATGTGATTATTTGCCCTAAGGAAGTGTCTGTTTCTTTCTAATGATTAAAAAAGCAACCAAACTGCTAGCTCCCATCTGAATTGTGCTTCAACAATTCAAATATAGGTTTCTAGTACCATTATGGATAGCTTTGGGGTAATTTTCCTAGCCTATAGCTGCTTCCCCAGAGGAGCACGTGTCTTCTGTGTTACTCTCTCTTTAGATTGTAAAGAGCCAGAAAGACAGGTAAATTAATTTTTAACATTGTACAGTAAATGCCTTGAACTAAAATTTCAGAACTAAATTTTCTGTGTCTCGATAAAAGGATTGGCTCCAGCACATCTTGGTGTTGCAAAATAAAGCTCTGTGTCTAAACTAAGATGTAGAAATGCAAGCTTTAATCTTTCAGTATCCAGGGCATACTCACGCTGCTCGTGTAATTAATTATGGAATGAAAGTTCAAGTTGTAATAAAATTTGAAGTGGCATGAATTAGTTCAACAAAATTGAAACTGGGGGACCCTGCTGATATTAGTGAAGTGCAGAAAGTTGGTTTTAATATTTGTGTCATTCAGCAGAGAGATTTTCATTACCTACAATTCCGCAGTATTAATCCATTTGAAAGAAACAGTCTACTGAAAATTCATGACAGGAAAATCATGTAAGGGTTTTTTAAAAAAACATATAACTTCAGTCATGCTGGTCCAGCATCACTGAATTTAGCAGTGCTTTCTGACTGCAATGAAACAAAACAAACTTATGTACAACTGCAAAATGTTGAAATAGAGGAAATAGAATTAAAAAGTGTGAGATTGGTCAGACTTTCAAGGGTAATATATGTTTGAACAAATGCAGAAATCTAAAGCAAAAATACCATGAACAGAGAGATCGCTGAAATACCTCATGGAGAGAAATTCTTCTTCCCAGAGCATAAGTCATGGCATAGGTGAGTTCAGTTCAAAAAGTTCAAGCTTCCTTTCACTGACTAGAAACAAACAGAGTACAAAAAAGATGTAAACAACTTAATTAGCTACTTAAAATGAGGGGAGATGAAATATGTTGCAACATTTTTTTATAATATATATTTTCCTATTATTATATGCATGCATGTATTACTATCTCATAAAATACATAATGTATAGAAGCAGAATGGTTTGGATTGAGAGGGACCTAAAGATTATATAGCATGTTTCACATTTTTCTACACTTTTCTTATTGTAGAAAAGTAGATATAAAATATTTATCTCATGTTTATGGAATATGGATTAAAATACTTCAAATTAACAATGTGCATGGAGGAAAAAGAAAGATTATTTATTTATATTTGCTTCTCTAAAGAATAGATTCGGTTTCTCAACTGCTTTATAAACTGTGGAGAACACAGTTCTCCACTATATTACTTCTTTTATGTCACATATTTGTAACAAACTCAGTTTGTGTATCAGATTTTCATCCAAGCCAGAATTATTAGATATTCTAAAGTCTGATGGCCATTTTTTCACCACTGGGTTTTTCTCATAGTGTTAATTACAGACACAATCACTGAAGGACATTATTTCTAGTTAGGCCTGGGGTAGAGAAAGAAAAAAATTATTTGGGACTCATATTTTCTTACTGCATTTTTAAGTTACCAGATATGAAATTATTCAGAACATGACTTTATTCCAATATAATTGAACCCTAATGTTAATTTTAAAGCTATAAGTGCTCAAAACCTTGCTTGAACTATTGCTAAAGTCCCCATCTGTTATGCCATGTATTTTGTATCATTAAATATTTTTATTTTGAAATGTGGTTTAAGGCCATGGGACCTGTCCTTCTGGGACAGATAGCCTTCTTGGGTTTTGATTCACTTACAGACCTACATTTGAAAAGGAGAATATTTTTAGGTCTCAAAAGTCATTTCAGAGAACTTTCTTCATGAGAAAGGACCTTCCGATAATCTAATTTGTGATTTTTTTTTTTAATTTTTATTTGTCATAAGGTATTTCTGGTTTTACTGAAGCTGTCAAAGAGTAATTTTATATAATTATAGACATCAATCACATTCTCCCCTAGCATTTATTTTTCTATTCTGAACAAGACAAATTATATTATTTTCTGATTGAAAAATTCTAGAGCTATAAATTTTTCTTTGTACTAGCAAAGTTTGAGGTTTGTTTTGTTTTGTTTTGTTTTGTTTTTTGTTTGTTTGTTTGTTTGGGGTTTTTTTGGGGTTTTTTTTTTTGTTTTTTTGTTTTTTTTTGTTTTGTGAACCACTGATAACTAGTACTATATACTGGACTTTCTATTAAAACTTTGAACAGAAACAAAATTCCCAGTTATCTGTTTAATCTATTTTGTTGGAAAAAAATACAGATTGATTCATCATTTCTTTGTCATACTCTGATGAATTTGACAATTTTCTTCCCCAGTATTTATCTAGTAATAGGGTCATGGTTTGTATCCAACATTTTTGTTATTAGATCCTTAGTCAACAATTTTACTATCTGCATTGTTTTGTTTCTTTCTTTTTTTTTTTTTTTAATATTTGCAAAGGTTTTGGGTTTTTAGTTGTGTTTTTTTGTTTGTTTGTTTTTGGTTTTGGGTTTTTTTTTTTGTTTGTTTGTATGTTTTTTGTTTGGTTTTTTTTTTTAAATCTGTCTTATACTAGTCTTCTATAATGACAAATATTCATAATGAGTTTCAAATCTTATTCCAAGATAATTCAGAGAAATCCCTGTTTATTTTTACCATTTATATCACTTATATTTCTCCTTCCAGTATTACCTGTTTCTATCTTTCTATGTGACAGCAATCAACCATTCTGCAAGCTGTCCATTATTGCTTATCTTTTCCAATTCAATGGGATAATATAGCAAATAGTTCATTGTCTTGGAGGAAAAAGTGATTGACCACATTTTTTGCAGTTGGAAACAATTTTGGTTATCACAGAAACTTAATGTTAGTTCCATATAATCTATCTTTGGAAAAATCAACAGAATTTTACAACAAATTATATTTTTTAAACACTGCCTTAGATTTTTTTTTTTAATAGTAATGCTGAATCTTTTCTCTGTAATAAAAGGAGCAGAAAATTTTCCTGTTTAAACTCTTTTATTTTTTTATATTCTTGAACCATGTGACACTTCTCAGCTTTATAGCTGGACCAAACATTTGTTTCTGAGCTTATTAACAATGAAGGTAAAATTCTACCCTATTATGTTATGATCTTTTTGGATCTAATCTAGTTCATATGCACCTCTTTTAGCTTTTGTACTGTTCTTACCTCCCATTTGTTACTGACTTTCATGCTCTTAGACAATTAATGACCCTGAAATCTTTTTACAGACATGATAATGTCTTTTCAGAGTTCCCTGTGCATCAAAATGGCAAAAGATGACATATATATCTAACCCTTCTTTTCTCAACAGGCTCCCTAATAAAAAGGTCAGTCATTAAAAATACTGAAAACACAAACATACAACAAAATTAAAAGTACATCTCAAAAAAAAAAAAAAAAACCACAACAAAATAAGATATCTCAGTGCTAAACTAAAGAGGATGAGAGACCAATTTGCAGGACTAAAGCCAAGTGGTTCATGTTGCTTAGGCCTATCCCTTTCTATAGGAGGCACATCTTTCAGAAAGGTGGGTGCTGTGGTCCAAACAAGCAGGAATTGCGCTAATACCTTAAATAAAGGGAAAATGTTTCCTGGGTATCTTTTATTTAGCAGAGTAAAGTATAACAAGTAGGAAGGCTCTTTTACTTTGTACTGTTTCCTTTCAGGCAGGACCATGCTTTCAGGCTTGATTTCAGTCAACTCAGTGACTGGCACAGAATTCTGCATATCCTCCTTTATTTTTTTTTTTTCCCTAGGAGGTCATTTTTTGAAGCCCCTCTGTGCTACTGTTCACTGTTTTTCTGAATTGGAAATCCTAATCTCCTCTTCTCTCTGACAAAACTACAGTCCTTTGAAATTTCCTCTCCTTTTCAATACCAAGCATACTGATTTCTCTTCCAGAAAATGCACAAACTCTCCTTTCTCCAGAGATAAGAGAGTATTAAAATGTTTACAAAGATATCATCTGTCACACTTGATGTGAATTTCAGGTGCTGGGAAATGTGGGGGTTTATACTAAATCAGAGGAATGAAGTAGGTCAATGAAGTTAACATCAAATATATTCACATTAATTATTTTCCATATGAAATATCACCTCTGGCATGAACATTTAAAAGAGTTGGATAAAAATCAATAACTTATTGAGATCTTCACATAATTAAGACTTGCTTAGGGAATCACATCACTCAAGCAGGATGATAGCTGGAAACATAGATGGAAACAGAAGTCTATATTGCAGGTGTCCTTGCAATAGCATCCTCAGCTCAGAAAGGTGAAACTTCACAAACTGCTGTTCTGCTGAATTTTTGTGATGCACAGTTATATTTGTTCATATAAAAATACATATTCTAAGCTTTAGAATTTATCAATATTTTTCCATTTCTCTATCCTGAAAACTTTATTAACAAAATGTTATCATTCATGGGACTGCAGAAAGGGGTATTCTTATTTCTTAAAACGGAAAATCAATTGTTTGAAAAACAGAATAATTTTTAAAAATTATAATAATAAAAAAAAAGACTAAAGAAACTGTATTTTTCTCTCAGAATGATAAGTTCTTCCCAAAAGGTTTAAAAAACAAATGGTCTGCCTTTCTCCTCTTTTCTTCTGTCCTAACGGGTTCTGATTCTTTTGGGTGCCACAAGGATCAAACTCTCTCAAGTGATATGCATATTTAGTAAACTTTCTAAAAAAAGCAATAACTAGATTTTAAATCTTACATCCCTTCTGATGTTGAAATCCCTGAGTTGGTGCAACAGTAGATGAGCCTCTTGGTGTGGCCATGGCTTGCTGCACAGGTCCTGTCCAAGGGGACAGTTTTGGGTAATGAGGTCTTCACAGGTTGGATAAGGTTTTTTAATAAGGACTGTGGTAGAAATGGATGGTTTTATGAGATGTTGCCTCACTTCATGGCAAAGGCAAAGACAGGCCAGCATCTATATTGCTGTTGTCAAGTGGGTGCAGCCTCCAGGCTCTTCTTTCACCATCAGCTGTCTGGATTTATATCCTGTGAAGGAATATGGGCAGCACAGCACAACTCAGGAGGTCAACTGATATGTGCAATCTTCTTAGGTCAGGTGTTATGTGGATCATTTAATCCCCAAAGTACAAAGTTCAGTCTTTGAGTCAGAATCATTGCATCTTCTCTAGTTTGTGTGAATGAAAGGCAAAGGGTTCAAAGGAGAGTAACGGCAAGAGACATTTAGTCCTGTTACTGAGAAAGAAAAGTTATTTAGTCTTCAGAAGCTCAACTGGAATGTTTTCATTTGCTAGTCAGCTATCTATTTTTTTCCTTTTTATCTGTTAAATAAAATGAAAACTCAAGCAAATGTAAACATGTCAAGATGAAATTATTGATTATGTAGGAAGAAGTATATGCTATTAGGAAATAATTTAGATTATATCTTCCAGAATAGATAGAGAAATAAATTCAATCCCTTCCATCATAAGAAAGCTTCTGCATCACAGTAAGCAAATCACTCAATCCCTTCATTTCAAAAGTGGCAATTTGTAACACATCTTATACTTTTTGTCTGACATATTTATGACTTAATTACTGGGATAAATTATGCAGAAATGCTTATCATTCTAGGAAGGGGCTTAAGTTACTGGAAGCTTCAGGCATGGGGAGAGAAGAAGGAAAGTTCTGCAAGATATGAAAAAAGAAAAAAACAGTGAATGATGAATCAATGTGGTTAATCCTGTACCCTGATTCTAGCAGATTCTTCTGGAAGAAAATGGAAAAGTATATAAAGTCACCCGATGGGAGACTCTGAATTAGACATACATGGATGAAGAATGCTCTATCCTAATTCTTTCTAGTTTAAGTTATATTGTTGTTCTACAATGGTTTAATAATGGTAATTTTTTTTTTTCATTTTCTAATGATCCCATAAGAAAAATGGGAAGAAGAATGAAACATAGACTATAGTCAGAGATTTCACATAAATAATCCCAACCACTACATAAAAAGCCAGAAAATGGGAAAAAGATTGCGATGCATTATATGTGTGCTAGAAATACAAGAAAATATGGTGAATATATGTTAGCATATTCAAGAAAGCACTGGTTTCTGGCTTTTCTAAGAGCAAATGTTACAAGCAGCATTCTCCAGGGGTCCAGTCTAGTTCATTCACACATCAGGTACTCGGATAAAGGGGCAGAGTCAGCAGGTTTGCTGTTGATACAACACCGTGAGGAGTGGCTGATACACCAGAAGGGTGTGCTGTCACTCAGTGAGGTCTTGAAAGGCTAGATTGTTGGGCAGAGAGAAACTTAATGGAGTTCAGCAAAGGTCAGTGTAGTGTCCAACACCATGAGAGGAATAATCCTACTCACTATTTAAGGTTAGGGATTGACCTACTGTAAAGGAGCTCTGTAGAGAGTGATCTGGGAGTCCAGAAGAAGGTCAGTGGTATCATGAGGTATATTCTATCAACAGAAGCAGAGAAAGTTTTATTGGAATATGAGAAAAAAAATTCCTGCAAGGGTGGCAGTCTGCCAAGAACAGAGTGCCCAATTATGGCAGTTATAACTGCTTTTGGTTAATATATTCTTGTTAATGTCCTTACTTTGAGCTATTACTGTCTTCCTAATAGGGAATGCAAAATATCCTTTCTTTCTCAGATTATCATATACTAAGAACATTTAGATAATACATCTAGAATCTAATCCTGCTATTAAGGAATTATGTGCTTGTGAACATTACTCACTGTATATATTTAATTCAAGGAATCAATAATGTAATTTGCTACAATCCATCAAAACAGAAATGAGAATGTAAACTTTGACTTTTATCTGACTTGTCTATTTTGTGTTACAGTGGGTAATTCTATCAATAAAAATATATAAATCAAAATTCAGCTGTTAACATAAAATTTTAAAATAAAAAATTAGGAAATTTTGTGAATAATTTTTACATTCCTGTCCTATTCTTGGCAAAAAGAATATTTTGAGAAAAAAGAGAAAAACTTTGTCTGTCTTCCTTTTCTTTTTTTTTTTTTTTTTCAATTTGAAGGAACTTGAATGAGGTTTCAAAATTTTTTATGCTGCTGGGAAGAGGAAAAAATTGCACCCAGTGGATTCTAAGAACTTGGACATTCTTTAGAATTAGAATTGAAACAGTTCAACTACTTAAAATAACTTAGCTGTTTAGATTTTCAAAGACCAGGATTCAGATCTATAATTTTTTATTTAGTCAAATTAATATTCAAGATATTTTATATCTTTATCTATATCTATATCCCTTGCTGTTGTATATCCCTTGTGTTCTCTTGCTGTTGTACCGTGTCGTCTCATCTTTAATTTCATTGTCTTCCTTTCAGTTTCATACCAATTCAGAGAAGACTCAAACCCTATATATTGTCCTTCACATGAAAACAAATTTGTTCACCTATCAATCTGTAAAATTTGTCTTGAGCACATTTTTAATGTTAGGCATGGAAATAATTACAGTTTTCAAAAACCTTTAACAATTTAACAGTACCTGTAAAATGTTATGAATGTAGAATACTGTGAACAGTAGAATGCAGACTCTTAATGAGTTATTCCTTCCGGTGGTGATAGACTACTAAAGAGTATAAAAGTCAAGGTTGTTTTCCTTAGTTAAGATACTTAAATTTATACTGACTTTAGTTCTTTAATGCTTTAATCTTTAATTCTTCAATTCTTTAATTCAGACTTTAATTTGGTGGTAACAAACCATCAAACTAGCTCCAAAACACAGACTGTTGCAAGCTGGAATTAGATGCAGGAATTATTGTCAAGATTTGACTGCAACTATTAACTAAGCATCACACATTTCCTTGCTCACTCACTACACCTCCCCCAAGCATGATGGAGGCAAGAGAATAAGAAAAAACAGAAGTGAGAAAACAAGTGGATTGAGATAAAAACTGTTTAGTAATTAAATAAAATGAGCAAACAAACAAACAACCCAACAAAACAAAACAAAACAGAATAGAGAGGAAAAGAAAACAAAAGAAAGAAAAGTGATGAAAATAAAAATGATTGCTACCAATCAGGTGATGGCCAGCCAGCCTCTAAACAGCAGGACTCCACTCTCAACTCTTCCTGCCTTTTATATGCTGAACATGATGCCATATGGTCTGAAATATTCCTTTAGTCAGTTGGTGTCTGTAGTGGTGTGTTTTAGTTTTATCAGTTTAATGTTTGTATTCATGGTTTATTTTATATGGTTATATGTATTCAATGGTTTGTTCCATGTACCCCCCCCCCCCCCCACCAAGTTTGTTCCCTATGGTTTACCCCAGTTATCTGTCAGTCACCAGTTATGTAACCCCCAGTCCTGTCTATCACTTTGAGGCCTCACCCTGGGTCTAGAAAGTTCCTTTGAGGTCATCGAGTGATTGGGCAGGATCCCAGCTGTTCCCTCCTTTCCCTCCTTGATTGGTTCCCATGTCTGTCTTTCATATGCAGAGCCATGCCCTACCGTTACCTGATTGGTCCCTTGCTCGACTCCTCCCCTTTCTCCTTCCCTGTATTTAAACTGTTGCACCGCAGCAGCCTGTGCTCTGCTGAGGCAGACTTCATGGAGGTGAGGTGGTTCCTTGTGGGGCATTTGTGAACTCCAGCAGTAGAATCTTTGTCAGAGTCCTCTCTTTATTCCTCTGTCATTGCTCACGCTACATGGGACAAAGAACGTACAGCATCAAGGAGGTATCTCAGGGTACTGAACCATACCTTTCCTACAGCCAGTGTCGGGGCTGGCCACGCAAGGTGGGAAGAGGTTCTGGAGGACACTGCGTCACTGCAGGCATCAGCTATCCCAGCTATGTCCCCTGTCAACTTCTTACACACTGTCAGCCTCCTCACTGTTGGCGTGGTGTGAGGGGCAGAAAAAGCCCTTGACCATGTGTAAGCAGCACTCAGCAGTAGGGAAAACATCCCTGTTATCAACCAGCACAGATTCAAAACACAGCTCTATAATAGTTGCTATGAGGTAAATGAACTCTATCTCAGCCAAATCCAACAAAGGTACTGTTTTTAACTCCAGTTAGTCTTTTAAATCTTCCCTACCATCTTTCTCCATAGTGGCTTTGTATCAGACAAGATTTTGTTCTGCTCTTTGATACCAGTGGTCTGCTAAAGAGTTTTCTTTCTTCCTGATTTTTTAACAAACTATATTTTTGTTCTTATCAATGTCTTAGGATTTTAATAAACACTTTTTAAAAATAACTCCTAAAGCTCTGCTTTATTCCATCTCATAACTTCCCTTTTGAAACCTTATTAATGTTAACTTTGTAAGTTACTACTAAAGTAAAACTTTAACTAGACAGACATTTTACATTTTGGGGAATGATAACATCACTTTGTTGTCCTTCAATCTGTCACTCAGTCTATGAATATATTTATATATTGATAGGCAATAATATTTACTTTATTGATAATACTTGCTGTAGCTTTATCGTTAAAGAGTCTGTGTAAAGAAACACACTTGAAAGTACACACAAGACCTAGAACTAAAGCAAGGGTAATGAATGTGAAATTATGTTGCCATGTAACAAACACAATTTTACATAAAGAATGAACATATAATTATGTTCCTATTGATATGCTAATATGTTAGTCTTCAGATGCTTAATTGCAAATTATCAAGGCAACTGCAAAGCAAGTAGTTTTTACTGCATATTTAAAACGATAATATCTTTTATTCATTCATCTGGTAATTTTAGCTTACCCTTTTTTCAGTCATCTATGTTACTTTTAAAGGCTGTTTGTCTCTTGGGTTTTTGCAATGCTGTTTATTAAGGCCAAATAACACTGAATGAGGCTAAATTTTGGCAAGTCAGATTATGAGACAGAAATCTTTTCTTTAGCTTTTATCTGCGTTTCAATTAAAACTTGTGATTGTAGTAGCTTGAAAATAATTCAAGGAGCCACGAGGAGGCAAAATTAGAGTTCCAAGTGATCAGTATATCACAAACAATTGTACTTAGTGTTCTCTGATGCCTGAATATATGAGAAGCAGTGACAGAGGTCACAGTCCTTACTTTTCTTCAAAAAACCAAAATTGTGTTAAAGGTTTTTAAAAGTGAGGAAAAGTAGTAGGGAGAAAAAAAAATTACTTAATCAACACTTGTGATTATGGTATACATATAGCATATGATCCCTTATTGTTTTGAGCCAGGAACTAAAAGGAAAGTACCTATACAAGATTTATTAAAAATTTTGAACTTTTTTTGTTTGTAAAAAACGCCAAATTTTTCAAGCAGGTCAATGAACACACACACACATTTTATGGACTTGTTCCGTGTTTTAAGCATAGAAAGCATAATATACTATATCTGAGAAAGGAGTGATTCAATAGCAATCATTTGACGTACAGGAAAAGCAAGCACTGTTTAGTCATCTAAACACAGCAAATCATTTACTATACTGGTATGCATATACGGTGACTTTCAATGTAATTTTGTGAGGGTTTGTTTGTTTGTTTTATTTCCCTCATAAAAATGTTCTTGGGAAATGACATACAAATCTTTTAGTAGTATCTTTGAGGTTCGATCAATTGCATTTGCAGATATTTATTTTTAAATAAATTATTTCTGGTATTTCTTGAGGTTTAGGTTTGCTTTGTTATTTAATTGGAAAAAAAAATGGAACGAGTGACAGCTTTTTTGGGAGAAATTATGAGATTTACTATTCCTAGCTGATTCGTTAATGTTTTATTTCTGTTGTTTAGAGTCCAACTGCATTCACAAGGATGAAATGGATAGTTAAAAAATTGGCTGTGAACCACTGAGCTATCATAGAGATAAAACAGCTAAATAGAGAGAGGACAAAATGTAAAGACAATTTCTAAAAGGCAGATTTTTTCTGTCCGGCTTCTACTCTTTTCTAAGCCTTTCTTCTTCTTTATGAACCTTCACGCTACTTATGACAAGAGTATGAAAATTAGCAGTAAAAATTGCAATGCATTTTTAAAAGTTAAGTATTGCATTTACATTACAACGTGTATTCCAATTTTTCATGTGACCCATTATGAAAACACTGCACATGCGCAAAAAAACAAGGCAACAACACCACCCCCCTGTCCCTCCCCCCCCCCCAAAAAAAAAAAAAAAAAATCAAATGAAATGAACTTAATTGAAAATCAAGTCCATCTGCAGTTTAGGGGAAAAAGGAGTCTGACCAAACTCTTGCTCACTGGAGTGTTTCCTACTGCTGATTTTTATTATCTTCAATTATTTAGAAATAATGCCCTTTCTTTCCTTGAAGAGTTAGTTGTCCTAATTACCTCTCAGACTACAAAGATGTTTCCCTGAGAAAACTGTGATACATGTCAGTGATGTTCCTTTGCCAAAATGCTTTTGCACTCTTCTTTGTTAATGCTCTATTAGTTGCAGAAGGTGTCCTTTTCGAACTCATAAAGGGTTTTTTCCCCCAAAGCAAAAAACATTCCTGCACTACAAGGAAACATACTATCAGACAAGAATATAAAATGAAAATATTTATATTGGATAGTTGTTCTTTCTGTCTCTAAACCACTGCACAGTGTAATATAAGCAATGAGATGCAAACAATAAATATCTTTAGTTTTGATACTGAATTAATGAATTGAATAGCCAGAAATATCGCTGGCATAATGGCATTTACAATAATTTTGGCAATTAAAAATATGTTCACTTCAGAGGTTTCAATTCAGGAAGAAATAAAAAGGGTCATATGACCTTAAAAAAGTGTCAACTGCTAAGATATGAAAGAGAAAATTATCAAGTAGAGAATAGAACAAGTATCAGTTGGACTGCTGAGAAATTGTCTCACTTATGCCACAAGATACTCAGGAAGTTATTGCAAAGATAAATATATTATTTGAAATTTACTGATTTTCATATAGGC
The DNA here is from genome assembly GCF_009819655.1 of Sylvia atricapilla. NCBI lineage: Eukaryota > Metazoa > Chordata > Aves > Passeriformes > Sylviidae > Sylvia > Sylvia atricapilla. The sequence goes on from NC_089141.1 coordinate 70,532,879, forward strand.
TGATGCATACTAATGCTTTAATTAATCACTTTGGTGACTCTCAGAATCTAATTAATTGCAACTAACTCTAGAGGCCTATACTTTGGATATTGATCATTGTTCTGAAATTTCAATACATGATTCATCCGACCAGAAATAGACATCTGCTTAACAAGGAATTCAGTTTGCTAAAAAATGTGTCGAGGTGATAGACAACTATATATAGATAATTAGATATAGAAAATTGTTTGACTCCAGAACTCTGTCCTCTATGTTGTAGATAAATTTCCATGTCTGGAGAGATGAAAATATATGCTCCATTTACCACAGATTATCATCAAATGCTGCAATATTTTTGCTTCTTTGTAGTGCTTTCTATCCCGCCTTTAACAATACTCAAAACTAACCATCAACAGAATATTTCTGTAAAATATTGCTGATACTTAATATAAAATGTGTTGAAATATACTGAAAACAAGAACAAGTGAAGCTACAGAAAATTCTTATGTTTAAGGAAAATAGAAATTATACACATGTTCCACTAGATCAACATATTGTTGAAATTTAACACTTTTCCACACTCTTCAGGGTTTTGTTTATAAATCAAATCAATATATCTCCTTGAAAGAATTTCAGTAATTCAGTAGTTGCAATGCCAGCCTGTAATTTTATTATGATAATTATATCTCTGCCGTGCAAAGTGAAGTCTGATTAAAAATTTTCATTGACATAATTTGAAAAATTATTCAGCTGCAGAAATAAGCGGTTTTGCTCATATACATTACTATATAATTATAAAATTTCTATTTCTCATTTATATATCTCTAATACATTAAAAATGTTTACCAATTTGTCACACATAAAGATATGTGTATATACATGTATTTTCTTCTAAGCATACAATCTTCTTGATTAAAACTTCTCAAATGACCTTAGTAAGATGAAATTATACTGTGCAGATGTCTTTGATATCTTAGAAAATACTGGAGAGCATAGCATGCAAGTCCACAGTCAACTGAATTCAGTATCTGATCAACACAGTGAAAGGACCCTAGGGAATGATTCAGGTGACCAAATATAAATTTTTAGTGCAATGAATACTTTTCCATTACTTCATTGTCTACACTGACTATTAGAACTGCTTCCACACTAAGCAGCACTTGACAACAGCTTATTTCTTTTCTTGGAATACAAAAGATTTTTTCAGTTGGAAGTGACCTACATTGATCACCTAATCCAGCTTCCTGAACACTTCAGAACTGATCAAGTTAAAGCATGTTATTACAGGCATTTTCTAAATCCCTCCTAAACACTGGCAGGATTTAACACCAACCAAAATGTTGGTGAAGCCTATTCCTGGATTTGACCACCCCTCAGTGAAGAAACGTTTGCTAACGTGCAGTCTTGACCTGTCTTGGTGCAGCTTTGAACCATTCCCATGTGTCCGATCACTGGGTACCAGGGAGAAGAGATAAACATCTCCCTCTCCTCTGCCTTTTCAGGAAGTTGTAGAGGACAATGAGGTCACTCCTCAGCCTCCTTTGCCCCAAACTGGCCAAGTCAAAAGTCCTTGTGGGACATTCCTTCCAGCCCTTTCACGACCTTTGCTATCCTCCTCTGAGCACGTTGAATTACCTTGACATTCTTCTTAAATTTTGGGGGCCAGAACTGCAGAACGTATTCAAGGTGAGGCCTCGCAGAGGGATAAATTGCTTGCTTCTCTTGACCAGATATCTCCACCTATCTTCTAACTTTAGCAGTATTTTAGGCATCTCTTTAACTACATCAGTCTGAAGAAAGACATGCATGATGTTCAGCCTCAAATAAGAAATAGACTTTTAAATGTTGTTTTCAAACTGTTAATTTGATCTCAAAGTTTAGCTAAAACATCGTAGATTACTAAATTACTGGGTTTGTGAAGATTACGTGCAACTCTTCAGTTTCAGTTAGCATGCCTACCAGGTAGATTTGCATTAGCATTATAGTTTCTATAATTTATATGGGAGTTTTGTAAGCGAGTTTTAAGGTGCTAGCACATGCAGTAAAAACACATCACAGTTTTTGCCTTGGTCAAAGTTCACCTCATAGAAAAAGTTTTAAATCTCTCCTTTTGACCTCCTATAACAGAACTTAAGCTCAATACATTTACAGTATGGGTATCACAGCCCTGTTAATCTGACAATTTTCTAATGTTACAGTGATTGAACCCATTTTGTGACTGAATTCTTACAGGAAATAGTTCTTTACCTCCATGATGCTTCTTTCTAATTAAGCTGTCACTAAAAAACCCAAACCCCCATATTTCTCTCCTAAAGTCTAGAACTACATGAGAAGATTACTTCCAGCTTTGATGTTATCACAAATCAGTGAGAACATTACTTCCAGCTTTGATGTTATCACAAATCAGTGAGAATATTTGTGGCAGATGCTGATCTTAGCTGCACATTGTAAACTAAAGGAATCTCTGCCATCTGCTCTAGAATTGCTCTTGGCTTCACAGATTCAATTCATGGTGTATGATTTTTATCAATGGCTTTAGATTATGTTTTCTTTTTTATCAACGTGATTTATTTAAAAATAAACATTGGAACTGAACCTGTGTACTAGAAGCACACACATATGCAGAACAGAATGAGGATTTTAAAAATTGTTCAAGACATTTTAATGTTCAGGGTGCTGCATTATGTACTGCAATTCCATGCAGGCACAGCATTTAAGAACTGCAATATTTCTCCTGCAGTGTTTCCAGCCTTCCTTGACTTGATAGTAATTAAATCACGTAGCAAATATCTCTTTCAGATTACAGTGCATTTTTGAAAAATAGATATTCCCCCTCACAAAATAATTTTCTAAATGTTAAATCAAAATAGTATGTATTGTTTTAATTATATTTTATTTTACAGAAGCATGCAAAGACAAATAATGAAAGTTAGGGGCCTTGGAAAAGCTACTGAAAAGTCATAACTCCTAATCACATTTTTGAGCTGATCTCTGCCTTCATAACAGTTTGAAGCAAAATGCTACAATTTAAATTCTTACAATTTTCAGATTCTGAGATGTTCAATGTGCAAATAAAGTTTGGAATACAAACTAGTATTAATTGTTGTTGTGGCTTATGAATGGTAGTCCCCAATTCAGTGTCCCCAGCTGAGATTGTCCCAAATCACATGCCTATCTCTCACTTCCCCTTACCCTCAGCCTTGCCAGTGTGGTAGGATGGAGTTGAGAACTGGAGTCACAAAAGGCAAAGATCACATCCTGATATAAGAACAATTTACTGTAAAAAGCAATGAGATAAGAAAACAAACAGTAACAGTAATAATATTAAAATCAGAAGTGTATGAGAGAGAGTGGTTAAAGTACAAAATGCTCGCAGAGCCCGATTCAGCCCATCCATATCTGGTGTCATCCCACTGCTGTCTCTGCCTTGGGACTGCCACCACACTACCTTGGCTGTTCCTGTGACAAGTGTATTCCTAACTGGAAACCATGTCCTTTTATTCAGAAGTCAAAGAGTCTTTGCCCCTTGCCCCCAGCAATGATGACATCAAATAACAGCTGGAACCTGGCCATGCCTCCTCAGCCACTTGCCCTCTCAGCAACTGCAAAAAATTTACATTGTCCTTGGCTGAAGCCAGGGCAACAGTAAAAAACTCCTAGCTGCAATTATATAAAAACAGATTTTAAAGTAACTATTAATTTTGCTGGTTTAAAGTATTTATTCTATGAATAACAGATTGTTTAATCATGGTACATTGCTTTTATTAAAAAACTACCCCTTCACCATTAATAATACAATTTTTTTTTCATTCTGCCCAGAATATTTTCCTAGTATTCCAACAAATAATTTAATCACAACCCCTCCCCCCCCCCCCAAAAAAAAGTAATTATATGATTCTCTATTCTCTCTATTCCAAATCACCCCTCCAGGAAAAATAATTTACTAACAATAAACTAAAAAGTTTTAACCTCATTGATTGACTATGGCAATTAAAACCTCTGAGGACTTGTGTAATATTAAATTTTACACAGTTGCTAAGCTCATAACTAAATTGCCACTCTCCTCAGTCTAATAGTCTAATTTTATCAATTAATGCAAATCTGAGAGCATATTTATAAGTCAGCAGTCATTTACTTCTCCAAAAAGCTCTATAGTTTCAAGTGAACACATCAACACTGGAAACTGCATGTTTGTAAAACATTTTGAGTTAAATTCCTGGTGGCAACAAGCATTGCAGCAAATAAATCCTCATATGTTCCTTTCACGGTGTCGCAGAACTACTCAAGAGTAAATAGATTTTGCACTGTGTTTTGCTGCTTCTTCAAGAACTTACTCTCAGTCTTAACAAACAGCCATTTAACTCTGTTTAGTGACTGGATCATCTATTAAAGTCAATTGGATATTCCTTAATATTTAAAACCTCCAAAATTCTTCCAGGAAACAAGGATTATGACTAATTATTGCTACGTAATAATAAACAGATCTCAAACCCATACAGTTAGTTAATGAGCTTCCCTTGAAATAACAATTTGTTACCTTACCTTACCAACCAAAAAACAGCTCCTACTGTGACAAGTTTTACAGCACTGCATAATATCCTTTTTCATACAAAATCATTAATCATTTAATTGTATCATTACTTGCGATTTTTTTATTATTTATATTGACATACACTGATTTTTTGACACCATGCAAGTAGACATCAGATAGAAACATTACTCAAAATGAGGGATGGAAGACAATTTAAAATATAGTTGACAATTTTTGCAGTATGTATCAAAGCAGTATCAATTAAAAAAATGCACTTATGTTAACTTTCTCATGCAACTGAATCACAGATAATGCAGTTGCAAGCAGATTCTGTGCAATGATTCACATTTTAAAAATGACATCAAGTTTTCATTTCCTAGAGTACTGTAAAAGTACATAGATTAAAAGTGCAGATCCAGTAAATAAAATCTAGCCTTGGTATCTAGTTGAAACAAATGCGAGCTTAAACTGCTGAGGCCGAATTCATGCTGCTTTCATCTCTTAATCTTACTAAGATAGTAATGAACTACATTTTTTAGCATTATTTGCTTCATTAAGTTTTCAAATGATTTTTTTTTTTACCTCTCTCTATTACAGATATAAAGTACTCAATTTGGTAGCTGTGAAAATATTTATACATTGACACCATTTCAAAACTTTCAAAAATCAAAAGATTTTTGCACCATCCTGCAATATTTTCAAACAGTCTTACCTTAATTTGCAGGGCATTGCTTTGTTGTAAACCAATTTCATATTTTAAAGTATATGCAAGAGGTATGAGCTTGAGTACAGTTTTAGCTAAAACATATATTGTGCCAAAAAGTTTTTATGTGTCACACTCAAATGATCATTAGTGACACATTTGAATAGCTACTACCTTCTGGCATTGCAATTTTCCGTGACTTCACTAGCAGTGAATCTTAAAAGGTCTTTCCCAGACAAAGTATTTGATACATTCCATCAGAAGTTTTCTGTGACAATATTCTACACCAGTTTTTGGAAGACATCTAATTTCATTTCAGTAAAGTATAAAAATCAAGATTTAGAGTTTAAATTATATGTCTTTATTTCACTCAGAATAAAGTTGCAATTTTGATTTGAAGATCCTATCTAATGACTTAACTGACTTACAGAGTTTATTTCCCTTCCTTCCCCCAGAAAGTGTACATGGGTAATAAAAAAAAAATTATATTCACAGAATCATTGACTCTGCAAGTGACCCCTTGAGACTCTCTGATCGAGCAGGGGCAGCTATAGCAGCACTCAAGGCAATATCTGGTTGAGTTTTAAGATTGTCCGAGGACAGAGACTCCCACAGCCTCACTGGATAAGCAATTCCAGTGCTCATTTGTTCTCATAATTAAAACAAATGAACAAACAAACAAACAGAAACATCCCCTCCCCCCACCAAAACCCAAAACCAACAAAAAAAAAAAACCCAACCTAAAAAACTCTATTCCTCAGATTTAATTTAATGGGGTTTTTTCTACTTTATGGTTATTACCTCTAGTCCTGTCAGTGGGCACTACTGAGCAAGAGGAGCCTGGCTCACTCTTTTCTACTCTGTTCTGTCAGATTTTTAAACATTTTGTTAAACTCATCCTTAAACATTATTTTCTGCAAGCTTAACAAGAACTGTTCCCTCAGCCCCATCTGATATGAAAGATGTTCCAGTCCCCTAACTATCTTTGTGGCCCCATGGCCCCATGATGCATTTACTCCGGTAAGTCCATATTGTACTTCCACTGTGAAGCCCAGATTGACACAATGGTTCAGGGGAATGTCATCAGCACCAATTAGAGTGGAGTCATACAAGAAAAGAATCATAGAACATCCTGAGTTCAAAACCACCCACAAGGTTCATAACTCCTGGCCCTACACTGGGTAACCCCCAAAACCCCCAAAAGCCACCTCCTTTTTTTTTTCTGAGATAAGTACTTTGAATGGTTTAGTCTATTCCAATAAAATGACGAATCTACTCCTACATATTACTTTAAAGTATTGTATCTCTTCTCCAATTTAAACTTTTCTTTTATTGAGAAGTGTGATTAAGAAATATGTGTGAGGTTCTTAAAAAAAAAAAAATCACTACTTGCTTTTTCAGGAATATTCATGCTTCTCTGTGTCAAATTAAAGTATCCTGACTTATATTTTCAAGTATCATGGTGGAAGAAAAACAACTACAAATACCCTTCCATGATCTGCCATTAGTTAATATTCTACATCCAAAACTTTTATGTTGAAATAAATAGTAAAACATAATTCATATAATATTTTGTGAGTCTGAGATTCATAATTATTAGAAATACTTGTCCCCTCTTTGCTTAATTCGCCATCAAAAATCAGGATTTCTTCTTTTCTTTTTTTTTTTTCCCATTCTATAAATAGATCCTTAATGTTATATTTTCTATTAAACTGTTAGTTTGTAGGTAGTCTTTCTTTAATAATTTGTTCTAAAAATTTGTATTATACTGAGATCGAATTAAACTAGAAAATCTGTAGCTTTCTTTTCATGTATGTATTCACACATATTTCTTCTGCTTAGTATTCCTCAGTCATAGACTGTGTGCAGATAGCATAAAACAGGGCTGGTTGACAACAGTGTGAGCATAATTTTAGTTAGACCTACAGGACAAGGGCACAGCTTAGTTGTAATGATAGGGGAGTACCTTGCACATAAACACACTGCTAAGCACTGGTTGTTATGAAAGATGCAAACATATCAATCATTGTGAAAGTTTTGAACATGTCCAGAATCTTCCAGAGGAAACCATTACTGTCATGTCTTTGCTAGGCACTGAGTGACTGTCAACAGGACACTCACGAAACTGGGATCCCATTCCTGTAACCAGAGTTTCCCAAGGCCATTCACATTCACAGAAGTCAGATCCTAGCCCTGCACCACACAAAGTATAGATGAAACCTCTACCGCAACACATGCAACTTCTGGACCACACTGTATCTATCTCCCCCTGAACAAAGAAGTCATGCACTTAATAAAATTGTAGATATCGGTGACTAAAATATTTTAATATCCAAGTCCATTTAGTCTGCACACTGCAATTTCATCTTAACTATGATGCCATGCCACTCCCAAATTTATATATTTTTAAATCTTCTTATCAATTTCAGCACAGTTTTTCTGTCAACTGAGTTGTGAAAGGAAGTAAGACGTCACCATCAAACTTCAGCTACACAATGCTCCTTTTATCTAACCTTTTTTTTTCCTTTCTTAATATAAAATAATCTTCTAAGTGCTTTCAATAAGAGCAAATTAAAGTGCAGAAAATTACAGTCATCTTTGTCCTCTGCTTTATTTAAAGTCTTCATTTTTTCCAGCATGCCATCTCATTTCCACAGCATAACGTAGTATGTCTCATGTAAAATACCCTTCTAGTGTTTCTTTATGGTCGCTGAGAGGAGAAATCTGCATCCAGTTTTATTTGATAAGCCTTAAAAAAAAAATTACAATGCATTCATTCCACTTCAGTGATTCTTTCCCACTGACACCAGGGCACAAAGACAGTGTCTTAATGCCAGGAAGCATTGCTAAGTGTCACACTAGGGGTGGGCAAACCCAGAACCCTTTCCAGGTGCCTGTTAAATAACTCAAGTAGAGATATGTTATTCCCTGCAAATACAGGTGGATTGAACTTCCTTCCATGAAAGCCTATCCCACCAAGTGACCATAACATCAACCTACATCTCATTATGTTCATAAAATATATTTTATATAATAAAATTTTGCTGATTCGAATCTAATTCTTATTATCCAATATTTATAGATATTGATGCTGAGAGTAAAACACTCATTAAGTTCTTTCACTAGTAAAAAATTCCAGTAGTATTAACCTCGATTTTTTTGCTTATTCTTGTTATTTTGTCCTGTATAATTCTCTTAGGGGAAAAATTATTTCACTGAACATACTCAGAATGCTCCATTTTTATAGCTTTGGACAGTCTGGCAGAGGTCCTGTTTTGTGATGAGTTAGCACAAATGACTACACAAAATAGAGCTATTGACATACAGAGGCTAAGTCATATCACCTGAAATAATGAGGTAGTATCAATTGCTCCTAGTTGAAAACTTGAAAATACCTAGGGAATCTACCTTTCTACACCAACAAAGATTTCCTGTACCCAGTCAAACTACTCACAGTGCTTATTGCTGCCAGTGTTATTATTTTCAAATTGTTCACATAACAATAGTGATGGAAGTGATTATGTTCCTAATATGGAATGCAGTTACTATTGAAAATTTTATAAGCTGGCTATTGGTAAGGACAAAGTCTATTTCCCTCCAATATGTACAATTCAAATATTGGCAGCCTTTCAGAAAAACACACTCCCAATAAAGCACCTATTTTTCATTTTTCAGGTACTGATGTATTTTCAGAAATCACAGATAGTTTGTCCTGAAGAAAAGACAGAATTTGTCCTAACTGAAATATAAAGAGGATGGAATTAAATAAAAATATTTTGGGGGTAATGTATTGAAGTTTATTTAAATTTGTTAAAAATAGCCTTAGAGCCCATGAAACATAAACAAGAATGAATGCATGTGCCTAAGATACAGGAAAGCTCGTGATTTGGTGATTGAAGTGGCTTATTTTTTCCTTGTTATTCTGGATTTTGTTAAGTACGCAATATATCAAAGCACCTAATGAAATGATAAACAGGAGTAGGGAAATAGGCTTCTCCATTCTATTTGTGTAATTTAATGTGGGGGCTTAGGCTTTGACAGTTGCCAGAACCCCACCCTGCCATTTTAATTTCTCCCCCTCCTCAAAAGGACAGGGGGAAAAACAAGATTAAAAGCTTGTAAGTTAAGAGAAAGACAGGGAGAATGCTTACCAATTACTTTTGTACGCAAAACAGATTTAAGTAGAGGAAAAACTAATTCGAATTATGTTCATTTATATGAATAAAAGTTTAAAAAAAAACCACTTTCTCTGTCTCAGGCTCAACTAGGCTCCTCCTTTTTCAAGTTCTTAATTATTGTCACACAGACTTATTTTTCATTATACCGAGTTACAACCTGTTTTAATTTGAGGCCACTGCCTCTTGTTCCCTTACTATTTATTTCAGTAAAGAGCTTGACACTGTCAGTATGCTCCCTTTACACACTGCAAAACCACCTTTCAGTTCTCTTACAGCCTTCTCTTCTCCAGTTTAAACAAGGTCTTGTACATTAGCATTTCCTCACAGTCCAAATAGTCTAGATCCTGACCATATGGATGGATCTCTAATGAACTCATGCCAGGCAATCAGCTTCCTTCTTCCGCTGGTAAGTTCAATTTGATATTCTTGATGCAGCTAATGAGTACCAGGTAAGGGGGAGTACTCAGTTTCCTTATTACGTGGATACAGCCTGGTCTGCTGCTCCTTCATGACCATCAAAGCATGAAGGGCATTGAAGAACAAATGGATATTCTATATCATTTAAAGTCAGGCTCATCAATAATATTTACAGGGAAGAAGAAAAGAGTGGGGATTTCCAGGTGTCATTTGTGCTCCGGTTAGACTCTCTCTCCACAGAACTCTGTCAAAACTATTAAGCTATTATGCTGTGCTTTTGGACACTATACAAAGGAAAAACCAGTGTGCAAAATTGTGTAGAAACTACTGTTGGATGGCTTGTTGAATTCCTTGTTAGTACTTGATACCTCACTGTACTCCTTATTGATATTTTTATAGGGCTGTAGGATGGATATTCACCACATCTCAGTATGGAAATATAGAAGAGCAAGATTAGGCTATGCAGAGCTGTCTAGTGTAATTTGATATGTTCAATTTTCAGTTTCCAGGAATTCTGCGTCAGGAGCTGTGAGTCTTCTTCAAAGTCTGTCAAATCTTCCATGTCGTTACAATTTTCTCAGATCCTGCATAGCATCTGAACCAGTACTAAAAATCTAAATTTCAGCTTCTAAATCGCATTTGGCTCTTTTTTCAGTCAGTAAAGAGGAAGTGACCCTTCTGGGAAACAAAATTTTCCAAACAAATGTGAACATTTGCTTTAGGATGATATGCATTATATTGTCTTTCAGAGCACAGTTCATTGCATCCTAAATTAAATATCTATGTTTAATTAATAAAGTCTTGCACCTCAGATGGATAATGCCTAAAATTTGCAGAACACAGATCAGACAATTCTGTGGTATTAACGTTCCCTTTGGACCCATGTCAAGGTTGTAAGCCTCAACATCTAAAGGGTAATTTAAGGATTGGAACCGTGTATTAAACCTAGTCTGCCAATCCTAATAGGAATCTGAAAAGAAAGCTAGTAGAGGTCGTGGATACATTTGTTCCCCTGAGGACTTTCCTGTATTGAGGACTCCCTTTCACAAATATTTTCTCTCATTTGCTTTTTGGCTGGCTGGTTTAATTTTCTTTAGTTAAACAGACAAATTATAACAGATTAGGTTTAATCCTTAGAAAAATAGTATCAATATACATTGCTAAGGGGAAAAAATACAAAGATCCAGTAAAGGTCAGATAAACAATGGCAGGTGGAGAAAATTTAGTAATCTAATCAAGGCAAATGGACCATGTGGAACCAGCTGGTCTAAGACTAACAAAGGTGAACAACAAGATTATTGTCCCTGATGTGAGTCCACACAGCAGTAGTCAACCAAAAAGAGTCTCTTCACAAAACTCTTTCCAGACTAGAGGTCTATTTCCTATGAGGACTTTAGATTTATGGTATACAGGATTAAGAGCATTTGAGAATTGTGTAGAAATTTACAGAAGAATGTTTAAGGACATTGTGGGGATATTGAAGACTTATGGGATGTTTTGGGCAAAGCATTAAGACACTGAAAGGGAGAGACTGAGGTAGATCCAGGAAAAAGAAGCTTGGGAAAAAGGAGGAAGAATATTAAGAGAGGTTTCTTCACTTAGTCTTAACTAGAGAACAGTAGCATTTCAGCAATGATATTTGCTATTCCTTTGCACTGAAAGTGTGAAGAAAGGGTCGAGTGCATCTTTTGCACTTTTAGGTAATGCAGGGATTGCTGTTGTGTGATTTATATCACTCAAGATCTGACTATGAGATGCTGGATTACTCTTACTATAAGAGAAAATTTTTGATTTTCTGTACATCTGTCAAGATACCAGTTTTCCTGTGTGCTGTTGATGTTTCTGTTGATGCATATTAAGACTGGAGACCCACAAAGGAGCCACAGGAAAGACTCATGCCCAAGCTTTGATAGTGTAAATGTGGCTAGAATGTGCCATTTAATTTATGACCAAAGAGTAGTCTCTGTACTGATTTTATTGGGTAATATAAACATAAACATACTCATTCAGAAACTAGTTATGAACTAGTTACAGTTATGTCATTTAGTATTCCTACAGTTTAATTTACAGTTTGGTGCAAGACACATTTAATACTAAAACATTCACCAGAAGGAATAAAACAGTTTATACCACATTGAAATGCAGGTTTACTTGCTACTGAAGTGCCAGAGGCTGCACTTCCTGTTCTAACAAAAGAGAGTTAAAAAACCTCTGCCTTGTCTAAGAAAATAACACAATAAGAATGGAGGAAATTTTATATTTTTGTGGCCCGCTAGAACTCGAAGGGGATATAGGATGTAGAAAATTTACAAACTCTGCCAAAAATAATGGGAGAAAGAACATGATATAAGATTAAATTCTACTTGAATGTGCACTCTGAGAAATGATCCTGAGCGTGTTCCATGACATCAGCTCTTTAAGTTTAAAAACAGTTCAAGCTGGAAGATGTAAGTAGAAACCCCAACCTCATAGGCAACTATTATGACACAGTAGGTCATTAAAAAAAGAAAGACTGCTAGACATCTGCTAAGGACTTCTTGTGAATAGAATAAGCAGACTTTCTTTAATTTCTGCACCACTTCTCTCTTATAAGTATTCATGGAGGAGTTTACTATTTTGAGTGTCATTAAGAAAGTATCTGCAAACTAATTTATCTAGCTTGATGATTTTTCCCCCCTTTTTGGTGGTTAAGCAACCCTGACAGTAAAATGACATTCTGCTCTTTCTAAGAGTAGGCAAAATTGGAAAGCAGTCTCTGTGTCACCTTAAGTAGTCGGTTCCTTCACTGTAGCGCATTCTCAATGTTCTAAAGCTAAACCTCTGCATTTACTTGAAAAGTTTGTCTTGTACAAACCAGGGAAACAGAAAAGTCTTCCAATAACTGCTGATGACATCAAAGGCTTTCTGGTACACAGAGAGGTCTTAATATGCACATGTAAGTCCATGCATATAAAATCAAATCAAGGGAAAATCCAACAGTTATTAATATTTCTATACACATATTTTTATTTCTTGTATCAGGCTTTTGTAATTCCAGCTAACTCTATTAGATTGTTCTTGCAAAGATTGCTCTGGGGAAAAGAGAAAAGTTTTATTTACTAGTTTATGCCTTCAAAAGCATTAAGTACAGTTAATAAAAGAGAGTGAGTAAACAGACATACCAGGTTAATGTTCTAGCTGTGGAAAATATTTAATATTTTCATTTAATATTGAAGACTTTTCATGCTCTTTTTTGTTATTTGATCAAAACCTGGAGTAACTCAGACATACAATTCTCACTTTTTTCAGCTGGTCTTCCCAGAGATATAGTAGAACAATATTTAGAAAGTCATGCAAGGAAATTGAAACTTTGTAGCTAGCACTGTTATCTCTTCAACATCAAATGGGTTAATTTATCAAAGTTTCTCATTTTTTTTGGTCTTACTTTCTTTGTGAGAAAATACATATATATGCTTAGTTGTAACTACAAGTGTGGTATCTCCTTTCCCTCAGGAGAAATACAATTTAAGCAGTAAATACGTGATTTATCTAAAGATTCTTATTTATCATTCATGAACAGAACAGCAAAAAAAAAAGAAAAAATATTACCCAGGAGGATGACAATTATGTTCTAGTACATAGTACATATCCTTAGGCAGTTGAGATATATGTAGGTATTTAAGGAAACCTACAGTTTCCTTACAGAATTTATTTGTAAATTCAGTATAGAGCAAATCTATCCAGTTTTGCTTTCCCCTTAGAATATTTCAAACAAATGCTTGAGGCTAAGCATAAGCTTTATTGATTCACTTTTCATTCTGGTTTTATTGACGCTGACAATATCTCATGTTTAGACACTACTTCTAAAACTAAGGCTGGCACAGTTCTAGAAATCTGTTTTTCCTTTTTAAAAATTATTATTATTATTATTATTGTTATGTTTCAGTTTAAAATTTGGCAGTCTCTTACAAAAATGTGTGCATTGTACTTCTAATATCAGAAAAAGTCTTTTAGATGTTACTTATAATGTTAAATCAGCCTAGCCCTTATCTGAACCAAAACCAGTGATTTTATGGGAGGAGTAACACTAAAAAAAAAAAAAAAATCAAGTCAATGCTTTCAGAAATTAATTTATGTGCAGTTAAATATCTAGTATCTTATGAATGATGGTACACTTAACCAACAGACAATATTCCATCCTGAAAATTCTCTGGCAGGCTTCCTATTTGCACTGAATGTACTCCAGTACCTTTTGAAGTATCAAATCAAAATAGTCTGACAGCCTTTTTTACAATTTGCAAAAGCCTACAGCTGTTGGGGAAATCATGGCACACTGAAGCAGTCCCACATCTGTCCCTTGATCCGACCTATTCTTTCCTCTACCTTTTCTGGATACTATTCCAGCTGGTCGAGGGGTCCGCCACTTGGGACCCAGAGAACCACAACCACACCCAGAAGATGTCTTGCTAGAAACAGCTTCTTGGGGGGTCAGGGCGCTCCTCAGCTGACAGAGGGGCTTCTCAGCAGGAGGGCAGAGCAGTGATTTCAGCTCAGTGATTTCAGCTCAGTGATTTCAGCTCCTGCCCTTGTGAGTTTGCCCCTCTTTTAGCCGGCCGTGATGAGAGAGAGAGAGGTCTCGGGTGGAATTTCCGCAGGTGGTAACTTTATTGCAAAGGTACCAGCGAAGGGGATCCAGGGACGAGGTACCTCTGCCAACCAGAGGAAACCCAGGGGTTTTTATGGGACACCAGGGTGGGAGGAAAAGAGTACAAAACCAATCAGTTGTAACAGATCTACATAAGATCCCGAGGGGGCTTGTGGGTCTCCGGACAGGTCGCCGTGACTAGAAAGTTTGTCTTTTGCATTAGGGGCTCTGGGTGAAGTTACGAAATTCTTTCTTAACTCCTCAGCTTGGCCCTCTCCAGGGCAAAGCAGCTGGGGCTCCGCCCACCCCAACAACATACATTATTTGTACCTACATATCTCAGACAAAATACTAGGAATGCAGCTTTCAAAAATATAATAACTATAATAATAAGTTTTTTCATATAGTTAATTCCTTCTGTCTAATTTGTTATTTACAAGGTAATTATCATAAATGCTATGCTACCACTAGATAACTTTATATGATCACAGTGAGATAGGCCCTTTGCTGTTTGTTTTCATTTTGTGTTTTTAGAATGTCAACACTGCTTATGTGTTTAAACAACAAAAATACGAAAATTTTGTATATGTTCCCATAGACTGGATGAGAAAACACCTTCTAGTTTTCCCAGGGACTTACTCAGTAGTATAGACAGGTTCAAAAAGAAATCTGTCTATTGAAAACAGTGATATATATGATATATGCAAAACTGAAATGAGTTTATACAATAAATGGGAGAAAACACATCATAGAATCACATCATAGAATTCACAGAATTCACAAACCCACAAAATCACAGTATGGGTCAGGTCAGAAAGCACCACAGTGGGTCATCTGATCTGATGTTCCTGCTCAAGCAAGGTCATCCCAGGGCACATTTGCACAAGATTGTGTCCAGAGGGATTTTTAATATTTCAGTGAGGGAGACCTCAAAAACCTCTCCAGTGCTCGGTCACTTGCACAGTAAAGAAGAGGTCCTCATATTAGGGTGGAACTTCCTGTATTCCAGTTTCTGCCTGTTGCGTTTTGTCCTGTTGCTTGGCACCACTCTCATTGCCTGGGTGCATCCTCTTGCCATCCTCCCTTCAGATGCTTGCATACACCAACAATTTCCCCTATAAGTCATATCCTCTGGGCTAAGAAACACCAGCTCCTTCAGTCTTTCCTCACAGGTGAGATGCTCCAGTCCCCTAATCGTCTTTATAGGCATCAGCTGGAGTTTCTGTAAGAGCTCCATGTCTCTTCCCTACTGAGGTTCCCAGAGCTGTACACAGCACTCCACATGTGGCCTCACTAATGCTGAATAGAATGACCTCCCATGACCTGCTGGAAATTTTAATGAAGTTTTGAAAACTTTGCTCAAGTCAAGGCAGAACAATATCTACTGCTCTCCCATTGTCTATTCACCCAGTTGTCTTATCATAGAGGGCAATCAGGTATGTCAGGCATGATTTCCCTTTGGTGGATCCCTGCTGATTACTCCTGATTACATTCTTCCATTCCATGTGCTTGATGATGTCTTTTAGGATGAGGTTCTCTGTCACCTCTCTGGGGACTGAGGTGAGCCAAACAGGCAAGTAGTTCCCTGGGTCCCCCTTGCTCTTTTTGAAGACCAGGGTTTGAAAACTGCCAATTGCATTAAACTAGTTTCCATGAGAAATTTAGGAACTCAGACAAAACATTTTAGGACTTAACAGTAAATCTAATATTACACCTTAGTGCCCAAATCAGCAGATTTAATGGTTACTCTTAGAGCTAGGTAAACAGAGCTCTTTGGCTTTCTGTCCTCACTGCATGCATACATGGAAGTTACTTTCTATTTTGCTTAGCCATCCAATTCGTCTACATCTGGTTTTGAAATGTGGTATATCTTTTCCAGTCTCAAACAGCTGCTCAGAATAATAAACCTGATTCATCTTTAATGTCATATATTTGAAATCTGCAGTTCTAAACCAATGCTGAACTTTGAATAAAAAAGTAGTGAAGAGAGAGTTTGGACAGTAGTTTGCTTTTATCCTTTCATGAAAAATTTTTAGAGCAAAATATGCAATCTTCAAATAATAGATTAATTTATGACATAATGAGATAATATACTTCTAAAAAGTATATTTAAGTTTAAAAAAGGAATTTTTTTAAACTTTATATTAAAGGTAAAATTTTTGGTGTTTTTTTTTTGTTTGTTTGTGGGGTTTTTTGTTTTGTTTTGTTTTTTGGGGTTTTTTTTGTTTGTTTGTTTGTTTTTTCTAAAAAAGGACTGCTGATTAGATGTACCAAAGCAGAACTGAGAAAACGAGTGACAGTTACTACTTTTTATTTAGGTGGCATCCCATATCTCTTTTAAGATTAAATTTTTATAACCTACAGCACACTGATCAAGACTCTGGAATAACAGATTGCTTGCTGACAGAAAGAAGCTAAACACTAGACTGAAAGGAACCCTATAGAGAGATGAGAGGCAAACATGTGCATGAAAAGCAAAATAGGAAAATGTATCAAAGGCAACATGGGATTTGAAACAAATTAAACTAAACTCTCAGTGAAAATATGGGCCATTCCAGCATGGCAGAGACTTGTGCCATGAGATACTGAGCACAGGCTTTGTAGCCTACAGCAGAGGATGGTCTGGATTTGTTTTAGTAATCCAGTAACTTAACAGACCAGCATCTCTCTTGGAATGGTCTCACTCCAAGTGACACTGGTTTGGGTCTTGCCTCTTTTTCTATGTTTTCCATATCCTTAGCACATTTATATTTTAGCTCTGTAGTGTATTGCATTAGTAACTAGTTTTCCTAGTACTTTTCCATGGCCTTTCCCTAAGCAGAAACACAAAACAAACTCTAGAGCTCCAAGCCTTGGGAGGTACAAGACCCCAGTGCTATCTTGGTTCTTCCTGGGAAGCAAGGCCAAAAATAACTCTTTGAGATACATTCACATGGGGAAAGTACAGCCAATACTGAGGAGGGGACTCCATAGAGGGGCTTGACCTGGCAGAAAAACTGTATCACCATTTGTCCCCCTAACTGGTGCTTTTTATCAATCGTGCTGATTTCCTAAAACCTATAAAAAATGTGCTCATCCTTACAGAGGTGTGCTTTTGTGGACATCTTTCTATAACTGCCCCTGGGAGTCTTCAAATAAAGATCTTCTTTTATATTAGATCTTAATAAAATTATCTTGAGTTTCATTTCCAAGTTGGGAAAAAGGCAACACAAGCCAGACTGGACTGCAGGTAGTACAGCTTGAGAGTTACTGTGGAGTATGTATGTTCATATAAATTCTGAAAGTGTAAAAACACAAAAGAAGAATATTTTTTTTCTGATTAATTTTATCTTTCCAACTTGTAGTAATTTTGGCTGGGATAGAGGTAAATTTCTTCATGGTAGGTCATGTGGTGCTGTGTTTTGGGTCTGTTAGCAAAACAATGCTGATAATACATCAATGGTTTATCTACTTCTGAGCATTTCTTACACAGCATCAAGGCCTATCCTGCTCCTCACTACCCCACCAGTGAGGAATCTGGGGGTGCATGTCACTGTTAGGGACATGAAAGAATGAAGCAGGCAGTAGAAAGGTCAGCAGGAAAAGTCTCTTTATTTCTCTGACTCCATATATAGACAGTTTTACAAGCAGATCAAGACTGGCTACACAGGTAGCCACCTCTTCGACCTCATTGGTGAACATCACCATCAACATCATCTTTCTCCTCCCAGAGGCAAATAGATAAATTCTAAAAATATGCATAGTTTACTTGAAGGTGCGTGAGAACAAAATGCAAACAGTGAAAAGCAGGCAAACTTGAGCCAACAGGTGCACAAGGAGTTGGGAGAGAGCAGAGATGGGATGGGTGGCTGGCTCCAACAGAACAAAAGGATATTCCGTATCGTTTGAAGTCATGCTCATCAATAATATTTACAGAGAAGGAGAACACAGTGGAGATTTTCAGATGCCACTTGTGTTCCCAGGCAATCGCTATGCAAGATGGAGTTCTGTTTTCCTGGACATTGTTGAACACTATCAAGGGAAAAGAGTGAATTAATTAGTTGTTTTGCTTTACATGCATGCACAGCTTTTTTTAGCAATTAAACTACCTTAGTGTCAACCCACATGTTTTTTGCATTTTTCCACTTCTCATTCTCTTCCTCATCCCACTGCTGGAGAGTGAATGAGCAGCTCTGTGGTGCTTCACTGCCTACAGGGATCAAATAACAACAAATCCATAACAGTTTTGCAGAGTCTCATAATTGTTAATTTTTTACACATACATGCTGTACACAGAGACTAAGAAATCTTGCAAGTATTCAATAAAATGTGCAATTATTTTAGCTTTCAAAATTCATTAAATCAA
The DNA here is from genome assembly GCF_009819655.1 of Sylvia atricapilla. Lineage (NCBI taxonomy): Eukaryota > Metazoa > Chordata > Aves > Passeriformes > Sylviidae > Sylvia > Sylvia atricapilla. The sequence continues at coordinate 70,551,656 of NC_089141.1, forward strand.
TTCAAATTTTGTGTCCTTTATGTAAGACAGAGATTTTCATAATTTTAAAATATACAGTATATTGTTTCCTCATTTTTAATCTTCTATACTTCTGTTATTAATCAGTGATTACATTTGTAAAGCAAATATCATTTATATTGCAGTTTAGTGTCTCCCCAGGCTATATGAGACAGTTTGACTTATTAATAGGGAATCTTAATTTAAACCCATTAGTACAGTAAGTACATTTCTTATTCAATTTTATGTGTAAACATCAAACACCAATTTTGGCTTCTTAGCCTCTGGGCTGGTTGATGTGGTATACATGAACACTGCTTATTCATACAGTGCATTTTATAATATATGTGCCATAGCTAAAATAGGCTAAAAGTCCATGATTATTTTGAAACTAACCCACTAGAGATTTGCCCCTAACTAATCTCTTCTATATCATGTAAACTGGAACTGCGACTACTTCTGTGTAATAAATTTTTAGCCTTTTATTTCTGGAAAATGGCTCATTAAGTTGTTAAAGCTACTTTTTTTTTTTTTTTTTAATCAAAACAAACGCATAAATTCATGATAGACAGAAAAAAGAGAAAAGAGAGCCTTTCTTTCTTCTCAAGTATTGAGATGTCCCCTATACTGGTGAGTAAGACTTCTTCTCTCTTGTTTTAACTTTTCTTAAAGATTAGACACAATTCCGCAAATCTAAATCAAATGTACATTTTTTATGAAACTCACTAAATTACTTCCCTATCAGGCTAAAACATTGTAAAATATGGCATATAAATTTATATATATTATACATGTAATGTTATAAAACTTTATGCAGATTAAAGTGCTTTTGGATCATGAAGTACCAAGGTTTAAATAGCAAAGCTAGAATGGATTTGCATCTAACATAATGAATCTTCTTTCTCCTCTCTCCAAGGTAATCTCAGTTTCTGAGAAAACCCTTTGTAAAGTAGGTTATAGTGGAAGGCAAATCGCAGTTCAACATCACACAGCTATATTCCTCTTGATTTTCTTTTGGTGCTTGATTTGCCTTGGAGAAAATTGTTGGAATCCAACTACTTCTTTTGCAACTGAAGTTCAGAAATAAGCTAATAGAAGCAGCAGGCAAATTTCTAGTTCTACATCTACAGATTTTCTTCTTTTCTAGTCTGCAGCTCAGCACCTTTTTTGGAGGTCAGTAACTACATCAATCAGAATCTCTGCAAAATTTTCTTACCCTTTAAAACAACTTGTGCATTCTCACAACAGTTTGTAACAGGCCATGTATTTAATCTACTTGTAGATTAAACCTGGCTTTTTTATAGAAATGTTTTTGAGTTCCTTTCTGTTTCTATATATCTTAATTTCAATACAGAAATTAACATTCGTTTGCCACTCATTTTCCTCACTTTTACCACAAATAAACTAATAAACTAAGAAGAGCTATATAATAATTTGTATATAAAATCATATTTTATAGCTTGAACTTGAAATATTTTTAAAGGATGATACAAGTATCAGTAAACAAGAGAACATTTGTTTTCAGAATAAAATTTTTACTAAATGAGTAAATACACTAATATTATTCTTGTAAGATTCCCAGTAAAAAAAAAAAAAAAAAAAAACAAAAAAAAAAACAACACCTCATGCATAAGTTTTTCTTCCTTTCATCCTTCTCAGATAAACATATTAATGACATACCACCTTTGGGTAGGTTTTTAATAAAAATGATGGAACTTAATTAAATATCTGGAAGTATAAGCATCTTGATATTGAAGCAGACACTCTAAAATTATGGAAACTTTATTGTAAATAAAATTTGCGGGTTTTTTTTTTTTTTTTTTTTTTTTTATATTTTTGTTTATTTGGGTTTGGGTGGGGTTTTTTTAAGATTTATAAAAGTTACCATCTGTGTTCTGTTCTAGAATTCACTAAGGAACTCTTAAAAAAAAGTAATTTACACTGGAGACATATTATCTGTTGATATAATTCCATTGATATCAGTCCCACTCCTGTCTTTCTGAGTACCAGATGTTGTTAACATGAGAGCCATGCTAGCAGTCTAAATAATAAGCATTGTTAGCTTGTTTTCCTACTGTCTCGCTGGGATGTAACCAACTAGCACAATTTACTTGAACAGTCCTCTGCAGGAATCTTTCTTGGTTCATGGTACAGAACACTAAGGCTTGTAACTCAGAGAATTTTTACTTTAAACTATCTAAAGAGAATAAAATTCACTGCTCAAATAGTTTGTTCTCAGGTGTGTGATAAACTTGTTACAAAACCATTGCAGGTCTTGTTAGTCACTTAAAGATAAGTGGTAATTCCTTTGATTTTACCACAGGAACTGTTATTGCCCAGTCTCTTTTTAATTTTTTTTTTCCTAGTATTCCATCTTGTAATAGAAAAAAAATTAAAACTGCAGTAATCCCGAAATTTGTATTGAGTAGGAAAATAAAAGACTGAAATACAATTAGCAAGTCTTTTGGTTTCGTTTTTTGTGGTGTTTTGAGTTTTGTTTGTTTGTTGATTGGTTGGTTGGTTTTTTGTGGGTTTTTTTTTGTTTTGTTTTGTTTTGTTTGTTTGCTTTTGGGATTTTTTTTTTGTGTTTTGTTTTTGGTTTTTTTGGTGTTTGCTTTTGTGTGTATGTGTTTTTTTGGTGGGTTTTTTTTGTTTGTTTTTTTTTTTCTGGATCTTCTTTGCAGGAAGTAAAGTAACATTTCTTATGGTCTGCTGCATGTGCATATACTACCTGCACATATTACTTCTAATTTTCAGATATATGCTAAATAAAAACTTTAGGGACACATTTTTATGAGATGTTGTGGGGTTTTCATTCAAGTTTGTTTTTTCTTTTTTTTCTTTGTGGTTTGTTTGTCACCCCCCTCCCCCCCTCCTTGTCCCACAACTTATTTGGTAACTGTGAACTGCTGAGTAAAGGCCAGAGAAGGTGTATTAATTTTGTGCTAGGGTATAGGTATTACCAGAAAACAAAAAGTTGCAGTAGAAACAAGTGGTAATGCTCAAAAAAAAAAGGAGGGTGATTATTATAGATATTAATATAGATCAGCCTTACCCTCAGTAATAAAATTTTTGACAATAGAAATACAAACTGCTCAAAATGAGATTATCAACAAGCTATAATACAAACATGCTGTTGAAAATACTTTCCAAACATAGAGATAGTGGATAATGGAAGGATAAAGAGATTAAAGAATACCTGTCAGTGAAAATTTCAATAGGGCAGGTCAAACACAAAACCTAGTTTAAGCAGAGAATAGTAACCTTCAGGGAAAATTTCCTCTTGATGACCTTTAAAGAACATTTAATGTCTTATTTTATGTGTTATTAGGATTTTACAGTTAATACTTTACCCAAAATGCTCATAATAAAAAACAAACAAACAAACTCATTCTCTCTTCTTCAAGAAGAATGTATTTGAAAAGTCTTAATTTGTAATGAAACAAAGGGTTAAAAAAGCATCGAAACACTCTTTTTTTCTACTATCAGTGTTTCTTTCAAAATATTGTTATCAAATACCATGTTTAGTAATGAGATGAAAATAAGATCAAAGGCTTCAGTTATTAAAATATAGCACCTCATTGAAAATGTCATTTGACATGACTTTGTCCTTATGAACAATCTTGTTCATCCACTCCAAATGTTTTTATTAATCAAATAAAAATAATTATTTATATTCATTTTACTATTTTTAACTGATCTTCATAATTAAAACATTCGAAATAATTAAGATTTTAAAGAAGATCGGGACTCTAGAAAAGACTGACAAAGAGAGAATTCTTGGGAGAATTTCTCTTAGCAAACAATTTTTTCACTTAAAGATTTCACAATAAAAACCAAACCAAACCAACCAAACAACAACCATTAAAAAAACCCAACCAACTAACCAAAAAAACAAACCAACCAAACAAACAAACAAAAAACCCCACAGAATAGTAAGGTTTGTTTGTGTTGTTGTTGTTGTTGTTTTTTATCTCCCTTATTGTAGGACCCCAAAGTGAATGTGTGAAAGCTTACAGTCAGTAGCTAACTACATAATTGTTCAGCATCCTGTTCTGTCCTACTGACTCCAGCCTACAATATAATTCCAAGTACATCACTATTCCCATCACAGGAAATTTCTGCACCTGAAAGATGAAAGTAAAGGTGACAGAAAAAACTTGAAGGAAGAAGGCATCCAAAACTTCCACCTTAAAAGAAGAAGGATTAGCACTTCAGTTAAAATTGAAAATATCTTTTTTCACTGATTGAAATATATTTTACTGATTTTACTTTGATTCAGCTTTTCATGTATAGCATACATATATTTACAGAGATTAAAAAAGCAAATCCCAATGCTATGCAATAATTCTGCCAGAGAAGGAAGACACTGCTGAGGCTGTTTAGATATATATAACTGGATTATAGGTTAAATAATTTTAGAATTTAAAACCCCTCGACAATATTTTTAATTGATCAGTTCATATGTCTGCTTTTTTATAAATCTATGCAACACCTTACATTATTGTTCTATATTATGCCACAATTTGTGTTGTCTTCATCTGTAACAGTTACATTATAGAAAGGTAAATTGAATGAAATGGAGGGAAAAAAAATCTAATTTCTGTTTTAAATAAAAATATAAATGAACATAAAGGAAAAAACCCCGGTGATCATGTATCTTTTATTTCAGAAAGAAAATTTTATTTTTAACCATTCTAACCTTTTTAATATTATCATGGCAAAAAGAATGGAAAAATAATTTTAGAGGAGCAAAACGTTGACAAGGATGCAATTTCATATGTGGAAAGTTTATAAATCTGAGATCTGAGGCAATGTCTCATTGCCCATAAGCATTTGGACACTTAGATCTCTCACATTTTTTCCTGGAGCAAGACAAATGAAAGTCATCATTATCTGGATCAATAGCATAAGTACATAACTCAGCATTCAAAGTTTTCAATGTGAAAAAGTATTTATTGTTAATGGCTATAAGTATTACATTTATTTTAAATATCTCATTTTGCTATTGCCATTATATTATACTTCCTTTGAACTAGCGTCATTTGTGGTAACAAAATCAAATACTAAGTACATCAGTGCAGCTTTATTTGCAGTATTTTAATATCCTCTGTGTTTCATTTTACATTTGTAGGTATATTTTAATTAAGTGGTACAGGAAAATAGAATCTCTGCATTACATATGTGACAACCTATTATTTTAAGGGTTTTAAATAACTGTGCCTTGTTAAAAAAAGAAGTTAAAAGAAGTAAAATATTTAAGATTAGGGTTTGTTTGTCTATATAGAATTATTTAAATATATATATATATTTTTTTTTTCTGAATTCTTATTTTGTAAAAATGTCATGTTTTTATCTGTCATTTTGTCTGTAGGTGTTGGCTGTCTAGTACACTGACTCCTGTCCTCTGGCCTGAGGGGAATACAGAAAATAATTTTGTGCTTTAGGGTAAGATGAATCCTTTGTCCCATCTCTACAAAACCGTGTGTATCTCAAGACCAAGGGTTTTGTGTTATGTGAACTGCATTAGAAAGTACTTGACAGCTCCCCCAGCTGTATGTGCAGTGTATACCAGACCATTGTGCTGATCACCCTTAAATGCATCATCAGGTTTCCCAGCAAACATCTTACTGTGAAGTAACAGACTGGAATATCCATTTAATCAGTACACAGTGGGATGGGCAAGTCACATTCCAGATTAAACCAGCTCTGATTGAGTACAGTATAGTCATATACTCTCAACCTTTTTGAAATATTCAAACACAAGAACTACAAGTTTTACTGGTGCTTCCCACCAGCATAGCCAATAATCAGTATGTTTAATGAGATACAACTCTATGCAGAATTTTATTTGAATCACACAACAAGAAATATCCCCCAAATAGGAATTCAGCCTTATTGTGTTACTATTTTGGTATCTTTCCTTAAACAACACAAATGTCTTTATAAACATAAAAATACTCATGCTACCTCCTCTTCTCAAGCTTTCTTCCATAGGGAGCCTGCCTTGCATTTCAGCTGGAACTTCATCCTTTCCTCTTCAGGCCCTGATGCTTCTGTTCAGCCATTTTCAACCTTGAAACACAACCTTTTCCTTTTTTTTTTTTTTTTTGTGAAAAGTTTTTTCTTTTTTACTTTTTAATATGCAACGTCTAGAAAAAATTCCATGGGCTATTAACTATACTGCAAAGACTATTTTTGCTTCTCCTAAGAGAAAATCTACTGTCTTTTTAAAACCAACTTCAACAGACTAATCTTTAGAGTTCTGTGTCTCACTTTAACTGTGTGTTAACTCACTTTAACTGTGTTTTAAAATGTCATCAGATACCGCTGATAAACATTGACAAGGAATGTTGCCCAGCACAGGAACTTAAGCATGCACATACTCTTCAAAGATTAGAAGAGGGTCTACCAGGGATTTTGCTTGTCCAATTCTCCCAATCAGTATTTTCCATGAGTTTAGAGCTGGCTTAGAGTAAGAAACATTATTCAAACAGATATTTGTGTAAATCCACCCTGTCTTGAAACATGTCTAACAGAATTAATTCAGGCTGTCCCACAACAATAGGTCTCAGTGCCATTTAATTTGTCAATCTACATGTAGCCCTCTAACAGAAATTGAAAAGGTGTGTTTCAAGAAGGACATAATTCAAGTTTTCAGAAGACTGTCTGTATTAAAATAAGACTGGTAAAACACAGTAAACACATAAGAGAGTAGAAACTCTTTACTCCTTTTAAATACATGAGCTACAGAAGGGTGAAGGATTGACAACTGCTTAGATATGACTAAATAAGAAATGAGACACAGTCAAAAACGCTGCTGTAAGGTCATATACCTCATTTCATAATTCTTGTTTTGCAACAGTATAACAGAGGTTTGCTTATAGAAGACAATCAAGGAAAAATTTCATGCCCGGAAGATATTACCAAGAAAGTATTTCCAACAAAAATACTAGTATTACCTAACTGACAGACACAATTGCAGTACATACTGTAAAAGTACTTGGGTGTACTTGTCGTAATTGACATTTTACTGAACAAACACTTTTTTTTTTTTTTTTAAATAGGAAAACATGTTTTACAATCATTTCCAGTCCTACTAAGGACATTATTTTGAATGTGTACAAATGAAAAAATAAATAGAGGATTTGCTCACTGAAACCATTACTTATCATGTATTGTTGGTATAGATGTTGCAGGATCGAGACAAATAGGAATTTTTACAAGATGCCTCTTTGAACGTACTACTATAATCATTGAATATATCACTTAATCCTGTAGGAACAATATTTTTTTCAGTTTAATCACATCAGGATGTCTGAAATGGGGGAGAATGAATCACAAATTATACTTGGAAAAGTTATAAAATTTTTTACTGACCATAAAGAACTTTATTTTCTAAAGGTTGTTTTCCTTACACACAACTAGAAACGTAAAGAATATATTTTAAAAAATCTGTAAAATCCTTGTAACTACTTGAAAATCTTCAATTGTCATGTAGTTATAGCTATAATACAGTCGATTGGGAGATTTAGAAATTAGGACATACATTGTGAATTAAAATGTCTAAGTTTGAATTTTTCAGGATTTTTTTTTTCTAAATTGCATTGCATCTGTTATTTGCCTGAGTTTTTCCAGTGACAAATTTTTATAATATATTGGATTTATTTGATGGTGCTGAAGAGGGGCTCATTGAATAGTTTTAAATGGTGTATTTAGTATCAGAATGTTCTGTACAAGTACTTACGGATGATTTAAAAATGCTTCTCATAAGTCAGATCCACCATAAAATTCAGTATGTCTCTTCCAGTAGATGTTTAATGAGAGACATAGCATGCTTCCTGTATGAGAATTCTGCAGTTCTGCACTGTGAACTAAGAATGATCATAATGTTCCCCACTCAATTAAGCAAGCTGCAGGATCTTTCACTGCTGTGTGAGTGTTCCACAAAATTTCAGCACAAATGGTCCTTTTGCCAACAACGAGTATATCACTTTCTTCAGCAGCTCATTTTAAAGTATGATCATTTTATTCCAATAACTCTCTAAAGCACTCTTCCTTAGGACAAAAGAAAGTTAACTTGAAGTGGGCATTCTTGGGAGTCAATAATGTAATATTTTAAAGGCTGTAGCCAGAATGATGATAGGAAGTCTGGAAGCAATATGGAAATTTCACTTTTAAGTAACATTTCATATTTAAGGTAATAAACACTTCAATTATTCATTGAATGAATAATCTTTCTTGAATTCTTAAATGTTTATTTTCAAATTAGTAATTTCACATTTATAAGGAACTGCTTCCACTAGTATTTATTTGCTTTCCTTTCATTGCGTTGGACTTCACAACAGCAGCAAGGAAAAAAAAACATTTACCTTTTTGCTTTGAATAATGTATTCAATCTGGTGCTTTATTTTAAGGTCTGCTAAATATTTTATGTAGACTTATTTAACAGTAATTTTTGAAACTATCATATTACTTATTTTTTCCACAGATGTATTCTAGCTTAAGGGTTTAGGGCTAAAGATATGATCTAAATTAATTTTAGGATTGATGTTGATTGAAGTCACATTTAGGGATATAAAAATCATCTTTCTGTTAGACTCATCCAAAGTTGAAGTTCTTAAAAAAGGAACAGACAACTTGAATTATATTCAGAATAGAATGTCTGTAAATATTATAAAGCACTAGACTAAATGGAGAGTGGTACTAAAAAATAATGCTGTAAAGAGCACCATCAAGATTAATATGTCCACGTAGATTGCATACAATATTTATTTGAACAGATCACAAAAATACACCTTTATCATTGCTGTTTGACACCTATAGGTCAGGGAAAAGTCTCACCCTGAGAAGTGCAACCATAACTTTGATTGTCTGTCAGAGGAATAACCTGAGACATTAATGTTGCTTCAATTTAAGTGGCAGCAGTATTAATCATTCAAAAATATAGTGCATGTGTGTCCTATTAAACAAAAAAATATGTAGGAACTTAAATGATTTTTTTAGTCATTGATTTTTCGTAATCACTGTCTTTGAAAAATAAAAATGATGTTTCACCAAGCCTGGAAATATCTAATGAAGTTCTGAAAAATAAATATTAAATCACCTGATGACAGCTTTAAAGATGAGAATACCTGGGCTGATAAAATATGACAAGGCGTCAGACTGCAACCAGAGATCCCGCAACACATTAAAAAGAGAAAGAAATAAAACAAGACAGTCTAATAAATATAATATGTTTCCTCTTCTCGTCTTTCTTCTTTATGCTCTGGTTTTCTCTCGTCATGAATACTTAAAGATGAAAGCAGTAAAAGTATCCCAGTTGGCCATGTTCAGACCTATATATTCTGAACACTGCTATTCAAAATACAGAATTTTTAATGATATAATGTGAAACACTGCTATACACTCCTTATACAATTTTAGGATAATAAAATAATATTAATAATAGTAATATTAATAATAATACTAGAGTTAGTGGCAAGGAATTTGTCAATAACTTGATCATGGTTGACTGCTGGGAAGAAAGTAACATATTTTTATTCTAAATTATATATATGTGAGTGTAACAGCATTGTGCTTACTTTGCTTATTATTATTAGGGTTTATTATGCTTATTATTATTAGAGTTAATTATGCAAACCCTAATTAAAATTCTCACAAAAAATTTCTTAAACTTTTGTGTAGAAATGATTGGAAAGTACTCAAATATGTCTCTCTATGTTTTCTTTATCTTTCTCTCTCACTGTTTCTTAAATTATTTCTTTTAATTTCTTGGCTTTGTTTACAATTCCATTCTAGGAAGAATATTTTTTCATAAGCTTAGCAACTGTTCTTGTCAACTCCTTTCATCAAAATATGTGTTGATCTATAAATAAAATTAAAAAAAAAATCTTGATATGCTACTGTTTAGTCACTTGAGTTCTAAAATTCAAAATTCACATTTTGAAAACTAATTAGAATAATATATTAATTATTGATTCAGTATTTTGCTGAACATGAACATAAAACCTGACACTTTTTTTAATACAATAAAAAATACTATATTTTCATCTAGAGTGTTATTTCTTATCAGGAAAGGACAAAATAGCAAGAATCACAGCACATACAGCATTAAGATGCCCTTCCTTGTTTCAAGTATCCTGTTGATTTTGTGCCTTTAACACTGAGAATTCCAAAGCAGTAGTCCTTTCTTAGACTCTTATCCTAGGGTCCCCATCATCTGCAATCCTGAGAACCTCTTGTCTCCATATATTACATAGACAGAGGGAGCCTTTATGAAAACAGAACTGCACTGAGGTCATTCTTACACACACTGAACTGCTAGAAAATTGCAGAATTTAGAAGATACAAATATGTGCACGAACACACACGTAAAATGTAATTGCTCTCCCTGACTTATATGCAGTACAGTTCACTCTTTAACCACATAACCACCTATTCTTATACATATCCCAACAAAATATATGCTTCTACTCCTTTGCACTCTGGATTATGACATTTAATGAGAAGCTACGCTGCTTTTTGTTTTATTATTCTTCATTACTGCATAGTTGGCACCAGTTACTATTATTTAGTCTACACTATTCAGTCTTATTTAAAGATGCGACTAATAATTTTCATGTTGACCTTTATGGCCCTCACTTCAACCTCTGAATGTGTCACAGCACTCATTAATACACCTCATGATATGTGTTCTTTCACAGGTCTCTGAGATAAAGCAATACTATTATTCCTGCACTGTAGAACGAAGGTCTCAGTTCTCATCTACAACCCTCAATTATAAAGTACAAAAGGTGCAAATATGTACGTGAGTACAAAAGTACAAATATGAGCACGTGACTTCTGATTTCAGTGGAAATTAGGTATCTGAATAGTCTGTGAAAACATGCTTAGCATTGCCCTTAGAAGCGATAGCAAGTTTTGAGAAAGCTAGCCTCAATGAAATATTATAATGTCATATTATGTGTTTTGTATATATTTATATATATATATAAGCTTATTCCCATGGAATTTTACAACAATAATATTCTTTGGCTTAATTTTGTATTATCTGAGAAGCTTGCCTGCTTTGTTAATTTACAAAAAGTACAATACCTCCTCTCAGGGTTTTTTATGCATTCCATGTGTATTTACAATTTAAGTATATATACAAACACACCTAATATCTGAAATTTAAAGATATCTGTGTAGCAACATCTAATATCTTAGCATACACACTAAAACAAATATGTTGCATCTTTGAAGAGACTGGTTGGCTTAATTGATGTGCAAATGCACTAAGATGTAACTTTAAATGTTGGTTATGTGCTCTAGCCCTACAAATCTTCTTGATTTGGCCAAAGGAAATGCTTGATTAAGCTGTCCACTTAAATGGATTTGAGACCTTTGAGTAGGTTTGTTATACGTGCAAGAGTTATTGAAAATACAGATTTCCTGAATCACAATTTAACCACACAGAGTATAATAGAATATCTCAAATAATACCAAATTTTTTATGCTTGTGTACTTGAATCAAGACCTGCTAGTCCAATAACTGAAACGTAAATGTATATTTAGCATCTTCTTTATATAATTCACACAGTCATTTCTGTGTTTACATGTAAGCATCTACAGCATATATATCTGCAGTCTAGAACTGAATGGTACCCTTAGATGTTTGCTGTCAGCATTTTAAATAAATGCTTTATGCTATCAGTTTGAACACCGCTCCTTGATAAACTCCACAGGAAACAACTCCATACCCTTCCTCTGCAATCTTTCCTAACCAGCTACTTAGAAATTCAGAAAGTCAAGGTTAGAAGAGAATAAATTATTTTCAAAACTTTCAGAGATATCAGTCTGAAATAGATTAAAATATGTCATCTCAGAATGAGATTTCAGAAAAATTATAATCAAATCTTTTAGTGGCAAATTATACATTTAACAGGCAGCAATAAATAGCAGAGCTGTCTGTACCTGACCATACAAGCAATAACTGTCAGAGTCATAATTTTGTATCATCAAAAAAACAATTACCTTCATAATGTGTCCATCATCAGATTTTATAAGAGTTTAAACCAGTTGTAATTTTCTTTTTTTGCATCACAAATGTATTAGTCTTTCCTACATCAGCCAGTGAAAATGTCATTGATTACAAAGACAGTGATATTCCTAGAACTGAACCTGAATTGTTGAACTAACAGATTATCACTCAAGACTAAGAGAGAAGTCAATATTTTAGTGCTAATATAATGTCTATCAGCAGTCTTCAAGAGAGGCAAATCCTTTCTCAAATTCTATATCCCTTTCAAAATTCTGATTTTCTCATAGTTTAGATATAAAAAAGATATCTGAAGAAATAATTTTCAGATGTCTGAAAACCGCAAATATAAATAATTTATAAAGGAAACTGACTGGCAGATAGACTTTAATGAAAGAGGAAAAAACTTCATGTAATTATGTGTCCAGACTAGGCATATTACTGGATGAAATCCCTGCTGTTCAAAATCAGACTCAGAAATGAAACTACAAACAAAACTCTAATTCCCTTCAGGAGGACTATATTGTGTATGTCAATGATTTGACTATTGTATGTTCTCAAAATTCATAAAGTCAACTTGAAACTTCCAATGCTATCCCAAATGCACCTATACAACTTAATGTTTCTCAAGCACTGTTTCATCCAACCCCAAAAATACAGAAAGTCAAGTAAACATGGAAATGTTCTTGGCAGTGAACAAGGATCTCCTGACAAAACACAGACATAAAAGGAATTGATGAAGGTTTAACTCACCCAGGAAGAACTGGGTACAGATATTCGGACACTGAGTGGTCAGGTATAGGGTCATGAAAATCAGAACCCCCTTAGTATAAAATCTGGCAGCTTATGTGAAGAGCAAGAGCTACGCCTTTGATAAATAGGTTTATCAGAAGCAGAACAAACATGAGGGACAGTGTGGACTGGCTCTTGAATGATAGAGAAGGTTATTTGACAAAACTTATGGAAAAGGCTTAGGTAGGCAAAGACTTTTTCACACTGGTTTTTATTGTAAAAAGGTCTTCAGGAGTCTTAAACCACTGAAGTTGCTGGGAAAATCTGGAGCAAAGATGATTTTTCATCAGTATAGCACAAACAATTCAGGAAAGATCAGATATATATATCTGCTCTATTTCAACATCTTTCTTTGTGCAAGTAAGGGGAGGTGCTTGGCTTTGAGATGAGCTAAACAGCTTGATATTTTGACTGAAAAAAAACAAACCATAAAAAGGAGAGAATGAACATGGCTTTACTACCTAAAAGTAAACAAATCAGGTGCAAATACAAAAAAAGGTAAAATACAAGATTTTTAGTACAATTTCAGATGCAGTGAGGTATACTTGAAATGTCTCTACAGGTCTGGCAGACATAATAGAGACCTTCTGAAGCAACAGCTAGAAAACCTGCTGTAGTAACATAGAGAGTGTTGTGGTGTTGAAAACAAACCAAGTAAGAGGCTCTAAGTCAGAAATAAAATTTAATGAGAAGAAAAGGAAAATAAAATAGAATAAAATAAAATAAATACAAAAAGAAAAACCACTGACAGAGTCAGAATACAACCTGATCAGGGTGATGGAAACAGTCCAGACGAGGTGGTCTTCCTGAAACAGAAATCTTGTAGAAAGGGCTGGTAGCTCCAGTCCTCTGGGAATCCAGTGGGTGAGGGCTGCTTCTACTGTCCCAAATCCCAGCTTATATCCAGGTGAGAATGCTTGGCTCTTCCCCATGGGCGGAGCATCTCACAATGAGATAATGAGTCATGGAAGAGGGCCTTGATGGCCCATTAAAGAGAGAGTCATGCAAAAGGCATTGATGGGCCATTAACTGAAGGTGGTGATAGAATACATCCTAAACTACAACCCCGGACAGAGAGGTAAGATCTTAAATTATACTATGTATGTATGTTTCACCACCTGAATTGGTTACTTAGCAGTTGTTTCAGCAATTATCCTTATTTTAGAATATATGGTTTCTCTAGAACTTAAATTTGTTTTCCAGTGACTATTCAAAGAAACTGGATAGCAAACTAATTTCTCAACTATTAGGTAAGTCACAGCTAAACTAATTCAACCATACGTCATGCAAAATTATTCTCAGACTTAGGAAGTTCAGTACCTACTTTTTTGCTAGCCCCTAGAAACTGCATGAGGAGACCTGATTTGTCTCTGAAGGTGTAAATCGTATTAGTAAAGCAAGAAGAAAAACTAGTCTTTAAAATTCACCACTATGCCATCTCAGGTCTTCAGAGACTATAACACTTAGCCTTTCTATAGCGAATTGTTAGAGCTAAGGAGTTTAAAAGTATGTTCCAAGTCATTAATTAAAGGATAAGAGCAGTAAGAAAATAACTTTAGCTGATACGTTCTAGTAGAAGTCTTAATGACTCTAAGTATCAAGAAATTAAACATTCTTAAATAAAATATTTAGTAGAAAAATATGCCTGCTGAAACATTGAGATACACAGCACAAAATACAGTATTACAACACCCTCTATAGAAAGAAAGAACAAGGGGCATGACATGATATAACCAAAAAAAGTGACATTGCCATTTATAAATGTACTTTGCTTTACACATTGAACTCATGTTTTAAAGAAGTTCCTAAGTTGAAAACAGAATTTTGCATAGCGTCAGAGCAACACTACTCTAAACAGTATTCTGTTCTGTGCTGACTTGGTGCAAACTCAATTAGTGAGGGCAGAGGAGGTAAATGGAGGTTGTATATTTGGAAACATGTTTTGCTGTGGTTTTCTAATTTTGGAAGATAGGCATGCATGTCAAGAAAATTGAGAGTATATTATACAGTCAGTACTAAATACATGGACTGCAAAAATCTAAATTCTGTACATAACTGAGATTTATTGTCAGACCTACACCAAATTTGTTGAAAATTCTCATTCAATTGCTTTTTCTGCACACTTGTGCATTCTTTTTACAGCATTCTTTCTACAGCATTCTTTCTAATTATTTAAGAAAAATAAAAATCACCTTGATTCTAGGCTAGTTTGATAAAATTTTTTTCACAGCTTAATACAAGGTTATATTTTATTTTATTACCTACATCTAGTATTTACTCTGTTGTAGCTGAACTGAAATGAAGCTATGAAATTTACAGCTGTACACAAACTATTTGAGATTGCATATGAAAAAAGAAAAAATAGCATTTTGTTATTTCTAGATATATTTCAAATATTGAATTTTCCTATTTCTTATGGGTTTCTTGACATCCACATCCCCAGAGAATTTTGGTCTAATTAAATTGTGAATAAATAAAAAATGCCACTGAGATACCCAAGTACTGCAAGAGACCCCAATTCTACAGTAACTAGTAGTACTTAGTTATTCTGTACTGTACTGCATAGTTATTCTTGTATCAGCAGAATGAGTTCTTTCCAGATGCAGCAAGGACTGTTTATCCTATCCCTGAACTTTGACTGTAGTAGACAAAACAGCAACCTGTTGTTTAAGAATAAGTAGGAGAAATATCATTGATGACCTCTCTGAAACAACCAAACTGACATTGAACAGTTTTTGTGAGCTCAGGGACAGAGATAAACTGTGCAAACAACCTGTTGACTGTAGGAAGAGCAAACTCTCAGAGATGTCCTGAAGCACTGAAAAAGGAGACCACAAAATAGACAACATGAGTGAAGTTTGAATACCAAGGAAGTATTCCCTTTCCATTTTTAGAGACAGGGAACTCATTAGGGAATATAGAAAAGGAAGAACCTGAGAGACCCTGAAAGAAGCCCAAAATCCTTTCCCAGGTCTATATAATGCAGAACTGGAATGACTGTGCTGATATGCCCAACTTTTCTTCTGGATTCTGGGCTCTCTCACACAGAAAGGGGAAGTAATGCAATTCATAAAATTGCATGCAGTTGTCTTTAAAGTGTTTTGGTTTTAAAACCCTTCACACTATTTCGTCTTAAATAAATAAGGGGTTTTAAAGCAATTGGTGACATTTGTCCTATCATTGGTCTAAAACATCCATGACACTTCACAATGGCACTCATGTTTTTACCTCTAGAATTTTTTTTCCTTAATGCAGTGTGGAGGCTCTCCTATTCTTAAGAACCAGAGATACAGATTTAACAACAACAACAACAACAACAACAACAACAACAAAAAAAAAAACAAGAACCCATGACTCAGTTAAAATTCTAATGTTCAAGAACTAATTTCAGAGTTTGAACTATAGGTTATGTTCTAATGTGAATCTTTTAATCAGTATAATTTCCTCTTATAATTAAAACAACATCTGTAGTGTTACATGCTGGCAGCTTTGCCCTCTCATTCCAGTAAAGAATAAACCCTTTTCTTGCCTAAATAAACTTTCTGGACAAGATGTCATAGTATTTAATGAGAGAGAACAGTATTATCCCTAACATCAAATATATCCCAGTTACTTTCTTTAGTCATGCTGAAGATCATCAATATTAGTGAACCACTCTTTCACAATAGAACAGAATGAACTACATAGGATGTAATTACTTTCTTGTATCTGCAACTGGCTTAAGAACTGGGAATGTAAACATTGCCATTTATACCATGACAGATATTTTAATAATAAGCAATTTTATTCCAGACTGATTAATTTTAAAACAAACATCAAAATACCCTTTCACACACAGAAAAATCTCCTGGTTGTAGCATGTGCAGCAGAAAAGTGTAAAGGCAATATTTAAAGAAAAGAAAAAAAAAAAACTTTCCTGAAATCTTGTTATACAGGTAAAGTGCTCATACTTGTACATGAATTATGCTACTGCAACCGATATCATGGACAAAGATCAGTTATTTAAGAGGCAGATCCTTCTGTTTAAATAGCAACCTTCAGCCTTAACTGTGGCTGAGATCAAGTCTTTGTCTGGTGATTAGTCTCAATGTTTAGCAACCTCACACTTATATAAACAACATACTAGTTCAAAACTACAGCTTCTACAACTTTCTAATAGTACTTTGTTCCCCAGTTTTTAGTCAAGGAGAATGGTCTATGATTAATAGTGATAGTTTTACACTAATCGTCCATCATTTATTCATAAACCTGCAGACGTTAGTTTTCTCAAAGCAATTTCATCCTTCCTGAAAAGCTGTAAAAGTTCTCCACATATTGCATGAATATTACAAGGTCATATTCTTACCAAGGCTTTGTTTGAAAGTCATATGGTTTTGTTAGCTGCTGTTGGACGTAGCTATTTTCTTCTTTCTCTGTCACTAGTATTCTAATTTCACTCCATGATGATGTGTGGCCTAGTATATCCCTTATCATTCTAAGTGAGTTCCCCAAACACCTACTTTTTATTGGTTTGTTATGTTTAAGAGGTATTACTCTGTTTTCTGGTGAAATGCTTTCCTGTTAAAGCTATGTGAGCGTTCCCAAAAAAAAGGAAAAAAAAAATTTCTTATTTAGTGACTTTAGTGCATTTTGTTCCCCCTGGTATTCAAAAGAAAAATATCTCTGCATCCTCTGTTTTCTTACACAAAATAACAAACCACTTGTTTTGTTTCTCTTTTTTACTGGTTTACCCAGTTTATTTGTTTGTCTATTCTATTGAAAAGAAATTGATCTGAAGACTGAATATTTCTATGTAGTCATCCTGTCCTTACAGGATGACTTACATCCCTACAGGACTGTACAGGACTTATTCAACTAAATTTAGACTTCTATAATGTACATCCCTATATTCAGGCTAGGTCCCATAGGCTCCTGCTGTCCTAACTGAAAAGAAATAGGATTTTTTTAAAAAAAATCTTCCTTATATTAAAAGTAGGTTAAATATATTGCTCCTTAGAAGTACCCGTTTCCTTTCATTAATTATAAATGAAGCCTTGGTGATTAATTCAGATGAAGACATTTAGGCTATACATATCTGATGGCTGGCTCAATTGCCTTAACAGAGGTGTCTGGAAACATTTCAGATGTCCTAGGTTATCCAAGGGCACACACATGAGGCTGGAAATTGTAACACACATCTCATGAAAGAAGCCAGTCCATCTAAAGGGGGAGCTGGAAGCCCAGCAGGGCTCATTAAGAAATCTCGCATGAGCTACTTAGGAAAATTCATCAAGTCCTATGGGTGTTTTCAGTTCCAGATTAGTTCCTGCAACTGAGTACCAATTGTATTTTGTAGCAACTGTTGAAATAAAATTAACTTGAATATGCTTTATCAACCAGACTGTTTTCCAGGCTTTACATACTGTATAAACTATACAAACAATAGCAAAGGTTAAAAACTTTGACTACTTACATTTAAACGCCTATTTTCACATGCTGGCAGTCTGGAAGAAAATCTAACCCCTGAAGTGTGGTAAAATTAATCTTATTTTGAAAGGTGTTGATTTCAAATATCTTAGAATTATAGAATGTTTTTGGTTGGAAGGAACTCTTTAGTTCAACCTCTAGTTTCAACCTCTCTGCCATGGCCAGGGACAACTTCCACCAGCCCAGGTTGCTCAAAGCCCCATCCAGCCTGGCCTTGAATACTTCCAGGGATGGAATATCCACAGCTTCTCTGGACAACCTGTTCCAATGTCTCACCACCCTCTCAATAAAAAATTTATTTATGCTAACATAAATAACATAAGCCTACTCTCTTTTCATTTCAGGCTATTTCTCCTTGTCCTATAAAAAGGGCCTCTCCTATCAAAAGGTCCTTTCTCCAAGCATATCAAGTTTATTTAAATCCATACACATTTTAAAATTAGATAAACAAATATTTTCCAAAATATCTCTTGAAAATTTCAGCAAGTTTTAAGTAGGTAAGTCACACATTTATATTTCTATTATTTACACATTTACATGCAGGAATGATAAACACTTTTGAATTAGATTAGATTCCACTTCTGATTTACTTTTTCAGAAAGGTAGTGAACATATGGCCCAGCTGAAGCACAAACTTTGAAAATCACCTTTCTTAACCAGTGACACCCATGCAATTAAGAGCAAATACAGGTGATGAGAAGAAAATAGGTGACTTGAATGAGCACTGGAAACTATATCAAGAATAATTTAATTATCTAGGTAAGCACACTTAACCAATCAGGCTTTTCTTGTACAGTTTAAATCTCCTTCCTATAACCTTCTGCCTTCTCTTCAGTCCTTGTTCCAGTTCTTTCTTTCTTCTTTTCCATACTGTTCATCTTTAATCCGCTATTATTTTCTCTTCCCTTACCTTGCTGCTGGAAGCTCTCATATACCTCTAACTTTCAGTTTTCTTCTTGTTTATTTTTGCACTATATTGTGCTTGAGTCTTATTCTCCAATATTCTAATTTTCTTTTTATTCTAGCTTCACAATAAGAGCTTTTATTGCTCTTTCTCCTTTGCTCTTGCAACTCTAAAAATCTACCTCATTATTTCTTTTCAATGTTTTTCCTTTAATTCCTGAAATCTTTCTGAGTTGCATTCATTCTTTACTTACACTCTGTTTTAATAATCTGAATTTAATAATTATCTATTATATATCTATGTATTTCTATATATTATATATATTATTTTATACCTTTTAATAATTATCTATTAATAAATCTATAAACAGATTTATTAATCTGATCTTTAAAATCTGATTTAATTATCTGTTTTTAACAGTATATACTGTTTGATGTGACTAAGCAAAACCTTCTCAGAAAAAATGCCTCTGGATCTAGATACACAGTATAGCTTTATTATTAAAAAAACCCCAGTTCTTTCTTTGTTACTCCTTTTGACAAATTCTCTCTCTATTGGTAGATGATAGCACAGCTATGTTTATCTTTCTGGGGTTTCTTTTTGAAGATGAGAATTTTAAAAAAAAAGTTTTCAGTTGTCTGATCTGGAAACTTACTGGTTTTTTACTTGTTTTTAATAAAGCAACATTTATTTTTTTTCCTTTATTTTTTTTCTTTCTGTTGCACATGCATATACATTTGACTGAAAGGATATATCCATTTAACTGAAGCCATCTGTCTCTACCAGGCCAAAAATCTAAAACTAATGGAGTAGCATGTGCTTTAAATATGAGCAGTATCTTCCCTGATGACAATGCCATTCTTTAACTAAAACAATAGTCTCAGAAGAATACTAAATGCTGAGGAAATTTTACAGTACAAAATAAATCTACTTTAGAAGATAAGAATGCAAGAAAAACAACAAAAAATCTTCTTAAGTTACAATGAAATTCATAGACTTAAATAAATACCTAGGCAACGGTATTATCGCTCATGGACCAAATGGCATTCAGAACGATTCTAACATGAATTCAAATTAATCCCAAATGATTTCAACAGAGTAACTACATTAAAAAATTGAACAAAAGAAAATAAAACCACCATAATTCTTCGTATTATTAATGCATTCATTTTTTACCGTATTATGTTGCAATGAGTTCCTCCCCAAATTTCTCACTTATAGCTTCATGGATTTTTCAGCTTTCCCCTAAAAAACCAAGTACAACTTCTATACCTACAGAGCTGCAGCTTATTAAGGTTTAAAAAATGTCTTTCAAGCAGCCAAACTCTTCTGTTTCTCATTAAAAATTAATTCTTATGCAGTTATTTTTTGTTCTTACCTTTTCAGCTACTGTGCTCTTACTTAACCCATGTGGTTGGAAAATATTAATTTTTGAAAGTTTCATAGAAAGTAAATTTTCTACCAAGACTAGACATAGACCAAGGAAACAGACCCATTTCCCAGTCCTGAGCACAGACCAGTTGTCTTGCATATGTCTTAAGTCTTAGGAAAATTTATCATGGTACTTCCAAGAAATAATTTCCCATTTTTAGTGGTATCTCTTAGGATTTCTCTTAGTAGAAGTGGTGTCTGCAAATATAATAGCCTCACCTGAATTTTACTGTCTACCATTTTAATGTCTAAATCTAAGCTAGTCACTCTAAGATTCCTTTAAAATTGAGAGAGACAAATACATTTTAGTGTGATGCATATTAAGAATACTGCCGTAGGAAGATGTCAATTCTGCTGTAAAGCTAGGCATATTCAGTTGTCAAGATGAATCTAATGTAAGAATATTTGATGGATTTCTTGTCAGTTAATATGTCTAAACCTTTTTTTTTTCTGCTTGTTTCTGGATTTTAGGAAGTGTGTTCTTGATCTCTGAAAGTCTAATAAATAGCATTCCTTGGGATTTTTTTAGATCCATTTAGAAGATTAAATAGTCAAAAGTATTGAGTTGAATTCTGGGAATTGCTTATAGAAAAAATAACGAACCTTAAGATAAATTTCTAAGTATAAGCAAGAATCTAGCACTGCACACAGAGATGTAAGAGTATGAGTATAGGAATGCCAGTGTAAATCTTATTTTTCCTCTTTATTGAAAAATGTTGCACAAATGCTTCCTAAGCATAAATATCAGAGTACTTCAATTCCTTTGTGTCTGAGTCTGAAAACATAAGATTAAAAACAAACAAACAAACAAACAAACAAAAAAACCCTCTGTGCATTTGTAGTAGTAAACCTGCTTATTTAAAAATAAACTTTCCCACAAACAAGCCCACTAATTAATAAATTTATGGAGAATATACCTACTATAAATCTTATATATAAATATTCATCTTAGAACTTCTTTTTTGCATTCTTTGTTGTATCAAATAAAAAGCCAGTTCTACATCTAATTTTTATTCTTTTGGCAATTTCTCTGTTGCAGATAGTACATTTTTTTAAGTCTTTGAAGTATAAGTATTTTGGTATTTTACTTTTGAGAGTGCTAGAGTGATCAGAAATATGAACAGCATTTAGAGAAGAAAATATTTCCACATACACTTTTTGTGTTTTAGCCCAACCACCATTGTGCTTGACACACTTGAGTTAGATGGAAAATTGTTTGTTTCTATGGCTACTATGATTTCTGAGTGTTATTCTGTAATAATACTGTGATCCTATTTTATACCAAAGAGATCATTTTGATGAAAGTGTAGTCATGTAGGACTGTGTATCAGCATGAAAAGCACTACGATGTATCACACAGAATCACTTCTATAAACAAACCTAATGCCAAAGGAAAAAAACCCAACCAATGAACTTGAAAAAAAAAAATTCAAAATGAAAATTGAAATATGAACGAAATCTATCTATCTATCTATGCATACATTTATATAAACGCCAAAAAGTCCAGAGCATGGATACTCAAATATTTTGCTTTGTGATAAAGGACAATCTATCTCAGGTTTCCATAAATAAACAATATTTTTTAAAATATAACTCTCCCATATGTACTCTGATGTTTGCATCCAAAACAAGCTTTTTCAATTTTTAAAATATTCCTGTACTGGTGCAGTTTTACTTAATGTGTCCAGTCATTTCTTTTTATCCACAAGCAGAGTTTTCATAGCTCTGCAGTAGACTTAAATTTAAGAACCATTGATTCTGACTTTAACCTTGGGACACAGTTGCGATATAAATATTAAGGATTTAAAGATTATAGTAGACATGAAGAAAAACAAACAAACAAACCAAAACCCACCACAGAATAAACAAGGATTCCTATTTCCTTCAAATATCCAGAGGTTATGTGCTTCATAATTCGCAGTTCACAGGAGAGTAAAAAATCTGATGTGGAGATATTCTACTGTGAAGAAGGGGGCTGAAGTGGAATTGTGTTAGTTGCAAAAGAAGAAATGCTTAATTCTCCTTTGTAGGCTTGCATAGGACTGGAAAATTTTGAAAAAAGGTGAAAGTGCTATTACAGGTAGTTCTCAGATTATTCTTTTTGCATGTGGGAAGCACAGTAAAAGCACTTGGCTCCCAAAGTCTGATATTTCCTAATGTAACTTAGTATTCTGATGACAAATCTCTCCAAGACTGTGGTTGATCATAAAAGCATATTATATCCATGTACAGAAATCATTGTATCATTCTCATACATTATTTTTTCCTCCCTTTCTTCTTTCAATATTTTTTGTATGTATCCATAATGCATTGAGAGACTAAAAAGTTTTGCCGATGCATATTGTTTTCACATTTCCTACACTATTTTATTCTCGCTATACTTTTCTGCAAAAATCCCATGATAGAAGATAGAAACCTTTGGAGTTACACTGCCTGGTAAATAAAGTAATACATGAAATGAGAGGAAGCATTTGCGGGTAGCCACACCATTTGATACTGCAAGAAACCCCCACAAAACAACAATAATCCAAATCTGACATTTTATTAATGAGGTATTTCACTTTACTAATCAGGCTCCATTACCAATGTAATCAAAAAGACAAATCTTTCATTGTGTTGCCTTAGTGGGCTGAGAAATAAATGCTAGTTACTCTTCACAAAAAAGAAAAATATGTATTACTCACAAAAATATTTATTTTCTCCTTGGTTGCGGAATAAAATTATTGGTGTAACTCATATGTATTAAGTTTAAGTTTACAGGAAAAAAAATCTACTACTTCAAATGCTTGGTTTTCTGACAAAAAAAGTGAAAAATATTGACTGGGAGTGACTTGATTTTTCAGAGATAAGAGGTCATTATTAATTACTGTATACCTGAATAATGACATTTTATATGCAAATGTACCTATGAATTAAATGACAGTAATTACAGTAATGTTCCTCTAATTCTGAGAGAGGAAGAGAGGGAGAGATTTAGTTTATTGGCCTATTTCATTTTGATATTGTGTTAACTGTTTGCTAAAATAAATGTAAAATGAATGAATTCTATGAATATATTTTCTTTGAATTATATTAGCAGGTAGTACTTGCAAACAATTGCCATTTAAAAGACTTGAAAATCTCTGCATGTCAAGAATATGTCTGCTACACTAACAGTTTATAAATGCAAAGGACTTTCAGATCCAATAAAACTACTGCATGATTAACTGTCCATATTAATCTACAAAACATCATGTTACCTTTTTTATCTGATGAAAATGTTTCTTCTCTTGAATAACCCGAAGGTTTACCACTTGGTGCTCCTGATTTTTCTGAAGACATACCTGGGAAAATCTCAGCAGATTAAGAAGGAAAGCAACATAGTGGTGCCACTTTCCCAAGTATCTCTTTCCCCAGTTTTCATTTTGCTTCCTGACATTTATTATTGACTGTCAGGTAGAGCTGATATGGTTTCTTTGATTTAATTTTTATGAGTAAACCAGTTTTCTTTGTACATATTTCTTATTTGATATCACTGCAGATATCAAAAAATCCAAAGCAGATAAACAACTTCCAGGGCATCAAAAATATTTGTGCAGTTGTCCAAAATATTATGATGTTCAATTGATAAGAAAGATATTTTATTGGGTGCTTTGATATTGAATTCTATTAGGCATAGTTTTACACAGTAACATTTAAAGTTTTGCTAAGATTTAGAGTTTTCTCTTGTGGTTATTTTTTAGACAATAGTCATTATTTCTTGGTGTGACCGTCAGAATGTAATTTCCATTAACATAAAGGAATTCTTTATCTTCACAACTTTATTTCTATGATGTTTAGCCTCAATATATGTCTCAAGATTAGTAAGTGATCTTGTAAGGGTTCTGCAGATGTTAATTTTAGAAATCAGATGCAGCATCCCTAAGTGGATGGGGACAATATACCCCATATTGAAGTCTGTACTACTTTTAAAGATAATCATAGAATCAGCTCAATTTTATCATCATAAAGGGTTAGTAAAGGCTGCTGGTCTGAGGGGAAAGTTTTACCCCATTTGATAGGATGGTATATTAATCAGCAGAATGCATTAATTCAGTCTGTACCTTTTGTCTTCCACTTAGCATCCAAAAACATTGATACATGCAAATGAATTCCGGAAGCATAACTTTTTTCTTTATTACTTTTCTCAGGAAATAGCTGAGCTTTTTTGTGTGTCTCCTACTTATTGAAAAGATTCCTGTAACAGAAATGAAATATGGAAAGGGTCAGCTGAATTTAAAATGCTTCCATTAATATATATATTTTTTTCCTTTTATTTTACAGTCCGCAACAAAGGACTTTAACAAAGAATTTGAATCTTTTCTTGTCTGTAATTTGGACTAGTGCTGTCCATGCAGTTAGACACACAGCAGCCTTCCCTTTTCTGATTCAGAAAGGAATTTTCATTACCTTGTCCAAGTGCTAAAAAAAAGTTTTTGAGAAAACTGCTTCAAAAGTACATGCATTTGTAGGACAAATAAGGCTGCATAATTATGAGCTGCTGTTACCATCACAACCTGGTACCTTCTGCATGCACACACACACACTCACCATTGTATCTCTCTCCCAGTGTATAATTACTTACACATAAAATTGGGAATCTCTAACCCTGCTTCCACATGGAAAATTGTCTTCTTGACACAGGAAAAATACTTCTGGGATATTTTATGATACGTATAGTCTTACAACAGTCCACTCTCCATTACAGGAATACTTACTCACCTTGTCCTGTCAAGTAAAAAACTTTCTTTGACAAGATTTAAGGAAAATGAAGGTAGTTTAGATGTCAATGAAGTAAAAAAACTAAAACCTCACTCAATTTAGTTTTTTTACAATTACAAAGCAATGAAAAAACATGTCATTTCAGCAGGGAATCAAACATTAAAAAAAAAAAAAAGGCAATATAAGGTGAAAATATTAATTATCCATTAATAGCGTCAGTCTTATTTTGTAACTGACTAACATTAAAATGATCATTCTTCTGTCATTGGAAGCCAAACAGATGGAATTAAGAACACACACAACTTAAAGGAAACCAAACAAACACACAAACAACACAACTTTTAAACTAATTAGATATCATCCCAAAAAAAGATTTCACTACTTAACTTATGGACAATTATCTAATGCAAAAAAGCATGGTAAAGAGATACTTGAATGAATGCCAATCTCTAGAGCTTCACCTATTGAAGTACTAACAGAGGTGTCTGTACTCACTGTCTTTGTTCTGTCAACCAGCCAAGGGCATTCTGAAATTCATCCTACAATCCTGGTGCATGGCACCACCCTTTCCTGCACTTACACTATTCCTTGGAAAAGACAGTGCACATGATCTAAACTCAGCCTGGTATATACATTTTTTTTTTTTTTTTTTTTAAATTGAAGTCAGTTAAGAAAGATGTCATGTCACTGTTGTTGAAATAAAACATAAATATGCTTCCTAAGAGTCAATAGAAGGTTGTTTTTTTTTTTGTTTTTTTTTTTACATACAGTGAAAAAAACATAAACTTACAGTGAAAAAAACATAAACTTGATGAGGGAGACTGATCCTTACCAAAGACAAGTTGCTATATACGTATACATGTATATATGAGTAAGTATATAAACTGCTGTGAGAAAACAGGATAACAAATTGTGCATTTTGTATTTTTAATCTGTCTGAAAATCACATAGATTTGGCAACCTACTTATTTGGTCTTTGCAGTGTTTTTTGTAAAATGTATTAAATTGGATGTAAACTTTAGTACAAGGGATGAATTTCTTTAGGATATCCAGTTCAGAAACCTGTGAACTGTGGTTGTGTAAATTGAGGAAGGAACTTGAAAAGATAGAATAGTATTAAGCTCATGAAAAATATATAAACCTTGGTATATCTTTTTAATTTTTTTTTTTTTATTATTATTTTTTCCTTTAGGGAGATCAATTACTACTTTGTTATTTTAATTTTTTTTCTGCAATATCATCTTAAATCTAAGAGGAGCATTTTTTAAATTTGGGTTTCATTTGAAAAGTTCTCAAAGGTCAAAAACTAGCTATCAGAACTTGGAATTCAGAGGGAAAATATGTCACACTATGTATTTATATATCTCAACCCAGTATAGTGATATCTCTTCTGTTCTTTTTTTCTTATGTTGACATGTTTGAACAAATGGCATAGATAAATTTGCAAACAGGTAACTCCCCTAAATTTTGAAGCTATAAAAAGCATTATGTTTTGCAAGGACATTTTTTCTTTACATAGACTCTAATGAACTGAGCTGTTAATGCATTCTGGATTTGGTTGTCTGCCAAGGTCAAAGCATCATTATCATCAAGACAGTTTAGCTCAGCAGCCACAAAATGTATTAGCAAGGCTGGTGCGTCAGTCTGATACTAAAGAGAAATGCCTCAACTTGTAAAATATTCTCAAAGCAACACTTATTTATATAGTAACTTTTAAAGACAAAAAGAAATAAAAAAAATAATAAGTCTGAGAACCATGCCTTCAACTCAATTTCCAGAAATCTAAGAAAATGAAAGTGCAGTTAGCATTATTAACAGGACTGACAAGCTTTTCAATAGACGACTGCATGTTAAATCCCGCATATAGGGGCAGCCAGGGCCGTTTTTAGAAAGACTGAAATTGTTGAGCCAAAAAATTTCACAACTAAAAAAATTATAAGAAATTCACCTGTTGGTTATACTCTCCACACCTTAAACAGAGAGTTGTGTAATCCACTACCTGCTCTCCCTCCAGCCCTGCTGAAGAGAAACAACAGCCACCTCTCTGTCCTGCTTGAATTACATGAGGATATTCTCCTGCCAGATGCCCAAGAAAGCATAGAGGAGACTCTGGACATGCATCCAGTTATATAATGCTGGCTTGTAAAAGAAATGTAACTGCATATCTGTTCTTCTGTCTAGTAATTTTGTTAGTGTTGTTTCCAGTGATGTACCAGTTATTAAATAGTGCATGAAAACATACAGGAAGATTTTACAAACAGTTTTTTCTTCTTCTTTGTCTCTGTCGTTCTACTGTGAGCAGTAAACATGATTCAATCAATCCTTGAGGATTTCTGCCTCTGACTGAAGAATGTTATTTATTCTCCAAGCTGAATATTTTTGTTAGCTGCTTGAATACTCACCGACATTCAGATATCATGATAAAGACAGTGAAAAAGACAATTTGCTGCTACAATGCATATACATTGATGTATAAGAACAATTGGTAGTGGAAGTCATCACACCACTGTATATTATCTTTTATTGAACTTTCCATTTGATATACGTGTGCACTTGTATATAAGCAATATGTTATTTAGCCTTTTCAAAAGGCCTGCATTTGATTTTATACAATTTCGTGAAGAACAGGTTTCTATTAGTTTTTCAGATATTGTTAGACAACAAAATTTTCTTTGACTGATATCTTAGTCATATAACTCAGGTATTCACCCTGCCTTATATGTTAACTACATTCTCATCTCATTTGGACACCAATTCAATTCTAAATGTTTGTATCTACAGTCCATACCTAGAGTAATGCTAATACCACAGACATTTTCAGAAAAGAATAATATCTAAAGATCATGTGAGAAATTTACCTATGCTGAAACCATGTAAAGCCAAGGTGATAGCTGCCATTCTTGCTCGCCGGAGGAATGGCATGATATGTAAAGGAAGAACATGGTCCTGGGGTTATGGATCAGTATTTCTTATTTTCTGCCCACATAGTTTATTCCTCTTCACCTCCCACCCTACTACAGCTAAAGGAGTAAGTTCAGCTCCCTAAGAGTATACTTGTTCAGCTTCTCCCCTGCTCCTCATCTGAAGGCTTACAATAACAGAATTGAATCTGAACAAGGACAGCAGAGAAAATGAACATTTTATTACTTTTAAAAGGCAAAGTTTTCACTCATTTCTTCCATAGCACATAATTTTGAGAATTTGCACTTTTGCAAAATGTATTAAATTCCATTTAGAAACCAAACCAAAACAAAAAAACAGACCCAAAACCAAAAAACAAACCTCTTAAAACAAGAAAATTGATTGATTTACTGGTCGTACAGTTAACGTCTCAAGAATAATGCATTCCTTTTGTTTCTTCAGCAGAGCACAAGATTATATACTTGCAGAAAATATCTGAAAAGCCATATTAGCGCAGAACACTTTGTAGGATATCTCAAACATGAAGCATTATTTAAATAAAAAGAGAAAGGAAAGTCCAAAATTCAAAGTTACAAAATACCCCTCTGCAGTTATGTATTTTCTAAGAAAAACTAATGGGCTTTTGTTTGGTTTTTGTATATGTGTGCATGTTTGTGTGAAAATAACTCATTTTCCTGATCAGAGGAATAATTTCCTTTGATTGCAATCACCGTGAATAGAGTGATATTTTTTCTCTGTCCCACAGAATTAATTGCTCATTTGAAATCTAAATCCTGCTCACTGTTAATGAGACTTTGACCTTCAGTGAACACTTTTTATATATACAACAAAAGTTTTGGAGAAAAAAATCTACCTACAAAAGAACAAAATAGAATTCCGTAACTATTCCATTTTCCTTTTTGTTTCTCTTAGTTACTGTGCAAAAATACTGCTTTATCACAGTGCCAAGATGTATTATTTTATAAGATTCACTATTTTTCTTATTTTTTGTTAATATATATATATATGCTAGATTTTGAATTATTATTGAATTAGATATCTTCAGCAGTGATATTTCTAATACTTAAATACTCAAATTGCAACAGGGTAAAAAAAAAAAAAAAAAAAAAAGGATCCTTCATAAAAAGGAGTAGCCAAAGCTCATATCTTGGTTGCAGTTTTGTTACTTTTGTTTCTTTTGAGGGAGAGAATGCAGTATTTTTAAATTGAAAATTAAAATTATTAGGTAGGTTTTTTTAATCTTATTTTGTAAAAACAGAGAAACTGTCAAAAGCAAGTATAAAGATGCTCAAATTATTTTTCTTATTTTTTCATCATCTCTCTGCATTTTGAAGTAAACATTTATATTACTGTGGGTTGAAAGCAAAGGTATTGTGTGGGAAAAAAATCTGTTTTAACATCATATCTCGTGGAAAGATGATTTTACATTTCCGACATAATGATAATACACAAAACTCTGTGCATGAAAGAAATTTTAGAAATATATGTGCACTCATTCTTCGATAGAATTCTCCATTTTCATTCTGATAGAGTTGCAAGTGGATTAACTAACTATAGAAGTATACAGCAAGCTAAACAAACTAATGTTATCTGAAAAGGATTAATAGATATGTCTTTCGTTGCAGCATATTCCCTCATACTCTGTATTTGTAGTTAACAAAATGCAGGCCTTTCTGATTTGTGTTCTCCAGAAGGAGAGCTGGAATGTTTAAGTCCTTGATAAAGTATAATTATTTGCAGACTTAAGTAATAGTTGATGTGTGTCATTTACATTATATTGTTTACATTTATAAATAGGTAGTAATATTTCATTTGCAAACATGCACACAAACCCTCCTTATCTATAAATATTATACCTGAAAATAAAGCAGAGTATAAAGAAGAACATACTGTAGTCAAATGGGTCCAGATATTAGTAGCCATTGAACAGATACACAAAGTCCTTGACTGTGAAATATTTAGAAAGCTTTATTAAGACCTACAATTTAATACAGTAACTACCATCATGTCAACGCAATGAATTGAGATGTTAATAGCCCTTTTGTTTACCCTCCAACCATCTGGAATATTTAGCAGATTCAGGCATTCAAAAACATGGAAGCAGCAGGCTCAGTTGTTGCTCTCCTTTTCAGCTGGACAGCTTTTTTTAACATAGCTATTAGCATGAATGCTCTCCATATGGAGTGGCATGGCTCACCTAGATTACATATATTTTTAGAAAATTCATTCTTTCTCATTAGCTTTACATTAAAAAGTAGTTTATTTAGACAATTGAATTGCACATTAACATTAACGTTGTAAAATATGTTGGAGATGACTGCATTGAGTTAATCAGCCTATTTTACCTGACATACTGAAATGCAACACTATTAGCACATGCCATTCTGTAGATATTGTAGCAAATTATAAGTTGGAAATGAGGCAGTAAAAGCAAACATTCAGGAAGATAAAAAAAAATAATATCAGAACCATATTTCAGAATGTGTTGCAAGTAATTCACTGATTGTATTTGGTTTGATTAGTAAAATATTACTATATTTACTATATAAGGAAACATATATTACCTTATTTGGAACAGCGGCAAATTTTAAAGCAGTTGCATTTTTTCTATCCTAGATCACAAGACAAATGGAAATACGACTCTCATACAAATTTTATACACATTTATTTGCTTAAAAAAGTTTATAAAAAATATGTAGTGAAGAAACTTAAAAATATAAATCATATATAGTCATTGGTGACTTACAGCAAGCATTTTTCTAACTTCCTTGTTATAATCTGGGTGAGAACAAGTTTGGAAAGTGCAGCCATTGATTAACTAACCGCATAGAGAAAAGAGTTGTGTTGAATATCTAACCATTTCTGTGCATCTAACCTGTTCAAACAGGTTAAAGAAAATAATCATATTATGGCACAAAGGGAAAGAATCAACTTATGATATTGCTTTGGCATTATAATAACAATAAAACAGATGGCCAAACAGAAAAATTAGATTAAATTTATTTACATTAGCATTATTCCTCTTTGACTTGATTGAAACAGGACAAAAATTGCAAGCAAATTCCATCTTCATGTGTACTGGGTAATTATAGGACATCATTATACTCTCTAGTTACTTTCCGCTTTTTATATTCTAACAATTTTATGTCAAGTTAGTTTGTTTAACTCTAAAATTGTCCTTAAAATTTTCAACAACGTTCTGTCTGTGACTCCTAGAAGAGTTTGGAAAATTTTAATAATACTATTTTTTTACACACATCAAAATAGCTTTTTTTCCCCAACAGTTGGAAATATAGCTGAGAATATTTTTATTCAAGTAATCATCTATTTCAATGTTCTGTTCAAAGTCTACTATCTTAATGAATAAGATAAAACATACTTCAGTGTCCAGGTCACGAAGATGCACTAAAAATATATTTTAACATTTTACTTATGCTGCCAAATTAGCATGAAAACTCATTGATTTTGCTGTGTGGCTTGTATTTTGTCTGCAGATGTTTTAATAAACATAGGCTCTAAACTTCTAAATATTCCTGAGACTTAGAGAGGGATTTGTCTGATGCAGTAGATATTTACATATAGAAAAATTACCAGAGTTACATCTGTAATTCCTAAGCAGAGCAAAAAAGTAATTTTCACTTGATAAAATGTGTATTTATACATACCTTAGTGTGTATGGGAATCCATGCTAGAAATGCATGTGTGAATGTCTGTGTATGTCTTTTTATGGAACACATAAAGTAGACACGCTAGACTGTATTTATATAACCATTTCTTACACATTTTGTCATTCGATTTTTTTTTCTGTATGATTATGCAATTTTTTATTTAGATTAGTTTATTGCCCTTTCCATTGTTTAGAAATCTCCGTCCTCTGTTTTGATGCAAGCAAGTTAGTAGTTTATTGCACTTGTATATCTTTGATACATTTGGATGATTTGGTCTTCTGCTTTTTTCTCAAATACTGTTTATGTAAGACAGAGCTCTCTAACCATTTTTTACCTTACATTTAATTTCCTTCTGATTTCTGTTTTTATTTCTTGAGTTTAGTTATAACTGTGTCTTTAAGATCAATGTTTTATGTTTACAAATATTCCTTCTCCTCATTTTAAAGTTCATAAATTCCACAGTTCCTCTTATTGAAGTTGCCTTCTGTCTTCAAAATTTCCATTTACTCATTTCTATGAGCAATAAAATAAAATGAGAGAGGGAGAGAGAGAGAGAGAAAGAAGAGGAAAGCTTATTTTGGTTGTTTTTCTTATCCAACAAATATTTTTTTCTAATTTTTGTAACACATAACAGGTGTCCCTTGCTATATCCTTAATATATCTTTGAAATATCTGGGTCAAATTACTGATATTTTCATGCTGTTTCAAAGTGATAGAATTTGATTGTTCCCAGACTTCTTTTTTTAGTCATCTTCTACATAAACCATTGTGACAACTAAATTGTTATTACCACAAGTACCATCCAACAGCATCAGCTATATTAAACTTTCTGTAAATCTGTCCTTCTTTCTATGACTAGGCAAAGCCTCGAATTTCTCACATCTTTGGTCCATCTGATATGTTTATGTAGCTTCAGTGAACTTAATGAGAAACCTAAAAGAGAAAAACTCCTGAGATTACTATCTGGAAATAAATTAATCTTCTCTGTAAGAGATATAAAACCCCTGTGAAGCCTACTTCTTTTGGACAAGTTTGTCTACTTTTCAGGATTGGGACTGTGAAAATTAAGGACTTATAAAATGAAGCCTCTACAAAGAGGTAAATATCAGCCAAATATAACGATTTTGTAAGCACTATTTTTTTTAATATGCATTTACACATTAATCGTTTATGAAGTCTAAAAAACAATATCTCTAGAAAGGATTTGACAACCACAATTGTTGTGATTTAAGAGTCAGCTTTTAAAATTTGTTCCATATTCAAGAAAGTACTAAATGCTCAAGTTGTCTGTACAGACTGGAAGTTCCTTGAAGTTGACAATTTAATGTTGCATACATTATAAACATGAACTAGGGATTGTGCTTCTATCTCATGTAATGCAAATAAAAAATATGCTCCTTGTAGTCAGTTTCTTATCATTCAGTCTTGTGTTTCTTTCTTATATATATATATATATAAGAAAGAAAGAAAATTTTTGCAAATTGTAAATGATGGGATTCATTGGGTGGAATAATTTCTTATGTCTCACAATTGATACTACTGTTACTGAAGCAGGGTGATAAGAGAATAATAGAAAAACTGAGTAATAATCAGAATTAGATAATAAATATTTCTGCTGACACATTTACTTTTGAGGATCTTTGAGTACAAAAGAAGAAATCTTCCTGCCAAGAATCCCTTAATAATGAATTAAGAAGCTACTGAAAAAGGGGTTTAAGGGGTAATAACGAGACAAGAGTAGACAAACTGGAGATTTTGACTGTTGATAGGACTTGTAGGTTTTTCAAATGAACACGAAAGATTGTGAAGAATTTGCAGAAGTACACTTTGTGAAATGTCATGCAGATTTTAGTCTGAAAGTCATTCAGTTTTGTACAGAAAATGGATTTGAAGTAAAGTACACAGAATTCAAGCATCCTTTGATTTTAGTACACTAGATCACTACTGAAAGTACAGGAGAAGTATCATACATCTAATCCTAAAGCAGGAGTATGAAAGTTCAAATTAATTGTACACTAAGAGTTTCGGTTAAATATGAAAGGATCATAGAACATCCAAATCACATGTTATAATTATATATGATTGAATCATATATATATAAGATTGTATTATATATGTAATTATATATGATTATATATAATTATATATGATTATATATGCCAATGACCGATGCTCAATCATTATCTTTTGGGCACCCCTTGAAAAATAATTGTATATTTACTTTTCTTTCTACTAAATTGAAAATGGTTTAGATTTAATGTCTTTTCTAATAATTCATATGTACTTGCCCTTTCTCCTTTTTTCACTCAAAATAAACTTTTTCCGTATTGAAACCTATAGTTTAATCTATTTGTTTAAGATCTGGTAAAACCTACTTAAGCATAACTACTTGTACATAAAGAAGTCTAACATTCATGTCCCTGATAACTGGTGCTTACACATTATCTTTTAAAGACTTTGACACTCACAAGACGTTTTTATATGGAAAACATAGGAGTAGGATGAACAATCTGCATAAAGTCTTCTGAAGACATCAAAGAAGGGAGGGGAGGGAAGGGGAGGGGAGGGGAGGGGAATGGAGGGGAGGGGAGGGGAGGGGAGGGGAGGGGAGGGGAGGGGAGGGGAGGGGAGGGGAGGAGAGGAGAGGAGAGGAGAGGAGAGGAGAGGAGAGGAGAGGAGAGGAGAGGAGAGGAGAGGAGAGGAGAGGAGAGGAGAGGAGAGGAGAGGAGAGGAGAGGAGAGGAGAGGAGAGGAGAGGAGAGGAGAGGAGAGGAGAGGAGAGGAGAGGAGAGGAGAGGAGAGGAGAGGAGAGGAGAGGAGAGGAGAGGAGAGGAGAGGAGAGGAGAGGAGAGGAGAGGAGAGGAGAGGAGAGGAGAGGAGAGGAGAGGAGAGGAGAGGAGAGGAGAGGAGAGGAGAGGAGAGGAGAGGAGAGGGAGAAATAAGAAAGGAAAAAGAAGAAGGAAGAAGGAAAGAGAAAAATGGTCTATAAAAACATATTTACCTATATGTGTATGAGAAAATGGACATGTACTTAAGCTTTCTATTATAGTGCTTTTCAAACTAGTGATAGAAGTAGAATATTGTGACTAAATAATAATAGGCTAATTCTTCTGTGTTTGACAGAAATATTCAGTGAGAACTTCAAATTGATGAAATTATCTAGGTAGTCTATAAGAAAGCTGTTCCTACATAGACACCCACAGAATTCATTACTTGCATTTCACTGTAGAAGCAAAGAAAAATGCAGCAATAAGAAGATCACAGAGAATTACTGCAGTAACTATCTGCTTGTACTGGACATTTGTAATGCCCGAGAATCACGGTTACTGTCTCTTACTTGTAAAATGGCGACCTATTAAAAAAAAAACAAAAAAAACCCCCAAAAAAACCAAAAACCAAAACCAAAAATATTTAATTGGCAGATTTTTACTTCTTTTATGTGCTATTAGATAATAAAAACAGAAACAAAACAAAACAAGCAAACAAACAAAGAACAGGAAGGTGTTTCATCCTTGACAAGACCTGGGTTCATCTAATCAATCTAATTGCCATTCTTTAAGGTTTTGTACTGACTGTCTAACACAGAAGTACAACATTTCTTTGTAGCGGTGAAAACTTAGAGAATATCCTATTTCTTAAAACAGTAAAAATCTCTAAGTGACAAATTATTTTCAAAAGAAAGTAGATTTGAAAAATCTTATTTTACATTCTGGATCTGGTATTGTTCTGAATTGTATGCTTGTCATTTTATTATTCATGTGGATATTTCATTGAGCAAGAAGATGAAATACTAGATTAACACAGCAGTGAGAGGCATCATGCACCCTGAGGGGATTACTATATTACTGTCATCAGAAAAGGTGACCAAGCTACTTCAGATATATTAGTATAAGCTACTGGCTAATTGAAAATATTACCATTAGCAACAAGTAAATTTTATGTCAATGAGGTTGAGAATCATGCGGCAATATGTGGAATTTTTTTTAATAAATAAATAATAATAAAAAAAAGATAAAAAACTCCAAATACAGATATATAATACTGCATTTTAGTGAATGTGAGAGATGTGTCTTGTTCAGAGACACTCTAGAATGACCTTACAAAAACTGTGAATTATATAATCTCTAAGTTAAATAACCTTTATCATCATTATAGTACAATGGATAAAGAGATACTGTGAAAATGTTAAAAATAGTACTTGTTACATAGAATTAGAAATTTAACTTATTAATTTGTAAGCATTTCAATTATTTAATTGTAAACCTAAATACTTTGAGACTATCCAAACAAAACAGCTACTTATATTGATTTCTAAGTGGCTCTTATTCTTCCTAAAATAGCAAGAAATCTATACGAAGAAGGAAAGGCCTACATTCATTTTTGAGAGAGAAAAATAACACTAAAAAGGACCTGCAGGCTGCGATTTAGCCTTTGCGTCTACTTTTTTTTTTTTTCCTTTTCTTTTTCTTTTTCTTTTCCTTTTTTTCCATGACTGGGAACAAAAAAAAAACCAAACAAAAAAACAAACAAACAAAAAAAAAAAAAAACAAAAAAAACAAAAAACAAAAAAAAAAACAGGAGCTGGTTGTCATGTTAAGTTTTAGTAGTCTTTCTGGCACTGTTTGACACTGGCTAAAAGATTCTTGACAAAGAAAAATTCCTTTTGAGAACTGAGTTGTAAAAACATAGGCATGCATCAGAAACTCAAAATCAACAAATATAGCAATATCCATAAGCTTCACTTATTAATGGATTTTTTTTACAGTTAATGCACACTAGTTTTAAATTTTACATAATAATATTGTTTCTTTTTTACTTATAGTGTTTCTCCCTAGAAAAAAAAGCATTAATAACATGGCACAAAAATATATAATCCTTTTTCTTGACTTTTTTCCCTGCAGACAAAGGCTTCAGGGTGCTTTTCAACACAGGATTAAACTGCTAGCATTTTGTATGTAATGAAAGTTACTCTAAAAGTGTATGTGAGATATAGACCCTCCTGTCATAAATGGTAGAACTGGTTTTTGTCTCTCAATGGGAAAGAAAAAAAGAACAAACAAACTAACAAATATAGCTGTAATATACATTGGTGTCATATTTTCTACATTAGTTTTAGTCTGTCTGAAAGGCAGGGTTGATACTCTTAGAGGAATAAAGATGCTGAAGTAGTCTATCCTGAAAACAAGACAGAAAGTGTTGAGCATCCTGAAGCACTAATGGAATATGTCTGGAAATAGTAGTGTTATAACATTTAATATTCATATCACAACACTAGTGGACTGTGATACACAAAACTTTCTGGTATCTTTTAATGAATAACTAATTTAAAGTCAGATTGAAGTCTTTACTTTAGCCATAGTTTACCTTATTGCTTACCTAAATTTTATATATTGGTCAAAGGGTACATAGTGAAGATATACCTTTTCAGTGAGTGTACAAAGTAAAAATGTGAATTAATGTTATTATTAATGAATGAAAATTATCCAGAAAATGTCTTACTTTCTTAAATTGGAAGGGTTTCTATTAACAGGGGGAAAGAGATGAGACTAAAAGTATTCTGAAGGTCTGCCTTTGTATGGAAAACATAATTTTCATTAATATAGTTCAAGATTAATATTCTGCTCAGCATTTAAGAAGAATGAAGGCTATTTCCAAAATGCAGGAAGCTTTTTTTGGCAAAATTCTAGAATCACTTTGATACCAACTCTTCGTACTTCTAATTTGAAGGAGTATATGCTGTCACTTCAAAAGAAAAACAACAACAACAAAAAGAAACAAAATGCAGACAGGTGAAATATTTTCTAAGAATCCTGAAAAGAACCCTCACATGAAATTGCAGCCTAAGTTTTTTGGTTTATTCCATTTAGTCTCTTACTTTGTATAAACAAAAAAGCATGTCAACACTGCAGTTCACTGTTCTGAGGTAATAAATTGCAAGGCAGCTTCATGCATCATAACATAACTGTTTTCCTAGTGACTTCTGCAAAGCCCAGCTGCAAAACATCTGGAGACACACAAATTTGAATTACTACTAAGATCTGAATATTCTGTACTTCAGCTTTGGGCAGATTTAATAAAAAATAAACAAAAAAATCTTCTTTGTATACTTATCCACCTGAACCTAATTATGCTAATTGCTATTAGTTGTCTGAAAAACTTACAAACTTTACGATTATTCTTTTTCTTCCAGTAGGAGAGGTAGCATAAAAGTGACACATCCCTGTTGGCATAGAGTTGTTATTCTCTACAGCAGTTACAAAGCTGTTTCATTTCAGTAATTCTTATTTGATTTATTTTTTAGGTTATTTCATTATTTTAGTACTGATTTAGATTGGAATTTTTATATACAGATATACATAATTGTATTGAATTAAACTTTTTTTCTTTCTTCTTTCTGGGACTGCATTACTTCCCATAAAACACAAGTTTATCATTGTGTCATATTTCCAGTATTTAGGCTGAAAAGATTGTCCTCTACACAGACTCATAAAAGTTGAAGACAGCAGGGCTATCAAGATTGGAATATTTTGATATCATGTGTGGAAGGTTGTTACACAGATAATTGAAATTTAGGCATATGGACTCCTGAGTCAACTGAGTAAACGGAGTAAACTGATAAATATGTAAAGTTGGACCCAGGGAGACAACACTTTTCCCCCACTATTAAAATAGCTGCTTAAAAGAATTTGCTTGTAGCAACCTACCATTGTAGGTTGCTCTGTAGCAACCTACCATTGGCCAGATAAGGAGTCGAGGTTCCTGGGTTAAATAGCATGCCTAGATTTTTAGTGGAAAATCTTTATAAAATAATTTCTACCCCTCTGATGTAATTCTACCAAGAAAACTCCTGAATGAAAATAAATATTCTAATGCCAGGTGGACATTAGTCACATATTCAGACACCTTCTCAATGTATTATGCAATATGGAGTGGCTTGTTTAAAACAAAACTTTTTTTCAAGGCTTACAAAATTATCACTGTACATGATATCATTATTCACATGGAACCTTCATTAAATTTATGTAAAATATTATCTATGAACAAAGAAGGGTATGAGATTTGGTTCTTAGCTTAATTGCATCCACTGTTTTCCAACCAATATCAGCTGCTATGCTATGATATATTTACAGTATTTTTACTATGATTAACGTTCTTTCTTTGATAGTTGTATTTCTTCTGTTTCTTTGTCAACATATCACCAATTACAGGAAAGGACAATTGTTCCATAGTATAAACCAGCAGGCTATAACAAATGAGAAATATACTGCTCCAGAAGGAAAGTACTGACTTACAGTAGTTTCTATCAGTTTAAGTGTCATTTTGATGGCATATTCAGAGTATTAAGAAACTGCAATTAGTTTGCAGCTTTGAAACTTTTTCTACTCCATTTTTATTCCATTTATGAAATATTTTTTGTGTACTATGGCTTTCTCTTGAAGCACACAATGTATTAAGAAGCTGATAAGATGTTTTATATCTAGCCTCTGTGTTACAACTTCTGTTTTCAGAATGAGTCTGGTAAGCCACAACATTTTGAGAACATTGTTGTCTCCCTGGAGAGGAGTCATCCACAGGAACTATGATTTTTAGACACTACATGACTATATTACTGTGTGTGTTTCTTTATTTCTCTAAGCTTGTCCTCCTGGAGATATCTGAGGGTTTCTGATCTCCATTACTTGCTTTGTCTTTTCTGAAAAGATTCTAAAAAAATTCTAAAATATTCTGAATAAATTCTATATTTGTCTT
Source organism: Sylvia atricapilla (assembly GCF_009819655.1). Lineage (NCBI taxonomy): Eukaryota > Metazoa > Chordata > Aves > Passeriformes > Sylviidae > Sylvia > Sylvia atricapilla. Next base: position 70,591,346 of record NC_089141.1, read on the forward strand.
TTCTGAAAAGGCCAGCATGACCATGATACCTGACTTTTTCAGAGAAACAGTGTCTGAGAATCTTGAGAAAAATGGTAATTAGCTCTAGTTCAGAAGCACATAATTAACTTCACTCTGTGTGGTCTTAAATATTTTCTTATGCCTTCGGTTGTTGCTGAGATAACTGTCTTCTAGAAAGGTACCACTTGGATGTCACATCAGAGCAACAAAAACTTTTTCATAGCCCACAAAGCTCCTTAAAACAGGAGTAGAAAAGATACTTGGGCTGTAAAACTATCCTGAATCCTGAATAGCTTTAGTGGCACTGCTTTCAGTATCTATCTGAAATTACTACAGTGAAGGTGTAGTCTTAGACTAGCGTTTAACTGCTTCTTGAGCTACTGAAATTTTCACACATAATTTCATCACTGTGCTCTAGTATTAGTTGCATTCCTACCATAAGACTTATATTTTAGTTCACAGTGCTTGATTTTTCCTTGGTCAACTATATCTCTTGTGTCATCTTAAGAGCTGTGCTCCCCACTTTTGGACACATTATTTTGAATATTTAAATGTGTCTATGTTGTCCATGAGAATCTGATGTGTGATGAATTCAGAGCTGAGAGTTCCACTAACAGATAATAAGATTCACATCAAGTTAGGCAGGAGTGTTCATCTGCTGAAGGGCAGGAAGGGTCTGCTGAGGGATCTGGCAAGGTTGGAACAATGAGGCAAGGACAATAGTATATTCTTCAATAACACCAAGTGCTGTGTTCTGCACTTCTTCACATCAACTCCATGCAGTGTACAGACTTAGGGCAGAGAGACTGGAAAGCTGTCCAGAGTAAAAGGACCTGGGAGTGTTGGTCAATAGTCCATGGAGACGAGCTTTGCCAAAAAGGCCAAGCAACAACTAGACTTAGTGTTGTGGCTTGTTGGTATGGAGGTGTGTGCTATGGTTAGTTGGCATGGCAAATTGCCTTATTCTCAGGATGTTTTTTCAGGGTTATTAAGACAGACTGGTTTGTTTCTAAGGCTAAAATTATTATCTCAGCATTTTATTAAGTTAATTGTAGGTGCCAAAGACTATAGAAGAGACCCTAAATGAGAGTTTAACCAGGTTGAACTGATGAGTCTTATTCATGTGTTGTCAACTGTGTTATTGGCTGTTGCACAAAGATGGTGAGATGCTACTGCTTTTCAATTGGTAAGGATTCAAGCAACTCTCTGAACACATATCAAACAGATATAGTCTCAATATCAAACATGAATTTAAAATGCACTATTACAACCTTTATCTGTGGAAACTTGAAACAAAAGTACTTGTCTTTCTTCTTAATGCAAATCAGGGCAATTATATTTGAACTGATAAGGAGTTGGGAAGGTCTTTAATTTTAAAAGGTGTTAAATTACCTTACTCATTCACCTGCCTTCTGGTATGCATGACTATCTAACTAATCTCTCAAAGAACATTTACACTTTTATCAGACAATTAGCCATAATACTGTCAGATTTCATTGGTAAAGATAGAACTCCAAGGCATTGCCCTCTTTCTCATACACTGGAAGTTCAGACAGGCTATTAAGTGATTTAGAGATTCCATCCTCAAATTTCGTTATTCACCAATTTGTTAACTGCTGAAGAATATATCCAAAATATTTATTTTGTATTTGATATAAAATTGTAAACAACAATAAAACACATGCTTACTCTACCCTACAGTATGTGGCAATATAAGCAAGGAATGTGTTTTTAGATTGCTTCATGGAATATTGAAAATATTGATAGAGGAATGGAGTTAAGAAAGGAAATTTAAAAGAGGATGACAGTTTTAACTTTCTGTGCATTTGTCATCCTTTCTTTCAGAACTCTTTCTTTAAGTCACATGGTAAATGACTACATCTTCTGTAGTCTGGTTTGACATAATAAGATGATTAACACCTAAATGTAGGTGCATAAATACAGATGTCTACATGTGAACTAAACCAAAACTCAGTTCTGTTAAAAAAATCTTCCTGCTGACTCTGTTTACAAAATATTAAGGTCCCTCACCTCCACTCAATTTGTCAGGTCTCTTGTCGGCCAGCTTTGTGCAGCTGTCTCTGGTACTCTAACATCTAAAAAAAGCAGCAGTAAAAAGAAGAAAATAAACCCTATTCCTATTTAGAGAGACCTACAGTTATTCCACTGATCCGTTGTATTTTTTGCTTTAGCTGAATATTCAGCTTCCCACACTTCAATTAACTCTAGGAACAGGATCTTCACTGACTCTTGTGTGAGCTTAATAACATAGCTCATGTTTAGACATCTGCACGGTAAGCACTGAATAGTGATCTGAATCCAGCCTATATTTTACTCATAGTTCTCCACATTTTCCCTTCCTTTTTTATCTTTTATATGCCTTACTTCTCCTATTACAGATATTACTTCTCTTCTGTAATTTAGGACTTTGTTTCAGTTACTCTTTAGGCCCTCAGTAACATCCGAAACACCCAGGAACACCCGTGACATTGATGTGGGACTGGTGGACTTACAGTGGACCAAAGTCCTGGTCTGAGAGGTGGGTGCCAGGACAAGCATTTCTATCGGTGATTGATGGAGAGACGGGAAGACTGATTCATGATCAGAATTCGATTTTACTGAGGTTTTCCAAGTCTTATATACCATTTCAGTGAGGTTAATAATTTCTACTACAATAATTAGTTTAGAAGATCATACAAGCAACTCATGCGTTATACAACATCTTTATCGTAGGGGGCTGATTGAATCATTTCCCTTAAACAGGTTTTAATCCCATCTTCTCATAGGCTCAAAGTTCTGTTTGTCCTTGCCATGGCATCCTAGTCACCAGACTAGTTATGCTAATTAAGTCTGTCTTACTCTCAGACTTGTGTATTCCCACACACTTCTGGATCTCTACTGTAGTATCAGGCTTTTATGCCATACAGGTGCACTGAACTCTGCTGCCGACCTAGGGCTGCTTATATGCAGGTGTCATCAACTTTGAATATGGAACAAGAATAAATCTTACTCCCCAGAACCTCCCCAATAAACAAAACTTGTTGCTTGTTTACAATATTTAACTTGTCCAATCAATATCCATTGGTGATATTTATTACACAGTGTGCTTCTGTTGCAAACTTCACTGAAAATCGTTTTATAGTGCATAGCTAAGTGGTTTTGCAAGACCTGTCAGGAGTTTCAAAGCACTACAGCGTCTAGTTATATCATATGGTTAGCCAAAGGTTTGCCAGTAAGGTCCTTGAATCATAAATGATTACTCATGTTCAGGAATATCCTGCATGATACTCTCTCCTGAGCATTTACTGTCTCCTGAGCCATTAATTCATGGCTACATAAAGCAGGTATCTTGCATTATTGTGCTTTTGGCAGTTTTCAAATCACTTTGTAAAACTTAACAAAGGTAAAAAAAACAGCAGAGAGGGAGACACTTTTTCATTATGGGGTGCAATAAATTATAATATACAGGATTTTAAAGTAGCATCAGGGTGTTTATTTCAGAAATATAGCTCACAGACACAAAATATCAACATGAAAGTGTACTTAAAATAATAAATTGATATGATCTGTTGTATAGAAATCTTAATTTTGGTCATGGGCTTACATATTTTATTGCACAGATTAGCAAAAAAGGCATGTTGGTTGCAAAGAAAGCAAATCCTTTATAATTTATAAAAAATATTGTATGCAACAGTAACATGATTTCCCCTCCTATTAAGCTTCAAAAATAAAATATGAGATTAAGTCACATGTAGACTGAACATCACTGAAGTCAAGATGCCATCTATATTCTCTAAATTATGTTGTATAGGACATTGTTGGAATTTCTGACTGCGATTTTTACAACCCAGTTTATACCTGAGTAAAAGATGCTATTACAACATAAACAATTAATGTATGTAAACATTTGTATGAGTCGGAAAGTTAAGACACAATACCTTTGAGACACCACAGTCTTGAAGTAGCACATTGAAGCCATCTATGTTCCCACCAGCCAGAAGATCTCAAACTGACTAAAACATTTATGCTTAGACAACTGAATTGAGTCATAAGTGTTTAAAACCCATATCCTCTCTTTTCTCACCCTATGTCTTGTGATTTAGAATGCTCTTATCACAAAGACGTCAGTTTGTCCTTACTTCTCAGGAGATCAAAACCTTGACATAAAATTAACAGTTGGATTCAATACAAACAGTATTTTATTTTAATAAGCTTGCTGGGTGTATTGCTGTTTAATTTATGAGCATTATCATCTTCTATTAGCACTATAAATAAACTATATTTTTATTCTTAAAATATATTTGACAATTGTATTTTTTTATCATCAGTATAACAATAGCATCTGAGTGTTACAGAACCCCAAGACACCATAAAAGTTTAACAAAAAAACAGTCTACCTTTAAAAGTATACATTTAAATTGAAAGTGTTTGTATTTGTTCTGCAAACTACACTAATAATGGCAATGTTGTTATTGTTTTAAAAATGGCACATTTCCTTTCCTATGGTGCACAATCAGCATAGCATGTTTTTTATCTGCTTTGATGTAGTCTAGAATTCTTTGTAACAAATTACCTGTACTGATACAGTTGTTTTTTTCTTCTTTTATGTAACTACTACTGTTAAGGTTAAGAAGATTTGATCCTAGGAATTTAGAGAGGTTAATTCTAGGGTCATTTAGACTTTAATGATGTTCAGATTCTACATGGATTTAATCTCATCTGACAAAGATCAAACCAAATTGCTGATTTTCCATTTACTTAAAAAAACCCAATAGATTAAGGTTGATTTTGGACAGAGCAGTAGAATATTTCAACATATCAAAAGACTGGTTTAAGTTCTTGAGTGTATCTTAATTGAGATTAGTGTTAACTTCCAAATTAAAAAAAAAAAAAAAAAAAACAAAAAACAGCCCTACTCCTTCTTTAAAAAAATAAAAGTAACGAATATGCTATCATTATATTACAGTTTCAAGATCAGAAATAAAAGACATGATCTCACTGGCATTTCTATGTGTACTTCTCAATGTATGTCAAAGACATGTTATATTTATCTCACTTAATTTCAGGAACAACTCAGCTGAGGCTCCTGATTAAAGATTTCTGTTTTAACTCCTGTTAGAGCCACTTTTCACTTCTTTGGGTAACTACAACACATATAATAAGACAGTTCTGAAAAGAATTCAAAGAGGAGAGGGTGGTTTAACATTGTATTATGTTGTGTTGCATGAAATTAACCATATGCTTTTCCTTTCTTTCTGAGCAAATTTTTTACCGATTTGAGGTCCACAATATTTAAATTATAAAGACATTACTTTTCTGAACTTCCTCACTTTTCAGAATCTGACTTGCACAGATAGATCATGAGGTCATACTGGGTCAAGGGAAACAATGAAAGAGGATGTATGTCTCTAATTCTGATAAGAATTTTCACAGTATTTATATATTTAATTATACACATTCTTGATGTTTCCCTGCAGAGCATGTTGACTTTGACCCTACACCTCGCTAATGTGGCTTGCTCTCTGCTGTGCAGTGCTGGCCTGCAGTAATCAGCTTGAACCACAAACATCACTGTGTTTCTCTCCCCACAACATCTTTGATATTTTAATGATTTCTTTTTCCTCTCCCTTTGTTTTGAAAAGGAGCCAGGTAGTAGGGGGGAAAAAAGACTTTTGCCAAATGATATATGTTCTTTTAAAAATCTGAGGATAAGAACAGAGGATATTTGGTTGGCTACCATATTAAAATTATTTTATGCTAAATAAAATTTTTGTAACAGATGTGAATTCATGAATATTTAATATGCTGTGCAAAATCCCTTTCAATAGTGCCTTCTCTGGACCATCAAGCTTTGTCTAGTTTAAGCATGTTTACATTGGCTAACATAAAAACACAAGCATCTACTGGATGAAGCTTCATAATAGACTAACAACTCCTAAAACTGAGCTTTAATATTGTCATCATCTCCTAAAAGGTGTCTTAGGAGTTGACCAGACTTTTGCTGGCAAGTTGGTTGCACTCTGTCACTATTTGAAATGTCCTGATGTTCAATGTTTCTGAGCTGCAGACTCCGTTTCTTTTTTTTGTTTGTTTGTTTTTTGTTGTTGTTGTTGTTTTTTGTTTGTTTGTTTTTGGTTTTTTTTCTTTAAGTAGTTTTATACCTATTCATGTCAATGTTTTTGCTCTTGAATCCTTATCTTACCAGCTATGCACAGTTCATCATGCTTACACCTGTTATAAATTTTGTGTTTGCACTTCTCTTTTGCATGTCTATTTGATACTTTTCATGTTATTTTGACCTGAAGATTCCCATCAAAGATGCTCAATATATCTTCAAGTAAGCACATTTGCAGTACTTCCTGCCATGACACTGGCATAAAATTTCTTCTTTTCTTGACATTAGTACATTTGCAGTTAGTTCAAAATATTTCTGACATCTTAGTCTTTGGGACTTCGGTCTTTATATGAGAGCACTTCAAATTCTGCACCACAGTCTAATTAATATGATGGCTTGAAAGCAATGTTTGTGAGTCTTAAAAAGCAATAAGAAAAGACGCCTTTGCAGGAAGAGCATGTTCAGAAAGGCTTTGATTTTCCTTAAGCCTTTTGAGTTCATGGCAAAGAGCAAAGTAAATACTTACTGTCTGGCTTCACTTGTGTGGTTTTATTCAGACAGATTCAGACAGACAAGTTCTTAGAGTATACTATGAAGTAAATGAATGTTCATATTTTATTCTAAGAAAATTGGTTAATCTATTAATCATAAGTGAAATATTTTTAAATAATAATGAACATTTTTAAAACGTGTAGTGGACTGTGTATGTTTATTATACATGATTTTATTTGCTTTTCCTAACTTACTTTTAATTACATTGTAGTAAATATGGAAAAGTGCTCTTAGTGACAAAGCACCCATAACTGTATCTTCTGTCCAAGAAGAAGGAAGCACAGACATTATTATGTCAGTGGAATTTAAGCATGAAAATTTCTTTTTTAAATATAGACAACATGAAGTGGTAAAAGTGAGATAAAAATTAAAATTTACCCTTATTTTTAAATAGGAGTCTATGTTTTGTTTAGATGCAAATTGCAATAACTTAAGCATTTATATCAATACATTTAGCTTTGTTTTTATGGCTACTTGTAGGTTTTGTAAAAAATCTAGTCCAAAAGGTTTGTTGGGCTGCTTCTACTTTATTTTTTTGACTTACCACTATCTCTTTATTAAACACTTTTATGTTGTATTCATTTACAATTAAATAATTAAATTACATCCAGCTCTGAAGGCCCGAGTACAATATATGGACCTTTTGCAGACTGTCCAGGGGACAGACATGGTTAGAAAATAAACAGAGTCATGGTCAGAGAGCTGGAGCATATCTCCCACGAAGATGGGAGAAGAAAGATATTGAAAGATGTTGAAAGAGCTTCCAGGTTGTTCAGCCTGGAGGAGTAGACTCTAGTGACCTTATTGCAGATTTTTGGCAGTCGAAGGGGGTGTACAAGAAAGATGAAGGATGACTTTTATAAGGACGTGCAAGGGAAGGACAAGGAGGAATGACTTTAAATTGAAAGATGGTAGAAAGTACCAGGAAGCATTTATTCACTCTGAGGGAGGTGAGACACTGGAGCAAGTTGCCAAGAGAAGCTGTGATGCCTCATTACTGGAAATATTAGTGGGTCAAGTTGAATGGGGATTTTAGCAACCAGATGTAGTGCAAGATGCACATGGTGGAGAGGTTGGGCTACATGATCTTTAAGGTTCCTTCCAACCCAAAACATCTTATTATTCTTTCTCTTTTTAGAATGTCTTCAAACCAGGCTTGCTTCTAGGTAAAAGCCTTCATGTTGTCTGAGACAAGACTTTGAAATAAGGTTTCCCTTCTCTTGAGAAGTCAAAGTGATCTGATGTATTCTATATTCTGTGCTGAACAGAAGAAGTGAAACTGAAATTATTCTATTTATAGCTGAAAATGTATTATCACCTAGGACCAATTTAGGGTAATAAGCTGAATTCAAAGTCAGAAATGTGCACTATCTTAAATGTCAGCTGCCATAAGAGGGAATGAAAGAACAATATTTCTCCACCCACACTGTAGCAAAAAGCTGGAGTTATGCTGAAAATTAGCAAAATAAACACATAAAATTACAGGAGAGGTTAAATTGATTCATATATTAGGAAAAAGTAATAGGATAATGCATTTCTCAAATATTTTGACCAAATGCCAAAATAATAATAAAAAAATCACCAAGGGAAATATTTTTTTTTCTTTTTTTTTTTTTAATAGGAAAAAAATTTACTTTTAGAGAGTATGATACATAGTAGATGGTCACAAATGATCAAAGCTAAATACTACACTTTACACCTTTTAATATGCCTGGATGCTTGTATTGCAACATAGTCTTTAGCTATTTTATGTGTCATTCTTTTCATACATAGATTGTTAAACTTCTGCAGAGTTAAAAATCCTTGAATACAGTGGACAGTACTTCTGACACAGAAAAGACAGAAGCAGAAAAACTTTAAAAAAATGTCAAGGATAATTGAGAGCCAACTTCTGTATAAGGAGAAATTAAACTAACATGCTTGAATTTGGAAAATAAATGATTGGCAGGGGAAAAGAAAGAAACATAAGAAATAGGAAACAGAGTTTGCTTTCTCAACAGATCTGTTTCAATGAACATGAACTGACCAAATTCAAGATGAAAAAAGAAAGCAGATTCTTCACAAAAACATAATTAAAATATGAAAGTCATGGAAGAAAGAAAATAAAAGCAGTTTAAAACCATTGGAAACCATTAATGAAAATAAAATATACCTAAAGTTATGACCACAGCACACCATCCTTTGCTCAAAAGTTTTCTGAATTGCTATTAGCTGGAAGCTAGGAAGATATTTCTTTGAAATGTCACTAAATGCAATTTTTTATTTTTCAGAATTTGCTCATGCATTTTTATTGCCATGTAGTTGAATAGCTGTCTGTTTCTAGGGCTCTTTTTTAATACTCTTCTTTGTTAGTACAGAATCTGCTACTTGGAAAAAAAAATAATTTGTGTGAAACACATGAAAAGTGCTTCAGAATGTAAAGACACCACAGTCCACCATAACTAATCCTTTATTTAGCTGTGTTTGTGCTCTATCTTAAGACCCATGGTTACAAAAGACAGTATAGTTTCCAAAATAACATGGCCAAAGCAACCTCGACTAGAAATACAAGTCTGTGCTTTACCACTGCATCATTACCTCTGTGCTATATTTAGTATACTATATGTACAGCACATTCCATAATGCATCACAATACATCACATCTTAGCTATGCAGAGTTAATTTAAGAAACAGAAGTTGAATTTGAATCAGTCAATTGCAATCTTTGATTTATAAATTGTCAAGGACTTCAGCATTATTTTTATTTATTATTTTCCATTACTATTTTTCATGCATTAATATTTTTTCTGAGGTTCTTGTATTTCAAAGCCCTAAGTAGCTTCATTATTCTCCACTTGATCTTTGGAGCTTGTTGCATTGTCTGTAAAAGAGAAAAGAAGAAATGAACAGTAAATTCCAATTTTAATGTAACACAGTAGAAGTGATAAATTGTTTTGGCATGTCTTAGAAACTAAATGAGTTTCAGAAGATAAACATGTGTTGGAGTTTATAGTGTATAAACTTCATTTTGTATGGCTGTTATAAATCAATGGACAAGAAACTGTAACATACTCAGGATCATATTTTGTTCTACTCTACCTTGGAGCATTTATATCCATCAAAGAAATTACAGCTCAAGTAGGATTTAAGGTGTCATTTATTTGCAGGTGATGATAATGACAAACAAATCTTTACCTAGTGCACTGTGCAAACTCAGACTTGAGCTTGCAAAACTGAAAAACAGAAAAAGATATAAATGCAATAATAAAACTTTTTTTTTTTTTTTTTTTTTTTTAACTTAGAAGAATTCAATGTTTCATATGAAGTGTTTGATTCTGTGGAGTTAAAAGATGATGGACACATTTGGAGCAGATGACTATAGTACCTATAGTCTGTTGTGTGCTGGTGGACCCTGTTTGATCACAGAATACCCTCTGTTTTTCATTAGAAATTACTCCAGTGGTCATTTAAAGCACCTCATTATCTACGTCTTCCTCCAAAGCTTTGGGGCATTCTTTAGCCTGCTTTTAGGGGATGATCAATAGATGTTCTGAAGTTTCATGAGGGCTGCTTCAATGCCCAGTGTGTGGAACAAAAACATGACAAAGCTTTTCAAATTCCATTGCAGTTTATATTACTAATATAAACAGCCCTAAAGTAGCTTTGTCTCTTCACTTGGTGCAAAGGACTTCTTCTGTACATGACATATAAAGATGTATTTATTTACAGATGTTTGGCAGATAAATTCTGGTTTTGTAATACATGCTAGAAAGGTTGTCTTTGTTCATACACACATCATCTTTGCATAAATAGTTTTATTCTCCACGACTGTTATCAAACCTATGGCAATTTTTCTAAATTATTTTTTGATTTTATTTTTGTTTTGGTTGTGGGTTTCTTTTAGATTTTTTTTTTTTTTTGGCAAGGTGTTTGAGTGTTGGTTTTTTTTTTTAATTACTTGGAATCTTGAAATAATATCATTATCTTACACACTTTAAGCATTTTTGCAAATTCAATGGATTATTCAATATTTTAGAGGTGTTTCTCCTCACAACATGTAATGTTTCTTAGTTTATGCTATTAAATCTAGAAGGTCAGGACTGTATCCTTGCTGAATCCAGTAATGAAAATTTTAAATTCATTTTTAATATCAGTTATCAAAGTAATCATGGACACAGGCATACAAATTCTTATACATATTTAGAGGAAAACCACTTAGTATTTTTCTCTTTTAAGTAAAAATAATTTTTTTAATTTTATAAAATAAAATTAAGATCACTTAAGATTAAGAAAACTAATAACTTATTCCAAAGAGGCCAGTTTCTGTAAACATTTCTGACCGCACAGATTGTGCAATATGAGAAAACATTCCAGTCATAATGGACTGGGAGGACTTCAACAGCTTATCTCTTGTTTTCATCTTGTAATGGCTGTTTTGAAGTGCACAATCTACTGAATTAATGGCAAAGATAAGACTAAGCATTGCAAGTCAGCACATAATTTTTTAACCTTCATACTGAGTTATCAACTAACAGCATTAATTTTAAAACATAAAGTTTCCTCTTTCCTTCTCCTTTCTTCATCTAAATCTCCACAGTCCATGAAATGAGGAATAAAATGTTCCCTAAATTTTTGTTTTGAAGAGAAATTAAAATTGATAGAAGTCTCAAGGGAGGCTATATTTGTCAACTGAGGTAATGAAAACTTCTTATATGACACCACAAGTTACAGTCTAAATTTATAGTTAATTAACTAGGTAATTGTAATGAGTAGTGAAAATGTGGTTTACTGGGTATCATACCAAGGACTCCAAGTTCCTAGGTATCTAATTTCAGTGTACTGTTATTAGAGTGATAGATAATGGACTTAATTCCTTAAGAAAGTAAATTTAGGTCTGCAACATTTTTGTAATTTTGGTTGTTTCCTTTTTTCTAGAAGCAAAAATTAGTGAAAATGTTTTGAGATATCATTTAATGAGAAATTCAGAAACGTTTTAATTTGTCCTCACAATAGTTGGAAGGACAGTGGCTTGTGTGTTATCTAAAATCAGGAAAGCAGACATAGATTAACTGATAGAAAACCAACACATTGAAGAACACAGGACAAAAGGAAGAGGTAGAGGTAGAAAGGAAGAGGGAAGAACAGAATTATAGATGACGAAAGGTTTGAGGACAGGTCTCAGGAGTTTTAACTGATTTTTTTTTTTTAAGTTACTTACTGGCTAAAATACATAGATAAGTAGCAAAATAATAAGTAAACTCTTGTGTTTTGAGATGGTGAAAGGGATTAGAGATGCAATTCTATACTCTTAAAGGCACTGAGGTGAAAAAAAATAATTAATCCTGGTATATTACTAACAGAAAGGAAGTTAAGTGAAACATAACATCAGAACTGAGCAATATTCATTAAAAGTACGTAATAGTTACTAGTGAAACTGAATGGAAATATAAATTATTTCAAAATTCTTTGTCCTTGTTCAACCCATATTTTATTTTTCTTCTGTGCTTTTGAGTTACAACAGTAAGAAACTTTTTTCTATTATAGGTTAATGAAAATAATTTTATTCAAATTAGTATATTTGAATTCATGAATATGTAGGAATCCACTTCAAAACACAGTGAGTTATAGCTGAAAAGACAACAAACTTTCACAAAAACTGCTGTACAGAAAGAAGCAACTAGAAAAATTCTCACTTACAAAACATGTAATTAGGACTTCCATGTAATTGCAAAACCAAATCCTCGAGGGTATCAAAGACACCCCTGCACACACATCTGAAATTATCCTTGTAAAATAATTTGTCTATTCAAATTTTTCCTGCCGAATAAATGATCACATTATAATATAAAAGCTAGAAGGGGAACGTCTTAATTAATATCCATTGAAATGAGAACTGGTAATGAATTCTTTTAGAAGCTAATTTCTGAATTTTCACACTAGGGTGGTAGATAAGAACAAAAAAAAGAGACATTGACTCAGTTTGTGTATCTCTATCTCAGGGCTCCACTGTTCACCCTATGTCAAATACTTCTATGTTTTGACTGAGAGATTTCATCCTCTGCAGTCCCAGATTAATATTTAGGAAATCTGATCTGGAAACTATGAGTATAGTGTGAAATCATGAACAACTCCTTGGGTATGAGTGTCCAAGCTGTAAAATGTTAGAATGGCATGTAACAAAGATTTTCTCTCTCCAGGGAACACAGGTTCCCAGGTTATTCCTGGTCGGTTTTTCACACGTATTGAGAGTTAGAGGTCATTGTAACAGATGGAAAAGACAAAGCTTTTTTTTTGCAGGAGGAGAAAGTTTATTAAAATGCATATAAACAGTGCTATGCCATTTCAGAGGTCCAGAGAATGGCCCTTGGCCCTATTTAATTTATGACACAGTATTCACATAGCCAAACTGATTCAATATCACTGTGTGTATTTAACTGAGGTATAGTATGTACCTTGTTCATAAAGATAATTTTCAGCACAGATTAGGCTAACCTAAATAAGGTTAATGAGCCCCAAGGCCCCTTTACTGTTCAGCCAATTATTATTGTTAAAAAAAAAAAAGTATATATATATATATATATATATATATACTTTTTAATATATATATTATATATTAATATATATATTAAATATATATATATATATATATATATATATATATATTTATATATATATATATATATCCCAGGAATTTGATTGCTTTCTTAAGATAATGCATTGCCTTCATTTACTCCAGAAGCAGCCTAAGGACTTTCTATAAATTGCTCTCACTGTCAATTTAAGCACCTCAAATAGTTGTCTTCTGTTGCGTTGTATAAATCACATCCTTGACATCCATTTTTACAATGTTCAACTACTGAAATAAGCTTAAGTTTTCTTATTTTTCAAATGGTTCTGTTGGTTCTAGAGACATTTCTGAGCTTTCTCTTGAGGAAGTCTCATGAGTAAAATATACATTTTTGCTGTATCAGCTGATGCTGTTGGTGCCAACAAGCAAAGTGTTTGCATCTGCAGGGCTATAAATCTGAAGCAAATTCAGAGGAGGTAAAGAAACATGAAGCTTACCTCTATATTGAAAACCTAAATTATTAAACAGTTTAAAAAAACTATCTCTTTGTTTGAAATAGCAGAATTCTTGCTTCTAGTTTCATAAAAACTTCATCATGGGACAAAAGATACAAAAATATAAAAAAAACCCCAAAAACAAAAACAAAAATAGCATTTTGAATTGAGAAAGAAGGAAGTGTATTCTGCGAAGTTTTGTGGATGTTTCTTCCTTTTGTTTTTCTGAACTTAGTCTGGAGCAACAAGCTGTAGATAACTCTGTTTGCACAGGGTGTTGAACCAGATGACCTGCAGAAGTTCCTTTCAGCCTCAACCATTCTGTGATTCTATAAATTGTTACAAATTATGATATAACTTTTTTAGTAGCCTTGCACCAACAGCAGTGTTAGCAAAAAATGCTATACTTTCATTGCCTGATGCTTGTTTCCTTAAATTTTTTCATAGCACAATAAAGTGGTGGCAATTTTGAGAGCAAAAGGAAGTTGATATACTTAGAAAATCCCATATGATAACATACAAAAATTTACACATTATCATTATTCAGTTGAAATATTTACTTAATCAATGTCCAAAATAACATAAGACAAATGACACAGTGACTGCATATGCTCAATATTTATGAAAAAATACTTCAAATATACTGAGCAGTTAAATCTATATGAAATTTTAAAAAATGCAATAGAACTGAAAATGTAGTTAATTATTTTGACATAGTTCAAATGTATTCACTCGATTTATTATCTTTCGTAGAACAAAATATTTTATGGAGACAAATTATTCTGGACACAGAATGTTTAATTTCAGAGAAGAGTAATTGCTCTATCAGTTAAAATACAGGAGATAGAAAGGAATGTTTCCCCAATTATCAGAGAAGTCTGAGATGAAAGGACTGTTCTGCATTTATCTGAAGAGTTTTCAACATATTACTTTATATTCACAGTTAGTGTCCAAATTCTGTGTACTAAGCAAATCGTCAAATTTTATGCAAACACTGTCACCTATCCAAAAGTAGTGCCAGGTTTCTATGCAAAAATCGAAATAGTAAAAACTTCATTTTTCACCTAAAAACACAATAAAACAAAGCCAAGAAAGAAAACAGTTTGTTTGGGGTTTTTTTGTATTGTACCCATATCAGACATAAAAAAAGTCAATCATCAAATTTGGTTTAAAAAAATGAGATTTTTTACTACATGCACCTGCAAATATATCAGTATTGAATGACCACTGTTTTCTTTTTAACGTTTGAAACATTGCAACAGGAAGTTTTCAAGATGGGAAAAAAAAAAAAAAAAGAGTACAAACACATTGATATTCATCCAGTGTTTACGTAATCTCCAAAAATTGTTCTCATCTTTCCCAGATTAGTTAAAAATGTGAAATACATTCAGATGTTCATAGATTATGACTCAGATCCGATGCAACCTAACTGATTCACTTTCCTGTAATGCTACTGGAGTTTGTAAACCTACCTCCTTTTATAACCACACACTTCCTTTAAGTATTATATAGATTTTATCATGGTTATGCAATTATTTAATTCTTCTTCTGTAAGAAAGGTCAGTTTGTATTCTCTTGGTTCTTGGCTAAGTCCTAAACTACTTGTCAAGCAGCTGAAATTCTGAAATTAGTTTTTTTTTTCACAATGTGGCATTTACATTCTATATAAACACAGCTTAGTATTTTCTAATAATTTATAATTGGGGTAAAAGCACAGAACTTGCTCTTTGTGAGCAAATAAAAGTAAATTACTCTTCTCAGACAATAATAAGTGTGGACATATCTTGCCCAAACTCTATTTGTCAGGATCATGTTGACAGGAGCAAGGGAAAAGAAAGATCTCTCTTTACTAAGTTACACCAAAGGTATTCAAATAGAAGAAAATGTGCGATTTTGAGCTTTTTCTTTATTTTTTTTAAACTTTTTTATCTTTGTTATATTTTTTACTAGATTAACAAAGCATTTTTTCCTAATTATGTTTTGAAGGACTGTTAGAAATATAAATCTGATGAGAAGTCCCCATGCTACTGTAAAAAAGAATTGTGGTGATTCTCCATCTTTGTGGCACACACCTGGTGTCATGACCAGTGACATGGGTGTGACGTTCATTACAAATTCTCATCGCCCTGAACAAATACACCAGACCATCTGTCAGGAACTGCCATACTTTTATTATACTTCAATAAGTTCAATAAATTCTCAGCTCCCACTGCAAAATCCTCAGAGGTGCTGGCTCAGAAGCCACAACACAATAGTCAAAAGGTGTTGCCTAACCAAACACACAGCTCCACAATCTCCTCACTCCCACAGCAGTGCTCAGTATATAGCATGAACTAGAATATGACAACTGTTCTTTGCCCAGGAATGGGAATGAAATGGGAAATGCATGGGAAAAAAATAAGTATCTCTAGTCCTTAGACCCTACATTGATCCTGCCACATGGATGGTCTGGAAGTGGGATTGCAAGGCAGAGTGACCAAGGTATTTGGTTTTCCACCAAAAGTTTTATAGCACAAGATTTCTCAAGGTGCTTCTACAGGTTTATAATGCTTCTTGACACAATATCTAAAATTACAGCACATTATGTATAAATTTGCCTTTCAAAAAGTTTAGATGCCAATCTTTTAGGTTTCTCAGGAATATTGGAGAATACTCACAACCTTCAAATAAGAAATGGATACATGTTTTAGTCTTTTAAAGTGGAATTTGATGTACTAAAAGCAACAATAAAAGAATATAATAACTTCTCAAACAGTATATAAATATGAAATATTACTTCAGTTTTGAGATCACAGTACATAAAATGTTATGTACTTTTGCAGTAATGTTTGTAAGAAAATTGTTTTTCATAGGAGTGTACTCACAGATCAGACACAGGACTTCAAATAATATTCTTTGTGGTGAGAGGGGAGAGCAAGTCTAGAAACTGTGATGTAGACAGTGGGTTTTAGCGTATTTGAGTATATATATTTTATGTCTTTGTTGCACTAGAATATTTAGCTCAATGGTTACATTTTACAAAATCTTTCATCCAGAAGAATAAAAATCCACTTGCAAATTCTTTTCATTAAATTTAGCTGTTAATATAACTCAGACTACATAAAGAACCTAATACAATAATGAGCTATTAGAAATGAAAATTATTTGATATCTATCAAAGTATCTTATTAACATTAATGCTTTGTGCTTTAATTAAGCTCATGAAAGCCAGTACAAGATAAAGATGAAATGAACAAACAAGATTATCTAATAACATTCCTGTTGACAATCTAACAGCATTTTCTTCTGACCATTTAGGAACATGTTTTCCATTGAAGTCATTCTAATTGCTCCAGAAAACTGAAAAGCTAGTTGTCCTGGGTTGTAGTTTAGGATGTATTCTATCACCGTCTTCAGTTAATGGCCCATCAATGCCTTGTGCATGACTCATAGATAACTTACTCTGGGAGTTATCTCTCTCTTTAATGGGCCATCAAGGCCCTCTTCCATGATTCATCATCCCATTGTGAGATGCTCTGCCCACGGGGAGGAGCCAAGCATTCTCACCTGGATATAAGCTGGGATTTGGGACAGTAGAAGCAGCTTTCACCCACTGGATTCTCAGAGGACCAGAGCTACCAGACCTTTCTACGAGATCACTGCTTCAGAAAGACCACCTCATCTGGACCGCTTCCATCACCCTGATCAGGTTGTATTCTGACTCTGTCAGTGGTTTTTCTTTTTGTATTGTTGCATTTTTTTTCCCGTTTCTTCTCCTTAAATTGTATTTCTGACTTAGAGCCTCTTACTTGGTTTGTTTTCAAACCACAACATCTTTTTGGCACCCAATGTGGGGCAGAGACAATAAGAAAAGTCAGAATTACAATTTTATTGAAGAAGACACTTGTCTGCTATGATGCTCAACATGCTTACATGTGTCTTATACCTATCTCTCTATATTTTTCTGAATGTGGGACACTATCTGCCGGCCTTAATACTCCTGCGTAGACCAGGTTATGGTACTAAAATTGCTTTACTGGTCTATTATGTCCATTGTTTGAAAAACTCTGAGGCAATGAACATAATTCAGAATATATACCCAGTTTTGTATTGTTCTAGTCTAGGATGCTATGTCTGGGGCCTCAACAATCTCACCCAACCCCTGTGGGGAGAAGTAAAGAATGATTTTTTCCAGCTTTTCAGGAAGGACACAGCAGTTTTTGAAAATGTTGAGTACCCTCTGGATGCCAAGGACAGCATGGTGTTCTTGTTAGTCATTCTTTGTTTTCCATGTACAGCCCGCACCATGCTTAGAATCAAAACACTACATGGTGTGATGCAGCATGTTCTTAAACAAGTAGAAGAGGTAAAAAGAAGCAAAGCAACAGCATCAATGTCCACACAGACTGTCACAGAGGAGAAGGGAACCAAAAGTGCTGTCAGCATCTCCACACAAACCGTCACTGAACTGGAACAGCCTAAACCAGTAGCACTTCCCACCACTCAGAAGAAGAAATCAAGGAGCAAATCAGTCCGCATAGCAACTAACGAGAATTGAGCAGGACCTTCGCACTCAGCTGCAGAGACAGAGACAGAGATCATCTCTCGCTCTCTATCTCTGGGTGAACTGCGTGACCTGCGAAGGGAATTCACCCGTCAGACCAACGAGTCCTTCCTCACCTGGCTGCTCGGCATCTGGGATGCTGCAGCCAATGACACCATTCTGGATGGAACTGAGGCCAGGCAACTGGGATCACTGTCTCGGGATGTGGTCATTGACCAGGGAATTAGAAAAACCCAAGAAACTCTCAGCCTCTGGCAGCGACTGCTAACAAGTGTGAAAGACAGATACCTTTGTAAAGAAAACCTCCTAGAGCACCAAGGAAAATGGAACACAATAGAACAAGGTATCCGATGCCTAAGGGAATTGGCTGTGCTGGAGATGACTTTTGCAGAAGACGAGAGATTTCCTAACAGCCCAGATGATGTCTAGTGCACATCACGGATGTGGTTGAGATTTGCTTGGACCAGAGATGTACTCATGGTCACACTGCAATCACACTCCTGGCAACACTGCAATGGAGAGAAGGTGAGAACAAGGTAGGTGTCCTGGCTAATAAACTAAGGATTTACGAGGACGCTGTCACTGCCCCAGTTCATACCCATGTCTTGTCTGTGGAAACAAGACTGGCTGAGCAAGTCAGGAGCTTAATTGAAGAAGGCCATCAGAAACTGAAAAAATACCTTAAAGAAGAAATTTACTATATCTCACCAGAGATGACGAGAGTCTCTGCCATTAGGAGCACGCATCCCCCAGCCAGCGAGAGAGGATATACACCCCCAGGTAACCTTTGGTCTTTTCTTCGGGAGCATGGAGAAGATACGAAGAAGTGGGATGGAAAACCCACCTCCTCCTTAGCAGCCTGGCTACGTGAACTAAAAAGAGAAACACCTACCACAAAAAGCTCATCTAGAATCAGTGTTGCTCCAGTCTCTCGTGCGCAGAACTCTAGACGGTACAGGAATGATGATATGACTGATCCTCTTGAAGGGACCTCAGCACCATATTAACAGGAAGAGAACAATCAGGAATAGAGGGGCCCTGCCTCTAGCCAGGAAGAGGAAAGGGACAATCAGATCTACTGGACTGTGTGGATCCGATGGCCTGCACATCTGACCCACAAAAATAGACAGCATTGGTTGACACTGGGACCCAATGTACCATGATGCCATCAAGGTATGTAGGAACAGAACCCATTTCTATTACCGGAGTAACAGGAGGGTCCCAGGAACTCACTGTATTAGAGGCTGAAGTGAGTTTAACCGGGAACAAGTGGCAAAAATACCCCATCTCAACCAGCCCAGAAGCCCCATGGATCCTCGACATAGATTATCTCAGGAATGGATATTTCAAAGATCCAAAAGGATATTGTTGGGCTTTTGGGATAGCCGCAGTGGTGAAATAAGACATCAGACAGTTGAATACTTTGCCTGGTCTCTCAGATGACCCCTCTGCTGTGGGACTGCTGAAAGCTGAAGAACAACAGGTACCAATTGCCACTGCAACAGTACACCGTCGGCAATACCGCACTGACAGAGACTCTGTGATTCCCATACATGAGATGATCCGTAAACTGGAAAGCCAAGGGGTGGTCAGTAAGGCCCGTTCACCTTTCAACAGCCCGATTTGGCCCGTGTGTAAGTCCAGTGGAGAATGAAGACTGATGGTGGATTACCGTGGTCTGAATGAAGTCATGCCACCACTGAGCGCTGCTGTGCCAGACATGTTAGAGCTTCAGCACGAGCTGGAGTCCAAAGCAGCAAAGTGGTATGCAACTGTTGATATCGCCAATGCCGCCTTCTCCATTCCTTTGGCAGCGGAGTGCAAACCTCAGTTTGCCTTCACCTGGAGGGGCTTGCAGTACACCTGGAACTGACTGCCCCAGGGGTGGAAACACAGCCCCACCATCTGCCATGGACTGATCTAATCTGCACTGGAAAAGGGTGAGGATCCAGAGCATCTGCAGTACACTGATGACATCATATGGGGGAACACACCAGAGGAGGTCTTCAAGAAAGGAGAGAAGATATCCAAATTCTGCTGAAAGCTGGTTTTGCCATTAAAAGAAGCAAGGTTAAGGGAACAGCTCAAGAAATCCAGTTCCTGGGAGTCAAATGGCAAGATGGTTGTCACCAAATCCCCACAGAGATAATCAACAAGATCACTGCCATGTCCCCACCTACCAACAAAAAGAAAACACAAGCTTTCCTAGGCACCATAGGCTTTTGGAGGATGCACATTCCTGAGTACAATCAGATTGTGAGCCCTCTCTACTTGGTGACCCGCAAGAAAAACGATTTCCACTGGGGTCCTGAACAGCAACAAGCTTTTGTTCAGATCAAGTAAGAGATTGCTCATGCAGTAGCCCTGGGCTCAGTCAGGACGAGACCAAATGTGAGGAATGTGTGTTACTCCGCAGCTGAGAACAGTGGTGTTCTGGGTTGACCTGTCTCCTATCCCATATCCTGGAACACATTGTTGTGTCTGGCAGCTGCCCCTCCCTCTCTGGCGGGGCCTGCTATTTTTGCTGCTGGCTCACTTTTGCTCGCTCTCGCCCTCTGCTGCTGCTGCGGCTGCTCCTGCTTCGGCTTTCTAGCTTGGCTGCCTTGCTTCGTCTGCTGTTGTTTTTTCTGCTGCTTTTTTTTCTCTCTTTCTCTCTCTCTCTCTCTCTCTCTCTCCTGCTGCACCTGCCACTGGCTTTTCGCTGCTTCTGTTTGTTTTTTTTTCTTCCTTCCCCCCCCCCCCCCCCAAAAAGGGTTTGAACCAGCTCCGGACCTGACCTGACCTGAGAAGTTGGAGAAGTCCTGGGTCTGCAAGAGATGCGTCACACCCTCCTCATTCACAGTAACATTTCCCACTTTCAGTGTTGGGGAGTGTTCTTTTTCATTGTCAATAAACCGGTTTTTCCACTTTTCCTCCAAGGTATTTTCCTTCCCGAACCCAGGGCTGGGGCGGAAAGGGGTGGTAGAGGTTTTTGTTTAAGGGACTCGTTTTAGAGGTTCTTCCCTAATTTATTCCAAACCAGGACAAATGGTTTGTCTTGGAGCCTTTGGCAGAAGGTTCCTGGGGAAACTCGAGGCTGACCATTGGGATTCTGGAGCCAAGGTTACAGAGGCTCCAAGGCCAACTACACTCCCACAGAGAAGGAGATCTTGGCCGCCTATGAAGGAGTTCAAGCCGCCTCAGAAATGATTGGCAGCTGCTTTTGGCACCCCGACTACCAGTGCTGGGGTGGATGTTCAAGGGAAAGGTTCCTTCCATGCATCATGCCACTGATACCACATGGAGCAAATGGATTGCCCTCATTACACAGCATGTCCACATTGGAAACCCAAATCACCCTCGGATTCTGGAAGTTATAACGAACTGGCCGGAAGGTGAGACTTTTGGATTATCATCTGAAGAAGAAGAAGAAAAGCAAGTAACACATGCTGAGGAAGCCCCAGCATATAATGAGCTAGCGGAGACTGAAAGATGATACGCTCTATTCACTGATGGCTCCTGCTGAATTGTAGGAGCTAACCCAAAATAGAAAGCTGCAGCATGGAGCCCCACATGACAAGTTGCACAAGCTACCGAGGGATAAGGTGGATCGAATCAAGTTGCAGAGCTTAAAGCTGTCCAGCTGGCTTTAGATATTGCTGAATGAGAGAAGTGGCCAAGGCTCTATCTCTACACTGACTCATGGATGGTAGCTCTGTGAGGATGGCTGAATCGCTGGAAAATTGGCAGCACAGAATAAAACACATCTGGGCCACTGACATTTGGCGGGACATTGCCACACAAGTAGAGAGTCTGACCATGAAAGTTCGACATGTGGATGCGCCTATACCCAAGAGCCGGGCTAATGAGGAGCATCGCAACAATGAGCAGGTAGACAAAGCTGCCAAGGTGAAAGTATCACAAGTGGATCTAGATTGGCAGCACAAGGGAGAATTATTCCTAGCTCGTTGGGCCCATGGTGCCTCTGGTCATCAGGGAAGAGATGCAACATATCGATGAGCCCATGACCGAGGGGTGGACCTCACTATGGACAGCATCTCACAGGTCATCCACAACTGTGAGACCTGCGCTGCAATCAAACAAGCCAAGCGAGTGAAGCCTCTGTGGTATGGTGGACGATGGCTGAAGTACAGGTATGGGGAAGCCTGGCAAATTGACTACATCACCCTTCCCTAAACACGCCAAGGAAAGCGGTACGTGCTGACCATGGTGGAAGTCACCACTGGATGGCTGGAAACCCACCCTGTGCCTCATGCCACTGCCCGGAACACCATCCTGGGCCTTGAAAAACAAATCCTGTGGAGACACGGCACCCCTGAGAGAATTGAGTCGGACAATGGGACCCATTTCAAGAACAGCCTTATAAGCACCTGGGTTAGAGAACATGGTATTGAATGGATATACCACATTCCTTACCAGCTGCCAGGAAAGTTGAACGGTGCAACGGACTGCAAAGGGCAAAGACTGCCCTGAAGGCACTTGGTGGGGGGACCTTCAAGAATTGGGAACTAAACTTAGCCAAAGTCACATGGATGGTTAACACCCAAGGGTCTATCAATCGAGGTGGTCCTGCCCAGTCTGAACCCTTACACATGGTGGATGGAGACCACCATGTGGTCTCCATATGCACCACCCTGTGGTACATATGAAGGGCATTTTAGGAAAGAGTGTTTGGATTAATCCCACTTCAGGCAAAGGCAGACCCATCCATGAGATTGTCTTTGCTCAAGGACCTGGTTACACTTGGTGGGTAATGCAGAAAGATGGAGAAACCCGTTGTGTACCACAGGGAGACTTAATTTTAAGTGAGAGCAGTGTGTAAGGTTTCATTCTGTATGTATATATGCATACCTCTGTAAGAATGTATTGATTTGGGCATGTTGTAGATGGTAATAGAATAAAGGGTGGATTGTCTTGGGTTGTAGTTTAGGATGTATTCTATCACCATCTTCAGTTAATGGCCCATCAATGCCTTGTGCATGACTCATAGATAACTTACTCTGGGAGTTATCTCTCTCTTTAATGGGCCATCAAGGCCCTCTTCCATGACTCATCATCCCATTGTGAGATGCTCTGCCCACGGGGAGGAGCCAAGCATTCTCACCTGGATATAAGCTGGGATTTGGGACAGTAGAAGGAGCCCTCACCCACTGGATTCTCAGAGGACCAGAGCTACCAGACCTTTCTACGAGATCACTGCTTCAGAAAGACCACCTCATCTGGACCGCTTCCATCACCCTGATCAGGTTGTATTCTGACTCTGTCAGTGGTTTTTCTTTTTGTATTGTTGCACTTATTTTATTTTATGGTTTTTTTCCTTTTCTTCTCCTTAAATTGTATGTCTTAGAGCCTCTTACTTGGTTTGTTTTCAAACCACAACACTAGTTACAAAACGTTATAATTGCTAAAGCCCTGTAACGTGTAAAATTTTGCATATTGAAAGAAAATGAAAACTCATATTAAATCTAATCTCTATTTCATGGTCTTTAGCGCTTTAACACATAGTTTTCAGCATTTCACTGTCATTAGAAATCACAGTAAATTTTGTCATATTGTTTGGTTCAAAACATTTTTTGTACTCTTTTCATGTTGTTTGGAACATCTTTGTGACTTGAAAAAAGGAAAGGTCATCATGACACTTTTCTAAGAAGCACTTTGCCATTTGTTGTCTTTCTAGCATAAAGATTTCCAAGTACAGATGTAAGGGCATTTGACTGAAGGTGAAGCTAAAAGAGCAGAAAATGGCAAAGATAGATGGCCAAGGTACTGTACATACACAGAGCAAAATTGTTTTAAAAAAATCTCACTTTAGAGATTTAAACAGCTGTCTTCTATCAGTGGAATAAAAGGCACACAGCAACTTTTGTATGGTGTTCAGCAAAACCAGGACAAGTCTAGGGACTTAAAATCCTTCATCTTTCAGACCCTTCTTAGGTTTAAACTCTAAAGTTTTGGAAGACAAAACTTAATAAAAAGTCAGTAGAAGACTAAGTATCCCAGCTCTTCTAGAAGTCTCAAGTCCTGATAGGCGTCCGTGATTATTTCTTCCTATTGTGCAAGACTGAAAAATTAATTTTAGTGCAAGACATTTTAAAAGTTGCCAGAATTGCTTCTGAAAACCATCTCATTAGCACAAATAAGAAAAACAGGGAAAAAAATTTGATATGGAATCTTACAGAGAATTTATGTCTTAAGAGAATCTCTTGTCAGATTTCTTCTGTCACTTTGTGCTGGGGGCGCCTGTGTCGCCTGTCTGGCCAGCCCTGGCACCACAGCAACACAGTGGTTCTTGGCTTGCCGGGAGTGCAGCGTGGCTATGGCAAAGGAAATGAAAGGAGGGACTGTCGAGGGGTAAATCCAGTCGAGTTTATTGGAGGCTCCGGATGTGGAGTCCTCGCCTCGGGACACCAGCCTCAGAGAGACCACAAACCCCTCTGTGCTGTGACTTTTAACAGGGGGTGTGACACAGGGGAGGGTTCAGTCAGGGACCAATGGGGTACAGTGAGGGTGTGGCTCTTAACATAATAGACATATGCAACAACCATACAAAACAGAATAGGAGGGGAAAGTCTGGATCCTGCCCAATCACTCGATGCCTTCCCTGGAAATTTCTGGACACAGGGAGAGGCCCCAGAGTGACAGACAGGACCAGAAGGTTATATAACCAATGATTGACACAAAACCGAACATGGGGTAAACCATACAGGGGGAAACATAGGGGGTCACAGAACAAACCATTATGTAAAATCTTATCGAACAAATCATACAGAAACCTGAGCAAAATACACCACCACAACTTTGCTCTCTGCTGTATTTGTATACAGATGCACACATACTTGTACACACACAGACGCTTTTCACAAAGTTTTGATTATTTAGTCTCTTTACTTTTTTGAAAATCTAGATGTATAGAAACATCATCTTCTAACTGGTCCAAAGATAGGAAATGCAATGTTACTTTTTTCCTTCTTTTTCTTCAATTTCTAATAATGCATTTCTATACAATCTTTTAACGACTTTGGACAGAAATTATTTAAGTCAAATTCCTATAGTGAAGCATGATTAATTAATTTTAGTTATGAAACATATTGATAAAATATTTTATCAATATCAAAGTGTTAAGTACAGCAAAGTATAGAATTTAAGTACAGGAAAGCATAGAATTTAAGTACAGCAAAGTACAGAATAAATTATCTAGGTGAAATATAAGTAAAATAGAGTTTGGTGGTAGAGGGCTTTCTAATTCTGTCCTGGGCTTCATTTTAGTGAGAAGTTACAAAAAACATTCCTAAAAATCCTTAGCAGACTAGTATTGCTTGGGCATGGTTTGAGGTTACAAATTGATCACCTGAGTTAGGCTGGAAATACATGTCTCATTTGGGGATAAATATTTTATAACTTGAGAGCACTGATCTTACCGTCCACCCAAGATGTGTGTGTCACTCAGGGGAACTGAACTTTGGGCAATGGATCATTAAAGGGAATGTTTTGAAGTCTTCCTGAGAACTCAAAATGTACTTGGCCAAGTGATTCACATAGTTTCCTGTCAATGTCAGAACTATCTGTATGCCAGTGAAGGGGATAGGAAGTATTTTTGATCTTTAGTAAAGCCAAAAAGAAACAGAAATCCATCCAAGCCCTTTAAAGTCTTACAGATTAAAGCACTTAGAAGTTAGCAAATGTTCATTTAGCAGGAAGTTCACTTAGGTACCTCTCATCATTCTGAAGTCAAAATACTTTTGTAGTGCAAGGAGTGGAGGCTACCTGTGTTGTAAATGTAGTGGTTTCTTCCTTCCTATGGTGGTTTCTCTACTCCAATGGGTCAGTCATTGAGTACTCCAGATAATATTTTCTAGAGACAAATCTCTCATTTTTCAGTGCTCAAGCAGCTCAAATTTAATGACTTGTACTCAAATAGATGGATGAAAGCAGAACTTTTTTAAAAAACCTTTTATTTCTTATTTCAGAGCTTTTGTGTACCTAATCCTTGATCCTACCAGCAACAACTTCATTCATGAAGACTGAGGTGTGGGATTTGTCTTTCTCTCATTATTTTCCCATACCCTCTACTGGAAGATATTAATAAATGCTGTCACTATTTGTCAAAATTATCTTTCTTCTACTAGCAAGTAATTTCTTGGTGTTCATGGCCTAGATTATTTTTACAGTCTCTTTTCTTATGCCTGCATTAATAATTATAATTTCACCTGCTGTATTTTTCTTTAATACGTCAGCATGCATAATGAAAATAAATCTATTCAGGAAGTAGAATTTTTCAAAGTGAAGTTTGATTTTTTAAGTTTCTTTCTTTTTCTTTTAATCAGCAGGTGCAACTTCCTTTACATACATATTCATATGCATACACATTCCTGTACATATATCAGACAAGAAACTTTTTAAATTATCAGTACATATTTTCAGTAAAGCTAGAGGAACACTGAAGAAACCAATTAGTATTTCTTAAAATTCTGACACTCTAGCAAAAGATAGGTATTTTTGGAACCTTCAGCTTAATATTTATTTCAAGTAAAATATGGCAATTCTTTACTCAGAACTCAACAATAAAATACAATAAAACAGCTATAAAATTTTATTTGTATGAAAGAACTGTAACCAAAACAAATTTTTAATGAAATTGTGAGTTTAATTTAAAAAGATGGAATTTTCCTGTTTAATTTTTAAAATGTAATGTGTCCATTTCACTATAAGAAAGAGAACTATTCTTAAGCAACAATGGATCAAAATTATATCATCTCTGGATACATGTAATTTCTCCTTCAAAGACTATGTATGAGCATATAGATACTGACAGGAAACATTGATGTGGCTCCCAATTATTTAATCTCTAAAATCTGGAAATTTTAATTGATTTTTGGTGTTATAACATGCCTATCAACCTAAGTTACACACTAAAACATGAAATCTCTATTCTTTATATGCATCTCTGAGTAGAGCACCTACATGGAATATTAAAACACCCTCTTTCAACATTCCAGTTTAACTGGCTATATCAGGCATTTCACTCCAGGTCTTCTAAATTCCGTATTATAACATATTCCTGAAGAATCTTTCCTATTTTTTTTTGTTGTTGTTTGCTTATGTGACAAAGACTCTACTAATTTATTTGAAGTAGAATTTTAGTATTTATTTAGACTTTTTTTTAATTTGGAATTTATATATATTTATATATATTTATATTACAATATATAAATATATTACAATAGGTATATTTTTTTCTTTAGCCAGAAAATATTTTTATTGTCTAAACAAAATACAACAATTTCCATTACAAAGTCTCTAAAACACTGATAGAGCACAACTACTTTGATTAGACATCTTTCTTCAAATACTCCCTTCACCAGGGATGGCGACCTTTCAATCTTTCCACAGGAGTCTTGCCAGAGTTCTCACCTTAGATCAGGGGCCATATGTATGAGACACAGTTTTATACTATTTTATCCTGCTTTTATGGTACCTGGGATCCACTTGAAATGGCCTCCTAGAGATTTCCACCATCTGCCAACACTTGTAATCAGTCACTGCAACAAGCCACCCTGTCATTTTATTTTAGCACTTTTCCTAGGAATGTGCACTGACAAGCTCTTATAGGCCAGCTGTGTCTCCTCCCAGCTTCCCACATACCCACAACTTCCTTGCTAGCAGTAGAGTAAGAGCATAAAAGGCCATAAAATGCCTTGGCTCTGTGTAAGAGCTGCTCAGCAATAATAAAAACCTTTTTATATCATCAACTCTGTGCTCAACACAATTTTTTTTTTTCCAAAACACAGATATATACCAGGGACTAAGAAAATTAACCTTACCCCAGACAAGACTAGCATGTGCTGTGAAGAAAATTTCTCTTGTCTGGGGTGAGAAGTAGTAGGTTTTTTTTTTTTTTCCTTTAGAGTAGAACGCATGAGCAATTACAAACTAGAAAAGTGTGGTCTTCTCTTCATAGGACACTTTAGCCAGAAGCTGACTCAAATAACTAATAGATCATTTCTCATGGGAACTGTAAAGGAAACTGAATGGAAAGATGACAGAAGTTTTTGTTACATCTAGGGAGAATCTAAGGCTTTTTTTTTTTTGAAGAACAACAAAAACTTACTTTGTGATCTTCAGGGCTAATTAACTGCAACTACCTCCTTAGTCATTATGGAGTTGTTTTAGGCCCCTAGAGAGGGGCCAGACAGAATTCAGCAGCTTCTAAAGAACTGCAGAGCAAGCAAAACACACCGTTCTCTCCTCTGCTTTCTCCTTGGCATACTGCAGCCATTTTACTAATACACTTTCCCCCAGCTAACTGCTTGGTCTTATAGGTAACTTGTCTTTTTCTGCTGAGACAACATTCTCAGGCACATGCTTCTATGCTGAAAAGGTCAAAAAAGATAGAGAACCAGGGAACACACAGTCAGATTTACTATGTCTCTCCAAAGATTGGTAGATACATTACGAAGAGGAAGGGGAGGAAATGTAAGACAATGCATCTTATTCTCTCCTAATTTTAAGACTATATTTTAGTATATTTATGATTCAAGCTGATAGAATTTTCTCAAGAAGCACAGACAAAAAAAAATTGAACTATAATTTTACTTAATTATCATGACTCATAACAGTGGTTATGGATAAGGTTGTATCATTTCCATCCAGATCCTCTAAACTCATCTAATTCAGGAATAAATATATGAGACAAAGCTATACTTTAAAACAAAGAACAGAAAGTACTTCATTTTCATCAGATATTATTTTAGTGCTGTTTCTATTGGAAAGGAGACTCAGTTAAGATCTATAAGAACACTCAGAGAGTAGAGTTACTTTTCCTCTAAAAAGCTGGCATCCAGACTTTACAATTCAACACAGTGGAATGAAGTGAGTCTATGTCAAGAGCACTCTCTCTGGCCAGGAAAAGAAGATGACTCATGATTCAAAGTGTCAGTTTTTTCTTCTATAAAGCCAAGCTACAGTTAGTAGCTACAAATCATGGACTCACAGAATGATAGAATATCAGATTGGAAGTGACCTCAGAGATCATCTAGTCCAACCTTTCTTGGCAAATGCAAAATCTAGATAACATGGCACAGCATACTGTCCCACTCAGTCTTAAAATTGTCTAATACTGGGGAATTCACCACTTTCCTGAGGGCATTATTCCAATGGCATTGTGAATTTTTTTCCTCTTCTGTCCAGTCAGAATCTCTTCAAGAGCAACTTGTGCTCACGACCCCTCATCTTTTCCATGCGATTCCTTGAAAACTTCCTTGTAGCCACCCTTTAAATAGTGGGACACGATGACAGGGTCTCCCCAAAGCCGCCTTTTCCCATGACTGAACAAACCGATTTCTCTCAGCCTGTCCTCATACAGCAGCTTCTCAGTCCTTGGATCATCTTTGTGCTACTTCTCTGAACCCTGTCCAGCTTACCAACATATTTTTGTTTGGTGGGAACCAAACCTAGGAACTGTAATTCATGTGTAGTGTGAGAAGCATTGAGCAGAGGCAAAAAATAGATATTTTTGTCTCTGCTGGTGACATCATTATGGATGCACCCCAGCAGCCTGGTGCCTTTCTTTGCCACAGAGCTGCACACTGCTCATATTGATCTTGATGCCCACTGGAACGCCCAGGTCCTTTTCCACAGAGTTGCTCCCTGGCCATGACACTCCCAGACTGTTCTGCACTCCCAGCCTCTCAACTGGAGCCATCTTTCTCACATATTTTAGAACATATCTCACATATTTGGAATTTGGAATCTAGTAATCTAGATTTTATTGTGAAAACTGTGATTTTAGATGGAGTTTCCATGTATCACCCAGAAATCCACAGATGTGTCTGCACTGGAGTACCACAGAGAGAGCCCTTCTTCTTTTTGCTGGAAAGCAATTGCAAAGGCAGACTCTACAAAAATACTAGGCAACTTCAGCCATTTCTGAGAAGAGAAACCAAGAAATAGCTTTATGAGTGTAAGTAGTGTAGAGTGTGGGCCTGTTGACTTGAAATATAAGACAAAGTTTCACATTCCAGACTTCTAAATAATTTAATGAGGAAGTTCAAAAGCTTTCAGAGAACTGGAAAACAACTTTCCAAAATTTTGACATGGAATGCATTGAACATAAAATGTTTATTTTTTAATTAGTCTAGAAACTTAGTTTCTTGCTATTCAATGAATCAAACATTTCCAGCAATTTGGCAGAATAAAGGAAACATACAGGTTGCTGGGATTCACATAACGGAAAATAGATTCAAGGTGTGTAATTCATGTTTTTTTGGAAATTAGTAGTGGATTTCACATCATCTAACTCTAGGTTTTTACCCATGCGGATATTTATATCGAATTAATATCTTTTATTATCAGCAAAGAAATCAAGGTTTTCTAGTTTATGTCTGAGAGGTACAGACATCTGCATTAAGGGTGTCTAAATAAAAGTGGTGAGGTAGGAATCAAAAACACCTAGAGGCCTGAGACTTCAGAGACAAATTTTGAAGGGAATGCTATCACCTAGTTTAGACATATTCTGTTTAGTGTGCTGAGATCTGTGAATCCAAACCTATTTGAATTCATACTTACTAGAGTGCAGGGTGAATTAAAGCTGTGGTTTCAATCTCCAAGTTCAGGCCAGTGAAATTGGTATGATGTCATGAAGTGTTCTAAAGCTGATGTCCTTTTGTGTAACCTGCCCTTATCACTGATGATGAGAGAGAATTCAATGGAAAAATGTTCCTTCAGAAATTTTCCAGATTAAATCTCAGATAATAAAACATAAAATAAAATTGCCATGTGTTTAAAATAATTGTACTTTAATGAATTCTCTTCTCTGCCTCTGAGAAAAACTCCTGACTGTTCTCTAGTTAAGGAAATTTCTAATTAACTAGAAAATTCTCAATCTGTCTCACATTTGCTGTGATCACATGACAGTTAAAACCATTGTATCATTTTTTTTATTCAGGGTTACTGGGCAAACACATATCTTCATTCATTCATTTCTTAGTTTGTGTTTCATTCTTCTTTTAGTTCATACAGGCTGTTTAATACACATCAATTTAATTTTCTTGGGGTTTTTTCTCTCCCAGATTCAGGTGGTTGAGAGTCTTTTGCCCTCTGAGAGGCCTGAGCCAGATGCAAGAACGAAACAGAGTCTTCAAGGTTTTTTGTTTCAAGGTTTCTTACGTTGTTTATTAATTCTTATCTTACAATTCTCTCTGTGCCTGGCCGAGGTGTTCTGCTGCTCGGACACAGGACAACTCCTCCCTTGATGGCAGGTTGTATCTTATGCAGATAATTACGTGTCTATTATTTTACACATAATATTATATATATAAATTATATATTAAAATATATAAAATATATTATATTATATATGTTTTATATATAATTATAATTATCTGTATCTTATACAGATAATTTTATGTCTATTATTTACAGTTATGTGCCAATACCTATTACCTATACTAAAAGGGTCTTCTCTACTCTGACCCAATCTCCTTGAACTACTTTGTACCACTGTCACAGCAGGAGATGGAGGCCAAGGGAGAAAAAGAAGAACGCAGGGCACTGCCCTAAATACTCCATCTTGTCCCCCATTCACCCCCATTCTAAGAACTCCAGAACTACAAAATTTTCCACCCTGTGGTAAGCTACACTACTGTCTGTCGCACCTTTGTGACTTGTAATTCCTCTCTCAGTGTTGGAAGTTTTTCCCATGGACTGAGATCAAAGACTGTGTCTTCCTGGGCTCTGTGCCAGGGTCTACAACCCCTCTGTACCGATTCCAGACCCCTCTGCACAGATTTCAAACCCCCCTGTATATATCTCAAACTCTCTTGCTCAGGTCCCTGACCTCTCTGCAAAGGTCTTTGACCTTCCAGGGTGACCAAAGGGATACTCTAGACTCCAGCAAAATTTAAATTATTTAAGTTGTTTTAGGGGTATTGATCTTTGGAGGCTGTTTGCTTTTCTTTTTTAATGAGATTTGCTGTACTAAAATCTACACATGGAACATTTTAACTAAGAGTGTCTTTTTTAAAACCGTGCATCATCCATCTGATTTTGGAGTACTGTTTCACAGGTCAATCATAATAATCTTTTACTGTACATAACTGATTATGAAGGTTCATTAGAATAGTTCATGAGGAAAAGCACTCATTTTCAAAATCCCACTTGAAGAAGGATTCTTCATACTAAGTTCGTCTATTTAAGGTAAATATTTTCACTATTTAGGATGGAAACTGAGTCTAAATTAGACTACTTCTAATTTCGAGTCATAGGATCCTGTAGCTTTTCTTTTTCTTTTAAATTAAACTGAAAATGTGGACTTTTTCAAATTGCCTCTTACTATTCATAAAGGTAAAATAATTTCAAATGTCTGCTGATCTATTGCAATCCCTTTTTCCTACCTAAGCACTGAAAACTTTGAAAAGCCATCAATGATCATCAATAAATTAATAACCTTTTAAAGAAGAAAGATACAAAATATAGTTCTGGACAGAAGAAATGGACAGGTAAGTCCAACTGATCAAAGGCATATTCCATGCTATATGCTCACTACATAAAGTGGGGAAAGAAGAATAAGGAAGAGGCAGGATGTTTGGAGTGATGCCATTTGTCTTCTCAAGTAACTGTCAATGCATGATGGGGCCCTGCTCTCCTAGATAAGGATGTCACCTGCCTGTCCATGGGAAGCAGTGAATGGATTCCTTGTTTGTTCATGTGCACGGTTTTGCTTTCTTTGTTAAACTTCTGATCTCAATCCGTGAGTTTTCCAGCTGCTATTTTTCTGATTCTCTCCTGATCCTACTGGTGGGGTAGTGAGTGAGCGGCTGCATGTGACCTGTGTGATGGCTGCTCTTAAACCATGACACATCTTAAAATAGTCTGAGAGATGCTGGAGTGTCATGAAATCTTAAATTCCATGATCCTTTCTGTACCACCCCATACAACATACCTACTGAGGTGGCACAGGAAAACAGTAAAATAGCTTTGTTTAAATAAAAAATATACCAGAAATTGAAAAAAAAATATCAAAACTTAATTTACTGAGAAAGAAAAATTGCCTAAAACTTAGTGAGACAATCATGTGATGGAAAAGCATCTAGAACCAAAGGAAAGAAGGAAGAGATCAGAGATTTCAGGTGGTTCAAAATCATCTAACATTAAAGATTGCAGTGAGGAACAAGATCTTTGAGGGAAAAGTAATAGAAAGACTTGTCAATACCAGCTTGTTTTTGTTTCCCTTGGAACCAATTTCTTTGAAGAACCAGTGTAGTGGAGCTCTGCCCAGAATGCACTACTAGTTGTGTGAATAGTATGAATGACCAGGCTAGCCTTGTGCTTCTGGCCTTTCACTTGTGAATCCTCCAAACACAGCATCAAGGCAAAGTGCCAGAGGTAGGCATTCAATTGATGCATGTGTTCAGTAAAAACTGGTGTCAAGCTGAGATGGAGAAAAAGAAAATGTGTGCTCCAATATTAATGTCAGTTCTTCATTTTTTTGTAGTATTTCCTGAATGGGGAGACTACGAAGAATTTCAAACTCTTTCAACAGCCCAAATACATTGAATGAGACCTTGAGCAATGCACAGATGTTTTGCTAGTATTTGTCATGGTTCACCTTCATGGTATGCTACTGATGGTATTCATCATGTGATTATTGAATAATTAAGGTTGTAAAGGAATTCCAAAGTCATATTGACTTCATCTTATTGCAGTCCAAAGCAAATACTGTAGTTCAAATTCTCTTCAAAAATTCCCTGCAACTTTAAACTAAAACAATAGGACACAGAGTCTGCTGGTATTAATATGCTTATTTGAGGGGATCACTTTCTCAAAGATTTGTAGGAAGCTAAAATAATGTTTCAA
This sequence comes from Sylvia atricapilla, assembly GCF_009819655.1. Classification (NCBI taxonomy): domain Eukaryota; kingdom Metazoa; phylum Chordata; class Aves; order Passeriformes; family Sylviidae; genus Sylvia; species Sylvia atricapilla. The sequence continues at coordinate 70,625,449 of NC_089141.1, forward strand.
AGCTGAAGAGTATCTGTTTATTTTACTCCTAACCCTTTCATTGACCCTACTGAACCACTGAGAGTATGCCAGAAATCTTAGAGACTGTTTGTGTACTATTTCTCATTATTTCTATTACTGGCACCTGCCAGTCTTGCAAAGCAATATATCAAGCGGTAAGGTAGAAGATTTTTTGTAGTTTTTTCTGCCTAAAACAAAATGTAAAATTATGTGGAGATATTCTAGCGGGTGTAGCCTGGGTGGATACTCAGCTCCCACCAAAGCTACTCTATTACTTCCTTCCACAAGTGGACAGAGGAGAGATAATATAGTGAAAGGTGAGTGACTAGGATTTAGTGTACCTAGTTTTTAAACATAATTATCTTCAGAAGAGATGTTCTATTCTTGTATTCTTAACATCTATCTAATGTGGCATCTATATAATGAGTGGCATAGAACTAATCACCTGTGTGCTGATTACAAAACATTCTGTTCATTCCTCATTAACCGCTATGAACCAGTAAGAAATATTGAGCTGACCTGACATATTTTCATTGTCTCCATTGTGGCTTGTCAGACACTTAATAACTATAGTTCCGTAGAAATTACTTATAACTTTGTCAGTTGTGCATTTTTAGTTTCACACTGTTACACCAAAACTATGAATGTTTGGAGTGCTCACATGCAGGTCAAATAGAATGAATATATATATATTTATCTTCCCCCCCCCCCCAAGAACAATAGTTGCAATGTGGAGCAAACTGCAACACTGAATTGAAACAACACAGAAGATTCAGAAAGAAGCTCATCTTTTTTTAGATAATGAAAATATTGATTGTGACATCACTGACAATATTTCGAGGGTTGTATATGTTGTTTGGTTACAATTAAGTAAATCATAGTTAGTTAGGGATAAATTGAGAGAACCAACCCAAAAGAATTAATAAGGGTCAATTAATAATGCTTGATTTACTCTTCTGAGTGTGCTTTTGTTTTTAGCCCTTCTGGTTAGAGCTCATTCCACCAAGATTTATTGCCCACATATTACTTTTTTCACAGTCTGTTGTGGCAGGTTGACCCTGCCTGGGTGCCAGATATCCACCAAAGCTGCCCTTTTCACTCCCCATTGAATGGGGGAGAGAAAATATAATGAAAGACTCATGAGTTGAGAAAAAGGGCTGGTAGAGATCCCTCACTGGACACCATCACAGAAAAGCAGACTCTGCTTGGGGGTCTTAATTAAATTAATAAAAAATTAGAACAATGTAATGAGAAATAAAATACATCTCAAAAAGACCTTCCAACCACTCCTTCCTCCTTCCCAGCTTGTACCTCCTCCTGGTTTTCCAAGAACTGCTCCCACTTGGGCCACTCTTCCATGAGGTGCCATCCTTCTGGCACAGCCTGCTCCAAAATGGATCCCCCATATGGTCCCAAGTCCTACCAGGAAACCTGCTCCAGTATGGTGTCATCTCTCCACAGGTCTTCAGGTTCCTGCCAGGAGCCTGCCCCAGCACTGACTTCTTACAGGTTCAAAGCCTTCTTTCAGGCACCCACCTACTCTGGGGTGGATCTCCTCCAAGAGCTTCAGATGAATCTCTGCATCATCTTTGCCCTCCATGGGCTGCAGGGGCACTGCTGCTTAACCGTGGTCGGCAGGAGAACCTCAACTCCAGCACTTGGAGCACCTCCTCTCCCTCTTTTTCTGCTGACTCTGGTGTCCAAACCAAAAATAACTCGGTTCCAGCTAAAACTATTACACCCTCTCAGATATAAGTGTCTACTGTGTATCTGTCTAAAATATCTTATCTATCTTGGTAAAAAAATCCTACTTGTGTCTGAATGAATTTCCAACTTTAATTGCTGGATTTTTTTGGTTTTGTTTTTTTCTTCCTACTTTTGAAGTTTTAAAAATTATTTTTTCCTTTTCCCACTCAATTTGCTTCAAGAGTGATACCTGTACATGTATCTAACCATATCTATTATTCTAAAACTATACACAAATAATTTAATCAGTAGGACTTTTATCTGTATTTCCCTTTTTCATGTTGTCTTAGGTTCTCTGAGATAAAGTAATTTTCTGGAAATAACTGAGCTGTGATGAAGGAAGCTTTTTTCTGTACTGAGATACATCACTGCACTCCTACAAGTTCAGATAGCTGAATATAAACTATCTTGATTCAGCTGAGAGCACAATACAGAAGAAATTGAGAAGCAGTGATGAATCATTAAAGAGAAGAAATACTTAAGGCTCTCTTCTTGCATATCAGCAGCACATGACATTGCTGATCATAAGACATCATTATCCTGATATGCAAGAAGAATATACCAGTCTCGATTTTCCTGGATTGATCATGACTGAAGGCATAGGAGACATTTGTATACCAGGACCTTCTTCCTGGGGCTTATTAAAACTCTGGGGTTTTCTCCACAAAAAGCATTTTTTTCTTTTTAGGATATAACTGTCTGAGTAGTTTCATAATTATTTTATTTGAAGAAATGAAAAGAAGTAACATTATAGGCTTCCATACGTAATTCACCAAATATGAATTACACTAGGCAACAATAAAAATAACTTACAGTTCTGGTACAATTTCCTTTAGCAGAAAGCCTCATACAATAAATTTTATCTGCAATTTTAGTATCTTTCTGAATTCCATACTAGTATATTGAGGTAACATAGCAGCAGCCTGATAAATATTTTATATCTTCTGACTGGATAAACAGATTCAGATGCATCCCAATGCATGATGGCCACCATTAGTCATAGTCATCTCTTTATGGCCCCAGCCTTCTCGAAAATTTAATTCATTTGTTCTGCTCTGTGCATAACCTGACAACCATGAATATAATAGACATTTGTTCTTTTCCTGCAACAGTCAGGTCACAATGTCCAAGCATTCACACTGCACATTCAGTTTTACTGAGCAGGGAGCACTGTGCTCACACTGATGTCAGATAGAAACCTGAAGTCATGCAGGACAGGGAACTTTTGCCAGTACTTTTACCTCATGGACATCCATTTCCACAGAAGCTGAGGAACAACACAGACTTCAACACTTCTGAGTCTCAGTATGAGCACAATTTGACCTTTGTTTTTTTTAACAGGGCAAAACAGAGCAACTTAAATTCAGCATACTAATAGGTCAACCCAAACTCTGATTGCTATGCAGCAAAAAAACCCATAGCAAAAGAGTAAGAAGAAAGGGAAAAAATCTGCAACTTCACTTGTTGTACTTTCAGATCATCAGGGTTTTATTAATGTAAAAACTACACAGATTTTCTTAAATTTTGGAAAGAACATACTGCCACCAACAGGAACAAAATTTTATTCAGTCAGAAAGGGCAAAAGTTGAAGTGAGTATTTTCTACCCCCCAACAAAACAAAGCAAAACCCAACCAACCAGCCAAACAAGCAGAGACAAGACAGAAAGGAGGGAGCAGATGGGAGAAAATGCCTATTTCTAGGCATATTGAAAGCATTTACCTAGTAGCAGGACTAGAATAAAGTTCTATATCCCCAAGGAGCTTTCACCATTTTAAAATCTCATTAAATCCCTTCCTCTAGAAGAAAACTAATAAAAAAACCCTAAAAAAACCCGAAAGAAAATAATAATAAAAAACCACTAAAATAAATAAACAAATAAATAGAAGATAGCAGGGAAACAGCCATGCATATTGGTTTTTAAAAAAAACAACAACAACAAAAAAAAAAAAAAAAAAAAAAAAAAAAAAAAAAAAAAAAAAAAAAAAAAACCAACCCCAAAAAGACCCAAACAAAACAAAAAAAAAACCCTTGAATGCAATTTAGACTAAAGAACAACCAAACTTTGTAAGTGTAATTGTATTGTAAGAATTATCCCACTTCTTGTAGTCAGAAAAAATCCTCAATACATATCGCACTTATAAAAAACCACCCTATCACCCTGTCTTAATGTAGACCAACGATCATGTAATTTGGAAATATGAATTGTAGCTTTTTCTGTAAACGGACTCACGTAACTCCAAATGCGCTCAGATGGAATCCAAGTGAAGGAATGAACTGTTTGTCTTCTCTGAAAGTGACAGGATTGTTACTTTGTGTTTTCTAATTAGAACATATTTCTACCTAGGTGTCACATAATGGGCAGCAGGTTCAAATTCTTTTGTGATGCTGCATTGCTGTATTGGGTGCAGGTGTAAAGGTTTTGGTATGTGGAGAGAGCTGAAGGGATGGCCTCTGTTAGCAGATACAGGGGCTGCCCTGATCCAAACACAGATATTTCCAGCTGGCTCCAACAGACCCACCACAGTGCATATCTGAGCCCAGCAGCCACCACGGTGGCAGCCCTGGGAACAGGTATTTTAGAAAAGGCAAAAAATTTCACATTAAAGAAAGAGTAGATTTTCTGGGTTTTTTTTTACATTTTATGAGGATAGTAATATTTCTAGGTACCACAGCACAGATGCAAGAGAAGGATGGATTGAAAGTAATGACAGAAGTATAGTAGTTAGGAGTGTGCTCATAGGCTTCTGCTCAAAGAATGAAAAAATAATTACATAGATGGCCACTCAAATGGAATAAGAAGACTAAGCCTTAAAATCCTTTAAAAGCTTCTTTACCAATCTAAATGACCCCTTATTGCCACTCTATATAGTGGGTGATTGGATACTTACCTCACAACTAGATGCCTATGCTGCTCATGCTTTTAACTTAAGGTGTCTAAATCTGGAACTGAACCCAAATGGTACTTATCAAATGCAGGATTATTCCAAGGTTCTAAAATAAACTTAATTACGGAACACAAGAGACTTCTATGTACAAAAACCCAAACAATCAAAAAGAAAAAGATAAACCAAAACTGCAGAAGCAGATGCGTAGCCTCCTGAGTTTATATATGAAAGTGGAGAAATAAATAGACATACATAGAATAACAGAGAGACATCTATGTAAACCATCATACATTCAAGAACAGTGAAACAGATATCAGATAACCTTTTAATACTCTAAAATCACACATTTTATGAAATTTTTACAATCTAGTGGCTTAGTTTTATCTTGTATATATATGTATAGAGATATATAAAGCTGATAACTGAATAATTTCAAAGTCTGTGCACTCCTTCAAAATGGAAGAAGAAATACCTCCATCAGTAGGAGAAGAATATCTTTCTTTTTATTTTACATCTAAAGCTGATGTTTTTCAGCACATTAATTCTCATGACCAATCTTTTATAAACACAAGAGTTCAGCTTGTAATGAATTTTTAGAACAAGAGATCAGCTAGTTTTATTAACCTAGTATGCTGTAGCCTGATTACAAAAAGAAGGAATTATGGAAGATTCTACAATATTTTAATGACTCATAAAATTGTGGTTGTAGATTGGCATATCTATAATTACCAAAACTAACTCCTCTAATTCAGTGCAGACATTACAGGAAAATTCCATTAGCAACCTACAAAATAATGCAATATTTATATCCTAGCACATAAAGGAAGAAAACAATTTGACAAATTGTACTTCCATTTTAGTTTGTGTTCTCTTCTCAGAATGAAATACAGGTCATAAAGAAGAATATCAGATCATAACACAAAGTACTGTCTTGAATCGCTGTTTTTTCTTGTTTGTTTCTTGTGCAGTTAAGTCACAAATAGTTATTTTTAAATTATCATTTTCCTCTGCAATGTCTACGTCAGTACTGGTCACTTCAAATTCTGAGCATTCTCTACATCATGCTGAAAACCTTGCCTTTTTCAAACTGTTTCTCTGGGAATCCAACAGTCTTTCACTTTCCCCAAAACTGCTCATCATCTCTTTTTCCCCTTACACCTTACATCAAGATAAGGGAATAAGGGTGGGAAAACATAAAACAATCAAAACCCCTTTCAGTACGCAAGGGTGATAGAATTCAGCTCTTTCCAATCTCAGATTTAGGTCTAAGCTTGTGCTTTTATTTTCCTCATATAATCAATAGGGTGAAATGATAACCTAAAAGGTTGATTAATGTGTCAACTGTTGAAAGCCAGTCTTGTAAAGTCAACTGAACTATATTTGAAGAATTCAATTTCTCTACAATGACTTTAAAAGGAATTTAGGATGTAGTAGCTTTAGACATCTGATTCAACATGTAAGATTTCCATTAGGTGATTTAGAGGTTTAAAGTCATGGTCTTGGCCTCATCTATTAAGTTAGTAGAAAGACAGAATGATATGGTTAAAATAGAATAAGAAAGAGGCATGAGATTTAAAAGAAAAGTAATTGCTTATTGGCACATTAAAAGAATCAGTTTAGGCCATGGACTCTTGTTTTTATTATATTATGCATTCATGAGACCTTAATGTTAAAAAATGATAAAATTATTTACTGTGGAAAATATCTGAGTCTTCATTTGTTTTGGATTTGTGGGTCTTGGGCTTTTTGTGACCTTTTTTGCTTTTTATTTTTAATAAGCTAGGATACTCAAACAATATTAATGAGTGACGTAACAAAAGAAGAATTAATGAGTATGTGCATTTGCTCCTATAGGAAAATAAGAAAATCCATAAGTAAAATTAATCCAAGAATCATTTGCAGATTATTATGCTGGCTCACAGAGTAGTTCAGCTTTAGCCGATTCCAGCTTTAGCTTCAGTGATTTTAAAAAAAAATCCCCAAATTTTTCCATGAGACTTCCCATGAACAAAAAGACACAGGAATAAAATAGATGCAGCACAGGCATATTTTGCCATAGTACAGTTTTGGGGTGGAATTCATCTTACTAATATTCATGTCTTTATTGCAGCTATCTGCAGTTATTAATCTGGAATAGATTTTTAGTTAGAGGAGAATCACTTGTCAAACTAGGACCCATGGATGCAAAAAACTCTGAATTTGAAAAACACAGTGCAAATTAAGCAAAATCATTTTCAATAGAGACCTATCAAAAAGTTGGCAAATGTATGTTTGATAGAACCTTCTATTTTTGGAGGGGAAACCTGTAACTTTTGACCAAGTTAATATCAATTTACCTTGGTAAACTTGACTCCATTTATCCTGCTTTTCAAAGAAACCAGAAATCCAGCTTTTTTAGATGTCAAGTCCACTAGCCCTCCAAAGAAAAACAAGTATCAGTTATACAGGTGTATAGCTTGAGGAAAGTGATAAAAATATTACAAATAAAATTCAGAGATGTACATTTTTTACTTGAAAGACATTCACAACTGAAATGGAGAACAGATTTGAGGATTGACCACTTTATTCAATGACCATGATTAATGCCATACCTGTGACATATAAACATATTTCAATTGTAATTGTAGTGAACTGTGACTCTAGATCAATTAATTTGATTTCTACTTGAAAAGACAAGAAAATCATCATTATGCTGATGCTTTCCACTAGGGTAATGGTACAAATATTATTTGTATTGACATTAAGCATTTTCTTGGTTTTGAAATTTTCAATTATACATTGTTTGAAACTTACTTCTATTTGTATGTTTTTGTTGTTGTAGAATAAAGAAGTATTAATGTAGCAGTATGACTAAAACACACTATGGATTTCACAGATTAGGCAGAGCAGACTCTATGTTGATATGTCCTATTTAATGAAATATTTTTTTCTTTTGAATAATTTATTTTTAATTAAAGAAACTCTAACACTCACATGCTGTGATACAGGCAGAATTTTGGTTTTTTATTAAAACCAATGGGGATAATCAAACCAAACCTTGCAATATTTCTGTCTTCTATTACACTGATTTAAATTTTGTCTCAAAGGCATAGGAAGATTGAGGTAAGAAGGAATCTTTTCTGAGTTTCACTGTATTTTTATCTACAACTTACTATTGTCAAATGCTCTCAGGCATAGATGCCTCAAATTAGAATTTATTACTGAATTAAGCTGTGGCATTCATCAGTTTGCATCTAAGACTGTGATAGTGACAGTAAGATTTGAGAAAAAATAAGCTCTGGCTTGAAACCAAAGTGAATGAATGTTTGTATATCTCTTAAAAATTCAAACATTCATGAAGAAATTGTTTGTCCCCTCCAGTTTTTATGAATGATGCTTCAAGGAAGTTTGAAAAAGGCACACAGTGTCCTGCTTTTACAGTATTGCTGCCCACATTGCCCCCTCCTTGGTCCTGTAACCCATGATGCATTTCATTTCCCAGCCTGTTTCTACTTCTATTCTGCTTCTTCACCCTTGACATGATTCATCCTACATAACTACCTTACTTGGGCATTAAAGCCTCTCTTTATCTTATCCTTTTAAATTATACTATTTCTTCTTTTATTCTGCAAACAGAGTTCCCATGACAAAGTAATTGCTTGTTGTAGTTGAAACAGTCACCGCACTTAGTGTGCTTCAATAAAACTTCAAGGGGCTTCAAGTATCAGCACCATGTTATCTAGTTCTCCTTACCTTTTTCTACACAGCAATCCTATGGGCAGCTCCACACAGCTCTGACTCTTCCTCTCTTCCTTCTGCAGTTCCAGCTCACTGCTCTCTTTCCCAGCACAGACACCTAACCCTGTCCCTTGAACAGTGGCTTCCCTTGCCTGTCCCTCACACAACCTCCTGTCCCTTCCTCCTCACAGCACAGCCAGCAGACTCCAAGTGACTCTCTACCAACTAATTCAGTCTCTTAATTAACACAGCTGCAACACATCAGAGGCAGGGTTGCCTTTAGCACCATCTCTATCTATCTTCCCACAGTTGATAAAATAATTTAGAGAGATGGTGTCTGCACCTGGAGAAACACCACAGAAGAATACCGGCCATCAAATGAGTTCTAAAGAGAATAGATATTTCTAGAATAGACACCAACAAATTAAATTCAATTATTAAGAACAAAGAAATTATATGAGGAAAGATTATACAGCAAAGCATCTAAAAAGGTGAAATAAAGTGGAAAACCCTAGTGACCTCTCCTCAACACCAAGAATAGATAAACCTTTCCTTGGAATGCTGATATTCATAAGGAAATACATACCTCCTCTACCTGTCTGTTAAGATAATCTTAGAATCCTCTTTTCCAAAACTGCATTTTTAAAATTTCCTTCCCATCCACTTTTAAAGGAAAGGTGGTTTTCTCTACAGCCTGCTGTTAAAAAAACAAAACAAAACAAAATAAAACAAAATCTTTTGGTGGAGGTCTACCACAAATCACTTCTGCTGCAGAAAGCAGCCAGGTCCCTTCGTCAATTTCCATACTATAAAGGAATTTTTTTACCATTTAAAAATATCTGATTTGCAAGAGCAATAAGACATTCTATGTTTTATGGATTTTCTAGAACACCTAATGAATATACAGTGCAGCAAATTCCAGTGTAAAGACAATTATGTGACATATAACATTTTTAAAATCTCTGTCTTCTGGAGCTTAAAGGGTGTGACATTGCTTTGTAGAAGATATCTATTAGCGAAATGTTACTTTCACAGGGTGATGGGGGGGTTTCTTCACCATTTCTATTTTATGTGCATAACGATTGTTTTACATGCAGTGCTAATGGGTCAGATCTTCTTCCCCGAATAGAAATTATGAATATGCATTGTGCTGTGCCTGTGATGGTTAGTGAAAGGAACAGGGATGTGCTCCAAGGCCATGTGACACTGAATGGTTTATGTCGATGCTATTTGGGAATAATCCCATATACAAGAGACGCTTTTTGGAAAAATGTAGCTGCGGAATTTCAGAGTAAAGCTGGAGAGCTCCCCCACATTGAAGCAACATGAACTGTCAGGGCTATTCTGAGTGCTTTTGTTCAGGCAGAAAATATGAGGAAAGCATAAATTTACTTTTAATTAAGAAATATTTTATAGTTATGTTTGTTTCGGTTTTTTAAATTTTCTTTTTTAGAGAAAAATAGTAGCAACTTAAACATGAGTGTTAAAAATAACCCATCAAGGAGAATCAGTCAGTCATCACTACATTTCTAAAGACGTCTTGGTACTTCAACTCTCCTCCCCAGTCCACCAGGGTGAGGGGGAAAGAGAGGGGGGCTGAGTGAATGGCTGTCTGATTTGTCAACTTCATCTGGGTTAAAAGCTACAACACAAGAGTAAAAATTAGTTTTTTAATAGCAGTTCAAAATTTGTTCTCAGTCCTCTTCCCTCAACCAACCAAAACCCCAATGTTTTTTGCATCACCAAAATTACACTTTTAGTACAAATGAATGAACACAAAAAGTGATAAGTGTAACATTATTAATATTTCCTCAGGTATTATATGTACATGCTCTGTTGGCATTTCATTGTTTCATCATAAGTTGTTACCTTCTGAAGTGCTGCACCAAAGCTTTAGAAAAATTATTTTGGAAAAGGACAATTTATTCACTGGTACCTATATTGTATTTCTGCCATTTCTGTGTTAGTCTTGCAAAACAGATGGAGGTATTTATGCCACAGTTTCTAAGCTCTTCTGGCAGCTTTTCAAAGCTGCTTTATTGTTACTGAACATTGTGAAGAACTTTTGCATCGTGTTCCTGTGATCTCGCTTTCCATTTCACTCAGGTTTCATTTGCTGATACAATCAAGCTATATGCTTACTACACATTCAATTCTGGTACTTTTGAATAGTGATGTACATATAGTACAAGGAGATCTATGAGGAAAATAGAAGAAACACATCTCCTCCACAGTCCAAAGTTTATAAATTTAATCATAGAGCAATTTACATTGTCTCACAGTACTAGAAGAGAAAAGAAGAAAGCCTTATTTAAATTCCACAAATTACTATGAAATATTCAAATTTCTTGTAACAAATCTTGCTATTCAAATATCAGAAATTACATTGATTTGTCTTAAAATCTAATTATAGACAGGAAGTTTAGGTTTACAGAATTCATACCAATAAAACAATCATTTTGCATGGAAGCATTGTGAAGTCCTACTGATGTTTCAAAATTGTCTCCAGTCTAACTTCATCTCATAGACTATTGGTTACTAATATTTGGATCTTCAAATAAGTTTTCTAATAGTTGTGGAGGATGAGGAATTACTGGATTGAAAAGTGGCAGCTTGAGAACTCCCTGTGTCTCTATTTAGTTTAAATAACAATCATCACTTCAGTCTGAGATTTCTACATACATAGAGAAAGGTACATACATATATAGGGACGGGTACATATTCATACATAAGGAATGGCAACAAAAAGAATTGTCTTGAAGTGATGATGTGTAGTGTAATAGATGACCATAGATATGTTTAGTGGTAGTTGTCTTCTATGAAACAGTAGATAAATGCTCTATAAAAACAGAAAAAATGAAGATTTTTTTTGTCTCAGAACTTATATATAAAAGTTGGTAAAGAAGGCAGTAAAATCAAGACAAGCAGGAATGTAATATTAAATATTTTAAGCAATAAAACCATGTTTATCTCGCTGTAAAAATGTAAGATTTTGTCAGTTTTCTTCCCTCTCTGACACTCAAAGACATTAGATTTTATCACACAATGGTGAAGGATTAAAGTTCTGAATTTAAGGGTTCTTCTTAAACTTTTCTGAAATGGAACATTACTTTTAAAACAACCTTTAAAAATCTTTATGTTAAAATATGCAGCATGACTTTCTACAAGTCTGGAAATTTATTGCAAATAAAAAAAAAATGGCCAGCATTTTCAGAGACTTGAGCTGGTCTTCCATAACCACCAGTACTTTAAAGGGTTCAATCTTATTTATATGGATGTCTAAGAAAATGCTGCCTAAGCTGCCCGTTATTGAAAATGCTGTGTCCAGAATTTTAACTCACTCCAAGCAATTCAGCATGTCACTCCAGTCTTGAGGGAGAGCCGCAGTGCAACTGCTTGTCAAATATCAGATTTACTTTAAAATTGCTTTAATGACTTCTACGACAACATAGAGCTTTGGATTTACAACCAGGGCACAGGAGTGGTATCTGTGGGGGTGGGAGAAGTGAGTGAGCAAAATGTGTGTCATAACCACAAGGAGACCAGTGTAATAAAGAAGTTTGAATCCAACATCATCCATACAGGAAAATAAAAATCAGATTTTTTATTTTTTAAGAAATAATGATGGTCTTAATCTTTTTCAGGGTTTCTGGGTTCAGCTGCACAAAGAGTTATGTTTGAAGAATCCAAACAGAGTTTCTAAGTCAGCAACAAGAGGTGTCTTTGGTTGTATATCCCAGAATACATTACTCCTTTACTGAGAAAGATTTCAAGAAACAGCCATTTTCCTGAAGAAATGAACAAACATAAGAAATGGAAAAAAAATATAAAGACATGAGCAAATATGTAAATAGTTGACCTATCTTCTTGACACACACACACACACACACACACACATATATATATATATATATAATGTATATATTTCTGTGTAGGAACATGCCTGTGAACTAATGTACACATATATATACATATCTGCATATCTACATAACAGCGTTTATAGCAAGCCCACTCTATACAGATCCTGCATTTATTGCATTTTTTTATTATTCTTGTACTGTCAGTTCTTCTTTCTAATTTTTGCTTTTTTGTCCTTTCATCTCTGTTCCTTTTTCCAATCACTCTAGTGCTATCATCTACCTTCTATACGTTATTATCTTTCTTTTTCTTGATGTGCAGACATTAGTACTCTTTCAAGTGAAGATGATGTTATCTTACTTTTTCAAACATCTTGTATAGAAATATATTAATTCCTGAGAACCATACAACTACCTCAGATTGTTTTGTTTAAGTGATAAACCTGAAATACAAAATCTTGCCTTTGTAGAAAAAATAGTATTCTGAGATAATTTTCTATGTTAGAAGCCTAGTCCATGATATTTTTTTGGTGTTACTAATAGTATAAGAACACTGTCTGAATCGAGGTTGTAATATTACTTAGAGAGGTTGTATAATGCATTAATTGTAACGTATTTTGCATACATTTCCCTAAGGCTCAGCCATAAACTACCACAAATTTGATGCTGTTTATATATATTTGTAGGATTTTTCCATAACCTGAAGTCATTGATGACTTTCTTCTTTGCTTTGCTGTCAGGTGCATATATAAATGCAATGGCATATGCATGACCACAGAGTAGCTGACATACTGTACACTCACTCTTTAATCTCTCAGTAACTTGTTTTGTTGAACACTGCCTTCCCTCTTGACCCCGTTTTGCTATGCAGTGAATGCTAATATGCAGTTGAATGGAAGAGTCAGAGGGCAATCAGATACTTAGGAGACAAGAAGCTCGAGCCAGCCTGACAGGAAAGGGTAACAGCACCAGAACTGTGATCATTCCACGGTATGAAGAAGATAAATGAGAAAGGCAATCATTCAAGTTTATGTTAAGTTTGAGATTAAAAAGGGGTTTTGTGTTACATTATATCCAAAATTTTATATTCATAATTTCAATTCAAACAAACACCTCGGTGTGTCACTACATTTTTTACTTCATCAGGCTTCAGAAATTCTTTCAAAAGGAGTAACAACAAGCTGTTTCCTACTTTAAGAAATATAGCCTTCTGTGACACCTATTGTAATTTCAGCTGATGTATCACAGTTCTGTTCAGATTGAGAAACAGGTTTAACTAAGCCACAGAAAAAAACCCTTATGTTATTACTAGTCTTATACTTTCCTTGATGTTTGTGGGATCAGGTGACATAGCACATTATTTAATTTGGGTTTTTATTTAAAATGTGATCAGAACCCTAATAATATTAATAATAATAATACTAATATAATACTACAGAAATCATAGGCCTATATGTTAAATATAAAAATCTTCTTTATTTTGTGAGGAAAGGAACTTTTTTTTTCAATAGTCTTAAACCCAAAGAAAATCTGCCTTTATGATTATCTCTTACTTTTTTTACTTGTATAACTTTCTTCACATTTAGCTGCTTTATACAACTTCCCTTAAGCTTGTTCATAAATTACTAATGAGCCCATTTTGCCTCAATTTCCACATTTCTGCTTTTAATCAGTTTCTTTATCACAGTTAAGGGAAGCATTTAGGCTATCTCTTACCACATTCAAACTGTTCCACTGTGAAGTGTATGTATTTCATCACTGTCTCAGTGCAGCTTTAATTTTAAACTTAACTCAATTTATATCAGTTTGAATGAGATTATACAAGTATTAAAATACTACTATTCTACTAGCTGAAACCTAAGTATTCGTTCTAACACTGTCTCCAGTGATGTATAAGTTGTCTCTGCTAAGAGCAGGAAAACCTAGATAAGCAAAATGACTTGCTAAAACCAGAGTCTGAGTCAGGATTAGAATGAACACTAAAGTTACCACACTTAACTTATGCTTATAGAATCACAGAATTGTAAGGGTTGGAATGAACTTCTGGAGATCATTCAGTCCAACTCAAATTCTGAGGCAGGATCACCTAGAGTAGGCTACACGGGAGTGCATCCAGGTGGGTTTATAATGTTTCTGAAGAGGCAGACTCCATGACCTCCCTGGGCAGCCTGTTCCAGTGCTCTGCCATGTTCAGTGTAAAGATTATCTCCCTCGTGTTGAGATGAAAACTTCTTGTGCTTTAGTTTATGGGTATTGCTCCCTGCCCCCATTCTTTGGTGCTACTGAATGGAATATGGCACCATATTCTTCACAGTTGCCTTTAAGATATTGGCCCTGCACAAGTCTCCTCAGCCACTGTTGTGTAAGCTGTGGACTCCTGGCCACTCCTGAATCTTATGAGGTTTTTCTGATTCAAGAAATCCTCCTGTACACTGCTCTAGGGGGCTAAAGTGTTTCATTGCTTATCGTGTTGGCATGAGAATTGCTTACTTTGCCAACTGCCAAGTCATTTTTAAGCATCACACTAAAAATAGTGAAGTAAAATGAGAAAAGTACAGAAAGAATAATTATGTACAGAGTAATTTTGGACTTAGGACACTGTTTTAGCGGTAGACCCAGCCTGCTCTTCAAAGGACAGAGTTTATACCAGCTATTTAAGAAGTGAATGCAACCCCATATTCCTAAGGTTAAGGATTCATTCCTGATCTTGTGTTTGCAGTTATAAAAAGAGAGGAGGGGAAGAATACATGAAAAACTGCTTTCATTTCAAACCAATTTGATTTCTGTAGTTTGGCATAAAACATTTGTATGAAAACATACTGATCAGAATATAAATTCAGAACAAATAGAATTGTAGAACCATAGAGCGTCCTGAACTAGAAGGGACACACAAGGATCATCGAAAGTCCAACTCCAAGCCCAGCACAGGACAATCCCAAAAATTACGCCATGGGTCTGAGAGTATTGTTCAAATGCTTCTTGAACTCTGTCAGGCTTGTGCTGTGACTGTTTCCCTGTGGGTCCTGATCTGCTGCCCAACCACCCTCTGCGTGAAGAGCCTTTTCCTAATATCCAAACTAAACCTCCTCTAACACAGATTCAGGACATTCCCTCAGGTCCTGTCACTGGTCACCACAGAGAAGAGATCAGTGTCTATTGCTCCTCTTCCCTTCATGAGTAAGCTACAGACTGCAATGAGATCACCCCTCAGTCTCTTTTTCTCCTGGCTGAACAGATCAAGTGACTTCAGCCATCTTTTTGTATGGCTTCCCCTCCAGACGCTTCACCATATTTGTTGACGTCCTTTGGAGGGCACTATCTAATAGCTTTACACCCTTCTTTTCTCCAGAAATAGATGTTAATGATGTGTGCTTAAAATTGGTGGTGGTGCTACATCTTCAACACAGTTGTTAATGAAGTGTATAACAAAAATATTTTTTATCTTTTTCTTTTTTTTCTCCTAAGATGCGAGAAGATCTATATTTTTCTTAAAATTAATTTTATATTTCCCTGTGTATAGAACACCAGTTGATAATTTATGTGATTTTAAAATTTAGGTGAGAGACAGAGGAGATATATAGAATGTTTGAGGTCATCAGTAAACCTAAATGTTCCTGAGCATCAAACCTGGGGCTTTCACCTTCACATCCTACCCATGGGCTCAGAATTCCTATTTCAGCCTAGGTCGTCAGTTATTGTCTGAACAATATTTTAGTCTCAGCGATCTCCAGCTCAGCTGTAGTAGCACTAGATCCCATGGATCCTGATATGAAGGTGTTTTCCTGGCTTGACCTCAGCTCTGTCTTGTCACTGGCTGGGGTCCTGCCTCAACATCCCAGGGTTGTTCTGATCTTGACTCACCTCATTAGGCTTGAGCTTATGTTCTCTAATCCTGAAAATTACTATAATCTTGTGTTTTTCAAGTGTCTATGACCAAAGTTTTAAATATAATTAATTTCCATTGGAAATATTTTGTTTGCTTTTCTAATTTCTTGATCATTTACTTGCATAAATATTTTATGCAGGAACTCTATTCTATGACTAGAAGCAATTGGGAGATATTTAAGTTCATACCAGTAGCTATCAGACCAGGAAAGCTTGGAAAATTTAATGGGAGGTTACAAAACGTGTAGCATGGCAAGGGTGGTGAAGCATATTCATTCTAAGTAAAACTGGCAGCACAAATAGCCTTTAAATGGATGTATAACCTTTTTAAAGGTTAGCTATTCATTCTTCCTCTTTCATTTTTATCTGACTGAAATAAAGGCCTCTATAATTCCCGTGAGATATGAGATACTCTGGGAAATTGACTGAAAATATAAAAACAGTATATCCCTGAATACAAGAAAGACAGACTTTGAGCATCTGAAAGTTTTTTTTTTCAGGTGTGTAAGACATTGGTTTATTCTCTTTCTCATCCTACTCTTTCCCTCTTTCATATGAGTACATCTTGCCACTGTATATATTCTTTGAACTTAACTCATTTTCAGTGTTATTCTGACCTCTGTGGCTCTCATGCTATCAAATGCTCCCAAAAATAACTTTCCTTCACATCTAAGCAATTAGGTAAAACATTACTTGTTTTACAAACACTGTTAGAATTATGAACCTAGTTGTTTGGGTTTTTTTCTGTATCTATAGTTGTATAGTTAAGTATCATTTTTCAAGTCATCTGGGTATGCATGTGTTCTATACTCTGGATGAGATTTAGGGTTCACTTCTGAATATGCACCATAAAATCGTCCTCCATCATATTTTTTCCTACTCCTCAGCTTTTTCTGTTGACAGGGGCCCTAAAATAGTGGGAGGCTGGACAGAACAATGTACATCAAGCCAATGTGGTTAGCACAAACATTCTCTGTTTATTCTCCCTCAAATGGTGAGTTTTAAACTCTTCAGCAGAGTTTACAATGGCAAGTCATAGAAAGAATGCAAACAAACATTGCTTAGCTTATTCTTAAGGTGACTAAAATGTTCACACTACAAAACTATATCTATCAATACCTAGAAACCCACTATGCCATGTGTACACCTTAGCATTAATTCCCAGCTGAGCCACAGGCCCCACAAGCCTCGGATTGAGGCCCAGTCTGTAGTAGCTCAAACCCCAATGCCAATATCTGCAGCATTTTTCCACTCTTCTTGCTAAGTTCTGGTTTCTTTCATAACAACTTAACATCTTGCCAAGAACAATGTAGCAGGAAAAAAAACAACAACCAAACAACAAAAAAACAGGGCGATTGCCCTTTTAAAATTATTACAGATCTCCCTAATTTCCATTATCTTTCAAAAGTAAAAGCCAATAGTTTCGCAAAAACATCTTCCACCTCTCTTACAATAGGCTGCTGTTCAGGTCTGTCAATTGCAATGTGTTTTCATGAGTAAAAGTTGCTAAAGTAGTCCTTAATTCTCATCCTCTGCTGCTGATTTTCTTGCACCTTTCAATAATCACAAAAGCCTGAAACACCTAGTTGGTGAAGCATGAGGAAAAAATGGCATATCCACTGAGGCTTGCAAGTCCTTTTTTCCTTTCATCTTCCACATTTAGCAAACAAACTTAACAAAACTGCTTCACTTGAGTTTTCAGGGTTAAAATTCTATCAGAAAACTTTTTTTTTCCCTCCTTGAATTTGATTTGAATATATATCACCTATAAGTTCACTTACAGAGGACTCAGATATCTTCAGGCAAAACAAATTCTTTGTCCTCTCACAATGTAAAAAAGACTGCACAAAAATGCCTTATTTTCTGTTGTTTTCCTCTGTCTGTATTTTGTTTATTATCATAATTCAGATTTAAAAGTATTTTACAAATGCTTAATTAACTGCAATTTTCCTTGTCATTATATTTATTACATATATGATATATTATTTGTATTGTCTACTGCTTTGTATGGTGTAATTATGCTGGTATTACACTACCCTGTAATTTAAAATATTTACTGGAAAGGAGAAAAGGAGAACAGTTTTAAGTCCGTATAAGCAAAAAAAAAAAAAAAAAAAAAAAAAAAAAAAAGCAAGGTATTCATTACTGTTGATTTAGATTTCTGGAGGATGTAACCAGGGAGAACATTTGCATAAACCTATGTATGTGTGCTATGAAAAACTAAAATATTTTAGGGATGCAGTTATTTAATTAAAAATATATATTGGATCACATGAGAACCTTAGGGCTAGCAATCTTAAGAAATGGAGGAACACTCTCATCACATGATCAGTTCCAAATTTTACATGACAGGATCTAAATTTCCGTTACTGATAAAAGTATAAAATTATTATATGAATGTTTTATGTGATATTGTATTGATCTGCTTATTGATGGTAGTTTCATGGATATGATATCCATTATCAGCACACAAAAGTTAATTTTGACTACAGTTCAAAGCTAAGTTAAATAAATCTGAATTTTGTGGTGTTTCGCTTCAAGAGCATTCAGTGATGGTACTAAAATTATTCTGTGCCAACACTGATACATGCTTGAAATGATTGAATTTGAGCTTCATGTAACATCCAGCACCATTAATCAACATCCAAACCTTTCATTTTTGCCATATTGAATCCTTTTTTATATTTTAATTATTCACTTTTGATATTTTTTCTTCATCCAGAATCATGAAACAACATTGAAGACTATCTTTTTCCCAAACATATAATTTTTACTTTGCATGTATCTGAGAACTTATTTTTTTAGAAGATCACTAGGCAGTCTTGACATTCACTTATGGCAAAACAGATATGAATTTGAATATGCAGGTCCTCAATTGCATTTTTAAAGGGTTTAGGCATGGAGCTTTATGCAGTATTAAATATTTCCAGAGCACTTAAAACTTGAATTTTCATGTCACTATAATTATTTAATTACATCTTCTGGAGTTAGGCCTAGGTATAAATGATAATTATTATTAGGAGAAGCAGTTTGCTGTAGAAAATTTAGGAAATAATACAATGGTTAATGGAAGGTTGATAAAACTTTTCAGTAAAGATATGGATCATTGAAATGTAATTACTATGGAGGACTTCACACGCAGATTTCTTTGGGTAGAAATCTTTCATTTAACAATTAAGGATGTACTTTAAGATGAGTTTATCAACTCCACCATTTGGAATATTTATTTAGAAGGGTTTCTAGATGAGAAGTTTATAATTACAATAACAGTTATCTGGTCTTTACCTATGCATAAAGGCACACAGCAAGCAGGATAAATGCATCTTAAAAGAATAAAATCATTATTTTTCAGCTCACACACAGAGTAAAGTTATGGATATACAAAAGAAAACTAGGATTAATGCAAGAAAGGTTATGGAAGTGAAAAAAAACCTAGACAAAAGAAGAGAAAGACGATTACAGCTCTAGCCATATTGACAGGGGTTGATCTTTTCTCCATAGAAGAGCAATATATGTAGTAAATTTAATCTATATTATACTTCTATACTTCTCAGGGATTCATCATCATCACATCCAGTCTTTAACTGTCTAGTCTGGTGCTCATCTCTTTCTACACAAAAATAGCAATGTTAAGGCCAGAATTGGCTTTATTGTCTGATGTAAATTCCTGAAACTAATCTTAAGCCAATTATTCCTATGAAAATTGAGGTAGCTTGAAAATTTGTAAAAAAAAGTCTATGGAATAGTAGGAAATTTTCATAACAACTTACAATTAAAAAAAAAAAAAAAAAGTAAGAAAAGTTATAAACAATGTCCTTAATGAAAAAAGACTGGTAAAAAGACTGGTTACATGTGAAATTTGACAAGAGCTTTTTTGCAGTCCTATTGTGAATTGCAAATTTTTGAGAATTGGAATAGTGAGGATCATAGAATAGTTTATGTTGGAAGGGACCTTAAAAATCACACAGTTTTTATCACTCCTGCCATGAGCCTGGGCAACTTCCTCTAGACAAGGTTACATAGAGCACCCCCCCCCCCCCCCCCTTTCAGCCTCACCTTGAACACCTCCATGGGGCAACCACAACTTTTCTAGGCAGTTTTCTGATATTAACTCATTATATATTCACAGTTTTCTTAAGGCGTCTATTGTTGGCCTGTCTGTAAAAATCTATCAGCCTTGGTGGTCTTGAATATAATTTGTTTATGTAAATTACTTTTAATACAAGATGGTAGGTTGTTTTTTCATCAGTAGCCAAATGCAAGTTTTCAGCAAATTAATTCTGTAAATCTTATTAAAGAGATGCCCTTAATATAATTAAAATACATAAAAACCACAATAAACCCAGTTTCATGTAAAGTTATTTTATTTAATATCTAGAATATTTATCTTTTTAATAATGAAACAAAAATGTATCCTCTTATACTACAGGTAACTGCTACTCATTTTGTTCCTATATTCAGAGAATAAAGTGCAATATTGAGTTGAAATGAGTCTACAATGACCTATGTACAATGACAACTTTTATGAAAAGTTTACCTGTAGGTGATTGATAACTATAGAGTGCTATCTATATAGATAGAACTCTATATAGAACTCTATATAGAGTTCTATTTATCTTTACTTTGTGCAATAAATATATTCTGTCTATAGTACAAATACTTAAGCATGCAACATTTTGCACTCCAGAGAGAAGGTACAAATCAAGACCAGCCATTTAATTAATGGCTAGTGCTTTTCTCAAAAGCTGAATACCCTCCTGTTACTTGGCAGTCACAATTCACTCACTTAATTCTGCTCTTGCTTTATGTCTCAGTCCTTCACAGTGGAGAAAAGTTCCCCAGGTCAAATCAGAAATGGAACTGGTACACTGAGAGAATTTCTTTATAAGAAGATTAGTCTGGGGAGATGTAAGCAAAATAATTTATGTATTAAAATTATAAATTTATGGTAAACTATTGAAAAAATCTGTTGCAAGTTTTCATTGTATGTTGTTGTATCACTGTTATGTTGGTGAAAAAGAAATTAGGCATCTGAGTAGAATGAGAAACTTTCAAAAGACTGTATGTGTCAAAAGACTGTCTTGAGAACTCCAGCAACTAAGAATTTTAATTACAATTGCTGACATTACCAACCAAAACAATGGTATAATGTTTCCAGGTCTACAGTTTGTCACACAGTTACAGTCATTTTTATCCTGTGATCATCTGAAAGTGTCAGTGATAGCCCTAGCATGCATAACATAATGTATATACAAATATAAATATCTGTTAAAAATATATGTAAATAGACCATAATGTAGTGATGATGAATTATAAAAAGTTATCTTAATAATTTTCTGTAATGACATCAGCCATACAGCCTAGGGCTGAGATGACTCTGTTTCCAATTCCCTATAGCCTTATTGCCTATGGATTCCAGTAAACATACAAGTCCAGCACTCTCAACTAGTCTATTGATTGTGGGTATAAATACTCTCAGCTTTCACAAAGTAGATGAATTTTGAGTCTTTGTATTCTGGCATGGCCTTATTTTACTTATGATCACCTCAGCATGTATAGATACAGCTAAATTTTACTAGCCTAGATTGACTCATAATAGGAAGCCAAAGGAACAAACCTTATATACAAAGTCAAGAATTTATTAGTAGTCAATCAAAATCTTAACCAGCTATTTATGCATATATATGTACATAATTTACATAGATAAAACTACCACAGAAAAAAACACCGAAAATATAAAACATTATAAAAAGAAAAGGATAGTCTCAATAGTAGTAATATAAAAAAACCTTCTAGTATCTACTTTTGTTGTATACAAAACTTCTAGTGCCTACTTTTTTCACTGTTGTGCTCACTCTTCCAAAATCCAGTCATGTATTTAGGTCAACACTTCAGTCTTCAAGAAGATGTAATGAGTTGTAATAAATCACTAACCTATTGAGTCCTTCTCAGAGCAGTTGCAATAATTATAGTAATATTTTAATTTTCCTTACTATAACATTTTTGGGACTATTTTTATATATATTTTAACATGCTCTACCTGTTGCTTTCTGCTCGGTGGGTTGCACTTCCACATAACATGTACAGAAATTATGAATGATGTGTTCCTACATATGCTGGATACTTGTTCTTTGTCCTCTTTTTTACTACTAAAATCTTAGTTACCAATCTCCCCAGACTAGATTCCTTTAGTGACCTGTAATTGACCCCTAATATGTTGTTCAATAATACAAGAGCCCTGAGGGCTCTCCTGTTATTCCATGCCCATGCTTTGAAGCCTTTGTTGTCATCATATGCCTGTACCCTTTATGTTACAATTTTATTCTATCATTGTGGGCAATTCATGCTACAGAGAATAACCACATTGTATTGGTATAATTTCTAAATCTATGATTAAATTATTATATGCTTGAAACATTACAATAAAAAATAAATGAAAAGAAATAACGCAGTATTCAATTCCTTAAACTGGATAAAGCATAACTGCAAGCAACCCAGGCCAGCCCAAATTCAAAAAAAGCAAGTCTGGCAGGTCTTAATCTTGAAGCTTCCAGGAGTTAGCACAAAGCTTACTACTACAATAGCAATTATTTCTTTGCTAATCCGGTAGACGATAATATATTCCCCTTATAGACCTTATAGTATTTGTTACCAATTCTGCTTATCAGGAAAAAACTTCCTTGGCTAATATGTGTAATCATTAAAAAATTCAAGTGTTCCATGCAGGCATTATTTTAGGTTTTAGATTATGTGAGGTTCACCTTGTGTGACCACTATTTAAATATCAGAAGCATTAAATTTGCACTTTGACAAAAGAGATGATAAAGATCAACACTAATAAAGTGCTACTCACCTAGAGGTATAGCATCACCCCAAATGCCTATTTAAAGAAGACATTCTTGTTCAAATTCCCTGATCATTTTGTCCATCTGATTTTCACTGGAGAGTAACAGATGTTTCAGGAAAAGGACTCCAGAAATATCATGCTACTGTGGTGATATCTCTTTGGAATTTGTTTTTGGACCATTTTCACTTCTCAGTGATTCAGAGTCTTCTCTCAGAGAATTTCACTTTTACTTCTCAAAAAATTGACTATTTTGGATTTATTTCACTGTAAAACATAAATGCCTTCTCTTGGCTTATTAAAATTATTATCCTTTTCATTGATGTCAGAAGCAGACTGCAACTTTGGCTTGTACATATCCCGTCACAGATGAATCCTTAAAAAGAAGTTATCCAGAAATTTAGTAACACAAGGTGATTTTATATTCAGAAAGGGTTCTAATTATTGTTTTGAACCCACTGATCCTTTTTTTTCCCCTTATTTTTATTTTTCAGTATAAAATTATTTGATTCATTCCCTTCCAAATCTTCAGGATGCACAATCAAACAGGTTGATATAATTAAGAAAGCCTCAGTGGCACCTGAATCAAATAAAGCTGAGGAGAAACTAGAGATTAGAGTATATTTGAGTATATTTATATATTGCAGCATATATATTATATATTTATTTATATATTTATTTATCTGACTTTATATTTATTTATACATTTATTATATATATGTGTGTGTGTATTTGTGTATTTTTATATTTGTATATTTGTATATTTATATTGTGAAAGTTTAAGTATGCCTCCAAGTAACATTGGGAATTTAAACTTTTCTTCCCGTGCCGTTGGGCACAGAAACACCCAGAAGGATTAACTTGTCATTGAACAGATGACATTGAACAGAGATTTTGCAAGTGAAGCCACTGGCCTTAGCCTTTTCTTGTGACTCCCAATCACTGTGAAGGAACTTGCAACTTTTCTTCTCTGTCATCTGAAAGTTAAACATGTAGAGTATGGGCTGGTTTAGCACAATCTTAATTTTCCTTGGTTATTGAATTGTGTACCCTCCCTTGGACTTCATTTTTGATCCTACTTTGTTCAGCATGAGTGTTCTACACAGAATGTACAGACAATGAACAACAACTATAGGATTTTGAAGTTCACTGAAGGATTCAGATACTGAAGATTATCTAACCAAATGAAGCATTTATCTTTTTATTTTATATGCTGAAGAAAAAATATCTCTGTGTTTCAGCATAGTCCTTCTCATTGGCTTTGCTAAAGGTTATCTTTTATAGCGTCTTTTGAAAGAAAACTGTGTCCTATTATCCATCCTTAGAATATTGCATTCTCTAAAATAACTACATGCTGCTACCAGTAATAATATAAAATACAATGTCTCAGTTCAGAAAAATGTATAAAATGTATTATTAACAAAATTTCACTTGGGTTTAAATAAACCATTTAAAAAGATTCTATTCAGTAGACTAGATGGGAAAAAACTGTGGCTTTCTGTCAGAAATTTGTAAAAAAGTCTGTACATTTTAAAAGCTTTTTCATTTCTCAAAGAAATATTTGGAAAATTAAAATCAGGTTTTTGTCAAATTTAATTTGGCAAAGAAAGTTGTCTGGAAGTGATTAAAGCTTTATAAGTTTCACTTTTATTTTCAAAGACAGGAAAAAGGGATGAGAAAGCAACAAATTACATAATATGTAGGTAATAAACATTAATATATATCCATATTAATACACAGATATTAAAGATATAATTAAAATTCCTTGAAGTACTATTGCTAAGAGTAATAATGGGCATTTTTGTTTTAATCATTAGTACAGTATCACTAATCATGACAATTAAGATATCCTTTTTCAACTCATTAACTAATGAAAAAAATGCCATCCACTCCTTCTTATTCTAATATTTTTAAAGAAACTTAGTCAAACAAATTATGTCTATATGGTTAATAAAAATAGTAATGCTTTTAAAACATTTTGGAATACCTCATTCTATATTCTATTACATGTAAAACCCCTCCAATTTAATTAAGCAAATATCATGCTTTGAGATTTGGTTACCTATCTAAGCTGTCTAAATGAAGAGTTCACCGCCAGGATAGTGTGTAAAAACCTTGTCTTCATTTGGAAGCAGGTCAGGATTTCCAATGAGCACTAGTTATCAGTAGCCTCTGAAATAAATCTTCACGTGCCATAAAAAATGTGAACCAAAGTAAAATTCTCAATATCAAGGCTCAGATTTTAATGATATTACTCAGTCTATTTATTTTGAAACTGATAATGCAGTAAATGAAAATAATGATTACAAAGGACTGAGACAGCAAATAGTTTCAATCTTGAAAAAGAATGAAACAATCTAAAATTTGCATATTTTGTGTGTGTGGGAGGAAGGGAAAGAAAAAGTACAGGATTTAAAGAATTGAGTAAAGAAGAAGGAAGAGATAAACGTAGAATGAGTCCCAGTTATGCAGTGCTTTCTTCAAACATGTTTTATTCATAAGGAAATGCAGCATCAAAGTAATAACAAAAGCCTCTCTAGGAGCTGAGAGGAGTATTAGCAAACATAGTTGTTGATACCTCTGAAGCCATTAGCTAGGAAAAAAGGATATTCTGGAATGAGTCAATAACATACATAGGAACTGAGGTGAATGAAAAAGAACTTTAAGCTCATCCTGTTTAATCAATCTTAACAGAAATTTACATGACAATAAACTGGAAAGAGTGCAAAAGATGTCATCTCTTTAAAGAATGCTATCTACTGAAATTAGATTGTGCATTTGAAACTCCAGTTTTCGTTTCATAAATAAAGCAATCTAAACAGTTCTACTATGGTTTTCTCTAGTCTTTCTGGGAAAAGTCACAAAATATATGATGAATCTGACAAGTAAAAAGAATTAAAAGCCACAGAAAACCGAAAAGTACACATTCA
Source organism: Sylvia atricapilla (assembly GCF_009819655.1). Lineage (NCBI taxonomy): Eukaryota > Metazoa > Chordata > Aves > Passeriformes > Sylviidae > Sylvia > Sylvia atricapilla. Next base: position 70,651,314 of record NC_089141.1, read on the forward strand.
CTTCTAAATAACTCAATTACTCATTTGATGAAAATAAGTTGCAAACTAGCACTGGTGAGGTTGCACTGGCACTGCAGATACTGTGTTTTGTAGTTTTGTCTGTTTCTAAATTTTTTTTTTTTTTTTTTTTTTGTGTGTGTGTGTGTGTGTGTGTGTGTGTGTGTGTGTGTGTTTTGCGTAAGATACTTTATCTTTTACATTAGTCAGGTACAGAGATAAGCAAAATAATGATCTTTCAAATAATTTTTCATTCTGTGGGTACAAAAGTGATTTTTTTTTCTTTAATTATGTTTTAGATTCTTTTTAAAGAGAAGTATTCCATAAACTCTATGCTTTATAGACATACAGCTTTGTGTATCCATTTAACTTAATTTTTGCCACTCCCACAAAAGTCCCAATGAAAAGCTGCGCTACAGTTAATAAAGCACTTCTAATATTTGTTTTGTTCTTTTAAAAATTTAGTTATTTTAAACAAAACACTGATCAGATTATGCTTACCATTAAATTTTTATCATTTATCAGCAAACACAAATATTTTTTAGTAATTATAAATACTCATATTTTTTATTGAGAAAATGAGAATCATGTTACTGGAAAAGATGGAATGAAAAATATAAGGAAGAGAAACAAAATAATCTAATGTAAGGAACACAATAATATAAGAAAGATGATCTCTGAATATCAGTTTAGGGAGTTTTTTATTTAGTCCTGTTATTGTTTATGAAACACCTAAAATTCCATTAACATAAGTGGGCTTTGGGTTTTTTGGTTTTTAAGTCAAAGTTGGAAACTGGTGACCCCAAAACATTCTGGATATTAGTCATAGTTTCTGCTTAGATTTGGCCATTTGGTTTCCTTTATCTTTATTAAAAGTTGAACTTAACAGAATCAAAACTGATTTCTACTATCTGAATCTGTTGTTGCTACAAATTTCTGAACAGTCATTAAAACTGGAATTGTAAAGTCATGAAAATATCATTGAAAAAGTGGACCATGAATAGGAAATGTATCTAACACATGAAGATAGGAAAACACGAATAATCTGAAGAAAAGTAAATTGAGACCACTTGAAAGCATTAAGTTCAACATAAATATCTATGGTTTATTAGAATTACATAGTGATTTTTTATTATTTAGTGACATATGCAGACTTATTGGGAAATCTGTCCTTATACAAAGGGTTTATCCTGAATTTAATTTCCACATTATAGCAAAAATTTTTGTTCCTTATAATTCTAATTTGCATTAATATTATCCGCCTTAGGATTTTGAACACGAAAGTTTATACTTTTTTCTATTAATTATTGAATGCCACAAACAAACTCCATTACAAACAAACAGCTCTTTTCTTATAGTCTTCCATACTAAAATGCTTAGTTACATCTTTTATTGTAAATTAACTTCTTTAAATATAGATAGTTCTATAAAAATAAATAGAAAAAGTCCCTGAGATTATATATGATTGATAATTGGTTCATTATCTACAATGAGTCTTAAAGTATTTTAAAACGTATAATCTCTATTGAAAAGATTAAAAGTATTGGACATATATATATATATACATATATACATATATAATGCTAACCAATTTTTATTGTATAATTGTTAAGCTTTTTTCCTTATGAATGTTCAGTTATTAAAAATCATTGCAATTAAAGAGAGAATTATTTGTGCTATGCAATACTTCAGAAAGCATAATTCAAACCTAAAAATTACTGCTTTTTTTTGGAAGCATTCTGAAGTATGGCTCAGAAAGGCTTCCTCATCATCCTAAGTGGCAGACACAATGTGGAAAATTTGAAAGTACACAACAGATGAAAAAGAGCTATTTTTTATAGAAATTATCATCAAGTGAAGTTTGAAGGAAAAAACCCTATGTTTTATCTACCCTGTATTCTTATCTTTATTAAGAAAAGCACTTGTAGAAAGACCTCTATAATGTATGTTTGTTCATATTCTTACATGGTCGTCATAGTGCTATAGGGTGCCTTGTTGAATTTTGAGGTAAGAGCATAGCAATAACTTAGGAAAATATTGCAATAGGTTGTGGTAAATGCAAGTTTCCAAAGCATGCATATTGTTTGTAAACCCAAGATTTCATTGTCCCATCAGCTATTTCTGAGAACATCTGCTCGAAGTATATATACATATATATATATATATATATATATATATACTTGATTGTACTGCACAGTGCAGTTCAGTCACTTGAAAACATTATCAACAGATGTTCTCAATATACTAGATTTTTCTAATGTGAATTGCTAATTGCTTTTGTTCAACAGGAAAGTTTAAGTTCCAGCTAACATTGGAAATTATTTATTGAAACCATCTAGACTATCACTTAGCTTAGGTTAAATTCGAAGTTGTTCAGGGCCTTGTTGTTCCCTCTCTCTCTCTCTCTCTCATTATAGCTCTTGTGTAAGTCCCCGACCATCTCAACATGTGTATGTCCTTCAAAGCAAGATGAGTATCTTAAGACTAGCTTTCCAATGGCTACAGCAAAATTTTTTATGCTCTGACCTCTGTGTTACTTCAGCTGTGTGATATTTTAATTTAGGAGCCTTGAACCCAGCTTGGATCATGAGAAAAAAGACAAAAACTAAGAAACAAAGCAAATTGTGAATACTGCCAGTAATACACTGTTGTAGATATTGGCATTGGGGTTTGAGCTACCCAGCCTGGGCCCCAATGCAGGCCTGCGCTGTGGCACAGGTGGAAAATCATGTTAAGGTCTACACATGGAGATAGTGGGTTTCTAGGTGTTGATAGATGTAGTTTTGTAGTGTGAGCATTTTAGCCACCTTAACATTAAGCTAAACAATGTTTGTTTGCATTCTTTTTGTGGCCTGTCATTGTAAACTATGCGAGGGTCTATAAAATCCGCCATTTGAAACAGAATAAATGGAGAACATGATGCTTAACCACATTGGCTTGACATACGTTGCTCTGTCCAGCTTCCTACTATCTCAGAGCCTCCTGTCAACAATATACTTTATATAATCCTACATGGGAAAAAATCACTGGTTAACTACGTTGCATTTAAAGAACATACGGTCTTAGGTACAGAGTTTTTGAGAATTTGCGAGAACTGTTCCGGGCTGGCTCAGGATTCATTATTTTCTCAATCAACAAAGATACTCTGGGGAAAAAAAAAAAAAAAAAAAAAAAGTGAGTTTCACTTTCTCTTAAATTATATCTGCCTTATATTCTATCAGATATCTATTTCTTGTAACTTATTTACATATTCTTTTCAATTTAATACATACTGAGGACTTAAAGAGGTGTCTCCGATGGCACAATATATTCTCACACATTAATCACAATTATTGTGTACCTTGAAGCAAATGAGCAAAGTTAAGTGATGGTTGACAGTATAATGGAGAAAGAATTGTCATTATTTTTACAGTTGCACTTGAAAAAGAGCTCTCTTTTTTTGGCTAAGGTTCCTAACATGAAGATCCTGTTTTATAGCATAGCACAGTAATCATGATCAGAGTTCAGTATTTATCTTTTATTTTTGAGGAAGAAGAGTTACTAGAGACCAGAGCTACAAAATGGTCCATAACTGGACAACAGCTGTACCAGCATAAAAACTGAGGATGGCCATATGAGGACATATATGAGTCTTGCTTTCAAATCCATCATCTTCTTCTTTCTAGAAATACATGGGAACACATGGGCACCTGGAAATCTTATGCGGTTTAACAAGGCGGAGTGCAAGGTGCTGCTGTTGGAAATGTGATTTAGAATACATGTGATTCACTAAGTTCTGTACACACATGGAGAAGCTCTGTAACTTCCACTGAAAACAGTGCTACTTTAGAAAGGAAGCTCTTTCACTTTGTTTCTTTCCTTAGTTTTTATTCTGGTCTGATGACAACATAGTTGCTACCCTATTTTGATATTTTATTTGTTAATCAGGCTTCTAACTTTTAAAATTAACTTCTATGCCAGATATTCCCTTGTCTTCACAATGCTTAGAGTTTCTCAGACACGAGGTATCTTTTTTCAAGTAATGCATTTATAGTTTGCATGTTAACTGGGACAGTTTTCTTTCTTTTCTGATGTCAAAGGTTATTATTAAAATGTAAAAAGCCGTATTTGAACTGAAAGTAGTGTATGGAAGTCACGGGTGGGTGGTATTTTTCTTTTTTTATTTCTCATATGACAGGATAGTTGGTAAAATGAAAAAAAGTACTTTTTTTATGGTTTCCCTCACGCAATACCCCTCATGCTGTACGCGGCCATCATGTCTATCACTCTCCCTCCTGTTAGTGAAAACATATATTCACCTCTTGTCTAGAAAGAGAATTCTATGTTTTGCCATTCCAAAAACTGTATTTCTAGGGAAAATAAGTAACGATAGACATACTGCAGTTGAAAAATATTAAATTTTAATCCCTACTTACACTCTGGGGACTAATGTAGCCAATTTCTGTGTCATCACAGAAAAGAGATGTTTTGCAACTTTTGCAGATAATTTCCTCAGCAGACAGTTCCTTCCTGAGGCATGCTTAAAGGAATTGTAAAGCTTATTTCCAACTTTTTAATTGCATAAAATTTCTATGATCATTCTTGGTAGTTTGTATCAACTCACTGGATCTTTTAAGATTAAATTTTCACTCTAAATCAATTTGTCTTTCTGAAAGCCAAACTGCTTTTATTGAAGTAGGGATGCAGCAATACATATTTCATTTAGCAGATGAGATAATACAGCTCTTCTCATTTGCACAAAGGCAGTTTCTAAAATATTCTGAAATTGTTGTATCTTGTACTTCACACTTGATATTTGATATGAAAGTGTATTGGGTTTGTGTGGCAAAGTTTTGGTTGTGGGGGAGCCACAGAGGTGTTTCTATGAGCAGGAAATAGAATCTTCTGCCATGTCTAACAGAGCCAATATCTCGAAGATGGACCTTCTTGGCCAAGGCTGAGAAAAACATAGACAAGTAGTAACAGCCCTGGGATAGCTCACTTAACAAAGGAAGGCAAGAAAATTCCTGTGAAAAGCAATTACAGACAGAGAATGGAGTGCCACTATACAAGAAAAACATCCCGGAAGACACCAAGGTCAGTGAAGAAGGAGGGGGAAAAGGTGCCCCCAGTGTTACATCTGAGATTTCCCTGCAGCCTGTGGTGAAGACAATGGTGAGGAAGCTGTGCCTCAGCAGCTTGTGGAGATCCATGGTGGAGCAGAGATCCACCTTCAACCTGTGGATCAACCTCACATCAGAGCATCTGAATGACCAATAGAAGCTGTGACCTCACGGGAAGCCAGTTTTGAAGTAAGGTCCTGGAAATCCAAAGACCTGTGAATCTGTGGAGAGATGAGCCTATGATGGAGCAGCTTTGCTGGCAGAACTTGTGACCTCGTGGGAGACCCACACTGAAGCAACCTGTTCGCAAAGAACTGTGCCACATGGAAGCAGTTTGTGAAGAACTACAGGTCACGGAAAGAACTCATGTTGCCGAAGTTCACAGAGGATTGTTTCCCTTGGGAGGAACCCCATTCTGGATCAGGGGAAGAGTGTGAGGAGTCCTCCCATTAAGGTGCAAGGAGCAGCAGTAACATATGATGGACTATCTGCAACCCCCATTCCCCATCCCTCTACACCACTGTGATGGAGGAGACAGAGAACTAAGGAAGAAAGCTAAGTCCAGGACGAAGGCAGGGGTGGAGCAAAGTGTAAGATGTAGTTTTATTTTTTCCTTATCTTACTCTTGTTTGATTGGTAATAAATTAAACTAATTTCCTTTGAGGTCTGTCTGTTTGCCTGCAACAGTAACTGCTGAGGGATCTTCCTGCCCTTATCTCAACCCTAGAGTTTAATATGTGTGTAATATTTTCTCTCCCTGTTCAGCTGAAAAGGGGGAGTGATAGACCAGCTTTGGTAGACTCCTGGCATCCAGACAGATATTTCAACCCAACACAGATATTTCAGAGGTTCAATGCAAGTTGAACTACAAGGGGTACTCTATGGCTTTTTCAAGAGTGAGCTGTGCGACCAGGTTCAACTTGTATGAATAAATTTTGTATCACACTGCAACAAAATGTACCTTATTTGTATTACAAGCCTACTAGAAGCTACATTGCTTCTGCTGTTATTGTAAATGACTCACAAACAGCTTATTATTATGAAACCTTAACATTAATATGGAAAATCTTTAAGTTTTTGAACTGCCACATAACTTGGAAGAGCATTATGTATAAGGAAAAATTATTTTCTTTTGAAGAATTGCTGACCAAGGATGTCAATATGAACAGCTTTTCAGCCTCCTGAGCAGTATTCTTGCCAGTCAAGACCATCAGCTGGTGTGCAACCTATTTTCCTTTTGTGCTCTTCCAGAGATTGTGTCATGGTAATCTCTTCAAAACAGTTGCTAACAGTCAGAAAATTGCTATCTTAATTGCTGTGTATACATTAATAAATGTTTTGGGGTTTGCTTTTCTTTGTTTGTTTGTTTGTTTGTTTGTTTAATACGCTTAGTTGTTGCCTGTTGATTCATATGTTAGTTACAGATTGTCTTCAGGTTTTTTTTTTTTTCTCTGCCTGCATGACACCAAATACTGTGTAGAGCAGTGGGAGGATTTTTGTTTGGCTAGACTTTTGAAGAGTTTGCATGTGAACAGAAAGAAAAAATAAAGAAAAAAATGCTAAAAACAAATATCGTTTATGGACATATAAACTAGATCTACCATATAAAAAGAAGATGACTTAACTAGATTCTAGTTTGGATTCTAATAGTACTGCCATTTTAGTGAAAATAAAAAGCTTTATTTTGTTAAGTTTATGATGAAAAATCATGTAACCTTATCTTTTTTTTTTCTTTCAAAGAAATATTTTTTTAAATAAATGGTGATTTATCTTAGAAATAACTTGTATTCATTAGCCTCTGAGTGTCTGCCATCAATTATTTCAACAGAACTTCCTGTGTTTAAAATTATGATAGAGAATCTTTGTCTTCTACTTATTAATCACAGACAGAGCATATCTCATTACTATGCTTTCCACTAGAAAATATAAATTGCCTGAAGTTCTTTTTGAAGATTTGAAGTGTTTCCATAGAGTTTACAAGTTGTATGTTTGATTAATGCATGTAAGTTTTTATTATCTAGTAAGGGGAGAGAAAAGGAGGCAAAAGCCAGATGATAGACGATGTGTGAATTGAGAGTTCTTATAAGATGATTGTCCTACAAAGTAATTAGAAAAGAATAAACAAGGTTAGTGATGAATAAGGAGGATCTACTTAATCACAAATAAAGAATACTTCTTATTTGCCCTTATTCACTGATTCTATATTAAAATATAATATTATATTGTTTTCATGCCAGCTAAGAAGACTATGTTGCCATTAAATACAATGGTCCTCTTCTTTGTCCTCCTCTTTGTCCTCCTCTCTTCTCTTCTGCTCTGTGGAGGTGTAGAAGATAATGTTTAACAGATAAATTTCCAGTTTGCATACATGACAGAACAAAACAGTGTTGAGAAACAAATGATACTGCAAGGACAAATACTGGAGAAGAAGGTTGTCTTGCCCTTTATGAAATCAGGAAAGACTTACTGAATAAAAGTGTTTTGGATCTCGATGCCAATGTTGTGGTAGGAGATGGCTGCAGAGGTATTCTCGATAAGGAGAGACTGTGGCTGCCCATGTTGGATATACCAGGCTACAGCTGCTTCCCATGGACCCACCAGAGGGCATGGCTGAGGCCCTCAGCCAAGATGGTGGTGCCTCACTTAAAATATGTTTAAGAATGGATAAAAATGCCATGAAGAGAGATGAGGTCGGAACAAGAAGAGTGAGAAAGGGCAGAATGAAGACCAAAACCTGAAGAGAAGGAGGGAATCCCACAGCGGAAGGGATTTTCCCTGCTGCCTATGCATAGTCCAACCAGCCCTGGGTAAAAGCGTGAAGAGGAAGGAGCAGCAGAAAGCAGAAGTTATGAAATGACCAAAACCCCCATTTCCCATCTTCCCCTGAACTGCTCTGGTGGGGAGGAGATAGAGGAACTGGGGATGAAGGTGTGAAACTGAGACAGAGAATAGGGGAAGGAAAGGTGTTTAATGCTTGTGCTTTTGTTTCTCACTATCCCCATCTTGCTTAATGGTGAATAAGCAAATTTTTCCCAGTCAGAGTCTGTTTGTCCATGATGGTGATTGGTAAGTGATCTCCCTGACTTCATCTCAAGCTATGAGCTATGTTCCTGAGTTATTCCTGTTTTCTTCCCTATTGCCTCTGGTCTTTATACTCCCAAGTAACTATTACATGTGAAGAAGCCTTCTTTTCCTGGAAAAGGTTAAATAGTTTTCTGCTGATGTGAAGAAATTAATGAATTAGTTTGCTTTGCTTGCATATTCAGCTTTTGCTTTGCTTATTAAAAAGTACTTCAACCCACCAGTTTTCTCACTTTTACTCTTCTGATTTTCTCCCATCCCACTACTGAGGAATGGGATTAAGTGTACATCAGTTAAACCAGACATAACACAACACTGTCAGACAGGTCCCAGCTTCAGTCCTTTTACTAAAAATGTTAGTCTGTAGAAACTAACTCAGACTCCAAAACAAGATAAATATGTGGTTGTATTACTTTAAAAGGAGCTTAGACATCTCCACAATATAAAGGCATTCCTTCCTGTAGCACAAAAGCTGATTTGAAATCAGCTGACTTGCTGCAGTACCAGGTTGCAATTCAGTATGCCACCTCCTCCTCAAGAATTATTGGCTCCATGGTCTATCTGCCTGTTCAATGAACAACTCAAAGCAATACCATATATTCAGATGTGTGTTCTTGCTCAGAGGAAAAAAACCCAAAACAACAACAAACCAAAAACAAAACAAAAAACCAATCAACACCACAAAAGATTAATTATCTGCCTTTATTGCCAATTTCTATTGTCCAACAAGAAATGCTATTCTTTGTACTTTATAAAAATACCCTCATACCAGTTCATGAAAAAGCAAAAAGGTTTTATAGAGTTTACTATGAAAGAAAGAAAGAAAGGACAAAAGAAACAAATTTAAATAAAGAGAGAAAATGACAGATGAAAATAGGAAAGGTTTTTTGTTTTGGTTTGGTTTTTTGGGTTTTTTTTATAATCCAAGGGGAAGTAAAAGAAAAAAAAATTGAACTCTATTAAAGATGTAATTCTATAGTAGAATTGGAAACCAAAATCTTTAAGTCATAATGGAAGTTCCATTGCATTTTAAGTGTATCTCTGGCTGCCCCAAAGTCACAATGCACATATTCAGTATGAACAGAGCTCATGGCACAATATGATATGAATTCAATTTACATAGATTGTGTCTTGTGGTCTTTTTCATTACTCAAGTGCTCTCAGGATGCTTTTGCTGCTATTTGTATTCACTCTTACTAATAAAATTCCCCATGGTGGAGTTTTTTGTTACAAAGTATGGTAATTTTCTAAGTGAAAAAAAGGATTTTATTAAGCTATATATTGCTGTTAGTAATGTGACTTTTACTGCAGGTGTCAGAATGACTCAAGTAACTGTTCAATGAGTCAGACCCCAAAGGAAAATGTGAAGTATCACTGAATTATTGCTATCAAAACTAAGAGAAGCTTTACATTACAGTGATGGTATGTGCCATTAAAAAAAAAAAAAAAAAAAAAAAAAAAAAATTTGTGCCAGGTAAAGGAAAAAAGCAAATCAACTCCAAACAACAACAGCAACAACAAAAACACATTCTGACACAAGTATTTTCTCCCCTTTCCTGTAAATCTTCCAGTCTTCCTCTTTTTTCCATTTGAATCTCAAAGATTGTATTGAATTTTATTAAATTCATTTTTTCCTGGGTTTGGGGTTATTTTTTCTTTCATTAGAGAACTCTGTAGAGGATAACTACTTCATTCTTTTTTAAAATATATATATTTTTTTAAAAGTGAAGAAACATTACAAGTGATATTTTCACAGCCACAACCAGCCTTGCCATATTTTCAGATAATTTTACTTACTCTGAAGTTCATTGGATACATATTCACAAGCACTGGCAGCTGTTAAAAAGCTTCTTCTATATTATCGTAAGTTATTGAGAGTTCGCAACTGAAAATTTAGTTGGATGATACACACTAAATCACACAAAGGACTAAGAAACTACTAAAAATTTAAGTTGCCTTCCGCCACAAAACTATGACATATAAAAAAGGATATGAACAATGAAGAACTTTACCTTTTAAAAGCATAAACCAGTGAAACCACTACAGATAGAAATACTTTTAAGCAGAGTTCTCTGTCCCTTCTTTGATCTCTATTGTAAATGGAAGCTGATGGCAACATTCCCATTTTTTACCCCTCTTTTAAATCCATGTAGATGTTATCAGGTGTGTTAAGCAGGTGTTGCTTATGGAAAGTTTTTGCATTTTGTGTCCTGCTTGGCAATTGCTTAAGAAAATGTAGTGCTGGAGCTGTAGGTCACATGTTATTTGGGCAACAATCTTGTATTCTGTGCATCCTGAACTGAACTTTGTTTGAAATGGAGTAATGAGAACCTCCCCAAGGGACCACCAGAGACCCCAAAAGAGGCTCATGCAGGCACAGGTATTGCATAAGGTTGCACAAGCGAAATGATTATGCATTGGACAGGCAATAGCCACATACTAGAGAGGCAGGTTTAAGGTAAACTTTACTGTATGCATTCTACTGCTTTCTCCTTGGTATGCTTGATTTGTAGAAAACTTACACCTTGAACCCTGCCCAGATGAATCAGCATCTCATTCATAAACCCAATTCTGTATTTAAAGAACCACCATAATTCAGCAAGAACAGGAACGCTCAATTGCAAGTGAAGATGTAGGGTTGATTACATCAACATTTTGTCCTGGTATATATGAAGGAAAAAACACATTTAGGGGTCTTTTGAAGAAAAAATAGATTTCACTTTTAAAATGTCACATTTTAAAAACATAAAAAGTTTTCATATTGTGAGACTTACTAAGAGAAATTCAGGTTATGGGTTTGAGGGTTTGATGGCTTTCTTTAGATGAAAGATCTGAAAGGAAATTTCAACAGCCCTTCTCAAGTGATATGTATTTTGTACAAATAGAGTAACTCTCAACTGAATTCAGCTATGGAGAATATAATAAAATAACCTGGCAACACTAAGCATTACAGTTGAATTGTGTGTGTATATATGTATTTGCTCCTAGTTTGCTTTTTTTCTGTTCAAGCATTTCCATGTGCCCTAAGGCAATCCCAACACATGCAAGATATATCCCCACTTTCATTCTATAAAATGGAAATGGAACAAAAAACAACAACAAAAAATTCCTTACATTATTTTAGACACATTGCACAAAACCACAAAAAACTCCAACAGAATGGATCACTTTTTTTTTTTTTTTTTTTTTTTTGTTAATACATAGTTACATAAATACAACTCTCTGCTAGATGGATGTGGCCTTAGACATAAGTGGAAAGGTGTTTATTTATGTCTGGCTTTTAAGACATTCTTTGGATGAGTATCTCAGCCTCAGAAAACTTGCTCATTAAAGCTTAGGTTAGAAAAGGTCCATTATGCTTATAGAATCTTAGCTATTCAAAGACAATTTAGCACACTAAGCAGACGAAGGATTTGTGTGCAGAAGCAAAACAAGAGGCTACCTCAGAGAAATGTTCACTCTTGGTAGAAAACATCAAATGAAAAAGGAAAATCATGAAACAGAAGATGGTAATTTGTTAGAAAAGCCATGCACAAGAGATGAGCTCTTAAATTCTGTAATAATTCAGAGGACCCATAAGAACAACTACAGCTATAGCACTGCAAAACACCAGATATAGGTTCTTTACAGTTCTTAGCCCATCACAGTTTTTTTTTATTATCTTACGAATAAAAGGGCTATTGACTTTTCAGGACTTTATGGACCTGTCCAGTCTTGAGTTTGTTTCAGCTTAGTTCTAGCTGAAACACCACATTACCCAACAATCTGATGACTGTCTTCTAACTTGCTTGTAGCTTCAGCTTAGTTTTATGTAACTGCACCAAGGAATTCTACCACATATGGCAGGGATTTAATAAAACTTAATGGTCATTGAAGGTAAAATTCTGCATCAGGGAAAAAAGAGTAGTGTTAGCAACAGACTGCTTGGAAACATGAAAAGGGGTAGTACATGAGAAAATAAAAAGAAGAAAAGGGAAACAGGAAACGGGCAAAAGGGAAAAGAGAAAGGGGAAAAGGGAAGGGGAAGGGGAAAGGGCAGGGCAGGGCAGGGCAGGGCAGGGCAGGGCAGGGCAGGGGAAGGGGAAGGGGAAGGGGAAGGGGAAGGGGAAGGGGAAGGGGAAGGGAAAAGGGAAGGGAAAGGGGAAGGGGAAGGGGAAGGGGAAGGGAAAGGGGAAGGGGAAGGGGAAGGGGAAGGGGAAGGGGAAGGGGAAGGGGAAGGGGAAGGGGAAGGGGAAGGGGAAGGGGAAGGGGAAGGGGAAGGGGAAGAGAACTGTCACCACTACTGACACCATACTGGCCTCAACAAAGAACTCTGGGTACTGGCAACTTGCAGCAGCATTGCATGGTAGGAAAAATAGTCTTTGACCTCTGACTGCAGGTGCTTAGGAAGGTGAGTATCACAGTGGAGAAAAGGGGAAGATGCTAGAATATCTATGTGTGCAATAATTTTAACTGCATTGCTAGCGGGAATGATTCAACAATTTGACTGAAAAGTGTTAATATAAGTGTAATTAAATTAATGATATCTGCTTGTTGAATTTTTATTTCACTGTTAAAACATTCCTTAGACTATGAATAAATTCTTTTATCTGCATGAAAGATGTGATCCCTGTTTGCCCACATGAAAATTCTGAGTGCTATAAAAGTTAATTCAGGTACATATGTACAACCTCTTGTTATTTTGTACAGGTTTGTATGTGTCTTGTACAGACTGAATGTGGATGTGATTGGTCTTTAAGCTCTCTCAGAATTACAGAAGAAACAGATAGAATATTTATGTGTCTCTGAGTGCCTGGAAGGACATATTAGATAAAAGGATATTTATGCCATCCAGTTTAGGAATCTATCTTAGTTGTTTGAAAGTTACTTCTGGTGTATGGAATATGGGCTTTATGCCTGTGTTTGCACGTCCAGGTATTCACTCTAACTGTGTGTACTCTGGCATACAGATGCAAACCCTCTTCTCTGCAACCAGTTGGAAAATATAAAAGGCCTGCTACAAAATGCAGAGGCAACTGTTACATTGCTGTTCTCTATTCTGGGTGACCTGAACAGACTGTGTTCCAGAGCTTTGATGCTGAGCTGTGCTCAAGTAGCATCTATTTCTCTGCAGCGATTAAAAAGAGAGCATATGCTCTTAACTTTAAAGCAAAACAACATGCCTAGAGATATTTATGTTAAAAATTCTTCTGATTTTCTATTCTGCTAGCAGTAATGTTATGAGACTTTTCAGACTAATAAAAGAGAAAGGGAAATCCATGGAAAAAATGTCAAAATCTGTTTAAGGGAAAAGTTGTTTAGAGAAAAGGGACAAAATAACTTAAAAGCAATGTAACATTTCTGAATTGCTTGAAAGAATAAGGATTTTTAGAGATGCTATGGATCAAAGCTTAGGAACAAAATAGCATGTAGGATTAATTGTGAGAGCTTATGAAAGCAATTACATATAATGAATCAAACAAATCCTTTGATTCAATATAAGAATGTGTGCTGATATAGCCAGGTCTAATCTTAAAGAAGATACATAATCACAAATGTTTAAAATGCTGTGAGTCAATAATTAATGATTAATTAGGGACTTAATTATTTGATATGTTAAAGTAAAGCAAAGAAGTAAACCCATAGATGACATCAGGCAATAAGCACTTCATACATACATTTGTAAAATGAACATAGGAAAACATGACACCAGAAGGTGTAGAATAAGAGACTTTGTGGAATTGTCACTTGACATTTTGAGGACAGCAATCATGTTTTCAGAGATATGCAAAATAAAAAAGAACTTAAAATGCATCAAATTTCAAGTCATATTTCAGGTAGATACTCAAAACAAGGATCTATGACTCAAAATCATAATTTATTCAACTCCAGTCATGCCAGTATCTGTGAATATATACTTCCTAATCTTGAATCCGCTGCCGTTACTGTCACCAGTGTAACCCAGAAAAATATGAAATTACTGGTGTTGCTTTGTAAGCACAATATTGCATTATGATAAAAGATGTCATCCACAGATATTGTTGCTTCCTTTTGAAGGCTTGAAATAAAAATCACAGTATCTTTAAGCAAAAATGTGTTTACTGGCATGTTTCTGCATATGACACAGTTTTCCATCAGATGTTTCTCCACTCTTTGTTGAATACTAAGTGTTCTCAATGAAGCAACCAATGTCCTTTTCTGCACTTGAGATACTTAAGTTGGTCAGAGTTGGTTTTACCAGACACAGATAAAAAAGGCTGTTGTTGGATTCTGTCCAAAAGCTTCCTTCATTCATTTGGAAATATCTTAACAATTTTAGTGTGAGAATTCTTTATTCCAGGAGCACTGCATGCCTGTACTGAAGACTGTAGGGTTGTGAAGAAGAGAAATCAATGGAAAAGCTTATACATCTCTCAGTAGGGGCAGATTTTAGCCAGACAGAGAGGAGATGCCAGAAATTTTGTTCCTTTTCTACGTTGACACAGTAAAAGGAAGGGCTTTTTTTCACTTTGGTTTCTTGAATTCAGGTAAATTTAAAATTGCAGACAGAGATGTGGCATAATTAAGATATCTATAATCAGATCAGATTAGGAAATGACATTTCAACAGATTGAAAAAGTCTTTGATTTTAAATGAAAGCAGACATTATATCTACATATTATATATGTAAGCAGTACATATCTACTATGTACACTTTGCATTCTAGAAATAAACAGAGGAGAAAAAAGTATGATTTTTTTTAAAATTACAGGTAGAAATATGCAGTATGGATTTTAAATTATACAGAAAAAAATATCAGAGTAGGAAGGAAGATATCCTGGTGTAATTCTCTATTTGCTTTAAGAAGACTGTAGGGTTGTGAAGAAGATAGGAAATGGTTCTGATATCTATTCTCTGACAGGAAACACATTCAATAAATGTATATAAATATCTGTTAGATCTTTCAAAGATTTAATCTTTTCACTGTGCTAATAACTACTCATCCGGAAAAATCATTCTTTCTATTGTCCCTGTTATTGATTATAGGAAGATAATAATGCATTTTTGAGGTGCTGCTAGGGAAGACTGAAACTGTCTGTACACTGATATAATTTATGGGAAATACAAACTGCATAATTAACTGTAACTAAGTGTAATTTTTTAGATTAAGACTTTTAGAAAATTATGTCCTTATTCATGAAATGCATGCTGAAGGATGTATTGATTGAAATGCATTTTTTGTTATTCAGGAATTTCCGAGGGACTTGTTTCTGACAATTACAAACTATACTCTGAATGTCATCTTAACTTAGAGATTCAACTGCTAAATCAGCATATCTGTACTTTTTGTCTTTAGTCTCAGACTTCAAAGGTACATGAGCAGATGTTGAACTTAAACTACTCTTGTATATTTACCAAGGTTAATGAATTATAGAGTAATTTAGCACATACTGCATTGTCTCTAAATAACAATGCTGAATCTTATAATTTTCTGTTTCTCCTTGCTTTGACTTGTTTTTACATAATCTAAAATATTCCTAATAGAGTCAAGAGTTGTATTTAAACAAGGACATATCTTTAAAGACACATTTAATTGTCCCCTGTGGTAAGTGCAAGTTTTTCTACATCTTGAATAAGACCACCAGTCAGTATCTGAGTTACAAATTTGGAATTAGTAATGCTCTACTTAATCTAAAATCTAACCTAATTTAAGGGGGGCAGAGAGCAATAGCAATTTTCATAAACCAATAATTATGTGTTATGAATGATAAATTTTGGTTGAAAACTGGGTTGCATGGCTCCATGAAAGAGCAATTTCTCAGTTAGCAAAGAGGTGTCGAGAATAAAATAGATATTTCAGCACAACTGTGTGAAAACCAATATTTTGCTGTGACTCCTATAGTTAAAATTTTATTAGGGTAAAAAATGTTTGGTCCTAGGAAACCTATAAACCAAGCCTATGTTTTAATATAAATGCATTATAACAGAAATGCAAATTTTCTTAAATTAACTTTTACTGAAAAGAAAGTACTCTTTTTTCTTTCTGTATGAAACTATAAAGTGCATGAATCTAAATCCCTGATAAAAATGTTTTATTCTGGTTTTCAGCGAAAAAGACAGCTATGGTGAGAGCTTGCTTGTAATTTAAGTATGTGTTCATTTGAAAATTAATGTCAATTTTGTTTTCCTGTGAAAAGGAAAAAAGAAAACAAAACAAAAATCATACAATAACTCACAGATTACAGCATCACATTGTTAAGTGCAGATATTGACAACACCAAATGTGTCAATTACAAAGTTACTTACTGTTCTCATACATGATTTCTAGACAGAGAAGTGCTGAAATACATATTTTGACAATATTTACACAAGCAGGTAAGTGATACAAAATAATTTTTAGATAATAGATATCTTTCTACATTTAGCAGAGAGAAGCATCCGTTTCTAGGAGATTATTCATTGCCATGGAGAAAGTCATAGAAGTGGTGGCTGCAGATGTACAGACACATTTTTCATTTCTGACACTGATGCACTCAGAGGGCTGGGCCTGTGCATAGGGAGGGGCCCAGATGACTTGGGGACCCTGCAGTGTGAGAGACACAGCACTGACACCACCTAAGGGGATCCAAGCATTTAGGTGTCCCCAAGTAGATTCTGGTTTTCCCATTGTGATAATCAGTAACTGATCTTATTTTTACCACGTGCTTTTTCAACTTACATGCCCACGTCATCCTGCTGGGGTGGGAGAGTGAGAGAGCAGTTAACTGGGCTGAAGTTCAAGGTCAGTCCTCCACTGTTCTCTGTGGCTGACCATTTCCTGCCCCAACTCACAAAATTGAAAAACAAATGCAGGAGATTACTGGTGCTACCTTCCTGATGTATTTATGGACAAGACTCTTAGCAACTCAGTTTTGTTAGGCTGCAAACCCTTAGAGAACAATGAATAGTAAAAACACATTTTGAAAGAACATACTTTTTAGGTAGTTTTCTAAAGGAAGAGCAGAATGTACGTCAACAATACAAAAATTGCATATAAGTAAAAAGAAATTTTAAAAATACCTTTTAAATGGACAGATAATATAAGTGAATATCATTTTGCTTGTCTACTTACACATAGTTGAATGTGGACTTTTGACTCTAACAAACAAATTTTATTCATGTCAAGAGTCCCAAGATAAGTAAACTAATTATTCACCATGGAAGCATGAACTAAGTTTTTACAACTGAGGCTTTTAAAATATTATGAATTTACTTTACATTTAGCTTCTTTCCTTGTTCTGTGTCAAGTTACTGAGGGTTGGTGATTTTTTGTAACTTTTGTGAAAGTATCTTTGTATATTTATGTGCTCTTCAAAACACTGGAAAGCAGTCAGATTTTTAAATAGACTTTCACAGAAAAAAAATCAAGATAAAAACTTGTCAGGATCCTGAGCCGACTCCCATCTTGTCCAGATTTTTTAGGCTTTTATGAAAAGACATGGAAGATCCCCGAAGGATGACTTGTCTTTTTCCAGAGAAGTGCTTCTAAGCCAGAGTTCTCCCCTTGGATTCTCAGCTCAGCTGCAGTGTTACAGCAATGCTTGTGTGTGATCAGACCTTGTTGGTTTGGATATGGACCCTGACAGTGACCTGAGCACCAGTGTCCCAAGCCATCCTTGGCATGTGCCCTGGGAGGGCTGGGGCAGGGACATGGGCCTTGGCCACACAGTGCTGGAACTGTGGCCACATGGGGACACCTCCAACCTCAGGGAGTCACTGACCTATGCAGAGCCCTGACTGAAATTTACTGTTTGGTCCTTGAAAAAAAAAAAAAAAATTACATCCTGCAAAGAGGAGGATAATCAAAGAACTGATTAACTGATTAGCTTACTATATTGTCATATGGTAAAAGGAGTATGAACTGTGAATCTTTCTAAGATTTAATGATTTGATTTCATGTTAATGTTCTGTTGACATTTAATTTTTTACTATCATTTACACCTTTATTAATTTGTAAATTATCTCTTTATTCTCCCTCTCCTCAGAAATTAACACAGTGGGGGTTTTGATGTCCTTTTTTATATACGTCTTTTGCTGTGTTCTTTTTTCTTTATTATTTATTTTATTTCATTTTAGTTTGTCTTTTGTTGTTTAGTGGTTTCAAAACCCAGATCAGAATATTGTGTCAAATGCAAGGCAAAAGGCAATGCTGCACTTCTTACAGCTACCCATTCAAGAGCATTCCACTGCGAGTCAGAATCAGCAATCATTCTGATAATAGCTCAAGTAAAACTCAAATGTGACAGTGAGATACCCACAGGAAAAGTAATCTTGCAGTCCTTAGCTTCTAACCTAAGCTTCCCTACTTCTTCCTGTAAAATTACTCTGACATGAATCCCAGGATGAATGTCTAGATAGAAGTAGACGTTGTCTTGAAAAGGTGAGCAAATAGAAAGGAAAGGAGTGATTTAGTAGTTTTTCACACCAGTACTGTGATCTCTGTCATGAAGTTGCTTTAAAGCAAAATTCACAGCTTGATTTTCTTATTGCTCGCTTTCCAGTAGGAGTATGCAGTCAAAAGCAACAGTCACTCTTGAAATATTCATCCCAGTTTTCTCTTAATAATAAAGATAAAAATAAATTAAATCAAGAATTCTTGATAGAATCAGAGAATGTTTATCAGATTTTAATACTAGAAAGTTAAGAGGAAGGCTAACAGATAATTGAGTAACTAAAGAGTTATAGGAATTTTCAGTTCACAAATAAACTGGGTAATCTTTAATTGAGTAAATATAAAAGAAAGGAAATTACAGTAAAAGAAGGATCACGTGGTCATCCTTAAAATAAATGCAGTAATAGATCTACCTTCATAAATATTTGGACAAAGATTTTCCAAGGTAAATCTTACAAATTTGAACAATACCATATGTGCTTTCAATTCAAATAAATTTCAGTTTACCTCTAAAAGCGTAAAAATAATTTATTAAAGATTTAATGTGCATATTGTAAATGCCCATAAGAAAAAAAAAACAAAAACAAAAACAAAAAGCCAAAGAACCACACTACAGCATGCAAAACACTTAACAAAGGGAGCAGACAATTAGTCCTATCAGGAGAATTCACTCAGAATTTTTCCAGAAGAAGTTCAATATACAGTTAGAATAAATTACTATCAAAGTGGAGTAGATCTTCATTATATATAACATAATAATTAATATATTGTCCTACAAGATAAATCAGTAGAGTAAATAAAATGGGCACCCTGTAATGTGAATGCATTACTACCTGCTAAAATACTTTATGTGATAAGCTTGTCTTTAAGATTTTGTATAAATGAGACTTTACTAAACTGGGATCTATTACATAGCTTTCCACGTTGGTTTACTTTAATAAGAAAAGAGATCAAAAAGAAGCCTGTTAAATGAAATCTACCTAATGTTGCAGAAAATCTAGAGCCTTTATTTTCTGTTTTTGACTATTTGATTTTGTTACATTAATATTGAACTGCTGCATCTGTGTTTATATAAGTAATGTAAGCACGTAAGTCCTTGTGTGTGTTTATATCCACTATATGGCATATTAGTAATATGTTTACTGAAATATTTCAGTATTCAGAAGAGCTCTTGATCCTTTTGTATATTCTGATGTTGACTATTCAGGCTAGGATTTTTCTAACATCATTGGGGAAAAAAATGCTCCCAATCACAAAATTTTATTTTATGGCCTAAATGGATTTTATAACTGACCTCTAAATATCAGCAGTGGTAACCACAGATTCTTTCTTTGGCCAGTTTTAAATGTCTTAAAAATAGGTTTTCTGCTTAAGGAACTTGAATAAGAAAGTTCGAGTGTTTAGATAGTACATGTTAACTGGGGGTAGTAGGTGTCTGCAGAGAGTACTTTTGTCTGTCCAGAAATTCTAGATGCCCAGTAGTAACATTTACTGTACCTGCAAGAGTAATGTGCAGACATCCAGGGCAGGAGATGGAAAACCATAAGCATATGTAGTGAAAAGATGAATCCAGAGAGTGGATGCCCCTGTCTCTCACTGAAGTCAGAACAAGAGTCAGTCTCCTGAGGCCAGTGGTAACTTCTGTCTTTAAATAGTATTTTTTGTTTATGATACTATTTTAGGCAAAAGAGACTTGTCTCTTAGCTCTCTTCAGCTTGGAGGAAGGTTGCATGTAAACTCATTTTTCAGAAAAGATTTTTAACCAGAAAGCTCTAGGCAATGTTGTGGTAGAGCTAGATTCCCTCCTTCTTAAAGCAACACTACAAAGAATCTATAAAGAAGTTTGACATAGAAAATTTGCTTGAGTGGAAAACATTTTCACTTAAACATTGAAATCTGAACTATCTTTTGAAAATGTTTTGTACATATTTTTTAATAAAAGTTTGCGATAATGTCCTGTGTATATTAATTGTACATATCTAGAGATGAAAAGCCAAGACACCAAAATGCTTCTAATTCAACTAATCTAGCTAAATTTTCCAGACAATGATAAAAAAGCTTTGTGGTACAGTTATTAGAAGTTTTAAACATAAGAATAAGATGCAGGTAATTCTGAAATGTATAATAAATAATATGAAAAGGAGTCCCCACATTGGAAAAGGGTAGTCTGAACTCACAGCCTAAGAGCAGCAGTTGATCACTGCTTGACAAGGAAAAGGCAACAACTCTGGTGCTTGCTAAACTGCCTGAGCTAAAGAAAACCTGTGCAAAAGGTTTACAAAAGTTAACAAACTCAGTTTTTGACTTCTAATTGATGCTCACATCAATCACAAAAATGTTTCAAAAAAGAGCCAATATAATTGTCAGAACATTATTACAGGCCTTTTTTTTCAAATATGTTACTTGTTTATATGTGCTAACTGGAAGTCAGATATCCTTTTTTACAAGGCAGGTGGCTAGTGTGCTTTTCCCCATTCTTTATCTGCATATTTTTTTATTCCTAAATGTAATCCATGACTTACCACAGGGTACATAATTTTAAAGTCAGTTACTCTGACCATTTGATTTTCAAGATTTAAAAAGATTACAGGTAAAAAGAAAGATCTGTTGCACATAAATAGTAGAAATATGTCAATGAATAATAAAAATAATACATTACTGTTTTGAATCCAAAAGCAATCATAGTAATACAACTACATGAGTATTTTTGTACTCAGCAGGCCAGTATGATAGCACCATTCATGGTAAAAAGCCACAACCATTTTTGCTAGCTCTATCTTACATGTCTTTTAGATTCTACAATGAAAATGATCTCTAATTTTCTTAAGTGAGTGTATATATTTTTCCAGTTGCAAAACCCAAAATGGATGAAACATAAAGGACAGAAAATTTGAAAGATCTGGGTTGAAAAAATTTCATAATTCTGTCACTATAGGAAAAATAAATATGGGTGCAGGACTTGAAGAACCCAAGAACTCAGTGCACACAATTTCTACATAAATTCAGTCTTATTCCTTCCTTCCAAATCACTTACTTTAATCAGTCTTTTGCAGAGGATTACTTGCTGCCTCATAACTGGACTTGTTAAATGGAAACAGGGAGCGAAACTAGGGATCTGTGAGGGTCTAATCTTCCATACTTAAAATGATATCATCCTCACAGCACAGTAGCTCTCCAGTTATAAAGCTAGAAGCAAAAGAGCAAAATACAAGATTAATAACATTTATACACAAGGAGTCCCAAAAGTATGGGCTTTTCACAGAGTAGGGGAATAAACCATGTGGAAAGAACTGCAAGAAATGCGAAAGGAAAATTTGAGTCTTGTTCTGCCCTCTGATGGGTGATGATGATCTGAAACATACATCTAGGGAGTTGATTAAGAGCAGTCTATAGTTAAGGTCAATACTATGTTTAATTAAGTTTTTTTATTCAACTGAATTTCAATTGCAAAATGTCTAAATGACTCCAATGTCTTAGTGCTTTTGGGTGTCTAAAGAACTTAAATTATTTTATGGAATTTTTTTAAAAAAATCTTGATTTTTGTTTAGCTATTTTTGAACAATCCTAATAGACATTCAGGAAGCTGTCATTTAGTAATTGCTTATTATTAGTTGCTAAAATATAAAATCCTAATTAAATTAAAATTATTTTCATTTTATTTTTTTAAATTCACATCATAGATAAAATTCTTGTCAAAGAAAATATTGACACATCCAGGTAATTTCAGAGACCAGTAATAATTTCTGAGTTTTATCCTTCCTGCTTAATTTCTAGGATATATTATTAGAGTGGTTTTGTTGTTGTTGTTTTGGGGTGTGGGGGTTTTTTGGGGTTTTTTTTGTGGGGTTTTGTTTGTTTGGTTGGTTGGTTGGGGTTTTTTTTTGTTTGGTTTGGTTTGGTTTTGATTTTGGATGGATTTTTCTTTTTGGTAGGGGAGTCATTGCTTGTTTATTTAATCTAAGTCTTCAGTTTTTTAGAAGGTATTTAAGAAAATATTTTGTTGTTCAATAGATATGATAATATTCAGATGTTCTGTAGCCTTCTTTGAAAGAGATCTATAGCATATTAACTTCTTACCATAGACTTCAGGGTGGTTTCAGCCACATCAGAGTTATGAAATAGACCACAAGACATTTGTCCAAAATAGTACTTCATGAAGAAAACATGAAAAGGTAAACTTTAAACTGTTGAAAGAAATACAAGAGGGAAAAAAAAAAGTAAAATATATTGGTGATCCATGGAATGTTTTCTAAAAGTACATTTTTTCATTATTAAAAGAAAATAAAATACATTATAACAACATTATATCAACTGTCAAATATTTTATATGCTACTAGAACGACCACCTGATTTCATCAGAAACTTTGAACCCCATTAATAATTGTCATTATGTACTAGAGAGACTGAGCTTCCACAATTAATTTTATTTCACTGCATGTTTTGGTTCAACTATTATTTATACAGAACATTTCTTTCTGTGAAAACAGTCTCTTGTCACTCATTACCTATGATTAAATGTTGGCCATGTGGGACACAGTTGAGATGATTGATACTGGATCAGTAATTGGACCTGCTACTGGAGAGTTTGAAAAGAACCCAAACTTAGAGCAGTTCTAGAGCTCTCTTGCTGACACATTCTCATTGTCACGTTAAATTTAATTTGAATTGGAGAATATACAATGTATTCTTAGCTAAATCTTTTATACTTCCTTTCTGTGTAAGTAGAAAACCAAGATTTTGTCATCAGTCAAAATAAGCTCCCAACTGAGTGTAAATGAAAACTGCAAATGCATTTTTCTTTAGGAAAAAATCCAGCTTCAATTTTTCTTTTCAGAATGGGTGTAGGGTTAGCCAGGCCTACATGCTGGCAGGACTATAGAGAGTCTATATCCATCTTATCTGACAGCTCCATTATTTTCTAAGTGAGCCTCTGTTTATGTCCTTATATATTTACTCTCAAATTAATTATACATTTTGATAAACAAAAGAACAAATATAAAAAAATAATAATACAAAATTATTCTAATAAAGAGACATTAAAATATTATCTTAATGTTTCATTTTTTGTTAATATTATGAAAAGAAAAAAAGAGTATTATTTCTGATGTTAAATAATCTGGTCTATTTTCCCCACATATTTCCCACTGATAGCAGGGGTACACTCCAGATCTCTTTCATTAGGGCACAATGTCTTCTCACAGTGCTCCTTCCCCAGGGTGATGTAGGGCACCTCAGCTCCTCTGACTGCAAAAGTTAAGCTCAATCATAATCAAGAAAAATAGATTAATATAATGTTATGCTATTTTGATCAGACAGCTCAACAGGTAACTCCCAGGCCACATAATGTGAGTGCATTTGGATACTTTTTCCTGCTGATTTTGTTAACTTAACTCTTCTTAATGTTAGTTCAAGTGTGTTTTCTAAGCACAAGAACTTTGTAATGGAATTTAAAATATATATTGTTTGAATAACTTAATTGTAAAATTATTTCCATATTGTATTAAAGGTAGTATTCAATGTGAACTTGCATTTTGTACACTGACCCTTATGTATGGAACAAGAGAAAATTTCACCATCACATAAATCTAGTTGCTAAGACCCAATGGTGTGTACAATTTCCCAAGTTAAGGAAATGCACAATGATTAAATTCTGCTGATTTATGAAGTGTTTAATTATCAATTGATTAACGGTTCAGTTCACAGTTTAATAGTGGAAGCAGATGCATGTTAGACACAGATTAAAAGAAATGTTTTGACACCTTAAAATATGTGTTTGAATTCCTCATCTTCCATGACTACAAAACACTTAAGTAGTCCAGACACTAAATGTCCTGTGCTGGTTAGGTGGTAGAATGTTATGTCAAATATGTTTTGGCAGGTCTGACACCTGACAG
The DNA here is from genome assembly GCF_009819655.1 of Sylvia atricapilla. Classification (NCBI taxonomy): domain Eukaryota; kingdom Metazoa; phylum Chordata; class Aves; order Passeriformes; family Sylviidae; genus Sylvia; species Sylvia atricapilla. The sequence goes on from NC_089141.1 coordinate 70,675,778, forward strand.
AATAGGAAGGTGACATAAGAAGTCTGTATAATGGAGTAACTTTCAAGTGTGATATGGAAACCTTTGTTTCCTTAAGTTTTGCAGCTTTGACAAAGGATTATAAAGAAAAGTCCCTTCTAGACAGCGAAGTTTACTCAAATTGTATCTCTGAAAATGTAGGCATTTTATGTGCAATTTTTTTGGCTTCTACTTTCTGTAAAGAAGCTTGTTATTAAACTGAATATTTAAACTTCTGATTTTTGTTAAATCAGCAGTGGAATTTGTCATCAGCAAAAGAAAAGTTGTTAAGACAAGAGTTGAATTCCAAGATAAAATCTTCTTGGAATTTAAAGTACAGAGGGAAGAGGTCAAAACTGACAGCCTTTACTCTGAGGATAATCTAGGGGCAAAATTTTCAATTTTAGTTTGAATAAGCTGTGTGTTCCTCCAAAACAACCCTATTTTTCCCCTCTAGCTATGCCTTATTTCAGCCACAGATCCTGAAGCACATTAATCAGATTCATTTCAGATAAAACAAAAGTGGAAGGCTTGCTGCGAAGAGATCTTCAGGGAACTCCAACAAAAAATGGACCTTCAGCTTCCAAAATCTGAAGTCAGCATCCCTGAAATGTGACAGTGTAACATCCTCTGCAGTGACTGTTTTACATTCCATATACATTCCTCTTCACTGGGCTATCCCTTGATGTAGATAGCTTGGATGAATAATATTGTAGCACACCTATAGGTCTATATTCTGGTTCTGATTATACTTGAAATGTGCCATGATTAATTCTAATTAATTTTAAATTTATGTTTTAGATTAGAAGTTGCACATTAGTATGTAAGTGCTGGATTCAACAACATAATGCATTCCAATGTTTTAATACTGTTAGCTTAATAGCTCTGAAGCTACATGAATTTATGGAATGAGTATCTAAGGAAAACTTAATGCAAAGCATTATCTCAAAAAATTTGGGTCACCTTGAAATGAAAGATGTCTGACTGCTCTTTTTTATTTTTTGTGCTTTTTCTCTTGTGCATCCATGTTTGTAATTTTAGCTACTGTCTCACCTTCTTACTATACCATACTCTGCATTAATTAAAAGGAATATTTTTTAAGAGTTATGGCTTGATTTTCAAACCAGAATGTTCTAAAATGTTCATATAAAACTTTATTCCTTAAACCAAGACACTAAGTATCACAAGAGTTTAAGGTCCAACAGTCTTTGATCTCTTAGAAGCTCTTCATGCACTTGTTTTTGTTTGTTTTTAATTAGAAGTGAATGATATACACAACTCAGCAAAAAGATATGAAAATATTTTCATGATTTTTCTGAAGGAGAAAATTGACTGCAAAAGAGTAAACCAAGTTTACAAGGTCATTCAGTAAGTTAGTGCAATTGCTGTGTTCTTCAATACACACGGTTTCCCAGCTCTCTCCTTTCTTCCTTTGCTCTGCATTCACTTTTCTCTCATGCTTTCAGTTTAACACTGTAGTTCTTGCAGAGGAGGAAATATAGGAATATGCGTTTTAGCCTACTCTTAACAGCAAAACAATTCTGAGTAGTTTGAAAGAACACATAAATATAATTGGGATATATATGCAATTTTCCATGGGGGTAATATAGATGCTATGATGGATTCTGCACCCAGGACGGGGCAACTCTGGGTGTACAAACTGGGGAATGAGATGTGAGAAATAGTGCAGAGGAAAAGGACCTGGCTGGACTCATCAGCAGAAAGTTGAACATGAGTCATGCTCCGGCAGCCATGAGGGCCAGCCCTGTCTTGGGGTGTGTGAAATACAGCATAGCCAGCCAGGCAAGGGAGGGGATTGTCCCACTCTTCTCGGCACTGAGGCAGCCTCACCTCGAGTGCTGGGGCCAGTTTGGGTGCCACAATATAAGATAGAAGGAAATTAGAGAGTGTCCAAAGGAGGGCAAAAAAGGTAGTGAAGGGTCTGGAGGGGAATCATGAAGAGTGGCTGAGGGTCTGGTCAGCCTGGAAAAGAGGAGGCTGTGGAGAGATGTCATTACAGCTACAGCTTCCTTGTGGGGCAAGAGGATGGGCAGACACTGATCTGTTCTCTGTGGTGACCAGTGATGGGACCCAATTGTGTGGCCTGAAGTTGTGTCAGGGGAGGCTTAGTTTGGCTATTAGAAAATGTTTCTCTTCCAGAGAGTGTTTGAGGGCTGGAACAGGCTCCCCAGAGAAGCGGTCACAGCACCAATCTCACAGAATACAAGAAGCACTTGGTCAATACTTCCAGGCCCATGGTGTGACTGTTGGGGATGGTGCTGTGAGAGGTCAGAAGCTGGACTCAGTGATCTTTGTGGGTCTCTCCAACGCAGCACATTCTGTGATTCTGTGAAAAGTTTTGCTGAACAGTGGAAACATCACGACATCTGAAAGATAAAAGCCAAACTGGGAACCAAAACAAGGCCATCTGTCAGAGCCAGCCTCCAATGACAAGATGTGGTTTATTTTGCAGATATCATCAATTTCTTTAACTGAAATAGTAAAGGGTCTTTTACAGGCACAAAGTCTTGGATAAGGGCTTTAGATGGATCACATATTGTTCAGTAAATAGCAATGTTAGAGACTAGGGATGAATTTTTGTAGTATTGCTATAGACAAAGATAGAGTCATAAGCAATTTCACAAGCACAAACTCTCTGGAGGGTGTTGAAATTGGCTACCCATGTGACTTTCTTAGATTTTATTACTTTGATGAAAATGAAGTAAACATAGAATATAAGTGATTTTGTTATTTTCTAGTACAATCTCAATCAGAAAAATCAGCAGGCTGTCCTTTGTATAAAATTTATGGAATTTCCTAAACACTGCTGCAGTTACAAAATTGTTTGTGATGTACTTTTCCAATAAATAAGTCAGTTTATTAACAATTTTAAGTACTTTATTGGATTTATTTCCAATTATAAAATGTGATACTTGAGAGAGGTTAAAATATGATGTCTCCTTCAAACATCAAAGGAGAGCAGATCAAATCTTTGGTGAATCGAATCTTTATGCAGAATTCTTCTTCACTCCCAATTAGCTGTGTGGGATGCTTGTAGAAATGTTGTTCCTTCTGTTATAGAAAATTAAGAAGGTGATTAAAAATATGAAGTGAGTAGATCCCTAACTTCCTCAAGTAGTTTCCACAAAAAAAATTGTGAACGTGGAAAAAAAAAAGTCTACCTTTTTTTTTTTTTTTTTTTTTTTTTTTTTTTTAATATAAATTCTAAATCTCATAAATATCATTGAATTTTTAGAATGGTCATATGGCAATTTGAGAAAATTGCACTACACACTCTTTCACAATTTAAAAAACTGGTATCTCATAATGTGTTTAATTTTTTTAAGAAACATCACAATGCATTTCAGAATTGATCTTATGCATAAAAAGTCATTTACTACATTGGAGTTTTCCAGAAGCATCATATAAGACTTCAACGCACAGATAGTCTGTAGGTATGTCGTAACAGGTTGTAAATTAGGTAATTCAAATCCAAAAGAAACAGGAATTGCTGTAGGCTTTTAAAACTAAGTATTATTTCAGACATCTTCCTTAAACAATAGCATATTTCAGACAAGATGGAAAATAAACAATGTTTGCTATCTTTTTATTACTCAAGAGAAATAGTAACTGGCTTGAGAATTTCTTATTTTTTTATGTAAGCAAAAGGTCTACAAGTTTATTTTATGTGTTGGTTTGGTTCTGGTGTTTTTGTTGGTGTCTTTTTGTTTGTTTCTGAGTTTGTTTTTGTTATTTTTGGGTTTATTTTGGTTTTGCTTTTGATTTTGTTTTGTAATTTTATATAAATAGCTTTCAATAACTGCTTAAGTTTATGAAAGTTATTGTATGGGCAAACCTGTTCTTATAAACTCTATAATTATAATTTTCTTTCCAAGTACATATATAAAAATAACAAAAATAAATAAACTAGGGAAAAAAGTTTAGCGATAAGTAATGTTCTTAATACACTGCATATTATTTTGAAATGCAAATGAAGTTAGATTTAAATAATTTAGTAAACACTTAGAATTAAGATATACTCATGAAATATACTAGTTACAATGACAGCAAAATTTACAAGTGAAAAATACAGATCTTTCAATATATATAACTCAGATCTATTATTCAGTACTATTTGGCAGAATTTATCCTTGAAAAAACAAAGATTTTATTCACAGAAACTCAAATAAGAGTGACTTAATAGGACTAGGTTTTCCATTCATGATAAAGGACGAGCTGGTAAATGAAACAGCACAATTCACAGTTAAAAGTGTTTTGTTTTTGGTTTTGTTTTTTTCTTTTTCCTGTTAGATTGGTTTACTGCATGTTAGTATAACCAAAAAACTAGTGTTGTGCAATTCCGCGTTATAACAATGATTCAATAAACAAATGTCTTTTTAAAAATTTCTTCTAAATTTTTAAACTGTTTTAAGAAAAGTGAATTTCTTACTATATGTTTTATTATTTTCCTGTTGGCATTTGCTTGTATAAACATATTAGTTTTCATACCTTTCTGTTTAAAAATAAATACACAGAGCATGGTAACCAGTTTCTTCATAATTTCACATTGTCAAAGTGGTTTGAGTTACAAAAAATATAGAGGACCTCAGGGTTAGCATTCTAATAGCAATTAACCAGAAACTCTATACCAAAATATTTAAATGTGAATTAAATGTAATGATAGATAGCACATTATGGAAAAATAGAGCATAGCCATGTGAATGTCAGCTTGTTGGTAACTGACCTTCTATGTCAATCTCTTTGTAGTTGGTTGTTAATAAAAGTGAGCTTGGAAACTCTGATATTATCTAGGAGGGAGGTTATTTGAGGTGTAAATATTCATTTGGATATGTTAGTCTGTCATGCCAACTCCTGCACTTAAAGTCTTGTCAAATTAAGACATTTCTCTCTCCTGGTCTATCTGATATGTTGAAAGCTGGAGATTAAATCCAAGATATCCAATTTTAAAAGACATTGATCATTTCCCTAATCATATTTTATTTCCATTCTAAGAGGACTTATGTTACTGGATGGCAAGTACTTTCACAAAACTAGCATAATTTTACTTTGGACACATGAAAATTAAGATAATTTTAATATTATGTCTCAAAAAATTTTACAGCATATTTGCTTTTTTTCCTATGCATATCATTTTTATATTTTAAATAAAACACTATCACATGACAAAGGGGATGTATGTAATGGATCTCAGAATACAATGTGTTCTGTTCCTGATAAAAATGAAAAGATCAAAACCTACCTTTAAGTGCTATATAGTTTATATATAAACAAATGTGTGTGTGAGTATGTATATAAAACTAGGTTTCTTTAGTGTAATAAAAAGGGAACTGCAAGGACGAGACTTCTAATATACTTTCATAGAACAATTTATAACTTAACTGCAAAACAATTTATTTAGCGTGCCACAGTGGACTGCAAAATAACTCCTACCTTGCTTGATATGGCAGCATTATGTTGCCAACTCATGTTCTGAAGTCACCTGCCTAAAAGCCTGTGGTCATTTCAGATTATTTCAAATGACAATCATTTTGCCCTCAGTATATGTGCAAGGTCAACAACAAAGAAGAGCGAAAAAAAAGCGCAATAAGAGTATATGAGATGTAAAGTCATAAAATTACATTAAGCATCTCCTATGTTGGTAAAAAAAATATATATTTAAAATTATAGAAATGGATAACATGTCCCTTAGTTATTGCTCTAACACCTTGAAAATGCCCTCAGATGAATAAAGGAAAATAGTGTAAAAATCCTTCTTCTGCTTTAGGAAATTATGCACACTAGTTCTCAGTTTGTCTTTCTTAAAAAAAATGTTGTCCATTCTATTCACATCTCCAAAGTACATAATTTTGTCAATTACTTGGTAATTCCTATTATAGTTTTAGTGGGGGAAAAAAAGTCTATCTTGGGACTCTTGGTAAAAATTGGTCTAGGATTCAAACAATATGACTGAACAATAACTGTGAACAAAAATGACTTTTGTAACCCCACCTATGCTGATATTAATTCACTGACTTGTCCCATAATTTTGGGCTTATATAGTCATTAAAATAAACATGGAAAGCACAATATTCAACAGGATGGAGTGAAAAAAATAAGACAAAAACAGAACAAAAGGCAGAAGTCCTTAAAATAAATTGAAAACATGGAGTTTTGTTTCAGGTGACACATCATTAATGGATAGTTACAAAGGATTTATAAACATTAAGGAAAAAAAAAGCTGGGACAATTCTTGTGTGTCTGTTGTTTAAAAAGCAGGATTCATCTTCAGACTCAAATTGTGTCAATCACACAACTAGATGTCTAGGATCCCTTTTAAGCCAAGTGAGATGTAAATGTTGTCACTAAGGTCTGAACAGCTGTTTAGTGCTTCCTAAAATAAATAAATTTAGACAGCTGTGTCACTCTTTAAGCTTCAATGACTGCATTTTCTACAGCATAATTCAGTTATCCATTCATAAATGTCTAATGCTCTTTGAGGAGCCATAAGTCTTTGGAAACATATGCATAAGGTTTGCAGAAATGAGACCAAACCTGCACAAAATCTGATCCCTCCAGGGACAGCTTTGGCAAGCAGCAGAAGAAATGTCAGACCATTTCAGGTAGCACAGGTAGTTTAATTCTGCACAACTCAACCAAGTTCCAACTCCTTCTTCAGTCAGAGTGGAACTTAAAGAGTTAAATACAGAATTACCTATAGAGAAGATGAAGGAGCCAAGGATTAAGTGCAAATTGTGGGATTTGCTAAAAAAAACCAAAAAAACCTTGAATGTATTTTAGCCACAGCAAGAAATTACTATTCTTTCTTTTTGATTCCACATTAGAAACTGAATTTATCTGAATTTATCTGGCTAAATGTCTATTAAATCTGACTAAATATCTACTCTTAAGGATCCAGTGACCTTACAATACTGTAAAATATTCAGCTTGACTCCTGGCTGACAGTTCAGAAGGTATTGAGTGTCTTTAAGTCCTGCACCCTGCTATTTGAATCTGAATCCTGCACCTGCTATTTGTATCTGGATCTCTTAGATGCTCAAACGAAACCTATGTGACAAAATTAAACAAACCTCATATGTTTACATCTATGTCCAGAAAGATGTGATGGTGAAGAAAGACAGTCAGATCTTCATGTTCATTCTGAACGCACTAAAACACAGACCCTCTCCCTTTCAGTCATCTCTGATAGGCAATTTGATTTACCCTAAAATAAGAACACCAGGTGGGTATTGCAGATGTAACAGTCTGAGTGCTGGCATAATTAATGCATCCCAGAGGTGGGAGAGATGGGAGGTTTGTGATTGACTTTGGTATCAGCCTGCAAACATGAATTAAATGTTGCTGAAAACTCAGCCAACTGAGCAACCCAGCCTCTGAAGGTTGCAGGCGGCTCCTGGCTGGATGCCACACCTCAGCAGGGACTACTGTAGGATATTTCCTAGACATTCTCAAGACAGAGAATACTCACTATTGTGTGGGTGAGTAAAAAAGCTCCAAGATTCAGTGAAACACAGAGATAAAATCATAAAGCTGCCACATTCTTGCTTTCTAATTGTGAATTCTGAAAGGCACCTGTATGCTTCTAGCAGAACTTGTTGATATCATAATACTTTAGACATAAACTGTAAATCTAAGCCTAAATGGACCAAGTCACAGCTAGGCTTCTTTGAGAAGTTTAGAAAGCAAGGCCATCTCACTGAAGCTCATGACACATTGGGAGGCACCATCTGAGCATATTTTAATCCATCGCAGTAGTGCATGCAGCTGCATTGGCAGTATATAGACACAGTACCAACAATACTTCTCATCATAGTCATACACGTAATCATTGTGTCCTGCTTCTCATGCCCAGCTGAGAGTGTTCCTCCAACTACTCTGCTACACATGATTAAGCATGATACATGATTAAGCATCATACACATGATCTTTCCTTTCAGAGTGAGATCCATTTGGGGTGCAAGATTTGCCAGAGTAAATATCTTAACCTGATTGGATCATTTGTGTACTAAAGCTGTTTATCTCTAAAGGAATTCTGAGATAAGTAGTTCAGATACAGATGTCAACACTGCAAGCATCTACACTGAGATTCATTAATACAAATACAGAATTTAAAATATCTGTGTAGAGAGTGAGAACTCACGGTCCTTATGGCAATTTTTTATCAGGCTCTGTGTCAAGGGGAAAGGCATTTGTTTTAGGAAAAGAGAAAATTTCTCTGTTTAGCTCTATTGAAACTTGAAGCATGGAAAGATATAGGTGATATGCGTGAAAACACTGGATTCTTTCTCAGGCAATAGAATATCTTCAACTTGATCTTAACAGGAGAGTACTGTATAAATCACTCTGCTTTGTATAGCATGAAAAGGCTTGACATTGAGAAGATCAAGTAATGGCAGTAACAAAATAAAATATTTGAAAATTGCAATTCTATCATACACACATAGTCACACATACAAATCTTGAAATGTTCAAACTGTAAGTTTTTTCTAGGAGAGAAAGGCATGTGTCCTTAAAAAAAACCCAAATGTTTCAGCCAATCAAGCAACACAAACCAAGATGAATGCATTAACAGATCAATCTAGGTGAGAACTTAAATTTTTAAAATAAACGTCAACTGAGGTGTCAGGTCTCAGAAATTATCTGTCTCCTGAAATATTATATAAAACTAATAAAGCTAAGAAATTTTAGAATTGATTTTCTCCTCCTGATAAGATAATAATAAAAATGGTCACCTTGAGAAAAAGAAAGGGCCAATAGCAGGGAGGAAATATGAAGTAAAGACAGTTGTAAATATTAAAGGCATGATTATGTAAGTAAATGTCAAGTGTTTGCTAAGTACAGTAGCCATTTGAATGCATAATGAAATTAAAGCTATTTAGATTTCCTCTAGGATTTTGTTTGTTTGTTTCTTTGTTTTCCATTTGTACTCTTTGGATTTGTTTTGTTTTGTTTGTTTCTGGCCATTTTATTTAAGTTATTGATAGTTACACTCTATCTAAATTCTACTGCAATACAGTTCATGGGTCTAGGTATGGAAGGTAATTTTCTTTCTGTATATGTAAACAATTTAAATAACTACTAGTGAAGATATCAAATCATTAAAACATTTCTTGCTTATATAAAGCGAGGAAATGAGCATAAATGAATCTGACAAAAAAAAATCATCGTGAGAGAATGAAGTTTCATAAAATTAAATTGAGTAGTTTCAAAGCAATAATGCAGTCAGAATAATTAAAATTACCTAAGTTATTAAATTAAGAACAAATGAATTAGTAACTTTAATTTTCCTTTATAAGCAGTGTCACTGATAGAAACAAACACAGGCAGCTGCAATATGGTGACTTTCTTATTTCTCAGTGAATACTGAGGGCTGATGATATAATTATTGCTGCTATCAAAGAAATCACCAAATATGAAAAATTTATATGACTACTGACTCTTTGGAAGAATGCTGAAAAAATGATTGCTCTCTCTGTGGGAAAGGGTATAATATCATTCACATGTTTAGATATCTTTTAGCATCCTAATTCAGTAACTTATACCAGGAAGGCATTTATACTGCCAATATCCTCAAAGACCCTTAATCATCTTTTGATTAATTTAATATGATGTAGAATGTAAAACTACCTTTTTCTTTTTTAATATCTGCTGGAAAATACAGGATGATGAGCTTTGAAAAACTAGTAAGTGCTAGCAGGTAATGCACGTTGCTGAAAAAGGGATTTTCAGACTTTTTCACAAACAGAAAGATTCATTATTGGAGTAGATATCTGCAGGCATATGTATGATTCTAGTAATGAAGTTATTAAAGATGCTCTTGGGAATACATTGAGAGATAAAGGGAGAAGAGGAAGACATATGAAAAGAGGGATGAGGAAGGAAAGAAAAAAATGGAAAGGGAAAAGGTTGACACTGGAGAATGTCAGGATGGACAGAGATGTGTCCCAGATGATCATCCAAGCTTGTGGCTCTCTCCCATGCATAAGTGGTAAGAAAGAAAGAATGACGCTAGTTCTTTTCTTGCCTTGTTTCTCTGTTAAGACAGCACAATTGTCACTGAAATACTTTTAAATTCCTTTGGCAAGTCTTAGGTGTGATGCTATGAGTTTTGACTGGAGTTCAGCAAGCAGATGCAAGTGTTGCACCTTCATTGGTTTCTAGGTGTCTGTTCCTATACTGTAGCATATTTAGCAAAACAGGGCTAATCTCTGTACAGATCCCTGAGGGACACCCCTTGTTTCTGATCTCCATTTGGACACTGAGACATTGACCACTACTTCCCCTCTGGATGTGAACTTGTCTGCTTAACAATCCACTCATCAAATCCAGCTCTCCCCAGTTCAGAGAGAAGGAGGTTTGTGGAGGATCATGTCAATGGCCTTATGGAAGTCCAGACAGATAACATCCCTAGCCCTTCCATCTGATTCAGCTAACAAGCTAAGTCTGAAAATTATTGTTCTGCCAGACACGTGCAGAGACACTGTGTCTGGACAGGTGAGAAATGCTCAAGTACTATAAAACACCAGGTAGACATTCCAGTTAAAAGTATTAGGTAAGTACCACTACTGTATGTCCAAATTAATTTCAGATTTTATGTAGCCACGTGAAGAAAAGATTCCACATTGTTTCAGGATTGAGGTACATTAAGGAAATATCAGATTTTTTTAAGTATCATTTTTTCATGAAGTGCATATAGATATACACACATACATATACAGAAATATTCATATGTATTTGTATACATATATATATATATATATAAGTTAAATTTGAATGTTTGAACCACATAACTTACTAAGATTCTCATTTACAATTAGACATTCTTGAATTATGCAAAAATAGTGTGTACAAGTCTCACTGGTGCATGCATAAGTCTCCTGAGTTTATCTTTCTCATCTATCATTGCTATAAAAACATTGTGAATAATCCAGCTAGAATTTATAATTGCTCATTCTTTCAAATGCTTTTTTGATACTTTCATGTAGTTAAACTCAATTCTGCTTCTACTCAGATATTTATCAGTTATTTCCATTTATGAAGCTAATTTCACAAGTTGGGAGACACTGCTGTGCAACGAATTCTCTATTAGCAAAATCATATTAAAACCAGAATGAATTCTGAGGCATGTTTCACTTTTAAATTGTGAAGAAACATTAAAAAGCACTTAAAAAACTCTGAAAAAGTCCTTTTCAATAATATTTTAAGGCATTCAAATGAAAAATGTGTATCCTCCCTTAATATACATGTTATACCTCACTGTATATATCTGTGTAAATCACTCTGTAATTGCACTGATTTAAGTAAAGAGATAAACAGTAAATAAACAGAAGCAACAAAATTAGAGGCTGTAATTTTTAAATTGGTCTATATTTTTTGTCCAGTATTGATTTTTTTTATGAAATTGTTTATAGACAATGTATGGTGTGTTTTGGAGAGACCAGAATGTCCACACTTGTGAATGCCTTCCTAGTATTTGATAAGAGCACAGAAGATTAAAAATATGCTTGTGATTTTCTCTTTTTTTAATAATAACATTTTGTTCAATTGGCTATAATACAGAATTGCAATATTATAGCTAGAGCTTCAGTTAAAAAACAACGAAGGCATTCAGCAAGATACTTGCTGATTCCAAAAGTTTCAAAATTTTACACACAAAGAGAATTCTGTTTCAAATCAAAGTATAGTGAGGATTTTTTTTAAACAGAAAATCTACTTAACAGAGATCAGCACCAGCTTAGAACATTATTGGCATCATTATTGAAAATACTATTTGGAATCAATAATATGTAGGCACACATATAAGTCCTGTTGTATTTATTGCAAGCCCTGCTTTGAACAATGGGTTTAATCCTGTACTAGGATATCTTTTGAAATGAGGCCCTAAGTGAGTAGTTGCAAAAACACAAAAATCCTTCAGCAGAGACACCCCTAGAGCATGCTATTGTGCTGAATGCACGTAACTCTGAAGGTATGCTGGACCACGGCATCAAGTTCTTGAAACACAGCACAGAATGAAAGAGACTTGCAAAGCAGTTGTTTGGTTTTATCAATTATTGAGCCTTATTTTAAGCCAGACAGCACTTGGCAATTCTTATGAAAACAACCTAGAATTGCATGATGGATTTTCTTTCCACCAACTAGAATTCCAAAATGCATAGACTTCACCTGAATTATGAAAAAAATTAGTTTGTCCTCTAGGCTTATTGCTAACTTTCAACAGGTTTGTTTAAGCTATGTTCATTTAATATTTTTATGTTATGTAGCAGCTTGAATTATGAAAAAATTTGTTTGTTCTCTAGGCTTATTGCTAACTTTCAACAGGTTTGTTTAAGCTATATTTATTTAATTTTTTTATGTTAAGTAGCAGCCTGCTTTTTGTTTGGTTGTTTTTTGTCATTTTTTTGGTTTGTTTTGTTTAGTTTGGTTGGGTTGGGTTTGGTTTGGGTTTTTTTGTGCCTAGTAGACCCTTAAGGTTTAATAAACTTTTCCATGAAAAGATTAAATTTAATTATAATCTGTTTGCATGTTCAGTCTGAGTGCATTTGTCAATATGAAGAGTACATTCATAGTCTTCTTTACTCACATTATTTATAAGCCTTATTCTTCCCTTTCTTCTTTCATTTTTTCCCTTTATTTCCTTTTTTCTTTCTTTTTTTTCCTAATCTCCTAAGAAGAATGCATTCCTATATCCCCTTCTTGTTTGTCTTAAACCTCCACTGCACACAGTGCATAGTTATTCTCTTTTCCTCTGAAGATGTAAAATTGACTTATTTGGTCTAACCTGGCCTGTGCCAGAATTCTGCATCATAATGGTCAACTTTTTCAAGTTTTAATGTAATACAATGCATTCAGTTCTAGAGAGAAAGGAACAGAATAATGTGCAGCACGTCAACAGCAAAAAAATATGCTCTTTGTTCATTTGTCTAACACATAAAAAAAAGAAATGAGCTCCATAAATCTGATATAAAAGTCAATATAAAAACTTAAGGTCAAGATGAGAGATCCTAACACTATATGAGAATGTTGTTTTAATGATTTCTTATCTTCACTGGTAGTCATTTAAGATGTTTACACATACAGAAAAAAAATTACCTTCCAAATCCACGCCCATGCACAGCATTGCAGTAGAATTCAGATGGAATGTAACTGTCAATAACTTGCATAAAATGGGCATAAACAAACCACAATTTAAAAAAAAATAAACAAAATCCAAAAAGGACAAAGAAAAAAAGGCACATTATTTAGCATATCTAAATAGCATTTAATCAATTGTGCAATCATTTCATGAAGAAGGAAATAAAATAGGAATACATACTAACATTATCAGCTTTCAACAAGTGCAATTTTTAGCAGTACAATTGTTTTATGCACTTGAACAAGTAAGACAAACTGTTTCATAGTGATGTGTCCTATGTGTGTTGTATTTATGATCTATTTTCCATCCCAGAATCTGTTTTTTTTTTCTTCTAGTGTTTTACATTATTTTGTTTTTCTGTAGGTTTCAAGAGTGCTAAATTAATCTTGAAAATACAAGGCAGTAAAATGGGTTTTGATGAACATCCTTCACAACCTCTTGGATCAGCTCAGAATATCAATATGCTCTAAATATCAGCACTGTTAACTTAATTCATATATCTAAGAGAAATAAGGGAGGAAAAGGATTCACTTGAAAAATTGTACTGGCAATGCACATGCAATTGCTTACCTTCTCACAGTCAAGATGGTGCTTTTTCCTGTATTTTCTCCACACCATGGAGTGTGTGATACACGTGGGCATTGGCAAACACGCTTACAAACAGTTCAGCTGCATGACAATTAAATCTGTGTCAACAATTTTTGAGAGTTTTGAATTTTAATGTGCCATTACACATTCAATCTCTCCCCTCCCTTTTTTGCAAGATTACCAGGACAAATTCTGAGATGTTTTTTCAAGAGAGAAGTGAGTTGTTGAGAAAAACATTACTCACAATTGGGAAACTGCTGAACTGTTTTGAATGTGCAGAATAAGTGAAGCCCTTTAGAAAAGGGAAAAATGGATCTGCATATCATGTGAGCTGTGTAACAAATGATGAAAATCTGAGAAGGTGCAGCATGTACCTGGGCAATACAGAATACAAGATGAACCATGCTAAAAAATCTAGACATTTCATATTTTGAATATTTCTTAATTTTCCTCTCTTTTAGAATTTTTGTTTGAATCAGGAAGTTTTTCTACTATTTTCCAACAGTAGAAAGTACAGCTCGAATTAGCTCAGATTTTATAATTTTATGTCCATGGATTATATTTTGATTGTTTTTCTTCATGGTTTATGAATTTTGTAGTTAATTTAAAAATTCTCTAGACATTTATAGTCACTTCAAAGATGTTTAATGTTAGTCAAATCACACTGGGACATATGTGTTTTGATATACACATATGAAATCATATAGAAAGATTGACTCCACTTATCTAAGTTTTAAGGTTAGACTGAGTGGACCAGGGGCTAATCCTGAGATGGGGCTTTAGGATTACCATAGTCTCCTTGGCTGGAACTTGCAGGATGGGCTAGGTTAGCGCACAGCTGTCCATATATGAGCTGATGGTGACATACAAAGACCTCTCACATTGTACACAGTTCCTACTGTTTTGCTTGTTTATTTGTTTCTTATTTCAAGCAAATGCAGAAAATGCACCACTTGCAAAATATTTATCTCAATGGAAACAACTGACTCTCAGCTTTACTACAATACACTGGATACACCAAAACAAAAACAAACAAACAAACAGTTTTTGAAGTCCAACCTGCCAGATTTTATGTAAACATTCTTGATGCAAATGATCTTTTCATCACCATCACAGAAAGCTGAAGACAAAGAAGGAATATTGGTCATGTAGGTAATTCTTCTGAAGATCTATTTATGCATATGCAATGACAATGTTTGATCACAAGAAAATAGATAGGAATGAGTCAATGATTTTTGTAGGAAATAAAATTTATTGTTGCATAGACATAGCTGTTCCACTAAAGTAAGGAAGGGAACACATATTTTCGTGTGAGGCTTTCAATTCTCATCACATAAGCAGTAAATAAAAATGTCTTCTATTTTCTGCTCTGTAAGGTTGTTGCTAGAAATGACAGACTTGCAACTTCCTCTCTTTTGTCTGTCTCCTCTACCACTACATTAGTCTGGGTGAGTGGGTAGACTGCAAACTGCAAAACTTCAGACTGATCTTTCCTTTCTAGCAAATACAAATTTCATTAATTGCTGTATTTCAGATCCTTATTCTTGCTACATTGCTGGTATGATTTCAGCAAAGACAGACTTATATTATGTCTATGTAAGATCAAAACAAAGTACTTAATTACAAAATATTTCAAACTATTTTAACACTTCAGTTCCTATTTATTTCAACTTTCAATGTGTATTCAGAGGTATTATGCACCAGACAGGACAAAGAAATTTATTCAAGGTAACTACAAAAAAAAAAGTAATTAGTAGTACTCTGTTTTTGTTACGAACATTGTAAAATTGGAGGACATTTAGACTTTATAAATATTTATATTTTTTTATTTCAGTGCCTTTACAGAAGTAATAATGAAAAGACATAAAGAAAGTGAATTTTCTTGAAAATTCTATTGAAAATAAAAGATGGATATTTTAGTCATGAAATTGAAAAACTTTCCCCTTGGAAAATCTGGAATTACTCTGAGTTTGCAGTTTTATTTTCCAGCTGAATAAAATGCAAATATGAGATTTTTGTTTCAGTTTACTCAGGATATGTTTCTTTCTCTTTATTCTTTTCTATATAGTTTTTATATAATCATAGAATAGCTGAAGTTCAAAGGGACCTCTTTAGCTCACGTAGTACAGCTCCTTTCTCAAGCAGAACCAGCTAATGGAGGTTGCCAAGAGCTGAATGTCTCATTCGTGCAGACTTCAAAAATTCTTCTGGAAAATCTATTCCAACTTTTGGTCACCCTCAAATAAAAAAAAAAAAAAAAAAATTGTTTTAAATGGTGGCCTGTGTCTCAGTTTGAGCCCATTTCCTCTTGCTCTATCATTAGACTCCACTGGATAAAGTCTGGACACATATTTGTTAGTCCCTGCAGGAAGGTCATTATACATATTTACAGGATTCCCTCTGAACCATCTTCTCTCAGTTAAACAATCACAGATGTCTCAGCCTTTTCTTGTATGAGAGATGCTCCCTTCATGGCCCTTGGCTGGACTTAGTGCAATACATCCATGAATGGTTTGCTGTACACTTGCATCATACCATAGAATCATAGAAACAGAGAATGGCTTGGGTTTGAAGGGACCTTAAAGATTATACAATCCCAGCCCTGGGCAAAGTGATCTTCCACTAGACCAGGTTGCTCAGAGCTCCATCCAGCCTGGCCTTGAACATCTCCAGCAATGGACCATCCACAGCTTCTCTGGGAAACCTGTTCCAGTGCCTCACCACCTTCACAGTAAAAAATATCTTTGTGATATCTAACCTAAACATAGTCTCAGTTTGAACACCCTGACAAAATACTTTAATCATATTTTGTTTCATTCTGTTGTTTCATTCTGTAGTTTTAAATACTTTTTGTTGTCTTAGCTAGGTTTTCATGTTACTAAATTCCATTAATTTATAATACAGTTTTTAAAAGAATATCCAGAAAGTAGGATATATTTTTAATGCTAACATACAAAAGACAAAGGTCTTCATTTTACCTTTTTGATGAAGACTGCTAAAATAATTGCTTGAATAAAAAAGTCCTTACTGACACAAGAGGTATAAAAATATTAGTGAAATTATATTGAGTTTGAGCTTTTTGAATAATGAAGAGAATTAAAATTTTGTAAAATTCTCAAAAGTCAGAGTGTTTGCATGCTTTTGGGGCATTGGAAGAAGGTTTATTTTTCTAGAAAAACAAAATTATGTTACTTGACTTTGTTCTTTCTGTTAATAAAACTTAGCAGTAATATAGAACTATTCTGACTGCAGACATGGTCCCTTTATTATTTTCTTTCATACACATATGAAAAGAACTAGTTTGTGAACGTATTAATTAGGTTTCTACTTGACCCTAAGCTAGATACCTACATTTATCCTAGAAGATGGCAAAAATAGTCACAGCAGGGGAACTTAGCTCAAATGCTAGTAGCTGAAGGGCTTTGCTTCCTGTTATACGACAGAGGCTTTAAGGGTTTATTAGATAAAAGTAGCAAGACCATGCTGTTAACAGTATGAGCAAGCAGCTGACAAATGAACAAATTACAGGCATTCCTGCATTTAGATTTTATATGTTTTCCTTTTTATTTTTTTTCTTTTGAATCTCTCCTTTCTCTTGCTGTTTCTGAACAAACAATCTCAGTAGAAACATCTCAGAGTGTTGAAATATTTCTTTCTCTTGTCAAAGATATTTTTTTTTCTGAAAAAAATAAACTGAATCTTCTTTTTCTAGGAGTTGAGGGGGGGGACGACTCTGCTTTTTAAATAGAAGACTTCTTCCATTTTTGTTTTAGACATTTGAAGTCAGTGTAACTTCTGTAAGTGAGGAATATTTCTCAATGTATGAACACCTGCCAACTGTGTGTATGGCATTTCTATGCAGAAAGAGATTTGTCAACGGAACCAGAGCATGGTCAGTGGACAGTCAAGAAAGTAGACTGTTTTGATGGATTTAGTTTGTTAAAAATAGTCATCATCTGACAAGTTAGCATTTTAGGATGCAAGTTTATGCCACAAAAACAAATAAAAGTAACTAAAAAAAGATGATAGAGGTAGAAATGGCTGTTACAAGAAAATATTCTTATGACAAATATTTGAAAATGATCAATATTTAGTTAATAAAATTACTACGCACATGCAGTACAGATCAGTAATTATAATCAATGTATGTAACAGCAAAACAGCACAAATTTGCTTTTAATTTAAGATACTTATCTCTAAGTTAGTCTAACCATATTGAATTTTGCTTAACATTGAAATTAACCATAGTTTTTCTTTTAACAAAGGATCATAGATTCATTAATTAGATAAAAATACTAATTGAACAATTCACTGAGCAAATTAAATTAGGCTATTTTTGCAAATAACCTAATGGTAATTTTATCAGTATTGCTAAGAAAGATACTTGGTGGCAAGAAAAATATGAACTTGCATCAACATAGTTAAACAGCAGTTGTCAAATAAGTGTGCAAATATTGTGAACGAAGTTTCAGTGTCATATCTGGGTTTTTTTCAGTCTGGCCTCTCTTGTGACTAGACCTTCTGTTAATTAAAATCCCAATTCAGTTTTCTCTATTGTGCATTTTCTATATAGCTAAAACTAATCAGGCTAAGGTCAGTTTCTTAATGGCTTCTAAAAATGAGGTTGAATGAACACTATATTTCATAATCTTAGTTTGCAAAAACTCCTCATTAGCAAAGATCTTCCCGAGCTAATTTGTTATGGGTTGTTCTCTTTGGTAATTATCTTAACATCTATATACCTTTAGACCTCTTTAACTGAATACTCCCTAGCACTTATGCAGATGTGTAACACTTGACTTTTCCTTTGATTTAGTGAATCTTAGAGTAATAGAATTATTGCAATTTCTTTTTAATATCAACTTGGAAAATTTGATTAGCTCTTCATAAATATTTGTAGTAGTTAGTATTTTCTTCAGCTTTCTTCTGACAGCATCATCTCTACTGGTTTTTCATCATGACAGAGAATATTTCCATGATTACTGCCTCTTGCTAACTGATTTATTTTACTTGGTTATATCAAAGGATACAATGTTATTATCTTCATTGTTATTTTCCCCTCTGTTTTGAATTTGATTTCTTCTCATCCTGTTTCTATTTATTTAGGTGTAAAGGTATGTAGATATATTCAGTATCTATCATCAAAGACTTTTTTTTTTTTTTTCAGTTAATATTTAGTTTTTCCCTATATCCTGATCTCCATTGTTTGTTCATGGACCCAAATAACTGCTATCCAGTATCTAGGTTCCAAACTGAGAGACACTAGAGGATCCAAAAGTAAATGAAAATAAAAATTAAATCAAACCCAAAACTGTAGGGTTTTGTTGGGTTTTTTTTGGTTTTTTTTTTTTTTCTTTTGTAATGTGAGATCAGGACAGGAACACTGTAGGTGCTGTAGAATAATTCAAAATATAAATATCAAGGTATAACAGAATGCACTATGGCTAAGCAGCTAAGAAATTATTTTGTCAGTTTCATAAGAAATAAATATTTTAGAATTAAACTATTTTATTTAAAGTATTTATATTCATAGTTTTTGCTACAGAAATTATTTCTTTATTTAGGAAAACATTTTTAAGACAAAGGCAGTAAACAGCAGCCAGGGAGACATTTTTGTTAGAGTTTTATGAGAATGAAGACGGGACAAGGGGGCAGAACAGACTTGCAGATCTTTAAGGACATCTTCCAGAAAGCACAAGAGTTGGCAATCCCCAGAATGTAGAGATCTTCTAGAATCTAGATCTAGATCTAGAGGAGAGGAAGACAAGAGATTGGCATGGCTGAGTAGGGAATTTCTGGCTACACTAAAGGGAAAGAAACTAGCGTGCAGGCAGTCGAAATGACAAATATCTGTGTAGCCTCTGTGCTACACAGGAGTTCTGGGTAATGGACAAAGACTTGTCTTAGATTTGCTCCCTCAAGTATTCCACCAACACAACTCTTAGCCATGTTCTCAGTGTTAACGCTACCCATACCTTCTCCACCCATGAAAACACCAGCTAAAAGTTTCCATCATCATTTGAGGTTTGGGCAGACATCAGACGCTGAAATTTCCAGCTGGTGTACATAAATACAGCTGAGAACAAGGTACTATAGTAAGTGGGTTAAAAAATTGAAATGGTGTTCTTTCTCAGCAATATATAGATAGAAATCTATTTTTTTAATATTCTTCTTGAATAATTTCAAGTACAGTCTTTTTAGCAGATAAATTAAAGAATCTGATGACAGTTTTTTGTTGTTTTGTTTTGGGGTTTTTTTCCAATTTGGTTATTTGAAAATAAGCAAGTGTTTTTCAGAAGCTTCTCATTTTACTGTGGAGCACTTGCTTCTTGTCCCTAGTTATATCTTATCATGCTGGTAGAAAAGAAAACAAAAATTAAAAAATCAATGCCAAAAAATGATTAAATATTACTAGAAGTGAGGCATTCAGTTTCATCAAAAATTAGCTGTATTGATATTCTCAAGCTGTTAATTCTAGCTTCAAAGACAATTTTTTTTTTGGTGGTATTTCTCTTGGCTAGATTTCAAACTCTTTAAACTTTAGGGTAGAAAAAAATCACCTACATGTGTCGACATGCAAGTTGAAATTACTTCATAAGGACAGCCACAAAAGTGGTTCAATTTCTTTGTTCTTCTGGTGGGGTAAAGAAATTATAAGAAGAGACTAATACTCCTTTCTCAGGGAGTGAGATCAATTTCCCTTCCTGGCAGTTTCTAAATTGTGTTTGCCAATTGTGACTGAAATTATGGAGACAGATGATTGCTGGTCTCAACCTTTCATTATTCCAAGGCCACTGAGTGAAGTTGTGCACTGCGTTTAGGCTTTCCTGCTTCGTTTCAATTTACAGGATCTCAAGTTTCATTTCTCAAAGACTGGAAGGGAGAAAAGGATTGCTGAAATCTTTTGTACACACATGGTAAGCACACTAGAGATCTTGGTTTTCTCTTATATCTTCTCTTTTCTTCTGTTTATTTTAAAACCACAATAATCAATGTTCTTATGGAAGGTACAATCAGAAGGAACATCCATCCTTTTCATAGACTAAAACTTGCTATTTCATTGTCTTTACTAAATGATTTATGCAAAGTATGTGTGCTATTAGCTGTAAGAGACTGGACCTAAGTTCTATTACTTCTATTTGTACTTCCTTTTTAGTGATATCAGTTTAAATTTTAAAAAGTTCTCAGAAAATTATTTTTTCTCTAATTGAACATTGAATTTTAAATTTAGATTTCTATTCTATAAATTATCTTATTAAGATTAACATTCTCTCCTATAAAGTTCCTTATAAAGAACTGTTATGTAGTCCTGGACAGACAGCCAGAACAAATCTCAAACTATTAAGCCCCACATCACATTTAAAAAACTATTTTTTTTGTAGTGTTTCCCCTTTAAAATGAAATGTAGAAAAGCTGTAATGACATTAAAAAATACATCCATAACCAAATAAGCCAAACACAGTCAACACGAGGCAATTTCTGCCATTCCTGGGGAAAAAAAGGATTTTTAAAATTCTTTTTTAGCAATAGAAATATACAATAAGGTCATTATTCTAAGGGAGCTAGAAATTTTCACTTGTTTTACTCTTTGTAAGCAGTATACACTTCAGTTTTAATTTGCACAGAAAAGCTTTAGGGGCCTCCCAAGTATGGAAAGATTAAGTCACTCTTCCACTTTCTAAATGAGACTCATCACTATTTAATCAAATAGGGAGGAAGAGCTGCCCAAGCTAAATGGGAAATCTATGATGATGTATTTCGGTCATCTCATTCAAATTTTTTGCCAGGAAGACAGCAGAGTGGGCCTATTATAGGTATTGCTCTAAAACACTACAAATTAATTCACAGAAAACTAGTTCAATGTATGCCCAGAAGTATTCAAGTATTGATTTTTTTACTAAATATTTTCTTTAAATAGCAAATAAATTTTATTTTTAAATATAGTATTTTTAATTAGTTGTTTAACTGCCACTGCGTACCCGAGACCTTAAAACAAATGAGAAGTTATTATGTTGATGGAGAAATATGTAATTGTCCAAGAAAAAAATACCATAAGAATGCATGCAGATATTATATAAAGTTAGTTTGTTTGCAAACTATTGTTAGTATTCTTTAAATTTAAATAATCAGTTCCAAAAATCAAAATGGATAAAAAAGCCGCTTCACAGAGTTAGACTTGAGTGCATTGACTTAAATCCTAGCTCATCAAAACAAGAAGACAACTTTATCCATATACAGCTCTATAAGGAAGCCCATCAGAGAGGGACAAATGGCCAAATCTACTCTGCAGTGGGGATTTGAAAAGCTTGGCTTGCTGCTAGCAGCAGGAGCAATAGTGCTTGGGATATTAGCTAGTGCTGAGAAAGAAAGGCATGGAGAAAGACAGTAAAAACTGCCAATCTTCTGGTACTTACCCCACTTTTTTTATTTTTTTTTTTTTTCTTTGTTGAATTTTAGATTCCTCATCCCTATGGCAAACTTGATTATACTCCTCCTTCCTTGGGAAACCTACTGATATGTGTAGAGTAAAATATAACTTTTTTTTTTTTTTCCTTGTCTTGTTTGGTATTTTTGTGTGATTTTTGTTTTGTTCATTGGCTCTTTTTTTGTTTGTTTGTTTTGTTTTATTTTTTTCCTTGCCTTTTTTTTTTTTCTTTGTCACTGCTGAGAAGCCTTGTTCTTGCTCTCTTGCAGAGAATTTGCCTGGTGCAGAGATGAGACAATCTGTCTTATGGCTAACAGTCCCAAAAGAACATGGTGGTTCTAGAAAATAATGAGCATGAAGGAAGAAGAATATAAACAATCCTGCTCCCTGCAAATGTGTCCTGACTCATCCCTTTGTGGGACAGCCAGTGAACAAAGCAGAGCACCAATGAGACATAAGGAAGTCTTTGAGATTTGTGTCTTTCACGTGTTTTTCAGGAGATATTTTTCTCAGTTAAAAATGAGGGGTAGCTTTTGCTCATCTGAGGACAAAATATTACGGAAAATAAATGCAACAAGAGACTAGTGAGATATATTTGGGGCCATGAAAATAAAAGTTAAGTGAATATTATTTGCTTGTCATTGCTGGGAATGCATTTTCTAGATATTTACAAGTTTATTTACAAGTTCAGCATTTTGAATCAAGATGACTGTACTCACAATACAAATATTGATCATCTTCATTTTTTAAAAAGAGAATTTCATATACCTTATTAAATAAATGTGTCTCTCTCACAAAGACAAGTTTAAAACAAAAATTTATTCATTTGGCATTTCCCAGGTTGTGTGTTATTTATGTGTTTTACAGTTTATACTTCCAATCATAAAATTCTACTAAAATAAAAATGAAAAGGTATAAATACCCATTTGCACCAGTTATATATTTAGTTGATTTGGCAATATCGAAATGGCAATTTTAATACTCTTATATTTATATAAACTTAAAGGTGTTCTCATGCTGCCAGGGCCATGTAACAAGTCCAGAGTTGGTATAAAGGAATTGGCCTGGTAGATATACTCCACCTTAATAATTGTTGGTATCTTCTTTTAGAGGGAGAGAAATAAGTGTATCCTGAAGTTAAGTAGGATGATGACAAATCATAATGGAAGAAAATATGTCCCTTTTGTATTGATTTTAATATACTTTATGTTACTGTCTGGTTAGTTAATTTGAAATCCTCAAATGGATATTAAATACTAGTGAACTTTACTTAAAATTTATTCATTCATTTTCATGATGCACACGATGTATGTGAAAATATAGGGTTCCTCCTGAGGACTTTTATTATCAAATGGAATTAGATCTGAAATGTGCATTTGAAAAATTTCAGTTTATGGCATGAAGTAGTTTTTAAGGTGTACTTGCACACAGACAGGCTTTATGGAAGCTTTAGGAACAATAGCTGTCTTTTTCCTCACACAGTCATCCAATTCAATCCAATCAGATATGCTCCTGTTGTAACACAAAACAGATACTTTATTCAATCATCCTCTTGCTTCTGATACCTTATTCTTGCTTTACCTCAAGACTCTTCTACCTTTCTTCCTTCCTATAATCTTGTGCAACTTGTATTAGGATGAAGTTGCAGTCAGCTTAAAGAATAGTTTCACCTGGGTTGTTTTCAGTCAGTGCTTTTAAATGCATTTTTTTGAAGATGTGAAATAACCAAAGATTAATCCCAAAGGAAACTTGTCATCCGTAGCTCTGGTTTGAGTTAGAGCTGAACAGAAATTCATGGGATAATCAGCTGCCACATCTTCAGCACTGCTTCTGCTTTTTAGAGTTTAGTTTTGGCCCTTTCAATAGCTCCCTTAGAAATTTATGCTGTGGTCAGCTAAAAGAACCAAATCAATCAATAAAATAAACAAACTGCCACAACTTTCATCACCTGGCTATTTTATTTAAAAATATTATCCCCAGAAGACATCTACCTTTGTGAAATTGTTTTCCTAGTTTCACAAATAATGTTTGCCTGGGTCTTTTTGGTGTTCTTTTTGGTTGGTTTGTTGGTTTTTTGTTGTTGTTTTTTCTTTTTAATAAGACGGTGGCTATGAAATTTTCTGTGGTGAAATTTTTTGCATCATTAAAATGAAAATTAATATTTCTTCAGAAAAAGTTTCATGAACCCTGGCAATTTTCAGAATTAAGAGAAACAAATATGTAGGCTTTGAGGAATTTTACTGGAAGAAATCTAACCATCTTATATACCTCCAGGGTTAGGCAGTAGGTGAACTCAATTTTCCTTGGTTGTATTATGGATTAAGTTCTTACAGTGATATATATAATTGTACATAATTACTTAACCCCAAAATGGTTATACAAGCCACAAAATCATTGATGCTCTGTGGATTTACCCTTAAGACCTCAGAACAAGAATAAATGATAATGTGATATAATATTTTTTCCAGAGACTTTTCCTTCAAGTGTGACTTTTATTACCACACTAAGCAAACTTTGAAGTAATTTCCATTCTGTCTCTTCCATCTATTTTTTAATTGCAAAATAAAATTCAATTTTATGGCAGCTATGTTACATTTAGTCTTTATATTTGCTTGCTTTTTAAAAGCTAATAACAAAACCAGTATTTTAGTCTTAATGCTTGGTAACCTTAGATACACACATACCTCTGTACTTGAAATATCTGAGAGGATTTTGTTCCGTTAAAATTATATATGAACAATAAACAGTTATGTTCAGTAATATTAGACAATGCAAAGTTTTAAAAAAATCCAAAGAGTTTTAGGGCACAATTAATTTTCAGGATTCAAGATGATGAACATGCCCATTTTAGGAACTGTGAGGTATCCCATACAGTCTCCAGATGCACTCCAGATTGTGTGTCTTGGAGGTCCCTTTTCATACCTACGAGTCCTCCCTGTATATTTACACTCAAAGTAAGATAATGCAGTCTAACTCTGAACTAGATACAAGAATTTCTCAGTTATTCTAATTCATAACTAGATAGGTTATTGGGGTACCTCATTGGGATGGTGAGCCTACTCGTGCTCAGCCTGAAGATCACTGTACCTTTGATATCTGTTTCCTGCAATAACCAATGAACAATTGCTTTGTACTTGAAGATTGAGCATATTCTACTTGCTTATATCTCTTTGTGCTTGGCTAAAGATGTTCCAATTAAGCAAAGAATGGTCTGTAACAAAACACATGATGCCTTCTCAGAAACCACAGGATATTCATTTTGGCTTTAATCTACCTCTGTAAATGGGTACAGCTATCTCATGAGTCCTGCAGTGCCTGCCAGTGCTCTGTGGGTGTCCCAGATTACATAATAAAATATCAGTAACAATCACTAAAGTATCTACATTTTAAGAATAAAATCCTATCTTAAATTCTGTATCTGGGCTACTAATTCTGATATACTTTTGTCTTTGAATAAAAAAATTATCACTAGTGATAACTGACCTCCTCTTAAAGGGAGTTATATAAAAGAGAGAAGAAGAATGACCTTTTACATCATTATCTGATTAATTAATTTTCAATGTGGGCGTGTTTATGAAGTCACCTGAAGAAGTCTAGCTCAGGCTTAGACATCTAGGAATTGACTATACAGTAATGCTTTGCAAAACCATTATTATTCCATATCCATAATTTTGTCATTTTAATTTTAAATATAACATTATAGTAAAAGTAATAAACATTAAAATGAAGAAATATGTTGTGTGGCTTTTCTCCCTTAAAAACCAGAAAATTCTTTTAATAATTTAACAAATGCACCTATAACTTGCCAATAAACAAAAAAACACAAAGAAAAGTCTTTAGAACCTTATGGTAGGAATATTAAGTTTTCTCATGTACAAAAATCACAAATTATTTCTCATGTGTCCCTGCCATGCCAAGGGTATTGAATGATCTTTACAGTTGCTTCTAACCTAGATCATTCTGATTCTATTATTCCTTTCAGCAAATGAATTCCTCCAGCTCTGAATTTGTTTTAGTAGTATCTCTGTAAGAGTTTCAGATCTCATTAGAAATCAGTAGACTCTTGAGGTGCTAGCATCTCACAAACACTATAAACAATGCCTTTTCAACCTTGATTGAAGTTTTTGTATTCCCTGATTAATGTTTGTGCACTGAGATAAATTAAGAATGTGAAAGGAAGAAAAACATTTGAATACATGGCCTCAATAAACAAGTTATTTCTTTTATAAACAAGTTATTTCAAAATGCTTTGCAACAATGCGTAAAATTTCTTTTCTTTCTTCTTTTCAGTTAAAATAGGTAAATCTCCAAACAAACCTTGCTGATAGATAAGACAACATGAAATGAAGGTTGACTTTTAATTAATAATATTTTGTACTAAAATTTATACACGTCATTGACGTATGCTAGCATAGAACTTTGCCTCCAAAAGCTGGTACAAGTTTTAAAATTTTAGCAAGGAATCCTGAATATTTTTCTGCCATTCATAATGTTGGTCTTGGCCCATTGAATGAGATCATCTTGGATCAAACTTTTAGCCTCTTTGCCAGACAGAAAACATGACAGAGGAACTGGACATTAAATAATGAAGACAAATTCTGCAATGGTCCTACTATGTTATAGCTGTAAGAAAATTTCAACACATTACCAGATGGCCTCCAGAGAAAAGATCTTCAGCTTAAAAGATAATCACATTTATATACCTAGCCAGAGTATAATATTTATTGTAACAGTAGATATGGTTGTGTTTGGATTTTGTTTTTGTGGGGTTTTTTTGTTGTTTTGGTTTTGGGTGGTGTTGTTGTGGTTTTTTGGGGTCGTCCCCCCCCCCCCCAAGCATTACAAAAAAGTGCTGATGGCTTCATTGAATGTTGAAAAACATGTGTTGTGTTTGTGTTGCTGTGCCCTCAGGTAGTGCGAAAGGACATGCAAGCCCAGCTGCACAGCCTGAAGCTGCCCTCTGGCATGAGCTGTTACAATTGTGACCTCTGTATGACAGGCAATCCCACAGGCAAAAAAGGTTAGTGGAAGCAAGAGAGGGAGGGGCAGTTAGAGTTAATGTTAGAGATTATTTTAAAACGTCTGTTTAAGCTTCTAACCAGACCATATCCTGGAAAAGATGTGAGCTAGTTAAGACCTAGGTGAGTGTAAAAGGTTTTTATACTGACTGCCAAGGTAACGTGCTGGTAAATTAATCGGGAAGAATGACAGCTCAGAAATGGAAAGGTGTGTTGCAGTTGTCAAGAAGACAAATGTAGGTTTCATTACTATACAGCTAAGGGTGCATGGGCTTTAAACAAAGAGAGAGGAATTCTAAATCGTAGTTAAAAAATCCAACAACTTCAGGCTTTTCCCTGGGCAGAATATTTTGGACATAAGAAGACTTCAAGGTAAAAAAAGTACATGAGCAGATAAAAATATTTCTTGAATTCTCTAAAAGTATAGGCTTCTGCTACAACATCATAAAACACTGGGAAAAAATTATTCCTGTTTTTTCAATTACCTATAAATATAGTTAATTTTGTTAGAAATTATCTAACACCTCATACCCAGTGCTTCTTCTAATTCATCAAATATATTTCTTACCTGGTTCATCTGCTCACCCTTTCCCTTTGGACAGCATAGGAGTTGTGCTTGCTAGGTAAACAAAAAGATCTGAGAATTTATATTGAACTTATGTCAACTATCATATTTATACATTGAATATCATAGGAGATGACTGACAGGAATGATTCTGTATCATCCTTTGCTATGTCACCAAGAAAAAGAGAAAAGCAATTGTGTAGTAAATCTGAAGCTCCCCCTGTGCAAAATTGGATGGATGGTAGATGGTGACAACAGCTTTCAACAGGTCTCACAAAACTAATACAGACATTTGGAGGCAGAACGCTGCCTAGGATACACTGCCATTCTTTCAGTGCAGTATGTTGACCCCTGACATTTAGACAAGTCGAGGTTTTGCCCTTTCAGTGTAATGCATGTTTACAGTATCTTTGAAAATTAACTACCCTTAATAGTATCAAACATTTCCTCTGAAATTTAAATTATGATTCAAATTTTTATGACTTATAGCCAGTAATTTAACACACTTATTCTTATTGACCATAAATATTAAATTAATTTTATATACCTACTTTCTTTTTTTCCATTTCTCACTCCTTTTCCTCGCATTTTGCTTTATGGTTTTGTGGGGATTTCTTTCTGTAGAATTTCAGTCTCTGAAGTGCCATATGCAATAAACTTTAAATAGAAAACTCATGTAGAATGCCCCAATTTAGAAAAACTAAATAAAAATTTAGAGTTATAAATTAAATATCACATTCTTACTGCCTATTTTAAAAAAACACAGATGGTCTCATTCTGTGTTTCTTTGCAGTTATAAAATGAATAAATGTAATTTGAACATTCACTTTTTCATAAATTTTAGCATAGAAAAGAAGCTTGTTCATGTAATTTAAATACAGAAGTCATTAAATGTCTAAACCCCACAGTTTATTTCCCATTATTCTATTTTTTATGAAAAATAGTGGAAATATATAGAACCAATCTTAGTACTTATTGATTGTTCTTCCATTGTCTCATGTATGGATACTTGCCCAAATTTTTACATGTTTCAGGAAAACACTATGCTACATTTATGATTCATAATCTTGGTTTGTATGGGCTAATTTAGGAGTTCAAATTAGCCTAAATCAGCAGATTTAGGACCTAAATTTAATCCAACATATTACAGCATTAATGAAAAGACAGACACCTTTAGACAGTGATTCAGAAGTGTTAAGCATTACTTCAGCTCTGTATTACCCTTCAGTTATCAATGATTGCATTCATAGCTTAGCACCCATTTTCTACTTCCTACTTCCTAGTTCAGGAATTTCAGGTAATGTAAATTCAGAAATATTAGTGCTATAGTTTACAGTCATTGTGAATCAATGCATCTGGGCTTATTTTTTATGGAAATGAAAAAATCACAGGGAAGTGGAATGCTTAGTTCTTGCTTAATATGGAGCTGTGGGCTGCTCTATTCCTGAAACTAAGAGGTTTCCAAACCATATTTAAATACATTTATTTATAGGTTAATTGCTTGGGCTTTGAATACTTCTAAATTTAGTCATAAATATTCATAAAAAAATGGAACTATGATTGTCAGACATATCATAATTATATATATATATATATGCAATAGCTACAAAATTTTAAGCTGGAAACATATCTTGGTCTACCTTAAATAATAAGTTTTCTAGGATAGTGACAATTGATCAGTACTGTTATGATATTTACAGAAACATTGAACTGTAAGTAATATTTTAGGGGAAGAATCAGACAATACATACATATATATATATATACATATATATATACACTGAGAGGTCTAAGGCCTAAATTATTGCTTCCCAGAGGAAAGCGTGATATATAAGGGTGTTTTTTGGTGATCTCTCTGTCCTTTTCTGTTAGAATGCTACAAAACTGAAAAAGACTTGATGTTTAGTTTGAACAGGAAAGATCACTGGATTCTCAAGAAAGTACTGCTGAAGGAAGAAGAGTCCTGGACTTCTAACAAGAAACAAAGAGTTTGTACACTTAGGACAATTAAGGAGGATTCTCAATGCTTGGTTATGACTTGTTGAGTTAGTTCCAGTTAAAAAGCTTTAGTATTTCACTGTATATAATGCCATTCTGTAATTAAAGGTCATTTAATCTATCTTTTCTTGTAACCAAATCAGATCCTTAAAATACCTGAATAGATTATATTTGATGGTTATATTTAACTGAAAACTGATAAAAAAATGTTCCTGGTTTCAGTGCCAATTGAAATCGTCATCTATCCTTTTCTATGTTATCACATTACAGAATACTGATAGCCAGAATACTGCAATGGCTAAACTGTTTTATTATATTTTGGCAATGGAAACACAAAAGATCTCTTTCTTATCAAATATAGTCTAAAATTCAATATTTTAGGTTTCTGGTTGCAAAATAACTCCAACAAAGGAAATGAGCGGGTTGTCAATTTGCTCCAGTCAATATTATTGTGTATGACTAACTTTTAGCCAACAAAACTATTTGTTTTATTTAATTTTACGCTGTATGTCTTTGCTTCATGCTGTTATTATACCTCTGGATGCTGACAAATCATTTAATTACATTTGACTATGGGGAAGATGCCTGAAGACAGAAAATCTGTAATAAAATGTCAGAGTATATCTAATTTCATCTTGATTTTATGTACTCTTGAATTTTGTCCACTAGGTCATATTGCAAAAATCCTTTGAATGCCAGTGCATAACAGCCTGTTGCACTGTAAGGGTTTTATGTATTTTTAAATAACCAACCTCTTTTGGTTTCTCCTCCTGAAGGCAATGGCTTTTACTCCTAAATGATATTTCATTGACAGATTAAAAAGGAATACGATCCACCTTCATTCTGGATTAAATCTCCCACTAAATTTGCAACCTGATACTCGAGAGAAAAAATTAGAACTGATCAATTACTGGGGGTCTTGTGTAATACCTTGATATTTTGAAGGACATACTAGGCCTCTTTTATTCTTATGGAGATTTTGATTAGGTTTCTTTATTTTTGTTTGTCAGGTTTTTTTAAGTGCTTGGTTGGTTTTGTTTCCCTCTTCACAAAAAAAAAAAAAAAAAAAAAAAAAAAAAAAAAAAAAGAGGGAAAAAAAGTAAGAATTGTTTTTATGGTTTTTTTCCTTCTTTTGTTTTTTAAGTTAATGGAAATACTAAATCAAAAATTTTATTGACCTATTTCTTCCCCCTTTCAATATGATTGCTATCAGAATATTTCTATATTAAATACAATAATTCAATAATTCTTTGCTAGTACTGTGAATATAGGAAAGATAGATCAGTAGTGTGCAGAGAAAATATGGTCCAAAATGCATGAATTTTTGTGAATGTGGTGATTTCCTATTTTCTCTGATCTTGGAACTGACCATCCAACCACTCACAAAAAAAGCTCTAAAGGTAATTGTTTTTTGTTACATAGCAGCTTCTTTCCTTTTTGGTTTGCAGATAAGCTTTCCTCTCAGTCACATCAGTTAGATTTATCTGTTCATTGACAAATTTGAACCTTCATCTCATGTTTAATTATCTAATTTTCCTTTCATTTATATCTATTAAATTGAAATCTTAGGATAAAGGATCACTTATCCACATCTGAAAATCAAAATTACATTATGAATGAATTTTTAACTGTCTGATTTCATTAACATCATTGCTTTTGCCCCTTAGACAAATGCATTTGGGAACAGTGTGAAACTCAGAATTAGTAGTGAAAATTTTTGATTTAGAGTATATTTAAATTTGTTTGTTTTAGATGTATGAGAAATTATTGTCTGACAGAAAATTTAACTGATGCTTCAGGACTTTAGAATGTGTCTATAAGATACACTTCTTACTTTGCTATTTTGCAGTGACAGTAAAACTGAAAGGTGAAAATTAAAATTTAAATGACACAGCAAAAATAAAAGATAAGGTATTTTATTCATACTAAAGAGAAAAAGACTGGCAGTCCTTTTATAAGCCATAGCTCCTTACCCGCCTTTTCTGGTCAGTTTCAGAAGGAAAAAAAAAATAAGCAAGGGAAACAGATATATGGCTTAACCTTTATGTCTCATTTCCTACACCAAGGAGACTCATTGCCTTTGCCCTTTCTCAGAGAGATATGAGGTTACAAAACCAAAGATTTTTATTTACAGGAATTGTTTTCAAGAAAATTGACTTTTTTCCTTTAATTAATCATATTTAATCTAATGTGGGATGTAAAACTTGCCTGAGTTTTGAGCAACTCAATTTTTCCTCTAACTCTCTACAAAATTCCTTTGCAATAGATCTTTAAACACTGATGGATAGAGATAAAAAAATGGATAGATAGAAAAAATGCTATTAATAAAGCAAATTATTTTATAATATTTATTTTTTTAATTGGCGGAAATAAATCACTGAAATAAAATATGAAAAAATCCTATAAAATTTGTGTAGTCTGGCATTTATCTTCGTGAATATATTTATATGGTGTTAGTAAGTATTGCCTTTTATATTCTGAATCAGGCCACCAAAAACATGTATTGACATAAGAAATTTCCATATCTATAGAAATAATAAAAAAGAAATGTGCATTTTTTTTCCTAATCTGTATAATACACACTCAATTAAATTTCCCTACCAGTATGAGAATATGACTTTCAGATCTATCTAATGAAAAATGAAATTCAGACTCTTTCATGTTCATAAAGTTAGTCTCTCAGGTTTGGCCACACTGTAATATGGCTATTTCCTTGCAAATGTTATAAAGTTAAATCAAGAAATTATCTGAGTGCAAAGTCCTTCCTTAAACTTCAGTGTAAAGAAAGTACAAACTTTCTTCCTTGAAGATCAGTAAGCTGTCTTTAATATAAGGTGGAGAGGACAATATCAGTTTCAAGTAAGACAGTGTCTCTGATAACAAAGGAGAAAATTCTTTTGTGAAATCAAATAACACGTTTTAAAAATTTCTGGAAATAAAATATTTGGAACACTATTGTTTTTAACAAGGTCTGAAAAGCAGGGCAGATGTTGGTGTGAAATTCAGGCAAGGTAACAGAAAATCACAAAAGAACAAAGGTGCAGTGAAGACAAGACATAAGGTTAGCAAATAGCTAGAGTCACTGGAGTCTATTGTGATAAGAACAGAAATATGTTTTTGATACAACACTGCCTCCTCTAAGAAAATACGTGCAGAGATATTGCACAACTGGGCATTTAGAAATGGTACAGTTTAAGACATTTATCCATGTTGCAAAGCTGTCAGTATCCCTTTATTTCAGTAATAAGTGGCACCAGGCTCATCTGGCTTCTGTCTCACCACCACGCACTGACCAAGGATGAGAGAATGGAACTGCTGTATTGTATTTTTTCTGCCACAGTAGAGAGAGTCCAAGAAGCTGTGGGCTAGGAAACATTGGGGAGAAAAAAGTATTCATTTGTTTGGCTGGGGTTTTCTTTTGATTTTGATTTTGGTGTGGTTTTTTTGTTGTTTTGTTTGTTTGTTTGTTTGTTTGTTTGGTTTTTTCCAGTGGGGTGTTTTTGTTTTGTTTTGTTCTGCTTCTTTGATTGTTTTTGTGGTTTTTGGTTTTTTTTTTTTGTTGGTTTGTTTGTTTTGTAAGGGGCTTGGTTTTGGTTTGTCTCCTTGTGTTTTTTTGTGGATTTTACTCTTCATTAGTTGTTTGACTTACTCTAGTGGACTCTTTAGAAGGTGTTCGAAACAATGGTGAAAAATAGTTCAAAGCTATGAATTTTTGCCTGCCCAATAATGGAGGACTTATATCCATTATGATATATAAACTTTGCACAACTTTGATCCTATACCACTTGGCAATTCCTAATTTAGTATGTGCCCTAGCTTCAGCAAAAAAAGCAATGTGCGAAATATATTTCAAAGTGTGAAATAGCAGTATTTTCACTGATTAGAACAGGATCTGAACTTAAAGAACAAGATCTCACTTTATTTTAATACTTAAAATTGAGCCTTTTTAAGATATCTTTGATGTATCAGAGACTTCTAATATATCAGACTGATAAATATGTTTGTGTTTGACAAACATGATGCTTCATCACCCTGGGACTTCGAAAACACTAGCTCATACTTAAGAAGTCTTTATTGATTCAATTATTATTTACTTGCACTATAAGATTATGAATTTCAGCCATCTAGATTTTTTCTGCTTCGGCTTCTAGCCATTGAATCTAGATATATCTGGCTGTTAGAGGGTCTACCTTCCTACATTTTAAGTTCCTTGGTAAGTATATATGATCCCCAAATTCTTAAATAGTATTCAGAAAACTACAGAAATTTTAATTCTTGCATCTTTGACATGCTTTTAAGTGTTTTCATTATACCAATTGTGGTTTCATAAACAGTGTTCCGTTTCTTCAGCACCCGAAAACGCTAATGACTGTTAAGGATATATTAATAGTTTCTTCATTAAAGACCATATAATTATGACATTAAAATGAAATATATTAAATAAGCATATTGAACAAGGTTATTATATGTAGGACAATCTCTCTTTTTAAAAGAGGGAGCATGTCAAAGGCTTTTATTGCCTGAGGCAGGGATCTGTAAGAGCAGACAGAAATGTCTCCTGAGTTATCCTATTTAAAGCTGCCTTGAAGAGTGCTAACTCCACTTCTGCTCCCTCCTTGCTGTAAGAAAAATATCACATATAGGGGGAAAAAATAGAATACACATATACCACATATACTGTAGAACGAGCTTGGAACTAGTCTTGTGGTCTGATTAACAGTAGTAAATCTGGATTCTTGTGTATCAATTAATACTATTTAAGTTCTCTCCTCTTGCCTAGATCCTGCCCAAATACCTGCTGCTGTCCTTGTCTTTGTTTTTATAATTTTCCTCCTTCCAAAAAATTATAGAGTTTGTTTTACCTCTGCCCTACTTTGATTCCTGATATTGAGACAATTCTGATGCTTCCATTAATTTCTTTCCCTACCACTACTTTCTCAGTGTTGGTTCTTGGCCTTCATGAGGTTTTCCAATGTTCTACACCCTTTCTTGCTCAATTTTTCCCTTTTCACTATGAAATGGGAGTGTTTTACTCTCCATTTGTCTGTAAAATGGCAAGAAAATACTGATAATCATTATATTGTGTTGCTCAGTGGAGCAGTTATTTTAAAGTGAACAATATGGACCATCTTCAGATCTGAAATTAAACATATTCTGATAATTTAAATACTGAGGTTTGAGGTAATTGCCACTGAATATTTGAATTTCA
This sequence comes from Sylvia atricapilla, assembly GCF_009819655.1. Taxonomy (NCBI): domain Eukaryota; kingdom Metazoa; phylum Chordata; class Aves; order Passeriformes; family Sylviidae; genus Sylvia; species Sylvia atricapilla. Next base: position 70,710,731 of record NC_089141.1, read on the forward strand.
TTATATATCATATAATTCATGGCCTCGACAAGTCAAATCATACTAGTAGAAATTTGGCAGTCATGAGAAAAAATTGCTTGAGAATCCAGATTTTTATGGTCCATGAAAAAAATAGTGACCTAAAATACACTACCAAGTCTTTTCTGTCTATCTATCATTCTCATAGTGTTTGAGAAGAATTGAACTATCTGCTCGTAACGCTGTGAAAGTCACTGCAGTCCACTGTAGTCCTTTGTCTGAAGAATAAACTGGAAATATTGTATAGCACTGGAAACTTAGTCATGATACTACGGCAAGTTTAAATAGATATCAATGCCACTTCTATATTTTACTCATTTTTTTTACCTCCTATATTGAAAATCAAAGAATGTCCAACATCCACTTCTGGTTTTACTTCAGTAGACTCCTTTTAAATAGACACATAAGCATAAACAAATACACAAATAAAGGCTCTCATTCCACATTCCATAAATTGTTTTAAATAGAAATTTTAGATAAAATTCAATTAACCTATGTGGAATTAAAAGGACTGCCCGAAGGAGAAAGAACGTGAATTGCTTTTCAACCAATGTGTGAAGACATCTGCTGATGTCCAACAAGTTCTTCCCTTTCCCCTTGTTTTCTTATTTGTCATTTTACCATTATCTCCTTTTCTCCCTTTCTGTATTTCCTTGGCCTTCTGTAAGTCTTATTCCTAACAATATGAAATACAAAAATGTTCATCTGGACATCTTATTAATCACAAATTTTCAGCTCAGAGGGAGTGATGATTCTTGGCTTTATGACAGAAACTCAAGTACCTTTTTGTTGTCTCCATCCATTCGTGAAAGACAAAATTCTTCTCTCACTTCTTCATCAGCAATAGTTTGCAGCAGGAAAGGAAAATTATTGAGAAAGATAAATACACACGTATACACACAGAATCTTCAGCGTCCAATTCCATATCTGAGTACCCAAACCTCCCATTCTCAGTTTTCTTCACCAAAATTAGGATACTGTAATCAAATAAGTGGACCTGTTGTCCTTTGGGTTTTTATTTATATTCTGATTTAGTAGTCTGAGGGATTTCATACTTCACATTGCAGTTTAAGATACTTGGTAATCAGCTAGCCTTCCTAATATTGTCAAGGGAGCTCCAGAAGCTGGAGATTTAGGTGAAGGACAAAATATCATAAACACAGCTCAAATAATTTCTTCACATATATCCAAACCCTTTATATCATACTAAACCTGATCATCTATGAACTGTAAATAATTTTAGCAATTTAGCTGTGTTAACTTATTATTCAATAACTCCCTCTTTTTCAGTTCCTTCCCCTTCATTTTAAATATCAGTTATTCTCTTCCATGTCATTCCTAAAGCTGCTCACCTAAATCCAGCAGATTTCACATTTCCACACCAGATTCCACAAAACTACCAGAATCCATACATGTGTGGGTTTTCCCCTAAAACTATACCCAAATTACTCTAATGGCTGAGAATAACTCAAAATTATTGATATTAGGAGGTACTGTGGAATACAGATTTAAATAACTTCTCTGATGCTAGTGGTAGGATGCAAGGTAGTCTAGTGATACATGACACCTGTCTTCAAGTATATTACTGCACTTAAAATGCTTAATTTATTCAGACAGCTATAAGAAAATGAAATGAAAACAAAAAACACAACAAAAAACTGAGGCCTTTCAAACCATAATCAAAACCAGTGTGAGTTATTTGATTTTTGTGTTTCTTGATCACACTGAATTCCAGTAACTGGTCTATTAGTAACAATAACTTTATTGCTACTTTTTATTTCAGCATCTATATTCACTGAGTCATTCTAAAAAAAGTAAAAAAAAAAAAAACAGCTCTCTTAATACAGATACTTTCCTAAATCTGACAAACATGAATGAGTACTTTAATGATCTTATGTGTGATTGTACAAAGTTCTTTGTAAACTATAATTTCATAGGGTATATATAATTTCCTCTAACAGGAAATTTGCTATTCAAGTCTTATTTTTTGATTACATTCAGAATGAAAAATCCATTCAGCTTATCTTTAACATAGAATTCAGTGGCAGAAACCTTTGTACCTTATTTTCTAACTCTGATTTTATTTTTCTTTTTTGTTTTTCTTAAGTTTGTGTTTGAGTTTGTGCTACTTTAACAGTTTAATTTCTACTTTTCTTTGAAATTTGTCTTTTGCATATGCTACTAAAATTTTAGCAATTTACCATGAATAGTCTGGGCTTGAATTAGCATAACAATATGCCTTCCTTCAAATATGTCATGTTTTAAAAGAAAACAAAATTCTGAGTGTTACATTTTTTTCTTCATTTCAGCACTCTCCACTTCAGCAATATCTTCAGCAGTTGGCTCAAGTGCATATACTTTTAAACATTTTTCAAATTGCAAATTACACATATAGACCCATAATAAATTCAAAAGACCTCAGAATTACATCTCAGGTTTTCAGAGATGTCAGTTCATAACCTTTGTTCTGAAGGCGGCGTCAAAAAAGGAAAAAAAGCCCAAACATGTAAGACTAAGAAACAAAGTACATTAGTGTACATTAGCAATGACACACTAATCAGGTTACATAAGATTCTGGCTAATTTGCGGCAAGGGCAGAGGAATTCTGTATCTGCTGTGAGCACAGGTCTGGATGAAGCTTCTTAATACATTGTTAGAAATAGGCACTAAAAAAATTCCTTTAAGTTCCAAGGCAAAATATTTTGAATAAACCATAGGTTAGTTACTGAAAAATCACTTTAAGCTAATTCTGATTTAGAAGTCTCTCATAGATATGGGTAGTAAAGAGAGCTCAGTCCCATCTCTCACCCTCATTCTTTTGTGTTGCATGCATGTACATTTTGCTAGCTACTCAAAGAAAGAAAAAGTAATAAACAAATGAAAGGGGAAATTTAAGACACTTAGAGTTCATTTTGGTCAGCAGAGAGAAATGGAGAAATTATTAAGCTTCCTTAGATAACTATCTAAAGACTACTTAATTACTTGAAAATTTATCAACTGGTTACTTCTATTTCTCAAAATACAAGGGTGAAAGATCCTCGACCACACAATGTATGATTGACCCTGGCCTAAGAACTTCATCCATAACATATCTCAACATCTTGATAAATGTTTTCATTAAAAAACCTGAAATTCCTTCTGGTCCTCTAGTGCCTCTGGTCTGTCTTATTTGGAGACATTTATTGAAGAGTTTATTTCCAGACAGCCTTCATCTTCATCCACAGGAATGGCCTTCTTAACCCAGGACATGCTCAGGTATGAAGAGGACTCACTACCATATTCGCAAACCACACCTCAGGACTGAAGACATAATTGTCTTCATTCTTACTCTGCTGGAAACAGGACACATTCAGGGCAAAGGGATCTGCTGTGATGTTCCTATTTGGGTTTTGCATTTTGGAGAGGCAGAAAGGTCTCATTGCTCTTCTTCGATGGGCAAGAACATCCTGTTAGTGTATCCTTTGTCTACTACTTCTACTTACAGTAATAATCACTTTTCCTGTCTGTTTCAGCCTACAGGACTGACAAGAGAGAGGGAGATGGGATTCTTTTCTCTTGTATAGTTACGTACAGATTGGTGGCAGGAGAGAGATTCTAACTAATGTTCAGACAGCAAATGCTAAGTGAGGAGAAGTAAGATTTTTATTAGAAAAAAACAACCAAACAAAATTAAATAGGTTAAAGGTCTTTCAGCTTCTTTTTCTGGTCAACAAGAGCCTTTTAGACTTAATTTTCTATTCATCTGATTAATTGCAGCACACACTATCAAACAAATAGCAGTGACATCAACTGTAGATGAAATCCCGACATGCCTCATTCCCTTTTGTCGCAGTAGATCTTGCTTATGTTAAATAAAATACTTTAAAAAATTAATTTATGTGTTGTGCCGAATTTTTTACTGGATAACAAAATAAAGCAGCATATGAAAGAGATTTTGATTCTCTATAATAAATGTCTGGGATCTTGGATCTTGCTATTCCTGAACTTATGAGGGCTACTATTCCTGTTACTTTATTTAATCTTATTTTTTTCCAGTTTATTTATGCATTTCCTATCTTATTAGTGGAAAGATTATTGTAATTCTCTCTGCTACAGTGTTCTGAGCTCACTTTATCTCAAAATTACAGTATGTCCAAACCCCCCAGACTCAACTTTTAGCCTTCAATATTAACAAACAGTCTATCAGTACTACCTTTGAAGACTTAAAGGGGCAGGTTTTTTTCAGCTAGAACTGACTACAAAATATGGATTCTATTTCTTGAGTCATTAAACAAACTTGAATCCCTATATCTGAGCATCTGTTGAGCGTACACCATGCTAGTATTCTTAGCCTTCTGATCAAAACCTGTGAACTATGTAATTTAACTTTGGTCTTGTATCCTTTCTTCCTTGTTCTCTGTTATATTAGGCTTTGGTTTTCTTTCATGTTTGAGAGGGGGTTGTTTGGGTTGGTTATTTTTCATTTTTTTAACATATTTCTGTTCTTTATGTATAATCCAAATGTACCGTATAAACTAGATAGCTTAATATTTTGTCTCTAATTTACATTTTCTGGATTTGATTTTTTTTTAAGTAAAAGGATAATTAATTGGACAGAAAATATGAAGCTGATGGTCTCATTATTTACAGAGTTTCAATTAAAATGCTAGGTCAGGTTAAATACTCCTACTGTTTTCAGAAATGTCTTAATCCTTATTTCTATTTGCCACTTTTCAAAGTTCTCCAAAATTTCATGTACATGCCTGGAGGAGTCACTAGACTCTTCTGATTTCGTGTGATCCACTAAACAGCTGTGCAATGGCAGGGCTTTTTCCTGTTTGAAACAACTAGTTTCCTCTGTAAAACTGATGTTAAAATATCTCTTTCTTGAAGTGAATGGAGATTGATGCTTAAAAATACAGGCCACAATGTAATCTATTATTTTATTTAAATAGATGGATATTTTCTTTTTCATAATACTGTAAAATTCATTAAGAAATTTGGTTGGATTATTTTATTTGCAAATTTAACTAAAATAAAGTCTATAAAAACTTCTGATCAAGACAGGCCTGATGCATCAATTTACTAAATGTAGAGATAAAGAATGGAAAAAAAAAGAATTGACATGTCCAAGAAAAAAAAAAAAACTTTTACAATTTTTCTTATTTTTCAAGATATGCTAACACACCTGTTATGAAGGGATTTGTGAGCTGTGTGTGCTTCAAAGCATGGTCCTTGCTTTACTTTATGTATTACTCAAAGAACTTTCAGAAGGAGTTTTCAGTTAATGATTTTACTCCAATGAAGATAAAATGTGTAACAAGACATTCCAAGAGGGAATAGCTGCCTATGTTTAGTTGTAACTGCTTATGACTGAAATTTTCCATTACATGTTCTCCTGTGGTGATGAAAAAATTATTTGGATTTTGCAAGTATAAGACACTTTATAAATTTTAATGAGTAGTATGAGATGCTGGTTGCCATTTATGATAGGAAACATAATCGTTAAATACATTGTTTGTACTTCCTTGAATGCAGAAGAAAAAGAAAAAAAAACTGAAAAAGGCAAAAACTTGGCATATGACATAAAACACTGCCTTTTATAGACTACAGATCAAGTGTGATTGATGGCGAGCAAATTGCAATTCACTGAATATTCTAGTATGAATGAAGAAAACCAGCTTGGGCACTCAAGTGATTAGTTCCATCATGGCTGGAAATTCACGCAAATTATTTGATGGGCATCCAAAAATGAGACAGATTGCCACTCACTGAATAACAGAAACTAAACCCTGGCTGCTGCTATTGTGGTAAATGTCACAGTCAGACACATGGATGTCCCTTTCTCTTCACACACAAACACATTGAGAGGGCTTAAGAAAATGAAGTTATTAATACACATCCTCAGTTAAGTGCCATATTTACTGAGAATGGTCTTCTTTGTATCCCATTGCATTTAGTTCCTCTTAGCTCAAAGCTGATTGCATTAAGGTTTAGATCTTTCTCTACTGTGAAGAAAGTCAGTTCCTAAAGTTTTTTTTGCCCTGCAGTAGAGAGAGGTTTTCACCTATTTTTTTCTGCAATTCAGAGATCTTGGTGAAAACTGAGGTATTTGTAGTTTTAATTTTCCAGTTATTGTTTTTTTTTTCTATTTGCTAAACCAAAATGTGTAAACAAATAGGAAACCACTCTATACATCTTATCTGTCTTATATCTATAAGAGGAAGAGTGTCTCTACCAGACAGAACTTCTAATTGAATTAATCTTTGAAAAACTTATGGACAAATGTACAACTTTTTGAAAGGTTTCAGATGTATTTTGTGAAGTTATTTTGGGAAGACTTTGAAATATTGTACTTCATTCTGGTCCTGAAGAGCAGGCAGGGATTTATAGAAGAAAATCACTATGAACTACAGGAGATGCTCCATAGGCCTCAAGATCATAAAAAAAATAAAATATTTCTGTGCATTTTTTTCATATTTTGCTTTTGTTGTTTAAATGAAAAAAAAAAAAACCACAAGTTATGAGATTTTAGAGAGAAAAACTATAAAATAATTAAAAGACATAGATTTTAAAAAGTATGAGTCATCAATATTTTGCATGATGAAATTACTGAATTTGTAGAGGAATCTTGGATCCTAAGGAGCTTTTCTTAGCTCTTTGAGAATCTACTACTATCAAGTTCAAAAGCAAACCATTTAACCTGTATTTTAAGTTTATACCAATTGCTGCAGAATATTAGGCTCTTCTTTCTCAATGTCAGCCATAATATTTCAAACTAGACATAACAAGAAACACAGAAAAATTTAAAAAATTTAGTTAGTGTTGACTGAAAGCAGACAAAATCTGCAAACATAAATCTGTACTCCATTGTACTACAAAAATAACCTTGGAACATTTCATTTCATTTGCAGTAATTTAACACCAGTAAATCAAGTGTTGTTTGACTGGCAATTATTATGGGTTATCCTTATGCCTTTTTTTCCTAAGTTTTTTTTTTTAATCTCCCCTGGATTAATTGTTTTGAAAATATCGATTTTATTTTTAGAAAAGTTTCAAAATATGATGTTTTTTACAATTTTAAATTCTCAGAGCTTAGCAAAGGCCCATTGTATCTTTCAGTCCTTATTTTTATGTCATCTAAAATAAGGGAAATTACTAACATAACACAGCAGAAAACATAGTGGATTAAATCTTTTAAGAAAAGATAATATTGATATAAAAATAGAAAACCCTCAAAATGCAGTATTTTAAAATTTCTGATTTTAATACCACCAACATCCAAACATAAAATTTTCAAGAATAAAAATATTTTTTCACACAGGGAAGTTAGTCTCCATGAAGGTATGTTTGCAGTTTGCAATGTATTAGCTCTTTTGCACTGACAGCTGAATTTACTTTAATTATTTTATGAAGGTAAAATAGAGGCCTAACACGTGTGCTCATTACAGACTGTGTTCATGTCCATCCAAACGAGACAGTTCTGAAGCACCAGCCACACCTATCAGTCATCCAGAAAAAAATTCAGAAAACTTAGTCTCTGACTTAAGGCTGGATCTAGACCAAAAGGGCTTGAAACTCAGAGTTAGGTGCAAAAGTGAATGTGATGGAGTCATAATCAAATTTTTGGAAAAAAATAAATCCATCATTATTAATATTATTGTTTATACCTCTACATGTGCTATTTATACACTTGCAAGAAATAATAACTTACAGATCAGTAGTTCCAATAATGAAATATAATGATATTGCACATTTTTCTTATGACTAGGTTACGAAAAAAAAACCAAAAACCTTAGGGTCTAATCTTTGTTTTTAATCTTATCTATGAATATATGTTGAACACAAATATATGAAAAACAAAAGAAATACTATGAGCACAAGAATGTTATCAGGAGTAACATAATTAAAGCATCCTTTCCTGGCAATTTTACTTGCCAGGACCCTTTAGCTAATAGATCTTGGTTGAAGGCATTTGCAAGCTTCTTGTCACAATAATTTTTAAAAAAGATTAATACAAAAAGATTAAGAAATATTCATATAAAAAAACCTGCTGCCTCTGACTTTTAGTATTATTTGCATAAAATGGCCTACAGTCAGAAAGTTTATAGAGCTTACTCCTACTTAAATTTAAGTCAATGGAAGCAGAAATTAGGCTTAAGAAACTTGCAAATTTTTTTTTCATCATGTACAATATAAAAATATTCCATCTCATACTTGGTTACACTTTTATAAAGATGATGGGTTTATTCTCCTTAGTTTCAAAAGTCAACCAAATAAAAGTTCTGCTACCTTTTTATATACATAAAGGAAGCCAATATTTTATGCTTATTAGATTTAGCAAGTAAATGTCTGTTTATTATGAATGATACAAGCAGAAAATATTATAATAGAATAAAAATTTTATATAATAGAAAGACATGCAAAATATTTCACATTTTCTTGGTATTGAAGAAAACGTAATTTTCAATATTAACTCTTTAAATTTGATGATAATTGTGATAAACACTAGTGTTAAATATGCCACACTTGTAAAAGTGTAAAACAAGGATAAAAATATTTTTATGTAGGTTTTCATTATAAGCTGAAGTCCTGAGTCTTGTGCTATAGTGGAATGGTAGATATCTTCACAAAGGAAAAGGCAAAATGTAGTGATTCTAAGTCTTTACGCCATTAACTTTAAGAGAAATAAAATGGGAAAGGGCACTTTTAAGAGAGTCATTGTGTCATGCCAACATCCTAATCACATTTCCTGCAGTCTACAGACAAATAACTTATAGTCATTTGGGATTTTCTAGGCTAACAATATAAAAGCATCTCTTCTCCACCTTTTCAGTAATGAACATATTTTCTGCTCCATTACCCTCCATTAACTGTGTACCATTAACAGTATTATGCAATATTTCTGTCATTCAGCCAGCCTAATATGACCATAAATCGGTGTATTTGGTTGGCAATAGGACACCTAATAAGGGTGAAAATTGATTGCTATACCTTTAACTAGACAGGAACCTTTTTCCTGAGGTGAGGACAAAATCTTAAGGCATTTTCCCAGGCCTTATCTCCCCTATGTATTCCACAAAACTCTCAGCCTTTTGTCTTGAAACATGTTTTGAAAACTCTGTCTATCTATTAATGTATTTCCCTTTCAATATCCTTGAAAAGAGAGGTCATAAGAAATCATAAAAAGAGCAATAGATATTTTTTTCAGCAATTTTGAAGTGCCTTCAAGATATCTCACTTCATTAAACACTAACTGCTTGGAAAGAATACTAAGGTATTAAAATGCTAATAAAAATGTGGACATCATAATTTGAAAATTGTATAGCATTTTCAAGCTTCTTTCACTTCCACTTTTTCTTTAGATTTGGATTCATAAAACACCCAGCAAACAATTTGTGCCACATAATGAACAGAAAAATAATGATTGGTAAATAATTTTTATTATACTGAGATGCTCCTGAGTTCATCCAGCACAATTAACTGATCTCTAATTTCAACATGGTATAAAACCTGTATTTAAGAACAAATATGAAATTGTCAGCAGAAAAATATTGAAGCAAATACATGAGTTTGTAAAACATGTTCAGATTATTTCTAAAGCTCCCCATTGACTAGTGATGAATTTAGCTGGATTTTAGATGACTGACTGAGATGCATTTTGAGATGACCTCGTCTGACATTCTCATAAGCACTAAGAATTAAGTGCAAAACTAAATACAGGAAAAGACACACAAAGAAATAGTCAAGGCGAAGTTATTGAATTACTTCTTGTCAGTTTGGAAAGACATAAGTAGCCCAGCAAGTGTTCAGCAAGGATATCTCTTGCATTGAGCACTGTTAAAGTTGCTATATTAATTTTCTGTATAATAAAATAGAAAATGTGTTTGTCATGTATGCTGATCACAAAAGATTAGGCTAGTTGAAAACATTCAGGGCATGCAAAGTTAAACTTTGCTTTTTTGCTTCTTTGTCTTTCTTAATATTTTTGATCGATTAGTGTCATATAATGAATACCACCAGGAGACAGATGTAGACTTCAAAAGAAACAAAATACTAGGAAAATATCCGAGACCAGTAACTTCCAACATAAAGAGAACTATGTTCTTAGAGGACAACATATAAAATAGAAGTGAGGTAGAGACCTCAACCTCAACATGATGTAGACCATTTGTTAGATATAAATGAGTGACTGACTTGTGTCACAGAAATAGAACATGTATGATTTATCTGGATGTTTGCAACTACAGTATGGACACCTATATCTGTAATTCATCCTAAATTTTCCTGCTGGTGTGACCAGCTCAGATAAGGATAAAAGATGACTAAAATTAAGAAAGATAAATAGTATTAACACTCTCAAGACTGAGAATACCAAGATTATTTTATGAACATATTTATATTCAGAAATGAGGGCTGGCATCTTGAAAATGAAATATTTTGGAAGTAATTCCTGTGTTAAGGAATATTAACAGCAGACATCCTCAGCTTCTAAATGTTCCTAGTCTATCCTTCTCCACTTTGGAAAGAAGATGATCAGAACTAGAATGAAGAATTTGACCCTTTTGAATGGTCATTCTTGAGTCTTTGGATACATATATACTAGTATAACAAATACTTCCAGTCATTTATCTGGGCACCTGATTCTTGTAATTTGTATTCTTTTTCAGATTTGATGTCGTGCATGGTTTGGGGTTTTTTTTTAAGCTATTTATCAGTTTCCAAAAACTGCTCTGTGTGAAATTGTCTGTGAGAGAAATGAAGTCCAAAGCTATCTCAGAAGAACTTACTTTTGTAGAAATGCAACAATTTTAGGATATACGGAGTGCAGAAACACTTGATTTATTAGGCTATTTCCTTAAGGATAAGAAAAACAGTAAACCAAACACACAAACTCTCATGAACACGAGAAAAAACACAGAGACAATGAAAAGAAACCTAGATCTCAGGCTGCTGGCTGAAGACCACTAAAGGAATAACTCAAGTGTAACAGTGATCATTTGCAACTGATAAAATTATCATGGGTCTCATAAAAAGCCACATATACCCAACCTTCTTTATGAGACATTTGAAGGGGCTTGAGAGATTGCATAAAACTTCTGGAATGATGCAAAGAGGAGCAAATATTATTGTATGATGTTTAGAGGAAGGCTCTAAAGAGGGATCAAGGTAGATCTCATAAGAATAATGGTAAATTGAAGAGAAAGGAGGCTGAAATGGGCCAGTAGCATTTAAGAAAGTGTCTTGCAAGTACACATGCCCTGATGAGCCGGATCACCACAGCCTATTCTATCTCTTTCTTAAACTACCTTCTTAAATAATGTCCTCTGTTTGTGTATACATGTGAGTCTGATCTGCTAAGCACGATTAGAGACAGAGCAGGTGGTTAGAACGGGCTTATTTTATTGCTGATGTGTGTGTAAGCACTGTGTGTGCATGGACACTGCTGTTAAAGTCTCAGCTCTCCTGTCTGTCTTCCCTGTCCTGCTGGTGGTTGGTCATGTTTGTAAGGAGAACACACAGTGATTGCAGATCGAGGGACAAGTCTTACTGCAGACTGGATCTGGGGAAGAGGAATAGAGGCCACCTCACATCCAGCAGAACAAAGAAGAGGAACCAGTCCCAGCTCTCTTACTTGAGCTCCAGAACCTTCTTCCTAGCATCACACTGTCAAACCCAAAACTTCACCTTGATGATAGTCAGAAACACTTTATAAATCAGTCATTTTTTAAATGCTCATTGGGTCCTTCTATAGTTTCCAGGCCAGTTCAATGGTTGGTAGTTTGTTTGTTTGTGGGAGTTCCTTTCACTGATCTGCCTTGTCAATTCTCTTCAACATATAGTTTATTCTATAATAAAACTGAAGAGTTCTACTTGTGTAAGTAACAGTTTTGTTAGCATAGAGAATGGAGGACACTGGGGTGATTAGCTAGTAGTGAAAAAAAGTAAATAAGACAAGGTTGTGCTAGCAGTATTATGGACAGAAATTATCAAGAACTGCAGTGGTGACAGCAGGTTTTGTGTGAGATATCAGTGGGAGGGTGCTGACTTAAACCATGTTCTGATCTTGGTTTTATGCATGATGTATTGCGCATGTCTTTTTGCCTGTGGACCGGCTGTGAGTGAAGTAGGTGAAATGAGAGCATGGCAAGTGTGATGTGCTCAAGAAGCACTGCAGGATGTGATCTGTGAAAGGGTGAGTGGGAACTAACATTCAGTTGGGACAAAGCCACTGCTTTGCATATGCTGTATCCTTACAGTAGGTACTTATGTCAAGATGACCCAACTAATTTCAGAGTCAAAGAGCATGCCCTGTGCTATTTTACTTATTAATAGGGATATTGCTCTTAGAATAAACACCAGAATTAGAAAAGGTTGTATTAATCATAAATTAGCAAATGTATTTGAGCTTTTTGATGATAAAACATGAAGCATAAATAATTATACTATAAGTTAAGTCAAATAATTTCATCATACCACAAAACAATAAAACATGGTTTTGTTTTAAGTGAATCCAAATATTCTCCAGTACTTTAATCTTTCAAAATATCCTCATTTATAGATAGGAGTTTGTGTGGCTAAAAAATGGTAGAACATAATAGCAACGCATAAAAGTAGAGTAATTTTGTCCTCTCTAGGGAAAAAAAAAACCCCTTCTTATTAAATTCACAGTAACTGAATCTGTTTATTGTTGTCTGAAAAGATGAAAGAAAATATTTTTTTATTAAGTACTGTTTTCAAATAAATATTTCTCAAGCATTAACTTGCAAGGAAATATCTGGCCAGCATAGTCTTCTTTAAAATTAAAGAGGTATTTTCTTTTTTTTGACCATGTATGATAACCAGTGCAATTAAAATGGAATAAAAAGATTTTTGAGCACCACTCAACAATGTAAAACTATATGGCTGAAAAATGAGAAGTTGTAAGCAGATGATGAAAGTACTCAGATGAATTCTTAAAGGCTGAGTTGTTAGAAGAAACATTATGAAGAAGCTTTCATGTGCCTGAATTTTTTAGATTTATGCTAGATGCATAATGTTGTATCCATGATACATATGAGAGAGGCTAGTAAAGCTCTGTAAGATTCTGGTCACCAAAGAAACAGTAAAGTCAAAACAAAATATATGTCCTATCACTAGAGTGAGGAAAAATCCTTGCAAAACTTTTAAGTTTTGGCCCACTATGTCTCCATAGTGCATATGAAAAATATGGAAAACCAACAGTATTTTGAGAGATTTTATGAGCAACAATATTATTTAGTGTATGTATCTCACCTTGACCAAAACACAAGTTCACGTGCTCAGTTCATGCTGAATTCACGTTAGTTGCTGTTGATGTTTGTGATCCAGGACCATTCTAAGGCAGCAGAGGCAAGTACAAGTTATTATATTCTATGAGCAATAGCTTAAATGTTTCAGAAAAAATCAGCTCTTATGTACTGAAGGTAATCATCTCCCACAGCCTGTGGTAGTAAGGTAAGTCTGCCATGAATAAATATCCTTGTTGTCAAAGAACCTTCCCTCAAGAAGTCACCACGGCATCAATACCATATACACCCTCAGTAACCCAGCAGTGGTGAATGTAATTTCAAAAATGTCATTGGATCAATCAACCATGACTGTGTTCAATACATGAATAGAATTCTCTTTCTGAGCTCCATGATTCATAAGCTTGAATCACTGGGTAAAATATGCAAAAACACATTCAAGTAAACAGACTTTTATTGATGCCAATGGCATCTAGGCAACGGACGTCCTTTGAGGAAGTGGTTAATAACCTAGTTTTATAAAAAGTGATATTTATTTTTTCAGTTATGTGATCTGTCTAACACTAGAAGGAAGGACTGTCACAGTCACATACTCCAGTGATTCTTCTCCATTAGTCTTGCTGGGACAGAGCTATTGTTAGGCAGCCCGGAAGATACACAGCTGAACATTATGTAGATTACATTGTTTTCTATGTCAGTTATGAACTGTAATTAGACATTAAGAAAAACATACAGTGACAAGAATAATGAAGACTGTGGATACTGCTTAGAGAAGTTACAAATTATCCATACAGGAGAAATTTGCAAACAGAATGTCTAAATATCTTCTAGTAATTATTCAAGTGAGATTATTTACAGGGAGAAGCAATTTCTGTCATTCAGCTGGAAAAATAGGTAAGCCTTCAAACTGCCAATGTGTCTTTAGACCCCCCCACAAAAAAAAAATCAAATTGAGTAATAATAGTGATAGTAGAAAAATTTATAAATAATATAGTTCTACTGCTTTGAAGTTAGTGTATATTCTAAATAATCTCTTGAGGCCACAATTTTGTATTTTGCTAGTAGCTTTAATTTGTCTTAGATTAAGTTGCAAAGATTCTTTTGTACCCATTAGCTACTGGATTCTCTGTAGGATTTGGTGCACTGTTTCAGAAGATTTTGGATTCTTATTTATTTGGCTGATGGAAAAGTAACCAGGGGTCCACATCATCACTGAAGTATAAAATAAAATTCAGACCTGAGGTCAAGCTTACAGATCAGAGTAAGGATCAGGGATATTTGAGTGTATCTACTGTAGTATTTGGGGTACTTTACAAATACATAACTACATGAGTTTGTATTTTTCTACTGGGAAGTGCTGAGACATTTGGCAAAGAGAACTCTCAGCAGGTAGAACATGAACTAATTTCTGCGTATCCTTGATTTGCAGGAATTTTGAGTTGTTTGTTTAATAATTGTTCAGCAATACATCACTTTATTTTGTTTCTCAAGTTTAAAGGTGATCATTAGAATGATCTGTGATATATTCTATCATTCTTGAAATTCAGATAATTTAAGGCTGATGTTCTTTGCACTAAGGATGTTTACATGACCTCTTGTAGATGACCCCGAGCACAATCAGGAAACACATCCAACCTGGCACATCCCTGACTACAAAGGGCAACCAGGTATAAGTTTTGCTGGAGAAAATAACTCAAAATAAATTTGTTTTCTAGCTTCAGTCTGACATGGTTATGCAGAAAGCTGCTCCACAGGTATTCTAAACAGACCCAAACACTGTTTTATTTCACCTTTTGTGTTTCTCTTTATAATTTTCAAGTTCTTCTCCTTTACCTCTCTCATTCCTTTACAAATAAACAACCCACTTCTCTTTTTCTTTTCTAATGGTGATGGTTTAGCAGACTTTATAGCATTATTTGGTGTTTATGGTTTGTTCGTTCTGGCAATTTCTATCTTGTTCAGCAATTCTTCTAAGCTACTGCTTTATTTTGTTACATACAATTTCCTTCTGTATTTAAAGCTTTTGTCTTTTTTAATGGAACTCTGGGTCAGAGCTAGCCCTTTGTGTATGCACTACTCCTACCTCATTATCTGCAGCAGCATGTTATTCCTCATGTTGCTATTTTTCAGAGGTACCACATGTCAAGATTCACCATAACATCCTATGTCATAGTTTGAATAGTTTGAAGTCCCTGTACTTCTGTGACATTCTATCATTTCACTGCCTGGTTACACTGATGAGAAATGGTGAGGAAATAGTAAATAAACTTTTTTTTTTTTTTTTTCTTTAATCAATTTCACGGTTGCCATTTTAGAAGTAGTGATGAGCTAAGGCATTGAGTAACAATGTTGTAATTTGTTTGACCCATGATGTGGCAACCATTCAATTTTAATTAAATATTTTCTTTATTTAGCTCTTCTACTGGGAGGATAAAAACTAAGCACATCTTAGTCAATGAAATTAGAAAGATTAGATCCTATGCACAGAGCTTAAAAAGGCATAAAGAGATGCAGAGACAAAGTTCTGGACATAATGATTTAAATTATTAAGATTGTTTTGTTTCTAGTTATGTCTTGATGTCAAGAGATCCATTTCTTTGCATTTTGTCAATGATAATTTTATACATGTGCATTAGCAATTGTTTAAATATGAATAATTGAACTACAAGACTTTCAACAGAAAAAGAGTTTTACATTTAATTATTTAACTAATTTGACAGTAATTTTGTCAAATAAATGACTCGTAAAGGAAGAATTTATGGTCAAAAAAATATATGGATTGGTTACAGGAAAAAAAAATAATGAAAAAAAAAATTAAAGAGACCAGTTAACAGACTAGCAATAAATTAAATGTCTCATTGCTTTTCTTAACATATAGGACATTTGTGTTAATGAGCTATATCAAATAAATGTATCCAATCTAGTAGATAATTCAGTAGCGTATAACAGTTCTGAAATTCTCAAAGAATAGATGAAATCCTCTTTTTACTCTTTTTTCCATAACACATTTTGGTTTTCAAGTTCAAGCAGACAAGTTTTGATGACTGAGCATTCCTTAAACAACTTGTGCTTATCTACTGTGTCCTGCAAGGAAAGGACTTTAATAACAACTGAAAGACCACTGTAAATTTCTGTTTATTTGAAAGGTAGATAAAATAAATAATATCATTACTTTAGGTGTTTACATTCAGGGAAATCATACCTTTATGCATTTTTCCAGTTTCACCAAAATAAAATCTTTTATCTGTTTCTACAGTGGATAGACCATAATAAGGTGGCACATACGGCTTGATCCTGAAGGTCTTTCTTACTTGGTTGTAAATACTGCCTCAACTAAATCTTGTCCTATCAGATCCTACCAATTTCTTCAGGAAATGAAGAAATCTTTTGGCTTAATCTGGCTTCACTACCATCAACACCTCACTTTCCTGAAGGGTAAATAACACTCCTAGACAATGGGCTCTTGATTGCTAGGATTTCTGAGCACTTAAACATTTTGGAGTTTAAGGCTGGAATGATGGTGGTGGTCTATGAATCTAATAAAAAATTCAATCATAAGCAACTATTCATATAAATGGTCTTCTGAAACAAAGCCTGTATAGCAAAATAAGAGATCCCAGAAGTGAGATGAAGAACTGGGCTCTTCAATATGCATATTGTTTAATGGTTAACTAATTCATATTGTTTAGTGGTTAATTAATTCCACGGTTTTATCTGAGTCTGCCTCAGCTAAATCTTTTAAATGGCCTTAGTTAAATACAAACAGTACCACCTTACCACCTTAGGAGTAAACAGTGTGGATGGGTCAGTCTGTGTAGAAAGGAAATTAAGACCAAATTGCTAGTTTTACTTAAACATTCTTGTTCCTTGCTTAAGAGGATGAACATTGAAGCCCTCGTCATCTTGTTTAATGGGAATATCACAAATAAACCCTGGAATTGCACTTCACAACTTCACAGTTAATTTCTTTTCCTACTGTCTTGTGAAAATTCACCCTTCCATTTCTGCAGCACTAGAACTGATGAGATCTAGCTAAAACCATGACTTCCTTTGTGTTCTAGTTACCATCGTTTTCAGGTACATTTTTCACATGTACAACAGCTAATTTGAGAAAGAATCTTGTGAGAAAATATTATATATTTTCTCTTCTAGATTTTTATTTCCCTTAACTCCAGCTTTGCTCATGCTTGCCAAAAAAATGTCAAGTGCTTTTCTATGCTGATTTTCTTTGTGCTGTAAAGCTTCCAGCTCTAGTTTGGGGTCTCTTTGATGGTTTTTGTGGGGTTTTAATTGTTGTTGTTATTTTCAATTAGAGGAATTATATTAGTTCTTTTTTGTCTACTAAAATGAATGAGCAGTATTAAAGACTTTCTTTGTGTCTAACTTGCGACAAAGAGCCAGTGACAAAGAACATAGATGAGGAAATCAGTGTCTTTTTTTATCTTAACTTTCTCTGGTGAGACAGATGCACAGTGGATAGGATAAGTGTCAACAGACACAAGGTGGAACACTGAAAATTCCTACTACATAAAAGGAGAAAAAATTACAGGAGTTGTCAAACACTGGAGAAAGTTGTCTCGTAGGGTTAAAGAAGCTCTAGACTTGAGGTTAAAGACAGCTTTTGAGCAGAAGCTGGGATAATGTTCAAAGGTTTCTTTGGTCTTATTTTCTCTCTAAACCGAAGTACTTGTGAAAAACAAATAGAAAATACATGTATTCATTATTTTTTTCTCATTATCAGTTATTGCAAATTTGGGATACTGTGCATTTTTGTTTGTTATTTTTATTGCTTGTGGAATTTCATTTTATACTCTTCTCTATCACTCCTAATATATAACACAGGGTCCTCAGACTAAAATTAAGGAATATTGAATATCATAGTACAGAAATTCTCAGAGGCAAAATATTTGTGATTTAGAGAAAAGGACAATTGCTATGGTCTCTCTTCTATACTTACACTTTTAATGAGTAATTTTAAAAAGCTAAAACTTAAACTTACTCTTATGGATATGTTAATTTGTTTCTGCCTCAATTAACCACAATAGGATCTATTTAAAGATCTATGATCTGTGTTTATTCTCTGCCTCTGATTCTATTCCTTTTTGTTGCCTTTCATACCAAGGGAGAAAAACTCAGCTAAATCCTTGTTGGAACAAATAAACAGATAAACAAAACCAACCAACCAACCAACACCTAAAAAAGAAATCCATTAATTATGACCTGAATCATAATTATGACCTGAAATCCATAAATAATGACCTGATTAATTCTATTGCTATCCAAATTTATCTCAAGGAAATTCAGTCATAACTATAATGATACAAGCATATACTGCCCAGTAGCCCAGGGAGCAGGTCCTCTTTGCAGTTGCCAAAATATTCTGTCTTCCTTCCACTTTAGAACATTAAAAGCAGAAGAATAACAGTCACAACTGCAACATCCAGCTGCTTCACTGTTTTCTCTTTCCCCTGGCTGTTGTCATCAATTAACAGATTCCCTTGCTCAGCTTCAGATGTCAGAAAAGCATCTTGCTGAGATGCCTTAAGTCATACAGCTACAAAGCTGGTTCAACTGTCATCCCCACCCTTAAAGCAGGATACAGGAAATTATAGTCCCGTCAGTCTTACAAAAGCCCTTTCAAAAGTTATGGAACAAATACTCCTTTCATAAGGCAAATGAAATATGTGGCTGGGGAAAGCCAGCCTGCATGCACCAAGAGCAAATCATTCTTGGCAACCTCCTATAGCAAACCAGCCTGCTTGATGTGCATCAAGGGGTGGACAAGGTCTACCTGGATTTATCCAAGGCTTTCTATCCCATTTCCCACAGCCTGCTTCTAAAGAAGCTGATGCATTATGGCCCAGACAAGCGGTCTGTGTTGTACTCTCTTGTGTACTGAAACTCTGAGTTTACCTCAGTATGTTGGTACAAGATGACTAAAAAATATAATTAGAAGTGAAAATGTTAGAAAATATTCAAGTGCTTTATTTCCAAAATTAAAGATTTACTAAATTTGAAAATAAGCCTAAAGAAGATTAATCAAACAGGAAAACAAAACCCCCCAAATCTCAGATATTTATAAAACAAACATTTTTATTCATAAAAAGTAGTTTGAAAAGAAATGTCTCCATTGTTCTTTATGTTCTTACGGGGCAAAATCTTATTACAGTTAAACTTAATATATACTATGTAATATTTTGGTCCACAATATAATATTAGATAGAGGCTACCTCCTCCTCTCAATTATTTTAGGTAAATAAATGTACTTCTGGGTTTATTTCTGTGACCCATTGACAAGATAATTTATTGGACTGAGAGGACTCTGTAGAAAAAAATAAAAATCTTAAGAAGTTCAAAACCTCCACAACTTATCCTTAAGGTTTCAAGAAATGAAAAAAAAAATGCTGAACATTGTACAAATGTGGAAAAGGACCCTGTATTTCAATCCTTACACAGAATTTATTTCTCAGTTTAATGACAAGTGATTTATATTAGGTAAATAGATTATCAGCAGAATATTCAAGCCACTAGGAGGTAGAATTAATAATTTTCTTGCTTGCCTTTTTTCTCTGATTACAATGGTCTGAACACAAATACAAGATGAGAATGGAGAGTATTTTCATCTTTAAAGAAATGTGAACTATTTTAATCACTCAGGTTAAATCACTCACTCACTTTCAATTCACTATGGGTTTTTACATTCTTTCTGTGTCATTTGACTGCCCCATGTTCTTCAAACAACCTAATTTCATAATGCAGTTCTTCATTCCAACCTTAGGAAGAAGGAAAAGAGGATGGGTATAGATTACTAGTTATCCACTTTGGGGACTAAAAACTGATGGAAAAGACTAAACAAGTCTTTTGAATTGCTTTCCACTAATATGGAAGTAGGATGCAAAAGAAAAATTGAGAGCAAGAGAAAAGAATTACCAAAAACCAATCTTGACAGATTGTGGAATACCAGCTGGGTGGACAAAATATGTGCTTTCGTGACACAATAGAGATTTCTATGTCACAGCCTCTTTGGAGTAATCATCTTCAACAAGAAAGCAGCTTCAACAGAAGGTATAAACAGTAATCTGAAAACTAATCTCACAGAAATCTTTGCGATTCTATTACCAATTTCATGCAAGGAATTTATTGCTTTAAAATCAATTTATCTGTCTTATCTACCAACTAGGTATAAAATATAAGGTTCCTACTTTGTAACCCACAATTTGAAACAGTAAAGGTGTAAAATTCTTCGCACAAAAAAAAAAAAAAAAAAAAAAAAAAAAGTGAATCAGAAAGTTTATTTGCTGTTAGCACCAAAAACTGTGGAGATTTTGAATTGTTAGACAAGCCCATTTAGGTACTCAAAGTTCACTTAGCATCCATACATGAACAGAAAAAAAACAAAAAACCAAAAAACAAAACAAGCCCAACAAACAAATAAAAGAGCAAAACAAAAACCAAGAAAGACCAAACACTGGAAGCTATTCAATATTAAAGACAAGACAGTTTTGTGAATTCCATTTAAGTGCTTCTTCACTACTTCTGCCTGAGAATTTTTTCATATACAAATATATATATTTTTATATGCTATTCATAAGAATTTTTTTGCCAGGCAAAATATGCTGGATTCACACCTTTTGGTAAGCTATAGGAAAATAAAATCCACATCACTCAGAGGTGCATATATTATCCAACAAGATTATAAAATATTATTATGTGTGGCAGAATATGTTAGCCAGTTTTAATCTCTGCAAATTCAGGTGAAATTTTATCAATGCAGATCCAAGAATTCAATTTATTTCCTAGAGACATCAGCAGATTTATTCAGATATATATCTGGGTTTTGTTGTTTTTGTTGTTTAACCTGCATACGTTTGCTGAAATTAGATTCTCCAGTAGCAGAAGAATATATGCATCTTTAATAAATATTCACTTGGTAACAAAGTAAAACTAAAGTAAAATTCCTTTGCCTTGAACAAAATAGCATCCTTTCAGGTAAGTGTGAAATTAAAGTTGCAGCTCTCATTCTGTGAACGAGATCAGTAATTCCTGGTAGCCATTTTCAATTCCTTTACTCACTTGTAAAAATGATACAAAAAGAGATCAAAAACCAAATTTTGTATGTGAGAACTATGCTGAGGAGAATACCAGAAAATCATGAAAGGAGGAAAGGAACGTTCTGCAAAATGCATTGCCTAACATGACATTAGTTACCTACAAGATGCAGTTTAACCTGGTTCTACCCCTTGGAATTTCTTAACAGCATCTACAGACTTCTCCAGAAGTTAAGATAGACCCCAGTCACTTTGAATAATGGGCTGGGCTCAAGTGTTTAGTTTTTAAATAATTACATAAAGGATGCCTCATTGTGAGGCGAGCACTATGTGAAGTTGTGAGTACATTGTGAAGTTGTGCTATGCAAATCAGTGTGTGTGCAGCTAACACATGCAGCTCACACATGCAGCAGTTTGTGCAGAAAGGCACAAACCTGGAGCCAGCAGCTCTGTGCCAAACAGCATACATATGTCCCCGACTATGATGGTGACATGTCACAGGTGACAGGGCATGGTTCCCAGCTGCTGTTAGAGCTATTGTCCCTGTGACATCCAAGGCTTGACCCAGACAAATCCTCAGGAAGAGGGTTCCGATCTACAAATCTTAACTGCAGGGAGTGCCTGGGACAACTCACTGAGGTGAGGCCAGATGGTTTTACAGCTTGTAGCAGCTGTGCTGTTGTCAAGAAGCTGTGCCACCAAATGAAAGATCTGCAGGAAGAGGTCAGCAGACTGAACAGCATCAGAGATGAAAGGAAAGCAGTTGAATGGCTCTTTTCCAAGCAACTGCAGCTTCAAGAGCTCAAAATTCCAACTGTAGAAGAGAGATGGGAAGAGTCTGTGCCTGTCAGGGTGTGTGACATCCCAGCCTTAAGTGAAAAGGAGCACCCAAGGTTCATAGCTGCTCATGGTTGAAATGAACTATGAAAGTCAGAGGGTCTGAAAAAGCTTACAAATTTTTATACTAAATTACACACTTGGCATAAAAATTGGTTTGTTAGTCCCTGACCTCCTGGCATAAGCACACAGCACGTATTCTGGATAACACAGCAGAGTGAAGGGGGAGAGAGAAGGATTAAAAGAGTGGAGGGGGCGGGGGGAAGGAAGGAATCAAGAGTCCTGACTCTAGCACAAATCCATAAATCCAGCTGGGGTGTCCAGAGTCTGCACACACAAAACAAATGCACTGGCCTTGGTGGGGGTACCTTCTCAGAGAAAAGTTTCTCATTTTCCATGCAAACTCGTTATCTGTCACAGTTTTTCTAGACCTTTTTGGAAATGAGTTGGAGGGCTTTAGGTGTCTTTGGTGGTCTTAATCCCTCCCCACCATGCCCTGTTTTCATCCTCCTTCTTGCACTTGCACTACACTGTGTTGTACTTATTTCCAGAAACCAGAACAAGGACTTTTGTCCCATGAAAGTCTTGCCCTATCTCCATGTCTCCTGCCCTTCTCCAGCCATATTGTGCTCTTTCTTACAGTACTGTTTTTACCAACATTCCTTGGCTGTTATCACCCACAGTCCTTGGTTGGTTATATGTCTGTCCAGGTATTCATGTTTGAGATATAACATTATCAGCTTATGGGCCTTGATAGGCTGCAAGTAGAAACTCCCATTATGGCAAAGCCTGGAAGCTGGCACCAAGAAGATGGCTTCAGCTGTTCCTGAAGACTTGTACCTAGAGAATATGTTCACTGTCCTCATAGCTGATAAGGCACTGAGAGCACTCTAATAAGAAAAACTCAGAGCCAGCTGAGCCAGAGCTACACTGTAGCGCCAGGAGAAAATGCAGAGTGTTAGTAATGGGAGACATCCTGTTGCAGGCAATGAGGTTACCCACCTCACCAGTGATGAGGGTAGTCAGAACCAGGACCAGTTTGGCCAGAGAACTTGTAGGTGCCTCATAATTGGCAATATTCAAAGTCAAATTGGGTGGAGCTTTGAGCAACCTGATGCAGTGAAAATGTCCCTGGCCATGGTGAGAGGATGGAACTAGATGATCCTGGAAGGTCCCCCCCATGCTAAACCAATCTATGATTTTATGATTGATATTTGAGTGGCCCTCCATAAATTAGATATGACATATTATCTTGTCTAGTATAAAAATTTTACTGCTCAGGATCAAGTTATGGGATGCAGGCCAACAAAATTCAGGATCAAATTGTGTTCTCCATATCTTGCTGTATAGTAGATGATTTGATTATTATCAGCATTGGAAAACAAGGTCCATGTTATGGCAGATGTCCATCATACAAGCTATTTTACTGTAACTTACTCTGGTTTTATGTAAATATTCTAAAACCACGGAGAGGTAATGATTAATTTTATATTGCTGAGGTTCATTTAATAGAACCCACCACAAAAAATAAATTAATTCCTTTTCTCTACTTACTTTGAATAATTAATTTCTAGCCAAAGTAAAGTGAGCTGTATCCAGAATAGACTACAGTTACAACAGCTATTAGACATACAACAAACTAATGAACCTACTTCCATTAAAATTTAATCAGAAGCATACCTTACGCCTTTCTCAGTTGGTACAATTTTTCTTGTTACCCATCTACTATGTAAACCTACTTGAGGCTGTATTTATTGAAAAGAAATGCTTATTTATGTATTATATCAGCTGTGATCTTTAACTGGGTTTCTGTCTTTCAGATGTAAAAACCTTTAGTGCCTGATTTTTTTTTTCTGTAAACTGTAATGAGTCAAATTTAGTTGTCTAAATGCAGTTACCTAGTGGCAAGTGAAGATAGGTACCTGAACTATCCATATGGGGCTGGCAGTTGGAACACAAAAGATGCGTGAAATCATTTCTTCTGACAGTTAGAAGACAAGCAAGTAGAGCCAATGGAGCTCAAAATGCTTCAGAGGTTGCATAATTATAGGCAGATGATACCATCAGTCTGTAGTTTTACTAGTTAGTTGCCTTTGCTTTACTATTTTGAGTTGTAAAACTCTTTGTTGCATGAGAATGATCACCTTTTTTAAAGGATTATCAGCTCCTGGCATCTGCAGGTAAGTACTGATCTTGCTGTTTTTACCTTTCTGTTGAGGCAGATCAGCAATTGCAGGTATTTCAAAATAGCAGTACATACTCTTGGAATGTGAGCAATATGGGATGTTACTGCAGGCACAGCTGCTGGTTTTAAACTATAATGCATGGATTTTGTGTCACAGTGATAATGTTCTTTAAAACATTTCCTCTCAACTCTCCAACTCATCAGAATACTTTCCTAACCAGCCTCCATATCTTTTCCCACACATTTGCAGTATATTTTCTTCCACAGGCAATACAAGATATAGAGTTTGCAATTAACAATTCATGGCTTGGAACTGAATTAAGAGAGTGAAATTCACTTGCTGGCTGTTCCACTATGCATGACAGGCATCTGGCAACAGGAAGTGCCGTCAGAGTTCATCTGGCATCATCAAATTGTCTTTTGGACAACCAAAGCATTCCTCTTGCTATTCCAGGATTGTCATTGGTCATTGTCTCTATGACAGAAATAGCTATTTCATGTAGCATTAAGTCTGCTCTCTGGACCCTGAATTTTCCTTCAGATTTCTGAATGACTAAGTACCTGTTTCTTTTGTTCTGAATTCTGTGCTAAAATCTGCTACTTCAGGTCTATTTACTATGAAACAATCTGAAAGAAATCATACAAATTAGCAAAGTATGATCTTGATACAAAAAAGTATCAATAGAAAGAATCTGATTAATGGGAAATTGCTGAGCATCTGTGCTCAGCGTGTAGAAGTATTTGCTTCATTTTTATTTTTCATTATAGATCCATGCAAATCTGAATCCTCAGCTTGAATAACTCTCAAACTATCTCAAATGCATAGAGCAAAAATTTTTTGTTCTGTTTTGTTTTGTTTTTCTGCAAATAATAAAGTACCAGATAACATCTTTGCTGAGCCGGAGAAAAGAAGAATGTCTGCAGGGAAGTCAGGGAAGAGGCAGAATTGGAACTATCTGGAAACCAAAATTGGCACCTATTTATTCAGTTCATAAGAGGAAAAACGGGTTGCATAACTGTATGCCAACCTGAAAATACTTTTCAGATCTTTCTTCTAAAACACGGGAAGGTAAGACTGTGACTCTGTGTAGGGCCTACTGACTACCTGTGGTTGGTTTCTCAGCTATTTTTCCAGTTTGAATCCAGAGGCTTGACTGAACATGAATGGTAAAAAGGGTTTATGCATCTCACACAAACATTCAAATTATAGTAAAGGAGGTTGGTTACACTGAAAGTCAAAACCTAAAATGTAAACATAGTCAAACACAGTCATTCGCTAAATGTCGTTGTTATCTATATAGACCAGGGAGCTCAAAGCTTAATCATTGGACCAATTCATTACTGTTTCTAAATCTCTCATGACAGCAGAAAGTAACTATAGAAGTTATAAAAGTCTTCAGTGCAGTAGATTTTGCATGTGATTTCCTAATATGTGTAATGGCTACTTGCCTTAGGAAATTTAAACACATAAACCTCATCGCTTTATATGTTTTTATTATTTTTCTTAGAGAAATCAGTATTTTTGGGATATAGACTTATATTTCAATCCCATCAGGACAAACTACTGGTTGGAAAAAGAATCTGCTAGCCAGAGGAAATGATAGAAAGAAAATTGTGAGAAACCACAGAAATATTTGATAGAGAAAATAATAATTAAAAAATCTTTGAAGTGAACTTTTAAATATTCTTTTATTAAAAAGAACTTGTGAAGCAGTCCATTTCCATTCATTGTTAGTTCTCATATTTTTTCTGAAATGGTACACAAGTTGATATCTAAAGAAAAGAAACAGAGTATAACAGAGCCACTTATAGTTGCAGAGCAGTTACAGGGTCAATATAATACATTTTAACATCTGTTTACCCAAAAGCAGTTCTTCAAGGAAAAATATCATTCAAGATAAGCAGTAATATTTATGAATCATGTTTCCATGACAAGTGGAAACCCCATTACCCCCTTTACAGCCACCTGACTTTCTGGGCCTAGAGGTCCTGCCCCTATTGTCATCACATGAGAGGTTTACCTGGCTCACCTTGCCCCATGTGATCCCTGAATCCTAGTGACTGGATGGTAATTGAAGCCACATGTTCTCTGTTGCCCCAGAAGTGCATCAAGTCACTCCCATGGACGCTAGTGTGATGGCATCTTGTCACATGTCATTTACAAATGTTGTGTGATAGCTTGGTTACTTCAGAAAGCTCTGAAAATCCTCATAAATACAGATCTATATCTATATCTAAGTGTATAAAATTAGATGTAGGCTATATATTTGGTTAATAATATATAGTGGTATATATATTAGAAATATAAACCTTTAAATGTATGTAAGTGTATACCTAAAAAGGATGTGCAATGTGTATAATTGGATATATATAAACCCACAAAATTTTAATAATGATTTCTATGCATTTAATACAAATTAATAATATAAATCAATATAAACACTTGTTACTGTTTAAAAAAATATCTAAAAATATAATTTAATCTGAAATATTTAAAGAAGTCTAAATGTGTATGGGAAGGACAAACAACTTAAAAGACATCTTAGGCTCACTACTTCAGAGGATTTCAGTAACTCCTAACCCATTGTGGGGATGGGCATCATATCACTGAAGACAGAAGAGGGACATTCATAAAGCTGAACATGTCTGTGGATAAAGGGGTGACTCTGGTGAGTCCAGCAGGGAAACAAGTACTGAACACCCACCAAGCAAAAAGGTGACCATGTGTGGGAGTCTGGCCAAGAGGCCCCAGACCCTCAGCTCTAAACTTCCGGAGTGACCATACAAAATTACGAGGTAAACCTCTCAGGTTTGTTCTGTGCATCATGATACAGGCATTATTGTCAACCATAATTTAAAGCCAGGACAAGACAATATTTTATGAGCATGTACAGGAAAATCACTGATGGAATTCTGAAAACAATTATATAATTCAGAAGAAATTAAAAATTGATTAGATATTTAGAAACATTGAATCATTAACTGGTTTTGTTGAAAGGGACATTAAAAATCATGTAGTTTCAATCCCCTTGTCATAAGTAGAGACTTTCCTAAACCAGCCTGCTCAAAGCATCATTCAATTTGGTCTTGAACACTTCCAGTTATAAGGCACAACTTCCCTAGGCAACATTTTCCAGTGTCTCATTGCACTCAGAATGAAAAATTTCTCCCTTAGACCTAGTTTCAATCTACCTTCTTTCTGTTTAAATCCATTCCCCCTTGTTCTATTACTATATGCCCTTTTAAAAAATTGCTCTCCAGCTTTTGTGTAGGTCCCTTTAGGTACTAAAAACTGCTAACCGGGAAAATCAGAAACAGAAAAAAACCCATATTTCCTGTGACCTGGAATATATGTACAAAGTGAGGCACGTTTTCTTAACTACAATTTGGCTCTGGACATAGCACCAAAAACAGAGTGGGATGAAAAAAAAAAAAAAAAAGGAAAACTGATGGAGAATGAAAGCTTAAAATCAGCACATCTCGTGTTTTTTACTGTGTTGCTTATGGATGTTAAGTTTTGTGGCTACAGATGTGTAAGTGTGCAGCACCAAAGGGTATGTTGACTATTTTTTAGTTAGCCAGCTTCCGAAAAAAAAAAAAACCAAACAAGGATATGTAGCAGGATTTGAGATAAAGAATTGATGTACATATAAGTTCCCATCCCTGACTATATGTTTCATAGGCTTTAAAATTTTAAACTGTGAAACTAAGCAGCTTTCCCCAAGCACTGGGAATTGAGAGGTGAAAAGGTTATTTCTCCATTTTCTTCAACACTGCTGAAAATCAAAACTGTGCATGCCCTCATCCACAAACAGAATATTATGGAGTGGAACAAATTCAAAGAGATAGAATTTTTTTGCACAGTCCACAGCTAATAAGAAGAAGGTTGTTTACTTGCAAATGGAACCAAGTTACTACTATCAACAGGAAGTGAAAACTTTGAGGTAGACCTGTAGTTTACACAAGAATGTGTTCAATGTTGATTTTTAATCTATGTAGATGGGGATCTTGAAGAGTTTTTATAAACAAAATTACTAAATTGTTAAGTATTGGTGATGCTCTTTTTAGTGGCAAAAGAATTCTGGATATATTTAAAAAACAACTACTAATGAAAAGATCATTCCTAGAAATTTAATAGCTTCTAGTCTTTCAGTAGAAAAATAAAACAATATCCTCCTGGGCACCCTGAAGTTATACCTGACAATTTTGACAACTCAGCAGCCTATTTTGGTATACTCAAAGTGGAAGTGTACCCACTTTATGGTCTTTTCCTCGTGGTTACTGTCAGAGTAAATGGCAACTTACTCTTCTTGTGCTGCACCTGCACTGAAATCCTTCAGAGATGCTGCATTTACAGACATATTACATGGATACCTATAATACCGCTGAAGCAAAAAAAGGCCTGGAGGATGCACACAAGGGTTTTGAAATCCATAAAGCCTTGGATTTTGAATGGAATCCAAAGTGTTTGGTTTTTGATTTGGGGTGAGTTTTCTTTTTTGTGTTGTCTTGTTTGAGCATTTTTGTTGTTGGGGGGGGAGGGGGGGGTTGGTGGTGGTTTTTTTGTTTGTTTGTGTTGTTTGGGGTTTTTTTGTTTGGATGAGGTTTTTTGTTTGGGTTTTTTTGTTTGGTTTGGTTTTGTTGTTTTGTTGTTTTGTTGTGGTTTGTTTTTTGTTTTTTTTTTTTAAGATTCGGTTTTGTAGGGTTTTTCTTTGTTTTTGGTATTGCTGGCTTGTTTGTTTGGGTTTGTAGTATTTTGGTGGGGTTTGTTTTTGTTTTTGTTTTTATTTTTTCCTTTGGGATTTTGCTATTGATTTTACTTTAGATTAAAGTTGTACCTCCATCAGAAAAAGAAAGCTTCAAGTTACCCTGTCTGGTATACACACGCTGAGAAAACACCCTGATCTATCAGTGATCTTGTACAGAAAGAAGGCTTTCCTTTGTAAATTGAGTGCACAAAGAAGAACCCCTCAAAACAAAAACTGTGTGTTTTAAAATTTTCTGTGGGATTTCTTCCAGGGATTCAATTTTCCCCACAGCATCATGACAATAATTAATATGTTGTTTCGCCTGATTAGGGTTAGATCATCTTCTGTATTGAAAAAACTACTTGCATGAATGAGAAGGGAACAGTGGATTTTGTTTACTTGCTCCTCCAAGGCTTTCAACACAGTATCTCTTAATATCCTCAGAGACAAACTCAGGAAGCGTTGACTGGATGTGTTCACTGTGATGTGGATTAAGAACTGGCTACATGACAGATCCCAGAGAGCCATAATCAGTGACAGAGGATCTCTTTGGAGGCCCCTGAAGTGGTGTCCTCCAAGATTCAATACTAGGCCAGTACTGTGTAACTTCTGCAGCAATTATTCAGATGAAGAAACAGGCACTTCCTCAAGTTCACAAACAAAATAAAGCTATGAGGAGTGGCTGATACCCCAGAGAGCTGTGCAGCCCTTCAGAACAAACTTGACAGGTCGGAGAGATTGGCAGAAAGTCATCTGAAATTCCACAAAGGCAAATGCAGTGTCCTGCACCTGAGGAGCAATAATCCGCTGCACCAGCATGGGCTGGGAGCTGACCTGCTGGAAAACAGCTCTGCAGAGAAGGAACAGGAGGTTCTGGTGGACAAGAAGCTGTCCACGCACCAGCAGTATGACCTTGGGAACAAAAGGGCCAGTAGTATTCTGGAATGCTTTAGGAAGAACTTTGTCAGCAGGTTGAGGGAGGCAGTCCTGTCCCTCTCTCTACTCAGCCCTAGAGAGGCAACATCTGAAGAGCTGTGTCCAGTTCTGGGCTACTCAGTACAAGGGAGACAGGGAACTCCTGGAGCAGGTCACAAAAATTATTAAGGATCTGGAACATATCTCTTAAGGCTGAGAGAGCAGGACCTGTTCCTCATGAAGAGGTGAGTGAGAGGGGACCTCCCCAATGTCTATAAGTATCTGAAAAGAGTGTGTCTAAAGTATGGAGCCAGGATCATCTTAGTGATGCCAAGCAATAGGAAAAGAGATAGTGGGCAGAAACTGATGCATAGGAAGTTCCACCTGAACATGAGGAGGCAATTCTATAATTAATTGTTAATTCTATAAGCTCAGATTACCCAGCAAGGTTATAGAGTCTCCCTCATGGAGAGATTCGAGAACTGGATCCTGACAATCCTATGTCAAATGCTCTAGGTTGACTCTGCTGGAGCAGGGAAGTTTGATCAGATGACCTGCTGTGGTATCTTCCAACCTGACTCATTCTGTGATTCTGTGTTGAAGTGTTGCTGGCAACTACTATGCCATCTCTATAAACATCCTTTTCTCCTATCTGGGGAAGAAATATAGAATTTTTATAGTAATAAGCTGATTTAAGCTTAATAAAGTAAATATGGTTATGATCAATGATATGGCAAGCTGAGTACATGAGCAGTGAAACTGAACTTTTTCTAAGCAAATGCATCACTGAAAGCTTAGTAGTGTGCACATTTTTGGAAGAGTTACAGAGTCACAACTTCCATCAAAAGCAAAATTAATGAGGTTATTTAAGAATCAAATTTTGTCCTTAACAGGACAAATGAAAGCTTGACAAGGCTTGGTTCTTTTAAGAAGAATCTAAAGATACTACTAGGCCTCCATATGGATGTCTGTTCATCTGTGCAAATTCTTCTAGGCATGTAGGGCCTTTTAGGCAAAGAACTGGCCAGTTTTTCCCCACAAAAAAGCCAACTAGATACATACTGCTGGGGAGAGGAGAGGAAAGATCACTGAGAAACATGAGGAGATGAACTGGATATATCTGATTATGCAAACTCTGGTGAGTAAAGCCCCCGAAAGATTTTTTTTTTTTTTTTCTTCAGGTTGACTGTTTTAGTCAAGGCATTATGATCAGAAGATTCTTATTGTATAGACTAGACAAAGGCAGAGTATAGCCCACACGTAAATGCTTCCCAGAAAGCTGTCAGGAAATGATCTTTGATATAGCTGTCAGTCATCTCTAAGAGCTGCATGTATTCCCTCATACAGCAGCTGTTGTGAAAATTTGGTCTCGCTGAACTTTTTTCACAGTACAGGAATAGTTATAACCAGTTTATACAACCTTACTGCTAGGGAGTTCATCAAACAGAAACTGTATTTTCTGAGCATCAGCTTAAATTTTCCATATGTGCTAATTGACAGAACCTTTTATTTTTTTTAAAAACAGCATGACATTCAAGTCTGCTACCCTGGGTCTTCTGACCAGAGTGTTGACTAAACCTGATTAAAGATGTCATCCAGCATGATCAATTTCCAATGTTTGTGTCTTTATGAAACAAGCTTATTCAAAAGGGTATAGACATTGTCACTTAGTTGCAACTGAGAAGCAACTTGGTTAGTGAGTGCACAGTATGAATAAGATTTGCTGCTTTGGCTTGGAAAATTCTTCTACAGTATACAGCTGGATGAAAATAATTATCAACAGATAGTTGACCAAACTCACAAGCAAGTATCTCTGTCATTCTATGGTTGGACCTAACTCGCAGCAAACATACAGTGTTGTGCCTTTATAATCCTCTCCATTCACATCTAACATGCCGAGGGATGCAGGTTTTGGCAAATGAAAGTAGGATCATCTCAGTGTATAGATTTTCCTTGACACTGATCTTCATCAGGATCACTACAAACTCAGCTTGGAGAAATTTGAAATATAAACCCATCCCTGCTAAAATTTATCTCCTTTTCTAGTAGCAGAAGAGAGTTTCCTTCTTTAACTTTCCCATTTTTTTGCACTATACAGCAAGGTTTGTTTTTCCATTTCACCTTGCCCTCAAAAGTCCACTGCTTGATACTTCTTGAGCTTTGTCTTCTAACAGGTTCAGGCTGCATTTCCCTCCAGAAGTATCATGTGTTTCAGTTTTAAATACTTTTCAAGTATTCTTTCAGGACATTTCCTTTTTATCCCTACATAAACATGTTCCTGTGATGTTGTCTTTTGTATATGGCAGTCAAAAATTGTGGCCCCTGCAAAGGATGCACAGGAAGACAGAGTATGCCTGTCCCATGACTGGGAAACGTGAGTGATTTCTAGCCCCAAGCACTTGTGTGAACATAAACCTGAGAGTCATGCTATCATTGCTTCCTTTCCACTCATGGATAATTACTTTACCACTCACCAAGTACCTTGTATATTCTCTAATACCACATTTTTTAATGAGCAAAAATACTATACTGAATCTTTGCCTCTGCTACTTCTGCCTGCCTGACAGCTTAAATGCTTTTCATTCCAGTGAAAATTAAAATACAACATGGAAAGGGAAATAAATTGATTACCCCCAAAATCTACACCCATGCTGAGAGAGAGATAGCGTTAGTGCTTTTGGGCATTTGTGGAAATATATCTTGCATGTCTACTCCCTAGCCCTAATGAGGAATTGTGGTTATTAATTATAAAGAAAACTTATCATTTCTACAAATTATTCTGCTTATTCTTCAGTTTTGGGTTGGATTAAACTGGTTTAGTCACAGGGTTTTGTGATATTTTGCTTCCTTTCAGATGTTTATGAAGTTAACAGAAGGCACTGAAGGATCATCAAAGTACACTTTGAAATCTAGTCAGTCCAGATCTCCAGTCTTGTTTACCAATACAAACATATTTTAATATATATAAAGCAAGACTTTAGGGGACTCCTTTTGGAGGTTCTTCCCTAATTTACTCCAAACCAGGACAATATCTAATATGAAATAATTAAAATATAGTGATAAAAAATTAAACTAGACTCTTAAAAAAAAAAAAAAAGTAGCTGTGGGAAGCAGAATGGGGGCAAAACTAAAGAGTACTGGGAAGTGACAAAAACTGTAGTCAGCAATCCTGACTCCACTCACACAGTACAGACTAAGGAGGTGTGAAATGGCGAATAGAGCAGAGTGGGAAGTTATACAGTAATATACAGTTATAACAATATGGAAATTACAAGGGGTGGTGCAGTTGCAACTCCCTGGGGGGAATGCAATCAGCATGCCCAGCTTCCCACACACAATACATGCTGAGAAGGACTAACTGGAGGGTGGAGCAGAATGGAGATACCACCACTAGGCTCTGTTGAAATCCTTGCAAGGGAGGGAACTCAGCGGTGTCTCGTAGCTGATAAGCCATATAGCATCTGTCAACAGAGGGAGAAATAGATGTCTTGCTGTAGATGTCTTACAGCAACCATGGTGAAGCCACAGATACAATACAGACAGACACTCAAAGTTACCCACCTCCAAGGTAGGACCACCCCTCATTGTCAAATGTTGTGAATTTGTTTGTACTAACTCTGCACTTTTATCTGTATAATAATCAGATAGTTTATAATCCTACTTTAGAAGAGCATTTGTCTTACTGTTTAAGCATCAAAAGCTGCATAGGAAGAATCTGTAGGAACATTACTCATGATGAGTAATGATTGTCATATATGCCTCTTACTCCATCTACTAGATGATTACTTTGCACACATCGCTGGGATGGCAATCAAGATAAGCAACAAGTAGCAGTGCTATTTGGGGAAAAAAAAAAAAAAAAAAAAGAGAAAATTAACCTAAATTTAAATATTTATTTCCATTTTGCAGAACTAGCTCATCTAAATTTAGATATCTGTGATGGAAACACCTGAGACAGCTGACTAAATCTTTATTTGCAGTGGATGGATGGACACTTTGTAACACGGTTCATGATGTTTTCAGATGTCTACCTGTTCAGATTACATGTTCTGTGTCTTAAAACTGCATATTTCTATCCATCTCTGTGTAAAGGATACTTAGACTGATTATCTCAGACCAAGGTCTGAAACTTAACTTTCATATCACCCACCTTCCCTTCAGTCATTGTAAATGTAGGTAAAATCAGAATCTGCTCAAAAAACAAACAACGACAAAAAAAAAAAAAAAAATATATTTTGTTGTTGCTGTTGTGTTTTGTTGTGGGGTTTTTTAGGGTTTTTTAGTGGACAAGTACCCTTAAAAAGATTACAGTTCTCTCTTCTCAACAGTAAAAATCTCAGACTGTTGAAA
The DNA here is from genome assembly GCF_009819655.1 of Sylvia atricapilla. Lineage (NCBI taxonomy): Eukaryota > Metazoa > Chordata > Aves > Passeriformes > Sylviidae > Sylvia > Sylvia atricapilla. The sequence continues at coordinate 70,745,079 of NC_089141.1, forward strand.
GAAATCTTAGAAAAGAGAGATCTTGGATAAAGCTGTAAAAGACAGCAAATAGCTGACACAATTTTAAAAAGGCCTTTCCTCAGACACTGAACAATGCTGAAAACAAGTAATGATGGTAAAGAGACTGAGCTTCAGAGGAGTACTAGCTTTCATGAATAAGTACATTCATGGAATTTGGGCTAACTTTCTTACATCATACTATGCAATGCCTTTAGAAATGTGGACAAAAAAAGCCCTTGAGGCTGCTAGAAGCTTGCTTATTGTATGAACTCATGAGTAAATACATTATGTTGATAGGACTGAATGATATTTGATATTTTCTGAATGAAAATAATGTGTTGTGTATTGCAGACAAGACTGTTCTTAAGCTTAAATTCATGTTCATCATGTTCCTCTTCTTTTCTCTCATGACCTATGCAATCTAAGTACATAATTAAGACTGTTGAGTTCTTCTGAATCAATAACCTCTGTATTCTATGTGCAAAATTTGAAGCACAGAGGATGTTGATACGGTAGGATGAAAAAAATAATACTACGCCATAAGTTATAGATTGAAATATTTCATGATGGCAAATTTTCTCTCAGGAGATTTTATGGAGTTTCCACACACCCTTGATTAAATTTTTAAACACCATTTTAACAGTACACATCACGTAGATCCCAGATCTCCTCAATTCTAAATTACGCAAAATAAAAACATATTTCCAGTAATAATATAGCAAAAAAACAATAAATTGGACCACATTCTGAAACACAAACCTGTTACAAAAATCACAGCTTCGAAATTAGTTGGTAAATGCCTGAATGCTATATCTGTACAGAGGGGAAAGAATAAATAGGTTTGCTCTAGCTTTGGGCTGGAAGATTTCTCATGTTGCTTCTGTTCTGCTCCCCTTCTCCTACCCTTCAGTCTTGACCTTCTATCTTAAAAACAGAAAGAGAGCAACTCTACTTCTGAACTTTCACTTGTCAGGTGTAAAAAAACTGCACGGATGCAATAAAGAATCTCCTCTGAGTTTACTGATCCTCTAGTTTAAACATTACAAGTTACAACAAATTAACCTTCTTTCAAACCTTGTCCTTAATAGCATTTTCTAGTTGGAAAATATTAAAACCTTGAAAATGACATCTTCTAATGTCAAATTTAATAAAGCTGGTATGACTAACTTATAATCATAGAGGATAATTAAGTTAATTGTAGTAGATGAACTAATTAGTTCCAAGTTCCCCCTCTTATTATATATAAAATTTCCAGGACATGTTTTTAAATCAAATAAAATTTAGAAGGCTTAGCCTAATTTTCTATATTATGTACTGTGGGGTTTTTGTTGATGTTGTTGTTGTTTTTATCATAAACAGTTATATAGACATTTAATTGAAGAATGTGTTTTTCTTTCAAGGTTAGATGTGTGAACTCAATAGTCTCTGAGTCTTCTTACAGTTCTGTGTCCTGTATTTCTAAAAAATCTTTGGATAAATAAATTTAAAACCAAACAAACTTATTTTTAAAAAACAAACAAAGCACTAAAAAGGTCTGAATATTTCTGAAAAATTCCCATGTAAAAATAATTCTTTTAGAATAAGTACATGAGAGGAAATTTTGTACAATAGAATTTTGGTGAAATGTGATTTTCTTGTTTTCTCTTGCTTCTCTACACAATTGCATGTTTAGCTTGCTAGCCATATTGTAAATGAATTCCAGCAACATAGAGAGAGTTAGGAAAGAAATCTCTGACTGTCTGGAACCTTTGTATTGCTATCCAGTTTGCTGGTTCTCAGTCTATTTTCTTGAAATTTGCAAGGGTCTAATATACTCATCTGTGAAAGACAACCAAGCAAAAAAGATACAGTGTTATGAGAAAGGCAGTAGGAGACTATTTAAAGGTACCACATTCTAAAATTAAATTAGGGATTCTATGATCAAGAAGTTTCCTAGACGTAAGAAAGTGAGGAAGGAAGGAAGGAAGGTAGATAGAAGTTTAACACAGAACGGCGTACCAATCTAGGAAGCCAGAAGACGTGTGTAAGTCTGTTTACATTTCTTCCTCACTTACCTTCCATATACTACTTTAACTGAAAATTTTGGACTGTAAAAGTCAGAAAAAATGCCCATGATACACACAGCAGTACAAAATTACTTTTATTCTCTTGGACCTGCTGAGGTAATACATCTGCAGAGCTCAGAGGAGGGCACTCCTAGTTTTAAGGATTTTTGACTTAACTGACTAGCTCAGACCAAGTAGCATGTGCTCTGTCATTATGTTGTAAGGATATAACAGGTTTTCCTTATTTTGGTTCTATGATATAAATTATGTCAGAAAAAAGAAAACCAGCATAGCCTCTTTGTGTAGCGCTATAATGGCATAGACATACAGTAAGGTCTAAGGCAAAATCACTTATCCCTAAAAGTACAATAGATCTGATTTGAATGCTACACCCATGCAGTAGAAAAAAATAGAGGAAAACCTCTGCAGATCCCAATAAATTGAAAACCAAGAGGCAATTTCCATGCTTTGGAAAGCTACTATTTGTGTGATTATATTGCTGGAAAAGTTCTGTAGAATATATTTATGTTATGTCAACAAGTATTCTCCCAAACAGTCATCTGGGAAGTGCTGTGGATTTCGCACAGGATTGTTCTTAAAAGTGTGTTGCCTTGTAAGGAACAACCTTTTGTTGCCAAGTAAGGAAGTTTAATATTGGGCTGTTTGAGGAGCTTGACCTTAGGCTAGGAAGTTGAAGAATTTTATTTTTATAGATGAAAGAGGAGCAATTTCTTTACAAGAAATCGTAGTGGAGCTGATAATTTTTCCCAAGTTTGACTGTGTCATGCAGAGGTGGTTCAGATAAGCTACATCTAGCCAGTTATTAGTATCACGTTTTTCTTGTGTTGCTTTTGCTGCCTCTTTACTTCATTCAGGTCTGCTTCTTCCCCTCCTGTTTGCCTTCCATTCCTGAAGTTAGTTGTTGTGACTTTGTCATTATTCTCTCAATAAAGCTCTCCCTTTTGATAATTGAAGGGAAAACAAGGGGGAACACATAGGTGGCACAGTGGAGCACTTGCTTCTCCATGCAAGGATAAAAACCTTATAGGAACAACAGTAAGGAAAAAAGTGGCAAGTTTCCCACTGCATCTTTATTTTGGTCTGAATATCTCTCATAAGATGTGAGAGAGCTGTATGGTTCCCTCTACCCTGTTTCTGTAGAAAGAAATTAAATAAGAGTACATAATGCCCATGTAATTAACAGTAAAAATCATGTCAAATTCATGCACTTAAAATGTCACAGTGACCCTGGACAAGTGTATTATGTGGATTTCAGTACATGATTGCTCACCAACTTACAATACTTCATCTCCAAGGTGACAGTGTATGTGCATATGATTGTGGGTGTATTACACTTTCCTTCTATCTAGTATGAAGAAAAGCAATCAATCTGTAAAGACAAACACTTTCTTGTTTTTTCATGTGTGGGAAGTGGGCAAACTAGAACAACATGTTCCTTTGCTCAAAATTATGCAAATGGAAGATAAATGTCTTTGGAACAGCTAAAAAAATAAATTTAAAAAAAAATAAAAAAGAGAGAAAGAACAAGAAGCAGAAATCACTTCTTTGGCTCTGTTTTAAATTAGGCTTGGCATTCACAGAAGATGCTGGGGCAGCTGCTACAGGAAACCAGGCAGTAACAGTCAAAGTATTGTATAAAAAAGAAGAAAATAACTTATAGTTAAAAAAATGCAAAGCCATAGCCATTGGTAATATACATGGAAATATGCTTGGCAGTAGCTGCAGGACCAAGGACAGAATGCAGATGGCTAAATGACAGCTTTAGCAGCATCTTCTCCACTCTGCTTTCTAGAGCAAAACACATTGCTGAGATTCATGCCTTGTATCCATATTGTCCAGGGAGTCCACATTCTGAGATTGCCATTGGAGCTTGAACTGAACAATAATGTCACCTTTTATGGTAATAGATATATTAAGTAAGTAAATAACACATAAAACAGTCTAATTATTAAATGGGTATAAAATATGCATTATTTTTATAGTTCATAGCCATATATAACAAAAATTCCTTTCCACTAACTATCCAGGAGAGCTGAAGGTAACAAAGTCACAGGCATCTGCAATTTACATAGGTGCTGCACAAGCAAAAGGTTGTGAAGTCATTAACGAAATAAATCTTACTACATCCCCTTTCAGATGTATCTACCCTGAAGGATGTGTAGAAAGTAGTAAGCAGTTACAGTCAAAGAGACCATTTCTTAGACTGCTCTGGAAAAGATTGAAATCAAAGTACTTGGTGCTTTGACATCAAAGTTTAATATTACAGTTCTAAATAAGTCCAGAGGGTATGTTCAGTACATTCAAACAAAAAGTTAATTAATTGCAAAATATCCAAATAATTATAAATAAATGTATCAATTGAAAACCATTTATTATGAGAGCAGGAAGGGCACTTCTTCACCCTAATCTTGCAGTAAGAAAACAGGCACAATGCAAAGTGCTGTACTATCCTGTGTAAGCATCAACCCACTGCACAGTACAACATTCAGCTAAGCACAAGAGACTGAATGCTGTAAAAATCCACAGTTCTTACATTACAGAAAACGAATAACTCAAGATCCAAAGAGATTTATTAGGTACACTGTGGGAATTAAGCTGAAATCAGGCATCTAAAATTCCTCAAATCTTACATTTATTTTCATTTCTCTTGAGAGCACATTGCCGTAGTCACTTCTGAAGGCACATCACTGAAGTAACTTAAAATTCCCTTAAACATCTGGGGTAAGATTCATACCACTTGACTTTAACTGTCTGAAAATTACGCACCTAGATTAAGTAAAGATTTTTCATTACCTAATCAATAAAGACATATAGGTACGTTCAGAGCCTCATTCATTCCACACTAAAATGAGATGCAGTATTAAACAGCAAGTACTAGATGTGACTTCCCATGGAATTCTTTTTTTGTGTCATGTGTTTATGATAGGGCAAACAGCACTGCCCAACAGGTTATGTAAAGCCTACCTGTGTGTGTCATCTCCTTTACATGATGTTGTCATTTGTTGAAAAAATTAAAGTATAATTTTGTCATTAAAATTTTCAGAAGATTTTCTATTTAGTTTATCAATATAAACACACACAGGTAAAATCATACATAGCTGTTCAAATGCAAGTTATTTATCCCTAATTATAGAGTTGCAGCAGTAGTTGGGAGTCCAGTTCCAATCATATGATCAGAAGTAGAGGCTGTGGAAGTAGAGGTTCAGTTAATTTTAAGTGTTGGAAGAGCAAACACATAAGATTTTGTTTCTGTTTACCTTGCCTAAAATTCTGAAGACTTCTTGTATCGAGCAAGCAACCTCCTCTCTGCCCTTAGATATGAACTAAGTTATGAGATTCTTGATACAATACTTTCTGTTCCTCATTTTACTTTAATTTATAGATCCAGCACTATATCAGCTTGTCACTTACTGATACCCTTGAGAAACATCAGCCCTTTGGCTCTTCACCTTATAAGTTAGCTAGTTCTTGGGAAAAAAAATCCACATAAAGTTTTTATAATTCAGTGTTTCATTGCAGTTTAACACTATTATGTTCTTTGGCCTATTATTCTGACAAGGATTTCTTGTACCAAAGGAAAATAGTAATTTTCCTGGTTTTGGTAATTGTTTTTTATGATATAATGCTCAATTTATTTTCTACCATGACCAAAAGAAGAGATCACCTAGCAGATGACTGTGTTTGCCTTCATCATCTGACTACACATGAACATATCCTCTAGGTATGTCATCACCACAAATTCAGCCGCTTATATATCAGCCAGAGTGTCAACATTTTGATTGAGACAGGAGGAAGCATTGTGGTACTCAGGAAAAAGGTTGCAGTACCTTCCACAATTTTTATGTGTGATGCATATAGAAGGAAGAATATTCATAAAAAAGATATAATTTCTCTATTACATATCCATTACCCAAATATGTCAAAGAGGTCATGATGAAAAGACATATTTGTGAGAGTTTAGGAGTTGGATTTCCATAAAGATATAATGTAATGAACCTTGGTCTTTCACTTCTTCTGTTGGTCGAAGAGACAAGAGAATATTCTGGTGATTTTCTAATTTTTTTTTTTTCAAATGACAGATCGGAATTTTTGGCACAGTTGTACTGTCTGAGAAGAGAGGTTTATCACAACAAAGGTACAGAGGGGCTAGCCACAAAGAAGGGATGAAATTACTTGATCATAAAGAACAGAATCCCTTTCTCCCCTTTTTGATCACCTTTTCTAATTATTTTGCTACAGCTGTTATATTATTTCTTTCTTCCAGGGTAATTTTAAGAAAACAGTTTTTACCCACTGTGAGCTGTACATTTATGCTTTTCCTCTATTTTTTAGTTTTACATTTTTGTTTTTCTACTCCTATGTCTCTATCCCTACTAGCTTGTGGGACTGATTTAGAGTGAAAAAGTACTTTTCTTGCATTCCTACAAATCTGAGAAGGCTATGTTCAAACAGACTTCTTAATTTATTTTCCTTACCTATTCTGACTTAGCAAGGAGTGTGAAAGACCTACAGTATCTGGCTACTCCAAGAGGGCAGTGGCAAAAAATCATTAGCAAAAACTCAGTAGAAAAAAAATCCATTTAGAGGCTAATGAATAATGGTATATTTCATGGGTCAATACTAGGCCCAATCCTCTTAATTTTTTTTTTTTTAATGACCTGGATGATGGGGCAGAATGCAGCCTCAGCATCTTTGCAGATGACATAAAATAAGGAGAACTGGCTGCCATTTTTTCTGCTCTGTTAAGAAGAATGTTAACAGACTGGAGAAATGAGCTCACAGAAACACTGTTAAGTTCAGCAAAGGGAATTGATAAGTTCTGCACCTGGGTAAGAATAATTCCATGCATCAGTAGAGGCTGAGGGCCTCCCAGTTGCAAAGTAGTTTATGATAAAAGGCTGGGACACCATGTTGTGAAGGAGTCAAGCTATTTTCCGTGGTTCCCAGTAGCAGAACCACAGGGAATGGTCACCAACTGAAACACAGGAAGCTCCTTCTGAACGTTAGAAGGATGCCACAGCAAAACACTTTTTAGTCTGAGGTTGAATGGGCACTGGCACCAGACTACCAAAGAGGTTGTGGAGTCTCCCTTCTTGAGTATGTTGTGAACGTGGTCCTGGACAACTGGCTCTTGGTGACCCTGCCCGAGCAGGAGGGTGGACCAGATCACCTCTGGAGGTGCCCTGAAACCTCAAATCTCTGATTCGGCAATTTTGGTATTCTCTGTATGCACATGTACCCATGTGCTTACATAAACATATATTATGGATGCACACTAATGTGCAGTAAGTACTATGCCTCCATCCCATGTGAATATCTAATAATGTATGCACACACATGGATAAAGAGAAATACAGACATCTGCTTGTATTACTGACCTGCTCTTATCTGCATTTCACGGAGGCATTTAGCAGAGACAGTGTGCGTATTAGGCATGTGAATAATGTTAAAGAATGCCTCTAGAAAACTTCACTCATTGCACAATGAGAACTACAAGTGACTTAGGGACTTAAAATGAACCTGAGAGCTAAATATATTTTGGGATTTTGATAGATATTATACAAATGATCAATTTGTTTTAATATACTGCTGACTTTAGGCCTTAATGGTGTAAATTATGTAATAACAAAATCTTTTAAAACTGTTTGTGAGATTAATAAGATGATTTAGTCACTTGTTTTTTCTGCTTAGTTTTGAAATAGTTGTTTGCTTGCTTGCTTTTATTGGAGTGGTATGGAGAAGTACTGTTTAAGTATTTTGTTGTACTAGTCTCTAATAAATAGACATTGCTACATTAGGATTAGGCAATACGAAAAATGCCTATTGATGTAGACATAAGACATCTGGAATTTTAATTCTTGTATTTCATCTACCCATTAGATCCTTACAAGGATTACAAAGAATTCTAAATGTTGCAAATAAGGGATGCACTAACTCCAATATCAAATTTATTACTTTTAGTGGTAATGTAAGTTAAGAAATAATGCCTGTGCTTAACATGTGGAAGTGCTAAGGAGAAATTTGTGATTTAGCCTTTGGTTCTTTACTGTATCTACAGATGACCAATGTCACTACTAGTCAAGAGCTGCTGTTGGAGAAGTAAGGCAGAGAAGGAACTAATTGAGATAAAAGATATACTTCAAACTGAAGAAGAAAGGCAGTGCTGGTAAAATATCAGTTCAAGGAATATGAAAACTCTTCAGGGACATCCTACAGATAGAAATCAAAGACAGTAAAAAGAAAAGACCATTAGCATAAATATGAGTTAATCCTTTGGACTATGATTAGTGGAAAAATTACAGACTCTTTAAACTAATCAGTAATTTAAACTACACAAAAATTAATGCCTAAAAGTAGGAAATATAACTTATTTTTTACATTTATGTCAGAGTTTTATTACAAAATTGTGCAGTAACAGTGCTCTCACTGCTACCTCCCTTTTAAGCTCATGGTATAATGAAGAAAATATAGAGAAGAAAAAAAGGTCTGTAATTTTCACAGTGCATTATAAAAAAATTAACTTTGGGATAGAGCATTCAAAGCATCAGCCCAACAACTGATTTTATGTTTTTTTGTTGTTTTTTGTTTGTTTGTTTGTTTGTTTGTGTTTGTTTGTTTTGCTTGTTTGGTTTGGGGTTTTTTGTTTTTTGTGTGTTGTTTTTTTTTTTTTTTTTTTTTTTTTTTTTTTTTTTTTTTTTTTTTTTTTTTTTTTTTTCTTTAATGTAAAGATCTTTTCAGCCCACAAGTCTGTAGCGAAAAATTACTGAAAAATTTCAACCAATAATAAATTTTATGGAGACATGATGCTCTCATACATGTGCACTTACCTAAAAGTACATACCTAAATATATATATATGCATGCATGCATACCTATGTATATGTATATGTGTATATATATGTTTGTGTTTATGTATATGTATATGTATATGTATATGTATATGTATATGTATATGTATATGTATATGTAAAGCTACTTAGAGATTTTGACACTTAGCCACTCTTTCATTAATAACCTGTACTTTCTACACAGTCAGATGAATATCTAAGCCCTTATTGTTGAAAAGTTCACTGCTTCTAAAGCCCATCTATTACGAGGCCTGGGAAAGTAATACACCATCTAGATCACATCTGATTTTATCAGAATTTTGTGTCTTTTATCAAGATTGTTTGTTTCAAAACTGTGAAAGACTATGAGTTTAGGAGCAGTGGATTGAATAGCTACTGCCACCTTCAAAGGAGCCAGTAGCTATTCATGAAGAAAGCTGCAGAATGGATAAATCAAACAGGAACCATCAAATCAGTTTTACTGGGTAGGTGCAGATGCTGAACATAATGAGAATAGCTGCTATCTTTTGAAACATATAGAAGTTACCAATGAAATTGGAATGCACTTGGCAGATCAAATAATTCCATTGCTGAGCTGTCTAAATAAGACCCTGTTTAGCTACTTCTGATTGGAGGAAATCATCAGTTTTCTTTAGAAGTGCAGACATGTGTGGTGTACGAGGTGTATTTTGCCTGAAAAAGGAAAATGGTGAGACTGGACATAAGACAGAAAGCTTAACTGAACAAATGTTTAGTCTTTGAAATGCTCTAAGACACTTGAGTGATTAAATGTCTGGTGAACATGAAACTCTTTAGGGCAGGCAAGTGGAAAATGGCTATAGGACTTCTCAAGTAGCACCATAAATTTATGCTTAATCAAGTGAGTGAAGTGATGACAATTTTCTTGACTTCCTTTCCATTTACTATCTTTTCATTAAACTAGGCATTTCGCATTAACTTTTTGACTCAATGTGGATAACTCCATGCATGCATGTTTGCCTGCAGAAGATTTTGATAAAGTGGCTATGAGTAAACAGTGATCAGAAGTCTTACCAGCTTCTTCAGTATCTGCATTGTGATTCATAAATGGAAAAGGATTTGGAAACAGGAGATGTATTCATAGACCCAGTGGAAAAGGTAAAATATTTGTTTATGTGTATTAGTAAAGTTCTTCTTGATTTTATAGTCTGTGAAACAACCTTGGGAACTTTCTAAAAATTTACCCTCACAGGCTGATATGCATACAACTTTGTTTCTGATGTGTTCTTTACCTCCCTTAAAACTCAACAGTAGTCATTAAAATCTGCATAGGGATATCTGCTCATATAGACATCTTTGTATAATGCATTCATTTCATACAGTAGGACCCAGGCTGTAGTTCTCAATTCATTAGTAAGGGAGAGATTAAGATGCATCATATGGTATCTTTATTACCACAGCTACCTGCAACAACACTTTTGAGTTAGTGACAACACTTAGAGCAGAGTGAAGTATCTTGTAAAACAATGCACTCAGGTCAATGACTTGGATTTTAATTGCCAAGGCATGTTTGAGGAAGATATTCCAGTTTATCATCTGCAGCTCGCTCATATTCATAGGACTCAGCCCCTGAGCAGCATATGTGCACATAGTAGCCCCAGTTGTCAACATCTGTCATGCGTGTGGTGGAGCATTCATCATATGGGTGTCTGTGGTTCTGTCTGTACCAGATGTATGCAGATTGCTGTGTGCAGATGCACCCCAAGAAATAGAGCTCATATCAGGCTTTCTGGAAATTTTGCTGTAAATTTGTGATGTTGGTTTCTGCTTCTTTAACAGATGGTACTATGCTGTTGCACAGTTGAAATTGTGTATGAGATTAACAAAAATCTTCCATGTCTCCTGTTCCTTATTGAAGCCCTTAACTCGTCAGGCCTCTGTAATTGCTTTCTTAAGCAATTGACACATGAATGTCAAGGTACCAACTTTCTGACACGCAATGATCTGTGATGCCATAAACTATATGACACTGTATCATCTTGTACTGAAGACTGCAAATGAAGGTAGCCAGCTTGGCTATGATTTAAAGCACGGAAGAAATTTTCAAACTTACTAACACTTTATATGAATCAGTCAGAAATACAAAGAAACAAAAGAAGGAATCAAAGGAGTTAAGTGATATTAGAAAAGGATATAGTAACGAAACCAAACTCACCAAAACCAGAAGCTTGTGATTATTTTTTTAATCTGAGGCATCTTGGTACAGATGCAGCTTGGTATAGTCAGTTCATGACTCCACCAGATACAGTGCAGCTAATTTTCTATTTTTCTGGTTTTCTTCTGATTTTCCTAAAATAGTCTGGTCTTAGGCCTGGTATTATCAATCTTCTAAGCAAATTGCCTTGGAATACATATCTCTGTTGAGAAGTCATTTGTGGTCATTGTTATCCACAGATCATCTTCATAAATCATATTAAACATGTACAGAGTATTTTCAGAGTTTTCATGATCCCAGAAAATTTAGAATGATTGCATTATTCAAGCAAAAGATAAGTAAAGAGCTCTGATCTGCAGTGTGTTTAGTTCATTCTCAGCAATCCGGTAATATTAAGATGAACATTCCTGAACAAGCAAAAAAAGCATAACAACTTAATGACCCATTTATTTACACTCTAATAACACTCTGCACAAATAGTATTATCACAAGCCCGAATACTCCAATTTTGTGCAACTTCCTTTCCTTTCTCACCACTGATTAGTGCATAAGTATTGACTAAAGAAGTCAATCAACAGCTGATTTTTAAAAAATATTTTAATATCCATCTAAAAAGAGTATTTTTTTAAAAGGCTGTAAGTAAAGGATGTATGTTAAATTCATGGTAATCGGGACATCACAATATGTAGGCTTCCAAGTAATATACTTATCTTACTACTGAGTGGAAGAGCTCTTTTTTCCCATACTTCTTCCTTAGGAGGCAGCTGATCATGCAGAAGCAGAGTAGAGGAGGAATGTGATCCTTTTATCTTCATAGTCAATCACTTGGGAAAACAAAAAAGGAAGTATAACTCTTCCTTTCTGTAACCCCTCCAGTATCAGTGTAACACCAGTATCCAATATCATAAAACATGCTTAGACTGGTTTCCAGAGGTTCCCAAAATATTTTGTTAAAGTTTCTGGTCTTTTTGATAGTACTAGTGACAATTGCAAAAGACTTTGAGGAAGACGGACATGATGAATGAATGTTTATGTGATCTCTTCCAAACCGAGAAAGAAGAAAGACGTGGAATTAATGTGTCTTATATGAAGTCTACTAAAGTCCACACAAATTTGAATATTTTGACTCAGAATCAATTTGGAATTGATGTGACAAAAAATATAAACTTGACACAGGTGTCAAATTTGTGTATATGTTCTCTAACCTAGTCTTCTTTGACCAAGCGAATGTCTTCCTTTATATTCTTTATGTATAAGCCATAATATATGCAAATATGGCCTTAACCTTTGTTTACAATCTAAAATTAAAGTAATTATTATAAATTTTTATGTGATTAAACTTAATCAGTTTTCTGATTTTTTTCATATTTACAGAATGTCTTTTTTTAAAAGGACTAAATTATATTTACTTGATTAATTCTGAAACTACATGTTGTATCACTCCTAAAGCCATGTAGGCTTCATTACACTAGATTGTCAGAGATAGTTCAATTCAGACAATTTTGAGAGCAACTTTTTGGGTAAATTATATTAAAAAGCATACCTAAATCCGGAGTTATATATGTTTGTGATATTTCAAAACAATAACTAATATCATAGAGGTTACTAGGGCAGAATTAAAAACATCAGTTCAGCAATATGTAAGTATAATACAGGAATTGGTTTTTTTTTACTGTGGGCAAGGCATGGTTTGCAGAAGAAGTGTTTATTCCATGATCTTAAACTATCCCTACTGTCTTAAGAGTTGTAGATGTAAGTTTGTCATGTAAAACCTGTTTTAACTACAGCTATGAAAAATTATTCCAGTGACGCAATAATTTCTAAAAAATAACAGCAACAAAATAGCAAGAAATACTACAACAACAACAAGAAAACAAGAAAAAAAAAAAAAAAAGGAAAGTAACAAAGACTCTCATACAGATCCAGAGTAGCATAGAATATGTGGGTTTTTCTTGGGAGGGGGTGCTACATTTAATTTCTGATTTTTCAATATACTAAATATAAATATATCTACCTGTAATTTGAATTCTGTAGCTGTCAATGGCTAATTTCAACCTTAGATGTGAATTTAAAAAGATAAAAAAAATTGTACTTCTCTGGTTCATGCCAAAATTGCATTGTGATCACACCTTTCCTATCTCTTGCTTTCCTTTTCTTCACTTATGAAGAGACAGTTCATAAACAGTATCCATTCGGAATTACTGCATGAAATAAAACTACAGTGAATAACTCAGTAACAGCTTGTTGGGTACCATTATGAAATTATTATGCTTTTTTTACAGTTTCATTTCCTGGTCTCCATAGCTAAAACTCATAATTTTAATTTGTGGTCTGCAATTAGACAACAGAGTATTGACTGGATCATGTAACACATGGCAAGATCTCTAATAGAAATTCAAGTCAGTCAGTATGCCCTCACTTATGATTGAAAAATCACTTGTCATTCACCTTGATTATGCCTAGGGCTTTCCTAGGGCTTTCAACTATCTTTTTTTTTTTTTTTTTTTTTTTTTTTTTTTTTTTTTTTTTTTTTTTTAACTGTTTGTAGTTTGCTGAGCAATGGTACTTAAAAATTCATCCATTGTGACTGACCAGATACAAAACCTTTGCTTTCTTCACATTAAAAAAAAGAAAAGCCCAAAGCCTAAAAATTCCTTTTTTTAGATTCAAGACAAACTGCATTGCCTTGAAATCAGACACTTCCGAAAACTGTAGTAAATATTTTCCCACAGTGGTCAGTTCTTGAACTTATGGTTATGAATCAGATATCTCTCAAAATATTGGCCAGGCAAAACTTAAACCAGATGCTATTTTGATAATACCAACAATATGGACAAGAAGGAAAATAATTGTAGTTTCCTCATGTGTCAAGTTGACCTTGGCAAGGTATCAGATGTCCATCTGACTGTTTTATCAACCCTCTCCCTCAACAGAATAGGGAGAGAAAATATGGCAAAAGGTTTATGGATCAAGATAAGGACAGCCACATTACTCAAAAATTATCATCACAATAAAAACTGACTTGGGGAAATTATTTTAATTCATTGCTGCTTAACAGTAGAGTAGGATAATGAAAGCAAATCTTAGAACACCTTCCCCTATACCTCCTTTCTTCCCAAGCTCAACTTCCCTCCCTAATTCTCTGCATTCTTCCCTCAAGCAGCAGAAGGGGGATAAGGTATGGATATTGCAGTGAGTTCATTGTAATTTGTCTCTATCTAACCTTTCTTATCACTCTCTTCCCCTGTCCAGGCACGAAGTCCCATCCGCCATAAATTTTGCTCATGTGGATCTTTCCCATAGGATGCAGTTCTTCACAGTTTGGTTCCCTCTTATGGGAAGCAGTCCTTCAAAACAGATTGCTCCATCACAGGTCGCCCATGGCCCTACAGATCCTGACAGAAAACCTGTTCCAATGTGGGCTACTCTTCACAGCTTCAACCCTCTATTCACCTGAATTGAGTAAGGTGTACATTAATCATTAGTGATAATATTGTCTTCTATTGTGGAGTCTTCTCAGTTTTCTCTGTTTGCAAATGGTTTATGTTTTGAATGAAGTGCCTAATGACACCGATTTCAATGACTTTCCTTAAGTGACGGACCTCTTCAATAATTTATTTAATATATTTTTTCTTATAATAAGCAATGAGATACTAACTGAGGAATTTTTCAGCTAACATATTCTTGCTTTATGAAGGCTAACCAGCCCCATCATAGGGTAAAAAATGGAAAGCTGTCAGTTACAGATCAGTACATTTGCAACAGCTGCTGCTGCTGCTCTTAGACTAAAATTGCTATGCATATTTTCTTATTACTTCTTTCTAAAAGCACTGCTTCTCAAACATCTGAAATGCCATAAATTCTGACGAAAATATTCCCTCTCATTTATGCATAAATAACCTTTTTTTTTTTTCTTAACTTTTAGAATCTTGGGTATTACCATGAAGAAAACTTGCAGAAAAAGACCATAGTCCAGAAAGGTGAAAAAAAATTATATTCAAGACAGCTGCATGACTGATGACTCCTGGAAGAATATGTACTAAGTTCTCAAAAAATCAAGAACTTGAGTCATCACCATGTGTTAACAGAATCTTTATCACAAAAGGTTGTACAGAAAATATACCTAGGCAGTGGGGTGTTTTTGTTTGGTTTTTTGGTTTTCTTCAAAATTTATCATTGTTAACAATTTTTCAATTACCATTCCTGAATGATTCCTTTTCTCTTATTATTTCTCTAGCCACTGACGTCTCAACTAACATTTATAATGAAGGACTTTCCTTGATAAGAAAAGATTTAGAAATATTTTTATTGCAAAAACCAAAGTCTATAATCGTAATTTGTCATAACAGTACATTTTTTTGATACTACAAGGTCATAGAAGGCCATGAATTCCAGTGGCTGGCTAAGCTACAGAGAAATATGCAACAGGCTTATCTCATTGCAATAGGCATTTTGAATAAAATTCCATCTGGCATATGGTCCCAGCAATTCCCAGCTGGTGCATGATCCATTGCACAGTCTACAGCAGCCCCCTGTGGGTTAACACCGGGCAGCATATCAAAAAGCTGCTTCTGGCTTTCTAACAGACACTCAACTGCTGAAATTCAGCACATCAGAGGCTGTAGGAGTAAGACTCAAAAAGTTCAGCATTAATGAGTGAAAAATATAGTGGTAGCAAAGGCACAAAATTATCCATGCTGTCCAGTTGGGAAATGAGACTGATTTATCCTTTATGATCAGAAATCAGATCAATTCTTGAGTACTAAGGGTATCAATGGAGGGTTATACAGAGACTTAATGACAAAAACATCAATCTCATTCTTTGCCACAGATTTCTCCTTAACACCTTGCTTGAATGAAGACTTTCCACCTATCCATGTTGATTTATGTCTTCATGTACTTAATGCGTAGTAAAAGAAAGGATTTTTTAACACTATTACAATTTTTCTGCATCATATGGCAGACTAAAGAACCTCCTTCAAAATTCTGTGAACAGTTTTTACTAGACAAAATGGAAGTAGCAAAATTCTAAACATCAAGATGTAATTAAGTATGTTAAAGTAGTTCATGTCTCCTTCAGGTTGAAGGAAAATAACACCTGAAGTGGGAATTTTAATTAATTCTTATATAGGTTTGTGTAATTATAATCCATCTCATATTTTTTTTTCTTCTATTCAGAAAATAAAATTGAGGCTCTTTGCCTGACAGAATTATCTTTTTTTTAGATTTCTAAAACTATAATAATCAAAAGAAGGAAAAGAAGCTCTTTGTATTTTCCTCAATTAAAACTGTGTACCCCCATAATATAAACTGAATTTGTGGCCCTGAATCACTGAAATGATTATTTGTTTAACTTACTGTAGTTGCTAACTTTGGAATAGAAGATGTCTTTCTGTGAATGATTTTTTTTTTTTTTAATAAGAAATACTAAAACATTAAAACCTAAGATAACTCTCCTTCCTGGAATGCAAATTTAGAAGAGGACCATTTAACAATTTTTATGATTGAAAGTTTTAAATTTGTCATTAGTTCTATTACATTTATTAGCATTAGATGAATTATTGCTATCTGATAGCATTGACATAGGGAATTCTTTGGATGCATAAGACAAAGAAAACTTTATAATTACAAGAATAAACATTTAATGTTAAATTTATTGTTAACATTTAATGTTGAATTTAGAACACTGCAAGTTGCTGAGTATACATGGAATTCTATACTAAAAATATTTCACATGAATGCAAAATAAGAATGAAATAAAGGTTCTTGACAAAATATCAATAACAATCCTTACAGAATCCATCTTTATGTTTTTATCATATACTTCAAAATTCAATATAAGAAAAATAATCAATTTTTGGGGGATGGCTGGAGCAACAAAGACAATGCTGACGATGCTCTGTTTGAAAAATTCTCCAACAGAAGATGGTTCTTTGATTATTGCTGATTTTTCAAGTTAGTTTTTTATCCCACAATAATATTCCCTCTTAATATTTTGGATAGGTTATATGTATTGCTTTCTATCAAGTTGCATACAAATCTAAAAATATCATAGATGTAAAGAATAGATTTGATTTCAGTTACTGCTAATGCTCATAGTAACTCCCAGTCCAAATTCAGTATCTGCAGTTCTGTCCTCTACCTCTGTGAAGTGCACAGCCCATCCTACTCACTTTGCCATGTTGTCTCCCCACTTTTGTTTACCCATCTACAAACAAGCCATATTTTTTCATCTATTCAAAATGGCAAACCAAATGCTGCCTGGGCTAATTAAAAAACAAAAACAAAAGCAAAAAACCCAACAAAAACAAACAAACAAACAAAACCAAAAACCAAACCAACCAACCAAAAAAAGAAAAAAAAAAACCAAACCAAAACAAAAAAAAAACCAAAAAAAAAAAAAAACAAAAACCAAACAAACAAACAAAAAAAACCAAAACCCAAGAACAAAACAAACAAACAAACAAACAAACAAACCAAAAAAACAAAACAAAAAAACCCCACACCAAAATAAAAAAAAGCGGCCTGGCAAATGTTATCCAAAGTATGTCACATGAATTTAAACCCAGCATGTGGCTAGCTAGCCCACCACGTTTAAATCTAGGGAAGGGAACTGCAGAAAACAAGGACTATCCCTGCTCTGACTTCAAAAAACAGCTGTGTAAGACTGAACTACACCAGTAACATAGACTTACTCACATCTCTGTGAGTGGGCATTAATAACAACTATTTCAAGAACTCTTGTTTTTTCCCTTTACTACTATAAAATGTATATGTGCTCTGACTAATTTAAAAAAGGATTCCACAAGCTGCTTAGTTGAAGTGGGAAGTTGTTATTCTTTTTTTAATAAATCCAGATTTAACTGACTTAGCACAAAATGTCTACAACATCTGTTTTACTATTAGATATCATTGATAGTATCAGGATAACACTGTAGAAGTGTAAAATTGTCAAATTTAAAGCCACATGAAGTTTCCACAAGCAATCTGGCACTAACTCTTCATCTCTGCAGGGGGAAAACAAACACAAAAACCAAAAAAAAAACCCCTTGTTATCATTCATTTCTAACTCCTTGTTCTGCCACAGAACAGCTTGATTTTTTTTTAAGCTGTGATCTTGCTTTTTCTTCTGATGTGAGAAGGAGCCCACATGCAGGCACAGTGGGTCTCAGCCTGGCATGTCCCACCTGGTGGGACAGAGGTGGCTTGAAGGGTGAGCTGGGAGGTGCTGGGAGCAGCTGTAGCAAGGCATGGCTTGCATCTCTTGTGCCAGGAACATGCTTCACAGGCCTCTCTACTCAGCCTGGGGATTCACAGCTTCTTTTAAGTGGCCCTAGGATTATTCACACTATTTTGCTATTCCTGATCAAAGTCAACTAGATTTTAAATGTCTTTTTACTCCTTATTTGCAATATTCTGGAGTACCACATACAGCTAATATTGAATGAGAAAGAAAGAAAACTACTTGGGTACAAAATTATGATGCTACTTAGCAGCTTAGAAAATAGAATGAAATAGAATGAAATTAAGTTCTGTGAATTTCTTAGAGAAGCAGCTTTTGCATCTGCAGAAAGGAATTTAATTTCTTCTCATCCCTATCCAATATGCAATTTTAAGGCTTCTGTTTATTTCAACAACCTTTGAAAACAAATTCTTTGTCTTAGAAATTTTTTTCATTGCCTCTACAGCTTGTACATATTTCCTGAACTTAGATTCACTGTGGGTGTGACAGACTGTATTTCTTACCAAACACATTCCCACTGGAGAAAAAAAAAATACACTTTTCAATATCTGAGGGCTACTTTGCAACCTATCATAGCATTCCTAGACTCTTGATCTTGTAGTTAATTTTTCTAGTAGTTTAGCTATTCTTGGCTATCTTCTCAAAAAAATTCACACAATTCCTTTTCTGTCAGTCTGGCATTCATGTAGAGAACTAAATTTGTTTTAAAATTTCACTTCTGCTTTTGGATAGTTTTAAATGGCCTATTCAGAGAAACCACTCTTATTCATAGGGTATGTCATTGTCAAGCTGTATTTTATAAGGTGATCCTGTGTCTCCACAATCATCTTCAATTTACCTAGATTACTTGATGAAAAGCCTCTCATGTCTGTACTTCAGATGTAACCATTTGTTTTGAACATAAGGCTTAGTCATTGAAACTCTTATGTAGAATATTGAAGAAATGCAGACAAAACCATATGAAGTATTGCTTTTTTATGTGCTACCTACAGAACAGCAAGGGATTATATCTTGTAATTTTCTTTCTGTCCTTTTAAAAATTACTGAACACCACTACTTTTCATTTATTTACTGATGTAATTCAGAAATACTGCCATTTGCATGCAAAGAAAATTTGTGTGACATCCACCTAGGTAAATAAACCAGAAAGATTTTTTTAATATATTGTGATTCTGTATTACATGTATTTTAATTGAATTGAGAAAACTATCCATGTGTTCAGTATAATCGTTAGGGTGATTTTTTAATCATAGAACTTTTATACATTAGTATCTTTTTATTAGACAGCTAAGTAAATTTTAGTCAACATGAAATGACAATCTATAATACAAAATGTTTACAGCTTGTTTATATAAACTTCTTCAAATAAAAAGAAAAGCTAAGTTCATTAGCTCCCTACCATTAGTCTAAGTTTAAATACTGAAAGGTAGGTAATTTCCTGTATTTTCTGACTTTATTCCATAACAACAAATGTAGATAAATGAAAAAAATATTAGTTTTGCTCAAAAAGTTTGGCAATTCTAAACTAAATAGGGCACATGTAACTAAATTAAACCACTCATTTCATATAAATTATTTCGCTATTTTAGTATTTATTTCAGTTCACTGAAATAAATCAGCTACTTTTTGGTTACTTGATAACTACTTGCTATTTGTAGTGAACATGATTGCTCCAAGTGGGGATTAATGAATGAAAAACACTGAGCCACAAATAAATAAAATGGATATTAATGTCTCAAAAATAAGCCCTTCACATACCCAGTGCTTATCTATATAAAGAATTGCTGTCAGCTTTCAAATAAACAAATAATTCTGTTTCTCGTTGTGGTCAGTTTATAGACAACAAAGGCACACAGTGCAGAGCAAGGATTTGCTAATAAATATTGTGTGTTGTTTCACTGACTTAAATATTAAGCAGATTCTTGAATTATTAATTTATGGTTATTGACTCTTGTTGCATAAGATACTACATTGTTATCAGTTACAGCATTAATTTTAGAAGACACCTTTTGCTTGATGAAATGTGTCTGTTTCTGATGAAAGCACCTTGTAAGTGTTAAATTGAAGTTGTCTCACTGTATGTGAGCTCTGTCATTGAAAATGTTGTTTATATATGTAATATATCATTGCATATGACAAATATTTCAAGCCTTTAACATAATTGTTCATTGGTGTCACTCCAGCGTGTCAATGTCTTTTTTATACAGGGCAGTCCAGACTTGCAAACTGTAATCCAAATGTGGCCTCAGCAGTGCTGAGTAGAGCAGAAGATTCACCCTCCTCAAACTCCTGACAGTGCTTCTTCCAGTGCAGCCCAGTCTAGGTTTGCATTTCTTTGCCTTAAGGAAACATTGCTCATTCATCTTCAATTTATTGACTACTCATTCATCTTCAATTTATTGGCTCTTCTGAGAGAAAAAGAAATAATTATTTCATTATAAAAGAGACACTAAACCAAAAGTAGAAGAGAAAGTGACAGCGTGTTACCCAGCAGTAGAACAGAAAATATTTTTAAATATTTTACATCTGGCAGAATGGGAAAAGACTTGTATTTTAAGATCTTATTTATACATTAAGATATGACAAATAGAGGAAACTCCATTTTTAATAAATGAAAGTCATAATCAGAAAGAAATTGTGAAAATAGTAATCAGTAGTTGGATATTGGGGAAAAAAAAAATCACAAGCATTACAACACAATGCAAAAGGTTGTGCTACTGTGTGTGGAAGCCAGACAAACAGCCAGTGATGAGACATGGGGAGAGCTGGAATAAGTTTCTTATTTCCTCTCAGTCTGTGGTGCTGACCACAGCTGAGCCAAAGGGTGAGGTTCTTGGCCTGGTGAGAGTGCACATTCTTTACAGAAGGTTTCAACATGGTTTAAAATAAAAATTTTAAAATATAAATCGTAGGGAAAGTTGATCTGCTATGATCCACTTCAAAACATAATAAAAGGAATAAGACTGTACTACATTTGACTGGCTTCGTATTAAACAGTTTTGGAATTTTTGTAACTGGTATTGTCTCCCTTCAGCATCATTCATGTTCTGAATCCACGGATGCATATTGGCATGTGACATTTACCTTTATGCCCCACTTTATGCTTTATTTTAGTAGAAAAAAAAACCAAAAAACAAAACAAAATTAAAAAAAAAAAAAGCTCAAAACCCAAAAGCCAGAAACACACACACACCAGAAAAAAAAAAAAATTTGAATAAGAAACTATATAAAAGAGGAATAAGAAAATAATACAGGTCAGTAGTTAGTCATTACCAATGAAGGTATCCTAATATAGCTCTGAACAATTCTGTGAAACCACCAAAACTCCCTGCAAGTGTGTTGTAGGAGCACTCATGGAGGACAAAAATGATCCAGAGCCAAAAATTACATAGTATGGACACCATCAGTCTGGTCCAGTCTGCCTTATAAAGTTCAACCTGTTAGGGTCAGAGAAACAGATACAAGCTACTTCATGCCACTTAGAGTCTAAGATAGTTGTTACCCATCCTTTTTGTAGCATCTCAGGCACTTTGAGGATTCTCCTTCTCAGAGAGCTACACTATTATCTTCTATCTACATCATTTGATACTTGAGTTTCTGGGTTTGTCTGAATAGCATAGACGGGTGGTGTCAAAGTTTTCCAAGTCTGAGAGAATCAAAAATGCTATCTTTACCATGTAGTACTTTCTGCTTCTACAGACAGAGTCCATGCTTTGTAATTCAGAGATTAGAGAATGAAAAAAGTCCTGCTGGCAAAGACTCAGGCAAAAATTGCATATGGGTTGGGGATTTCGTCAGTTTTATGGAAAATTATCTCCTATCTCTTTCTTTAGATAAACTATTCTCATTAAGTTTGGAAGGTCTATTACTTCGATTCTTGGACCAGACATATCTTCCAGGTAAGCATGAAGACAATAATTTGCCGTGAAGTGAGCAGTTTTTCAAGCTGTTGTAACACAGTAAGAAGCCTCACAGAAAGGAAGGAATAATTTCATATGAATGAATCAGACATCATTGAATCAGGAAAAAACTTGTGGACATGTATCTACGCTAGTGGTATTTCCAAGCACTTTGTTAATTATTTGTTAGGTTTCGGAAATTGTGAACAAAATATTATCAACCTTATCTTCAGCACAAGAACTCTTAA
The DNA here is from genome assembly GCF_009819655.1 of Sylvia atricapilla. Taxonomy (NCBI): domain Eukaryota; kingdom Metazoa; phylum Chordata; class Aves; order Passeriformes; family Sylviidae; genus Sylvia; species Sylvia atricapilla. The sequence continues at coordinate 70,767,555 of NC_089141.1, forward strand.
ATGATCCTGAGGAATACTACCTACATTTTCACTACATGATCAGAAAGTGCTTTTCTTTAGTATTTTAAAGTGATGCTAAAAATTTCACTTTGTGAATCTATACTCTGCTCCAGGTGCAATGTACCATAGTTCCCTGGGGTACACAGGGTACAGTTAATCCACAGCACTTTGAACTTGCTTGATTTCAACAGCTTTACACTGATATTCCCTTGAAGCATGTCTTTTGTTTGCTCCTGAGCCTTGCTGATATTGTAGCAGATGCATCGCATAAGGCCACTACACTTGAGAGATAATGATATAAAAAGTTGCATGTAGACTAACTGTAGTTTTGCAGAGAGAAATAGAGGTTAACATTTCTCTGAAGTGATCTTTCCAGTCATCATCAAATAAAACTGTTCTTCTTGACAGAAAGCTTTCTGATAAACATTTGTAGCCCTTCTGCCAATCTTCTGAAGGTTTTTGGGCTAAAATTATTTTTGCCTGTAATTAATAATAGCAGCATCTGTCAAGAAGCACCATGACAGCTTTGTGGGCATAAAATAGCAAAATAATTTCCAAAACATTGTTGAATTTGCTAACATTTTACTTTTATATTTGTGTGAATAATACTTTGAAAGTGCAGGGATTTTCCTGAGATACTTTTTGTTGTAGAGAGCAATGTCATCAGTTTTAGTTCTTGCAAAGTGGGAGGGAGATGGTCCTACCAAAGGGAAAAAAACTAAGACATTCTCGTAACATCAAGAATGTCCCATTTGATGCATCTGGGCAGGTTATTCAAAGTAGTACACTAGAATTTTATAAATGGATAGCTGATTATATACTATTTTCAATACTTTGTCAGATCATTAGGGCCTGGTTTACCTCTGCTAGTGCAAATGTCCTTGCTTATTCCTTAACAAATGGAGGCATCAGAACAAGTGACACCATGGCTGTAAACTTTTTCATGAAAGTGCCAAAATTCTAAAGATTTCTGAATTAAGGAGATTTTTTTTTTCCTGGAAGTTCATATTTCATTATTTATTTTAAAAATAAGAACTGCCATTATTATAATAAGTTGTCTAAATATTTTCAGAAAAATAGAACTAAAATTGCATAATATTTTTCTATTTTCTTGTATTTTTCATATTTACTTGATTGCTAGTTCAACTTTTACTTGCAATTCATTCTACAGTGTTCATTAGAATTAATTACTGATATGTGAGGAAAATATTCAAAAAATTGCTTAGAAATTAAAATTAAATTATTTTTATGTGATTATTATACTATATGGGGTGTTTATTATATATTGTATGCTTATTTATATGTATTGTTATATGAGGTCTTATGCCTGTAGATGAACCAAATACCTGCAGCAACTAATTTAAGTGTATGATGAAATGGGAATTTCTTAACTGAATACTGGATATTTTATCTGTCAACAGCTATTTTCTATCTAAAATTAATGAATTCAAATAAAAATATTTACATTATATACTTACTGATTTCTAAATGTTATTTTACAGCATGCACGACTATAAATTTAATTTTTAAAAGTATTTGACAATGAAACATTGAGATGTTTTAGACTGACAAATATCACCTATATTTATCCATCTTATTTAATTGCTTTATGCATTTTGGATGTTTTGAATAAAGTATCTCATATATGCAGTGTCTTCTAATAATACATAATAAAGAAATGAGACAGCAAAGAGCCTAAAATACCACAAAACTTTCTGGTGAGAGTAGAGGCACATATTGAGAAGAGGAAAACTCTCTACAGTTTGACAATTTTATTCTGTATTTTCAAGCACCCCACAAATAATAGGCTTTGAATTAAAAAAAAAACGAAATTAATCATCTGAACAGTAATGCAAAAGAACATCATGTATCCATACACAAGGTGAACCAAACAAATGCAGTTCATCTATGTCCAGTTGAGTGTATCCCTATTTTTCAGCCTCTTATTTGAAGAGAGCTAATCATCACTCCTATTTCCTTTTTCAATATATTTGAAAACTATAAATCTTTCAACTACCTCCATAATCATTCCATGTATCCTGTATTTAACTTCTGGGTGATGAATCAACTCTAGAAACATATTTAATCAGAATTAAATTAGTTGTATTGCTATGCAACCATATGTAGGGTGAGGCATTTAGTGATTTCTGCCAAGGACAGCTGTTCAGAAAGAGACAATATCATCTGCATCATCAAGGAAATACTGCAGTCCCTCTCACATTGCCTTTTTGATAATACTTGTGTACTTTGAAACTTAAAGGGTTTGTAGCTGTCATCATGTACTGCAAAACTTTCCTTAAAAAGGGAGAAAACAAACCAGTCACATTTGAAACAGAGCTTTTTTAGGCTTTTTTAGTTTTTTTACAGTTCAGTTTACTCAGCCACATGCAACAAGGTCTACCCTGAGCATAGAGTTAATGGCAAATTATATCCTGCATCAGAGAAATACCATCTTGCAGCCAAGTTAATAAAGGATGAAAAACCCCTCTGTGTCTTTATATATATATATATATATATATATTTACAGCTGCTTAGAATTTTACAGTCATAACTGTGATCTGCTCATTTCATCATGGTATATGAAAACTGCTCAGGGAAACAACAGAGAAAATATAGAAAACATGATTAGATGTAGCTTGTAACAGATGGAGCAGTCTATTATATTTCTCATATCTATTAGAGGTCCAGGATTACTTCAGTTGCTCTATGAATCCACATTGAACATCAATGGGTGGGTAAAGGAATTGATTCTATACAAACTTTCTCAAGTTTAGGTGCTAGATTCAGTAATATATGAGTAGGCATTGAATGCTATTTTAAACAAATCTGAATGTCCTGCTTAGCCTTCACTTGTCACTCCTGCTACTAAGTGCCTTGACTATTCTTTCTGCCCTGTACCACCTCTGCTAGACATATGTTTACATCTCGGATATTCTAAGGCATTGCAAATGGCAATAGAATATTAAAAACATACTTGCATTTAAATATTCAACTTTTGACCAGTTTAGTTTTAAACCCCTAAAATTTTTGGGATAGACTATTTTGGAGGCTCTTAGCAACCACAATCCATCTCCATGCTGCTACAGACTATATACAGACTATATATAGAAGAAAAAAAAAAAAAGAAAAAAAAAAAAAAGTCACATCCAAGGGCTTATAACAATTTCTGGATGTGGTGAGCAAAGGAGGGATACTCAAATATCTCAAATATCTTAACTGCTTAAGGTTTTTTCTGGAGCAACCCCTAAGAAGTTGAAGGCCAAGGCAGACCTTGTTGGTTCATACCTGTGGGTCAGTGAAAGAATCTAGCTGAGAAATCTGAAAAATTAAAAATTTTTCACAACATAGAAATAAATAATTAAATAAATAAATGCATTCTCTGATTGTCCAAAAAGAACTCAAAGTTCAGAAATTATGTTCCTTGGTAAAATCTGTAAGTATTTGTGGGGGAAAGGAAGTGTATGTGTGATTTAAGATCATGCATTTAAATTTCAGGTATATTTTTGTCTATTAAGCTTATACAGAAGATATGGAGACTGCTGGGTTGTGGAATGTTTCAGTGGCAAACACGATTGTTTCAAAACCTGTACATTATTTAATAAATTCTCTTGGTCTTCACTTAAATTGCAAACAGAAAATCACTCCAAAACTCCAAGAATTTTCATATTATTTGTAATGAATTAGAGTGGAATTTTGCACATCCCTGACTGGCTGGTTTTCACTCCATGAATATTCATGCAAAGACTGAGAATAGTTTGTTGTTTATTTTCTGCAATCATGCTGAATGCTTTCTAAGTATTAAAATGTGATATACTTCTGCTGCTATAGTAATAATATAGAGCCTTTAGTACAGCATTAGGCTAATTTAACTTTTACTGTCCCTAATGAAACGAAATGCATGAGTGGCTATTCTATTCTGATGGTAACTTGAATTCTCCATAAGGGCAGGGTTCACAGGCATCTCATCATTCCACATGCTGCAGTTTAAGGACCCTCTACATGATTTCTGACAAATAGAAAAAGACACAAACAACAATACATCATGGCAGTGTCATACTGCCATGGAATTTGGCTAACTAAACTCTTCACGTGTGAAAATTATAAGTCAGTATACAGGAAGTAGTTTTGTCATATAATTTACAATGCAAGGTGGCATAGCTTCCTATCTTGTCTTTCTGTTCTTCATTTTATTGCCCTAAGTACCTCGTAAGGATGTATGAAACTATTCAGTATAATTGATGTGATTGCAGGAGGCTAAAAGTGATGATATGGAAGACATACAAACTTGCAGACTGACAGCTAGAAGTTCAGGAGAATAACCACTGCAATATCAAAGAGATTTAGAAATCCAGCTTTAGATAAAAGAATAAATATACAGTTCTTGAGCAAATAAATTTTATATTCCAACTGCAAGAGAAAAGATCTAATGCAAATACATTAATCTCTGTAGCTCCAGATGATAGTTACAATCATACTCTTCAGTTAGAAGTACGACTAATTGTGGGATGAAATTTCCTAGTATATTAAAGTAGGGATCAGTGAGAAGCCAAGTCAGATAATCTACAGAATATAGATTGTTGTAAGTCAGCTGTGTTCAAAAAGTTTAATTCCAATAATTTCTGCATTTTTCAAAGCCCATTTTAACAGTTTATTTAATAGTTCAATCATTAAGAAGTTGAAAATTCAATTCACTTACTTCAAAATCTGCACCTGAGAAGTTCTAGTGCTGTGATTCTGTCTAGCCTCTGGCCGATGCTCTGTTAATTTCTTTATGAATATTATATTAGTGTGAGGAGAGCTGTTTCAACTTCCTTGTGGTTTCTAAAAGCAATGGATCAAGAGCCATCAAATAAAAGAAAAAAGTGACTCTAAAGCCAAATGATTCTGGCATTCTCCTGAAAACACAGAAGGTCCCTGATCTTGGTCTTTCCTTTTATAAATTTTTCATTTTTTAAAATAATGTACCAAAAACCAAATCAGCAGTATTTAGATCAGAGGATAGAATTCCCATTTCCATAGCCAAGTGAGTTATACTGTCTCCAACTTCATGAATTTCACATTTCGTGCTGATTAGTAGCCTAATTTGGATTAAAAGCATTCTAACCCTTATTAATGTATTTTCTTCCTAGTGTTATTTTTGCACTTAGCTTAAGCAGTCCTTAAGCAACATTTTAAGAAACAGTTCTTTTAGGACTATGTATGCACATATGCTAAGTAGCAAAAATGCAGCAATCAAGAAAACAGTTTCCTGTTTCATTGGTCTGGAATCACGCTCATGCTTGCTGTTCATCTAGCACTGCAACTCACAGCTGCACGGCCATTTAACATTAAAAAAAAAAAAGGTAAATTAGACACTATCTTTCTAAGTCAACCACCAGAAAGATGGCAAGAATGACTGATGAAAGAAATACTTGGGTTCAAATTTCTGGAGGAATAAAATAATACAGATTTCAAATCCTGCTAGGTCTGTCTTGGATGGAGTTAACTTTCCTCATAACAACATGCATGACATTATGTTTCAGATTTGTGACTGAAGTTGTCATGAGAACACACCAATGTTTTTTTTATTATAATTAAAAATATTATTAATAGGTGGGTCAGTGCTTTCATAACATCAAGGCTTTCTCATTTTCTTCCACTTACCCCTTCCACAAGGGTATTCCATCTCATATAACATCATAAGCAAAAAAGTGGGATGGAAAATGTTTGCCTTTCAACTTGTTGCTCAGAGGCTGGTTAGGTATCAGTCTGATTATGGGAGGCAAAGACTAATTACATTTACATAATTTCTTTCTCTTTTTTTTTTTTTTTTTTTTTTTTTTTTCTTTCACTTATTGAATTGTCTTTATCTGAACCCATGATTTTTTTCATTGCTACTCTTTTTATTGTCTCCTTCATCCCACTGTGGGCAGGGGCATGAGCAAGTGTCTGTGTGGGTACCAAAATTCAAAATTCTTTTCTTGCTCCACAGAACAAGAGCCCCTGATAAGAGCCAAGAGAACCTAGGAGATGATACTGGGGAGAGATAGAAAAGAAAAAAGGCTACCAATAACCTTTTCATGGACCTGTCTTATTGTTTCCACTGATGTTCTTGCTGAAGAATCCTATCATATTTGAGAAAAGAACTGGATTTCAAAAATAAATCTCACCAGCAGCCTTTGTCTAATATCACAGCTTATTATATGCTACTTCTAAAGACCTGAAATACTCCTAGAAATGTAAATCAGACTTGAAAATATCCTATCCTGCAAACTTAGTTACATTAATTTTTACTCCTTCTCTGTTATATTTTTTTTCTGCTTAATTTGCCATTGTTTTCTAATTCCTACTGAGGCTGCTAGAATGTAACAGCTGGTGACATTTATGTCTGAGTCCATATCCTTGTATTTTTATCAGATAGGGTAACATTGAGAGTAGCCTAGAGTAGCCTAATGATTCATTTCTCAGTCATATGTATCTAGTACATGAAGTCCAGGATCTAATGATTAGCCTGAACCAGCTCATGTCTCCATCTGTAAACTGTTCATCATCTATGAACTGCAAAGCAAAGTTCATGTTGCAAAGAGACACTCTGTTCACTCAGATATCTTGTGATCCTATTTCTGCAGTCTTCATTATTTTTTGTTGAACTAAAAGCAAGAGACCTTGATATGAATTCCTAACTATATAAAATATTCAATATCTCAGATTCTTAACTGTATTTTTTAGTTATTTCTACATTACTCTTAATCAAACTGGGTTTGAGGAAGTAGGATTACCCCACGCCATTTTGCTTTTTGCTTTGTGTTTTCATTGTGTATAAATCAGTACTAATAAAACATAATTTCCAACCTGAAATAAAATGTTCTCAATATTGACTTACCAAAAACTTCTTTTTTTATCAATTGTGAAATCATAGCGAAAGAGGTTCAGTTGACTTTTCTTCCATGTTATTTATCTATAGTGAACAAATATCTTTGTCTTGTATTCTTAACAGTCTGACGCAGAATAATAACAATAGTAGACACTAGAATTAAAATTATATTGTCTGAATTTTACATACACAGCAACTGACCATATGACACAGCATCATTTTAAACAAATACATAAGAATGTTTAACATTCTTCTTCCCGAACAAATAAAAAAATTGGAGGCAAGAGTAAACATTTCTCTAAGGAAACATAGATTATAAAACAGCAAAAAATGGCCGAAATTACTCATGAATTTAATAAAAGGTATGCATTGATTTTCTGAAGGAGATCACATTTTTAAAAGTAAGTAATTTTTTAAAAAGCCATCATGATTAGGTTGCTAATATAAAAGTTCTAGTTACAGTGAGGGTCACTTTAGTAACACAGCTATAATCTATATTCTTCTCTTAACCAAGAGCTCTCACCAACATGTAACTAGGTCTGCAGAGCACTTACAATCGATCGATAAAGTGAGGTTGTAGAGGGTTGCCTAAGAGGTGAGATGTGTGATTCACCTTTCTAATGTGTTTCTGGAGTGCCCTAAAAGCATCTCATGATCAACCTAATAAATGAATATCTACAGTGGGATCAAATTACCTAACATGCATCTGGTGAAATTTCAGAGAGTATAAGGTATCTGTTATCTTCACAAAACTACCTGAGAGCCTCAGAGATGCACTCAGCATTCTAAAGAGTACACAAAGTCACTCATGATGATCTCAGATATTTTAAGTTTCACTTCATGCTTATGCTTTCACAGCCAGGTCTCAGCCTTCATGCCTATTTTAAAGTGGGCTAATGTACAAGGTATGGCAGAGATGAAGCAAATTTTCTTCATTGCAGCCTGTATGGTACTGTGTTTTGGATCCATTAATCAGACAGGGTCAATAACAACAGCAGTGTTTTCATTATTGCTGAGCAACATTTGTAGTTTTCCCACTCTGCCTCCTCTGCTGGATAGGTTGGGGATGAACAAGAAATTGGGAGAGGACACAAAGTCTTTCACAAATGGATTAATATAAATGTTTACCTTAAAACTGTATTTTCCAAAATAAACAGCTAGGTTAGTTCACTGGATTTTCCAAATGTTGGTTAACGTACTATCATTTAAAAATAACATAATTTGTCACATAATTATTAATTTATTCCCTGAATCTCATTATTTATTTCTCATAAAGCCAAATAAAATGTTACTACCCATTTCTTAAAATAAAGAAAATATTAGACTCTAGAACAAGAAATGACAACACAGACAAATTATTGTCCTCTTGTGGGGAGACCCAGCCAGGAACAAAATGCTATTGTTCAATCACAGCAGACAGAACATGCAGAAAATTGGCTACTGTGTTTATATGTTGCCTTATGAAATGCTGTGAAATAGATTTGCTTGTTGAAAAGTATGTGCCTTAGCAACTGAGCTCAGCTCACTAAAATGTAGCATTTTGATTCTGTACTGAATGAAAGACAAAAGGTCACTGTGGCCTTTACAGGAATGCATTTCACACTTTCAAACCAACAGCCTATAATCATCCAGGAAGTCTCATATCAATTAAGACAAGCTGGCTTTCAGAGTTTATCACTGTTGTTAAAACAAACAAACAACTAAACAAAACCTTTACAGTAAACTTGATGAAATTAAAACCTCTATATAGTAAATTGTTTTGTTCATAACCTTGTAAAACACATGTAAAAACATTCAAATATTATTAAAACAGAATAGACAAACAAAAAGATGAAGTACTGTAGAGAAAGAAGAGATGATGAGAATTCAATACAAAGACAAAAAACCCTAAAATTTCAGCATAGAATTTGGATATCCTTCAAGATATGAAGACTGCCCTTCTTATCCCAATGATGAATAGAAAATAATGAAAGAATTTGAAGAAACTTGATAAAATGGAAGAAGAATAGGGGACAGTGTTATTTTCAACAAGAAGGGCAAGGAACAAAGAATATGCAAGCACAACAAAGTGAGCACAGTAGTATGTTTCAGGAAAGGAAGCCTTGATAATCATACTGGTGAAATGGCTAAAATAGTATTGATGTGTCTGAACTATTCTGTATCCTTTCTCCTACAGCTGAAAGACAAATATATAGGAGACCAACTTGTTGCTGGACCTACTAGAAAGGAACACAAGTTCTCAAAGTGTATATATGCAGAATGCAACTGTTTCCAATACTACAATGACAGATAGGATCAGGTGCTGTGAAAGTGAGACCTCTTCCAGTTATTGGAAGAAGTTATCAAACTTTGAGTCTGTGTATTACTACTGAACTACAAACTTTTACATGGTTTATCATTCCATCTCTTTGTAAAGTTTCATGCATTCTCACTGTTTTCTCAAGTAAAGGGCTTGTTTCCTGAAGACTTTCTGGTTGTCCTTTGTAAAAATTTTATGTCCCTCTCTAAAATCTCAGTGAGATCATAATACTACAACTGTTCCCCAGACATCTAATTGCTAATTCCATGTTCCCTGTATGTTATGCATGAGGACACAGGCATTTCAGAGAGGAATGCTGTGGGTGATGAGTTCCCAGAAAATACGTGAGAGCCTCTGCCATGGTACTGCCCTGTCGGAGCCGCGGGAGGCCAGCCTCACCTGTCATGGTCAGCTAGGTCTCGATTTATTGCTTTAAAGTCATCATACTTATACAGACAGTAATTAGCTCATACATATGCACAAAGCGAACATTCTTATTGGTGCCTACATCCTTACCTAAGTATTACATACATGTCTCTTAGTAACAACCACAAATTCCTTATCATGTCCTTCAGTTCCTTTATCTTGCAGCTACAACTTATCACATAAGCAGGATGTACATCCTGTTGTTGCATTCCGACCTTGATGCCTAAATTCCAACCAGCTGCATAGCATCGTGGCCTTTTCTATGCAGCCACTCTGTAGCAAGACTCTCCACATTTCCCCGGTTTTCTTTAGTAGCAAGCATTACTGCCTTGTGCTGCTCAAAAGCATTCATTATCATTCATTGCAAGCATTGCATCAAGCAGGGTAACAGCAAAAGCACTAACAAAATCATTACAACTACAATGACTATTTTTTCCATTAGGGACACTAGCCAAGGGGATAATCCAATGGAAGCTAACCATGATGTAAAGGGGGAGTTCGTGAGTTTAAATCCTAGCTGAGCGAGTACATCACGACCAGGAATACAGTCCACCTCGTTTGGGAGCACGGTGAGAGAGAAGACTGCAGGAGCTTGTTTTTCCTCCAGGGTAACAGTCAGTACCGGGGATTGTCGTGCTACGCGTACCCCTCCTATCCCTGTGATGGTGCTACTTGCCGGTATTATGGGCCAGTCTTTCGGGTATAGGGCTGAGTCGATAATACAGGAGTCAGCCCCTGTGTCGAGAAGTGCCTTTTTCAATGTGAGGGAGTGTTGCTGCCAGGAGAGGGTACATTGTCGCTTCGGCCTCTCTGAGAGGTTAAGGACCAGCAGTGTTATGCCGCCTGTAGAATCCAGTTGTCCTCTCTGCTGTGGTCGGCTGTGTCGAGGCGAGGGGGTGCGGGCGATAAACGTGGTATCGGTACCAATTGAGCAATTCTTTCACCTTTTGGAATAGTTAATGGGGGAAACTCAGTTCGTGCCAAAATAAAAATCTCGCCCGTGGAATCTGGGTCCAGGACACCTGGTTCTATACGTAGTCCCAATAGTGATGCTGATGAGCGGCCTAAGATGAGGCCTCCTACGGGCTGGTTGTTAATCAGGAGGGGGCCCGACATGCCTGTTGGAATGGCATGAGTATCCGTACTAAACAGCGTCAGGTCTACTGCTGTTGCAAGTCGTATCCGAGGCTGCCAGCTGTTGCAGGGGTGAGGCAGGTGCTGTCTGGGTGACTACTTGTGTCCCGGCGCGGCTCGTCCTCGCGCTGTCTTTGAAGTTTCCCGGCCCCTGGAGCCTGTGGCATGCACTGGCATTGTGGGTAGATGACTGGCACGACTTGCACCAAACGCCTGGAGCCTGACATTCACGCCGAATGTGACCTGGCTTCCCACACCGAAAGCACTTCATCCGGGCATTAGGTGGTGCCGCACGATTCTGCGCTACTGCTGCTTGAAGGGGTGCAAGGGCAGCTAAAACCTGATTTTGGACCTGAGACTGAGCAGCCAGCCCCTCCCCTATTTTATTTAAAGCTTCCACCATAAAAACCTGACTACCTACTGGCATAGTCATAGCCTTATCCAATAAATCTTGAACATTCCAATTGCCAGGGGCTGTGGCAATAAGTGAACGGGTAGTGTGATTACCATTCTGTATAATGCACTGTTTAAGTAATGCATCTTGCATATGTTCTGCAATTCCTGCCTTGGACAGCGCTTGCATTAACTTGTCTACAAAAGCACCAAGTGTCTCATCCCTACCTTGTTTAATAGCCATGTACATGGGGGGACCTCCCGGCTCACGAATTTTGTCCATGGCTCTCTTGGCTACTCGCATGGCCTCTCGCAATTTGTCAGAACCCATTGCTGCCTGGTCTTCTACCCTAATGCGTGACCCTGTCCCTAGTAGCTCATCTAGTGTAACCCCTTGAAGTGGATCGCCTTGCGGACGGGGCAAGGCCACAGAGGCTGCTGCTTCCTCCCCCCAGCGGGTGTCAAAAGTGAGTCTTTGATGGGGGGTATAAATCAAACGAGCAATGCCTTTGATGTCTGCAGGCAGTAAAACAGCCGAATTGAAAAGGTAATCTAACATTTGTTTTGCAGGCTCACTAGTAACGCCAAATTGTGCGACTGTAGAGCGAAGTTGAGCCAAAAGTTTCCAATCTACTTGTGTAATTTCAGCGCGCTGGCCCCCCCCCCGCCTGCGGGTGAAAGATAACAGGGAAGGCCATGAGCGGCGGCACTTGGCTCTGAGTTGTTTTTGTTATGATAAGATCTCCGTTTTCCAAGCCGTGCTTTGCTAGGGCAGCCCATGCCTCCCGTCTCTCACGAGCCATAGCCTCCGCGAGGTCCGAAAGGGCACCGGGGAACGGCTCCGTGGCTAAAGGAGACCGGGAGGGTGCATCCAGCAGCTGTGGCTGCGATGGGAGTGAGGGAGGGAGCGGGGGAGCAGTTGGAGCAGGCGGAACAGGGCGGGGACGAGGGAGAAGGAGGAGGAGGAGAAGGAATAGGAGTGGGTGGGAGGAGGGATGTCCACCATAGAAAGGACAGGGGGGGTTGGGCGCGCTAGGATCATAATTTCGGTTAATATCCTGAGCTGCACGAGCATTTTCGGCCGCTCGTTTTTCTGCCTGCACCATCAATAACTCATTTTGAACAATCTTCCAATATTTAGACATTTTTTTAGCAGGCTTATCATCATCTAAGACTAAGTCCTCTAATTTATTACCATAAGCACGCCATTCAGAAAGGTGGTGGACAGAATGAGGATCCTTAAAGAACCCGTTTGTTTCAGCATGAGTTAACAGAAGCCGTAAATCTTTGTCTAAATCTAAGCCCTTAATTCCCCGTCTGCGCAAGAACGCAGTGAATAAATCATACGCCGCTTGCCTGTCCATATTTACCGGTACCGTTGCACCCCCTCAGGCTTCGGCAGCGCGTAGCGGCGGAGGCTGCCTATGCAGCCCTCCGGGCTGAAGCAGGCGACACGTTCCCACCGATGTGGCGAGCGGAGCACACAGCAGCCGTCCGAAAGGACCCGTCCCCAACGTGACTCTTTTGAAGGGTGAGCTGCCCCTGTTCAGGGCGCCACTTGTCGGAGCCGCGGGAGGCCAGCCTCATCTGTCATGGTCAGCTAGGTCTCGATTTATTGCTTTAAAGTCATCATACTTATACAGACAGTAATTAGCTCATACATATGCACGAAGCGAACATTCTTATTGGTGCCTACATCCTTACCTAAGTATTACATACATGTCTCTTAGTAACAACCACAAATTCCTTATCATGTCCTTCAGTTCCTTTATCTTGCAGCTACAACTTATCACATAAGCAGGATGTACATCCTGTTGTTGCATTACGACCTTGATGCCTAAATTCCAACCAGCTGCATTGCATCGTGGCCTTTTCTATGCAGCCACTCTGTAGCAAGACTCTCCACACTGCCCTCTCATCACTACCTTATTTATGCAGATGTGGGAAGACAGATAGAGATAGCACTAAAGGCAATCCTACCTCTGCTATATTGCAGCTGTGTTAATTACCAAAGAGTGGGAACAGCCCTGCCCTCACAGCTGGGTGTGATAAAGAGTGAGTGAGTTGGTAGGGAGGCAGTTGGGGTCTGCTGGCTGTGCTGTGAGGAGGAAGGGACAGGAGGTTGTGTGAGGGACAGATAAGGTTAGTTGCTGTATGAGGGACAGACTGTGGCCATGCCAGGGACAGAAAGCAGTGAGCTGGGACTGTAGAGAGAAGAAGGAGGGAAAGAGCCAGAGCTGTGTGGAGCTGCCCATAGGATTGCTACATAGAAAAGGTATAAAAGACATCTAGATAACATGGTGCTGATACTTGAAGCCAGGTATGAAAGACTTCTAGATAACAGGGTGATGATGCTTGAAACCCTCTGAAGGTTTTGTTGAAGCACTCTGAGTGCATGGCCATCTTGACAATGACATGCAGATACACTTAGGTAGGCTCCATTCAGCCTTATTTTTTTCAACACTAAGTTACTCTTCTCTGCACTACCCAGTGGCCCTACATTTGCCAATGCTGTCCACCACTTCCTCTGTACTGTATGGATTGTCATCTCCTGTGTGCATTCTTCCTACTTGAAAGCTGTCCTCTCTGTGTGAGTGGGCCGGTTGGCAAAAATGCTTTGTTCCTTCTTGGCCAGGTGGGTCCTGCCTCTTCCTAGCATTCTTCAAAGGATCCTCAGGAACACCATGCTGTATGTGATTACTGTAACATGAAATCTTCACTACAATATGAAATCTTCTTGTGTATCTGTTATTGATATACAAATTAACAAGTCTAATAAAATAGATTTGGGATGTCTTATTTACCTCTGAGCTTTTGCCAGAACTTGGAATACAGGTTTGTTTATGGATTTTATTAAAGAAGATTTGATAGCAAAACACATCAAAAGAAACATCTGGTTGTTGTGCTTTACTCTTACTTTATTGAGTTAATTAAAGATGCTATAGTACTGAAGTAAAAATTAGTTCATATTAAAGACTGAAGCTACAGGTAAATAAGGTCAAACCATGAAATGATCAAATTAATGTTGAAAATAATCAAATAAAAGTCTGAGCTTGACATTAACATGAACTGTTTTCTATCTTTTAAAAATATTTAAGGAAGAAACAAGTGTTCTTGGAGGCTTTTCTCTCATAGTAACCCATCTCTTATTTTAGTTAATGCAGTAGATATCTGAAACTAGTTATAGACATACTTACAATGTAAACACCAGTTCTTTTCCTCAATACATACCAGGAAAATCTGTTCATAAAATAACCACTAAGAATGAAATTATGAAGAAATTAGCAAGCAAACAGAGTGCTAATCAAGAATGATTATTGAGAAAAAAAAATTCTAACTGGAAGAGCAAATCATGAAATGATTTTGGCGATTATAATAAGAAAAACTGAAATATGTTTTTTCAGAAATTTCTCTGAAGGAAGAGCCAAAAAATAGGCAACATTTTTGATTATATGATTTAAATATGTAGTTATAACATCTTGAGTTCTCATAAGTCAGCGGTGACTGTGTTCAGGACTTTTTCCTTGATTTATCAGACAATAAGTAGTAAATGCTAAATAATGATATATATTCCAAATGTAATCTGACGGGCAACAATTTAAATTTATTAACACCAGGAGATGAAATTGGATTCATAAGTGTAAACAGAAGAACATAAATATTTCATTGAGCACTATGTCTCAATTTCATAAATTTTGCTCTACCGCAATTTCTCATCAGAAAAATCCGTAGGATATTTGTACTCAAGTGTAAAAACAGAATCATCATTGTAAGTAATGGTAGTGAAATTGATAGTAAAGCAATACAGGTCTACCTCAAACCAAACTAATTAAAGAGAAATTAAGGAATTGTAACCTAGAATAACAAAGCCTGCTTCATCCATAGTATGATTTCTACTTTAGTATCTAAGTGTAAAATGTATTTCAGAATATTTGACCTATATGCCTAAACTGATTTTAGGGATAAGCATCTCCTATCTTTAAAAAAAAAAAAAAAAGGCAGCCCATAAATTTTTATTTCAACAAATATTTCAGTGTTTCTCATTAACACTCTGTTAGCATTTAAATTCAGCTGAGTATAGAATATTTTTTATATATGGTAGTCAATGGTCATGAAATACATTCTCTGACCAGCAAATGTTTGATCTTGGAAGATTTTCAAATTACTTCTGTTAGATATCACTGAACTGATGCCTGTCTAAACCAAATATTAGAAGTTATATTAGGAATGCCTCCTAACTGGCTCTTCTATTACCTCAGAACTATCCTGAGTCCAAAAATGAGAGTTCATTTTTCCACCAGAGAGTCTGCATGCCAAAGAAAGGCCTGAACACATAACACTGAACACATAAGCTTATCTCTGTGGTTTACATCCCCACTTTGTGTGCTAGATGTGGATATTGATACAACTCTCAGGCTAGGTTGTGCGAATCGTACATGATACTATTCCCTCTCCTATAACCATGGCTATACAAGGCTTTGTGGAGGTTAGATTTAGGGGGTGTGCATTATCCCCTAGATCCATGCCCTATGCACCACTTTGGTCTACAGATTAAATCACTTTGTTTCCATAAATTATTGTTAAAAAATAAATAAGCAGAATAAGAACAAGAGAAAAGTTATGATAGTATTAACTGTTGGATTAGCAGGAATTTGTTTAGCAACCAGCCTCAGAAGACAAGTCTGCTCTGCTTTTGCTTCTATTGATGGTGCAGGTTTCCTGGACAGACTATTGTATACTCAGGGCATTTACATAACTCATTTCCCTTCATATTACATATTCAATTATGCCTCAGTAACAGTATCTGGAGATATTTTTTGTTTTGAAATACTGTCAGTAGTGTTGCTTTCTGCCCTTAGCATAATAATGTAATAATGACAACATCAGTTAAGACTGTGGGAGATCTGAGTACTAGAATAAAGAAAATTTTAACCCAGGACTTAGTTTCCAAGTTTGCTAGATAATTTTTTACTAGCCAGTAATACTTTCCTCACTGTTGCTGAATCCAAACCATCTTGAGGTAAAGAATGCATCATTTATGGGAAAAAAATTGAAAGAGAAGTGACATGGATTAAATCCTGAAAGGATCTAAAGAATTACCAGTATTTTAATGATTATTCAGGAATTTGCTGATTACTCTGAGGGGGAAAAAAACCCAAAACATGCAAACTTGAAGCACATTAACAGTAGCATTACTGTCAATCAAGATCTAGGATCTTCCTACTTCCCTGTCAGCAAAGTGGTTAAACTACAGTGAACTAGAAAAACTATTTTTATTTCTCTATGCACAGTGCTTCAGTTTCATCAAGAAAGAGAGAAAACACAACCATCATACATAAGTGTTTTCTTTGCATGTCTTGCAACTTGGCTGAGGTGACCCTATGCACTCTGATTGCTTTACTTTTAAGGCAGGTCTAAATCCCTACTCCAACTTCTTCAACAAATCCTTTCATAGCCAGTAATTTTCAATTTTTTTCCCTGTTACTCTATCAGAGACCTAGCTCAGAATACTTGGAAACTTCAGAGACTAGAAAGATATTTCTAGATACCAAACAGTCTGACATTGTTCATATATTTGGAGTAACAGAATTTCCCCTGATGGCTTTTAGAGAATGTATGATTGATAAATGGGAAGCATTAAATCTTCCCAGATAGATGCTGTGGGGTCAAGAATCATGTATGATTCTCCACATTTCAGTAAAATAATCCCCTCTCCCCATTAAATTCTGTGTAAACCCAGATGTTTAGTATCTGAACATCATAATATCTAAGTCATTCATATTCAGATGCCTAACCTTATCTCATCTGACATGCAATATATAACTGAACATAAGTACAGGTCCAAAATAGAAGATGCAGGACATGCAAGAGGCTTATATTCTTCTGAAACATCAGCTGGAAGCAAAGTTTGGAAAATAGCACAAAATATTTATGTTTAAGAGTTTAATCCAGTCTAGAGGATGTAATTAAGCCTAAAAATTATTAAAAAATGGTCTTCATGTGTAGGTACCTTTCTGTGAGCAAGTTTAGCTAACTTTTCTGTTCACCTAGAACCAGTAGTAGACATTTCTATTTATTCACTTGATTTGGTCTCCAAAATCCATTTTTCCTACTGATAAAATCTGTAACTTGGAGGCTGAGACCTGGCTCATGATTAGAAACCTAAATTAGGAATTTTAGTATGGAACTTGAATGAAATATACATTGCACAGAGCCATTCCAGGGGCTTTTTAATTCTCTGAGACAGTCATATAGGTCTGGTAGATTTGGCATCGGTTCTACAGAAATCTTCACTCAGGAGGGATGTGCTGATTAATCTCAAAGTTATTAGGTGCTTTTGTATGAACAATTTCATTCAGCCCTCAGATATGCACATCAGAGATTGTTACCATAGTCATAGCCAGACACTCCTACAGAATGATTAATCTGCTGAATTTTAGGAGCCAGCTTCTGGATGAGATTAATTAAGACTTGTAAGTGCATATTAACACTTATATGCAGATATTTACATTTTCTTAGGTAAATCTCCTCCTAAGTTAGGAAGTCTTGAAGAATCACCAAAAGAGCCTTTGAACATTCAGTACTTCAAGAATTAGTAACATCTGCAAATTCAAAAGTTATTTAAAGTCGAACCTAAGCACTTTAAATTGTACTGAACTTAAACATTTAATGTATTTTTGACTATAGAATAATCTCTATATAACCAGGAATTTGCAAATTATCCGAGGTCTTGATTTTTCTTAACAATTTTCTTTCTTTCTTTGTGAAAATCAAAGGAAGATGAAATTTCACTTAATATCATGATTATTCAAGTAGTCAGTCTGCACAACTAATCAATCCTTACAAATAGCTAATTCTGATGCAGGTGGGAGGATAATGGCTTTAGTGACTTGCCAAGAAAATCATCAGATATAACTTCATCATCACTTCATTGTTCAGCTCTACAAAGTGAAAACATTCTGGATTTTTCCTTAATGGAGACAAATTACTCTTCAGAAACCTCTGGATATATTTTATTCTATCAGTTACTACACAAAAGCTTTGACTTTAATCAAAATTAAAGATCAATTACTTATGTCCTACTCTGTACCTTCATGGTATAAATTTTTGTGCATGTTAATGTTAGCAAAGAATATGGTGCTACCATATTCTTGGCATAAACAAACAATATTTATGTGTTTATTTAGAATTTATATATATTATTATAAAATACTGTATATAATAAATAATAGCCACAGTTTAGTCAAGGTGTTAGGGCATGGGTTAGACACAGGGATCTTGAAGGTCTCTTACAACCTACTGATTATGTGATTCTGTGATTATATGTTAATGTATATTGACATATTATATAGAGAGAATATATATTTAGAAATTATGTATATTGAATATTTTTTAAATTAAGTGATTACAAAATCTGTGACAAGATCAGTACTGCAACAATTTGCAACACTTAAGAGCTTTTGCTTGTTGCTGGGAGTTCTTTGTTACTTTGTGGCTTTTTGATCAGAAGTAAACAGTTGTTGATGAAGTTTAGTAGCTTAGTGTCACTTGTATGTGAAAGCAGATGTTTTATTACAAAGCTGCAAAGATAATATGGTAAGAAGCTTGCAAAGAAGTGTAAGAGAAAAATCCTCTGATATTTGTGCATACATATATATATCTATGTATCTATATATGTGTGTACATATATATATATATATATACAAATAAAAACAAACATATATTAAACTTTGAACTATATTAAACTTGGCAGACAGTTTGACTCCAATAAGAAAGCATACCAAAAGATGCAGAAATGTGTCAACAGAGTAATGACCTTTGTATCAAGAATCATTTACCAAAAGAGGAACAAGGTCTTTCAGCATCAGTAGGTATGACCAATCATAGAAGCTGACTAAAGTGCGCTGTGTGCCTGAGTATCATTGACTAAAAAGAATTCAAGAAAATATTGATGAGAAGGAAGACCTGCAAAGGCATAATTTAAAAACACCCTCTGACTATCTGTAATATTACTGAGTAAATTCTCTGTAGTATTTTGATTATTCAGAAGTGAAATATTTAACAGAAATGTAAAATTTGTGACATCAAAAATAAAACAGAAAGCTAAGAAAGTACTGCAGTTTATAATTTATGTATTCAAATTTCAAAACATGTATTTTTTTCTTTTTTAATTTACAAAACTTTTACAAGGCAGGCAATGTCTTATCCAATCATCGATGCAAAGATCATTTTGCATACTTGACTGGATAGGAAAAATTGTTAAACAGAAATAACAAAACATTATTGTAAAGACTGCTATCTGACAGAATTTGAAAGCAGAGTTTAGTGACATTTTTAGGTAGATAAACAATCTTTTATATTTTCTTTTCAATCTGTAGGAAGAAAACAAATCTCCTCAGTTTGTGGTAAGTTTCGAAATGAAACAAATTCTCCTACTTTGTAATGTCATTTCCATTTCTAAGCCCACTTATTTCTTCTATTTTTTAAAAAGAAATTACTTTTTTTTTTTTTAAATTCATTTTCTTGCTGTAGTTTTTGGCAGTTTTCAGTTCCGAGCTTAAACTCCTTCAGACTCTCATGAAGGCTTGCAGTTCTCTGTTTCATATATTATTGACAATAAAGCAAAATGTTATTTACTTCCAGATGATGCCTTCAATGGAGAAAAACAGCAGTACTCCTTTCTATGGAAAAAATGAAATATTTCTGTAAGTAGGTGTCTTATAAAGACAAGTACTAAATTTCAATTTAAGAAAGATTTTAGAGAATGGAAGAATTAGCATACACTGGATGAAGTTATGAACTATAATCTTTGAAGAAGTTACAACTATTTAAAATAAAGAATGCAGATGATCACTACAGATGTAAAATCTGTTAGACTCGTATGGTCAGACAATTCGACTATCTTGAAACTACTATGAAACGCATCATGAAGCAAGCTGGTACAAATAAAACACTTGGTAGCAGGTAATGAGAAAGCTGAGGTTCCCTTGGTTTCCCATCCAGTTCCCCATCAACAGTGCATGTAAAATCACTTTAAACACTACCAAGATAATGCTTCACAGCCCAGCAGACTAATACAGATACAAGGAAAGTCAATGTCTTTGAACAATGTTCAGACTAATGATTCAAATTGAGTTATAGCCACTATTAAAAATAATAATGATTAAAAACCTTTCAATTAAAATTCCATGGTTCAATTTATGATGAGCAGAACAATTTATTCCTCGAGATAATGCAATTTGTTGTTTCCACTGCAACTTTCTTCTGGTACATTTTGCTTTTGGGCTTCTGTGTGTGGATTATCCATAAGAGACTTGATAAGGATGTGTAAGAAAATTTTGACTGAATATGCCATACAGCACCATATACATCTGTAATGGGAATTTTACATGAATCTTGGTAGAAAACAAAAAAAATATTTTTCCCACATTAAAGGTTTAATAATCACTGGTGGTAGAAATTGGATGTGGATTAGCAGTACCTCTGTGATGAGTTTTCAGTGATATAGCAACAGCCATTCCTTTCCTAATAGCAGCAAATTGTAATTCTAACAAATTTTGGAAATTGATTAATTCAGCTGACTTAAACCTTTTATGGCCTTAATATGATTTAACTTAATGCATTTTCAAAATAGCTGAAAATAAATCATGTTAAGTTTATTTTGAAACTAAATGGGACTGCCTACCTACAGATCTTATGTAATTTAAATATCCTATATCATTATGATAATTTCTGTGTAGACAAAGTCTTATTTTCCAAGGTGAAATTTGGCCATTGGTCTTGGTTTAATATTTTTACTTTTTAAGTAAAACTATTAGACAAGTTAATCTGTAAAAGTGGTGAAAAACATAAGGATTTTAAAGACAAAAATCTTGTAAATATATGTTTATACTTAGCTACCAAGGAGTGGTAGGTCCTTGAAGGAAATGGTTGCCTTCTTGCTGTCAGAATTGTGACATTCACCTCAAAAGGATGTGAAATTTTCTCTTGCATTTAGAAATTACTCATTTAGGTTTCATATTTGGGGAAAAAAATAAAACAAAACAAAATAAAACAAAAAAAACCCAACCAAACAAAAAAACCACCAAACAAAAAACCACAGAAAAGCTCCACCTTATCATTTCCCTTCTAAAAACTTTTTCATTTACTTTCAGAATTATAAACCTTACAAACATCATCATCATCAACAGCACACATTGCAAAACTTATTTGTACATTTCAACAAATAAAAATTTTTTTAGGAAAAGACACATGAAAGCAGCCCAATGTAAATAGTCTTCAATAACACGATCATATGCATTCCTTTTTCAAGAAAAGTAAAACTACTTTATTTATATTCCACATAGTTAATTATTGATAAATGGTAACCTATAATACAAGCAATTCTAGCATATAACTTCATAGAGTATTAATTCCTGCAACTTTGTAGTACAGCTTCAGTACTACGTTTGACAGCTTTACAAAGAATATTGTGTGCTCAAATTACTCCATTAATTCTGGACAATGTTCCTCCTTTTCTCCCATTTTCAGTTTCTGCGCCACGGTAAAAGAAAAGAAAAATGTTGACCACTGATTTAGGGAGATAAGACATTTTTAAAGTACTATACCTATTTACATCAACTGATTTATCAAAGGCCATTATCAAACTCTGCTAACTCAAGACTACTTCATGTTTAGTAATATGATATTTTTTGTTGAGCACACCTACATTTTCTAGGAAGAATTACACCTCAGTTGCAACACCTTTACTCTTCCTCAGATTCTCTCATGGTTTACAATATTGAATAATTCCTTAGATGATATCAGACAGTAGACTATTCCTGAGCAACTACTAATTTTGTTCTTTTTCGCTTACCCACTCCCCATTTTCTCCCAATCACTTCTAGTTTAGCAGGGAATCTTTAGCTGGCAAGTCCACCATAACTTAGTTTTTCAATATTTGTATAATTAGGGGCAAAAAACTCATTGAAACATAGTTCTTCCTGACTACTTACATCACTAACTGAAGTATAATACCAGTATATAGTAGATAACTGCAGTTATCAAAACATTTTTTTTTGTTAAAGCACAATATTCCAAAAGGTACAAGTGTATACCTAAAGACCTTAAGTGGGCTTGAGGATCTCAGTTTTGAAAAACTGCACTTTATGAATACAGCAAATAATATCAGGGAGCCACACTTTGTACAATAATGTGTTATTAGATATTTTTAGACTAGTTATTCCCAGCTCTACTTTGTGTAAAAAAGGAGCATAATTACTCACCAAGTGTTTCTTAGCCCTTTATTGAATGCTCTTAGTGTTAGTTGCCTGAATATTGTAAATTTCTGTCTTTGCTTGAGTTTCAGTGGTTTTGGGGGTTTTTAAATAATGTAAATTTTTTTCTTCATTATTAGTTCTGCATGATACTCTCAATTTCCCTAAGCAGATCCTAACTTAAGATGCAGTGCACCATTTTATGTAGAAAGCACGCTAGAATGTAGAAAATGCAATTTACATAGAAGAGCATGTACATATCCCTTTAGATAAAGCACAGCTTACAAGCTATGTAAAACTAGCAAGATTACAAGGAAATTTCAAGCTTTGTTTTACCTGCAACCACGACATTAGAAAACCATGTCAGGCTGTGCTGTTTTTAAATCTCTGGTTTTGTTCTTACTTCCAAGTAAGGTATAATTGATACAGAAAGTGAGGGGGTGACATCTATCCTTCCTTTCACACACTTCAGCTACACTTTCCCAGCTGTCTTACTTCCTATGTGCATCTGTCTGATAGTAATATAATATTTTCAACAATAGATTCTACTGAACTGTCAAAGAATGCTTTAAATACAAGCACACAAATTTAAGATATGAATTTATGTATTGTAGATACACACAAAAAGACTTAAAAGAAGATGATGAAACAAAACCATCATTATCATTGCAGACTTGAGACTTACAAGCTTGGGATTTTTTAAAAAAAAAAGTTTCTCAGTGCAAGCCAAATTCACTTCCCCTTCTTTATTATTTCTGAGTACATAATCAAATGAACTGGGCTTTTCCATCCTACCCTGGAAATGAGTACAGGAGACTGCTGCAGACTCTTACTTTGATCATTTGCTGTGTAGATGTCTAGTGAGAGGAGACTGCAGACACAGGGTGGGGTCCCTGCCATGAGAGACAGGCCACCATTAAACTCTGTTGTCAGTCCTTCCCACAGGCTGCAGTTCTTCACAAACTGCTCCAGCATGGGTCCCTTCCACACAGTGCAGTCTCACAGGAACAGACTGCTCCAGTGTGGGTCCCCCATGAGGTCACAAATCTTGGCAGGAAATTTGCTCCAGAGTGGATTTCCACCGTCACACCCTCCTTCAGGCATCCACCTGCTCTGGTGTGGCGCTGTCCATGGGCTGCAGGTGGATCTCTGCTGCTGGGACACATCTCCCTCACCATGGTCTGTACCATAGGATGCAGGCAAATCTTTCCTCTGGCCTCTGGAGCATCTGCTTCACATTCTTCACAGACCTTGCTGTCTCCAGGGCTGTTTCTCTCACACATTCCCACTCCTCTGAAGTGTGCTTTTGTGTTGTAACTCTTTTCTTTCTGAAATATGTTGTCCCACTTTACCCCTGTTTCTGATGGGATTGGCATTGCCCAGCGTGGGTCCACCTTGGAGCCAACAGCAATTGGTTCCATCTGACTTGGGGGAAGCTTCTGGAAGTTTCTCAAACCGGCCACTCTGTATGAAAACATGCAAAAATAATACATAAATATAATCAGTATTATGCATATATATATATATATATACATATATATATAGGTATTCATAACTTACACAATATCATTATTAGTCATTTAGTGTTACTGCAAAAAGACTTCTTTGCTAAAGCCGAGTTCTGTAGTCCGCCTTCCTTAGGTTCATTGCATACATAATGTCCTGATTTGTGATTTCTATGCACTTTATAGCAAGCAAAGTGTTTCAGAAACTGTGACATAGTCCCATATCTGAAAGAGGATCAGATAATATACTTATCTCTTAGTAATTTCTTTGGTGTCTTATCTATTCATATCATTATGCATGTACTTTTTAGGTCCAGAATCCATAATGTCCTCTCATGCACTGAACCCTTGTGGTTCTTTATAGATCTACATATTGATGATAGATATTTATAGATATTTAAACTGCAAAGAAATTTTCATTTATTTTACTTGCCTTGTGAAGTAAAGCTTGACTTAATAATTTGGTGCATTCTCAGGTTTTTTTGCCAGGACTTTCAATACACTATGCACTCCAATTTCATTTTATGCAACTTGCTTAAAATTGTAAAATTCATGCTTAGTCATGATATCATCATAAAGTAATTAATTATTCTTTTAGGTAAGGGAAAGTTCTTTACAAAATTGTTCTCCCTTCTTGCTTTCAACTTCAATTCCACACATAGCATCTGTGCATTTGATTAAATTCAATTATAAAACTCATTTAAGTTCCACATTTGACTTCAGCAAGGTGTTAGTAGCTTGATATGTTTCATGCTATTATATCAGCAGAATTATAAAATAAATTTTCGCAGTGTTTCTGCTATTTCAGAGACGTTTATCTTTAATTCTGCCAGATTTTTTTGTGCTTAGTTATCCAGACATATTTTTATAAAATATAAATATCTTATATGAAAAATAAAAATATGTTTATATTTTACAATATAAATGTAAAATATTTAAATATAAACACATTTTTATATGAAAAATAAAAAATAATTTGAGATGTATTTGAAAGCAAATAACTCGATTGTCACAATCTTGCATTGCAAACATTCACCTATAAAATCCATTTACATTTTTGCTCTATGAAAAAATAAAACTTATGTAAAAGTATAAGGATTCTATTTGTGAATTCAAAATGCAGTATTATATCTCCAGATTACTGGGATCATGTAAGTGATCATCTAAAAGCCTAGGCTTCATTTAGACACTGAAGAGAAATTAGTTCTACACATCTGAGTGAACAAATATCCTTCCACGATAAGCAAAAGTCCTGAAGAAGGACAGGGAACAACGAAGATTAATTGGTTATGGTGTATCCTCTTTTGTCTCTGACTGCCTTATTAACAGCAAAGCTTATAAACACTTTATAAACCATCTGATGATTTTCTTTCTCTCTCTCTCTTTCTCTCTCTCTCTCTCTCCCCCCCCCTCTCTCTCTCTCTCTCTCTCCTTCTCTCTCTCTCCTCTCTCCCAGCCTAACCACCAAATCTCTCTCTCCAGTTTTAAGAAGGATGTTGTGAAGGACTCTGTCAAAGGCTTTACAGAAGTCTAGATAAATGACATTGGCATCCCTTCCCTTGCCCACATTCCATCATAGAAGGCCATTGGTTTGGTCAGGCAGAACTTGCCCCTGGTGAAGACATGCACAGCTTCTAAGAGGATCTGTTCAATGATCTTTCCAGGCACAGAGGTGAAGCAGGCAGGTCAATAGTTTTTCCCTTTTCTAAGACCTGACTTAGATGCATGTGATGTAAGAGGGAAGAGCCTTTACTGGGTTTGGGAATATCATAATGTGACTGTAGTTCTCCCAGTGAACTCTTTTCAAAGACAAATGTAAAACATATATAATCTTCCTTCAAAGGGACAAACTAAAAAGGCTTTAACCAAGCACTAAGAGGAACATCTTATTGCATATATTTTTTTTCCCATATTTTTGTTGTCCACACATTCATTAGATACAACCAGTTATCCAGTTCTTACTTCCTATTACTTCCTATTTATTCTATGTTTCAGTATTTTGGACACCAGCTGCTAAGGACCAGCATGCACACCTTATTAAGCACTATAACTTTTAAAAAAATCTGAAAGTGTTCTGTGAGTGTATCCAACATAAGAACTGTTCTCTACACTTAAGGAAGGATGACAAATGTGCTAGGTCTAGGTGCAGTGCTTCAAATCAGTGTGACAGTGACAGTCCCTGGCTTCCTACCAAGCCAAGTACAGCTTAGCTGTAATGTGTGAACTACCAGGTGGCAAAGACAGAAGAGTCTGGGGATCCCTACTGCGTATCATCCATCACACTGCTCTCCATATCTCTTCACTCTTTTTAACTTTTGCAGAGAGCAGCATGCAAAACATTCTCCTTTACCATACAACCCTATCATATTTGTAGTTCAGACCAAGAAATGTAAGAGCCCCTTACAGAGGTCATAGAGACCTTTGTCTATCAGTTTATTAGCAATCAAAGAGTCTTTGGGCTGCTAATAAACTGATAAAATTAAAGTTCAACAATTAAAAGCTTCAGGATCAGCACCATATTTGAAATACTAGTGTGGGTTTTTTAATGGTCATGCTTGATACCCTGCTCTTGTCTTGAAATGGCAAAGACCAAATGTGGTTAGTAACAATCTGATGCTACAAGTGTATATTTTCCAACAAAGCCTTAAAAATTCGAGTTTGTCTAATTCAGACAGAAGGAGGCTAAGAGGTGACCTTGTTGCTGTCTACAGCTTCCTGAGAAGTGGAGAGGGAGGTGCTGATCTGTTTTCCCTGGGATCCAGAGAAAGGATGGATGCAAAGAATGGTTCAAAGCTTCACGAGGGGGTGTCCAGACCAGACAAGGGTAATAATTTCTGTGCTGATAGAGCAGTAAAATTCTGGAACAGGCTTCCTATGCCCTAATCTTTTAAGTGTTTAAGAGGAATTTGGATAATGCCCTTAATAACAAGCTTGATCTTTTGTTCTTCTCCTAAGTGTTCAGGAAGTGTTCAGGGATTTACAATTACACAAGAATATAATTGTAAATCACTTTCAAATTAAACTATACTCTTCTGGTGTTGTTGTTGGGTGTTTTTTTTTTTTTTTTGGGGGGGGGGAGTTGTGTGGTTTTGTTTTGTTTTGTTCTGTTGTTGTTGTTGCTTTCTTTTTTTTTTTTTTTTTTTTTGTTCTGTTCTATTCTAACTATGCTGAAAAAAATATAGAAAAAATGTTCACATAAACAACATTTTAAGAAAAGGAACTTTATTGAAGAGATCAAATAAGTGAGCCACTTAATGTTAAAAATATTTGTGAAATGGTTTGTTCATGTAAATGTTCATGTTACTTGTAAATGCAGACAATTTTAACATATTTTCTAACATTTCTATAAGTTAAGAGAAATTAATCAATTACATGTCTAAATCTAGTATAAACACAATAATGTTTTAGCTAGTAATTCAAAGTAATTAAAATAAGCAATAATATGGAATCAATAACTCAAAACTACTCCATTTTTTTAACATGCCTTCACCTATGCCTAGTAGAATGCATGGATTTCTTCAGTAGAAGAGTGCTTGTTGGGATGTTTTTTTTGGGTTTTTTTTTTTCTTCTCTATTTTTGCAAAGCAAAACTTAAAATCAGAAGCATACTTATAAGCATAAATTTATCAAAATTGTTTGATATAAATGTGAGAAAAAAGTACAGAGCCAGGCCCTTTTCAGTGGTGTCCAGTGGAAAAACAAATTGACACATAGGAGGCCCATCTGAACATCAGAAAACACTTTTTCACTGTGGGTGACCAAACATACTTGAAACCAATTCCCTGCTGCCCCCCCGCGGCTAGCTCAGTTTCTTGGGAGGTTTTGGGGGAATATCTCAGGGATAGAGCAAAACATCCAAAGAGGCTCTTACCCCCAGGGTTGATCGAAGATGTTTATTCCAGGAGGGGAAATGAGGGCAGGAGGCCCAGAGGGCAAGAGAGGTCCAGAAGGAGGGCAAGAGGGCTGAAGCCTTGGAGGGCCAGAGGACAAGAGGAAGAAAGATGAAGAACAGGGCCTTATCAAGGCTTCTGCCCAGGGGGGATGGCTGGACCTCAGCGAATTGGGTCAAGAAAGGAAGGAAGGGTCAAACTACATGGTTACAGGCTTCAGGGGTCCTGGGGAAAAAACATTCCCTAGAGAAATACAACAGATACTGGAACAGGTTATGCAGAGAGGCTGTGAAATCTTCTTTCTCAGAGATATTCAAAAGCCACTAGACATGGTCTTGAGCAATTGGCTCCAAGTTAACTTGCTTGAGCAAGGAGGCTGGCTGAAACGACCTCCAGATGTAATCAAAAGGGGACCTCTTTGTTTTGTTTTGATTATCTACAAGCATGTAAGTTTTTCCTGCATTTTTTTAGAGGAAAATAAAAGTATTTAAGTGGATTTTATTGTCAATATTTTTATTTTACCTTTCTTTTTTCAGTTATGCAGGAGTTAAAAGAAAAAATTTCTCAAACATTACAGTTCAAACCCTACACTGCTTTATTACCAATCAATGTCATTCATGAATAGCTGCTCTTCAAATTGCAGTAAAGATTGTTCCTTTACTTATGACATAGGAGAATATGAAAGAGTTTCTTTGCCTGATTTTCCAAGAGAGAGCTGTATCATTATGAGTACAGAATATGAAGTCTAGGTATGAAGTCTGAATTAAACGTAAACATTAAGGCCTTTAATGTGGTTTAGACAGTATTGTAGCAATCCTTGCCTCTGGGATATAATTTATGCTTTGTAAATGTATGTATGCAAAAAATTCGGTTTCCATTTTCCAAGATCAGTGTTCGCTGTTTCCAGTTACAACATTTAATTTTGTATTTCCAAAGAACTACAGGGAGTATTAGGTAAATGCAAGTGAGCTTAAATTAAGTGTACTACATAGAAAGTTATATTTTCACTCAAAATATTGCAGCACATAAAAAAAAATAGAGCATTTATATTTGACATTGACATTTGCTAATGTTCTTTCAAAATGTTATTGTATGAGTGAAAAATAAATGAAATTTTAAATTTTAATTGAACAAGAACTCACAAAATTATGAAATAAAGAGATCTGAGTGAAAAGCAATTTATGTTTTGCCAATTTTAGATACTAATAATAATGAAAGTTTTAAAAATTTATAGTATGTATATAGCTCAAAACTTTTATGTGAGACTTTCAGTCAGAGGGTAGTAAGGCACTGGAACAGATGGCCCAGAGAAGTTGTGGATGCCCCATCCCAGTGATTATTCAAAGTTGGGTTAGATGGGGCTTTAAGCAACATAGTGTAGTGGAAGCTGGCCTTGTCTTTGGAACAGGTTTGGACCTTGATCTTTAAGGTCCCTTCCCGCCCAAGCCTGTCTATTATGGTGTAGGAAGACAGATAGAGATAGTGCTAAAGGCAACCCTGCTTCTGCTATATTGCAGCTGTGTTAATTACCAAAGAGTGGGAACAGCTCTGCCCTCACAGCTG
The DNA here is from genome assembly GCF_009819655.1 of Sylvia atricapilla. Taxonomy (NCBI): domain Eukaryota; kingdom Metazoa; phylum Chordata; class Aves; order Passeriformes; family Sylviidae; genus Sylvia; species Sylvia atricapilla. The sequence continues at coordinate 70,796,873 of NC_089141.1, forward strand.
GGTGTGATAAAGAGTGAGTGAGTTGGTAGGGAGTTAGTTGGAGTCTGCTGGCTGTGCTGTGAGGAGGAAGGGACAGGAGGTTGTGTGAGGGACAGATAAGGTAAGCCACTGTACAAGGGACAGACAGGGTTGGGTGTCTGTGCCAGGGACAGAAAGCAGTGAGCTGGGACTGCAGAAGGAAGAGAGAAGAAGGAGAAAAAAAGCCAGAGCTGTGTGGAGCTGCCCATAGAATTGATACATAAAAGAAGTATGAAAGGCTTCTAGATAACATGGTGCTGATACTGGAGTACACCTGACGTTTTACCAAAGCACTTTGAGTGCAGTGGACATCTCAACTATGACAGTCTATGACTCTACTATAATGGTTAGAATTTTCAAAGTATTTTTCTATGGACTAATTCTACCTTTTCTAGAAATAGTATTAGGTCCCTGACTTTGATCAGAATAAAATATAGAATTACATGGGAAACATATTGGATTTGAACACATCCTGGACAGAGCTTAGACCTGTTTGCCTGGTTCTACAGTGGGGTTTTAAACAGGTCTGGACAGAAAAAAAGCAATGATCTTCATTAGTAAAGAAGGGCATGATGCATCACTGGGTGGTATAACCCTGTTCTGTCATCTGTCTCACTATAGATTTATCTGTGACAATTTTCAGGAAAGGCTCCAATGGAGCCATGTCAAAATAAAATTATTTCTGGGCTTTGTTTCTCTACTTTTCCAGCCAATGAAAAATAGCTGAATTGCAATCTTTCAATCTATCTCATTGTTCTGTATAAAAATAACAGAACACTGAAATGTACTTTTAGACTGATTTGAACTACCTTAGAATTAAGAATGGTTATGAATTTGGGTGAATTTTGTTGGAGTGGGGATATCAATCCCCTGCAAAACAGAGTAGAGCTATTTGACAGAACATGTCACAAGGCAACAGTTTTAGTCAAAATAATCTGGTTCAAATTTTAACAGCTAAGATATTTGAATAACTTAGTTATTCCATTTTTATTACATTGTTTTGTGATTTCATATTTATCATTTAGAGTTTAATTATTTTGAATTGTTAGTCAAAATTATGTTAGCTTTAAAAGAAATGATCACATCTTTTGGGGTAGTGGAGCAATTTAGGATTTTTGCTTTTTTGACTTTGGGTGGTGAAATGACTTCAGGGGTTTTTTTTCTGCTTTGATTTATTTTTTTGGTGAAGGAGTTAATTAAAGTCTACAGGATGGCTTTTCTATAATAGGGCTGCTTTTGGAATATTTTTTGAATAACACCTATCAATGCATCTGCTATAAGGAAGCTTGTACCATAGTCACCATTGTTTATTGCCTTCAAGTTTTTGCTTTCAAAATAATTTGTAATCTCTCCATTTTGAGATATTTGTCTTTACTTGCTTGCTTATTTCTTTTATTTGCTTGTTTACTTGTTTGCTTGTACTGTAGACCCAGATCTGAAATCAGCACTCCAACTGTGGCGTCCTGTGCTGAGTAGGAGAAGTTTACTTTCCTTGGCTGCCTGCTGGAAACAGCCTAGTGCAGACCAGAGTGCTCTTGATCCAGTTTAACTAATAGGTATTATCTGACATTTAATTACTTGTTTAAGGTTTTAGCTCTTTGGAGACATTTTTATTCTGCTAATTTTGCTATTTTATCCTTACCTAAGGAGGGTACCTTGCAACCTTTCTGTCTGAACTATATAAGTAGCCTACACTAATGAAAGAGTTGTCCCAGATGTCCAGTTCATTATCATGGAAGGAAATAAAATATACAAAAGATGCTGTATATGGAAGGAACAAAAGCTTTCTTGTTCGGAGCTAAGAGAAAGAGGCAGGAAAAGAGTCCAATTCTGCCAAAATTGAATGTCATTTACTAACAAAATACTTAAGAGAAAATATATAACTGGTGAAAAAATATCAAGAAAGTTCAGTTAGAGAGAAAGAACCAAACCACCCTGATCAGTAGTTTCCTAATTAGTATGGCCAAAAATAGCTTTGCTGTCAAGAACAGAACAGTATACCCTATTTAAATTGAATTTGGGTTGTTTCTATTGGTAGTTGTGAACAACCCACATTCTAAAACACTGATGTTGATTTCTCTTGATTCACACATCATCCTAACTTTTCAAAATGTGATGAGCAGCCCCCAGAAGTCCCCAACATAGCTGATGCTGTAGCACTTCAGGTTATTCTATAATCACCTTGAGGCAAGTTTTAGCAAATGCCCTAAATTTCATCACACCATGTTTATTCAGTCAACTTTCCTTCACAAGCCTGAAATTATTTTCTGTGAAGGCTTCACAATGGCACAATAGTGAATTCAGTTTGTATATCTCAGAATGACAGCTGAAAGTAAAGTGTCACCTGTTAGCCATGACAGTCTGAATTGGCCTTAAGAACCAACCCTAAATGCCCAGGTGAAATGGCTGTCTTCCAGTAGCACCAGTTTTTATCACCCAGGCAAAGCCTTTCACACTCTGACTCTTGAATGTCTAAAAAGAATGAGAGTGCAAGCCAAAACAAAAGAGCCCAGAAGTCAAAAGCTAGCAGTTTTTCAGAAGTAACTTTTACCTATATCTGAATGAAATATGTAATATTCTGCAAGTAAGCGTTATAACTCACTATATCATCTTGGAAAAATAAAAAAATATAATATACCCATCTCAGAATAATAATTGGGCACAGAACTAACAATTTTTAATCTAGTGAACTTTGATGTCATCTTACCTTGTTATGAAAAAATAAGCAAGTCTGCCACTGTATGTCCTCTACCTATCACAGAGCCAGTACATGCTCCCTGTTTCTTGCCTTCACTTTTTACCCCTGTTTTTTGTTTCTCTAGTTGCTGGACTAAACACTTTAATGGCTTCAACTGCTGACTATTTAGAAACTTTCTCAGCTTTAGAAAAGTTTGGATTTCCAGCTGGATGTCAGAGTACATGTCTTCAAGGTTCAGTGCAAATTTTCTGCATAATTTTAGGTGCAATTTTCTACAGGTGGCTAAGCAGAAGGTAGATTTATATAGCCGTAATAGGAACAAAACAGTTATGCTTATATTAAAGCAAAAGGGTTTCAGCAACTGTTCTACAAGCTTGCTTGGTCTGAAGTGTAGCATGAAATATGATTTTCAATGTGAGAAAACTGCTCGGAATGCAGAACCAGACTACTAGGGTGGGCAGGTAAGAGCCTTTAGGCTTCCTGATTTAGCTATTAGCTGTTTCCCTACTGAAAACAGATGTTTCTACTCTTATTTCTAGTTTGATCAATGAGGAGGCTGTATTTTAATTGGAGGTTTATTGAATTGGAGGTACTTACCATATAAATATTGACATGTTGACTGGCATTGAATCCTCATAATATTTTATAAGAAATAAGGAGGAGAATAAGGCTGAAACTTTCAAGTATTTGTGAAGTATATGTAGTTATTACTCAGAATTATACTTATGTGCTAGAACCAATATTAATTAGTATTTTTCGTGTTTTTTCTTCAACAACATTATAGTTGTTCTTAGTAACTGTAAATATGTATCTTTTATGCAGCATTTTTCCATTGATTACTAAACCAGGAAGTAGACTAAACAAGTATTGATGTCATTAGAAATAATTAAGACTTTTACAATTCTCTCAAAGCCATAACATTTAATTGTACTCACCATGTCTATAAATAAACTCATACTTGTCACAGTCAGATCCAGAATGACTAAACAGAGAGTTCAGTATCCCATACAATATGCATGAATAATGAGATTTTCTACAAAATATTTATTTGATGGGAACAGAAATATTAAAAAAAAAAAAAAAACAGAAAAAAAAAAAAACAACACTGATTATTTGGTCCCTATTACCTACGAAATTCACATGACAAAAAAATTTCATGTGAAAAGCTCTATTGTTTAAAAAAAAAAATACTACTAGCTTTCCACTGAGAGTGTGTTTGAAGAAATGGTTTTAGAAAATCCATAATTTTAAAAAATAAGGATTAGAAAACCCAATACCAGCTTGCGCTTTACATTCTTTGCGGTTTGGATCTCTAGATGTACAGTACATAGAAATAGTAAGGGACTTCAATGCTATTCTAAAGGAAGAGAAATATTTAATCAAGAAATGTCCCAGTGCAAGAAGGAAGAAACACAATGATCTAAAATTCTGAATTTCATAGATAGAAGATCAAATAGACATTTGCAGCCTTGCCATGCTTGATCTTTCCCTTTCCCTTCCTTTCCCCTTCTCTTTCCTTTTCCCTCCCATTCTTTCCTCCTCTCTCTTTCCCTCTCCTCTCTGTCACGTCCTCCTCTCCTTATGTATCTAAGATATATTATATATATGTATTATATTTAATAATATAATTATATATATAATTATGTATATATATATTATGATAATTATATAATTATATATATAATTATGTGTATAACCATATATTATGATAATTATTAAGAAATATCCTAGCTTTAGATACAGGCCCACGTTTCAGAAAAAAATTCAGTGTTGAGGGGTCACCTGTTGCACTTTTAACTTACACTAAGGATCTTCATAAATTTACAACAGCCCCCCTGTTTTGATGGTGCAGATCATTCACCTCTGCTCAAAGGAGCTAAGAACAACTATAAATCTCATGGAATTTGCTTTTTAAGTTTATAAATTGCCAACACTACTCTCAGTTCTGATGTTGTTATGAGAGAATCTGAAACAACTAACTTGAAGACTACATCTGTGTAAACAGGCAAGATTGAAAATCAAGGAAATAAAATTGGATTATTTCACTTTCCTATCCAGTTATTTTGTTTCACAGTGGGGAAATAGCACTTTTAGCTGGAAGACCTGTAGCTTATTAGTTTCCTGGAAGAAGATCTTAGTCAAATCCTGTAAACTTGACAGCTCTTGAAACTGAGGATGAGAAATTGTAAATTTGCCCTCATAAAAAGCCATTTCCCAGCAGTGCAATCACAGGAGTTCGCAGGGGATGAAGAAGTTGGATTTAGATCCTGGTTGCCAAGCAACAGTTAAGGAAGTAGGAGACCTTTCTTCAAGAGATGGAGTGGTCCTTCACAAGTGTTTATACACAAAGAATCCCAGCTGGAGGAAAACAAACAAACAAACAAAAAACACAACCAAAAAAAGCCACCAAAAACCTGATCCTGCTCAGACAGAATTGGCCTGAATGTTTTGAAGAGGGAAAGGTTTTGTAGGCCACAAACTAGCCCCTGACATCAAAATAACCATCATTTCTCTTCCCTTAATATAATCTTGACTGCTGGGGTTGTCTGGTTGGTTGGGCATTTGCTTTGTTTGTTGTGGTTGCTGGGTTTCCATTTTTTTCCTATTTTTTTCTCTCTTAGACATCATCAATTCCCTGAGAGGTGAAGAACGATTTTGTTTTTTTTTTTTTTTTTTTTTTTTTTTTTTTTTTTGTTGTTTTTTTTTTGTTTTTTTTTTTTTTTAATTGTCTAATAATACAGTGTTTGATATGAAAAGACAAATCAATCCTAGTGCTTAAGTAAATATGCCCCAAACAGGACATTTTCTAAGAAAAAATAATTTTAATGTTCAATTACCCCTCCTCTCATGAATAAATAAACAAAAAGAAATGCATTACTAATCCTTTGTGAACTACCCCATTTTGATCTTAGTTTTTATCACAAAATTTTTTGGTTTTCATGCTAATCTAATTTACCATATGTGACTCCATTCAAAGATGAAAACAGAAGGTTTATCTAAAAGAACAGGTGGTATTTTATGTTGGGTTTTTATTGAGATATATAAGTATATTACCAGAAGTTATCCAGATATACACAACTATAGAAAGGAACATAACTGAAATGGGGAATTTTCCTGTTTAAGAAAGCACTTATGTTTTTCTTCATTACTTTAGTTTAATGAAATGATGTATAGGTAGACAATGTGAAGTTATGCCTTAAAAATATAACTGTTAGGCTTTTCATGTCTTTGTTTAACTTCAACTTTCTGATAAGTTCTGATAGATAATCTTTTCTCCCACAGTCAAGCTGCTTGAAAGACAATACTGGAAGGGATGATAAAATTACTGTGGAAATGAAGGTATATTTTTAAAGCTTAGATGTTAACTAAAATATAATGTCTTCCATCTGTTGGTTTCAGAACAATGCACACTAAGGAAACCGTCTTCCATCACATCTGATGTAGATAAAGGCATTATGCAAAATTAAATGAGATATGTTTATCATAGAGAATAGTCCTCAAGAATAACTAAATTCACGTCAGTGAAGACTGAAACTCATGTGAAATAAAATCAGTTTTCTTTTGTAATTTTTGTGGAATTACAGTTTTTGCAAAAAAAAAGACACAAAAGAAAAGAAAAGAGGGGATAGGTTTCTTTTCCATACGGAAATTTGCTGAACAGCATATTGCAGCATTGTGGCTGGCTCTCAGAGCTAAAACCTATGTAAACAATTATGTATATCTTTGTGAGGGATTTTGGGTTTGTTTGGTGAGGTTTGTTTTGTTTTTTAACTTCATTTTTCTTAATATCCTCAATAGCTGATTCTGGAATCTGTCTCAGCTACAACCAGAAGGCAGCAGTAATCCTGACCCACAACAACTGCTGCTGCACAATGTATCCAACCCATCCAACACCACTGTCACTTTCTAATGAGCTACCCAGACACAAAATTACTAGAGAAGTGGTAGACGTTTAACCACTGAAGTGCATTGTGCTGCTCTCATCCTGAGTGAGCCAAGACTTCCATGAGATCTAGTTAAGGTATGTCCTCTGAGGACAAGTTTGAACACATAGATGATCACTTCATCCACAACACTCTAAGAATAAGCCTGTGAGGAAGTTTTCAGCAGAAAATATCAGCATTATTGATACCTTATCATACTAAGAAGATTAAGGCTCGACATTGTGTTTTCCAATTTGCTTTCCTAAATACCAGTGCTGATATTTATGGCTTTGCCTGAGTGACGTTACAGGGTCCTCAGTTTTGTTTTTGATTTCATCCGTTCTCATTTGTCCAATCTTCTTTCTCATCACAAACAAGCCAGATCTGCGGTTTTTAACAAACAATGCCCTCATTTTCCTAATAATACATACACTAAAATTAATGTGTTTCTAGAAATTACTGCCATTATATTTTAATGATATTTAAAAAATTACCTTTGTCCCAGCACAAGCCCTCCCTCCCATAGGCATAAAACGTGCTTAACTTTTCTCTGAAGACATTTCCTCATTCATCTCATACTGTGACATAAGCCTAAAGTTTATTTTCTTCCAGTGTTTTCTAAGTATTATATTCACTAATTTATTGCCATACTTTGATTTGGCACATCATTTTGTCTGGAAGAAAAATGAGATAACTGAATACCTCAGAATTTTTTTTGTTTCTTTTGTTTCTACCCTGCATTAGTGCATGAGATTTCAGGGGTTTACCTCTAAAGAGTTAATTAGAAAAATCTGTGGAAACCAGAGGTTTTACAAATGTTATACTTCAAATGTGGATTTTCACGGAAGTGTTCTGTTACAGGAACTGAAATGAAAGAATCTTGAAGTATTTAATCACGACTTGTGAAGGGTTGGTTTTTGGGGGGTTTTTTTTTGGGTTTTTTTCCCGCCAAGTTCTGCTCATAGTTTTGTACAGGAATTTATAGGTACATTAAGTTTGTATGGCTGTATACATTTCATTTGGGAAATAAGACAGAGTTTACCAAGTTTAATACAATGTTGAATAATTTAGTTCTCCCTTAGTCATTTAGGAATTTAACTTGCTATTTAAGAATTTAAAAAAAAAAATCTAACAAAACTTGCCTGCCAAATTGAATACTTTTTATAAAAGAAGTGCCTTTTAAATTCTCTAGGTTGCCTTTTCAGGAGACATTACATTTTTTATCCTAATGTTCTAATTTTTTTTTAAAACACATTATGAAGTGATGTGTTTCTAAATGTTCAGAACCATCAGATGCAATCAGTAATGCTAATATATTCCTGTTATATCCATCTGTAGAGGGCTTTAATCTAAATCTTGTTGACTTATTCACTTTTAAAACAGTGCTAGGAAAAACTGCACTTAACATTCTTTCTGTTTTCAATAATTAACCACCTTTTTGCTAAATTTTCTAGAGCTGGTGGATGAGGAGTGATTTCTCCACAGCACCCCTAAAGCTCTATTTTCTTTCTTGCTCTTGTCCCACCAGACCTCTACCCCCAAAGAACATCTGACTATGTAATTTTATTTAATTTTTTTTATAAAGACATTGTCTTAGGTTACAATGTAACATGTTCCCAAAGTATGTATTCTATCACCTTTTTCATGAGCTGTTGAAACTAGGTGGGGCAGTGTTTCCCTCCCTCCAGACAATCTTCTGGCCCCATCAATGCCTTGCTGCATGACTCATAGGCAATTCCTGATACAGATTAACACGTGGCCACAGTCTAATAAGCCAGGTGTTAATTTATCAGTCTCTGAGGGTCCAGCCTTTGTAGAGAAGATGCTATAATTAAAGTGGGACTGCTCCTCTGAGGTGTTTTGTAAATCAAAAGATTTGATAAGTAAAATACCAAAATAACAAATGTTACAGGAAACAAATTATAAGCCACAGACAGGTGTCTGAGAGACCTCTTCCGCCTTGCTACAAACACTCCAAAAAGCCTTGTCTGGGTCTGTAGTACTTCTTAAATACTCACTGTTTTAGGAGGGAAAACCTGCCTTGCAATCAATAGGGAGAGATACAAGGTTTGAAGAAGGGTGACGAGATCCAATAGATGCTTCTCTCTTGGCCCTGAGCCAATTACAGTGAGAAGGGCGCAGAACTTTCTTAAAATGTCTAAAGGTGAACTGAAGCTATTCGCCTATTTGGAAGCACCTGCTGGGTGTGTGGGGGGAGCATCACTACAAACTCCATCCAGGAGCTATCTCTAGTTAATGGACCATCAAGGACCCACTGCATGACTCATAGAATGATATCAGCTCATTGTGACATGCTCTGCCCAGGGGGAGGAGCCAGGCATTCCCACCTGGATATAATCTGGGATTTGGGATGGTATAAGGGGCCCTTACCCACTGGATTCCCAGAGGACAAGAGCTACCAGACATTCCTACAGGATCACTGCTTCAACAATACCACTTCGTCTGGACTGCTTCCACCACCCTAACTAACATTGTGTCTGTTGTGGTTTTAATTGGGTTTCCCAGCCAACACACCATTTATATTGTGGTTTCACATTTGCCAAATTTCATTTATCAACTGGGAGATAGGACTTTAGGAGAAAAAGGCAAAACAGGCGCAACTTAAAAGTAAAAACAGATCTTATTAATATACATTAAAGAAAAAGAGAAAAGAAAAAAATTAGACATTCTGAGACATTCAAACACCTTCTCCCCTGGGCCCCCCCCCTCCCCCCAAGCTGTAGACTTTCCCACTCAACACAGAGAGAAAACTATGTTTTTCAGTCAGTCGCCACCATTTAAACACAATCCTACATCACCTTGGGAGAAGAGCCTCTCTAGAGTTATGGAGAACACACCACAGGAAAAGGTCTGGTGGCTTTCAGGCCACAGATCTACAACTGCCTGGAATTTTTGCAGATTCTGTGCAGTCTCACCCATATAACAGTTTTCCACGCTGTTTATGGGCTTCCATATGTTTGGGGTATTGTTTTAAGAATGCTTTTCTAGTACAAAACAAGGTTTTTCTTCTATCTCTAAAATTGCCTCTATCTCTAAAGAAATAGAGACCTCCTTGTTCTTTCCCAGGAGCCAGGGACATATTCTATTCAAAATTCTCAATTAAATTTTATGTATATTAATACACACAACCCTTTGGCTAGATCTTGCATTCCCTCAAGTAGCATTACAATATTACAAAAGCAGTCCATTTCTCCATAATTCAGATCCAGAGAAGTCCAGTAAAAAATGTCCATTTCCTCCATCCCATCTTCCAATAGTCTTTCTCAGTTCTTTCACTGACTTTGTCTCAATGTTGTCTCTCTACATTTCAAATCCCTCTGTCTTCCGTGGAGGACGGAAAAGGGTTAAAGTCTTTGCCCAGAGGTCTTTTTTTTTTCTTCTACAGCACACTCCCTGAACTTCAAGGCTGCAGGCGATGGTGGGGGAAGGAAGGGAGAGAGGGAGCTGCTTAGGAACGCTGATGGACGAAATCTCCTCCACCCCTGGTCAGATCTAAAGCGACTCAAACTTGGATCAGCTCCATGGAGCTCCAGAGAAAAGTTCTTTAAAAGTCTCTCCTCCTTTGGACCAGTGGCTCTGGCAACCAAGGCCCAGAGCATGGCCACCATGGTCCTGGTGCAGGGCCAGACTGCAGGTCTGCAGTCCTCCTCCTCCTCTCCCCATTGGAGGAGCTGGGAGGGCACAGAGAGGACACAGGCAGCCTCAACGACTGTCCCACAGACAGGGTCCTGCCACTGAGGTCTGGCCAGGCCTGGCCCTGGGGGGCCCAGCTTGAACCCTGACTCACAAGGTCATGTTAGCTTCTTGCCAGCCAGAAAAGGAAAAGAACAAGTCACCTGGAAATTGTAACTCAAGACTGTGTTTCCAGAGATGTAGAAACACTCCCATTCCTCAGCCAAGCTGTCAATCACAATCCATGCTAGGACTTCCTTAGGAAAAAGATATTTCACATTCATGCTCAACCACCACAGTGTCAAGTTGTATTCCAACTCTGTCTGGGGTCTTCTGTACTACTGCTTTTTATTTATTTTATTTTACCTTTTTTCTCCCATCCTATTAAATTGTATTTCTGACTTGGAGTCTCTCACTGGTTTTGTTTTCAAACCACTACAGACACATATACCTAACATTTCAAATTAGAACATTTACATTTGTTTCAGTTATGAGTGTTTACAAAAATATTTTGAATATAGAGAAAGCACTAAAGTCATCACTGCTCCATGTATTACAAGTGCTACTTCCTGGCCAGAGTACAAATTAAATCAGAACCTACAAATCAGTGGTTGTAAGAGGTAGGATGTGTGATACTCAAAAAAAAAAAAAAAAAAAACAACAAACTCAGTTTTGAGAAATACCATAGGAACCTGAATTACCATAAACTCCATTAAGAAAACAAATTCCTGGATAGATCATTTTCTTACTTGAAAAAAGGAATTGTAAATAAGCAAATATTTTCTGTTAACCTTGAAATAACTGTTTAGTTAAAGCATAAATTTTTACTATTTTTTTAATGAGTTGCAAAAACAAACTCTTTTCCCTTGGATGTTAACAATATAAACAACATAACAATATAGACATAAAAAAAAAAGGTCATTGAAACCTTGGTGTGAAGTCTTAGAAAAAATTATTGGCTTTTAAGGACAATATATTGCAATTCCCAAAATTACCTTTAGTATGACATCTAACAGCTAGTGTAGCAAAATATCTGCTATTCCACCTATTCAACTGTTAAATAATGATCATCTTGACACTCAATCTTCCTTGTTCAGGTCATACCACCTCATTTAATCCTAAAATGTTTAGCTGGTTCTCTGATAAAAGAAACAGATTAGACAGTCAAGGAAATAAAACCTGGAAAATTATAAAGAATGAGACAAAAGAGTATTCTTAAATTATAGTAATATCAAAAAGAAATTAAGAAGGACAACTAATTGATATATTCTCTCTATAAAACCCATGTAGTTTTCCCTAACATTATGCTTCTTATAACAATAAATATAGTCTTTTACAGAAAAAAAATAATTTAAAACCTACCAGATTACTGATGACCTTATTAATTTCCATTGACATTTTTGTTACAGTCAAAATGTATATTATTTATAAAAACAGAGAACTGTAGTTCAGTAATCTGAAACTTGTCCAAAAATGACAAACAAATCAAGTTAGCTCAGTGAGAATTTTGTTTTTCCTGTGAACCTATTGCTACAGCATTTATACATTTGAAACTGAAATCTTAAACAAAGATGATTAGTAAAATTTTGGGTGTTAAGGCTATTATTAAGTATAAAACTTAACATTTAAAGGAAAGTAATTTTAGCTCCTTGAGTAAATCTATCCTGCATTTAAACTGCTAGGAAAAAAAAAAAAAAAAAAAAAAAAAAAAAAAAAAAAAAAGCTTTGTTTTTTTCAGCGATGTTGGAAAATTCTCTAAATGGAAATAAATAACTTATTCTCTGGAACAAGGGATCTATATTGTTTGCTGATATTTTATTCTTTATCTCAGTTAATTTCTTTTCATTGGCTTGCATTAATCCTTCTCCCTGTGGCTAATGTCCTCTTAGAAATATAGGACAGTCTGTACACCTGAAACTGAGCAAATGTTAGATAAAAGGAGTCATGTTGTGGGGATTATTTATTTTTAACCAAGGATCTCAGATAAAGGAAATCAGGAAGAAATTGTTGGTAGCAATTTAAGAAGGAGTTTTACTTCATCATTTTTTGTTACAGAACATTCTGAAAATGAATACTTTAAATATTTCTACTTATATGCATAAATAATAAAGAACTAGTGTATTTTAAAATAAATGATGAAAGTCTGAAAGAGCTAAATAGAGAAGAATGTATAATTATTCTTCAGTCATGGATTATTATTTAAATATTTTGAATTTTAGAGTGTTCGATTTATTTAGAAACTTACATTGGATGCTCTGGCCTTACTATATCCCTTTTCTACTTTGTGATTAAAGTAAAATAAATTCATTTTTAAATTTGCAACATTTACAAAGACTATAATAATAATAACAAAACCTGTTCTCCTCTATTATTTTGAAATGGCAAAAATCTGCACATTGCCCCACTATTCTGTTTTCAGAGTTATTAATACATAAGGAAAAATAAAATGAGATTAACTCTAAATTGTGGTCATGAACCACCTATTTACACTAAAATGGAGAGGCAAGTTGGGGCAGGTGTTGTTCCATTACTTTCATCTAGATAGAACAAATTCTATGGAGCAGATACAATATAAAAATCCATCTGTTGGATTTTGGACCTATGGGTGTAGCAGATAGCAGTCAGAAAAATAGACATGCCCCTTTCATACTTATATTTCTTACCTGTTCTTCCTCAATAAATCAGTTCGTCTCTAAACTTTTTTCAACTTTGTGAATTTCGAAAATATATTGCATCACAAATTCTTCCATGAAAGAATGAAGAAGCTTTGGTGACTGTGAATATATCCCATGGAGTGTGATGAGTATTCAGCTTTCTAGTATAATAAATACAAAACACACAAAGCTCTTCCTCATAAACACCCAAGTTAACAGAAGAAATAGATCATTCTAGAAAACATCAAAACATTTTTAGACCAAAGGCTGTTAAATAACCCAAACCAAACAAACAGGAAATTACAACTGTCTTGGGGAACACATGCTTCTCAGAAAACTAAATAGGAAAAAAGGGGTTTGTTTGTGAGGTTTCTGGGATGGATTTTTGTAATGTGTGTGTGCTTGGTTGTTTGTGTTAGGAGGTGGTTTGTTTGGTTGTTTTGTTGGTTTGTTTTTTTTTTTTCCCCAGCAGTCTCATTTCAGGAGGAGAGCAATAAATTGGAAAGTAGAAAACAAAAAGAAATCTAACAAATTAGGTCTTGAAACATATATTCCTTTAAACCATGAACTGTTTTGTACTGTAACACTTTTTTGACTCCTTTTGTTCTATTCCCTTTTCCTTCTTTATTTCCTTCTTTTCGCTTCCTCCTTCTTCCCCAAAAATGGAGCCCACTAACTTGACATTGAGAACTCCTTTTCACCACACACATACATATATCATCATCTGGCCTGTTCCAGGGCATTTTTCCAGGCTTTCAGTTGCCTGTCCAGAATGGCACACACGCTGCCTTGATGCCTGGCTTTAGAGTTGCTGGCTGTGTGAGAATTATCTTTAGCAAACCTGTTGTCTTGGAAGGTAGAAGATACTTGTGAGGAGCAACCAAATAGAATCCTTATAGCCTAATTCAGGATGAGACAAGTCACTAGACTCTGCTGAAGTACATTTCCATTGACTACAGTGTATGTTTAGACCCTAGCTGAACATTAGCACACCTCAAGGCCCTTTTAGACAACTCAGTCTTTAACTACATACAAAAAAAATCGCAATCAAATTATTTTATCAGAATATTTGATTTATAACACTACCATAGTCTCGACTTTCCTTTCCATGACAGAAGGGCTGGCAATTCAGCTTACCTAATTTTATAAACTTGATTTAATTACCTAAACACCTGGGGTTTTTTTTCCATTTGAGATGTGCTGCTCTATCTCTCCTTGCCTCCAGTAACTAAACCAGAGAACCACAGGTCTCTCATAAGTCCTTTGTCATATCTGCCAGCTTTATGCAGATGTCTTCAGCATCCTGCAACATCTTAAGTGACATTAGATATGTATATTTAGCAACTTAGTCAACCCCAAGCAACTCAGTCAACCCTGAAGTGTCAACATAGGGATATGTACATTTGAGCTAGTCATTGTAAGCTGTCTGTAGCTAATGAGGAGAAATGAGTCACAACTTATTGCTTTAAATAATCTATAGTAGGATGATTGGCAACCTGTAAGTTTGTCTTTGTTTCCATTTGCTATAAAAAGAATCTAAGATGACTAACTCAGATTCAGAAATGCAAAATTTTATTAATTAGATTTATTGGTGCATTTTTGTTACAAAATGACAGAATCATTTATGTTGGAGAAGACCTCTGAGGTCACTGAGCTCAACCCTTGACCAAACATTATCTTGTCAATTACACCATGGCATTAAGCGCCTGTCCAGTCATTTCTTTAATGACTCTAGGGCTGGTGATTCATCCCCCTCCCTGGACAGCACATTCCAGTGCTTGAGCACCCTTTCCATGAAGAAATTTCTCCTGAAAAGACCAACCCAACTCTACTACACTCTCTTTTCAGGTAATTGTAGACAGCAATAAGGTCCCTCTGGGCTTCCTGTTCTCCAGGCTAAACAATCCCTATTTCTTCAGCTGGTTTTCATAGGACTTTTCTTCAGGACCTTTCATCAGCTCCGATGTCCTTCTCTAGGCATATTCCAGTCCCCTGATATCTTTGTTGTAGTGGGGGACCCAGACCTGGAAACAAAATTCTAGGTGTGGCCTCCCCAGTGTTGAGTACAGGGGAGCAATCACTGCCCTGTTCCTGCTGGCCACACTATTGCTGATACAGGCCAGGGTGCCGCTGGCCTTCTTGGCCACCTGGGCACAATGCTGGATCATGTTTACCTGATTGTCATGCCAGGACTCTCAAGCCCATTTCCACCGGGAAGCTTTCCAGACACCCTTCCTCCAGCCTGTAGTGCTGGATGGGATTGTTGTGACTGAAGAGGAAGACCTGGTGCTTGGCCTTGCTGAAACCCATACTGATGGATTTAACCCACCAAGCCAGCCTGTCCACATCCCTTTCCAAAGCCTTCCTACCTTCCAGTAGATCAACTTGGCCACCCAATTTGGTGCTTTAATAATGTCAAATTACTGTGAGTGGACACAATCGTGATAACCAGATCATTAAGATATAGATATTAAATAGGACTGTGCTCAACAACAAGGCCTGGAGTACCCTGTGCTGGCCTCCAACTGGATGCAACACCATTCACCACCACTCTCTGGGCACAGCCATCCAGCAAAAAGAAAACCTGTCCAAGCCATGAGCTGACACCTTTTCCAGGAGAATGCTATGGGAGACAGTGTCAAAGACTTTTGACACTGCTGAAGTTCCAGGTAGACAACATCCACAGTTTTTCCCTCATCCATCAGGCAGATCACCTGGAGGTCAGGTTGGTCAGGCAGGATCTGCCTTTCCTAAACCTGTGCTGTCTGGGTCTGATCCCTTGGCTGTCCTGTGAGATAGCTTCTTTTCAATATGACCACTGTCATACCTTCAAACCATATATATTATGTCTTGTGGTAACATCACCTATGATTGTACAAAGGAGAAAATCCGTAAGACTGAATCATTGTTGCCAAGATATGTTTTTTTTATCATTTGTTTTAGTGTTCTACTTCTACCTTCAGCAAAATCAAAAACTGACAGTATTAATATATTTTCATTGATTTTGTTTCGATTCACTGAAACTGAAAATACCTAGTACAAAATATTTAACACAGAGATTTTCTCTTTATTAAATAGATGTTAACACTTCTGTGAAATTAAATATATATGTGCTTTACATGATAAGTCATCTATTTTTAACCTGTTTTTAGTTGTGTGTATTTTTAAAACTCAGAAGTCAAAACAATGAAGGTTTCTTGCAATTTTAATATTTTTATTTTTTTTTATGTCAAACTAGTCTTCATAAAACAGCTTTATAAAAAGATTAATTATATCAATTTGTTAATTCCATAGACAAGAAAACAATAGGGTATTAGTCATCACAAGATTTCAGAGATTTTCTCTGGAAACACAGGTAATATGGAAATAAGCCTGCAAGGTAAAAAAGGCTTTAACATGAAAAGGGAAAATAATACAATCCATTAAAATCCTGCCAATGCAAGGACTCAGGTGCCAAACTGTCCTGATTACCCAAAAGTATTCCAATCTGCTTATTTTCTAAAGATGACTAACCTGTAGGGGTCTATGCCATTTAAGTTCCTCTCCATTTAGCATGAAAATCTCTTAGGAACATAACAATAGGCTCATGCCTAAGGTATCTGTATACCTCATGCTCTGAGGTACCTGTTTTGGCTACAGAAGAGCTTATCACTTTGCTTTTCTGCACTGTAGGCTGCAGTGAAAAAGGTGCTCAATGTCTTAAAAAGGCAGAAGGCATAGGTTTGCTGTCAGTATTTTTCGTAATTCACATAACTGATGTGAATGATTACTCCACACAAAATACAAGCCCTATTTGGTTTGAGAGATAATACAGGATTTCTTCAGTCTTCAGGGTGTTTCTGAGTTATATTACAAAATCTTATCCCCCATCCCTCATGACATTGCTAGGTATCTAAGGGTGATCATGCAAATCATGCATGTGGCTTGTGGCCATGATTAAACCATTCTTATCAACGTGAGTGGTAGGGAGGAATAGACTTAGGATCCTAATTTCATCTGCCAGTTTCTGATTTATATTGTGAAAGATAAATTTAATGTCTCTACATCTTTCAGGAAAATGACTGTTATCAATGGCTTTTAATTTAAATCAAATTAATATTATACTCAAGACTATTGTTGATAGTGTGGGTAGACAATCAAATCTTCAGAATGATTGTTATCAAAAGCTGAAAGCAAAATATGACCATGTTTTTTGAGACAAACTGAGGGACTATCTTACTCTATCTGATAATATTTGTTCTTGGCTTTCTGATCTATCTTGATTTACAACTAGTAAACATTCAGATCCTTAAACAAAACAAAACAAAACAAAAAACCACCACCAACAAAAAAACCCAAAAAACCCAAAAAAACCAAAAAAACACAAACAAACAAACAAGTCTACTTCTACCTATAGTTTTTGCTGTTCAATCAACAGATTCTCATAAATATTTCCAAAGAAAAAACACTCTACAGTATCTGCAATGTCTAAATGTTTGCTTTATTAAGCTTATCGATGGAGCATGAAAATCTGACTTTTCATTTACTGCAAAAGGTTTTCACATCTGTGAAAGAAAAACTGATTTGCACTGTATATTAAACTGTTTTCTAAAGCTGAAAATCATAATTATGTATGCATCACACATCATATTAATTTCAGTAAAATATTTTTTGTTGGGTTTGTGTTAAAATAATGCTAATTTTCACTCAGAAAGATAAATGAGAGATAGAAAGATCTATATGCATTAAACAACTTTTATTTTATTTTTTTAATATAAACTGCAACAATCCGGTCAATAAATAGTCTGAGAAACATGAATTTAAGCAAGTCCTTCAGAAAAAAAAATGTATGTTAAAGAAAACTGTCCCTTTTTCCACCAGGATATCTATGTATCAAGAACATTTTCCCTGAGATGATATTCCCTTTCAGGATCACTTTGGCAATAATATATGAAATATACTAGACCATATATCCATACTGGACCATGCATCCTAATGACAAGCTTAGGCTCTTAATCTAGAGCACAGCACTTTTGTCAGCAGACAGTGCAGCCAGAGTGCACAGGGGACCAGAATCCTTCCTCAGGACTGCAATGACAGTGGTGACAGCTGGTCTGTGTGGATGAAGGATAATCACACAAAACACATAGCACAGGGTGAACAGGGGAATGTGAGACACCTCACCAGTGGAAAGGAAGCTGGCTGCTCCCAGGGCAATTGGGAAAATGGTGAGACCAGAGGTCTCATAATGGTTATTACCAGAGTGAGACATCCTGGGAGTGGTCAACTAAACAAGTTCTCCCCAAAACACTTTACAGATCAAAGGGTTATAGGTTATATAATGAGTTATAGAACTCATTATGGGATACAAATAAGTAGGGACTCATAGTGGAGAAGACTAGAAACTTTGGTTTCTGGCAACAAAGAAAAGCTCCTTCTTGTTCTGCAGTTACAGTACAGGTGTAATTCCCTTGGAATGGGTGAGATGACCTCCAGTCAGGCAGGCATCAGAGACATCTCAGCCTCAACCAACAAAGGGGGTGACAAAGTCACAGGGCATGTCCTCTGATGGCAGATGGAGGCACTCACCTGTTGATCTAAACTGATGTTTCAGATTTTCTGCTTGCCACTTGATTGCCTCCTAAATCTCAAAGAGGGACTGGCAAGGCTTGTGCCGTCCTGCAACAATTCCCATTGCTACTCATCCATGTAGGCATCAATGCTACTGACAGGGCAACCCTGACACAACAAGTATCCGTGAAGACTTCTGGCAACAGGAGAGAAGCAAAGGAGCAGTAGGAAATGTTACTCCATCAGGATGCCCAGGTGGTGGTCTCAGTCCCTAAAGTAAGGAGAAAAAGCTTAGGCAGAAGTGGATGTACCAGCATATCAGCACTTGGTCAGGTGGCTGTGTCCCAGACAGAGTTTTGTGTATTAAGATCACGGAAGTCTCCTTGAGGAAAGAGGACTACAAGGGATAACATCCACCTGACAAATGGGACAAAAGGCTGAAGTAGGTACAACAGGAAAGGGTTGTCATCATCTGAAAAAAAGCAAAGATGCAGAGGGACAGTAAAGAACTGTCTGGAGCTCTGCATAGTGGTGAAAGTTCCTTCACTTTTCCTGTGAAAAAGATCCATCTCAAATACCTTCATCCACATCCATGCATACATCCACATCCATCCACATCCACATCCAAACAGGAGAAGCTAAAAGCCTGTCTATAGCTGCAGAGCTTTGACCTTAATTGGGATTACAGAGAGGAGGTGGAACAAATTGCATAGGTGGAGCTTTAGTGCCTGAGCGTGAAGTTTTGAGGAAGACAGGTGAAAAATTTAAGGAGGAGAGTTAACAATCAATGCATCTTCACTGTTTGCAATGGAGAAAACCTGGAAATGGGAATGAGCTGCTTAAGGATAAGAGGACAGACTAGATTGAGTGTTAGAGTTGGGGAATCTGTTGCAAAAAACCTGATAAGGAACTGGATGTCAGAGGGAATCTTCTTTAAATATCTGGAAAAAATCCTCACAGTAGCAGTTCTCTTCACTACCTGTGCAAAGAGTTGTGTAGAAACAATATAAGAGATTTCTGGAATATTTTGCAGAAAATTTCTTGATGCACATGATTGATGAGTTATATAAAACAATTGTTTCAGCTTTTAATCACAAATCATGAAATATTGATGAAGGTGTAAAGGTCAAGAGCAGTGTTAACTGCAGGGAGACCATGAGAATGCAGAGTTATAAGATCTTGAGAGAATGAAGGAAAACAAATAGTATGCAGGAAAAAAAAGGCCTATTATACTTATAATTACAATAACGAGGATAGAATGAATTTATTTTAAACACAATATATTCTACCAATAGTGTGACCAAAATTAGTATATTAGCATCTTATAATATTAAAATGCATGTGACTCATGTGGACACCAAAAGTGCCAAGATTTTTGTAGCTGCATTTAGAATAAACAGGAAAACATGACAATAGTAACCCAAGTAACAGAATTTGCAAGACTAAGAGAAAAAATGTAAGGTAAGTACAAGAGAATAAAATTAGGCAGAACATTTTGTTGAAGACAGAAGAAAGATAACTCTCAAAAGCAGCAAGAAAATAACTTTGGGAACACAAGGGTATGCTCGACAAAATATTCTTAACTCTTGTGAACTTTTGGATGTCACTACTTTAAGCCTCAGCTTATCTACACTGGAATTTCTGTAAACATGCATAGATATTTATGTCCCATTTGTAAAAGGATACAACGAAAAGAAGACAGATGAATTCCACATTTGAAGTGCTTATTTTCCCTTATTATCTATTTGGAAGCTTAAGTATCAGGATATATTTTATAAACACACCTTAAGAAATATTTGAGACTCAAAAGATACAGAAGGTGTGAAGAGGAAAGAGACAAGGGACACTAGAGGGCTAATTATACATATTGAGTACAAGATAGGTGTATTTTCCATTCCAATCCCAAAACAAAACAGATCAAACCAAACCTAAAGAAATGGATGGGATATGTTTGCTGTGGTTATTTTGCAAGGAAAGTTCTATTCTTATATGTGTAAAAAGTATATCATATGTAGTTCTACATCCAGAAGAGTAGGGTTATCTTGTTGGTTAAGCTAAAGAGTTGACTAAAAAATAACTGATTAGGAAAAGTTCCTGAAAAGAATATCTGCCTTTGGAGGAAACTGTAAACAAACATCTCAGATCTCTTCAAAAGCTCATTGGTATTCATCACACATTGGGCAAAATAAAAATTAACAGTGATTTGTACTGAAACAAACCTTTCAGACAGTAGGAGAAGACAAGCAGAGAAGCAAGTAGAAGTATGGAAGTTAATTTCCTGACTAGAAAATTAAAGTTTTGACAGACATTGATTTTTCTGGCAACTTCTTGCCAACTTATCAGTTCTGGAGTAATTATTTCACAACTGAATTAAATAATCAATGGCAAACAAGTGATTTCTGTATTGTTCATCACTCATTTAAATAACAATTTCATGTGTGTATACATATGCTCATTAGACTGCCATTCTTAAATGGTGGCAAATTGTGCTGACATGCTAAGCAGATTGTTTCCTAAGCTTTGTACGGATATCCTAAAACTCAAATTTTAGCACAACTATGTATTCAAAAGTCTTTATTAAATGCAGCAGGGAAGTTCATTTGATTTCACTTTGTTGAAATGCTGAATGTTAGCCTTTCAAAGCATTTGGTCATGCCCTTTATTCAACACAGCTGAGAATGGGCCTCAGTCTTGGATGACTGAGATGAAGTTCACTTTACTTCAAGCAAGTCTGTTCTGTAAACATATGGACTTGCTTGAAACCACTTTGGTTCAAATGGAGACTTGTGTGAAAATACTCAGTTACACCCATGTCAAGGTCCGCAAACATATGTGGGGAACCTGATGGTTCGTTTTAGGATCTCAGAGCACAAAAGACACAGTGGGGGACAATTCAATACAACAAAAATACACCTTTATTTAGTGCCACCAAAATGCGATAGTGGGAGAGAAAATAGAGAATAGTAAGAAAGATAGAAAAGAGGGTAAGGGGATTATAGCTACCAACGTGGAGGGCCGAGTCCTCGAGGCCGAGATGCCTATAGACACGGTTCTTCTCCAGTGGGGTGATCACAAAAGTGAGCGGGGATCTCCAGGGTTTTATAGGCTGGTCAAAGCGGGGACCAAAGCGAGTGGCACAAAGCCAAAGCAGGAGCCGCTTGTGTTGAGGCAAAACAAGGGGCCCAGAGCCAAAGCAGGAGCCACCTGCATCAAGGTTAGGACAAAGGAGCATCACAGGGCCAAAACCGGAGGCACCTGCGTCAAGGTTGGGTGCTCAGGGACAAGCTGCACACCGTACGTGCCGTACTCCGGTACGGGCAGACCAGTTTGGGCAAGCAGCCTTGGCTCAGTCCACTGTGACCAGTTCCATTGTTCTTGCATTCTGTTCTCATGGAGATGCATACCAGTCCTCCGAGACTTGGTAACGTTCCACCTCAGGCAGGCCAGGGCTCCTCTCAGAGTCCGGGGTCTCAGTCCTCAGTCATTGGAGGCGGTCGTGAGGCATATCACATCCTTGGACAGACTCTGACAACCCGCTACAGCAATTTCTAGAGCACTGTAGCTATCAAAGTGTCTATTTTAAAAGTATTTATAGTGAGAGCTTCATATATTTGATGCTGACCTATAGAGGGTTCTAGACTACTTCAGAAGATGTGGCTCCACTCTATTGTCAAATACTGTCCTTCACTCTCTGGCTATCATAAAAATAACGAAGCATAAATGGACCATTATTTCACTCATTCACTCACTCACTTATCTACTCATCAACGATTCCTGGAATTTTCTTCAGTCGTATCACCATTTTTATTAAAACTGAAGAAATCAAAAGTAATTTCTAAGGAACACCTACAAGGCACTCATTATATGTATACCTTCAATAGCTGAATTGTGTCAGAAGATGCTTGTTCATTCATGCAAGTTTCCTCCCATGTGTGCTTGATATCATTGGGCAGAACTTGGAGAGGTCAATCTTTGAAAATGAATCATCTCCTGTAGAATGCTCTTCTCTCCAGAGCCCTCTTACTGGGGATTCTTCCAAGCAGATCTCTGAAAAGGCCAAAGTATACTCTCCAAAAAGCCAGGACTGGGAGTCTACTAGTTGGCTTGCCTTCTCCTCTCAGGAACCTGAATTCCATTTCACAGTTAGAGCCTCCAAGGCCAACCCCAACCTGTTCTTTGTTTATTTGTGTCACTTTAACAAGAGCATCACTCATCATTGTCTTCTCAATTGTCTGTGACAGGAAGCTGTGGCATCAATGCATTCCATAAATCTTCTGGGTTGCTCATGTCCTAGTGTGCTGCTCTTCTAGCAGACATGAATGTGCTAAAGTCACTTGTGAGCACCAGCGTCTGTGAACATGAAGCTTCTTACAGGGTCTGAATAAGATTTCTGCTACTTCTTCCTTATGTGACCCAGACCAGACACTCAGCACATTATCACCTATGCTGCTCCTTCCAGTAGTCCTCAACCATAAGTACAGTGGTGTGTTTTTGGTTTTATCAGTTCTATGTATGTATTTGTTCCATACTGGTCTCTATAAGTTGTAATGCTTTGTTCCATGTACCCCCATGTTAACCCCTCCATGGTTTCCCCTGTTATAGTTATGTGTCAACGATCAGGTATGTAACTCCTGGGTCCAGTCCATCACCTTGAAACCTCGCCCTGATGTCTAGAAAATTTTAGTGAGGACATTGAATGATTGGACAGGATCTCTGATCTTCCCTCCCTTGTCTCATTGATTTGTTCTATTGATTGTCATTTATGTACAGGGTCACTCCCTCCATACCCCTGATTGGTCCCACGCTGTACCGTACCCCGTGCTCCTCACCTGTTTATAAGGTGTTGCACAGAGAGGATCCCTGCTTTGACAGGGTTGACTCTCTGCATGTTGAGGTGGTCCCACGTGGACCTCAATAAACTCCAGCAGTTCTCACCTTTCAGAGACCTTCCTTTATTCCTCATCATTGCTCATGCTTTCATGGCAGCAAAGGACCCACAGGACTGGAAAGATATCCACAGTTACTGAACCATACCTTCACTGCAGCAGGTGTCAGGGCTGGCCAGACAAAGTGGGACAAGGATCCTGAGACTCTGAAGCCACTGCACATAAGGTCTCAGCTGGCTCCTCATGTGACCTGAGACAGAGCTTCACAAACTCCTACTGCTCTCTTACATAAATGGTAGCTCCCCCAGTTCACCATCCCAGCCTGTTCTGCCCACTGCAGCCCTTCAGTTGTGTGAGCTATCTGACCTTATTTCCGTCATCCAAGTGAGATCATAGACCTTCAATTGGTGGCAGGCATTTTGTTCTTCCTCTTTGTTCTCTGTCTGCATGCATTAAAAGATAGGCATTCAAATTTTGCTGATTTCCCAAAGATATGAGAAGTTTCCCCCATAATGCTGTCCTATAGATCTTTCCTAATCTATGTGCATACACTTGAGGTGAGACCCTTTCAGTTCCATTTCATAGATTCTGAGGTTTCTCCTTTTTATATAACCCTGTGCAACTTCCTTGACACTAAAATATGCAGCAAAGGAAATATCATAGCAGAGGACATAAAAATAATTCTGTGGGTAATGAGGACTTTAGTTATCTGCAACATTAGCATCATGAAAAGAGAAATGAAGACAAGACAGTGGAGAAGGCATGACCAATGAGAACCAGGTGCTCATAAATGCTCATAAAGGATAAAGGGCAAAAGAAGAGAACACATCCAAACTTTTGGTTCCTCATCAAAATTTAGGGGAGGCCCCTGGTGTTGCTGAATTTTTTCCCATCACCTAAAGCCTTGCCCTTGGCTTTTCTGCTATGGTGCTTCTCACTCCAGAACGACATGGCAAACAACCAAATTGTTTCCTCAAAGTGAAATCATGGAGGTGTTGAGTAGAAGTTTAGTCTTTCTGTGCAGAACATTTTTTTTAGTGTTCATGCTTCAGCAGATACTTCATAATTTGAGATTTATTTAAGGTTTTATTGTTGTTGTTGTTGTTGTTGTTGTTGTTGTTGTTGTTGTTGTTGTAACCACCTATAATCTGTGTAGTATTTTGACCCAGATCACTGTGTTCAGGTCACAAATGACTAACTTCTCTGCTTCATCTTCTTGTTCTATTCTGGCCTTAGTCCTTCAACATGGCTTAATAATTTTGATGCCTGATAATTTTGTTAGTATGTAGGAAGCCAGAAATAATCTATGGTTACTACAAACACTGTGTAGTGGAGTCTTACCGTATTACTAGGAAGACAATGACAAATAAGAAAGAAAATCTTTCTTTGAGAAAACTTGTAACACTTACGGTTTCTTTATGGTTTTATTATAATAACAATGCAAAAACAATCTGACAATGCAAAACTAGAGTTATTATTCTGAAGTTTAAAAAAAACCCCAACAAACCAAAAACCAAAAAGAACCTGCAGTCGCATAATCATAGATTAGCCAGGCATTAAAGGAACCATTTTAAATCATTCAGTTCTGACTGAGACTGTAAAACAACTATCCTGATTGAGTACCACAATTATGCTAGAGCTGTGCTACCTGGACATTTTCACTGCTGGGCTGTTTGACCTAAGCATGTAGCACTTCGGATAGTATTTTCTTTCAATCAGCTGGGAAAAAAGAAAAATAATAAAAAGCCCTAATGGAGAGAGAGAAGATGACTCAACTAGGGGGAAATTGAACACATTCTAAGTCATGAGATTGGCTGGGCAATTCAACTTCACTGATTTTGAAGGGAATCTTTTGAAACAGTTTAAACTGCATGATTCATGTTAAATTGATCAAAATTGGGGTAAGGTCAAACCTAAGAACAGTGTTTTTAGAACCATTGAAAAGGTTCATCACTCTAAGAGTGGCTGGGCACTGGAATAGACTCCCAGGGACGGAGTGGTCCCAGCACCAGCCTGACAGAGTTAAAGAAGCATTTGTACAGTGCTCTCAGGCATATGGTGTGATACTTGGGGTGTCCTGGGAAAAGCTAGGAGTTGGACTCAATGATCCTATTGTATCTCTTCCAACCCAGGATATTCCATGATTCTAAAAATTTCAAGAATAACTGGGAAAAAGGAAGTTTTATTGTTCTATTTGGAAGAATAAACAGGACAAAACAGAACAAAACACAACAAAACAAAAAAAAAGAAATTAATGAGAATAAAGAATAAATATAAAGAAAACAGAAAACATTAAAATCACATTAATAATGAATAACATTTGTGTGCACTGAGTTCTCTTAAGTTTTTCATCATGTGTCACAATTCCTAGCTAAGTGATAGAGTGAGGAACATCACCCTTACAACAGGTCAAATGGTCTCCAGGAAACATAACTTTCCACTAAAATTACCAGATATATAACAATGAAATAAATGTGACAATGTTTATACTCTACATATTATCTTTCACCTTCAGAATCATATATGAGAAGACATAATCCTATAACACTATGGAAAAACTCTGAGATGTACATATTTCTCTTCAATGAGACAGAATAAAGATTGAAACATTCTGCTGGTGTCTCTTCAGCCAAATCACCGTGTATTCAAAACTAGCATTTCTTTTTCAATGAAGCAAAAAAAATGCAAGTAAAGAAGCAGGAAAAAAGCCCCAGAAAACAAAGAAAGATAAGGTGTCATGGAGCTAGGCAAAAATATATATTGTTCTTTGAAACTTCTGAGAGCAGAAAACATGACAGTTAATACTGTGAGGATGTTACACTTTTACAGAATCAAAGTGAGAGCAGTCTTTTGTACATTCTTTTATTGTGTAAGACAAGGATATAAGTGAGACAAGTTGTAATCTACAGTTCTGTACAAGTAATATTTTTAGGAGTTTGGGAGCCACTAAAAGGAAGCAGAAAAAGAATAGCAATAGCTACCATAAATACATCAGAAAATGTTCAGTTGACAAAATACAGTACCATTAGAAACTTAATAACAGGAGTGGTTGTTTGCTTATGTGTTGCTCCTCAGATTTATTATGCATGAGAATTGTTGTCTGGCATAAAGAGAGATCAATGAAAAATGTTTATTCCAATATGAAAGAAACTTTTTTCTAGTGCTCCAGAAGGGTAGGTGAAAACTTGCAACACTACATGTACAGGACAGAAGGGACATTCATCATTTACTGCTAGGTAATAAAGATAGTAAGATGGAGAACCCCGCAGGAAAACTCCTATAATAGGGATTGCTGTACTTCTTAAGGGAAAGGATGATGTGTAGCATTTCTCTTCAGACAAGTAATGTCTTCTTCTAATGTTTATCTGTACCAAGTAGCATTTACATACTAGTTCAGGAACAGTGGTCATCATTGCATGTAAGAAAATACTCAGCAGTACTTATATTTGGTCTTAGTTTAAGAATCCGCTAAGAGCAAATCTTGATGGAGGTCATATAATGTCTTTAGGAAGGAGTAAACCAAGAAAAAATAATTTTGGTTCTTCAGGGTGTTTTTCCCCCAAGTAAATGGTTCAGAGAGCCATATTCTGAATCACACAATTTTTTACAACTGCTTTTATCTTTATTTATTTTTTTATCTTCATCTTTTATTTTGTTTATTTATTTAAGCTTTATTTATTTTGTATGATGGTACAAAACTTCTGGCTTTCATGGCTTTTTTTCCCTTTTCTCCCCCCCACCCCCACCCCGAGATTCACACCGTTATTATCTGTAATGTCTCTGGCAAAATGTGCCAGAGAAAAATAATGCAAGAAAAGTAATT
Organism: Sylvia atricapilla; assembly: GCF_009819655.1. Classification (NCBI taxonomy): domain Eukaryota; kingdom Metazoa; phylum Chordata; class Aves; order Passeriformes; family Sylviidae; genus Sylvia; species Sylvia atricapilla. The sequence goes on from NC_089141.1 coordinate 70,824,118, forward strand.
TACGTATTTTAAGTTCCTAACATGTGATACTCTCAAGTTCTTGCACTGTATGATGTAATATACAGTGATTTGGGGTACACTGTCTGTCAAATTCCTGATTTTATAGGTGTGTATCTTGTGTGCCTCAGTTATCTTTTATTTAAACTGAAGAATCTCTTTCATTTCAAGAGTACTCAATCAAATTTTTTGTTGTTGCTTCACTTTTTGTTTGTTTATTTTTAGTTTGTTGTGGTTTTTACTTTTTTTTTTCTTTTCAATTATTTTCTGTTTTATAGCTGAAGTGACCAAAACCGTATGTAACCAAGACAGAGGCAAGTAGTCTATTCATCTCCTTGACTAGAGCATCATAAGCAACTGATATTCTATAATCTTTTCTAAGACGCCAAGATTTTTAAATGGCAGTACATTTAAATGTATCCCAGCTGATTAGCTTGGTTAGAACTGAGGTTGTGAGCTCAATCCCCACCCCTGCATGGGGGGAACATTCACTTAAAAGCTGGACCCAATGACCCCTGTGGGTCCTTTCTAGCTCATATTCTGTGATTCTGTGAAGTATATATCAGAAAAAATGAGCTAAAAAGGGATGTATTTTTTTCTGAGAATTTATTGTTGACTTTCATAGCATTGTTTCTTGGTGGCTTGTTGCTTTTGTTTGTTTTTGGTTTTTGGAGTTTTTTTTTTAGCATGTTGCAGAGCTCAAAGACAGTAGAAATAAACAAGTTTTTTACAAACTTGTTTCTTTTTTTTTTCTTTTTTTTTTTTTTCTAATTAACTCCAAAACTGAAAAATATAAATTTAGGATTCAAATTTTAATTTGCAGTGTAACTGAGTTTTATCTTTCAACTGGATAATGAGCAAAATATCTTATCTACATAAAGTTATACCTGTGGTCCACAAATACATATAGCTGTGATAATATTAGTTTCCCCAGGAACTGGTTAGATAGTGGGAAAATATTAAAATATCTTGCCATGTATAATGTAATGTAAAAAGAATAAAAAGTTTATAAAATAGCAAGTGGAAGTGAGATCCAATCTAATTTAAACATCTATCATGAATGAGAACTGCAGCTCTCTTTTGAAATTAAATTGGTTTTAAGAGTTTTCTTGAACTTCACAATCTAATCAATGGGCACATTTAAGAAGATATCATGGGGAGGATCATAGTCACCTGACTGTCTTATCAAAATTGATCAGAGCCTTTTTCCTTTTGGAGGCTTAAAAGTGTATCTACCCCACTCTGGTGACAATAAAAGCAATTTAGAACAGGACTTAGTTTTATGTGCTAGTTACTGTAGGTCTGTAGGTCATGTATCAGTACCTATTCTTTCATGCCCCTTTAACAGAGTGCAGGTAGATATGGCATCCCAGAAAATAAGTTTAGTGTGATAATGGACTTTATCCTACTTAACTGGAACATCCATGTTAAGATGTTTACATTTCATCATAATTATATTTTATGCAGTCATTATTATTTTGTTTGAAAGACAAAAAATAGGTGATTTTCCCCCCCTAAATCAAATTATCAAATACAGAGATCCAGATAAACAACAATTACAGTTTAGTTCTCAGGAACTTACTGTGTGAGGAAAGAGATCCTACTGCTAAGCATATGTGAGAATGTGTTCCTCTTACCAAAGCTTCACTTCTTGAAAACATGTAGTCTCGACTAATTGACTAACTTTAGAATTTATGTAATTTTTCTGTGTACTAGGAGAAGAAATGGACCTCTTTACATCAAGTAGTGCTTAGGATTTCTTGTACAGTAGGTGGAAAAAATTTAGACACAAGCTAGGCAGACCAGAATGTTTGTTTCTACCTTGAATTTTCTTTTTTAATTATGCATTTAATTACATTGCATGCAGAAAAATAATGCACATTTAAGCACAATCCACAAAGCACTGAAGAACTATTTTCTAGATAATGCTTCATTTCTTAAAGAATAGAATTTGTTTAGAAATTTTCCTTAAGCATAACAAATTTGATAATCATAAATGTGCCTCAATGCGTGTATTGTGTACCTGTATCTCTCGAAACACTTTTCTGATTCACTAAAAGATTACCTTGCTCACGCAGTGCCCAGCTTTCACATGTGAAACCTAGTTTGTTCATAGTCACATGTTGCTGCAGATTTGTCAAGTGAATTTATTTCAGTGGTTATACAAAATAATGATTATTGCTGTGGTGCTTTCATTGCAGAGCTCCACCACTTTCTCATCTGATTTGTCCATGGCACAGCACATGTGCCCCTGACCTTTTCAGAAAACAGTAGAAAATTGGTTGCAAGGCTATTACATTCACAGCTTTATCTTGACTATGTCCTAGGTAGTAATCATTGCCTGTGAAAAACACCTGAATGAATTGCAATCTCTCTTTACCTGATTCTCTTTAACCCTACAATTAAATAAGGAGTAAGCAAGTTGTATTCCTATTTAAGATTGTAATAAAGAACATTGAGTACCTCTCTCTAAGTGTTAATATGTTCATGTTTCACTTCCAGATGAATTTTCAGATGAGAGGTGGACATTTGTAATTTTCCTAGATGTAGTCCAGCTTGCAGTGGAAGACCATCATGGCCACATGGCATATAAATGATTGGGGAATGCATTGCAGAAGTTTTAGTGATTTTGGGAAGGCACAAAGAATTTGATTAGTAGCCACTACCAACTGAGATAAGGGAGAAGACAACAAAAACCCCTCCACCATTAAAAAAAAAAAAAAAAAAAATTACTCATGAGATAACTTCATTCATGTGAACATAATAGCAGCTATGAGGGTTAAGATTTAAAGAAAAAAAAAAGTGAAGAAAATTATAATCACAGAACTAACTACTCTTCTGGTAGTGAAACCTCACACAGAAAAAAAACCTCTCCAAAATGTTTGGAGAAAAGCATGCACTGTGAAATTAAGAAAAGCCTTGACAAACTTTGAGCCCCTCTGAAACAGATCTTCCTGCTGATGCTGTCCCAAGCCAGGGCATTAAACATCTTTCAGTACAAACTGCATTATAAAACTGCATCTTTCAATTATGGGCATTTATAGAAAACCTCAAAGTGAAATTCAGCCTTTATTGTACTTGACTTCATCACCAACAGCTTCGATGGATCTTCACATAGCCCTTAATGTAGCTTTAAAGAGACAGAGTGAAAGAAAACAAACATTATTTTTACGTAATTATCTGCTATCCAGAAGAGAAGAGATATGAAAAATATTATATCAAAACCTAAACCAAAATATTAATGATGTGCATGATTGACATAATAAAGAACTTCCTCCAATGTTCTTGAAGTCATAAGAAGCCTTACCATTGTCATTAACACTTTCGTAAACTGTTCCCAGATTATTAATTTCTTCTTGTTATATAAAGAAATATTTTAATGCCATATGAAAGCTGTCAGTGGTTTTCCACACATATTAAAATGATCTTATACAGGAAATTAAAGTGAATTCATTAAATCTGTGGTGGTGTTGTCAAGGATTTTGTTTTCTGCAGCAACAATAATAATATTATGGAATTTGTCATTAATAGGTAGCTGATTCTGGGGCTGTTGTTGTCAATAGCCAGCAAACTAAAAATAAAAACTGAAAATACTGCTGCCAGATACAGCTGTTGCATCTTGTATATGTTAGTAAAAATGGCATGATAGCCCAAGATCTTTTCTCCATATTTTCAACTATCAGCTTATTGAAGACAGAGAAAATACATAATTTCACTGGTTAGAATGCTTACTCATTCTGAAAAGTCATTATGGCAGAACAAACATAGAAAAACAAAATTCTCATCAATGTAGCTAATTTTTGATCCCAAATAATAAATGTCTAAGCACTTACATGTTTGGGCAAAGCAAATTTCTGCAAGTCTGGTTCCTTGGTTAAACTGCCATTTCATTCCTATGAGTAGCTAAGCAGAAAGAATGGGAATCCTCATTTATGCTAAAGTGTTCTTGGACAGTTTTTCTCTCAGAAGTAAGCAAAAAGAGGGATATTCATGTAAAAACCTCAAGAAAAACAGACCTCATACCAGTGAAAATAAAAATGTTAGAGGTTTTTTTCCTCATATAGTCAATATTTCATAAATGATATACCACATATTTGCAGTGTTATTTTTGTTCATTATCCAATTTTTTATAAATGCATTTTGTGTGCCAGTGTGATGAAGACCTGTGCATTAGTAATAATATAATTTTGATTAGGTATTGTATGATAAACCACTCTTGAAATCCTGTGTCTATTTTCATTGATCATTTTTTATGTATGCACAAGTTTGTTCCTTGCAATACTCTTTCATCCATAATAATTCCTCCTTTCTCTGCTGTCCTTCTGGAGTTAGAAGGCTGCTAAGGATTACAAGGATTCCTATTACCTGTATCATGTCTTAGCCTCAGTCTAGCTTCACAACCACCTGTTCAAATTCATGTCTTTCAAGCTTTCAGGAAAGAAAAAGCTCTACAGAATTAGCATACAAAGGGTGCCATGAAATTCTCAGTTTCAGGCATGACCCATTTTACTTATATGTACCCTTAGGACACTTCAGAAAAATTTAAGGCAAACACTATTTGGAGAGCATGGATGAGAAGCAATAGGGTACAGATAACTGTTCTCATAATTTCCACCTGGTTGCTGTTTTTAAATGTTCAGACTTATTTTCTGAATGTTCATTTTGAACAGGCTTTAAATAACTACATCTGGTGATGTTGCACAGAACAAGGTGAAACCATAAAGGCACAAGGGTGTCATGGAAGCTCCTTAGGGACTGAGTGGACTATTAGAACAACTCTATGCTTCAGGTTTCTCAGATTTCAATCATCGGTAAACAAACACATTTCAGTCTTTCAGCTCTATATCCACAGTTACCTTCACCTCAGTATTTAAAAAATTTCCTATGTTTTCTGAATTTGCAATGCCAAATCACCTGAGACCCGTCTCCTGTACAGGTATGACATATATTTATCAGGCTCCTGATGAGATGAGGCTGATTTACCTGAATATTTCAATTTTCATGTTTATGGCTGTTATCACTGGTCTCTGATTCATCAGTAGTCATAAGCAGATATGTGAAACTTACCAAAATCCTTGACCTTAATAGAAAATAGCTTTATCGCTGAGTAGAATTAAAATCCTTTATTACATATGTCTTTGGAGACTTCTAATATAAGTTCTTCTTCCTCTTTCTCTCTCTTTCTCTCTCTCTTGTAATACAGCAATTCAGAGAAAAATCTGTGTTTCTTCCCAAGTAACCACATTCTTTAGAAGTTTAGAAATAAACCAAGATCCTCAAGTGCATGTGGGAATAGGCTAAGTTTAATGAAAAACTATCATCTCTAATAACTACTTTTTGCTTTCTTCTACAGCAAGATGAAGGGCAGATGTCATAAAACGAGCCCTGGAGAAAATAATTAAGAATGGATATTTTATTACCACATTATGTCTAGTTTGTGTATTCTGTTCTAGTGAACAGACTGACATATCCTGACATCTCAACAACTTTTTATTGATTTGACATTGCACTTTCATCACCTCTGCTCTAACAACATCAGAAAGGCCACAATGTTGCCAGAATCCAGCTTTGCAAGTATATCACAGTGATCCGAACTAACAAAGTCCTGACCTAAATGTTACAAGAGAATGCTTCATGACTAAAAACCACTCTATACATAGTTTCATTAAACTGGGCAATGCATTAAAAACCAAAATGAAACAAAACAAAAAAACGCCCAAAAAACCCCAAACGACCAAACAAAAACCAACCACACACACACAAAAAACCCCATCCAATCAAACAAAAAAACCAAGCAACATCATGTATGCTATCCCACAAAGAAAGACGTGATTAATTATCTAGACTTCTCAGGAATTTAAATGCTTTCTTCTTGCATAAGTACTGGACGTAAATATAGATAAGAATTTTCATCCTGTAATTGTTAGGCTAATTGTAGACTACTGTAGCAAAGCACACAAAATTATCTCTCCTCTCTCAGGTGTTAATCTGAAGTTTCCTGACTTTTCCCTTTTGTTACCAAGATCACTGGAGAGTCCCCAGGACACTACATGTTACTTGATAACTACCAATGTAATGTCAAAGGTCATAACAAATGACCTACATCAACTCTACAAAGATCCTTGCTGAGCATCTGAAAGTCAGCTAAAGAAAAAAACATCTGTATGCATTGCCTTTGGAGTGTGGACCAGTCTCTTGTCTGTCTATGACTGCATCTGAATTTTCTTACTCCTTTTCAGAATTAAAAAAAATCATTTTAAGACCTAGGATGGGTTAACATTCATTCTAAATAACTGTGCTCCACAAGCAGTAGAACAAATGAAGTCTACTCTCCAAGAACATTTTCTTTGATAGCTGGGTTCCCTGATGTCCTCTGAGTTATAAAGCTACCATGTGTCCTTTTGGGAACTTCAGGGTCAAATATGTAGAGTTCATCATGTATTCTTTGTTCAACTGGGTGGTCTTTAGTTGGCCATGAAAGAAGAAAATCACTGATCTTAAGTTCTCTGCTTCCCTGAAAAATTATGCAAAATTGATTGATAGGAATTTCCATTTCTCTAAGATATCTACTTAAAATATGTGGTACATTAATCTACTTAAAATATGAGGATTAATAATAATAATAATAAAAAAGTAGAGCATGACATAAACAGCATTAACAATTGCTGCATTTCACCTGTATCTCCATTTCTTGTTGGTAATGAACAGGTTAACATATAAAATCTTTTTTCAATGCAGAGGGAAAGCAATTATAGTTAGTTTTAACAGTGAAGATCAGTAATCCATATAATTTTTTGACTGAGGTTGTAGAGAGCTATTGAAGGAATATGAAATTATTCTATATTAGCATTTCTTATTCAAATCTGGTACAAAATAGCAGTTGGCTTCACCTTACATAATTGAAATGCTCACAGACAGGAGGAGAAACTGTTGTGAGTTTTTTATTTGTTTTGTTTGTTTGTTTGTTTGTTTCTTCTCTTTAGTCCTGGTGAATGTCAAGTGCTATTTCTGCTCCACTGCAAAATCTTCAAAACTTTACATTATGTTCTTTTTTAAGATTTTTGTACTTTGATCACTTTTATCACTTGTCTTCACAAGTGAACAAAATACTCCATGAGAAGGTTTTTAATGCAAAGAGTAGCATTAAGTGCACAGCAGCCTACAACTTCCTGTTTGTATAGACTGCACATCCAGTTACAAAGAGCTATGTTAGTCCACTCCTGGCTTTCCTTAAGTGTTTATTTTTTTTTTGTTTCTGGTTTTGTTTTGTTTTTAGTTTTTTGTTGGATTTCTGAAGTTTTGGTGGTTAAAGTTTTAATTATTCCTGTGTTACTAATTACTCAGGCACTAATATTTTAAAACTAAGAATTCTTAAGAACAATTAATTATTTCTGTTCCCTTATATAAAAATATAAGAAGGAATTTTAATTATTAATTTTGGAGGAAGGGAAGAAGAGAGGAAACAGCAAAACATGAGGGAGTTTTTCCTCTGTCATGTTTAAGAAATAAAGTAGAGGTTGAATTAAAATTAAATGCTGTCAAATTAACAAAATAATGAAATTTTAAATATCGAAAATTAAAACATTAATTGCATTGAGCTGTGAACTTTCAGTTGCAACCATCTGTGAGATTATGCAAAACATACAGGAAAAATCTTATATCATGTTTAATATTGCATGAACAAGTAACAGAGAGCTTATATATTCTGATACATATTAAATAAATATAACATGCTGTTTATGTCAGTCCTTACTTTTAGGTGTCTAATGGAAAAAAAAATCCAGTTGCTAGTTGTTTTTTGTACATCTTAAGCCTTGTAAGATTTGATAAATTTTGGGGGAGCAAAAATGCAAGCGTTTTCCTCTGGAATGATGCAGAGACCAAGATGAACATCAGCATGTGGGGAGCATCACTACAAAAAGGGAGTAAGCTCAAATATGAGGCTAGGAGAAAAATATGGGCCAGAAAGAATAAACAAGGAACTGAATACAAGGTTCAGCATTAATGAAAATTAAGTAATGTTAAAAATGTAAATTAGGTAATTCTATCTCATACAAAGCTGACTGGATATACACACACCTCAAAAAAAAAAAAAAAAAAAAGTATTCATCCTGATATTCAAGTAGTGATATTTTGAAAAAATAAGAAAATTAAAATTGTGAGAAAGTTGGACGATTTTCATATTTCTATGTCTGATTTCCCAGTATGACTTCTTTACTTTTTCTCCATGCAGATAGTCACTTTTATTTTCTTTGCTTGTTAATTACAGTTAGGGGAGCTTGTTTGTTTATTTGTTTGTTTTTCCTTTAGACTACACTATTATCAAGGAAGAAATGCGCTTTAAATATTTTGTTCTGGAGCAAAAATTGTAGCATAAAAAAAGAAAGAAATCATATTCCATTTCATATTATCTTCACTATCATATTATAGTGAAGAACATAATTTTTGTTCCAGTTTAGCTCAGGTATCAGGAGTTTTGTTTCTTTGTTTAAACAGGTAATGAAATCTGAAAATTTCTACTTCTTGTATTTTCCATCTTCTAGTTTTACAGCTATTTAACTATGAAGAAGGCTGACTGGATAATCATTCTTTCATTAGAAAATTGAAGAATATTCATATCAAATTAAGGTAAAACCTGTTTGCATTTTTACTCTTTCCTGAGAGCAGATGCTACTGAGTTTATAGGAGGAGGAAAGAAAGAAAATTTCCATTACAAATTGTGGAATATTTTTGTGGTCATAAAAGGTCCTTGCTTCCTTACCTTTAAATGTTTCAGGTTGTTTTATGCTTTGGGCATGACTGATTGAATGTAACAATTTAATTGATTTCTTCTGTTTGCACAAATTTTCCATTTTACGTTCTTATAAAGAATAATTAAATTGGATTGTCATTTATAGGGTTAAAAGGAATGATCAAACATCACTTCAATTTTACCTTCCAGAACACTGCTTTAGACTCATCTATAAAAACTTCCCCATCTTTTCAAACAATGAAAAACAAAAGTAAAGAAAGCTAAAAGCACAATAACTTCTTATACTTGAAGACATGGTCCACACATTCTTTTACATCATAATAGCTGTCAAGAAAAATGTCAGAGTTGACATGTTATTAGTCTAAACAGACATGGTTCCCTGTTTCCTGATGAAATTAGAGAGTATTTTGTCATATGAGAACTGTTAATAATTAAATAATCTTTAAATAATGTACATTATCATGACAAGCTGGTAAAAAATGGTTATGGCACTATGCATTAATTTTTGAGAGCTCTGCCGACCTCAGTCTTGCTTAAAAAAGAAGGTGGTGAAGATAACCTACATTTTAAAAACAACCAACCAACCAACAATTAAAAAAACAAACAAACAAACAAAAAAAAAACCCACCATAACCCAAGGGAAAAAACCACAAAAACAACACCAAACCAACCAACCAACCCACCAAACAAACAAAACCCCAAACGACAGTCAAGAGGGTTTTACATCATCAGTATTTCCTTCTAGTACCTGTCAGGGGAAAACATTAAAAAGTGAAAATGTGTTTCCAGTTTATGCTGAGATTCAGCTGCCTTAGTAATCCTTTGCATTTTTAAGTGTAGGCAGATTGGCTTATGCAGGGAAGCAGCATGATCTATCCTTTGTGGAGCTGAGCTATAAGCTACCTTATTGTATGTATCCAGACTACTTTTGATATTGGTCACTTACATTGCAGGTATTGGATCAAGTTTGGGTTAGTTCTTTTCTTACTTCTCCATAATTCATTTCAGAAAAGAGAAAGTGATGAAATTTGCAACATAAGTATTGTTTTACTTCTTCATCTGACATTAGGCAATATATAGTACATATGAGAAATAAAAATAATTGTCTTAGAACATAATTTGTGGTACATTATTTAATCTCAGGTTTTAGTTTATATATACAAAATAAAGTCATATTGTAAAAAAACCCAAAACAATTTCTCCCCCCACATCCTCCTCCCAGAAAGAGAACAAAACAAATAACCCAAAACCATGCAGACATACACAGACAACACTGACATTGCTGGTCGAAGACAGAATCAAAGGCAAGATGCTGCCTTCAACAGCAGCCTCACACAAACACGAGCTCAGACAGTCCTGTCCTGTATTCTCTTGTGCTATTAGAGGCAGGAGGTCACTAGGGCAGTGCATACAGAGCTCTCCAGGTTTACAATCATGTGTTCACTCAGGAATTTTTTCAGTACTGGCAGTACTGGCACAGGTCTTCTGACTGGCCCAGCAGTCTTGCCTAAATGACAGTCCTTCTTACTGACCCTAATGTTCTCTCAATTTGATGGCTTCTCCAGTTTGAAGATTGACAGGGAATTCAAAGGCATAACTAGTTTGAGAAGATATGGACACTACCTCCTCACCTGAAATCAGGCATACATAACCCACAGTCTTTCTCCAGCCTCTGGTGCTGATTCCCAGATTCTCCCTCATTCACTCCAGTTCCACTAGTAGTTGATTTTGGATCTCTCTCTCTGTTCCTGCCCCAGGGGCTGTAATTTAAAGGTTCCCATTATCTCCAGTAGCTGACTCTGAGACACACAGGCTGTAGCCCCAGTCTGACCTCAGTAGCTGGCAGCAAGTTTCACTCCCACACTCACATCTCACCAGCAGTTGAGACTGAGTCCTTACAGCACACACACAAATCCACACACACAGGCATGCACAGGCTACAGTGTCATTATGCAGGAAGATAGTTAAGAAACTAATAAGAAGATGCAAAAAGACAGGCCAGGCTCACAGTGAGCAGAGAAGCATACTGACTGACCCCATTTTACACACAATGTCCCCTTTCATGCTCCAGTCTCTCTATCCACACTCTTTGGTCCTCCCAGCTCCTCCTTTCTATTGCAGGAGCCTTTATCACTTTGCATACTCCAATCAAATCCACATCCTGTAACCCCAGGCTGGCATCCTAATGCCTCATGGCTGAGAGATGGAACTTCAATGACGGGGTACAAATATAATCCAAGCACAGAGCCTTAAGTCAAAGCTTGAGCAAAAATAGATTGAAGTTAAAGTTTATTGAAGTCTAAGCTGAAGTCAGGGTAAAAGGAGTTGAAGTCTAAGTTGAAGCTGTTGAAGCCATTCAAGTCAGATATTATTGTCACAGTATAGTGTTATATACATGTTGCAGATCAAAATAGGCCACAGCCCTAAACATTCACAAGATTTTTCCCACAAACAGTAGACAGCCCATTGTTCACATTATTTGGCAGCTTTTACAAAATTACATGGTTTTAAAGACCTTGACACTTTCATATGCAACTCTCTTCATAGTTCTTTTTCATATCTCTGTACACCAGCCAAGCCAACCAAGGCTAAGATATCTTGATTCACAAGCTCCACTGTGCCCCTCACTTCATCTCTTACCTGTTCCTCTACACCCTAATGGATTGTAAAACCCGTGATGGTCCTCTCTAAAATGACTCCTGCATTTTCTTAATACCCCATCTATTTGTGTATCTGACAGGGTTTCATGAGCTCCATTGTTGTTTGTCAAGTCTGTCTCTCCATATGCTTTGTTTATTGCCTCCTGCTTTTCCATGTCATGACAGCTTCACATGGTCCTCAATCAGATGATTTTACTGACATTGTGCTCTAACTCCAGCTATGCTTATAAACTGACCCAACTGATGAGTTTTTTTTTTTTTCTTGGTATTGTCTCTGTTATCAGGTTTTTGCCTCCTCCTTTGTCTTAGCATCCCGTTTTGATGAGGTCTTAATCAGATAACCTTAAAGGAACACACGCTCTATCATTACATGTGGTCTAACAAAAAAACACCTTTAAAAAATATTACTTTGCTCTGTCTCACTTTTTACCTATTATGGCTTTATTGAGGGTGATGGATTTGTCTGGTAAAGATAAATTTAACTGAATGCCAAAAAGATATGTGTGCTACAGAACCAGGAGAAAAACTCTAGTTGGAAAATATCAACATGATGTCAGTGGTACAGCTTCCATTGGATTCCATGCATTGGCAAAAGTCTGTTTTTGTTTGTTTGTTTTTGTGGGTTTTGTTTGGTTTTGTTTTATTTATTGTTTTGTGTTTTGTTTATTTGTTTGTTTTTTAATATTATCATTCCCATTGTATTTCATGTGCAGATGAAAGAGCAATTTCCCTAATACTTCAAAGGGTTCCTCATTATTTTTCTTACAGTTATTTCAGGTGATCAGAATAACTAATAAATGCCACTGAACCCACTGTGCAAGTTTACAAGGTAAATGATCAAACACATTCAAAACCCCAAGGCAATGTGTCACTGGAGTTTGGCTCATGATAAAAGTCTGAGCATCCCAGAATTAGAATTGATGGCTCTTCTGTCTGGGTATCAGAGTCCTCAACTAACATTTATGCAATCCCAAAGTATTTATGAAGAGGAGGTTCATGACCCTAAGGATTATCTATTTTATTTTAAACACCAATGCACATCAATACTATGAATTATTCAGGATATACTGAATTTCAATGCATGACTTAGGTCAAGCTCCAAGATCATCATGTTTAAAATTCAGACAGAAGCAGTGCTTGAGGGGATTGTAAAAGGAAGGGATAACCTCTGGATTAATGAATGTATTACTAAGGATTTTATCATCATCCTTTTTTTGTACATTCTGATCACAAGAATATGATAAGTACTGAAGTTAAAAAGGCTCAAATCCAGCTTTTTCATGCCTTGAGAAAAATTCAGAAGTTACATCTTCTGTGGTCTATCTGCATGCTCTTCAGAAAGATGATCTGTCCTTCCATCTTCCTTTGAATTTAATATAATTAGCAGAGAGATGTGGATCAATATGGCTTAAACTCCCTTATTCCTCCACAGCTGTTAGTTAGAAGGACATTTAGAAATTTATAATTAGGAAGAAAAATTACTAAAGTATTCTCTTTGTTAAAAATATATAATTTTATAATTATATAATTTTAACAGCCACCCTCAAACTCTGAATATAATTTTAAATCCCTATTGAATCTGGCAGCTAGTTAAAATTATTTATGGTAACTTAGTCCATACTTGATTATTTTCTCACTTTTCCTTTTTTTTATTTTTTTTTTACAAAAGTGTTAATTGTCCTGGATTTTCAAAGTATAAGAGGAGGGCGTGCTTGGATGATAAGCTTATTAAAACATTCTTGAAGAGGATCTTTTCTTCACACTGACATTAGAAGCTCAACTGTCATTCAAGCATAAGCTTTCTTTCCAGCACAAACTTAGAAAGCAAGTGAAACAGAAACTATATTGTGCATTCAGTGCAGATGCATATTTAGATAGTTGTCTAATAAATCACTCTCTCTTCTTGAATAAAGTTTTCTAAATTCTGTCAGACCTCTTTTTACATGATTGCATGTTTCTGCTGTTGTAGAAACAGTATTTTAGACCTCATATGATTCTCTAGACACAGCCTGAAGAAAATGTAACATATAATTACACTGCTTAAGAAATTTAAACTCTGAGATGAGTCTCCCTATTGAGAGAGAAGACTAACATAACAAGACTACTTCTGTACTATATTGTGAATAACTAAAGTGCACAACAGTAATTTCTTACCTTCATGTAAAGTGCAACATGAAAACGTTATTTACTTCCTTTCCAGAGGCTTTGAGGATAAAAAAAAAAAATCTACATCCCCACTGTGAAGAATCAGGGACCCAAAACTTGATTTATGCCTCAGTAGACATACTTGAGCATGGTCTAGATTACATTACGAGGCTTCAGAGGGGAACTTTATAGAACAAGATCCTTTGAAGCAACTTGGTGTGGGATGGTGAGTTATCCAGATTAGGTGTTATTAATATGATGCACATCTTATAAGCATGAATTTAAAAGCACTCACTGAGGATGGGGAGACATTCTGTGAGGACTTAAAGACAGGAATCTTACACTCAGAATAAGCAGAGAAGGAGAGAGAAAGAAAGAATCCAGAGTAAGAATATTGTCAGGAAAGTATTTGCCCATCAGTGGGCAAATGATCACAGTGTTTAATTTTCCATGAGAAAGACTGTGGTTTCACACCAGGAAAAGATGCCCTCTGGGCCTGTTAATATCTTGTCACCAAGTGGAATACTTGTTTTCAGTCATCTAGTGATTTTCCTTTGAACTGTATTCCAACATCCAACAAAACTTTATCACTTCCAGTGATAAAATGTTTTACTATAATAAACTCATTATGATCATTCTCTAAGGGAAAATATAAGATTACTGAGTAAGAAATAGGTTTGATTTTTCTCATTGTCCTAGTAGAAGTATACTATAACACTTTCATTTTATTTCACCTTCTATGTAACTTTACACTGTCATTAAAAACTTTATTATATTCTGTTCTTATATATCTGATTATTTTGCTGAAGAATAAAGATAAGGATAATAGCATGACTTGAAAATAACATTCTATTGCCATATAAAAATGTTACACAGCTATATGTCTGCTTAAGTTTAAAAATAGTCAAAATAACTCTACAAATGAGCCACATATGAATATGTGGATAAGATATAATGTGCTTGTTTTTATTGATGCTGTATTTAATTACAATGACTCATGGCTGGGAATATCATCTCTATGAGGATGATGAATAATAGGCTCAATGGTACATACAATATACCTCAAATTAACAAGACATGTTGAATTCCCTCCTACACTTTTAAAAGCTCATCCACAGCTTGTTGAATCATTCCCTAATTATTAACAAAAAAAAGTTCATTAAGGGCAGCTCCTATTTTTTAATGAGAATTTGCTGATAGGAGATGATTTATATAGATGCTACAGACATCTATGTCTGGCACACACTAGTTGAAATCAAGAATTGGAAGACTTCAAACAGAGTTTAAAATTAGTTATTACTTTTAATTGGTTTACTCAGATACACAGATATAATGGAAATAAGAAATGAGAAAATTTAGATTCTTCGAGCTTCTAGAATTCCACACAATGCTCTGAGATTGCTATTACTTGTTTTAAGACTCTTTATACTAGAAAATTCTTGGAATTTTGTGACCTTTATCTCCTCAGTGTCTACTGACAAAACTTTTTCACCTTGCAAATATTGACCATGTTTTAGTGTTTATTGAAATGTAGGATTTTATAAAAGTGTATTATTCAGATTTAAAAATACTAGGAAAAAAAGAAAAAATATGTAAGCATCTATGTAATTTTTAAATTATTTAGGCACATAAGTAGAACCTCCAACTGCCAAACAGATGAAACTCTTCTGTCCCAAGGCAAAAATAAATGAAAAAGAGGTGGAGAAAAAAAAAAAAAAAAAACCTTGGGCAACATGATATTCTTTGTCTTCCCTGTTAAGTTCTAGGACTATTTACAGTCAACAAAAATATGTGTTTGCAAGGGTTATATCTATTTGTAAAATAGATGGTACTTACATGGCATAAATTAATAAATCCAGTTATTTTTTAGTTGCAGTTCTCACTATAATGATGTCATAATAAAATCTTAACCGGGCTTCTGAGGAAGAAAGGTGACTGCAGGTAAGTGAGAATTTCTTTTAAGTCATCTCTTAAATCTCAGAAATTGGATAAAAAATATTATGTTATGATTGTGCAATTGCAGGAGAAGACTTGGTGTCTCAGGAGGACTCTCAAAAGAATTTAACCTTTTATCTAGGGAATGTATGCTCTCCTTAAAAAATTAATCCTTATGCCAGATGCTAAATATGATGTTTTTAATGTATATTTATCCAAAGGTAATGAGAAATGGCTAAATGGTAGACAGGGGAAAAAAAAAAAACAAAACAACAAAACTAAACCAAACTCCAGCCCATTCAACCCCTCCTCTACAAACAAAAAACCAAAACAAAACCAAAATTAACAATCTACAAAGCAAAGCTCTAGGATATCACTGTCATAGTGTTAGCCACTAAAGTTTCTAACATATCAGAATTTTTTTGAGTGTTGTATAACTACGTGAATAATTAATGACATACAACATTGACACAGTAGGCGATCCAGTTTATGGATATTGGCTAGTGACAGAAATCTCAAGGTACTGGCTTACTAACTAAAGTTAAAATAATTGCACACTCCATTAAGTTACAGAATGTTGGGTGAGAAATCCTTTGAGCCAGCATAATTAATTTTAGTCATTTAAACTTTAGTAACAACAGGTTTAGGTGGATTATGGTAATATAAATGAAAAACTAACAAGGTTCACATTAAACATGCCTCATGACACCTTGTGCTTTCCAAGATTGGATTGGATTTGCCAACAGTTTTATATCCTCCTGTGCTAACCATCCATGCAGAAAGTATAGCTGTTGGTGGTCAGCTTAGAAATTCAAATGTTATACTTGAAAAACCAGGACAGCATGACTTCTTCATCAAAGTACCTTGCAATGGCTATAAAATGGAACCAACAGTGCCACAGTGCAAGCAGACAGAGTTCATGTAGCTTGTACTGTTGGCAGTGAAATGCCTTGTTGAATAGCCATCATTACAAACACAAGCATAAGTTATTCTGTGAATAAGACTCTCTCTAAACTGAATTTATTCCAGTTACAAGCAAGTCTTTTTTGTAATTAGTCATTTGAGGTGCATGTTACTTCAGCTTTTGATATTTAAAACTACCAGCAGCTATTATTAGGACACTGACCAAAACAAATTAAATAAAATTGAAACCATAACAGCATGGAATAAGAACAGGAGTGTAACAAAGACAGTCTAATAACTTTATCTGAAATTGCAGATACACAGTTTGAGAGTTACCGCAAACTCCATGGTGACAAATTCTTTCATAATCATCAAAGTCCTTTAGGAGATCAAAAACCCTCAGCTTGAAAACATTCACAATAAACATTTGATTACTTCTTGGGAAAAAAATAAGCCAAAACATATTTTACCTGTAGCAGTCTGCAACAGTGAGGAAATTCAGCAGTTTAAATCCAGGACAAAAATTTTTGTCTATGACTATATATCATGCACTGAATATTTTTAAGTGAGTGACTCATGCCAGAAAGAACAACTAAGAACTTAATTATGACACCTATAAAAAGGTAAGAAAAAACCCCAAAAGTTCGAAAATTTCTTTTCCAGACATTATGAAAGCAACCAAGGATGAAAGATAGAAAAATCACCATAAACAGAGAATAGCAAAATTCATTCTTGCACTTGTAAGAATCCCATTTTACCATTCATCCTTCTTACAGTTTCATTTTCCTTATGGTTCTTTTCTGGTTTTGTGTTGTTGTTGTTGTTGTTTTAGGGGTTTTGGGTGTTTGGGTTGGGGGAAATTATGTGATGTAAATGTTTAACTTCATACTTCTTTTATTAAAAGAAAGTGTGGAATCAAAATATGGCTTTGCTTTCTAATGAAACTTTCATAAAAATATCCAGCTTAGGCTTTGCAAGTGTGCAATTCAGATAAGAAGAAGGAAGGGAAAAGAGTAAATATGCGTTCATAATGTCCACAATAGATATGTTTACTTTTACTTCTTTTTAATTAGTGTCATATATAATTGATTTTGATCTTTGACCCCAAGTGGGTTTTAGGTTTTCTTTTTGTGTTGTTGTGCTTTAGGTCCGGTTTTGTTTTCCCCGAAACATTTGAGACCTGAGTTTGAATGTGAGAAGAAACATACTCTCCACTACCCTCCTAAAAGTACAAAGACAGTTTTCAGCATGAAAACTCCAAAGCGTAACTTTAAAGACTGTTGTGATAAGACAACTTCAAAGAGTTATAAGAACTTCCATCCATACCTGCTTTTGTTAGTGCTTTTCTCACATGGGAAATTGCACACTCATTGCTACAATCATGTCCCCTGATTGAAGAGTAAAATGTTTCTGCTAATCAGTCATCAGTTGTTGCCTCCCTTCAAGTGAATAGCAGAAAACCTCACCCTTGTTTACAAAAACCACACGGAACAGAATGAAGATGTTGGAGACAGACTCTTCTCACTGGTCAATACCTAGTGTCAGAATAACAGCCAAAGGCCATATACTTAAATATAGGAAATTCCACTCCAGTATACTAAAAGTTCTTTTTTGTTACCGTGAGAGTGGCCAAACACTGGCTTAGGTTGACTGTAGAATCTGACAGGATAAGAGAGCTTGGGTTGGTCAACATGGAGAAAAGAAGGTCTCAGGGAGACCTGGAAGCTGCAGCCTTCCAAGACCTGAAGGGAACTTAAAGGAAAGGTGGAAGAGGAACTCTATCTATGGGCAGATGTGACAGGAAAAGAGACAATGGTGTAAATTGAAAGAAGGGAGGTTTATATCAGATGTTAGTAAGAAATTCTTTACTCAGAGGGTGATGAAGCACTGGGACAGCTGAGATTGTGGATGCACCATTCCTAGAAGTGTTTTTTCTTGACTTTACAGAAGCGTAAGGCAACTGTTGGAATATTCACAAAAAACCTACTACTGTGTTCTTAAGAATTTAGGCATCAATCAAAATAATCCCTTTAGTAAATAAAGAGGTTTATCATGAAGATGATTCATGGAAGGAATCTAAGTTTACATCTTCTGAGTATTAGTTTGAAGCAGTGTAACTCTCTCCATTAACTATATGAATTAAGGTGAGTTTTTTATGAATTTTTCTCGTAAGATAATCTTGGAATGTACTTTTATGACCTCCTTTTTTAGGCCATGAATGCCTTCTTGGAAGACAATTTCAGGTGCTTTGACTTGATATCTGGAATCTGTTGAGCTGAACCCAGGGTCTTTTTCTGATATGGAGTTGCAGATTTGTAGTACCTGTCAGGTTAACATCCTAATTCTAAAAGTAAAGTGACAATGCATCGTGTAATTTAATTCTTCAGACCTCTTGCTCACTCTATGAGAAAAATGGTAGACTTTGCCTGACCACTTGTGTACACTACAAAATTCAGCTGTTTAAATGATTCTCTGTAGATGTTACATTTTGCATTTTGATTACCTAAGAAAAAAGATATAAAAAATCCAGCACACATTGTAAGATAATAAGCAGAGTGAATCAAATAGCCATGGAAATGTACTAAAATATTTATATAGTATGTGCTAATTAATACTCATTGATTGTTCCCAAGCAATTATGTACTTGTAATTAAGCTCTGAGTATTATATGTCCAAATTAAAAGTATTAGTGCAACTTTATAAAATCTAATCTTTAGAGATCCACTCTTTACAACAGTATAAGTAAACAAATAGTAAACAAATAAACGGATTTTTTATTTGTTGAGTCTGCTATGCAATTCTACAGTAGCTAATATCTGCTTTATAATTTTTGAGCTACTTATAATCCTTGTAGGTAAAGAAATATCACATAGTAAAAAACAGAAGTCATGCAATGTATTTCAAAATAAAGTACAGTCTAAGATCCATAATTTGTTTGATGTCAAGGGCAATGGACGGATTCAGCCTTGATCTGCCAACAGAATTCAGTGAACAATTCAGCCCACTCAGTGAACTAAGTGAAGCTTAGTCACAGAACAATATAAATTCCTTCAATAGTAACTGGATTACTAGTGCTATTTTTTCTTCCTCCATCAAGTGCTGCTATCCCAAAGCAAAAAAGAAAAAGCTACTAACTTCAAATGTTAGTTATGCGTGCCACATAACTATTTGACATATTTATGCATTTGATTATAGTAAAGCTAAAATAATTGCTATATTACAGATATAATGTATTTAAAATTATTAAAAATAACCCCACCATATGTTAAAAGCCATAAGATAATTTGAAATGGCTTTAAATAAGGCTTTTATGTCTTCTGTCTTTACTTTGCTAGTCTGTGTGAAGAGCCAGTATATCTTAGGGCAGGAGGCACCAAAACGACCTTCCTACTTTTACAGCCTGCATGGAGGAAAAGGATCTGTACCAGGACTAGATGCTGCTATTTTTAAATGCTGTCAGGGTGCCAGTTCTCTTCCATTTGAGAGACAGATATGACTTGACTGAAAGTGGCCTGTTTCCTTTATAGTAGCTGAAGCCTTAAACTGTGGATATACCTACATATTTCTGATAGCTATAGGTAGCTACAAATACATGAAGTACTATTGTACTGTCTGTAAAAATATTGCAAGGAAAAAAAAGTACAGAAAATTAATTGAGGCAAACTGGTGAGAGTTTATCGTCTTTTTCAGCTGATAACGCTAAAGGAAAATATAAGAAATATATTTATGTAAAATAAAGGGAAAGAAAAAATATTTTATCCTAGAAAATTCACTGTATTACTCTATTGCTGCATAATAAAACCAAGGAAGAAAAATATAAATAAGTCATCACTGAAGTTGTGAGGCTGAAGCTTCACACTGTGGCTTGTTCCGCTTCTACACATCTTTCAAAAGAAGCTACCTATTGAAAACTACTTTTGTTAACTACCTGGTTGTTAGTAATAAGTAACTGTGGGAGGATTAACCTGGGTATGGCAGAGGAGGGCTCTTAAAATTTGAACAATATTTGTATTTTTTTGATATTGTGAACTTAGTTTTTAATTATAACACTGTTATGGTTTGAAAACAAACTGAATGTGAGGCTCCAAGTCAGAAATACAATTTAATGAGAAGAAAAGAAAAAAATAAAATAAAATAAATGCAATAATACAAAAAAACCCCACTGACAGAGTCAGAATACAACCTGATCAGGGTGATGGAAGCAGCCCAGACAAGGTGGTCGTCCTGAAGCAGTGATCTCATAGAAAGGTCTGGTAGCTCCAGTCCTCTGGGAATCCAGTGGGTGAAGACTCCTTCTACTGTCCCAAATCCCAGCTTATATTTAGGTGAGAATTCTTGGCTCCTCCCCTTGGGTGGAGCATCTCACAATGGGATGATGAGTTATACAGGAGGTCCTTGATGGCCCATTAAAGAGAGATAACTCTCGGAGGGAGTTATCTATGAGTCATGCAGCAAGGCATTGATGGGCTTTTAACTGAAGATGGTGATAGAACACATCCTAAACTACAACCCAGGACAAACGTGTAATTGTAATAATAAAAAAAAAAATGTACTTTTTATTCAGACAGAAATGTTTTTTTCAATCAAGCACACAAAGAAGAAGAAGCACTTGTATAAGGGGGAATGTGAAGACATAGTGCATTGTCAAATGCAGGCATGAAGAAATAAAAATGGGTGTGAGAGATAAACAAGGACAAGAGGCATATGACAGATTCCTAGGGTGTCAAAATTTCAAAGTTAATTTGGTTACATTTTTAATATTTCCTTGACCTAACTACAGCTCTTGTTTGATATTGCTCAAGTGGCTGTTGTCTCTTTTTCCTTATTCTTCTACACAGAAAATTATTTTTGTGAACATAGCACTGATTTCTACCATTTTCCTGATGTATGGCTTAGTGGACAAAGAGGATACCTTGCTTGTGGATTGCTGGCAGTTGAAAAAAAGAAAGAAAACCCCCAGCAATCCAACCACCCAACCAACCAAATGGAAGAAAAGTCCATTAACCATTTTCCACTTACTAGAAGTCAAAATAGGCAAGAGAAATCCTTTTTCAGTGGCTTCAAAATCCTTCTGCAAAATGTATGAGGTGTTTAGTTTTGAGGTTTTCTTGGAGGACATCCAATTTCCAGGTGTAATCTAAGACTCATAATTTTTTGCATTACTGTGCTAAATTTGCAAGTACTGCTAGTTCTCTCTGGATCAAATCCTATTTCAAAACAAAAGATGCCAGCATCTGATGTCAGTGTTGCTAAGTGCCCAATTGCACTTAACACCATCATGTGCTGCCAGATCATTTGTCTGAGCTGGCTGTGATAGAACAGTTAGGTGTAATTTAGTATTCACAACAGTGCTGAATGCTATAAGGCATTTTAAATAGTGCTAATTCTGCAGTTAGCTTTGTTTAATTTTGGTTGTGGTTTTGGGTTTTTTGTTTCTTTTTCAATAGCTAGGTCATATATATGAATATAGCAACCCTAGATTAAATGAAAACTTAGAAAATGTGACCAGCTCTCGTCTGCATGTGAACCACTTACCTTTCAACAAATCTGTTCTAAAGGGTTCGTTTTAATGACTGAAGATAATAAACTTATAATGGAGAAAGGTGAAGCTCACAAAGGATGAAATGAGAAGTATTCACATTGTTTGTTCCATGCATTATACATAGAAAATAATTACTGTGTCGTTTTTACCCATTGAATATTTTTTTTCCTATTACTAGAAGTAACTGTGAATTTTCCAGTCAATAGATTTTATTTTGGAAATTAGGTATTGTTAGAAATCCTAGCCTTGCAAAAACCCTGTACATCTACTTCTAAAGAAGTGGGTGTTTCTTGTAAAAATAAAAAATTTAACATACGCTCAGGTCAGCCAATGACACTGAAGATGGAACATTCACTTTGTTTTCAAAGTAGAAAGCCTTTGTTCAGACTTTCTCTGTCTGATTTTTTAAAAAGTATTTAAATATATTCACTATTCCACCTTTTCTATTATGCTAAGAATTGGATTTTGAGGTACAGTTCTGCCCTTCTGGGGCTGTTCTCAATGACATATCTCTGTGATAAACTACAAATTGCTGAAATTAAATTTGAGGAACCTTCTTAAAATCCTTTGAGGAATTTCCTAATCTCTGGATAACCCTCAATAACCTTTTGCTTTGTTTTGTTTTATTGTTATTTTGCATGACAGATTTTTTTTCTCACTAGTTTAGTTAAATGAACAAATTATTACTTATCCAACCACCAATAAAATTCTCTGAGACATATTCCAATGCTTTGAGCATTTCCCTGGTTTGAAGGAGACATGTTCAAGAGACATGTTCAAATTGATTTCTAGATTTTATAAGAAAGGGATCTGTATCAAGGCATGCTGTGCCTGCCACATAACCAATACACAAGAGATAGTCTTCAAGGACTAATAAGCTGTGATGCAGCTACTGTGAGTACTGGATAAAAGAAATAACAGGCAGACTTTTATAAGGGCTTTTTGAAAACATGAAAGCATGACTCAGTCCTCTGCAGGCAACTAAATAGGATTCACCTTACTTAACTCTAGACATTTGCACATGGAACAAGTCATCTTTAATAGTTAGTGGCAAAATCAAAATAGGCATTTTTGACCTATGCTTTCAGTTCACCTTGAGATGAGAGAATTTGTGCACTAAACATGACTACTTTTTCCACTGGTTTAGAAAAAAAAAAGTCTGCAAAAGTCGTTCAAAAAAGTAGTTCCATGTGTATACCTACATCTGGTCAGCTGAATTGGATTTCCAGAATGAAAAAATGTTGCATATTTCAGAGGAAACTTCTTAGCTATGTGAGAAATTTGTCCTATATTCATGGGAAGTACATTGGGATTTTTTTGTAGCAGGGATTAGCCTAGCCTGAAATACCATTCTTAAAGACATGTTAGTGCATGACATGCTATACTACATATTCTGTGACACAATTCACATCCCAACAGTTGAAAAAGAAAGTAACTGCTGTAGGATTTATAAGCATACTCCTGAAATTTTAACTTCCAAGACCTTAACCTTTTTTATTCATTATGTCCCAGTATATTATATTTCACTGAATTTAAGCTTTGTGTTTATCTGCTGTGATATCTTTTATCCTAACTGGATAAAATTCACCCAAATCATAAACCAGATAAGATGGCACCCATAATTTCCTGCTGGTTTACTTAATAATTCTGAAGTATTAGCCATATAGTCAAGGAAAATTATCTTTTAAAGAGAAACCTTGTAATAAGATGTTGTGGTTTTAAGCTCAGCTGGAGAAGAAGTGCCACATGGTTGCTTGCCCAAATCCTTTTTTCCCCAACCCATCCCAGTGGAATAGGGAGGAGAATCAAAGTAAAACTTGCATGTTGAGATAAGAACAATCCATTAATTTAAAATAAAGTAAAATAGAGTTATAGATGTAAATTATAATAATAATGAGAATAAAAAAGGAAAAAAACAAGGGGGGCACAATGCAATTGGTCATTACTTGTTGCCCAGTGCCAGACCCTCCTTCCCAAAATCAGATCAACCACTCTTCTGAGTAATTTCCCCCAGTTTAGGTACAGGGCATGACATTCTATGATATGGAATATCCCTATCGTTAGTTCAGATCACTGTTCCAGCTATGCTCCCTCCAGTTTCTTTTGCATAGCTCCTCACTGCCAGTGTATGAGACAAGAAGGAAAAAAAAAAAAATCTTTGGCATAGGATAAACAAAACTTATCAAGAAACAAAATATGAGTGTGTTATCAACATTATTCTCATCAAGAATCCAAAACACAGCACTGGAAGAGCTACTGAGAAGAAATCAACTCTACCCTTGCTGAAAACCAGGACATAAAATTTCAGGTGAAAAACGAAAATGAGAAAGAAGAACTTTTCTGCACCATGTGAAGGACTGCAAAGGACAACTTGATACACCAAAACCCATTCAGACTGATGAGACTGCCCTTGTGACTCTCTGGCCTTTCTGTCCCTGCACTCAATCTATCTTCTGCATCACCTTTTCTTTCTCTTTATGAATTTAACAACTTTTTTTCATTTTTAAATTGAGTTTTCTCAAAATATTTCTATATTAAGTATCAACCAATATTACCTAGGTCTGTAAGATACACTGGCAAGAATCTTATGTAACAATAGTTCTAAATTACTCAGCCGTTCTCAAGGAATTTAGCATATTTCCTTG
The DNA here is from genome assembly GCF_009819655.1 of Sylvia atricapilla. NCBI lineage: Eukaryota > Metazoa > Chordata > Aves > Passeriformes > Sylviidae > Sylvia > Sylvia atricapilla. The sequence continues at coordinate 70,848,697 of NC_089141.1, forward strand.
GTAAAATATTGCATTAAATTCAGTTTTAGGGTAAATCTGCAGAACTCAATCCTATTTTTTATAGGATTTTTTATTACCCTTTTCCATATTTTGCTTGTCTTCTAAAATTATTAGTAATTTTTTATCCTTTCTTGAAAGCAAGTGTTTTAAAGCAGCTCCTCTATTGTTTAAATATTGATGTGCAGGACTTGAAGCATGTCTCTTAAATTGCAGAACACTGACATTTCTTTTATTTGATTTTGGCTAAGGAATTCAGAAGCTGAACATGAGCTAGTGAGCAACATCTAGGAAAGAAACAGTCAAGTCAGCTGTAGTTCACACTGAGACACCACTGAATGTTTGGAATTTTAGGCAAGTCTATGTCAAGACAACACCATCTATTCCTTTTCAGTTTGATTCTTTAATCTTTGTGACAGTCTGACTGATATTACTACTCATGCATTGAGCAATTCCTCTGAAAGAGATATATCGAAATATTATTTCTTTTGTTTTATTCTCTTCTGACCTTATCCTACACATAGCAAATGTACTAAGCTGCAAGATTTAACATTAAGAAAAACTGATTTTTATTTCAGATAAAAGGTCAAAATTCAACATCAGTATGAGATAATTGCTATTCCCTTAATTTGCCATACTATGCAAACAATGCCTTTCTTTTTTTTCATTTTATTGGTAGTACTCTTCTTATTTCAGTTTCAGCTGTGTGATTCATCCCATCACGCTTCCATAATGACTGGGTCATAGTTTCCTAACTCATCATGGTATCCAACTCCTTTTGCTTGTTTTCCATGTCATGTGCATTGGTGTAGAAACACTGCAGCTGGGCTACCGCCGTCTTCACCTTTTTTGAGGAGCCTCCCTTAATTCATTTGGGACAATTTACAGGTGTGTCCCTGCTGCTTCCCAAAGTGTAGGTGTTACCTGATTCCTCTCTGACAGCACAAAAGTACATCCCATTCCCTGCCAAAACTAATTAAATATTCTGGTGTATGTCCAGCCAGCTTGCTTCCAAAAACACTCTTACACCCCTTGGTCAGATGTGCCCCCTGCTCTGTCAATATCTCTACTCTCTCAAAGATTTATCCAGGACCATACTACCCCAAAGTATGACTGTAGCACCAGCCATTCTAGTAATTATTTTGATCCATGCATCTCCTTCCTCCTGGGTCCCAGTCTCAAATGGGAGGAGAAAGAACACTGCCTGTGCTCCTAATCCCTTCAATTATCTCTGAGGGACATGAAGGCCCTTTTAATATTTTGCAATCTTCTCATTTGATCCTATGCAGAAGAGTAGGAGTGGATGATAGCCTTGTGACTTTACTAGGTTTGGTAGGCTTTGTGACATTGCTATTTCAGGCTGCAGCAGGCAAAAAACTCATTTAGAGAGGTTGTCCAGACAGCAAATGGATGCTTCAAGGCCTTTCAGTGAGAAGTCTCCAATTACTAATACCCTTTGTGCTTTTTTTGGTACTCATTCTAACACTGATGGTTGATCATACCAACTTTTTAAAGCTGTTGTTTTCTTGGTCTTGACTGTTTAATGTGGCATCTTCTTCTAGCTCCAGAGCATACTATCTATTACATAAGGGCACATTCATAACAGGAGGGAGATTCTTCCTTGTGTTTTAAGCAGATATGAGAGTTCAGTCTCCCTTGTCTTGTGCACCAGCCAAGTCTGTCACTTCAGTTTTGGAAGTTAAGTTATCTCCTGTTAGCAAGGACTTTAGGCAGGACTGGCACTCTGCTGGTGTCAGTGATTAATTTTGACTCAGTATTATCCATCATCTCCTACTGAGATCCCTAGATAGAACATGACCAGTGAGCTCCTCACACAAAATGGCAAACCTGTTCAAAAAAGGTTATCCAGCTGGGTGCACTTGTACCCACAATACCCAGATTCATTGAGAAAGTATTGCTTTTAAGAAACAAAGGCAGTAAAGTTTTATAGAGTTCAGAAAATCCCTGTGTCTAATGGAGTTTTCTTTGCTCTTTATTTTCTTACTTACAAGGGCATGTACCAGGCATTTTTCTTATTATTCTGAAGCTTTCTTTGTTTACATCATCCTTTAAATTTGAAGCAATTTAAAGAATGGTGTTTAAAAGGATCATCAGTGTTAGTCTGCTTCTGATAAAAATAGATTTCAAGGGAATTTCTGAATTATACAGTATGTATATGTACCACAGTATGCATTTGTAGGAGTAAAGCCAGTGTCTGATTGGCTGAAAAAATTGCAAAAAATTCCACACTTGGCTTTCCAGTCAAATTGGCCTTTGCAGATCTTTCCTAATGACACGTCCCTTTGTAGACTGTGCACCCTCTTTTGTTTCTGCATTATAGAGCTTGTGTTCATGTCTGAGAAAAAAAAAAAAAACACTTCAGTTTACCTTTCCTGCTGCTGTTGTCAGTATCAGCATTTAAAGTTCTGTGCTGGATGCAAAGGTTCTTTCAGGGTAGAGACTGCTTGTTAAATAATAGTAATATGTTAAGTTAATTTTAATGCTTCAAAACAATATTTTGACAGTTCATTATGTTTCCAAATGTTGTTTTCAAGCAATTACTGTACTTACATTAAAACATTTCAACTGGCAAAATCGTTTGTGATCTTCCAACTTCCATTTTTCTGGGGTTTTATCAATAAAATGCAAATAAATATTTGTAAATATTTAACACATTAATTATTTTTTGCTCTGCTAATGCATATTTTTTATATTCATATGTGTTAAATTCTATGCAGCTGAACATAGTTGAAAAAAAGGTACAGATTTTAGGAAAGAACTCTTTTTTTGTTACTGATACAATTTAACACCATTTTAATAGAGAAATTCTAAATTGTGTCAGAATTTTAAATATATGTCAGAGCACTTCCACATTTTTGAATACTTCTATCTCTACATTTGTTGAACTTTAGACTACTGACTGACATTTCATGCTGTATATCATTTAGCAATATAGCTTGCAATGCTCTGCAATGTAGTTTGTTGCAAGGATATAGTGTTTCCTTGAAAATTCTATTGGCTCCCTAGACCATATTTACTAGATTTATCTGACTTATGATTCTTAGTCTTTTCTTACTAGAAAAGGTAATAGCTGATGTCCCATTCTCAATTCATTTTTAATATAAATTTTTATTGCATCTAAATATTTTTTGATTATTTAAAAAGTTGAGAAACAGGATCATACTAAGAATGATTCTAAAGACTGAGAACACATTTTGTGAGTAATTATTTTTACTTTCACTGAGAAAATATTCTTTCACTACTTTGTGCTTTTTGTTAATATATTCAGCCTCCTAATGGAGTCATGGTAGACACTTCACAAACCATGAAAAAGGCCTGTAGTTGAAGAACAAGAATGAGACCACGTGAGAATTGAAGTCTGTCACCATTTCTATCACAGACCTATTTGATTTCAAGCTGATTTACTTCTGCAGTGGATTTTTATTTCTGAATTACTTTAGATGATACAAGATGTGTCTTCCTCATGCTTTTTTTTTTTTTTTTTTTTTTTTTCCTTAGAATTGCATATTATTCTGGCAAATAGAGTTATAAATGGCATTAGTGATTTATTCCATTTTTCAGCAGACCTTTTCAGCAGCTTAATTTCTTTCTTCTCAAAAAAATAGAGGGCAGCTGCCTAAGCAGCAAGTGCCAGCCCCTACAACATCTGGAAGGAAGCTGTTGTTGCCAATGAAAACTGGTGGAAAAATGGGAGCAGCAGCTGCTGCCACCACTCTGCTTCTTTCTGTTTTCACTCTTCCTCTCATCCTCCAGTTCATCTGCTCGTGATAGCAGCAGTAGTAGCAACCTCTCATGCAATATAATAGAACAGGAATATATGTTCAGTACTTGCTACAGCATAAAGCTGGATTCTCAAACCTCTCTCTAGATCCAAAGCCACTGAATTTGTAACTCTAAAAAGTACTTGTTCCCAAAGCCTTTGAATATCTGTGTGATCTGTTATAACTTATTATCACAGGGCAAAGACAAGAAGTGGGTTTATGAAAATGTAGGCTTCAAATAATCTGAAGACATATCCATTACCAACAATAAATGCAATTTGTCAAAGATAGAGGAGCACTGATCCTTTGATAGTGTTTGATGGAAGAGAGACCTGAGACGTCCAACAATGAGCAGAGATGAAAGAATTTCATCATAAACACTGTCCAGTATCTGTTCTAATACAGCAGAAGAAAACCATAAATGCATAAGCATTTATGAAAAGCACAAGTAAGAAGACAGTAGGTGTGATGGGTTGCCAGGTCTTTGCCCTCTTGTGATTTTTTTTAATAAGGTTTGTTTGTTTTGTTATTGTTTATTTTTGTTTGCTTGTTTTGTTTGTTTGGGGTTTTTGTTTTTCTGGAGTAAAAATTCAAGAAAAGCCTACAAATTGAGGACATCCAGAGTTCTCCTTAGAAAATTTTTGTCAATAATATCTTGTGCTTGTATTCTGTAGGAAGATGAATGCATTTGCATATTCTTGAACTGTATTCAATCTAGAAATCATTTCACTTTGGTATTTGAATTGCTGCAGTAAGTCCAATTCTTGAGTTACTAAAACACTTTGATATGAAAAACTCGTATATAAGTTTTTTTCTCCTCATCTAGTCCTAATTTTTGGGGAACTACATAAACATGGAAATAAAGAAGTTTAAAAATATAAGCTAATAGAGAGGTAAATTTTTTTTTCCCAAATGTAAGATGCTGTTAAAAAAAAAATCACATGGGACATATAAGATGCTATAGTTTCTTTTGACAGTCTTGTGTATTTTCATAAAAGAATCCTGTCCAAAGAGAAGAGAAATCCACAAAAGGAATAGAAGAGAGTATGTTTGAGGTTAAAGGTAGTTTAGAAACTGATGGTTGAGCATAAATCTAACATTTTTTAAAGTTGGAAGCAGAATGCCAAATACAGACAGATAATTCAAGAAGTAGAAAACTTTTCAAATTTATTCTCTAACAAGTATGTAATTAACATCCACAAATTTATCAAATGTTCAGCATGAAGTGTTTATCCATTCTAATTTCAAAGGAACTTTCTTCAATCTCCCACTAAAGAATCTCAGACTGAGTTTGTGATAACAGTATGGCTTTATAGATTAAAGTAGGTTAATCCAATATAGAATAACTTTTACCTTTGAAACAATTTCCTTTGAAAATATGTTTAATTCCAAGTCACTTTACATTTCCATGTGAAAACATGTTTCTGAAAAAGCTCTCACCTGCCTTTGCAAAAAGGTCTAAGGAAGATAAAATCACTAAAGTGTATAAAGTGTTTGGAAAAAAAATGAAAGGGACAGAGAGATGGAGGAACTATTTTTTCATAAATCTCTCTCAGAAACTCTTTGAACTGCTGTACCTGTTAACAGTAAAAATCTTCTGCGGTCTGGTGATACAATTCTTTAAAAGAGATGCTGAGAACTGACAACAGAGAAAAAAAGAGAAACTATTAAATTTGATGTTCATCAATCAATTAACATCCTTCCATATTTTGTATTCTCACTTAGAAGGTAACTTTGTCTTAATATTTTGCTGCTACAACTTATGTAAATGATATACATGAGTAGATTTTGCAAGTATTTTTAATATCATGGTAAATGCTTGATACATGAATGGAATTCAGGCAACAGATAGGAATTAGAGAATCACATGGTGGATACCATTTTCTGAGTACCCTTTTTGCTTCATGACCTGTGAGAAAAATGTGTTATCTGAGAAACAGGTAGGTTAAGAGAGTACTTGGGACTGAATTCAGAATTTTGTGCATGTTAATAAGTACCATTATACTTATTTTTGAGTAGGCCAATGCATCATATATTTTGAATCTTTGATAGGGGAATAAACAAAGAAAAAGAAGACCATACCTCTTTGGCTTCAGATTCTCCTCCCTGAGCATATCTCCAGCAGGACCTCCAAAAATGAGCAGTGTGTCTCCAGCCTCCAGTAGTTTTGAATTTATTTCTGAAATACACCTGAATATAGGTGCTGTGTGCTTGTCTGATGCTCTGAAGTTTTGGTGCATGACAGGCTAATAACAACAGTTTGAGCTGTCTGGAATGGGATGTGACTGTCATTTGACAGTTCACTGTTTCTTCCCACACAAGCCACCCCTGTAGTCCACTGCTACTTAAACTCTGCAATTTATGCCAGCTACAAAGATATAGTTGATAGAAATTATACTGCTGATGATTGAAAATTAATGTAATGACATACCTAATTAATGCCATAAAAGTCCAAGCAGCAAGTTCTAAGGTTAAACATCACAAAGTATAGATATTCTGTTTAGGTTTGATATCAGGATAAGGTTCTTCACCCAGAGAGTTGTTGGGCAGTGTAATAGGATCCAAATTTCCAGGGCAATGGTCAAAGCAATAAACCTGGTGGACTTCAAGAAGTGTTTGGACAATGCTTCCAGGCACATGGTGTGATTCTCAGGATCAGGAATAGGAGCTGATGATCCTGATAGGTCTCTTCCAACTAAAATCATTCTATGATTCTATTTATTTAGTGGTTATTTACCATGATGTTGAGACATAGACTTCAAAGAATTGAGGATTTTAGAGAAGTTAATATTTTAGTTAGAGATAAGCTTTGTTGGAATTAATTAAAGTTTGTTAAAATTAAGAGTTTGTAGTTAGTTAAGAGAAACCAGATTTTAGTTTAGTTTCCCAGGCCTGAATAACCGATTGCTTGTCAACTTCATGTTTGTTTAGCTGTGTTTGTAATGAGGAACAGAGAATCTGATAAATAGATTTATGAGCACAAGACGATTAGAGAAACTCCAAAACCCATTGAAAGTCACACAGCTAGGAAAATGAGAGTCCTACCAGGGCTCATTTGTCACATTTGCACTGAAAAGGTAAAAAAGTCAGAGTAATTAAGACTTTTCTTACTTCCTCATTCTAAGCTCCCTCTCCTTGAAAAAGACCACTGACCCATTTAAAAGGGAAAACTACACATGGTTTTTATCTTTTTAGCTAATGACCATACGAAGCGGAGAATGGGATGTACTGGGGTTATGAATATGCCTTTGTGTTTTGGGAATTCAACACCTTTGTAAATAAAAGGACTCTGTGATTGTCTTTAAATTGTGGTGTGTATTTGGGAGATATCCCACACACTGCCCAGCGCTGTAACAAACATACACTTTCTAACTTTAAACTGTCAGGGATTTTTTGCCCCTCTCAGTTGGATATAGATATTAGATCAATATTCTTTTTTTTTTTTTTTTTTTTTTTTTTTTTTTTAAATAAATCAATGTTAGGTTTCTTTTTCTATATTACTTACCCACATTTTGAGAAAAAATGTACTTCTATTCATTAGATGCTCAAGGGTAGAATGGGGAGTGTCTAAACCAGCCAGAGAAGAATTAGGAAATCAAGAATTGTAAGACATTCTTTCCTAAGTCTGAGTGGGTGAGATGTTTCTAAGTTAGATCAACCACTATTTATGAAAAAAACCCTACCAATATTCCTACAGTAAAACACAATAAACACCAGCTGCAAATTTGCAACTACACAGGAGCTCCAGCCCTGATTTCACAGGAGGGGCTGCAGCATATGTCCAAAAGAGCATTTGAACCAGCCGATCTTCAGACACACACAGCACTAGAAGGAAGAGGTGAGTGACAGTAGTGGGAGAGTCCCTGTTCAAGGAGATGCAGTACATATTTGCTGATTTGATCAACTGTCTAGAAATTTTGCTGCTTACCAGAAGCTTGAACCCAGGACATAGTGGGGGAGCTATCAAAACTCATCTGGCCTTTGGATTGTAATACCCTGATATTTTTCAATTGGGCACCTATAGTAATGCCAGGGAAGACCTGGAGCATATCGAGATAATTTGCTCTAGGGACAAGGAGCAAGGATGATTTCCCAAATGAGCCCAATGTTGCAGGTTGAGGAGGAGTATGTCAACATATCCTGTATGTCAACATCTGCTTCCAAAGTTCATGAGTTTGTGTGAACAAAAGTGATTTGGGTTTTATCTACAATGCCTTTGAGGATTGAGGACTGCTAGGAAGAGACCTAGGATTGACCTGTCAAAGTAGGAGAAAAGCATTTCAGCAGGCAGATAAGGAAGACTTTTAATTAGGAACAAAACAGGGAGAGAAGGATGAAAAATCAACCAAAGAATGGTGAACAGAGTTAGCAAAGAAGGGGTTTAGGGTACTATGGCAAGAGTGACCTCCTGTTCAACAAAAGAGTGCTGCACATCATGCTGTAAACAGAGCTGCTCACTTCAGCCATGAAAAGTTCACTCCTTCCAAAAATAATGGATATTCAGAGTCTTCTAGAGTCTGTAAAGGGGTATTTGTGTTTTGATTATTCGTGTTGTGGTGGAGGTTTTAATATTTTGAGGACTGCTTTATTCTTGAAGTTGTAAAGTACTGGATATTCATTTGTGGGAAAAAAATGGTATAATGAGAAATAATTCCTTACTGCTTATACAGTAATCTCTAAAAATGTTACTTCTATACTTCTATGAACTGCACAGTAATTGTTCTGCTAAGGAAGCACAAGCAAGCTGACCTTGAATCTGAATTACAAAATGAAAAGTCATTGGAAACTATTTCTATCAACCTTAGGTTATCTGAGTCAAACCAAAATACCAATGTATGAAAACATAAATAAGTTGTGATCTTTTTTTTAAAGTAATGTGGAATTTTTTTTTAAGAAAAGTTAAGTAGGAACTCAGTAAACTTCAACACTGGTATATTATCTTGGCATGGCATATTCGCAAACAGGTTGCGACAGTCAAAATTACACACATTACTCAAAAATTCTTCATGAGTTCCACTAAAGTCCATAGACAATCTGATTAAAGTGCTGGCTCAAATTGTACTATACTTTTCTTTGGAATTTTTAATTTTTTTTCTTCTTCTCTGCAGAGGTGGACTACTGACTGACTTTAATGAAAATTCTGTGCTAAATCTGCCCACACAGACTACTTTTGTCAGACAGATACTTGTTTTCTTTATCCTCTGGAGTTTTATTGTGAAATGCAATAGAATCTGGATTTCAAGTTCTTAATATTACAGGTAAATACGTAGTCAGAATTTACTGTTCAAAAAAAATAATGAACAACTTTCATAAAGATGCCTAAGAAATACTTGCTGAAACAGTCTCGATGTTCAGCAAGTCCAATATTAATGGGAAAGGTTCACAGAAGTATTGTTAACTGACAATTTTCTTAATGCAAAAGCAATTATTGATGAAAATATTTTATTTTTCATGATGAAGTTGATGAAGTTTACCTTATGTCTACTCTGAAGTCACAGGGTAATATACAAATAGTCAATTTAGCCTTTATTGACCAGCTTAGGTACTTGTAACACTTTCCTTTATAAATCCTGTTTACCAAAGTGCTGCTTAATTTTATGAGTAGTGGAGATTTTTTTTTTTTTTACAACTTCCCTGTCCAGCTTCATGTTCTCTTCTTCATTTTTTCCTCTCTAGATGTTACAGCTCTTTGATGTTCCATTTTCTATACTAACATCTGTCTTCTAACTTGCTTATCTTTTTCTTTTTGCACCCTGAGAAACCTCCACCATTTCTCTCTAAGATTAAATTCCTCAGAAGAGCTATGAACACTGACTATCTCCTGGTATCATGGTTCACCTGTGTGAGCTAATTAGGAAAGCCAGAGTCAGGCGACAGCATCACAGAATCATGGCACCATAGAATGGTTTGTGTTTGAAGTGACCTTTAAAGTTTATTACCAGTGTCCCTTGCAGTGGGCAGAAACCCCTTCTATGAAATCTGCTTGCTCAAAGCCCTGTTCAGCCTGACTTTGAGAATTTTCAGAGATGTGACATTCACAGTGTCTCTGGGCAACCTTCTTCTGTCCTTCACCATGTTTTTTTACAAAATACATTTATAATTCTTTTTGATACATGCCATGAATATTGTAAAAAAATCTGACTATATCAACCAAAAATTTGGAGCACTAACTCAGAATTTGGCATTTCTAGGCTGGACATAATGTAAATTTTCTGGGACTGCACATAGTTTTTACCCAGAAAGAGTGCAAAAATAACAAAAGAGGTAGAAACATGCTGGAAATTAGCTGCAGGCCAAGAAAATAGTTCAAAATCATATGCCAAAAAAACGGAACAGACTCTGGAGCTTAACTGGTAGAGTATTTTTCTGGAAGGAGAGTTTGTGAATCTGGTTTTTAATTTTAATTTTATCACTCTATGATACTTTAACATTCATTATAGAAACTCAGCCACAGATTTTGAGAAATTATAGACAGTATCTATTAAGACAGGTGCTTCTCATCATTCTGTGGCTCAATAAATGGGAAAGTTCCTGTGACAGCTCTCTTGCAAGTCATTACTTCTTTTGTTCTATGACTTTTAAATACATCTGGGTAACATAAGTGAAAGTCCAGAATTCTTAATTGTCAAATATATCAATCTTTATCAACCTACAAGGTTAATATTCCCTCTTTATTGCCTGGTTCATTCTTAGTAGCGTTGCCAAGAGACAAGAATTTAGAAAAAATTATCATCTTCAAGATGATTGTGCCTGCAACACTGAGATGAAAGATATGGAATTACTCCATCTGCAATTCATAGAAAGAATTGAAAGGAAGAATGGCATTAAACTGTGATTCATACATATTCTTCATCCATTGTACTTTGTTTCAAACTGTGTCCATAAATAGATGCTCAAGCAAATTTAAAGACATGGCAATTCTCTGTGAGACTGTCCTCTTACTACTTTCAGCCTCTGACTGTTTTCTGTTCTATTTTCTAACATTTAGCTTTTCTAGTTGGTAAGCCTACACTGGATCTGCCTACCTCAAGCTTATTTAAATTCCCAGCATAAACAAAGGCCTTTTCAAAGCAGAAAGAGGTCTGCTATTCTCTTCATGAAGTGATAACACCTTTTTATTTATATCCCAGACTTTTATTTGGTGGCTGGAATTCTTTTTTTGGAAGAGACTGCAAACAGATGTCTCATATGCTTTAATTTTACCACTTAAAAGCTTTTAGACCTATAACTTTTCTGTTATTTCTTTTTGCAGGCTGAGAAGTTCTAGATTATTCAATATTCCACATGTAAATCTTAGTTTTATCAATCCTTCTTGCTGTTCTCTGAAACTTTTCCTATTCAAATGTGTCCTTTTAGGTGAGAGGATTGGAACTGCTCCTGATATCAAACTGATCAAAATACATTTATGCTGTGGGATCCTTGTGCTTTCTGTGTTTTTTATATAAAACATAGGTCTGTTAAATATATGTGTATGTTTGATATTCCTTTTAAGGTATTTTTGGATTTTTCTAGTCACATAATGAAGCAGATAAGGAACAGGACCCAAAGAAAACTTTGAACCAACTTTGGGAGCTTAAGGACATTAGATTCCCCAGCAGAATACAATAAAGAATAACAGAATTCCAAGTGTATACCTATGTTTATCTGGCTGTCAAGATTTTATTCTGAGATTCGTGTTGAGTCCAGCTAGAGGGTAGGTGTCATGCAAATTTAAGTGCCTAAATCCTGTACAATCTATAGTTGTCTTCATTGTCTTAGAAATTTCTAGTACAGCTGTCCGTGACATTCCAGACCATGACATCTGGGAAATGTCTGACCAGTTTTGGTGGTGCATGCCTCCCCTTCCAGGTAACACTGTCATTTAAGGAATGCTCATTGAGCCTCAGCCTTGACGAAAAGCACCTGGCCTGAGCTCCTCTTGAGCTTATCAAAAGCACTGTCTGCTCCCAGGAACTTGTGTTGTCTAAGGAGCTCCTGATTTATTTATTTTTTATGAGCAGCCTTGGAGACTTATTTTTTGCCTGATTATCAATCCATGTGGAATAGTATTTTTGTTATCAGATTTTCAAAGAAATTTACCAACATGTATTGCAGCCAGGATGAAAAATTATTGTGACTGTAATAAGTGATCAGCCAATTTTGTCCATAAACCATTTTATTGAGAAATATTGCCAAATAGAAATTAAAAAAAGCCACAAGCAAAGGACAGCACCAAGCCCGGGATCAGTAATGGGTGAACCTTAGATTCAGCCACTATCGTGCCAAATCCTTCCCAGTCCACACATTCGGCTTATATACAGCTTTTCAGCTAGGAAGAAGGTTGCCTCATCCTTTCGTCCACCCAGTCATGGTTCCATATTCATATTTCTTTTCTCTCTGTCTGCTGGTCTGATGAATGGCTCTCCAGGCAGGGCTGGATGCTTGATTGCAATTATGGAAACCAGGTATTGGGATGTACACCCAGGCCGAGTAGATAAGATTTCCATCGGGTGTTGATCACTGGGTCATTAACAATCCCATCTTCAGAGGAGACCCATCTCCTGGTGGAGACATCCTTCTTTCTATTGCAAATGCCCTGTTTCCCCTGTTCCCAGCAGAGACTGCAGTTTCAAAATTACTTTTATTTCTTGGATTCAAAATTATTTTACCCCATATATTTCTATAAAACACGAAGTAATTCTCTAAAAATCTCCCCAGTGATTATAACACACTCTATTGCAGCTCTATAAAGAGTGGTCCAAAATGAGCCCCTTTGAGCTCTCCTGGACCACAGCAGCTGTGACCAGCAAAATCCCTGAGTGGAGTCTCTCAGAGCCAGAGAACTCTGAAGTTTGCTCTACTCAGAGGATGCTGAATGACAATGGATCCCAGTCTGACACCCCCACTCCTTTGCCTTTTGAGAAGAGACAGAGGTGTCTGAGGTATTACACTGAATTCAAAGAAAATCTTTCCAGGTACTATGTACAAACGCTTTGCGTGCATAGAACGTGAAGATGTTATATCACATGTACCAGGAATGCTGCTTTCCTAGATTCTTAACTACTTTGGATTTGTAAGTAAGTTAGACCGATAAGTAAGTTACTGTTGTGGTAAATTCTGTATTAATCCTTTCATTAATTTATGTTATCAGTGAAGTTTGATGCAGTTGAGTTTAACTTCAGATAAGTTTTGTTGGGCCCTTAGGCCATGCTTATTTTATCCGTACCCTTTCCTATGCTTTTGTCTCCCTGCCTTCCCAGCCTATGCATAGATAGTTTTTGCTTTATTTTCATTTGGATTGATTGCTTCTGGACTTTGCTTTTCTTCATTGTGTTTTAATCATCTGGTAAGTGTTGGAATGAACCTAGCCAAAGAATTTTGTTGTTCTGTCGTTTTTACAACAAACCTGTTAGTCCTCATATCTTTGCTGATGAGTCTTTAAGTGACCTTAAAATGCTCATTCACAGTAGTAGCATAGGGATAACAAGAAATCACTAAAAATGGAAATGCATTGTAATTTTTTTAATTTATAAAATAATCTTGGGGGCTAATTGTTCTTTTCACACATCTAAAGATGAAAATTAAAAGCCTAAAAGACTGACAGGCCTTAAATAAATTAAATTACTATTTAATTTATGTTTTATAATGGCTCAGACTTTTTTTTTTACCTTCTTCTTACTTTATTGGTTGTTTTGCTAAAGTTTTAAGAAAATTTTTAAGAAAATCCCCATAATCTTAAAGTAAAAATTTGTAAAAAGAAAAGGGAAAAACTAAAAATCCAAAACCTATTCAAATGTACTATCTTGGCAACCCCTTAAATCTGATTTATAAACTCATAAATTACTTGGGAGTAAATGTGAAAGGTGATTTTCATTTGTATTTTTATATATATGCTTATAAATTGTAGTTGATGCTACATAAAATAATAATTTAACAAGAGATTTTAAAAATCTTGTTTTATACAATTTAAATACATATATAAACACAGAACCCTAAGATATATAGAATGTTTACCATGTTTAAAAATTACTGCTAAGTAAATTTGAGGACTATAAAACTTTAAAAGTATAAAAAAATTACATATTAAAGACAAACAAAATCACTCAAATTTTCTTAATTTGAACAAATTGCACGTTTTTCTTGTTAAACTATTGTTTTTTTTCTCACACTCCTCTAAGTGAAAATACCTTTTCATATTTTTATATTATTAAAAATATTGAGCTGATTTTATTTAGATGGACATGAATTATAATGAGCTAGATATCCTGGAATTAAACCTTTAACTTGTGTTCATTGGTCCCTAAAAAAAACCTGTCAGGCTGGGATTCATCTGAACTGATGTTATCTGTCTAAACCCTAGGCATTTCGCAGCTTCAGGGGTCCTCTAAGAGCTGTCATGTGGCAAAACTCATCTTGTGAAAATTAATTAATCTTAGATGTTGGATGTGTATTTACCTTGGTGAGTTTTGTTATTAGTCCCAAAAAGGATTTAAGCTTGTTGAGACCAAAAATGAAAATGGAAAAAAAATGGATAAAAAAAAAATCTAGAACTTGCAACAACACCTAAAACATGCATAGTTAAATGTGGGAGGGGATAATTATTATTCTATTTAACAAAATTAATATCAATGAGATGTGGAATAAATTCTAGGTTTTGTAAGTGTTCTGATGTTCCAATCAGTGATTAAAAGTGGACTAATTTGCTTCCCAGAAAAAGTCTAATGGACTGACTAATCCCATACATCCCTGAGAAAGTCGCATTTTTCTTAGAAACTCTGTAGAGGAAGAATTTAACTGCTTTATGTGGAGCCAAATTACTTCCCATAGACCTCAGAATATTTTGAACTGTAATTGCCTTGAGAAGATGGGTTAAAACCTTCAGAGATGATCATCTAATCCTGTATAAGTTCCTGCATTACTATTTTATGAAGTTAGCTTGTTCTGAGTAGGTTTTTTGGTTTGATTTGGTTTGGGCTTGTCCTTTAGCCTTTCTTTTAAATTATACTCAGATATCTATTTTTCAGTATAATAAATTTAAAATAAAAATAGGAAGTTCAATTCAAGAAAGTGAGCTATAAAATAAATGAAAATAATTTTATTTTGTATTATTTTAATGCAAAAATATATTTGAACAAAACTTACTGGATTGTTTTTGTAAGGACAACTGAGTTACATAAAGTTGAAAAAAATCAATAAAGTGGAGCTCAAATATAACTGTAGCTAAAGCTTAATATTAACTTTAAGAAAAAAAAGAAATTAAACTTCTATTTCTGAAGTATTTGATCATACAAAGGAATAAAAGCTGACAGTTATCATTACAAATTGAGACTAATGCAATTTTGTCGAAGATAACTCAGAAGTCAACTCAAATCAGTAAAATTATCAATACAAAAGTGCTTCATCTCTTTCTAAATTTAAGATCTAATTGATAATTCAGAATCTGGGTTATCTCTCTTGTTTAATTTGCTTTCTTAATTCTCACTTTAACAGAGATAATAGAATAACAAACTTATAATAATTGATTTGTAAATTTAAGTTGGATATTTAAATACAAACCATCTCTTGAGGATCATAGAGAAAAATGGGGTGTGGGGTGGAACACTGACTAATATCAGAATTGAATCTATCAAGTGAAATATGTGTATTAAAATATGAATATCAAGTTTAAAGGATAAATTATATTTTTAATATATTAAGTTTTTCTAATATGCTAACTAAATATGTATTAGCTTATTAACTTTAGCAACTTTTGGTTTCATGCATGAAGGATTAGCTGACAGACTACATTCAAAAACAGCCAGTGCACATTAAAGGCTTGTTGAAAGCCCCTTGGGCAACATGGCATTTTGTCAACAAAATCCAGAGTAGTTTCTAGTTAGAAAACCTGACAAAGCAACACACCTTCAGGCTCATTTGACATCATAGCTGGATGGTGAAAGACAAGCTGAAAAAATGGCCTTCTGCAAAACACATTCCTCTAGTATGTGTTATTTAAGGCTACTTTTAAGCCAGTACTATAAGGTTTAAAAATACTGTCTCTAATCGAAAAAAAACCAAAACAAAATATTTGTGGAGAGAGATAAGAAGGGAAGATAAATTAAACAATGATACCCAGAAAAAAAATTGAACTGAGATAATGACTTAGTGTCTTTCTGTAGCTATAACACATCAGGATCCAAACATTAATTTGTACGTTAATTCCACTTATGTCATGTGCTTCAACATACTCACAGTAGATGTTGTCTAACAATGTGTAGAAGTTTCTGCGGACATTCAATATGACCATTGGGAGAAAACATCTGAATATTAAAACAGACATCTTGTGTTGTTCTCTTTTCAGAGAGAGTTGTAGGAGACAAGTGATGTTGAAAATAGTTTATATAAATCTTAAAACAACCAAGATAAAATGTGAAATTTTTTCTTGTTAAATGCTGAATTACTACAGGCAAGTACGAAGAAGACACAGATAGCTGATATACACTACAAAATACTTATGTCAGAATATGACAAACTATATCTTTTGAAATTAAAAAAACAAAGGAAGGACATAATGTACTTTTACTGCTAAGTAAAAAAGCACAAGCTCAGTTGTTAGATCACTGCTTATGAACACAATTTAATATTTTTGTTCCTAATTTAGACAGTTGTTAAGACAATTCTAGTCTGACACATAGGATGTAATCCATAAGCAAAATAGACCCAAGACAACCAGTGTTTTGGACCTCTTTTGTTACCAGTTTAGACACTGAAAGAAATCAAAAGATAAGGCAGATCGACTAAGGAGACAACAGATTCAAATAAATGAACAACCAGATAAATAACAAACAGCTGAATTCATTAATTCTGATAGATGCAGGCCAAATCTTTGACAGTCAAAACAAAAACAAAAAAAAAGGAAGGTTTGAAAAAATATTTTCTTTCTTTTTGCTGGTTCTTTCCCTTTTATTTACATGACATTGAAAAACAAAATCAATAAGATCCTAACTGTCATACTTTCTTCAGAAAAAAAATAGCACAAATGAAATTTTTTTTTATGAAACAATGAAAAATTGCTCCCTTTGCCTAGAAAACTATCAATTTTGTTTCTTGGCAGGTGTAGGTGGAAAGACTGTCAGCTAGTGATTTTTTTTTTGTGTGTGTGTGTAAAAAAGGTTAAATAAGGAATATGTTGAAATTCCTTTATGATGTGACAGGTGGAGTCTGCATTTGACAATAGATGTTTTGATGCCATCTACTTTAAATTACAATAATAGTCAATGAGCAGTGCTTTTGAGTTGATATACATATATGTTGCTTATTTGTAGGGGTGATTGTTTTCTAACTAGTTAATTAAGTTAAAACTTGACTAGGAGAAAGAAAAAGCATACAGAACAGTTAATGTATCAAATGCAACAAAATAAAAGTGCTCCAATGGAAGAAGTATACTAGATGGAAGATATCACTTTATTTCAGCAATGATGTGGCAGTAAAATTCACAAGGGATAAATAAAGGCAAAGCTGAAATAGTCTTGAAAATTTGATTGAATTTGTGAAGAAAAACAGGGAGAAATTACAATTACCAATAAAAGTCCATATTGACAACATATGACAAAATTTCATCAAATAAAAATCTATATTTAAACTGTTTCTTTGAATTGTTATTTACAGTCAATATAGAAATTTACAACTCAAAAGTAAAATTTACCCTCAGAAATACACTTAGATAGATTACAGAATCATGCTACTGAAAACCCTAATTCTCTCCACCAATTAAAATAAAGATCACGAATATACATACTTTCATTTATACTGTAGATTATTTATAAACATAGCCCACAGATTTTTTGAGATTTTTCTCATAAAGAAAAATGTAATACTTCTTGTTCCCAGAAAATATTCCCATGTTTTGATTTGTTGACTTGTTTAATAAAACTCTTTATAACAGCACACATTATCTTTTATCTACACTCACAAAAAGGCAGCAAGAATGGCTAGTCACATAAAACAGAATATTATTCTACAATCTGAGGTGGAAACTTACTTTTTCAAAACCTGCTTGAAATTTAGCTTTTTCAGACTGAACGATATCTATTCTCAAATTTGCACTAGCAAACTTTGGTAGGTGAGTGTGTCATTGGGTGTTCTTGCTTGTGATAAAGTTGGTCAAAAACAACTGTACATGCACTACCTTTAAATTCTCTTATTGTTGGTATTCTGAAACATTAAAAAACTGATGATGAATGAGACTCTCATAAAGATGCTGAATTTCAATATCTCATTTATTGGAATAATTATATAGCTGATTATAAATTATCTGTGTGATTATTATACTAAAAGATTTGAAAAGCATAAATTGGAGTTCATGAGCCTCAAACAAAATTTATATTAATCTTTGGATAGACAGTTGAAAACAGTATTAAGTACTAACTTCATTTACAATTACTTACATAGTTTCCCTTTTCTGTAAAATAAAAGCCCTAATTTGCATTTCAGTATTAGAAAGCAATGCCTGCATACTTTTTGTTAGTTCAGAGTTTAAATTCTTTTGGGTTTGATTTGAGGGCTTTTTGTTTCATTTTTATTGTGATGCCATAGATATGACTGAATGGACATTTTCACTCATTTGAATTGTCATTGACTTAATGAATTACATATTATGTGATTTATTTCCTTTTCCTACACTAATTTGGTAACAAATTTTGACAGCTTGAATTTTATTTTACTGCAAGCACTTACAACATTATTCACTGGATAAGTTTTCAGTTATAAATCATGCAGTAGGAGGAGGCAGATTAAGTGCAAATATAACATGAGATATGTGACACGTGTAATCTTTCTGACTCTCACTCTCATAGGCATAATTCTCTAATAAATCATTCATTCACAACAGCCAAAAGATATTAGCACAGGACCCTCTGTACCTTTTACCTAGTTGTGCAATGAAGCAGACAGTGTACATTTCTAAATACTGCCTGTGTTCCTGTAACATAATGATTGTTTCTCTATGCCAGCTTTCAGTTTTATACAAAATCTTGGTCTTAAAATGTAATGCTTTGAAAAGATTTTCAAATTATTTAGACCATACAATTTTCAAGATGTTTTGTAAATGGGTCGATGTCAGAGACCAGATAGCCACTGCACTCAGACAGAGTGCTTCGATAAGAACTTCAGAAGGCCTCAAATACCACAATCACATTATCTAGAATGCCCATGTATTAAACCTACAGGCAGCTCTCCAAAGCTCTGGCTCTTTCTCTCCTTCTTCTCTCTTCCTTCTGCAGTCCCAGCTCACTGCTTTCTGTCCCTGGCACAGACACCCAACCCTGTCTGTCCCTTGGACAGTGGCTCCCCTTACCTGTCCCTCACACAACCTCCTGTCCCTTCCTCCTCACAGCACAGCCAGCAGACTCCAACTGAGTCTACCAACTCACTCACTCTTTTATCACACCCAGCTGTGAGGGCAGGGCTGTTCCCACTCTTTGGTAATTAACACAGCTGCAATATATCAGAGACAGCATTGCCTTTAGGGCTATCTCAATCTGTCTTCCCACAGGTCAAGGATCATTGAATCCAATTCCCTTCTTTTTGCAGGAACACCTAAAACTAAACCATATGATTAAGAGCATCATCCAGATGCTCCTTGAAGTCTGACAAGTTTGGTGCTGTGACCACTTCGATGAGAAGCCTGTTCCAGTGACTAACCACCTTTCTAGTGAAGAACTTTTCCTTGTCCTATCTGACCTTCCCCTGGCACAGCTTCATGAAAATTCTTTGTATCCTGTTGCTAGTCACCAGAGAGAGGAGATGAACATCTTCCCATCCAATGTTCCCTGCAACCAAGTTGAAGACTGTGAAGAGGTCACACTTCAACCTTCTTTTTTCAAAGGTGAGTAAGCCAAGTGATCTCAGTCGCTCCTTTTTCTGTTTTTTCTGATTTTTCTGCTGTTTATATTTCTATTTGTTCCCCCTGTTATTTAGTACCTGTCTGTGTTCTATAAATATAGTTTTCACACAATGATTTAATCTTCTTTTCTTAATTGTTTTTAATCTTTTTTTTTCCATCTTCTAAATGTCTTGTTAGCCATCCAGTATTTCAGCCTCTGTGTTGCTGTGTCTTTTATTACATACTATTGTTAAGAAACATGATGCAGTGTAAGTCACTTAGAACTTTCACTGACAGACACCATGCAGATGAGATGAGCGTTTCTGCAGCACAAATGGAAAAGAGAGAAATCTCCACTCACTTTACATAATTTTTTGAAGCCAAGAATAAATAAAAAAAAAAAAAAAACCAAAAAAACCACCACAAGTCTTCCTGCACTCTCTTGTGGACTGTTTTGGAGCTGATATGAATGAAAATAATAGAAGGGAACTTCAGATTACTGGGAGAAATTTTTTTCTTTTTCTTTTTATTGATTCTTCCACTTACCTTGGGGTTACTTTTTATATCATCTATCCCATTGCTTCCCTTTCTCACAATATGAGATACTTCATGTTTAGAAGCCCTGACTTAAACAAAACTGGTTTGGGATTTTAAAGCTGCTAGTATGATCTTGATTTTATTTATATTTTCTTGACACTTTATTCGTCTGTTGGTGATACCACATTAGCAGTGATACTTCATAAGTACTTCAGAAAACATACCATGAAGTAGTCCATTATGTAAATATTTTGATGAGTGTTGTGTGAGAAGAGAAAAATTTAAAAGCATAAAGCAAATTTCTTAATGAAAATTATTAAAATTGAGTTTGATCACTTCATGGATCATGATATTGTGCTTTACTATGGAATACATCTCTTTGACAAGTTATTTATATCAATAAAATTAAGATTTACTTGAACATTGACTATATTAGGTTTTGGGGTTTAGGTATTTATTTCAGGCCCAAGTCATAAAAAGAAAGAAAATCACTGAAATAGGCATAGTAGTTTAATAGCAGAAACTAACTACATACAAAATGTATGCCTATTTAATGATGAATTAAAACATTGAAGGCTCTGCTACTATTCAAAAAATATATTTTTAAAGACATATCAAAACATGGAGGACATGTTTACATACAGTAATAATCAAGTTAGCATTTTAATTAAAAAGATAACACTTAAATATTTCAGAACCTAACATATTTTCTCTTTAAAATTATCAGTTGAATTTCAAGTTTGGAATTTTTGTAAGCCTGGGCATTTTTTGGTTTTTTTTTTTTCCTAATGATGAAATATAAAATATTTACACCAAAAGCTTGGCACAAAGGAACCTCAGTGGAACAAATAACACCACTGTGTTTGTTTGCCTTTTGATATTGTTAAAGCTATGGTTAATTTTTAAGGGAATTCTGGCATCTTCTGAAGTTTTTGAACAAAATCCCCAGGATACAGATGGCAAAAACTTACCTTGTTCTTTGTTCATACAAGTTAAACATTTAAATATATTTTCATTTTCCCACTCTTCTAGATAGGTTTTCCTTAGAGCCATGACATCCATGATACTAATTTTTTTGTGTGGTTTTCTTTATTCTCCCCTACCATCAATAGTGTCTAGTTTCATCTATTTACACTGTTAAAAGTGACATCTCAAAATACTTATTTTATCATTTGCTTTTGCTGACATAATTTTGAAATCTCATCACTCTTACCCATAAGATTTTATAGATGAAAGGTTTACAAACACTTAGGGAAGATGTTCAGCAATAACAACTGATGTGCATATATAAATGAAAGAGAAATAGGTGAATGAAATACTAAAGCAGACTTAGCTGAAAAATAAGTTAAAAAATAAGTAGTTGCAAGAAATCTGACTACTGACAGACAGCCTTGTGCATTTAAGGAATTGAATGCTTTCTATTCCAGTATTTTTCTGCTCTAGTAAAATAATTTTAATTTGAACTTTAGATAAAATTACTCTAGTTCTCCAGGTTATGCTTAATTTAGTGGAGAAATAAATCTTCACAAAACCAAGATAGTGCCAAATTCCAGAGCAAATTATGCCTGAACAGCTTGTATTCAATTCCCAGCATAGTTGCTTCTTTCACTACTTTTTTCCACTCTCTCACTCTCCATCAGATTGTATTAAACAGGGAGCTGTGGGCAGCTGGCATTTAAATGTCAGATACAAACAGCAAAGATTCCTCCTGGACCTCAGACTCTTTTATAGTGATGTTTTCTAGTTTAGTCTGGTAAAAAGCTATCACATCATGGGCAAGCCACTCACCTATTATCCAGCTGTGTACCTGTTATTGAAGCTAAGATTTTTCAGTTTAATTCAGTAAGAACTTTGCTGAATGGAAAACAGGCTATAAAGCTTTACCAATTACTTAATTTCTGACCCATACACTGACCCATTTTCATACCCTGCCTCACACTTTTCAGATTTCATTATTGCTTTATGGAAACTTTGTTATTAATCATTCCTGTAGACAAACTATGTTTCCTACTTCATAAAATAAGTATCATATGAGATGACATGCATTTGTCTCTAAATGGTTACAGGCAAGAAATACAATGTCAAGATCTTTACCCAGAGAGTCATTATTCTATTTTTTTTTCTGTAGCTGCAATTAATTCTTTGTCCTTTCCAGTGCAAATAAGTTTCAACAGTCTATGTAAAAGTCAGTGTTATCAAGCAAGGTTTAAATCTGAAAATTGTTTTTAGTTATAATTATATCTCTGTGAAAATAAGTTGCTTTCTTCTGCTTTGGGTTTTGGTTTCTGTTTTCAAAACTTCTGAGATAAGGAGAAAAAAGAGACAAATAATGAACAGAATTAAGTGTTCTAAAAATAAAACCAAACCAACTCCACCCTCACCCTCCCCAAAAAACCAAACCTCTAATTACAATTTTTGAATAAGTTTCACACAGCCTCTAAGGTTCTGAGCTACAATTCAATGTCAAGTTTCCTGAAGCAGTCATAGGGTGAGTCTACTACATTTTGCTAATTGTATCACATTAGGCATACTGTTAGTGCTATTAATAAATGTGTCGAGCAATTCCTCTTGACAGGTTGCACCCAAGGCAAAGAAATGCCAGTGAAAGCTAAAAGAGATCAACAGAAAATGTTTTCTCATTAGAAAATCACTTAAACATTCTCCATCTCCTAGCGACAGAATGAAAGAACTGTAAGGCGACTCTGAGAATGTTTACACTGCTAATATAATCCATAATTTTAATGTATATATAGTACAATTAAGACGTCCTAAATAACAGCAACAGTAATAATAATAACACTACTAGTACTACTGCTACTACTAGTAATATTTTGACGTCTGGGGTTAGTTCATTACAAAGGCTCAGGTTCATACTACAGGTAATATATTTTTGTAGGTCCAAAAGGGAAAAAAACCCTCCTTACTAGACAGTAGGGAGAAAAAATATTCCACTCCACTCCATTCCATTCCATTTCATCTAAAACTTCAAGGGTGGGATTAAAATTTAGACATGTAAGTTTAGGTGTCAACAATCTTTGTGTATAAAAATAAGCTATATCTAAACTCCACTTGCAGCAGATGAAGATAGGGGAGTAAATTCAGCTGATCAAAAGCCTCCTGCCATAACAATTTACATCATCTGCACTACAATGGATGTCAAAGAGATTGTCAGTCTTCTGGACTGATGGCTGGATTTCAGGTAAGATACCCCAGGACATTTCAAATATTATGAGAGGACTTCATGTGAGCAACTTAATAATATTTTTTAATTAAAACATAGCAAATCACAGAATGGTAAGGTTGTGAGGGACCACAGCTGGTCATCTGAGCCAACCTCCCAGATCATCCTGGAGTACGCAGCACAGAACTGTGTCCAGATGGTTCTTGAATATCTCCTGTGAGAGAGACTCTCCAATCTCTCTGGGCAATCTGTTCCAGTGGGTGGTCACTCACACAGTAAAGTTCTACCTCATGCTCAGATGGAGGTTTCTGTGCACCAGTTTCTGCTCATTGCCTCTTGTCCTCTTGCCAACCACCAAGAAGATCCCAACCTTCTCCTTGACACCTTCCCTTCAGATACTGAGACATTGGTGAGGTGCCTTTACAATCTTGGCATTCTCATGAGAATAAATAGGCCAAGCTCCCTCAGCCTATCCTCAAGAAAAGATGCTCATAAGGGGGATGCTTCAGTCCCTTCATCATCCTTGTTGCCCTCCACTGGACCTACTGCAGGTACTCCCTATCTCTCTTCTATCGAGGAACCCAGAACTGGACACAGCACTCCAGATGTGGCCTCACTAGGGCTGAGTAGAGTGGCTGAATCACCTGCTGGCAAAGTTCTTCCTAAAGTACCCTAGGACACCATTGGTCTTCTTGGCCACACGATCACACTGCTTGCTCATGGACAGCTTGTTGTCCACCAGCAGTGCTAGATCCTTTCCAGCAGAGCTGCTTTTCAGCAAGTCAGCCCCCAGACTGTGCATGGGGTTATCTCCTCTAGATGCAGGACCTTGCATTTGCCTTTGTTGAATTTCAGTCCTTTTCTGCCCATCTCTCAAAAATATTGAGGTCCCTCTGAAGGGCTGCATAGCTCTCTGGGGAATTGCCTGCTCCTCACAGGTTTGTGTCATCAGAGAACTTGCTCGGGGGGCATCTGTCCCTTCATCCAAGTAATTTATGAGTAAGTTGATGAGTATAAGTTTATAAGTAACTTAAATGATACTGGACACCACTAGTGACAGGCCTCTAACACTCGTGACACTGACTATGACCTCCAGAAACCTGCAATTCAGCCAGTTCTCAATTCACCTCATTGTCCACTCATCTAGTCCATAAGATATGTGAGATGCCTATGCTTTTGTAGAGTGGAAATTGGGTGTCAAGATTGGTTATTAAGGTGGTGTCTGTAGTGTATCACACTGTAAGGCATCAAGTTACTATTATGACTGGTAAAGATCTAGGACAGCTCAGTTCTTTAAGTATAGGAGTACAGTTCCGTTTAATTTCCTATACCTACTTATGTCTCCTTCAGCTGCTGATTCAGAAGGGCATAGGTCTCCATAAATGCTGTCAATACTGAAAGTTTCATATAGATTCCTCAGACAACCAATATTTTTAAATTACACTACAAACCTCTGACAAATGAATTGATCTCATAGTCAGTAAAGTCAATGGAGAGCTACACACTTGTTTTAAAATAGCTGTTTATTTTAGAGTGAGGTGAGTCAATTGAGTGTATTGATTAGCTCATCTCTAAAGGAGTTCACGCAGCTAACTCACCTGTAGTCACTTACACGATATACAGCAAGAGTCTATGCAGTTATCTGCACATAGATTCCTCATGTATTCTAGACACACTTTTTATGTCTAGCTGTTGCTTCTGGAGGGTAAGAGTCCATCACAGATTCTGTGTCATATCTTCTAAACCTACGCTGGTGTTCTAGAGGTGTGGGTTATTTGGGCTGTTAGTGGGTTATTAGATGCTTACGTGTGGATGAGTGAAACAAATTCTTTAGGCCTATGAAAGCTAACTCCCATACCATCTGTCTGATATTTTTGGTCTCAAGATCTTCTTTTATGAAAAGCTAATTTCTTTACATTCAATAAAAGCATACATTCAATTTCTTTTCATTCGATACTCACCTTTCCTTCTTTCTTTTTGAATTTATTCTGAAATTGAAATATTGAATGTTGAAATTTTTTTTTCAAATGTTTAGATTCAAATTTGTTGATCAGTATAGCTGAGTACTATCTTTGGGAAAACCATCTCCAATATTCAGAGTTTGAAATAATGACCCATAATCTACTTTATCATTTCCTCATAACATTTTGTGACTTACTAGTAATTACAGTCACCGTGTCATCTGTCAACTGAATAGCTGTGCAAGTTCCTCTTCTGTACAGGCAGAGAAACCAGGCAGACTACCCCAACTCAGCAAAAATTGCACTACATGTATGCCCTTAGGCAACTACTTTGTTAATTGGATACACAAACATCAGTACAATTACATGCTAGCTAAGTCTCATATTGACATCCATTATTTCAGACTTCTAAATGGAAACTTATGCTAATTTAGAGCAAAAGCCACTCCCCAAAATCTTACTAATCCTCACCAATAACAGCTACATTCATTCATAGTTGCTATAATCTTATTTCATTTTGAAGGTGTCATTTTTTAATGAACTGTGTTGTGCCGCATTTTCTCTTATGGGAAACAAGATCATGGAAGGTTA
Source organism: Sylvia atricapilla (assembly GCF_009819655.1). Taxonomy (NCBI): domain Eukaryota; kingdom Metazoa; phylum Chordata; class Aves; order Passeriformes; family Sylviidae; genus Sylvia; species Sylvia atricapilla. The sequence goes on from NC_089141.1 coordinate 70,874,587, forward strand.
TAGAAACAGTAATTCCCCATGAAAAGCTAATTTTGTCACTGAAAATTTCATTATCTAGGGATTTAATGGTCATTTTAGGTATTTTTCTGAAACAAAAAGAAAAGCAGGTAGGGGGAAAGTTTATGAGAGTAAGTTCAACCAAAAATCTATTCTCTATGGGTATAATCAAGCACTGGAAGATTCCTTGCAGTTTCCATTCTTAAAAGTTACCAAGACCCAGATGCAAAAAACTCTGACCTCTGATCTGCTCCTATCTGAGAGCTGACTACTGAAGTTTTTCCTGGAAATCTGATACTTATCCAATTTTAAGTATTTCAGGCATGTGGGTTTTTTTTTCTATTGTTGTTTTGTTGTTTGTTTGTTTTTATGAAATTGTCATAGCAGTCAGCCTATATTTAATTTGTAGAAGTTTCATGTTTTCTTAATATCTTTTTTCTTTTATTAGTATATATATATATAAAATAGTCTCTATTAGTTTTGATTTTTTATTATAGAAAGGCTAGAAATTATAAATTAATCTCTGCACTTCATCTATTTTTCACATTACATATACAATAGTAAAAGCTTTACAAAGTAATGGCCTTTAGTTTATGGTTCTTCCAGATATAAAAATAAAAAAAAAATATATGAAAGAGTGTTGGATTCTATTAAGTTCCTTGAGAGTTATATGGAATATGTGACACCTTTAAGTCAGAGTAAAGAAGTTTAAATACCTTTTTGTGGTGCTAAAGTATATTTGTAAGCTATCTTATTACCTGCTAGAACACAAGAATTCTCTGAAGTTTATTTATAAGGATATGTTGTAGAGAAAAAAATGTAAAGGAATAAACAAATGAAGGTGTGGCTGTTTTTTAAACAGTTATCTAAGAAATCAAATATGGATTAAAAATATATATAAAGAGCTGCATGTTCTTTATAACAAAAGATCATCACTAAAAACTGCCTTGCTATGAAAGATATGGAGGAGATAGGAGCAAGATTACTGAAAATATAAAAACTAAATATAAAAACTAAACTCTTAAACTGTAATAGCATTCTTTAGCCTATTTGTTTTTTGCTTTCAAAGAGAAGCAATTTTAAGTGTGCTGCATCTGCCTGGGATGGAGCTAGATTCATGGCAGTCTATATAGTTCTCTGGTTTTGGACATGTGTCTATAAAATTGAAAGCTGAGAACACACTAATGTTTTGGCTATTGTTGCATTATTATTGCTCAAGGTTTTATGTTTTTTTTTTTTTTCTCAGAGGGAAAGCTGGGGGTGGGAAAGTTAGGAGGGGACAGAGCTGGGACTGTGACCTGAATTGTCTGAAGGGATGTTCCATAACGTATGGTGTCATGATCAGCAATAAAAGCAAAAACAGAGAAAGAAAAAGAGGAAGTGGGAAGCAGGGTGTTGCCTTCCTAGGTGGCAATTGCTCAGAGACTGGCTGGGCACCAGTCTGAGGAATTGCCTGTCATTTCCTTCCCTTTTTTAAAATTTATTTTTTACTTTATTAATTTTTATTATTATTTATTTATTATTATTATTATTTCCTTAATTCATCAACTGTCTTTGCATCAACTTAGCAACGCAAAATTTTTCTCATTTGTCCCATAAGATGCAGGCATCAAGGAGCTGTGTGGCTGCTTGGCAATTGTCGTGTGTCAACCCATCACAATGAGGATAAAATTTAATTTTGCAATCTATAATTATTAAAGGTTTTACTAATAATTTTCTGTTCAGAAAGAAGAAATTAGCAACATGCATATATGTTGAGATATCTATGTTTATATGTCAATATAAATATTTATTTGTTCCTCTTTCTTTTTTCCTAGAAATTGCTTTCTCTTATTATTTCCTATAAAGCTTAGAAATAAAAATGCTGTTTCAAACTTTGGGATATCTTCTCTTTCATAATTCATGAAGCATGGTACAAAATTTTGACCCATTTTAACACTTAATCTGGTTTTTGAGACACTGATAACATGTACAACAAGAGGCAAACTTGGCTGATTAAAATTGAGTTAATGATGTGTTGTGCTGGTTTGGGCTGCTGTAGAGTAAATTTTCTTCACAATGGCTAGAATAGATTGTGGCTTTGATTTGTGCTGAGCATAAGATTAACAATATAGAGATGCTTTTGTTATTGCTGAGCAGAGCTTAACAGAGACAAGGTCATTTCTGCCTTCCACACTGTCTCGCTTGGTTGAGGAAGTTGAGGTGGCATGGGAGGTTGGGGCAGCCAGGACAGAGGACACAAACTAAACAAAGGGATTTCCAGACCATATGACATCATGCTCAGTATATCAAAATGGGGAGAAGAACGAGAAAATTTGTGCGACCTTTGGAGTAATGGTGTTTGTTTTCCCAAGCACTGCTACACATGATGGGGCCCAGCTCTCCTGGAGAAGGCTGAACACCTGACGCTTCAGGTCCATTTAGCGAACATCAAGTCGTGTTCACACTCAGAGAACAGCAGTGAATAAAGGCATCTCTGATTTCAGTGAGATTGGGATTTCAGTCCCATCATTTCAGCCAGTGTTTTTTATTCAGGTAGAGATATTTTATATTTTCTTAAAAAAACAACAATAAAAGCTTTAGAGTCAAATTGTGAGACTTTGTATTTTGTCAATTGTGATTGACCTACTGATATTTGAAGGACTTCTTTCATGTTTATATGCTGTTTTAAACAAAGTAAAATTCTTTAGAACCTGTTTTACACATGCTGTGCTTTTACCTATTAATTTTGAGATTTCTGAAAACAGACCATCTGTGTTTTCTGCCTATATCTTTTCTGCTTCAAATTGTCTTGTTGCCATGGAGTCTCTGTTCTGCATCAGGAAAATACATTATCTTTTAAAAGAGAAGGTGCTTGTCAAAGTACACAGCAAAATTAACCATATATCTAATACCAGAAAACTTTAAAGTAAAAGAGAGGGTTTTCAAAAATTATTTATGGTGTTTATCTGAAAGCTGGACTTTGTCATTGACTAAATAATTTCACTCACATGGTTCTGCCCACACTGGATACCTGGGCAGCCTCTGCAGTAATACAAACATTCTCAGGCTTTGGTATTAATGCCCAGTGGAATTAGGTTCAGGAATTCAAAGTGTGTGATCTGCACTGACAACACAGGTGTATCAACCATGAAATATGTGTTTTTCAGAGAAAAACTTTGTATAGCAATATGTACAGCCAAGACAAGAGCAAGCAGAGGAATTATTTCTCTAATTTGCCAAGAAGGTTGAAGTTAAATTCTTTAGAGTGCCTAGGATGAATTCACATCTCTGGAGCACAACAGGAGACAGCTGAAAATAGTAGTTCTGGAACCTGTAAGCCTTATTTCAAATGCCTAAGCAGTTCATTTTAAAGGCCACCTCTCTCCGAGTGGCATGGTCAAAATTAATTTAAGTCATATGAATGCAAGTAATTTCACATGTACTGAAAACAGCTACAAGTCTCTAGATAGGATAGCAATATCTTAGTTTACAGAACAAAAGGTGGTTCCCTGGGACACCTTCAAGGATGAATGCTAAGGCCTACATTTAGCTAACAGAAATCAAATCATATTCTTAATTTCAAGAAGATGATGACATTAGTTAGAACAAAATGCTAACCCAGATTTAAAAAAAGATAACTATTATATAGGACTACAACTATAGTGAATTTGCAAAGTAAATAAAATTTCAGGGCATGCATTTGGTTGTTTATTTGCTTTTTTTCTTTTAGGTAAAGGTTATGAAAATTGCTAATGACAGCAGCAGGTATTAGATATAAACTCAAAATTATTTTTATCATAGTGAAAAAACAGCACATTTTTAAAATTATATACAGCAAAGATCATTAAATTTGATCCACAGTAACTTTATTATACTAAATTGACTGGTTTATTTTGTTGTTTTCATCAAGTGTCTTTTATTAAGTATTTATATTTCAGCAATTTTCTATCCAATAAAACACTTGCAGATGATGACTCTTAAAAGCTTAAACAGCATATCATACATAAGAAATATTTAAAAGAATGAGAAGAAGGCACAGTTACTCAGATGCAAATGATGTCCCCAAGATACTTAAGTAAAATTTTAAGGGAAGAAAACTAATGATTACCTGAAATTTTAACAAAACAGTCACAATTCATCTTGAACAATTCTAGTGTTACAGTAATTAGAATGAAAACAAAAAGAAATCTGAAGACCAGTGAAACAAGTGTAAAGGAAGAGAAATTAAGGGTGAACTGTCTACTACATATAATGAAGTTCTTGATGAGAAACAAGAAAATATTTTCAGTATGGCATGAGATGAAAGAAAAAGAAAATAGAGAAAAATATTGAAGAAAATATTGAAGAAAAAGTACCAGAGGCTTGTATAGATTAAACGTAGTATGCAGAAAAAATAGCTAAATAGTATGTTCTTCATTCTGCTTATTCATTTTACTCTGTATTAAATGTAATCCTCTTTGAAAACTGTTACTTGCCTTGTACTGTTCTATTGGTAAAGGAATTCAGTAATTGGTGTATACTTCTTTGTAAAACATATATAGCATTTTGGGTTTTTTGGAGAAAAACAGCATAGTTGATTAATATTCACATTAACATTTACACCCACAAAGATAATGAACAGCAGGAGACACAGAGATTATAACTGAGTAAAACAGCATTTTAATATTCTTTCCCAGTAACTAAATGTATACCAGTAAACTTATGATTCTAGTGCCAGAGCAAAAGGAAAAGTGATTCAAAAGTCAAGTTATAATTGAGTTTTAAGGAATTTTTTACCATGTAGAAATCAAAGCTGTGTTTCACATGCTATATGACTTCTGAAAAGCTGAAATTTTGTCATCAGATCAGGCCGGTAATTAAGATTCAATTTGAGCCCTACATTAGGGAATCTCATGGAATTTATCAACTAAAATGAAACTGCTTCAAGGCAGAACAAAATTAAAATGTCTCAAATCACTTGTAAAAGTTGGGAATCTAAATTATGAAATACCATTATAATTAAGAGCTGCTGGTGACATGCTTGCTGGTGCATCCACCAATTCCATTTCCTCATGACTGACTTAGAATTCTCACTTAATTGCACGTCCTGACTTTTTTTTTTTTTTTTTTTTTTTTTTTTTTTTCCTTCCTGGAGGCACTATGAAGACATGGAGCATTAAGGAAGCATCAGTAACATTAAACATTCAAAGAAGTCTTTATTTCTGTTTTTTTAAGTAACTTTTTTGTTGGAAGGTATCTTTCCAAAATCTGGAAAGGTATGAACTATAACTCTGGTTTTGTTTGTTTTCTGGTTGGTTTTTTTTCTTGTTGTTGTTGTTTTTTTTTAATTGGTTTGATTCTTCTACTTATTGTTTTATGTGCCAAAGCAAGTATTCTCAATACTATCAGTGTTATGGCAATGTCTTTTAGTTTGTTTTAGACATTCTTTTAAATTAATATGGAAAACACTATCTTCTATGAGCCAATTAGAAAAATTATTGTTAAAGCTCAAACTTACAATCAATGTTCACAGGCTACTATAACGGAAGAAGTAGCCTTCAGAGAAAGGTATGTACTTCCTTGTGGGAGAAAGACTTATAATTCCCATAAAGGTCTTTTCTGTTTTGCTCTAACTATTTGACTGCAAAACATTCAGGACAAAAAAAAAAAACCAGGATGGCATAAAACCAAGCTGCTGCCTTTGTGTTGTAGAAAGCACTATTAATATTATGATATTTTTTAAACTTCTAATTATGACTTCCTTATTTGATCTCAAAAATAAAAGCTTTAAATTGTACTTTGCAAAAATCAGATCACAGATGCACAAAATCCCCAAACCAAAACTAAAATTTACAGAAAACTTCAAGAAACACTACAGGTGTTTGTGTCTAAATTGGAAACCCATACAGTTCAAGTATGCATGCTTATAATGATGTTAATACATAATCCAGTCCTCCCATTTTAATAAAATAATTGTAGAGAATAACTATAAAATCAAAATAGAATAAGTCATTATTTTCTTTTTATGAAATGACAAAATAAGAAAAAAAAGAACAAACTTAAATCAACATGTGGCATATTTTTTCCTCAAGATTGAGATTTGAAATCTTTGTAGTTTTTGGAGAGTGAAATTTTGCATTTACAGATTAGCAGTTACAATTCTTAAAATTCTGTGATACTCTTCACTGGAACTGTACTTAGTATCCATGAAATGTCAAAATTAAAGTAAATTAGTTTTGTGCCCTCTGACATTTATGTTATTGTTTTGTTTTTAATTGCATGATTCCATTCTCATCTTTATGTGCATCCAAGCTACATGCATTGAATGAAAAATTCTTTGCATTTTCCTTTCTTTTCTTCTCAGAGGTCACCAAGGCTTATTCCTTAGATGTGTTCCAAATTATTAATTAAATGTAAGAATTATTAATCTTCAAATAATTAATATCTCTTTGAGAATGTACTATGGTTCTCTGACCACCATAATATGAATGCTGAATTAATCTTGGAACACATCTGTGAAACTAAGTAATATTACAGTCTTCATCTGGACAGATAAGAGGTCTAGAGACTGTAAATCAAAAGGTACTAACTAAATACCCACTTGTCTTGGTGCCAAATTCAAAGCAGAGAAGCTCTGGTGTTTTTCCTGGTAGAATTTTCAAGTAGAAATTCACATGTTCAAAACAGATCACTAATTAAATTTTGTAACCATTATGAGCAATTGTCATATCTACAAATTTTTATCTGGGAGTCTTCTATTGAATATTTTCAACATAAAGAATATGAAATTAGTATTTATCATTATGTTGATTCATCACCCTCAGAAAAGAACTCTGTTTAACAAAATGTATTTATATTACACTCTTCAGAATCAATCTCCTTAAAAAGAAGAATAGTCTTTCTTTCCCTAATACTTTTTTCATCATTTTACCACAAAAACCTGTAAGAAAAGAAATAAAAGTATTACAGAAAAGGGAGTACCTAAGTACATAAATGTTATACATTTCAGGAGCATTATTCATCCTATGCATTAATGACTTGGCAATCATGTGAAAATATTGTCATTTGATCATAACATTAAAAGCTGAGATTGAGAATATGTATTTTCTTTAATAGCCTAGAATTCCAAGTAGGACAGGGTTGAACCTAAAGGCATTATTCCTGTCAAATTGTCATCATTGTCACCAATATAATTTATGTTACACACCCTCAACATTTTTTTCAGAATCACAGAAGAGTTGAGGCTGGAAGAATTTTCCTGGTCAAACAGGGTCACATAGAGCAGGCTGCCCAAGACCATATCCAGAGAGCTTTTGAATGTCTCCAAGGAGAAAATTTCACAGTCTCCCCGGGCAACCTGTTCCCACACTGAGTCACAGTCACAGTCAAGTGTTTCCTGATGTTCAGAGGGAGTCTCCTGTGTTTCAGTTTGTGCCCACTGCCTCTGGTCCTGTCACTGAGCATCACTGAAAGCATGACTCCATCTTCTTTGCACCTTCCCTTCAGTTAATTACACGTATTTACAGGATTACTCATGAGCCTTCTCTAAGCTGGAGTCTCAGCTCTCTCATGCTTTCCTCATACTCCTTGCTCTTAATAAATTTTGACTGTCCTCCAGACTCACTTCTATATTATAATTTTCCTTTGGTACTGAGCCCAGACATGGGCATGGGCCTCCAGGTGTGCCCTCACCAGCGCTGATGAGAGGGGAAGAATCACTTCCCATGCCCTGATGAGAGTGATTTACTGTGATAATTTTAACTAGAATTTGTTTGGTAAGGAATGATCTCTGGATCAAGAAGCTATTTTTTGTATATTTGACATTTTGGTGTTTTGTTTTGTTTGTTTGTTCTGTGAATGTAAGCACACAAAGACCAAATATTTTATTGAATTTGAAGTGATATTCAGGTAATACGTGAATTTTTACAAGATGTGGAGCAGAGACAGCAGGTCAACAGAAGAGAAACAAAATGACCTAATAAAACTTAGGTATGAAGACATAAGATTTTTTTTTCAGTCAGGAAAGTCAAAAGTTGCGTTATTTTTGTAAGGATATTCCAGGAAAAAAATTGCTTTAGCATTATTTAATGACACTGGTATCCTATAGAGAAATGTACAAGAAAGTTGTAAAAACAAACTAATAGAATTTTTAAATTATTTTTGTTTAAATATGCAAAGCCCCTATAGCAGTTAGCATGAGTCAGGTTTCTTAAACATTAATTAAAAAGGAATAGACAAAAATAGGGGAATAAGTTCAGAGTAAATGAACTGTCCAGAGAACCTTGGAGAGGGGGAAGATATAAGTCACTTAAACAATTGGCAGCCAATTGTTTGGCACCACGAGAATCTTGTCAAACTTATCTCTATACAGTCCTATACCTGACACCAAGAGAGGGTCTAGACAAGCTCCCCAATAGGACCAATCCCAGAATGACTTCTGGAAGATATCTAGTCTTCCCACTAACAATTAGGTCTTATACATTTACCACAATCATGGGATAAAAATTCTGAAAAATTTTAATGAAGGCAAGAACGGTGTTTTCAAAAGAAATTATTAATTTTTTTTGAAAGTAACATGCTTAATAATCCTGCCATGGTTTTGGACAAAGTATATAAAGTTTACTTCAGAAACATATGAAAAATTAATTTCATTGCATTAAAAACGATCTACATTTACCAGAATACATAATTGGAGTTCCCACCCAAAAGGGAAAGACTATGTCCCTCTGTTGTCATAAATTAGTGCAAAATGCTCTTAATTGAATGAATCTTGATCCACCAAGTTTTTGACCTAAGGCTATAATAATATCCAGGTACTTGATAATATGAGGTCTTAGGAAATATTTTTTAAAATTCAATTGTATGTGCTTAGGCATGATACTGAATGCTTCTCACTATCATAAAAAATGTTCTACCAGAACCATTTCGCTGGGATAAATTTTGGTAACGTGGTCCTGACCACTACAATTAGAAGTGTCCCAATCATGTTTTGAGTAACTAATAGCCCATTCTTAGTTCTCTGGGACATAATGGAAACTAGGAAATTGTTCTGTCAATTGCAATTAAAAGGGTGAGTACCATGATAAAAGGTCACTCAAATTGAAAGAGTTTCTAGAAGATGCTTTTAACACTACATAATACTAATGTAACAAAACAGTAGACTCTGGTATAAAAGCACTAATGGTGTCCATCAGTACTTTGAATTCTATTCTTTCTCATCTTCTTCTTCAGATTCAATCATAAGAAACCTAAATACTATACTGAAAATTTGGAATTCAGTTCCAATAACCCAATTAAAAAATTAAGATGACAGCCTCAAAAGTCATTCAAATGTTCAATTACTAGTACGCAAATGAAAACAAATGAAAAAGTTTTCAGGCATATATTATGCTCTATCTTGCCTGTTAATGCATTTTAACAAAAGCAAATCTTTATTAAAAATAATCATGATAATAGAAAAAGTCCCACATGAAACCTCTTCATGACCAGAATTTAGGTGAAACTTTCATACATATTAAATAAATTAGGTGTCTGATCTGAGAAACACTTTATTGTCCTTCCAAAATAGCGTAAACATGTGCATTTGCTCATGCACTAAAACTTTGAGGATTCAGGCAGGCATTAGAGAATGGCAAAGACAGTAACAAATGCATTAAAATGAAAGGCAAATGCCACTATTCAATTCACTATAGCACAGAACTAGACTGCGTAACTCAAAGCCCCATCCAAACTGTCCTTGAAGTTCCACAGCCTCTCTGGGCAACCTCTTCCTCTGCCTCACCACTCTCATAGTAAAAAATTTCTTCCCAATACCTAATCTAAACCTTTCCATTTAAACCAGCTTTCCATTTAAAATCATTGCCCTTCCTCCCATCATTATATACCCTTGTCAAAAGTCCATCTCCAGATTTCCTGTAAGCTCCCTTTAGGTACTGGAAGGCTGCTAGAAGGTCTCCTCAGCCCTTCTTCCGGCTGAACAGTCCCATGTCTCTCAGCCTATTTTCAAAGGAGAGGTGCTCCAGCTCTGTGACCAACTTAGTGACTCTCCCCTCAACTCAGTCCAACAGTTCTTCTTATGTTGGAGCTGCATGTAGTGGGGATCCTTTGTGGGGTCTCACAAGGACAGAGTAGAGATCTGCTCACTTGACCTCCTGACCATGCTTCTTTCAATGAAGCTTGTGATATGGTTAATTTTTTATCTGCAAAACTATATCGTTGTGTCATATTGACCTTCTCATCCGCCACAACACCCAAAGTCCTTCTCCTCAGGGCTTCTTTCACTCTATTCTTTATGTATCAGCCTGTATCAGTGTTTAAGATTGCCCTGAACCAGATGCTAGACCATGCACTAGGCCTTGTTGAACTTTGTAAGGTTTACCTGGGCCCACATCTCAAGGTCTCTTTGGAGGGCATCCCTACACTTCAGTGTGCCAACCACACCACACAGGCTGATGTCACTGCCAAACATGCTGAGGAAGCATTCAATCCCACTGCCCATGTCCCTGACACAAATGGTCAATAGCAACAGTGCCAATAGCAAGCCCTGAGGTACACCACTCCTCACTGGTCTCCACTTGGACAGAGAAGTGTTGGCCATAACTCTGACAGCAACCAGCCTGCCAATTCCTTATCTGCTGAGTGGTTTATCTGTTAAGTTCATGGCTCTCTATTTCACAGACAATAACATTATATGGGGCAGTGTCAAATGTTTTGTACAAGTCCATGTAGACAATGTCCATCATTCTTCCCTTATCAACCTATGCTGTAAACCAGAGGATGTGCTTCATGATCTTTTCAGATACAGAGGTCAGACTAAAAGGCTTGTAGGTCCCCAGGTCTTCCTTTTTTAAAAGCTGGGAGATGTGTTTCCCCTTTTCTAGTCAGTAGAAAAGTCTGCCACAACCTTTCCAATGCTGTAGATAGTACCTTAGCCCCTTGAGAAGGACCAATTTGGTTTTTATTTATATGTCAATATGTGTTACACACGGCATGAAAAATTGCCATTTCTAGACAGGATTTGAATAGCTCCAAGGAGAGAAACTCAACTATCTCTACGGGTGTCCTGTGCCAGAATTTGGCCCTCGTTAGAGCAAAATGTGTTTTCCCAATTCATACAACATTATCATCCTTCTTCCAGGAAAAAAAAAAAAAAAAAAAGCAATCTTGAATTGTATCACGCAGTTCAGAGATTCACCTACATTGAACTAACATTGAAACTGAAGTATCTCAAGATAAATCAAAACGTAGTGTGAAATTTTTGATCTATTTAAGTTAATTGCAGTTTCCCCATGGATATCAAAAGGGTGAAAAATTTACTGATAGTCTGATTTCTAGGAAAATCTTACAATGAAAATATCATTAATAAATAGACAGAGAAGACTTTTATTTGAATTAAGTAATATAGGTATTTCTCAGCTATGCAATGTAATACAACAGCATCTGTCTTCTATATACATAATTTTGATGGACTTTTACAACCAAAAAAAATTTGAAATGCCATTTTTCCTTAAATAAAAGAAGTATTCATTTGAAAATGCATGTAACATTAATGACTCAGGTAAATAATGTCAGTGGTTTTTCTCTAGAGTCAAATTGCAACAGAAAAAGATAAGAAGAAGAACCTGTCTCAAGAACACCATATCGATAACTTCTAGTACAACTTTTTTATATGTGCCTTATGATTTACTTGATAGTCTTACTCTATGGAGTTAAGTAATGGAGACACTTTAAAGAACAGGATTAAATGGTTTCTTTATACTTCTTTTCAAAGTTATTTCCAATTCAGAAAATATTATTTTATTTAACTATCTGGCTATATAACTTTAAATAGTACTACACAGCTGTATCTGTTCTGACTATATTATATTTTAAACCTGCTGGATTCTTGTCCAACAAAGCAGCTTCAAATTATTGCTTCAGATTTGTAACTCATTCATTAAAGAAAAAAAAATGTGTGAAAGAACACCTTATCCATCAACAATATGTGAATGTCTAACAGTAGAGGAGGTGAGTAACCTATTGCTTTGAGAAATTTATTCACTCACATTTTGTACATAAGTCCTTGTTATCCAAAGTTATTATATGTTGGTTATGATTTCAGCCCTGTTCAATTTTTACTAGAGTAGTTACAAGTCTGGAAAAGTATTATTTTGTGGAAGACATCTTTCTGGGTCAGATATTAATTAGAAAAGTTAAGAAATTCATACTGAAATTCTCTGTGCTATTTTGACCTATCTTCATTGTACTGCAACACTGAGGTAGTCTTTTGAGGCACACTCAGTACTGTGTTTGCCACAAATTATTGAACATTATCTTTAAGAGATGATCTAGTGAGATATTTATATCTGTCCTTTTTTTTTTTTTTTTTTTTTTTTTTAATTAATTTGATGGTGTGTCTCCACCCCAGACTGACCTTTATTTCCCATAAGTCTTGCTCAAGTAACCATGAGCAGCAGTTGTAATTGGGTGCACATGGTCATAGTTGTTTCATAGGATTCTGAGGAGATCTGTGTGAGACAGATAATGCAATAGCCAATGGTTCTTCTAGGCAATTCACCTAACCAGAGCACTGGCCAAGGGCTGATCCAAGACAAGTATGGAATAAACTAGTATCTGTAGTCAACATACAAATATGACATAAAATAATTTTCTTACTCCATAAATAGTAGACAACCCAGATCCTGGTGAGTTTCTGGCACAGAAATGGGCTGCACATCAGTATGTCCCCTTGAGAAAGGGCGTATCTCAATATTCCTGTTTGAGGATGAGAAACTTCTTTTTGCTGACATACTAGGTAAGTGAATTGGAATGAACACACTCAAATTCTGAAATCTTAGCTAAAAGGATTGATTATGACATAAAGAGTCAAGCAAGTCTGGGATCCAGAAACATGTAAACTCCCCTATGAGAAGGTGTAAGGGATGCCTTTCTTGACCTCATGGCTCAAGAGCAGGATATCCCTGAAAGGTTTGTCTGACCCTGCCCTCTATGCAGCAATTATAATCAAGTGTACCTGGCCATCTAATCCTGTGAAATGACTGTCATATTTACTATTAAACTTGGTGAAATTACTGGTTTATATCAATAAACATATTGTAACTTCCGTTCCAAGTGAAGTGTGTCACTCCATCCACAACAAAGAGGCAACCTATTAAAGGCCTTATAGCACAGAGACACTTACCTATACATTTTTCAAAGTTGGGGAGAGAACAGAAATTTAGTCAGAGAAGGAACACAGAAAAGTAGATGCTTAAGGAGAACAGTAAGTGCTTAGTATTATGCTTGTTCATTTGTTTTCATTCATGACTGTTTCTTCTTTATCAGTATATGAACTTGCAATAAATGACAAAAAATAATGATATAAAAATTGTGTCTGAGAAATAGATGATGGATTGAACTCAAAGCTAGATCGAAAAACACGTTCAGGTTTCTCCACCAGTAAGAAAAAGAACAAAGCAATGGATGCTGATGAAAAAAAACACATATAGATTTTAGGGAGTTTTAAGGCTGTTTTTTTGAGGAGATTTTTTTTAAGCTAGGCATGAATGACTTTTTTAGGTTTTAAAAACATATTTTTAATAAGATGAAGTATTTTTAGTGAAGAATGTAAGTAAATCAAGCTACTACCTATGTTCAGTTCACATCTGAAAAGAGAAAGCAAGTTAAATTGTACTCAAACCATCTAACTATAAAAAACACCCTGGAAATTTAAGTAGAAATACTTTATTTAGTGTTATAGAAGTTACTGAAATAATTGCTATCAACATATGGATAACTAAATAGAGTTCTAGAGACATTCGTTAGCTAAAAAATAAAAACTGGTTGGAGGTAACACCTTAATTTTGATTTTTAAGACCTCATACAAACAAGAAACTTTTTCACCTAAAACCATATTCAGGTGCATTTCTGAATTGTAGCTTCAATTCAAAAACCTTCATCTATTACCTTTAGTCTATATTTCTCAAAATATCTAGTTTCAGAAAACAAAAAAAAACACCAAAAAAAGTGCTCTGTGTCAAGATAAGTTTTGACCACCCTCATCTTTCCCTGTTTCTATCCCATTGAATTGTAACATTCATCTAGATAAGGAAACACTCAAGTTTGAGCAGATTCTGTACATCTCTCAAAGCACACAAATTCTAGATATATTCAGAAATTAAGAGCTGTTCCTTCTAAACCCTCTAGGAACTTCTGTATGTTAGATATGTACGTGTTTTGAGTACTTTTGACACAGGTTGTAAAACATTCATCATGTTGAAGCTATCTATGCCTTATAGATTCAAGGTTCAGGGAATAAAAGAAGAACTTCAAAGAGAACTGCAGCTTCAAACCTGAGTTTAATTAGTTATTTATTAACCCAGATTGATGGATGAGGTAAATATGAACAAAACCAGAATTACCTTTCACTGCATCTCATGCTATGAACTGGAGAACTTCTCCACACTCACATGACTGTCACTTCCCAGTGGGATCTGCTTTTGATTTGGAAACAGCTGCCATCCAGGCAGGGGCCAACAGAAGGAACCTCCAAGGCAGCAGTCAAACACTCTCACTAAATTTTGAGTAGGACCCCAGCCAAGAGGACAAGAAATTCCCACCACTGTCATCTTCTGCCTGGTAGTGAGAGCCACAGGGTGCTAGAAGATTGCTGTAACTGCTGCAGATACATACTTCTCTAGGAAGATGGTGCTGTCAGTCTTAGGACACAAAAGAATATTGAAAGGTGAACATAATAAGCAAAGATAAATACTAGATTCTAAATACTAGAATACTCCTTAAATTTTAGGGAAGATTTTCTGAATCAGATCATTCTGACTGTTTAACCTTTAAAACATCAAGAGCACTGACAGTTGTTGGCTCTGTATATGCATGTGTATACATATATAGACATATACACGTATATGGACCTTTTGTCCACAGCAATGGGCACAGCATTCCAGCTTTTACACACAGCTCAGATAAACCAGCTGTGTACAGACTGATCATCGACATCTCCCTCTGAATAAGTACCAGACATTTCCGTCGCCAGTCTACCATTAGTCCTCTTACAAGAAGTCTAGACATTTAAAGAATCTGTAGAAGTTTCAGCCAAATAATGGTTCTCTGTCCCCAGGCATTTAGCACCTAGCTACATCCTTCTGTTCAGTTTAGTTCCAAGTTCCTTTTGCAGATACTTTTCATAGCATACAGTGAGAGCACAACAAAGGAAGCTGAGGTGCAGTAAGACAAAACTGATGAATAGTATGAAAACTTCAAGTAGTGTGAATCACTGGGACCAGAGTGTAGCAATCTGAGAGTTCTTACAGAACTAAAATTCAAAGTATCAGCATCATGGGTGAGCTATGCCTTTTTAAAATACAGCTTCTTCTGAATGTAGTGAAGTCCCTAATGGATTTCTATCTATAAAAGGGAAGTCAAAGAAAGAATCATGAATTAGAGGTTGGACAGTTTCTACACAATTCTCTGGAAACTCAGAGCTTGATTTAAAGTCAAAGGAAGGTTGCTCCAGTTTTGTGTTCAGGTTTTTACTTTTATTCAGTCAAGATACTTGAGAACATAAAGCATGGTATAACTACAAATTAGGCAGCTATGTGAAATGTGCAGCCTATATGTATGATTTTTGGGAATTTAGTTGCTTGTACATCTTACCTAAGTTATTTTTGCTATAGTCAGATTTATAATAATTATTTTACATCTAGTCCTGACTGCTCCTTTTATGTCAGAGTAAATTTTCCTGGGCAAGTTTTCATTTGAACTCACCTTTAGAATCAAACAGAATTGAATAGCGACCTGTAAAACCTTCATATTTGGAGGTCTTTCCCAAGAAATCACTGCCCATTTGTAAGCATTTGGCAATGGGGAAAAAATACAATAATTAATTACAAATTACAGTTTAAAAAGGAAGAAGATAAATGCAAACCACATTGTAGGAATCTGATGACTTTAGAAGTTGTATAAGCATTCAGTTACCTTTAAGCTGTAGAACTTTTAACATGGGTTGAAAAGTATTTTAAGAAATCTAGACACCTAACCTGTTTTTATGCCTATAACCTGTGTGAATGTACCATCTAGGTTCTCCACATAATGCCTCAAGAGAATTAAGCATCTAAGAAAAGTATCTGGCTAAACCCAGAAAAAAAAATAAAGTTACTTAAATCAGGACACATGAAGGAGAAATGAGTATTTCATGGCCAGCTATAATTTCTTTACATAAGTAGAACTTCTAGGCTACCATATATTCTTGTCTGGTCCCATTGATAGTGAGGAAAACGCATAAACATCGGAATGATTATGAGGTGCTTTATTGAAGAGATCTGGGAGCTGGGGTACAAACCCAAATCCAACTCCAACGAGGGTCCAAGAAGGGCCCCGTATTATACCATTTTGTTACACAACTCTATGTTAATCATTAAACTTACATTGTTCTATTGTATACATCCAAGCATGAATTTTGTAAATACCTTCTTTACGATTCTAGTTTGAAATAATAATCATGTTCAGCTACCAAAAATCATTACAAATTCGATCATCTATCTTATGATGATTAGGTACAGTTTCACCCGACCTACTTTATTTCTATGTACAAGCTGTCCCGATCTTCTCCTTCTCCCCTCATCCCGATTACCCAGGCAGAGTTATACTTGATTTGGTTAAAACAATGAAAGCAACACTTGGTTGCAGTGAAGCGGAGACTCTATTCCCAGCTTCTCTGGTAACTGAAATTATTAACCCTATCCTAACACCATAAACACACAGTAGTTACTTTTTTTTTTTTTTAATATTATTTTTATATTTTAAGTGAATTAAATGCAAGTGCAGTTGTATGAAGCCAGATTTTTGGAAATCTGAATGTTACAATCTAAGTGTATACTCTGTATTTACTGACAACTACTCTATTTTTAGAGACAAAAATTTACTTTGGAACATATGAAAAATTTACTTAGTTAAATGAGTGCAGTTTCTCTATAAAATTATTGCTTTTTTAACATACACATATTCATTGGAGATGTTTAAATACAACTCAGCTGTTGGAAATAATTTATTTGAATTTTTTTTTACACAGTATTGGACTCTTAATTTTGGTTTCATTAAATTACCCAGTAAGATTGACCTTCCTCTCTTTCTCCCTTTTTTTTTCCTTCATTTTTTGTTTTGTTGCTGTTGTCATTTTGTTTTTTCTTAAAGCGATCATTCCAATACAAAGTTATTTTAAATATGTACTAACAAACCAAAAATAGTTAAGTATTCTGAAAATTAAAGATGAACATTCATTTTTAAGAACTTTTTTTCTCCCATATGAACCAGTGATTTTCACAGTCCTCTGACAAGCATATATTATTTTCTGGCATAGGAAAAAGAAAGAAATTGAAATGGGTGAGAAGATTCATTCACTGTTGGCTTAGGCATGTTAAGTGCCTTGTTCTTTTAACTGAAACCTGATTTCAGACAGATTTGAGGCTAAGGAGAAAGAAAAGAGAAGGAAGAGGGAATTAGGAAAGAGGCAAGAGAGAGGAAATAAAGGGCAGGGAGAAGCAGAGGCAGGAAGAAGACTGAAGCGCATTGGAAAATGTTTTCTCAGCTAATAGTAGACTGAATTCAAAAGGAGCTCTCTACCTTGTCAAAGAGACAATAGTAATTCATTCTGCTAAGGGCAGTGGTTTGTTCTTGCTGGCTCATTTTTGCAGCAAATTGGCTTGATAATTCATGTCAGATTTTCTTGCAGATTATAGTGAGAGTATAGTGAAAATGAAAAATTGAATGTGTTGTGTCCAGTGAAACACTCCATAAGAAGTGTAGTATTCTATTCCACTGACCATTCAATGAAGATATACAAATAGGCTCTTTCCTTATAGGGTGCAGGCTGTCTGTCTTCAATATTGCTCCTCAAACCCAAATAAATGTATCCTTGTAACTAGGTGATGTGTAAGGCTCCAAAAAGAGCCACTCAACAAGAATTTTTAAAGGGCTTATGGTTGTTCATGTTAGACACATGAGAAAAATATAAGATTGTCTCAAGAGTCAAAACAAGAAAAACTTTACTGACAATTTTAGAAAAACAGAGAACTGTAACCAAAGGGTTACTGCAACAGTCAATCAACACAGAACACTTCTCAAAGCATTACCTTGACCTATTTAGCAATTTAGCAAAGTGCTTAGGCACATTCTACTTTTAGTCATTCAAAACTTCTGAGAAAAAGAAATTAGAAAAAGAAAGCCACAAAAGATATAGAAAAGGATACTTATAGTTACCAGCTCCTGGTTTTCAGGATGTTCAGTTGACAGTGAATTACAACAGAAAGTAGAGTCAAGACACATATCCACCTCATGCTCAGCTCTAAATTCCCCTTGGCCTTCCTGGGCTCTGCCCCAGGTGGGTTTTTTCATCTGTTGGCCACTCAGGAGTTGCGTTAGGGGCTCTCCTGCAGGTGTGGAGTGTTTCCTGTGGTGTAACAGGAGTCGGCCACTCCCAGGCTGGGATACAGGGTCTAGGGATGGGGGGTGTGGAGCAGGGCACTTCCTCACCAGAGCAAGGCCCAAGCAGACACTTGCCTCACATACATGCACCCTAAAATGTCTTAAGACATCAATATCTCCAGCATCTCACATGAGGGAATTTGGACCCATACCAACTGTCCTAAACAGGCACAGAATCCTAGGATTTTTAATTTTTCAGATAAAGCAAGTTATTAAAACCAACATGTGTTTGGGAGAGGTCAAACAGCTAAGGTAACAAAAACAGTTGCATTTTGCCTATCTCTTTATCACCCTATGAAAGAAGTTTACAAAAAAGTAATAAAAAATTCAGACACATATTTATGTATCAAAGGCAAAAACTTAAAGAAACATTAAAAAAAGTGTTTATCTAATCAAAATGAGAATATAATGGGAATTGCTGGGGTTTTTTTTTATGGTAATCCTTGAAGGTAATTAAATACATTTGTGCTGAATTTTCTCTTTTTTAATTATTACTAAGCAATGCATTTAACAGTTCTACCACTGTAAAAAGTTCTTCCAGGAGTCTACAAAGATGTGCCATAAGCTGAATGTCTTTATGTACTTGCACCAGCACAAATCCTGTGGGCATCAGAGATACCTTAGCCTAGCTTTGGGTCCATCCCCCAGCCAAGATCTGCTGCCTAAATATGACATGAGCACATTGCCTTTGAACAAACAGTTATTCAGCACTCAGTTAAATTTATTACAACAACAGAAGCAATGTAGTCCTTTCTATTACAATAATAAAAGAATTTTTTACCTATTATCTAAAGCACTACCTCTTCTAAGGATAGTACTTTTAAAAGTCAGTGAGATTTGAAATTATCGTAAAAAGAATCATTTTAAATGTAGCGTATTGCAAGTAACAGTTGCAAAAATGTGGGGGGAAATAATGTCACTAATCTCGAAAAATAGCTAGGATTTTCTTTTGCATTTGTTATTTTTGTCATCTTGAACAGCAAAACAATGTTATCAATAAATTAGTAAATAACAGGAAAACTGGTTGAGTTAGACATTGCTCTGAAATTAGAGATAAACCAAGTTCTGAGAATAAAAGTATTTTCTTAGCTCTGCTTACAGACCTTTATGCATGAAGAGTCAAAGATGGTGCAGCTGAACTCTTTTCTGCCTTTGATGCCTATTTTTCATTAGGAACTCAATATCATCTATTACAAATATGATTTTGTTGGTTTGTTTTTTTTTCCTGAATTAATATGAAAGGTGATAACTAAATCTAGCATTTCAAAAAACAAGCTAGTTCTTTGAAGTACTTTAGATGAATTATGGTTATTTTATAGCCTTGTTACATATCAATATATTCCTCTATATTTCCCCTGACACATACTTAGTCATTCTTCTCTCTGTTTAAAAATTTCTATTCAGAGACCAGTGTTTCAATAGCCATTAAATTATATCAAAAATTTTACTGGAGCATTAGTTGTATTGGTTTCTTCTATTCAGTTTGTAAATAGAAATTTGCTTTCCCAAAGGTCTATTTTTTCTCTAATATAGTTCAGAAAATGAATACTGTTCTGCACCTTTGAGCTGCTGATTTAAATAAGGGATAGATTTATGTCTGTCTTCGAAAGGTTTCATACTGTGATGTTGGAAAAAATATTATGAACCTCTTGAAAAGCAGCACACATTAGAGATTACTGTAGGTCACTAGCACCATTTGGGTCACATAAGGATTGAGCTACAGATGTTTTAAATACTGTCACTTTTCATCATTTATATTTTAATGGCCAGCCACTGCTGATGCATTTTGATGCTAGAGGGTGAAAAAGTCTATTTTGAAATACCAGCCATGTGAAGTTGAAAAGCTTCCCCCAGCACACTATACATGCTCAGACAGCAGGGGACTGTATCAGAGAGGTGTTGAATTAAGCTTAGTTAACTCAGATGAAAGAACCGATCTCTTGAACAGGATGAACACAATTTGTGCTACCAGATTTCCCTCATATACCCCAGCACTCCACTGATTTAAAGAGGATGTTAAATTAAAGCTATAGCATAGCAACAGGGAGATGATTCCAGCAGAGATGGCATTAAAATTATCTTTCTTATAGCAAAAGCTGTTGCATAAGAGACTGAGAGGCCAGGAGAGGATGAGGTTGAGGCTGTGTTTTGTTCTATGACATCAGCAATATCTCTGAAATTTACGAAGATGATAATAATATTTCAATAAAGTTTTAATCAGGTAGCCAATATTAAAATGGGCAAATTTTACTGCTAATACAATGAATAACATAATCTTACAAAAAGGAAAAAGAAATATGGGGTTTTGATTCTGATCTCAATAGCCCCTGGCAGTGCTATTGGTGTCCTTTGCTGTTATGAGAAGCAGCTCCTTCTAATTCTTCAGACTTTTTCTAAATTGTGAGACTTTTTTGTTCCATAGGCAGGTCTATGTGCAATTCTTCCAGTTAGGCAGGCATCTAAGAAACTTGATGAATCATATTAATCAGTATTTGAGTGTTTAATTGTCCATCCTTGAATGTTTCTTTCAAGGTTAAATTGACTCTTGTGAGGAATATTGTGCGCACACGTATTCTGTCCTGGTATATAACCCTCCTACAGCTTCATCTGCTCACTCAGTCTCTGGAACTCATAAAAAGACAAATACGTTTAGCTTAGACCATGTTAAGTTTAGAACTCATCTTACTCGATGGGTTCTTCCTGTTTATGGACAGAGACCACTTCAGTTCCTAGCATCCCAGAATCAGAGAGTAATGGAATCACAGAATTACAGACTCAGAGAGTGGTTGAAGTTAAAGCTGTAAGAGACATTTGGAGCACATCTAGTCCAATTCCCCCTGCTCAAACAAAACCACCTACAGCTAGATGTCCTGGACTATGTTAGGGTGTCCTGGACCATATTCAGACGGCTTTTGAATGTCTCCAAGGAGGTGCACTCCACAACATCTCTGGGCAAGATTTCCCAGTGCTTGGTCACCTATACAGGGTATACTTCCCTCAAGGTCCTTCCTTGATGTACGGAGGAAACACCCTTGAAAACAGACTGGCTCTACTGCCTTTGCACTTTCCTTCAGGTGCAAATTAGACAAACTGATGAGATTTCCTAGGGTCCTTCTCTTTTTAGAGCTAGAAAGTCTCAGATCTCTCATTTTTTTAATGTATTGGAGTTATCTATACATTAATCATCACTGTTACTCTATCAAACCATCAATGTCTGATTAATATATCAGGCGAAAAATGAAATTATTCAGAAGCAATATGTTTGTGAATTAGGAGAAATGTTAAAAAAAATTTCTTATGAGAAAGGTTGATGTTAGAATAGAAACTCAGAGGCTCTCATTTCCTATAACTTTATTTTTGGGACTTTCTGAAACGTATACATATGATTTAGGATTAAAACAGTGCTTCTCACTTCTTAAATTAACTTTTTTTTTTCCTTTAAAGAATTGCAGCTTTTGGAAAAAAAACCTACAATAAAAAACCCTACAACATACAATTAACGCTTTAGTCTCATATAGTACTTATCTCAAACTTTTTTCTAAAAATATTATATTAATTCTGTTTTTACTGATAGATATGCATCCTTACTATACTGATAAATATACATTCATTAGGAAGAAATATTGTTTGTTTTTTTTTTTCTCAACAGGATTGAATTTCCTCAGTAAAAATGCTTGTATTTTTTTTTCTTTTTTTGAGTTCTTAAAACGTGTAAGAATCACTGAAAACTCAAAATCACTAATTTCCCAGGTGTAAACTACATTTTAAATTATACATGTATTCCTTTTGCTATTTTCAAGGCACTATGAGAATGTACTATTTCTTTCTTCATTTGAGAATTAGAGAAAAGTTTTATGATTTCAGACAGGCATTAAAACTTCTGAGTTTTTATAACAATATCTCTGACAGAGATATGAGTGGTAATATGCTCCAGTTTTAACTCTTCTGCCCATGAAGATAAATAATTTCTTACAGTTTAATGTTGTACAAGAAAAAAAACTTTTATTATTTAATACTTTATTGTAGTTGCAAATATGTTAAGTCCTTGTCATGGTTTAACGTCCACTGACAACAAAGCACCATCACTCACTCCTCTCACACTAGAGTGGGAGAGAGAATGGGAAGAGTAAAAGTGAGAAAACTCATGGCTGAGATTAAAAGGTTGTGAATAATAGGTAAATCAAAAGCTTTTGCACTCAAGCAAAGCAAAACATGGAATTCATTCACAGCTTCCCACTGATAGGCAGCTGTCCAGCCATCTCCAGGAAAGCAGGGCTCCATCACATGTAATGGTTATTTGGGAAGACAAATGCTGTTGCTCTGGATGCCCTTGTCTTCCTTCTTCACCCAACTTTCTATGCAGAGCATGATGTTATATGGTATGGAATATCCCTTTGGTCAGCTGGGATCAGCTGTCCCAACTATATCCCCTCCCAACTTCTTGTCCTCTCTCAGCCTCCTTGCTGGTGAGTTGGGATAAGCAGGAGAGACCGCATCTCCGTGTGAGCACTGCTCAGCAACGACAAAAATATATCTATATCATCAACACAGCAAAAGTCTAAAACATAGCCATATACCAGCTACTACGAAGAAAATTAACTTTATCCCATCCAAAACCGTCCTTCAGTAGAAACATGAGAATACTTTAAAACTGACTCAATGAAAAATAGGAGATGAGGAAGAAGACAAAGATAAGAAGGGCACATACTATAAACAAGATAAATTACTTTTTAGACTGAATAGTATGTGCAGGGCTGTGGAGGATTAAAAAGCCCATGCAGACTAGGAGTATCACACAACACCTAGGTGAAAATATAGATAAAGTTTAAATAATGAAAAGTCAAGATGAGATTAATCTTGTTCTCTGGAGGACAGGTCATTCAATCATTCCTTAGGCCTAGATACAATAGTTGTATGGTTGTGAAAGCTACCAAGACTGATAAACATCTGGGGTTTTTGTGTTATTTTTCCATTTTTTTGCAAGTTAATTTTTTAAAAGGTGAAAAATAAGAAAGGATGGTGAGTAATGTGGCATCAAAGGAGATACATTTAAAAAAACAAAGTAAGTAACTCACTAGATCAAGCAAAAAGAAATCAAAAGGATTAACATGAATTAGGCAAGGGGGAATTCCCTGAGGAATGGAGGGATAGTTCAAGGTGGGGATGGTAGTGACTGGCATATGCCCTTATTTACAGTGCCTAAAAATGTGTGAATGAAGAATGCGTCTTATGTAGTGTCTTGCTGGAAGCATAAAATGTAAAATGCATAAATTAGCATTCATCATTCCAGTGTAATTCCAGTCCAAAAAATGATCAGCAAAAATATATATATACTTTATCTTTTTGAGAATATTACATGTATCATTTGCCATATTTTGAGCAGAGTACTATCCTGGGTAGAGGTTATTTTGCTCTTTTCTGTAGATTTTATAGTGAGGTCAGAAAATACATTATCATCCTTTATTTTCTTCAGTATACACAGTGAAATTTGATTTTTATTGTCCATATTTATTTATTCAGATCTTGGATTCGCTAAATTTCAATATGTGTCACAATACCAGCATTTTCTTGGAAGCAAGCAGTGGAAGAAGAGACTGAATTGTGTCAAGACTTTTTTCATGTTATCAAAGTTCTTAAGTCTCCTGACTGTGGGCTTCCAGATGTCTTTCTAGATGTGGTTAAGTGATGTCTCATACAAGTCTCATTACTAAGAATAAAGAGTGTGTTGCAACTGTTTATGAGGTGCTTGCTATTATGCATTTTTACAAATAGATTAGATAAATCCAACAGCACTTGGAGTGGAACAGTAAATGCCTAATTTCTGAGGAAGTTCATTCCATAGTTCTCAGCCAGTCCCTCACCAGTAAACATCAGTCTGGCTGGGATTTGAATCTTCACTTAACAAACAGAAGATAGAAATATTACCATTTCCTTCCATCATCTTCCATGCCTAATGTCCTTAAATTAAAAGGTTTGAAATGACTGAGAAGTGGTGTGGGAAGGGTGGCGTATTACGTTTTATAAAACATTTATAACACTTTCATGATTCAGTAAGATCACTAAAATATTATTCTGTTAATTATTAAATTTTAAGCTATGTTTTTACATTTAGAAGATGCTTAGGGCAATGAATAAGTTGCTGCACTAAAAAGAAAATACGCTGTGTTATGCTTTGCTGTGCAGGTAAAAAAGAGCTGTTTCAATTGCGATTTTTATCACTTCAATGAAGATCAAAGCCTTCAAGTACTTCTTTCATGCAAGTGTGATATAGATGTTTGTCAAGCATTTGAGTATGGGGTTAGTTAGTCTGTCTTTGTAACTTATGTATAACCAGTAGCAAAATATCTGGAATTTGAGAAGAAGATTGTTGCAGGATAGATGATATATTTTATCCTTTATTTGAGGGAAGAATATCTTTGAGAAAGAGCAACAGCACTTTCTAATAATACAAAATTATTTTTCTGATTGTTGCTTGATAGTTATATGTGAAATTGTCTAGTAGTGAAAAATTACAAGGCACAAAAAGGTGAAAGTTTTGCTTTTCTCTGTTTAAATGAGCTTGTCTGAAATGTCAATATCACTGTGCTATACACACTTCAGGCTGAAGGATTGACTGAAGGCCTCTCTTCTGCATGAACTAATTCAGTCTTGAGACTTAATTTACACAGATGATCCAGATTCTAGTACAGTCCTTTGGCTGATTTAGGCAACATCCTGCCTCATGTGTGCTCCAGTCCAGGAGCAAAGCCTTGAAAAAATACCAGAATGACATGAAAATCTCCTTGATGTAACTAATTAATTTTATATATGCTTAGTTTTCATATGAAAATTACAAGGTTTTGTTTTTGAAACTATGTTTAAGAATACGGAAAATTAATTCTATACATTACTAAACAAGAGATCAGGTAAAAACCTTTTATTACTGCTACCAAAATGCTGAAGTTTTGCAGAACCCTATCCAGTGAGATATTTTAGTTTTTACAACAAAAAGAAGTAGAAACTAACAAACGAGATTCATCATATATCTATGTCAATTTTATTCCGTATAACTATTGAAACTAACAATCTTGAACTATCCCATCTCATTAAACAAACCAGTTCATTAAACATATCAGTGCTATATTAGAATTTTACAAATTGTATTTCTTCTGCTTTTGTGAGAGTTAGAGAAATGTAAGGAGAGGATCTAAAGAGGCTCTAGACACACTAGGGCTATGTCTCCAGGGAAAGCTATCCTAAGGAGAAAAGCTACTTTGTGCTTCAATGAAGCCTATCCTCCATTTTACAAGAATATTTCCTGTTCTCTGGGGTCCCATGTTGAAAATATTCTGGTGAAATTCAAAAAAACGAGTCCTAGTTTTCCATACAGCTGAGGCAAAACATATCATACATATCCTTCTAGCATCTGGAGCATTAATTATTTGAAGAACATAGTTAATGAATTATCTTGCTTGATAAATTCAGAGAAAACTACCCAAATCAGAAAAGAGTTCAATAAAAGTCCAGGCATTGGTTGAGAAAATATTACTATTCTTGGGAATTATGTAAATTGTAAATGTATTTATCTGTGTGTGTGTGTATAATAGTTACATATATATATTAAATGAGTGTATATGAATATATAGAGATAAAATAAACATGTACACTTATTTGTATAAATGTATATGTACATATATGTATAATATACAAATATATACATTTAATATAATTTTAATGACAAAATAATTCACTTAAGTACCACATTACAAAGATTTGAGGGATGATTCCAGTACTTTCCAAATTTTCATCTTCATACATGGAATGACACTGACTTAATTCTGTGGATTTAGCCCTTACCAGAGCAGATTCAACTTATCTAATTTTAGCTGCTTTAAAATGCAAATATCTAGTGTCAGCTACTTTCTTAGTCTTCCTCTATTAGAGGAGAAGAGCCATTCATGTAGATTATTTAATTATTTTTATCTTTTCTTAATTTTAGTTTTTACTCTATCTACCTTAGAATGGAGTTAGCTGTCTTCCCAACAGAAAGTTACAAGCTTATATGTATATATATAAGGGCTTATATGTATATAAGAGCTTATATGAAAATGTTACTCTTAATTGAAAAGTAAAAAAAAAAAAAACAAAAAAACAACAAAACCACAAAACTATATTGAAACAAATCATTGTCTTACTTCTGTTTAGTTAACTTTAGTCAGGTTCTGATAAATTAGGCAACAGCATATCACCATGGAATTTCTTGAAAGTATAATAAGCAACATGATAAACAATGTCTCTGGATATAAAACACAAATAGCTTTACTTTAATAATTAAAATAATTTTTAGGGAAGAAATTGCTTCAATTACGAGTAGATTGTATTTTGCACAACTATGAGAAATAGTTCCATAATGGTGAGGAATAGTTCCTTCAAGGCAACAATGAATGTGATCTATTTCAAATAGGAAGTTCAACAGATTTCATATTAGAAGTACTTACTTTTTCTATTTCTCTATTTACTAAGTGCAGAGAGGAACTTTTTCCTAGTAGATATATCTATAAAACTATAGTTATCCAGAGGAACACTGCTTCCCCAGAATGTGACATTTGTTGATCATTATCTATAATTTGAGGATTTTTTTAAGAATTAAACACATGTATTTGTTTTGCTTCATAATTCAATATGTAACTAGATCATTAATAAAAATTTGGATGGCTAAAACATATGAGTTAAACTCACAACGTAGCCAGTATGCTTTAATACAGACAGTATGCTTAATAACTTTCTTTCCCAACACTTATATGCAAATGTGCTATCCACCAGTTCCAAAAAGACCAGAACAAACCTTGCTTAATTTTAGAGTGAACTACAAATGACATTTGTTATATAACTGCAGAGGCAGTAAAAAATCCACTGTTGTAAATGCCCATGTTCTATTAAAGATGACTATTACTTTGCTTTTATTGAGCTGCTGATAATGGTATTATTTTTAAACAATAATTAACATTGGATGCCTAAGATGTCAACTCACGCATAATGGTTTTACTTTTATCCAGATTTTTCAGGCAGAAATTAATTATTCACTGATGACAGTGCTCTGATGCTATGAAAATGGCTATTAAATAATCCATTTACTATCAAATTAATTTATCTGTTTTAGATTGCTCATTTAGATTGATGTTCTGGGTTGAGCTGCCTCCTATCCCATATATCCATCCCATATCTTGGATATGTTGTTATGTCTTGCAGCTGAATCCCGCCCTCTTGGGCGGGAGCCTGCAGTTCCTTCCTTCTTTTTTTCCTTCTTGGCTGTTTCGGCTCTGGCTTCAGCTAGCTTGGCTGCTTTTGCCTTCTTCGCTTCGCTTTGCTTCGCTCTGCTCTCCGGCTGCCCCTGCCGCCGTTTTTCTTCCCCCCCGCTGCTTCTGTTTGGTTTTTTTTCCCTCCTTCCTTCTCGCCCCCGCCAGGTTTGAACCGGCTCCGGACCTGACCTGACCTGAGAAGTTGGAGAAGTCCCGGGGCTTGCAACAGACGCGTCAGAACCCTCCTCATCATCACAGTAACCCGTCTTTTCCCACTATTCGGTGTTGGGGAGTGTATTTTTGTCAATAAACCGGTTTTTCCACTTTCCTCCGAGGTATTTTCCTTCCCGAAGCCAGGGCTGGGGGGGGAGGGCGGGGAAGGGGTGGTGGAGGTTTGGTTTAGGGGACTCCTTTTGGAGGTTCTTCCCTAATTTACTCCAAACCAGGACAATTGATAATAATAGTTGCTATTAAAAATAGCAGATATAAGTGCACTCATCACACAAAATGGAAGGCTGAAGATATTTTCCTTTCAGATTATCTTTTTTCTGTATCCTGAAAGCATTTCACAATACAAGGTCTTGATGTTATGAACAATTGGAAAATGGTTTTAATCTTCATCTGCTTTCAAAAACAAGCAATAGCTCACCTTCACATGAAGATTTCATCTTCATAGGATTGATACTTGTATGACAAATAGTACATTATACTTTTTGTAAAGTACAAAGGTCTACTTGCTGGATGTCTGATTCTTGGAATCAAAGACATGGAACACTGATAAGCAAAGTTTCTAAGAATGTGCATAACTGATATGCAAGAAAAATACTATTTCTTAAGATCTCAAATTTGCTGCAGACAAATCTTGCAGTTCTTGCTGTAATGTATTTACAGCTTTTGCCTGTTTTGTATTTATTTTCAGTCTCATAGCATTTTTGGGGGACCCTGTGTCTGTTGACACCTCAGATTCCAAACCAGACTAGATTGTAGAAAAAGCACTATTAATATAAAATAAGGTTGTCTTTCCACTGCATTCACTCTGTAATCCATAGTTATTTCTCCATCCTCTAACATTTTTAACTCAAGCCTAAATACAGGGCCAAACATTCACAGAATAACTGAGTTCTCAGCTTCAGCCACAAAGAACTCTGGAGGTTCTTGTTTGTGTTTTTGCTGCTGTTGTCTGTTTGGTTTTTGATTTGTTTTGGTTTTGTTTTGGTTTTGGTTTTTTGAAACTATTGATAGAGAAAGTTGATGAGTTAGATTTTGTTAGGATAGAAAGTTACCACTGTGATAGACAGCTAAAATGTACAAATTTTTCTGTTCTGTTTTATCTTTATGGCCATTGCTGGAGAAATCTCATTCAGTTAACAGATATCTGCAAATCAGATTCCTATAGGATTATTTTATAATGGCTTTAAATTAACAGTTAACTTCCCTTTTGTCAAGCTAGAAAAAATGATAAATAGAAAAAAGAACATAACTTTAAAAATTCACTTCCACTTCATATAGCAAATATTAAATGCTTTTAGAAGTATTTAAGTAATGTCTAAGTAATTTCTAGTTAAAAATCTTGGGTGTTTTATTTATAGAGTAGAATACCATTTACTTTTTTTATCACTGTCGGTTTTATTTATATTTTAGCTAGTTTATATTGAAATAACTATATTATTTATAGTTATTCTATGTTATGTTTTAGTGGATATGGTGGCTTTTGGTCAAAGAGTGGCTTTGATGAACTTGGATGTGTTTTCCAAATTAATGATTTTATGTTACTGTTCTATGACTTTTGATGTATTTCATTATTCACAAAAAACCAAAATTGTATGAAATGGGCCGTCAATTATATGCAAAAAGACAGTCTATTTTAAAAGGATCTTAAACTATGAAGTGTTAGACAGGATTCAGAGTGACTTCGTCATAGTGGCCATGGAAAGAAGAGGAAAAAGTGAGCCTAGCAAGCCTATTATTTGTCCTTTTCACATGAATTATAGTGCCTTGGTTCGTGGAATCCCCCAAAACCTAAGGGAAATGTGAGTGACTAATTCATAGGGGAACATTCAGTAAAAACATATTCATTTTAAAACATATTCACTTTCTATAGTTTGCAACAGAATTTTTCTTAAAAGCCTTCTCAGATGCCAGCTGCAACAAGTCCTCTTTCATAACTATTTGCAAGTTTGTTACCCTAACGCACCAGTTGAGTAGGAATTAGAGAGAACCTGTTAGTTATATATAGACTTCATAATGCTGGCTCATTCCCTTTCTGTTACTCTCTCTCCCTCTTAACTGAGAATATATTCATTTCTTTGGTCTTTTATAGGACTTTCATTTCCCTTTTACTATCTCTCTGTAACGTCATAATGAAATAAATTTAAATCTCCATTGTGTGTCTTTCACGAGCTATTTTACTATATCTGCACTGGGGCTGGGGTGGGGGGGTGAATCAAACAAACCAAATAAAAGACAAACAAAAGCAAATCAGCAATAACTTGGTGGTCTTCAGACCCACACTTCATGTCTATAGAATCAAAATTCTCATGCTTTCCTTTCATGTAGGGAATCATATTCTCATTTAAGGAAAAACTTTTGTACTTATGAGTTTATGTTACAGTTTGCCTTAGGAAGTCAATCAAATAAGACAATAAAAATGTCAAGAATTATGCTGTGAACTGAACTTCCAAACTGTGGTTCAGTTGAAACTACTAACATACATTATCAAATTTATATTAACAAATTTTCTGCCTTTTCAGTCTTAGACTGTTAAAGCTGACATGTCCCAGTTAAAAATCCACAAAGAGAAAATACAGTCTGAGAGAGGAAGAAAGACTATCTTTGTGATATATAAGGAAAATGTGTCTCAGTAAAATTAAATTACATCTTTAATGATCTAAGAACTCTTTATTCTCAGTGAACTATTTTTATGTGATTCCTTATGCCTATGAGTTCCAGAATAATTGAAAATCTTTCACCTAAATCAATTATTGACTTTGACTACAGTAATATAAGAAAGTAAAGTTTTTTCTTTCTAATATTTTTCTAAAAAAACTTGGTTTAGCTACTTAATCTATTAAAGCATATATTAACTAAAAGGTTAAAATGTGCCTTTATACTTTTTTTTTTTTATGTAAAAAATCACATTTAATAGAGATAAGCCCAAAATTTATTGATAAGTGGCAATGAATGAATCGTTGTAATTACCTGGGAAATTTTTCAGAAATAAGGCTCAGTTTGAAAACTGTTTCTGACTATGCTTGGGGTTTTTTGTGTATTGATACATCACTGCTGGTAAGACCCCCAGTTAAATATTACATTACTGGTAGATTTAATGACAATTATTTACAGTGTGCAGAGGCTGCTAAGAAGATGATACCTTTAACATTTTTACAAGATATATTTTTCATTCCCATGTGCAGGGAAGACTAAATATATGAAGGAAATAAACATGTTATTTTGTGGCTTCTACTCAAGACTGTATCATAAGTTTCCAGGAATGGTTGTGCTAGATTTGGGCTGCGATCGAGTTAATTTTCTTCATAGTAGCTGCTCTGGGGCTATGGTTTGGATTTGTGTTGAAAATAATGTTGATCACACAAGGATGTTCTGGTTGGTGTTGAGCAGCGGTTACAGAACCAAGGCTTTTTCTGCCTCTCATACCACCCACCCCCCAGGAGGCTGGGAGTACGTAAGAATATGAGAGGGGACACAGCCAGGACAGCTGACTCCAACTGACCAAAGGGATATCCCATATCATAGGACATCACACTCCACATATCAAGCTGGGAGAAGAGAAGGAAGAGGGGGATGTTTAGAGCAATGGCATTTGTCTTCCCTAGTCATTATTAAATGCGATGGAGCCCTGGATTCCTGGAGATGACTGAACACCTGCCTGCCAGTGGGAAGTAGTGAATTAATTCCTTGATTTTTTTTGTTTGTCTTCATAGCTTTTGCTCTCGATTTACCTATTACACTGTCTTTATCTCAATCCAGGAGTTTTTTCTCTTTCAGTCTTCTGTTTCTCTCCCCTATGCCACTGTGGGGGAAATCCAGCAATCGACTGCATGGTGCTTAGTTGCCAGCTAGGACTAAGCATCTACAACAGTTTTCACAGAGTTTAATTTATACATTCCACTTTCTATTTTATACATTTCACTGATAAGAAAGTCTCTTGCTAAAGGCTAAAAGCTTTGACTGCTTAACCAGAAGTTCACCCATTCCAGCTGGAGTAAAGGCTGTGTCTGTTTGGACAGTTGTTCTATCTACACATATAGAAATATCCATTCAGCATGGACAGATCAGCCTTTCTGAACATGCTGTAGGTATCCATAATAAATCTGACATGTTTAAAAACGTGGAGTAATTTGTTCATATTCATTTGCCATTTGTGTTGGACATGTACAGTTACTGCGTGCCCAAACCGGACTGGATTCACTGAATATGTCCACAGTAGCAAGTAATGCAGATAAATAGGACTGGGCTTGCAGAGTGAAACAGCTGGTACTGGGGATGTGATGTACACATTAAGTCTTTCAAAACAACTTCACTTTGAACTGTACATCCAACAGCTGTCTGGGTGCCAGGCAAATACTTGGATTTCTCAACAAGTTCTTGATCTTCTCAATAAGTTCCATTCAAACTGTGTGCTGAGGACAACCTAGAGATATGCTGCAAAACTCACTTCTAAACGAAATTGAAATTACTCTTTAAATGCTGCTACTTGCCTCTGCCTAAAACTGACCACTGGAAAACAACAAGAAATACCTGAAGGTTAAGGAGAAAGGGATGTATGTTTTCTCTGTTGCTTTCTTCTGATTTTGGCTTTCATGGAAATGGATTAGTCAACTAAATCTTCCATTGGGAGTAACCCCAGATTATGGATTCACTCTTTAATAAAGGCAAGTTTCTGGAACTGAGTTTCTATAATGCCATGTTCTAAGGGGAAGGAACAGTTGGATAAATGCAACTCTACTGCTTCACAAACTAGATCAGGCATCAGCTTTTAAAGATTCTAATGCAAACAGGATTCTTGGAAACTGCATTTCACATCCAGGGATGAGTAGCATATTCTATGAATAGTCTATTTTGTAAGCAAACTTTATAACACCAATCAAAACTTCCTCTCATTACAAGCACAAACTTGATAATAGAGAAAAACATGTTTTGGTGGTCTATTACAGCCTCTCCCGAGAGAATAAACAGCTCAGTTATTGAAATGAAGCTGGATATGAAGTAAACTGTAAAAAAGTTATTGGCTTTTCAAAAGGTGCTCTCACTTTTAGCGTCTATGAAAGACAGGTGAACACTTTGAATTTATTTTTCATAATCTGGTCCCCCCCATATTTAATTCTATAAAACCAGAAATCTTTAATGTTTATATTTTTAAAACAAACCAAAAAAATCAGCCTACATAAGCATATGAAAGAATACAAACTTGTAATGTTGTTATGCATCCCATAGGTCTCAGACAAGAAAATATATCAGACTGACTTGGAAAAGAAACAACACTTCGGAAATGTTATGTATGGCTATACTGTGATTTTTCAGAAATTCAATATATTCAATGAAAATTTATATTTATTTTACTGATAAAAATTGTTCATTTGCTTAATTTAATTAATCAAGTCCAGCTACACCTGGTTGCCCACAACACTGTTTTGAAATATATTTTCACACATACATAATATTCTCTTTGTTTTGGGGCAAGGTAAAGAGGAGAGGAGAGGAGAGGAGAGGAGAGGAGAGGAGAGGAGAGGAGAGGAGAGGAGAGGAGAGGAGAGGAGAGGAGAGGAGAGGAGAGGAGAGGAGAGGAGAGGAGAGGAGAGGAGAGGAGAGGAGAGGAGAGGAGAGGAGAGGAGAGGAGAGGAGAGGAGAGGAGAGGAGAGGAGAGGAGAGGAGAGGAGAGGAGAGGAGAGGAGAGGAGAGGAGAGGAGAGGAGAGGAGAGGAGAGGAGAGGAGAGGAGAGGAGAGGAGAGGAGAGGAGAGGAGAGGAGAGGAGAGGAGAGGAGAGGAGAGGAGAGGAGAGGAGAGGAGAGGAGAGGAGAGGAGAGGAGAGGAGAGGAGAGGAGAGGAGAGGAGAGGAGAGTTTTATTATTTGGTTCAAAGGCTCCTCTTTACTAACACTGAAACTGCAATACTTTTAAACATGAAACCTGTAACCTGATTATGGCAGCTGGAGTTTCTCCACTGTTTTCAACAAAGGCAAGAAATTGTTCTGATGATCTCTGATTTGTCAGGAGAACTTTCAGTAAAAATCTCTTTCCCTCCTGCAGAGGGAGCTTCCTGTGTTCCAGTTTCTGCCCTTTGCCTCTGGTCCTCCCACTGGACACCTTTGAAAAGAGTCTGACTATTGCTTTGCACCCTCCATTTAGGTAATTATATGGATTGATAAGTTCCTTCCTGGGCCTTCTCTTTAGGTTTAACTGTCTCAGCTTTCTCAGCCTTTCCTCATGGCTATGCTCCAGACCTTTAGTCACCTTAGTGGCCCGTTTTAGGATTCTCTGCAGAATATCATTTTCCCCCTTGTACTGGAGAACCCAGAACTGAACTCAAGAAGTGTTATTAAAAAAAATGGTCATGGTGGAGAGAAAGACAGGGATTTGTCATAATGAATTTATTTTTGGTTCTGAAGTCAAAAGGAACCACAATGGTCTCTTACAGCAGAATTGTGTCAGATATTTTTGTTTCACTAACAAAAGTTGGTTGAGTGTAAGGTAGTAATTCTTCTTCCAACAACATTTTTTATACCCGTGAAACAAAGGTTATCAAAAAAATTATATCAGTTCTAACTTGCCACACATCAAAGCATCCCATCCTTACCACACTGGAAGAGATGTGGTAGGTTTTACTAGATTGAAGCTTAGTATAGTTGCAAAATACCAATCCAGTCCACATAATATATATTCAAATAAGGAGCAGGGGCCTTTTCTTGCCTGGGGAAAGAGGACAGCTTTTATGTGATTAAATTAGACTGGAATCCAGACATGATAAACAAGTCTTTATCATAATTTTGCTGTGACTACTGCTGGTCCATTGCACTGTTTTACTTAGCCATTTTAACTGGCTAGAGGCCCTGCCCAGAGTAAGAATCTGCTGGCCATAAAGATGAAACTTAAGCAATATTTACACAAATAAGCTGTTCTGCAGGTTGCCTGAAGGTTCCTCTGCAAAGCTATTGTCCTAATTCTTAGGATGATACAATTAGTAGCTCCCCTAAGCACTATCTTTTCCAAAAAGCCAAAGACTTTAAGGACTGAGCAATCTTGTAGCTGCTTGCTGCAATGACCATACTGCTTGTGTGACTGTCTGCTCTCTGTTTCTCCTTCTTCAGCTTCCCACTAGAGCCCAGTACCTATTCCCAGCACTGTCAAGATAATAAAAAACTGATAGTGGAAAGAGAGGTATGTGAAAGAAATTCATGCTCACGTTCTAGCCTATATCCCTCTTCTCTCTCTTCTGTCCACTTCTGGCTGCTGGCAAATTCATAGTCCTCTGAATGCTGGAGAGTGTCTCCTGGGATAAGTAGAAAACAAGAAGAGTTGGAGAAAGAGTGAGAAATGGAGTGTCCTGTTGTCAGAGTCAGAGAGTGCATTGACACCCTGAACGAAATGCCTGTGACAGTTGAGCAATCCACTGCCACATCTCATTTCATACATGCCACTGCTCCAACAGCTGCCACGTGTCTCACTGTTTCTCTCACTTTTCCATGCTTATGCTCTTCCCATGGACCATCATCCATATATCCTATTCAACCACCTCCAGAGCCAACACCTAACTTTGCCATGGTGTTCTTTACAAACTTACTCGACACAAATTAATAGAAAATTTATACATTAAAGGAAGTTTTTTTATAGTCTAAAATCTTTCCATCACAAAACAGGATTGAAATCACAAATAAAAAAAAGTAGTGACTAATAATGTTAATATTTCAAATATTCAAAAAATTAAATTAGAAATTTTTTCTATATCTTCAAGAACTAATGGTTGAAGAAATTAAACTGTCAGCTGACTGCTTTGAGCATTTTTTGCCTTTTTAAGTAATTAAATTCACAGGACATTAATACTTTCCTTATATCCACTTAAAATATTTTACCAGTTTGACTGTTACATTTTGCTCTCCAAAATTATTTAATTTCAAATTATGAGATATTTATAATGCATATATGAGACAGGATCTAGGGATTAAAAATCCATAAATGCTTCAGCTAGCCTGAAAGATTTTTTAAAATATATTTATTCAAGAAAGAGAAGGCTAATGTAAATGTCTTAAATTACACTAGAATTTGTAACATTTTTGAGAACATTGTGTCACAGCCTTTCTCATCACTAACAGCAGATTCTTTGGCAGCTTCTCAAACTAAGTGGTAATGAGGATTGCTCTGTCTTAATAGCATAACCATAGACTAACATTAGACCATTAAACATTCCAACAAACGCATAGAAGAGTATCATTAAAATTAGGTAATCAGAGGGAACATAGAGTAGCAGTCAAGCAAAGCAGTGTATGATCTTGGAAAGAACAAAATGGTGTTGTCAATAATTCAAGTACATTAATATTAAAAAAAAAAGGAAAAAAATATTGCCATGCTGAGTATGCTAGCAGCTGTAAGCATTTTTTTGTAAATCAATAAATTAAGGCCAAATACTTAAAAATACAAATAGCATATTGATCAAATATGCCATTCAGGTTTTCTATTGCCAAGTTCATTGACAAGTATTCAACTTGTCAGGGTTTAAAAATGTCTCTGGAGCTCACATCATTCTAATTTTACTAGGGAGTAGATTGAAAGTTGCACATGGACAAATGTCAACATAAGGGCCTTGCAATTACTAACTTTAATTCACTGATGTATTTGAATTTAGAAAGTAAAAGAAGAAAAATCATATTAATCAAAAGCTTTGATTTTTTTATCCTTACTAAAAAGTATTTCAGTAATCAAAAGCAATAAGCAAAGAAAAGGAAAATCCTTAAATCACAAGAATCGTTAGCTGAGTGGCATACTTATAAAAATGGAAAACTTTAACAGATATTTCATCAAGAATTTGGCCTTTATTAATTTTTGGCCCTAAATACCCAAAAAAAGCTTAAATTCAGTGTAAGAGAATGCGGAAAGTGAAGGCGTGTTCTTGTTTAAGCTACTTGATTGAGGGCTAATCAGTATAAGAGAAACAAGTAACAAAAAAATTTATAATTAAACATATTTGCACACAAACCTAAAAGTAACAACAATGACAATAATGAAGATCAGAGCTCAGATGGTGAACAGGACATAAGAGAACTACTCAGATACAGCCTTGAAGACTTTTACCTTGGACACTGTAACTGCCACAGGAGAAAGAACAACAAGAGTATTGCAGGTTACTTGAGTAGGGTTTGTGGAACATATAAAACTCACTCTGGGATGTTTAGGGTAAGGGTCAAAGATGGGCAAAAGGGGGCATCATGTGACATCAGGAGGCACAAGTGTGGGAAGGCAGAGGACAGATGGGATAAAAGGGGACAGCTGTGTGTAAAAAAGGCCAGTGTCCTGGGTTGTAACAACAGCCAGTCAGTACACTCCCAGTCCCACCTTTTTATAATATAAATCCATTTTTCTTGAATACTTTTTTCCTGTGTAATTTCACTTTCTGTCTCCTTGCAAAGGGAAATTAATCAACTATATCTCTCATCCTGGACAGGGACTTGAGGTACCAAGTTTGGGTCCAGCAGCCAGGGGAAGAGGGAGCCTTGGGCTGAAGCTACTAGAGGAGGCAGACACTGTTAAAGTGCCTTAACAGCTCAAATCCCAAAATTCTGTAATATGGATGTTTTCTCTTTTGAAGCCTGAATACTGTTCTGGTAGAGTTGAGTTTTAAACACAATGTGTTATATTTAGAGTTTCCAAGTAGGAAGATTTTGGTTTTTCATCTCAAGCCTTTATAAGTATTGGGAGAATACAAACCTATGACAATAAAGAGGAAAATGAGAAGTCAGCAAAGTGACTATTTCTGCATCTATTTTTTACAGCATGAGAAAAACATGAAAGCTGACCTCAAAATTCAAAGACGATGAAGGTCAACTGCACTGAATTGGGATGAGATATATCACACCATATTATTGCTTCAGAAAAGAAGAAAATAATCACCTATTAGTGATGTGCAGTTACAATATTTATATGTGTATATTTAAATAAAAGATGCAACTCAAAGTATCATAGCGTCATTTACACACCCAAAAATATTAAGAAAATAATAAAATATAACAGATGTGTTCCATGGAGAATAACAAATGTGTAGCTTCATCTCAAAAACCTGTATCTTTTAGGTGTTTTGTGTTAGTGATAATTTTAGGCACTTTGGTTCATTTTTTTTTTTTTCCAATTCCCCCCCTGCCACCATCTGCTTCCCCAAAAAGACCTTATTTTATCTGGCAAAACCTGATTTTTATGAGTTTTGCCAGCAGCAAGGATTATTTTCCCACAACTCTCATGGTAAATTAGAAATGGCGAATGTCTAAAGGCTTGGAAGCACAACCGAGATAAACAATTTATCTGAAACTTTTCTTAGTGGCCTAGGGCCTTTTGTGGGGAATTTATCATTCAGCATTCCACCATATGTTTGGAGAATTAACATTTTATTAGGCTACATAGGAGGAATCAAAGGAAAGCCGATTCCAGAAGTAATACTGTATCAGGGAAGACTGGAAGCGTGAACAGTTTGACTTGTGTTAGTTTGTTGCCATTTTTTTTTTTCCCCAAATAAATTTGCTGCACACTTGGGGATCATCCAGCTTTATCACTTACCAAATAAGGGGTTTGCATCAATCCATGTATGTCTCTACTTCAAATGTTTTAGAGAAGCACTTGAAGACTCCAGGAATAAATTCTAGTCCCTGTTACACTGACAGTGCAGCTTTATTCTGCTCATTATTTCCTTTTGTGTCTGTGTAAGCAAAAAAGCTGATTACTATCTTAATTTCATTCTGTATCTGTAATACTAAATAATTTTAGAAAAGGCGAAGTTGTCTGATGTTATAATCTGAGCTGTTGGTGAGTAATCATAGCTCTAACACTCCATGGTTCTGGATCCTTATATCTTTTATTTTTCCTCCTTATAATCTATGTAATTCTCTTTCCCTGATAACTATGGACAGAGTCTTGTTCAATTGTTCTGTGGTCACAGTTCAGTACTAGACAAATTGCAGGCAGTGCATTTATCCCAATTAGTTTTCTTGTACCACCACCATTGCTAGAAAAATGTCACTCATTGAATACTTAACATTTGCAATCCCAGACCTCAAAAGTACTTTTTCTCTTAGTTTGTTCCATTATGTTTAATTTTTCTCAGTCCTTTAACAGCACTCCCTGAAATAATAATGTATCTTAAATTGGACTTCATACATGATTGTTACTTTGCCAATGTATTTCATAATACTTTTTTTTTTTCCTTCTTAATCAGAAACTGGATTAACCCTAGAAAAAAATATTTTTGCAGTAATTGAGACAATGGAAACAGTGTGCAGGTATCACATTAATAAAAATTATGCAACTGATTGTAAAGACTACTCCAGGACGAGAATGTGGGGATTTTGGGGTAGATTTGCTGAAAAAAGGGAGAGATCATACTTATAGAATCTCCATTAATGATTGACTTATTTTAGATACTATATAAGTAATGCTGAGATAGATTCTGAATAGAAAGTAAAAAGTCTGCTCTAGAAACAGAATCTGTGACTATAGGTTTACTAATTTGCATTGTTTCTTTAGTGTCACTTTCCAATTATAAAATGCATCAGGCTGTGATTTTTTTCTGTCTCCCCAATGGACAATTTATCTCATTGCAGTAGTGGCATGCCAAATTGCCACTGCAATTTTGTAAATTTCCAGGGCTTTCACAGATCAGAAACAAAATAAGATCTTGCATCTTAGTTGATTAAACTGTACTCCCTATTCCAACAAGTGAATATAAGCAAGAATTTTATTTCTACCATTCTGACCACTCAGGCACTCCTATAAAAGCTCTTCAAGCAGTTGAATCAGACTAATGATTCTGAGAAATACGGATTTATCACTGCTGTCTGCCCTCTTGATATCAACCTCAATCTTTTATTGCATTTTCTTCTCAGAAAACAACTGACTGTGACTGTTGAGCACTGTTCCTTTTTCCTAAAGGTAAACTTATAAATGCTAGAGGTGAAGTGAAGATATAACAACATTAGTAACTACTTAAAATCTTGGTTTTAAGAAAGTAATGCTTCACGACTTGATTATCAGCTGTAGAATAAATATGCTCATGGCTAAAAAGATTATTCAATAGGTTGCAAAAGAAATGAAGTGAAAAACAGACTGAGAAGGGCAATCACTCCTAAATGCAGTTCCACCAAAAAAAAAAAAAAAAAAGTGTTAGCCTGCCAATTGTGCCATTTTAGTAACTTCTTTCCATCTGATGCATAAAAACTACTTAAAGCAGAGACTGTGTGTTCTTATTTGACAGTTCTGGGCACAACAGGACTTAGTAAAAGAGCTGCTGGAACAATGGAATCTTGCAAAAGTAACTTTTACAATTAAAAGTTAAGATTAATTTCAAAAGAGGAAATAGTTATGAGTTAGGCTGATTACATGAAAAGATTTTCTGTGTAATTTAGATAAATGTTTTCCTGGCAATGAAACTGAATAAAAAAGTATTAATTATTCACAATGTAATCATTAAGAAATTGGGTAATGGTAATCACATTACACAACCAAATCAAATTAACAGATGTCACCAAGAGGAATAAGATAATAATATATAATTAAATAAGGAAAATTATCACAAAAAATAAAGGCATAAAAAACTAGCAATACCACTATTTTTAAAATGAATGGGATCTTAAAGAGGACCAGAGTGAACAGAAAATTATTCTGTGTGCTTGTGCACATACTAAATTGCTAAAATTTCTGGACAGAAGTAGAAGAGATTTAAAACCTATATCCAGTTTCTACATCCTATTGTGTTTCTTCTCTCACAAATAAGAGGATATGTGCTAATTAAAGGCTTGGAATGATTTTGTAGACAGTTTGACTTCACAAAAGAGACTTGCCATCGACCACTCCTTAGGAACTTTTACAAAATGATATTTCATCTACAAGCAGGACTTTCTGTCTTAGAACTTGCCCTCCTTGAAAGATATGGATTAAGAGTTCATGCATCCTCTCAACACCAAATCATAATTTTCTACACCCACACCAAAAATATGCAGTGCAAAATGTGTTTGTTAATGGGCATGGGGTGTGGATTACTAGAAAGTATGACCAATTTGACAGTGTAACCTGAGTACCTGAGTTATGTTTCACTATGAATCAACCTTTGGAAAATTGCACATCTCTTTTCCTTTTAAATGGTCATATTTGTGCAAAAAACCCCAAACATATTACAGATAGATACAAAACAAAAATAGTTTTCCAAATTATTAATATAAACTCAAATATATAAAACACTTTAATTATACAGATATTAATCTGCAGAATTACGTGCATAATTTGACTTGAAAATCATAGAACTATTCCAAAATTCTTCAAATATTAGTCCTTATTTAACCCATGTTTTTACAGTATTTTATACCAGTTCTGCTCACTACACAAAAATGGAAATGTAAAGAAGGTTCAAGGAGCTCTCTACAGCTTCTCCTTTCCATCTTTCCCGTCTGCAAAACAAGTAAAGGATACTCATATCTTATGCCACATCAGATGATACAAAACAGCCCCACCATTTCACTAAGTTCCATTTAAATAGACATAAACAAAAAAAAAATATATTATATAGCAACCAAAGATAAAGATGGAACAAATTTTAAAATCAAATTTTTTGTGGCAAAAAACAAATACAAAAGTGTTAGCTAAAATAATAGCATCATTTTCAGTGAATTGAAGACAGAGAAAAAGGATATCATATATTTTGCACACACAAATTCTTTTCAACTTTTAAGAAATGGGAAATTTCAAAATTAAAAGGAAATTCAAGGAAAAGTGATGCAGATATCAGAACTTGCCATCATTGGAATGAAAAAAGAAATCACACTATCATTGTATCTTATTTTCCTGAACTTCATGTTATCACTGCTTTTAGCCATATGTGCCACATTTCCTTCACCATAACTAATGCTGGCTTTAATACAATGATAAGTTCTAAAATGTAGTAATTTCATAATACTAAGTTTGTTTCACAAATGTAACATCTGTGTGCTGCAGCTCAATAATACTCTCTGATTATTTTAGTTTTTTCATATGAGGAAGATATAATGATTTACTACTAAATGTATTTCTTTGAAGGTAATTGACATTACATGGAGTTTTGATTTGTAAAATTGACACTGCAATATACTGAATTTCAAAAACAAGCACACTACAGCAGTTGCAATGTACACTTGGATCACAGTACAAACATGATTCCTGTTGCAATGTACACTTGGATCACAGTACAAACATGATTCCTGTTGCCATGCTCACTGTTTCAACTCAGCATCCTCTGGTGCTGGAAAGGACTGTGTGGTTTAAAACCAGTTCAGGCTCTTTGTTCTCTTCAAAGTTCTCTCTGTTGAGGGCTTATTTTTTAGTGCTCTGTTCTGGGCTAAAACACAAGCTTCCTCCATTTTGATCTGTCTGGATTAGGAATATAATGCATTCAGCTGATTAATTTTAAAAGTGGTTGAACCCCTTTAACTAATGCATATGTGTATTTATAACTAAGTCAATTTTCTGATCCTCTTGTTGTTGGGAGAAATTCAGCTTCCTTTACAAAAGCTGTGATCCCATTCCTACATTCTTTTGGGAGCTTCATGAGCACATCATGCTTGCCTATTTTCTCTGAGTCTTCCTGCATTTCTCGGGTTTGCTGATCACTTACAAATGTATAAATTGATCTCACAGCACTTGTGTCAGTATTCTTTCCAATTAATTGTTACAAGCTCTTAAAATACATGACTTGCCATTTCAAATGTAATATATCAGAATGATCTTTCTCCTGGACCAAATAGTTGGGGGGGGGTTAATGGGAAAAAAAAGTAAGACAGAATTTACCATGTTAAATGTCAGACAAATAAATAAACAGCTTTTTATCAGTTCTTACATCAAGGTGAATCACAGTCAATTCCTTCTTTTCTGTCATATTATTTACAAACACAACATAATCATAAGAGAAGGCATATGGCCTTCTCTTTTATCAAATCCAGTCAGGACACAGTCCTCATATAAAATTACACACAAGATTAGAGTGAGATGGTGTGAGTATGTTTTGTGTATACTGTTTGATTCTTATTTAATCTGGATCTGACTCTACATATGCTGACTGTTCTAGGAACAGATCAAAGGCAGATTAATTAACATATGTTCCAAACACTTTTCAGACAATTTTGATTCTTTAACTTACACCTTTCTTGTCCTCTTAGTTTTTGATACCTGAATCGCTAACACAAGCAGGAAAAGAAAAAAAAAAAAAAAGTTTTCAGAAGCATTTTGGGCACAGAACATTACAAACATGATATAGAAAAGAGCATGTCTACTTAGTAAGAGGACTTTTTAACAGTCCCCTCTGGTGCAACTGACATATAAATATATATATATATATATATATATATATATATATATATATATATGTGCAGCTATGCAGCTCTTTGATTTCACCAGTTACTTAAATAAATTCCAAATTAAACATATATTGATTCACTTGAGTAGGTTGATTCCAAAGAAGCTATTACTGTCAATCAAATAAATTACATACATTTTCAAAATATTTATGTTGAGTGAATCATATAGTTAATGGGAAAAAATAAAAAGCATATTTAAAATTACAGATAATTTGAAAGACTATCCATCACTTCCTTACCCTGAATTAGCACATAGATGCATTTTGGTATGTATTTGTTTGCTTCAATTAAATCTGACATTAAGATATATGTAGAATAATCTGGAGGTGTTTTTTTGTTGGGTTTTTTTGGGTTATTTTGGGGGGCGGTTTTTTATGCTGGAGTTTTGCTGCTGTAGATAAGTATGAAGATTTACATTCAACAGTTCTGGCTCTTTCTGGGCAAAGGTTCAAGGAATGCATAGCATAAAAGCTGCAGAGACCCTTCGAAGTTCATTGCCTGAATATAACATTACTGACACTGTAAAGGGAACTACACATTTTTGGTAAGGTCCAGAAAATATACAACAGTACAAAACGTGACCTCTACCACCTACTGGTTTTCTTCAGCTGGGGGGCACTCAAACACTTGATTTGCTAAGAAATAATCATCAGCTATTCCAGTCTTCCACTGCTCTCCACTCTCCATTGCCAGTGAATTCCATTCTTCTGCAAAAATAGAATTCAGTGGCAATTACAGGAAGGCAAAGAGAACATGGGCCTGTAGCTCACTATGTGAAATCCTTACAAAAGAGTGGTGAAATAAGATTCTGACAGTTGTTTGCTAGGGCTGCTTCTTTAATTTGTTTAGTTAGCGACGTGAAATGCTGCTGGGGGCAGGGAGCATAACCCATGCAAGCACACTTACCAGTAATTTGAGCAAGTATATACTCCTGAGAACCCT
Organism: Sylvia atricapilla; assembly: GCF_009819655.1. Taxonomy (NCBI): domain Eukaryota; kingdom Metazoa; phylum Chordata; class Aves; order Passeriformes; family Sylviidae; genus Sylvia; species Sylvia atricapilla. The sequence goes on from NC_089141.1 coordinate 70,918,831, forward strand.
CCTGGACTAGAGAAGCATTCTTCATTTTTACTTCCCTAAAACAAGTTTGCCTTGGGGTCTTCTCTGCTCCACAGAGAAGACTTTATCACAAGGGGAGGAGAAAGCTGCCTGATAGTGACTTTATGGTTCTCTTCCTTCAGGTCCTAGCTGAAGTAAGGTCATCTGGTACAGCTCAGCAAGCCCAGGCACCTGGTCACATTTCTCTCTCCACAGCAGCAGATGTTCTAGGTTTGTGTTTGCAGTAAAGAGTACTTCTAATTTTTTTTTTTCATCAGTTTTGATTATTCTAATGTGAAAGAATCCTAGAGTCATTAAGGTTGGAAAAGACTTCTAAGATCATCAAGTCTAGCCATTAAGCACTACCATGTTCACCACTAAACTATATTCCCAAGTGCCACATCCTCATGCCTCCTGAACACTTCCGGGGATGGTGTGACGGTGGCTCAACCATTTCCCTGGGTAGCCTATTTGCAATGCCTGACCATCACTAGCTTTTTCATGATTGATATATAATTCAATTTGGACAATATAATTGCCAGAAACATAAGATTCAACATATACACATGCAAAGCTACATCTTACCTACTTGGTCATCAAGATGCTAAAAAATTGCAAACTATATTATATCTTTTTGAGTAATAAATAAAAAAAACAGAGTTACAGTTCTATTAACTCACAGTTGCAATAAAAGAATGCACAGTGCTATGATTTAATGCTCTTTGCAAGTTATTATTTCAGTAAAAATACTAGTCATACTTATGGAGGGGTTTTTACTGTCTTTACTGTTTTGTTATATTGTATTAATATGCAGATATTCAGTTTCTAAAAGCCACCATAATCTAGGAGTAGCTGCAAATCTTTCCCTTGTGTCTCTTTCTCTTACAGAATAAAGTAGAAATTCCAAAAGAGTTTTGAAAGTATACAGACAAATGTAAACTGGAAATAATTTTATTTCATCTCTTCTAAACTAAGTGCTTGGAATGTAGCTTGATTTTCTACAATCAAATTTCTCTTAATTTAAAAAAAAATGCATTCATAAAAACAAATGCTAGACAAACTTGAGTTTACAAATTGTAGCACCTTGTGCTGTGATTGCAATTCAGGGTGATATGTTGCCACTTCAAATTATTTTGCCTTGGCAGCTGTGGTTTTTTTTCAGAATTACAAGTTAATTTGGCCAGCAGCCAGAATAAATAAAGTGATGCAAAAATGTCTCTTCATTTATTGTACTTGAATGATTGGAAGTTTTTTTTATCTTCAGTGCTCCAGAATAATCTTATGCAACAGCAGGAGGTGTGTAGACTTCAAAATAAACTACTCCTTTGATGTAACTTTTAAGAAAACTACATAAAAATGTTGTTTGTTTTAATTACTGAGGCAAATTATTGAGTTCATGGGATTGATCAGTGAAACTGTCTTACTTAAAGTAAGGTTAGACAATTATTACTATTAGAATACATGTTTAAGGTTTTGTGTTGATCTAATTTCTCAGTTTCCAAAAAACTTTAAGATTCAAATAGCATCTGGAGCCTCAGAAGTTATTCTACTTCTTCCATTCCAGTAAGTGTATTTTACATTTAAATTTGACTTGGATAATTTGTCTTCCTGTTAAAAAAAAAAAAATTAAAACCCCAGAAATTCCTCCCCATAATTCTTAAATGGTTCTCTATAATTTGCAAAATGTCATTGCTTAGATTCTTAGAGAGAGAATACTGAATAGCTTATACATTTCTTTCAGTACTGCTTAATTTATCAATGCCTTGGTTTCTGAATGGACTGAATGAATCAAGATGCATCTTTACAGGCTCATTTTTCAATGCTTAAGAAGCCTTAAGCACTTCAGAAATAATTTTTAAAAATACAGTATAAAGACTAATAAACAGCTCCAAAAAGCAGGAGAAAAGTGTCTGAAACCGTGCGTATTCTGTTTTACCTGCATGTGGTTTGATGATGGATACTGATGTCCTGCTGTATAACATCTGTGCCTGAGATTAGTAGTCAGCTTTTGTAATAAACAGAGTTTAGGACTTTTCAATAAGATCCCTGTACTGGACATTTTTTCCAACATGAATTAAACCAGTTTTAAAGTAGATGGAAATGTTTGGAGATTATATGGGATGCCTGTATGTGTTCAGAAATTTTTTGCCAGCTCTGATCTTTTTTTCCAGGTGAGTACGTACACAAACCTCTGCTGAAGAAAAGCACACTTCTTGCCATTCTCCAAGAACTCTCCTTCTTTTTATAAGTAAAGGCTTCTACCTATCAATTATTCTTCAAAGTATTGGCAATAATAATCATTGAAAAAAAAAAAAAGGTTTTGTGTTTTCATAAGCTTGCTTATCAAGTTTTCAGAGCACTTGTTCGCATACAGGTGTCTAGTCTATGTTATTTAACAACAGTTTTCTTTCTTAAATAATCCTTGCCTTCAATACAGAAAGATACATATAGTATTCCATGTAAGATTTGTAACTGAGGAACAAATAAGAAAGTAGATGAAGGGGAAGGTTTGCAAGGAATTTTTTAATTGTTCGGTGAGAATAGCGAGCGATGAGAACAAGTGAAATTTCAAGTTCCTAACTGTATACATATATGTCTGATCCTTGACCTTCTCTAAGTGTTTTAAATATTAACTCATGACTAGTGAAACTGAATTTTTATTAAATTTTCATCTATCATCTTGATAAAAAAGAAGGCATTATTAGACTTGAAAATTTCATAGTTAATGCTAAATGGTACTGTGGAAATCTGTGTTTAAACTTCTGATATAATGAATAGATTCTATTATTAGCTTAAATCAAACATTTATTTGCAATAATTAATTTTGAAGTCAGTCTTTTAATGTTGGATGTATGTTGACCCATTCAAAAATTTGTAATAGAAAAATTTCTATTGTGCTTTTCATCAAAGCATCCAGAATGTTCAGAGGGAGAATTTATCTTTACAGATAGCAAATTATCTTCCTTGAAAATTACAAGAATCAGAAAATCTTTATTTTTAATACCTCTATAAGACATTTGCCATAAATGTTCTCTATAATTGCCATACTTTATCCTGCTTCTCAGATTTCTTTAGATAATGCCTTGTTTAGATAATTTTACGTATGAGTATGGAGACACAGCTTCTTACCAGTATTTACACTTTAGAACCCTACTGAACCTAATGGAAATTGATCTGATTCTCCATTAAATAATTTTGTTCTAACATTAGAAGACATTCAAGGCTGCAGAAAAAGATAGTATCTTTTGCTGGACAAACAATTGTAACTGGGAAGAATTTTGCAAAATTTAGGTACAAAATTCTTTACTTTGGTCTAAATACAAAGAGAGAAAAAAATCTCTGTAGTTTAATATGCATAAATTGGGCATTCTTTGAAAGCACTGGTAGCTGGCATCTGTGAGAAGGGAGGTATTTAACTGGAAGTGAGGAGAGAGAAAGACTGAAAATTGGGGATAGACAGGAAGTAGACAGGAGGAGAGGAGTTATGCAGCCTAAGAAAAAAGGAATGATTTGTGTCATGAAGTTTTGCTATACAGGATTCAACTGAGCTTTAAATTTTAATTTACGACCTCATCTTTGCAAGATGAGCTGGTGATCAGTGAAATGAAGATCTTTCCTACTAAGTGCTACATTTTTGCTAGTTTTTAAAGCATGTTAATTATTGCACATAAAGTCAATTTATCAAAAGAATGCTTTTTCATCAGGAAGATACGGTAGCATGAAGTTGCCATTTGTTTTATAACTGCAGAAATATACATCACACAACGAAGTGATGTAAATCACTAAGGTTTCATCTCATTTTAATGCATATGGTTTTTTCCCTGCGTAGTGACGTTAATTACTATAGCAAGTGTTAATGAAATTTTTTATATATGCGATTATAACATTTTCATGCTCTCGAAGGCAACTGTTTTAATATTTATTAGTTTCACTGAGCCTAAAATAATAAAAAGTACTTGAAAATATTTTATAAGTTCATAGGTATGTCCATGGATGCTAATTGGGAACAACTACATTAAAATAAATTACCAAAACCTAGTAAGTTATTCAGACAAAAATTAATTTTAAAATTAAATGTATCTACCACAACAGTTTTCTGAAATCTATATTGATGAGATCTAGGCTGTTATTCTTGTCATTTCAGGATTCTATTAGCTCTGAGTTTTAATGTCTGTGTGTATTCATGTAAAGTGTATGCACAATGAAATGTTTTATTGCTATTCTTTGATTCCCACGTACTATCATTCCTTAAAAATAATCCAGTTGGATATAGATTCCAGATCCTTATATGAATTCTGTCAGTTCTGTAATATATTTTGTGTGATTAACCCATCCCAACAGAGTTTTCTTCTCATGTCTTCTGCCTCCAGCTGGGTAAATTTGGAGAGAAACAGCAGAGATCAAGATTTGAAACTAATTAATCAACTGCACGAAATACTGAAACAACTACTAGCACCCAGAAATAAGATGAGGGTTGGCTATCCATGGGGAAATGAAGACTCTGTAAAACTTCCCAGTCTTTCAATATCCTGATGTTCCCTGACAAGCCTAAGCTGCAGGTCAAATTCACCTCATTCATCACACAGTGTAAATCTGATGGTTTAGTAAACACATTTCAAGGTTGTGTTTGGCTTAAAGTTAGCCTAAAACAGCAGGTTTCCCTTCTTCAAACCAAATTCTTCATTTAGTTTCCTATTTTCTTTTTTTTTCCTCAACCTTTCAGTTTTTAATGCACAGCATTGGTTTAGAAAAGAACATACAGAAAACCACCTGTCCAGACATGCATTATGGCAATTTAGTAGGAAAAAACAACAACAACAAACACACACACAAAAAAACCACCACTAAAAGAAACAAATCACTTTCACCTCTGGGTTTTCTGGTTTTAATTTTGCAATTTTCATAGTTTTTCACCTACCATGGCAACGGGATTGGAGTAGTGTGACAAAAACCCATTAAAAAAGTAGACACATTTCCATTGAATGCAGATAATGTTTTCTTAGAACTCGAAGAAAGAGAATAACCATGGTGAAAATAAGAAGGAAAATAAGATTATTTACTTAGTATTTGGTTGCTTCTAAGTATAACATGAATCTGTGGTTCATGAAATATTTTAGGGCAATAGGAGTAATACTGAAGATTAGATAATGTACAGATTCTTTAGGCAATAATATATTTAGGATATTTTTAAAATATTTTTACTGTATTAAAATTTCTCTTTGAGTTGCTATTCATACTGCATAGTCACCTTTCATTGTCAGTAGCCTGAACCATCAGAGCCAGATATTACCTCTTTCTGAAATATTTTACATCTTCAGTAAGCCAACTTTGCTGCAAACATAAAGATGATATGTTCTGATATAGCTTCAGAGGTTATGTTATCAAAAACAAAAAGAAAGGAAGAGGGTACTAAAGAGAGGTTTTCTAAAAAGGAGAGATGCAGGAAAATGCTCACATTGCTCCTACGTCTCAACAAAAGCCAAAACCAGCTTAGTGTTCAAGTGCCATAACCTAAAATTTAGGTCTATCTATCTATCTATCTATCTATCTATATTAAAATCTTTGGGCACATAACTAAAGGAAGCCAAATTCATCACAGTCCTTCCAAACTTAATTTTGTCACCCAGAGCCCTCCTAATTCCAAGTAATTTCTATGCTGTTTAGCCCTCTGAAAGCTCTACTTCTAAATATACTTCTGTATTTAGCAGATGTATACTGTAGTAACAAACTTTACACACAGACACATATCCATAAATCCTTAGCAGATAGATATTTACCCCTTAGAGTTTATCTACAAGCACGAGGTGCTGGTGTCCACCTTCTAATTATCCGTTCACTGGTTTATCAGTTCATTAGTATTTCCTATATTGTTAATGGAAGGTGAGAAATCAAGTATCCAGGGTGGATATATAGAGATATCTAAAAACCTTCAGGAAGTCAAAAGTCTGAGAAAAAAAGAGGGACTTAAAATTGATGTAATCTCTTCTGTTCTCCTACCTTTCTTTCTAACTCAAAACCAAATTTCTGATTTCAGTGAGGAAACTTTCACATGGTCATCTACTTGAGCATTTAATAAAATAGCGACCTTAAAAAGTAGATTATATATATATCTTCATTCTTCAAGCACTTTACCACAAATATTGCTAATGTTCTTCAAAGAGAGGTAAATTTATGTATTTAAAATTATATATTTTAGATTGCTTTGTCTTTCAGTAAATTTGGATAAAGCTATGGAGACTAGATTTATTGCTCTGTGTTTCTTTAATCTATTACAGATTATCTGTGTGGAAAAGGATTTTTTTTTCTTTAATGCCAAATGGAGATGCTCTTAATAGTATTTGTTCCGCCTAAAACATTGTGAATTTTATTTTAATACACATGTAGGAAGCTGTGACTCATATTTATTTACATAGAGTCACAGGAAAAGAAGTCATTCTGCTAGGTTTCTTGTTTGGATTTTGTTTCCTTGTTTATTTCTTCAGCTGTTACATGCTTTGTGTAATGCTTCAGTCATGAATGGTCAACACTGAAAGGCAAAACTTTTCTTGCACTTTTGCTTCTTATTACACTACTTTTTGTCAAATGTTGGTTAAACTTATAATTCCATATGAAGCAGAAAAATACATAATGATTTCACTTATGAAATAAAGAATAATTATATTTACTGATTGAATAATCACTGAAAAAAAATGGACTTTCAACACTAAAAAAGAAAACCTTGATTTAATTAATAAAAAGATGTAGAAGTACAAAACAGTATTATATGTGAAAAACATCAAGCAATAATCATGGTAAAGTTTGAACCATGATTCATTCAAGTCTACCTGATTTCAGAGGCTGGACAAAGCATGCATTGAAGGCAGCACTGAGAAGAAGGACTTGGGAGTTAGCAAAAAGCTCAACATGACCTGCAACATGCAATGTGCATTTGCAGCCCAGAAAGTGAACTCTGTCCTGGGCTGTATCAAAAGAAGTGTGGCCATCAGGTCGAGGGAGCTGATTCTTCCCCTCTACTGTCCTGAGACCACATCTGGAGGGCTGTGCTCAGTTTTGGCACCTCTAAAGGAGGATATGGACTTGTTGCAGTGATTCCATAGGAGGGATGCAAATATGATGCTTTATCTGGGGCTGCATCACCTCTGCTATGAAAACAGACTCAAAGAGTTGGGTCTGTTCAGCCGGAATAAAATGAGGGTCCAGGGAGACTTTATAGCAGCCTTCCAGTATGTGAAGGGAAAGCTGGAGAGGGACTGTTTAGAAGGACATGTAATGATAAAACAAGGGGCAGTGGTTTTAAATGTAAAGAAGGTAAACTTAAACTGGATGTTAGGAAGAACTTCCTTACTAAAGAAATTCTTTGCTTCCATGTGAATATAAAAGTCTTTGAGGCCAGCATGGATGAGGCTTTAAACAACATGGTCTAGTAAAAGGTGTCCCTGCCCACAGCAGGGGATTGGAGCTAGAAGATTTTTAAGATCCCTTTCAATCAAAGTCACTTTTTGATTCTAAGTTTCCATGATTTCTGAAGGAAACATTAGAGAAATTAGAAGGCACACGAGATTCCTATCCTAAATATGACACCTGATCTGTGTGACTGTGGGATGATTGAGGGTGAAAGGACAACGATACAGATGCCAGGGAAAAATATGGTTGCTACTCCATGGATGAACCATGGTCAGAATACTTGACCTTCTGAACACAATACACTCTCAGAGGGACTAAACGAGGGTGAAGCAGCCAGGCTGCATCAAAATCCTTGCAGAGAAGGGAACTGAGTGCTGCTTTTTAGCTGACCAGCTGCACAGCATCTGAAAGCTAAGGGAGATACAGGGAAAGGTCCTGCCTTTGAATCAACCACCCTGGTGAAATCTCTCTCCTTGGACTGATGCACATCCTATCCCAAGGTTATCTCAGATACTATCCTGAGATATCCACCCCCAAGGTACGACCACCACTCGTTGAGGAAGATGTATTAGTAAAGTCACACAAGCTCCATCTAAACATATAGTATAAAAGTGATTTAAGAATGGGGAGAAGAGAGGGTAAGACTGCAACATAACTGCTGGGATCTGTCAATGGAGAACCTGTCTTCTCCCCCTGTAGGAATGCCTATTGTGTAAGAAATATACTCTACGTGCACTAAATTATCTCAAGGTAGCTTTTATTGGGGATTAGAGCTTGCTAGTATATTGCTTTGAATATTTTTTGCAGTCAGATACTATCACTAGCAATTCTCAAACCCTGACCTGTCACAATTTTATTAATAAACAATGGGCACTGGCAGTTTCCAGCTGTGGATGAAGGTGTAGAGACCCAAGAAGGCATTTCTCCCTTGAGTATATGACCCTGAACAAAGCAGTTAAACCCTCTCCAACCCAGTGAAATGCTCAAATAAGTGTCCCTTTAACAGGGCACTGTAGATTGGCTGGGCACAAGTCTTGGCTTTCCTCAAATGCTGACAGAATAACCAAACATTAAGGGTTTGAGAAAATTCTCCCTTTTCATGACACTGAAGTCATTGTTCACATATAACTTCTGTAACGCTGATAAACGTGTTATATGTAACGCTCAGATTGTTTTTGTTTACACCTTCAGTGTTTCATGAGGCTGTATAAGCAGTCTCTATATATCACCATACAACTTCTAAAAAGATCTAGTATTTTTAAAGTTAGATATTTGCTAATCTGCTGATATCTGCAATGCTTAATATTGACATAAAACTATAACAAAAAAAGACAGTTTCCTTGTTTCCTTACAATGAAAAAGTCATCATAATAGGTAAGAAAATTACTTATTCTAGCTAACAGTGATAATGACGGAAAATCTGCTTAGATTCATGGGGTACAAATAGTCAGCTGTCAGGTTTCAAATGCTTGTTCCTCACAATTTTTTTTTCTTTTTTATTTTTGAGACATTAAGCAAATACCTCCTTTACTTTCACACAGATTTAATTTAGAAAAATTTGGAAATATCCAAGTGCCTGCTGCAAGGAAGCCTGCTCATCAGCTGTCTTTCATTAATGTGCTGATATATTCTAAGATCGTAAAGTACAGTAGAAAGAGATGAAGAAGTAGGATCTTGCTGACTTTTTCTCCTGAATATTAAGATCTTGTGGTTTCTGTCTTGAAGGATTGATAGTCTTTTGGTTTTTTGGGGTTTTCTTTTCTGTTTATTTATCTTTCTCTTCTAGAAGCATCTCTTCTCCTAGGGACACAGGATTAAATTGAGCTATCTTGTCTGAAAGCAGTAGAGACAGTAACCAATTTGAGTTTTGACATTTAGAGATTGATGGAAGAGAAAATAACATAGGTAAAAACTTTAGGCAGTGATGAAATAGTATGTCTGAGGCCAATTACTCAGAAGACAGCCTTTGTTCTAGCAAAGGAGAAAGCTTTACTTAAAGTCACAGAAAACAAATATGTTTTATAGATGATAATAACATCTTATGTAGAAAAAACACTTTCATTTTTGAATACTTTAGTATAAGGCAGCTTTTTTTTTTTTTTTTTTTTTCTCTTAAAATAAATGGATAAGGCTGCTATTAAAAGGAACTGACAAGCAATGGTAGAGGAATCAGAAGGGAATCACTTTCCCGCTAAAAATAGTGTTTTGAGAAGAAATATATTTTAGGTAATATTTCTGATGTAACATTTTTAGTTTTTATAAGGCACCATTATAATGCTGAGTTTAGTTCTGGCTCTTGTAAAGAACAATGTTCTTTAGTTCCAAGCTGTTATTGGTTGTCTGAATTTCTCCCCTGAGTGACCGATTTGGGAAGAGATTCGTTAATTTGAATTAGATGCTCATTAAGGCGGAGTTTTATAATTGGTATTTTCCTTTTAAGAAAACAAATTTTTTGTCATCAAAAGAACCTAGCCCAAAACTAAAAACAAAACCAAACTACAACAATAAAGAAAAGTAAGTTAATGTTTGGGTGTTTTTTAATTAATAAGTGCCATTTAGATAATAGATAAGTCATATTTTCATTTTGATGAGAAGTGAGCTGAAAACAAAGAATACTTGTCTGAAACTTCAGCCTGAAAAATCAACACTGACAAGGGAATAGTATGGTGGGAAAGGAAATCCTTCAGTTATAGCAGATCAATGTTGGAAAAGATTGCCAAGGGCAGGTATACAATCAGCCTCAGTGAAAGATTCAAAGCAAATTTATACCACTGTGTGAGACCTGGCTTAGAAATAATAAAATATTTCCTCCTCTAATGCAGAAGCATTGGCTAAATGACCCAGCAAAAAACCTGTCACATCCAAAATACTCTTTTAAGAAAAATCTATTACACTGAGAAATATAATACTTTTTTTTCTACTGCCCAAGGAAAATACAAATCTGTATTTCCAGTGGGCATTTCGGACATGAGCCAGCAATGTCTGCTTGGAGCCATAAACTCAGTTGTATCTTGGGCTGTATAAAAAGAAATGTAGCCAGCAGGCTGAGGGAGGTGATTCTCTGTTCTGCTCCAATGAGATTGCTGTAGGTCGAATAGGAGCTTCACACAGTTTATTAAAGAAGCCCTCCCACTGAGTCACAAGGCACAGAAAGGACCCCCTTGCTTTTTAACTCCTTCTCAGAGAGGAATCTAGATGTGGCTAGATCCAATCCTAATGCCAGACTTTGTCAATGGCTTATGTCTACAGAATCATGTAGCTCTAATTGAAACTTTAGAGAAAGCCTGGTTGTTTTTGTTTTGTTTTGTTTTGTTTTTCTCCAGGATTAAGTATGACAAAGCAAATACCATTATATAAATAAACAAAAGGATTTATTTAAATTATTTAATGATTATAATAATGATGATAGTGATAAAAATTATACAAAAATAGCTTAATCAGAATTATTCGTGACAAAACATGCATAGTTACAGCTGCTAATGTAATGTACTATTTATGAAACAATATTGAAGCAATTATATTGAGGGAACTATATTAAAGCTAGCAAAACAATTATTAAGTTGAGATGGTGTTACTCACCCATGCTGATGATTGTGGGCAAATCTGTTTCTGAGCGTCAAGAAGTAACCTTGAGAGGTATTCCCATTCAAGGGAAGGACCTTCACACATCTTTGGGAGATACACCAGTAGTCCTCACTACGCAAAATTGGGACCGGCCTTTTACCAGATAAAATTATTGATTGCCAGTGATATATATATTTTAGATTATGTGCTGTCACATCTCCTCAGCCAAATAGACTTTGTGCTGAAAAAAATGTCACCAACCGTTTGGTTTCTTCTGCTCAACAGTTCTGACTCATTTCTGTATCAAGGCCTGCACATCCTTGCTGCTCATTGCCTCATTCAGGGAACATCTCTCTTGCACGTTTTCATGGTAAAATCTGATAGGTCAGTCAAGCTGGTCTCAGCATTCTTCAACTCTAAAAACAGCAGATTCTTCTGTCCTGGTTGCAGCAATAAGGTGTGGAGTAGCACAGTGTGGGTATGACAAAGGTGTTATCCTACACTGCTGACTTCATCCCTGGGGAGCATGATTTCAGGAATGTGATACACCTGTGAGAAGAGGACCTGTTTTCTTCACTCTCTCCAATAGAAAAGCTGTTGGCATCAGCTGTGGGCATCCATCCTTTAAGGCCATCCTTCCCCTGTCCATCCTTTCAGGCCACAGCTCCAAAGTGTGGTGTTGAAAGAAAACATCAAAACTCAGGATCAAGGTGGCACGGAATGGCAGTGCCTGTGGGATAGACTATACTCCTGTTTAGGCAGACCATCCTGTTATGGAGACCCAACCTGGAGTACAGCGTCCACCTGGCCTGTTCTGAGTAAAAGAAAGACCTGTGTGGTGGTGGATGTTTTGAATTTTACTTTGCTTGTTTCTGTTATATGAGTTATTGCTGGAAAGTTTAATGCAAAATGGTTTGTTCTTTGTACCCTGCTCCTGTTCTTTCCCCTTTGTTCATCCCCAAGTTGTTTGTCAGATATTCTTTAAGTGTCAGTCATTAGTTACATAACCCTCTGGTCCTGTCAGTCACTCTGGGGCCTCTCTTTGTGTCCAGAAAATTCCAAGAGAGGTGTCGAGTGATTGGGCAGAATCAAGGATGTCCCCTCCCATTTGGTTATGATTTGATGTTGCACCTGTATGTTATGTTAAGAGTCACTCCTTACTTTTCTGTTATTGGTTTGTCACTGTATCCCATCCCTGAGACCCACCCCCCCTTTATAAGTTGCTCCCCTCACATTCTCAGGGTCTCTTCTGACACAGAGCCCTGGGGTGAGAATCCCCCTGATCCAATAAACTCTGTAGCCCTGTCTCCGAAGAGAGAGGGCTTTTATCTCCTGCCTTCTCTGCGTCCCTTCTTTTGGTCAGCCAAGAACCCTCAGTGTTGTCGTGGTGCCAGGGCTGGCTGAGCCGGATGACACAGGCACTGTGACAGACCTGGGCCTGTTTGAGCAGGTCCAGAGGATGGTCACAAAAATAATCAGGGAACTGGAACACTTCTTCTATGGGAAAAGGCTAAGAAAACTGTGGGGAATTTTCTTCTTTGAGAAGAGAAAAGTTCAGACAGAACTTATGGTGGCCTTTCAGTAGTTAGAGAAGGCTTATAAAAAGATGGAAAGAACTTTTTGCTTGGGCCTGAAATGACAAGACAAGGGGTAACAATTTTAACAGAAAACATGTAAGTTTACGTTTGGCAGCAGAAAGAAATTTTTAATTTTTTTTAAAGGCACTGGAACAGGTTGCCCAGAGAAGTTGTGTATATCCCACCACTGGATGTGTTCAGAGTCAGTTTGGATGGGTCTTTGAGAAACCTGATAAAGATGACCCTGCCCGTGGGATTGTAATATCATCCTGTCAGCCTAGTACTCTCTGACTGGGTTCATTCAGGTTTTCCAAAAGGGGAAGGTTTAATGTTTCAATACAAAAATTATTTATTAAAAGATAATTGACATTACAAAATAATTTGATTTAACATAATGCAATGTACTCATATTACAAGACAAGCAAAACACAGCAATTGCAGTGTGCGGTTTGATCACAATGCAAACACAATTCCTGTTACTGTCTTTATACGTTCCCTACCACAATGATGTAGCATTCCTTATTGCTGGGAGATATTACGTGGGTTGAAGTCAGCTCAAGGCTACTTCTCTCTCCAAGGTTCTTTTTGACAGTTGAACAGTTTTGGGGAGCCACTTCCCCTAGGCTGTTCTGACTAAAGCAGGAAGAGATTCACTTTTTTTTTTATTAACTCAGCATAAGCCATTTAGACAATCAGCTGATACACTTGACTGATGCAGCCATGTAATGCAATGGCCACCTGCTGGTCCTTTGGTGTCCAGGTAAGTCAAGCTTTCTTCACAATACCGGTGCTTATTCCTTGTATCTTACCCTGACCTTCTTGAACACATCACCTTGGCCCACCTCCTCCATGCCTTCTTCCACTGTAGAAGCTCATTGATCAGTCACACAGATGCATGCCATTTTCAACCAAAATCTTCTCTTCTCCATAGAGAAATTTCCATGTCATAATAAGCATGTTGTGATAATGCTCTGTCAAAGGAAGCAGGAGACAAAGAAAAACCAGAAATACAAACTTGATGACTGAAGCCATTGGCCATTACCCCACCTTTGCTGTGTGACAGATTCCTTGGCATACATATTCACCTTGAATGACTGATGCATATGACTCAGGAGCCAGAGTAGAGGAAACCTGCCCTTTGGGATTGGAAAATGCTTTTAAACTACATCTTTTTTTTTTCTTTTTTTTTTTTTTTGCAGTTGTTTCAATCTATTGTGGCCTCAAGCATAAGTTTAATGAGGCCATGGAGCTGTTCTAGCTAATGTCTCATTAATACAGTTGCCTCTGAAGATCTTTGAAACCCAGAGTTGAAGACTTTGTTACTCCTCCTACCCGCAGCAACAGATAAGAATTGTGGGATGGTGAAATGCACCATATGGGTAGGATGGAGGGTTTAGTTTGGTTTTTTGTTTGTTTTTAAATTGCAGTTAAAATGGCAGTGAGCTTGAAATTTTTTCATCTGAGTCTAGAAACTGAGCCCTATTCACTGGGGCAGAGAGGGTCAGAAATTTTTATAAACAAATCAAATATGATCTTGAAGGAAGTAATGCCTTCATTACAAGATCAGGATTATAGGGGGGAAACTGCTTAGTTTTAAAGACAGTGCCTCAAAAGTCTCTGGGAAAACATGCAAAGTATTAAGTAATCCACTCTTTCAGCAAAAGAAAATTTATAGTGTTTAAGACTGTACAAACTTTTTCCTGTCTGTGGGGAATAAATGATGGTACACTTTAAATTACCTTGACATGTCTATATTCAGAAAAAGAACAAGCCTTACTAAAGAAAATGCACCAGAGGTCATTAAAAAGCCACTTGTAAAGTAATTGGTATTTTTGAACAGAGCAAAGAACACTTTGTACCTATTTCTTAACAATTCATCCCTGATAAAGCTGAGAGACAAAGAATGAAAAGCTGAAATACAGTAAAACCAACAAGAATAGAAGTATACATCTATACTTGATTCTAACATTTCTTACTCTTCATCTATATCTTCAGCAAGGGTGTGATGTTTTCACATTCAAATAAAGAAAGCTGAATTTATATTTTTTTCAGATTTGGAATAATTTCTGCTGCTGCTGCAGAAATACTGGCGACAAAAAAGGGAAGTAAATCCTCCATACCTCTGCCATTCAGATACATGTTGCTGGGGAGTGACCAGAAGTTTTCATCTTCACAGATTTTGGGCTTTTTGAAATAAATTAATTTATTATCAAATTTCTCTCAAAGTACCAAAAAGCTCAGATTCATGTATACTGATGGCTAGGAAAGTCTCTTAGCCAGTATGCTGTGATGTCAGATAGAGTTTACCAATTTTGCTGTTCTATTGTCAAACTAGAATGACTTGAACTCTGGGGGTTGAGCTTTGGGGAGGTTTTAGGGGGTTTTTTGGTTGGTTGGTTTTTTGGGGTTTTTTTGTGGTTTTTTTTTTTCAATAACTGTACTTGGGAGATACCTGAAAAGGCTTTTTAAGAAATTTGCAGTTGAAAATTTCTACCAGATTAGGATATGCAGATAAATAATTATTTAAATTCCAAAAGAAACCTAAAAGAAGTCTTTGACTGACAAACTCTTAAGGTGAAAGTATTGTTAGCTCTGGGTTAGACAGAGGAATAAGTGTTCTGAGTGGACACAATTTCAGTGTGTTCTAGTTCCATCTCCCTTTTTGTCCTAAAGTAGCTTTTTATGTATCTATGATTATGGATTTTCAAAGATTAAATGTGCTTCAAAAAGACATGTGAGCTCTTCAGAAGGCTTTGGCAACTACCGAGAGAAAGACGAAGGCTAAAATGTTCCAAAAACTGCTATCATAGAACAAAGATGCTGGAGTTGATAAGAGTGAGAAAAAAATAGTTCCACAAAGCCTATCAGACACAGCAGATAGGTGAGATTTTGGAAAGTTATAGCTACTGTGTCAATAGAATTGCCAGTTCAGTATAAAATTTTTACCTACAACTAGAGGTATTAGTCTAAAATAACAGTATAGAATAATGGTATATTGGTATCTAGTCTCACATCATTCCAAGATGACTGAACCACATAGTAGAGAAGGTTTATAGCCACCAAGTTAAGGATAGTTCTAATAGAGTCATGGCAAATTTCTTTTGGCCTAGATGCCTATATCTTTAAAGGTAAAAAAATGTTGCTCCCAAGATAAACATCAGACACTGTCAAAAGGAAAAATTCTGCATTTAACCATGCCTTCATTATTTGGTTTTGCTCAGTGTAGATGTCCATATACATTAGATGTTGAGAAAGGTCATGTATTTTCCTTCTTCAATAAATGACTATTTACCAATTGTGCATTGTGACCTATAAAGTGGGGTGTGTAACTCATCAGTATTGTTGTTCTAATTGCCCTAAGCATATGTCTCTTGTTCATATTTAAATGATAGACACCTTGCAGACTTAGGGACTGAAGAATTTCAAGTCAGGAATTCAGAAGACTTATACAGTAAAACGAAGATTTGACAGTTATGAGTAGTTTCTTCAAAATAAGCAAACACACAATAGCCAAAAAAATACACAACCAAACCCCAACTCAGAAAACAAACCCATAATGTATTAAATGAGAGGTGAAACCTTAGCTACTGCATAAAAATACGTGGGAACTGTTGTGGCCTGAGGAAAATATTGCTACAATTTTTAGTGTGTTTGGGATTTTATTTGAATTCCTAAACAAGAGCTCTGTCCTCCTGTTTACATGCATAAATTAACTCCACATTGCAAAAGAAAATAACAGAGTAGTGTCATCTTTTGACCACTACATTACTAGAAGAACAAATGCCCAGGTTTTGATTTCACAAGCAAGTGCCGGAATAGACTTAAGCAATTTAACAACTCAACAATTTAAATCAGATTTAAACTGCAATGTGACCAGCAGGTTGAGGGAGGGCATCCTTCCTTTTTGCTCTTCTCTAGTGAGGTCCCACCTGCAGGACTGCATCCAGCTCTGGGGTCCTCCACATATGAAGGGAATAGAACTACTGGAGATAGTCCAGAGAAGGGCCACCAAGATGGTCAGTGGTCTGGAGAAGCTTCTCTAGGAGAAAAGGCTGAGAAAGTTGAGGGGTTTCAGCCTGGAGAAGAGAAGGTTTCAGGAAGACTTTACTGTCATCTTTCAGTGTCTAATGGGGGCCTGCAAGAAAGCTGGAGAAGGACTTTTTTCAAAGACTTGAAGTGGCAGGACAAAGAGTAATGAGCTTAAACTGAAAGAGGGTTTATATTAGGTATGAGGAAGAAATATTTTACTGTAGGAATGGTGATGACAAGAATACTGGGACAAGTTACCTAGAGAAGCTGTGCATGACCACCCCTGGAAGTGTTGATTAAGGCTTTAATCAACATGGTCTAGTGGAAGCTGTCCCCACTGACGGCAGGGAATTTGATCTAGATGGACCATTAATGTCCCTCCCAATGCAAACCATTCTATGATCCTATGCATATTGCAAAAGGTGTGCATTCTAATTACATAGATATTTCATCAGTAATGTAAATACTTATCTTGACATGAAATGTTGGAGAAAGTATTTTCCCTTTTTTTTCTGTAATTTGTTAAAATATTTTAATCATTGCAATAATTAAACCTTAACTGAGCACAAGGAAATGTCAGAATAATTCTGGGTGGGGTTGGCAGCACTCACACAGAAAAAAACCCATCTTCCACTTCTTGTTCCATTGAATGTTTAACAGCTTAAAACTTAATTGAAAGGCTTCACCAATAGTGAACAGGATGGGGTCTTCAAAAATTATCTCACCTTCTTTCAACTGATTTAATATTTATGAACATTCTGTGAGAGTCTGAAGAATGATTTCAATTAGAATTTTAGATGTTTTTGAAAGAATTTTTTTTCTCTTTTTTCCTTAAATACAATTTTATAGTTCCCCAGCTGTTACAATGCTGTCTTCACATTGCCTATGACCTTCAAAGCTCTTTTATTAATGCACAAGAAAATTTTAAGTTGTAGTCAACCATTAGTAAAACAGCAATAGCTTACTGAAAGATTATCAAAAACTGCACACCTCTAAACCAAAATCTTTGCGGTGATGAGCATAAATACATCTGGTGTAATATGGCAGTGAATAAATGACCACATACTCCAACTCTACACTGAAATGAAGTTTTAAACTCTGATTATTTCAAATGATGAGCAAAAAAACGAGCTGAAAATATCTTTCTACTTATTAGTAAATAATAGTGATTCAGAGTCCTTGTATAAAACAGATCATGTCTCATCTCCTGAATATAACGGCAAAGTGTTTGAATTAACATGTTATAAAACCTCAGTAAATAGATACCAAGGGCAAAACTCTTGATAAAGAATGTATCAGCTATATTGAGAAAACTTTAAGAAAATAACCAGTTAAAATTCAGAAATACATATGAGTTAAAAAACAATTTCCTTTTATAATAAGTACTTTTAAAGAAGAAATATAACTTCAAATAAAACTTGTGCAAAGATGTAAGTGCTCCTTCCTAATAAATGTCAGAATAATGGACAACAGCGAAGAAATTAAACGGTTTAAGCTTTTTCAGAAAATATTTAGAAAGAAAGAATTTTGACTGTTCCCTGTTATATAAGCATGTCTTTTACTGTTTCACATAAACAAAATATTCAGATTCTATTCCTCGCTATAATAACGTAAGATATATTAAAGAGGGAAAGCTTCTGCACTGTAATTTTACCAAAGAGTTTCTTAGAAAGTACTTTAAAGTTAGTCTTGAGAAGTAAATGAAAGCGGTATAAAGATTTTTTCCCATTTCAAAAGAAAAATAAAAAGGATGAAAGAAAAGGACAAAGGAAGGATGAGTTTCAGTTCACTATGGTGGTGAGACTGAACTAATGAAAATTGTATAGAAGAGTAAAAGATGGATATATTTAGTACTGAGGTGATGCAAAAAGAATTTCTACATGCAATCATAGAATCACAGAACCATGTAGGTTGTAAAGGGACTCTAGAGGCCACTTAGCAAAATCTTCAGTTCAAAGCACATACTGTTTGACTATATTGTTTTGTCCAGTTAAGATTTAAATGCTTCCAACAGTGGAGATTCTACAGACTCTCTCCTCAGCCTCCTCATGTTTCCTCTCCCTCATAAAGAGAAAACTTCTCTTATATTGAGACATAGCAACTCGAGTTTGCTACTGCCATGGTTTAATGGCGTCTGGTTTCCAGTCGGAGGGGGCAGTTCCCTGGGAGAACCCGGTAGAGCCAATCAGCTGCCTAGATTGAAGACTGACACTTGGTTAAACCACTTAAAAGAGCTGAACACACCTGTGAAGACACATGTAAAAACAAACAAACGCCAGGAAAGCTCTGCTGGCTTCTGGCTTTTGGTCAGATGACTGACCTGGCTGGGCTGGCCCTGCGTGGCCCCTGCAGCCAGCCTGGGCTGGGCCGGGCCACATCAGCCTCTGCTGTGGTGCTGGCCCCTTCCTGGGGAAGCCCGCTGGGCCTCATCCCAGTGGGGTGGCTGGGGCCCCTTTCCAGTGAGGCCAGGCCTCTTCCCAGCAGAGCCCCCTGCCAGCCCTTTTTCTGGTGGTGCTGCTGGGCCATGCCAGCTGAGGGCTGTATCAGCACTGGGAGCAGCCCTACAGCCCAGACCAGTGCTGGGAATGTCCCCCCAGTTGGCACTGAGGATGGCTCTTAGGCCAGGAGGAGCCGGGAGTGGCTGCCACCGTCTCAGACCAGGAGTGGCCACATGGCCACAATTTCGTGGCCAGAATCAGCTCAACTAAGACAGCAGCATGTGGCCGTAGCTACTTCGGCATGGCTGGCAATGAACTTTGTTTGTTTAGTTGCTTTTAGCCAGCCATTATGTGGATAGAAGGACAAAAATGGCAGCAGCAGCTTTTCTTGCTTTTGGTGCTCCACATGAAGAAAAGCGCTGAGTAGAGCCAGCTCGTGCAGTCTCAGTGGAGACCGTGAGACCAGCAGCAAGAGGCACAGCGAGCAATCTCTCTCTGTTGCAGAGCCTGGATGACATCAACCTTTCAGCATTGCAGAACTCCATAAAAAATATTTCAATTGATAAAGCATGAAAAAAAAAAAATGAACCTACAAAAACCAATTTTCTCTCAAATAACGAAAAGGAAAGGGTGAAGATGTAGAGAAAACAACATAGAACACTGAGGTCAGTAAAAAAGGATTCAGATTCTGGATGGGAGGAGATTTAGATGATGCCTTAGTCTTAGGCTGAAATTCTTTTATAAGACTATGGTGAAGATATATTTTGGATATATCAGACTTCATTTTTTCCCTGTAATTCATGAAGTGGATGGGGGGATGCAGCATTCACCCTCAGTCCCTGAGAAAAGGGCAGTCGTGCTGGAGCATGCTGATACTGAAAAGCTGTAATCCAGTAAGAAGCTTGAACAGAGAGAGATGAGAAGCTTTGCCCCAAAGATAGAACAAAACAAAAACCCCCCATTCTGTTCCCAGAAATAAAAGAACTTTTGTTTTTATGCTAAAACAGCTCATCATTAAAATAATACCTCATAAGTTGGCATGGCCCATGAAAGCAGCTTTGGGAAACCTGCAAGGCATGGCAGGGGCTTTCACACTGCAAACAGATTTTTCTTCCTCGGGCGGCTCATTTGCTGTGGCACTGAAGCCATGAGAGAACTGTTTCTTGTGGAGAAGTCTCCATGGCATGGTAAGAGAGACTCCTCTTCCTAAGTAGACTGAATAAAAATTATTTTAGAGGAGCTAAACTGACTGAAAGCTTCAGGTTTTGTCTCTTTAAATTGTCAGTGGGAAAGAAAAGAGGGTGTGGGGAGAGAAGTGTTCTGAAGGTTTATTCTGATCTTTTTTTCCTTATCGTTTTTATTTTAATTCTGTTTATAAAGTTTTATTTCTACCCTTTTAAGTTTTGAGCTTGTTTTGTCTTCCTCCTCTTGGTCCATATCTCACAGAGGGAAATGAGTAAATAATTTCTAGTGGGTGCATGGGCATTTGGCCAGCATTAGACCCACTACAGTTACTTCTTCCCAGAAGTCTCAAATTTCTAGTCCCCTTCATTTTGGGCGCCTCTGTTCACTGCTCCCTCATAAGGTATCTTCCAGCTGTCCCTTTACTTGGAGCAAGGTCTGGGGCCGTTGTCTCTGTCTGATCCTTGAAGAGCCTCTGGATCCCCTGTTCTTTCTTCCTGATGGTGCACAGCTCATTCACCTCTAGGATTCACACAGGAAGGGCACAGGTTAGGTCCTGAAGGGAGACATCAGACACTTCTAGGGCAATTCCAGAACAGCAGGCACTGCCAGAGATGAAAATGGCAGCATAATATCAAAGTACTTGTGTCTAGGGGAGGATCTCTGCTGTGGTAGGAATATCTACTCCAACTGGTGTTGGAGATGGTGGTACCTCCATCACTGCACAGTTTTGAGTAAAGATTCAGGGTCTCTTTGTGCCATTATTGCACTATAACAACTGCTGCAGCTGTGTTAACTGCCTTTTTTCCCCCTCCATTTAATGACATATTTTAAGGACCTCGTGTTGCTCTACCTACAAGTTAATTCAGATTTGCTTAGTTAAAAGCTGTGTTTTACAAGTGTCTCTTACTAAATAACACTAATAAAAGAATCTGGAAATTGATTTAAATACTGCCAAGTACATCAATAATCATGAATACTGCTATGTTCCTTTTTAATTCTGAAAAGCTGATCTACAATAGAGTAGTGGATATAGATGAGTTTTGAAAGTGTACTGGATGTATCTTTCAACAAACATACACTATCATGGCATCATTTCTTGTACTCCAGTTCTGTATTGACTCTAACAATATTCAGATAAATTTAAAAGAGCAGCTGCTAGATTTATTCTTCCATTATTATGTAGCTTTCAAAAAAAAAAAAAAAAGTATGGAGTTTTTGTTTCCTTAGTTTAACTTGTGGGTAAAGGATATCAATAACAACCATTAGCAAATAAAGGTACTTGTTAAATTTGTTGTATTATCACACTGGGACCACTCAAAGTGATAAGCAACATATAGATTTCTTGGAATTTCTAATGACTAATATATGCAGAGCTGAACAGTGCTTTTTAATGGAGTTTCCTCTGCTCAGCTTTTATACCAATTAGTGTATTTAAATATTAAACTAATGAATGCATATATTCTGAGACTTCACAATCAGATGTAACCTAGAAAAACTTAAAGTACTGTAAGTATAGTTTACATTTTAATGCTTAAAAAATATTCTATCATATTGTTTATGACATCTCCTTGCAACATTTTTTTTTCCTTATTTCTTGCCTTATTTTTCTCTTTAAGCAAAAAGGATTTCTACTGCCCTTCAAATTTAGTTATTCAGTGACATTACAGTGTTTGTGTTTTGTTCTTAATTCTCTTTCTAATAATTCTCTGTACTCTGAGTGTGTTTTGATGACAATAGTGTAGTATGCTTACTATTCCAGATGACTGATTACCCAGTCTTGCGTTATGGCCCTTGAAGTTAATAGAATCTTAGATAAAGTTTTCTGTTCAGTTTTTCCACACATATGTACACATTTATCAATAGGGAAAAATATATATTCGAATCAGACTTCCAACGTGGCCCTAATTTGAGCAGAGGGTTGGACTAGGTGACATCCAGAGATCCATTCCAATCCCAGATGTTCTATGATTTTATTGCCCAGTGGATCAGGTTTGAGTTTGGCTTATCTAGCTGCAAACATAAATGAGGATCTATGTCTGGTCTCAGTATCTATCTTTCCTGTCAATAGAGAGATCCACAATACTTCTACTTCCTCAGCCTAAGTACCTAGTGGCATATGAGACACCCTAGGTTATCTGAAGCATCTGTGCTGAAAGCTATGACAAAGGATCTGTGATCGATTTGCTGTGGTTGGAAACCAGATGTAAATACCTCTAAACATCTCACAGTCAGGAAGTATAATTCTGTGTTGAGGGAAATGAATATCAGGTATATAAACACCAACCTATTATAAGTATCTGCATTAAAGTGAAACAAGTCAATTCTAGAGATGTACTTTCTCTCCAGGAAGTAAAAAAGGGGTGTTGACAACTAGCTTAGGTCAGAGCTGACTGTAGTTCAGAACTACTTCAGTGCTGGTGAGACCAATCCATTTAGGTTTTAATGAGACTATTCTATAGAACTTCACAGTCAGCTCAGATTTGATACTTCTATTTTGCATCTCTGGCCAAACTTCACCACAGTGAAAAGTACAACTCCCAAGACAGACAATCTTGGAGATTTTATCTCTTCTGGTTTCACTCTGTTCCAGAAATCAATGATTCTGTACGCAATAAATATGAAGAGACTTTTTCAATATCCTTTCTGGTATTCTCTCAGTCCAGTGAAGGTAACTGGAAAAATTATTAGTATGAAGGCCCTCTAGCCTAGAGGCAGACAGATGGGGAGGTGTGTTTATTCTTTATCACTCAGTTACCAAGAGTTGGCATCCTGATCATGACACTGCAGTCCCTTTCAATATGTGCATATCATCTTTCCTGTGGGAATCACGGAGCAAACTTGCAAAAAATGTTTTCATAATTTGTCTTAAATGGACCTGAAAAAATACTGTGATGGTATAAAGAAAGGAGAGAGCATCTGTTCCCTTGACCTAGACACAGACCTTTTCTATGCAGAAGATTTCTGAAAGAAATGAGAAAAATTTGCTTTCTTCTATCCTTTAGGCTCCTCTCACAGTTGCAATGAGCTTTCAAAGACAATCGAGAGTGGTTTTACAATGTCATTGAGGAACTTACTCAGCTCTTGTGGGTATATCCCATCAAGTCCCATGGACTTGTGGGCATCTAGTTTTATTAAATGTTACTCAGCTTGGTCATCCTCCACTGAATGTGAATCTGCTTTATATTTTTCCTCATGCTTTAAGGGTGTGAGACTCCTGAAGGCCAGCCTTACTATAAAGATCAAGATAACAAAAGCATTCCATACTTTAGTCTTTTCCATGTGTTTTTGTCACTAAATCCATTCAGCACAGGGCCCACACTGGGCTCTATTTTGCTTATCTTGCTCATATTAATAATTAATAATGTGCAGATTTTTTTTTTTTTTTGTGAAATTAATGGTTCTCTTTCAAAGTACCAAGAAAATTTTTCAGAGCGAGGAAATAATGAAAATATTGTTGGGGTTTTTCTTCTTCATTAGATTTTGATCAGAATCTTCACATCACATTAGATCTGTTTATTTTCATGAAATGTGATTTTTCTCACCAATATCTTATGTACATTTAAAATGAGAAAAGCATACATGACTGCTGATAGACAATTAGGGAGATTTCTTTAAATAGGGAAAGAAAAAACAAAAACCAACAACAAAAAAACTAGCAGGTTATGCTCCAGGCATCTGTGTGTATGTATTTGTAGTCATATCAACAGGAAAGATTGTCACATCCTGCAGGCAGTTGCAGAATGTGACAATGTAATGCACTTCCCATTGGAAAATATAACAAATAAAAGAGAAGCAAAAGGGTAAAAAAAAAAAAAAAAAAAAAAGGATAGAGGGAGTTTGTTTTAGTTTATTTCTAGCCCTACTCTGTTTCTAATACAATTTCCTGAAAATATGTATGAAATTCATTGCACTACTTACATCCTAAATTCAGAACATTACCTTTATCTCATTTATTGTGAACTACTAACTTAACAATAATTTCCACTTAACTATTTATAGTTTATGAAAAGAGCTTCCAAAAACTTTTAAGTGCAATGAATGGACAATTAAGAAAGAAATATTGTCATAGCAAAGATTATTTTCAAATCCTATTCCCAAAGGAAAAGTACAAACTCTTTGAATTTAATAGAAGAGATAGGAAGTGTAGATGTATTGCATTTCTTTATTTGGTTTTCTTTTTAGAAGTTTTTTTAGCACTGAAGAGTATTCTTTAGCACTGCTGAAGTACTAAGGTGACTAAGGATACAGTTCAAATAACATAATTTCAGACATGCCTAAAGGAGCTGTCTGGAATTCTAAAATGCCATCATAGAAATGGGGAGGTGCATGTCATTTTAAGAAACAATTTGGATGGCCATATGTACAAATTTATTTTAAAATGAGATCAGTCATGCCTTAGAAGAGCTCATCTCTTTCTTCTTTAAAAGTATTCCTAGATACCTTATTTAGAATTACAGACTATCCTGTGTTGAAAGGCACCCACAAGGTTCACTGAGTTCAACTCCTGACTCCAGATAGGTCAAGCTAAAAGTTAATCATATAGCTAAGAGCATTCCCCAGATGCTTCTTGAGCAGTGATAGGCTTGAAACCATGACTGCTTTCCTGGGGAGCTTGTTCCACTGCTTGATCAATGAACTCTTCCCTAATATTTGATCTGAACTGTTAGTGATGCAGCTGTAAGGCATTCCCTTGTGTCCTATCACCAGACACTAGAGAGACAAGGTCATCACCTCCTTCTCTGCTTCCTCTCATGAGGAAGTTGTAGACAGAAATGAGATCACCCCTCAGCCTCCTGAAAGCTGAACAGATGAACAAACTTACTATGTTCAGCCACTCAGCATAAGTCATGCCCTCTAGACCTTTCACCATCTTTGCTATCATCCTCTGGACACATTCTAGTATTTTTGCAACCTTCTCACATTTAGAAAGGCAAAATTGCACACAGCACTTGAGGTAAGGGTGCACCAGCTGGACAATCCTTTCCACCAGTACATTACACTGTGCCTAACAATCCCCAGAATACTGTTGGCTGTTTTGGCCTCGGGGGCGTATTGTTGACTCATATTGAGCTGGTCATCAAATGAGCAGGTCCTTTCTACAGGTCTGCACTCTAGGCTGTTGTCCCCCAGTCTATACATTCATCCAGGTTTACACCCTCAGGTGCGGAATCCAGCACTTTTTATATAAATTTCATATGATTGGTAATTGTCCAGTGCTCTAGTCTATCATGATCTCTCTATAAGACTTCTATCATCCACTGAATCAACAGCTTCTCCTATCTTACTGTTGTCAGCAAACTTATTTTGTATGCATGCAACTCCTCTGTCCAGGTTATTGATAAAAACATTGAAGAGAACTGGCCTAAGGAACATCACTAGCTACTTCCTGCCAAACAGGTTTTACTTTTTTTCTGTATTGCTGTCTTAATATCTTTATCAAAACATTGTCTTCAACATGCTTCAGGAATTTCCTGGACCTGCTTGTACATGATGTATGATAGTCCCAAATTAAGCTCCAGGAAGTTGAAGTCATCCATAAGGCCAAGAGCAATTGATCTAGAGATTTTTCCTAATGCCTTACATAGTAATACATTAATGTCCTCATACTTGATGGATGACCTACAGTGGATTCCCACAACAACATCTACTTTATTAGCTTTTCCCCTGAACTAAACCCAGAAGCTCTCAACTGTGTTGTACCTAATTGCAAGCACTGTGCAGTGTAATCCCTCCTCTACACGAAGCACTACCCCCTCCTCCCCACCTGTCCTGGCTATTTATCCCTAAGAGATATACATTCAGTGGAACAAGTCTTGGAAACTTGGGTGAATACTAATTTTCGCTGGAAGTTGCAATCCTAAAACCTGTAGGTGTGTTTCAGAAATTCAGTCCTACAACTAATGTATCCTGAGTCAGTATCAACCTATAGAAAAATTTTGAATCCATAGAAGAATTTATTTGTTCTTTACCTGTAAACAAAAGATAAATAGAAGTTACCTAAATGGCAATGAAAGGGCCCAAGCCCTTCCAAAATCAGATGAAATTTCACGGTGTCTTTTCAATCCTTGCAAAGTACAACAGGGCACTTACACATAAAACAGTTTACTATTACAATGTATTTTCATAATCTTATATTCAGACCATAGATAAACGGACATATTGTATGATCCATCAGAATCATTTGGTCATAAATATATGGGTCTTGAAGGTACTTTGAGGAAGGGTAAATTGTTGAGGGAAGATAAGAACACTTATGTTTTGTTTGTTTAATTCACTCTTAAAAACCTCCAGAGGGGGAGACCTCAAAAACTTGTATTTAGAAAATACTTGTTTGTTTTTCCTCTTGCCCCATAATGTTTCTATTACCCAAATTGTTGAAGAAAGCAATTACTTCACCGGTTTTAATGCAATATTTTCTGAATTTTTTGTCTTCTTAGGTCTTCTCTTAAAAGGCATGCTTTCTGTTTTATTCTAAATTCTACTCAATTATTTTTTTTCCTTTCCTCCAGACCTCTATTGTCTTCCTTAACAGTTGGTGCATGAAAGTCAACATAATAAGATATTTTACTTCCTGAACATTTTCTTGATTAGGTAAATTGAGAGGGAAAGGAGACGGAGAGAGTGCTTAAAAAATGTAAGATTTTTTTTTCTATATTCTTATCAAACACACTTTAGTGCATTTGCAGTCTCACCAACATCAGATACTAGAAATCCACTTTTCTGTGACTGTTTCTATTTGCTATTACTATTTTTGACTGACATACAGCAATCTTGTTAGTCTGCCTCAGAATTAGATTTATCTTTTCAAAAATACTTTTTAGTCCATTATAACCTCCACATTCTTCTCAACAACACTGGGCCCAGCCATTTTCTCCTCATTTTGTAGCTATGTATTTGATTTCCCCTTTCAAATACTTTATTAAGACCCTATTGATCTGGGGGTAGTTGTCCAAAACTTTTATAAACTTCTGACAACATCATTTTAAGAAGTAATTTTAACTTCACCAGGCTGGGCATCATACACTGTTTTCCTAAGTTCAGTTTCTATCAGTCAGCTAAACAAATGAAAAAACTGAATAGTATTAATCTTATTATAAGTATTTACAGGACTTCAATGAAACGCATTACCAATTAGGTAGTAAACCATACTTAATCTCTTGCATTTGTAATATTTTCCTAAATCACAGAATCACAGAATGTGTAGGTTGGAAGAGACCTTCAAGATCATCAAGTCCAACCCAGCCCTAAAACCTCAACTAGATCATGGCATCGAGTGCCACATCCAGTCTCTTTATAAACAGATTCAGGGATGGTGACTCCACCACCTCCCCGGGCAGACTATTCCAGTATTTAATCACTCTTTCCATGAAAAACTTCTTCCTAATATCCAACCTGTATTTCCCTTGATGCAGCCTGAGATTGTGTCCTCTCATTCTGTCGGTTGCTGCCTGGAGAAAGAGACCAACCACCAGCTGTCTACAGCCACCCTTCAGGGAGTTATAGAGAGTGATAAGGTCTCCTCTGAGTCTTCTTTTCTCCAGGCTAAACAACCCCAGTTCCCTCAGTCATTCTTCATATGGCTTGTTTTCCAAATCCCTCACCAGCCTTGTTGCCCTCTGCACGCTCTCAAGCATCTCAACATCCTCCCTAAACTGAGGGGCCAGAACTGGACACAGCACTCGAGGTGTGGCCTCACCAGTGCCCAGGACAGGGGAAGAATGAGCTCCCTGCTCCTGCTGGCCACACCATTCCTGATCCAGGCCAGGATGCCATTGGCCCTCTTGGCCACCTGGGCACACTGCTGGCTCCTGTTCAGCTGCTGTCACCAGAACCCCCAGGTCCCTTTCCTCCTGGGCACTGTCCAGCCACACTGTCCCCAGCCTATAACACTGCAGGGGTAATTGTGACCGAAGTGCAGGACTCAGCACATGGACTTATTAAACTTCATCTTGTTAGACCCTGCTCATCCATCCAACCATTCCAGATCTCTCTGCAGAGCCATCTTATAATTAGACAGAGCCATTCTGAAATAGTTACACAGAGGTAAGGTGTTTACTGTGGAAATATCTTCCTTAGTAGGGAGGCTGAGTAGAAAAAGAGGCTAAAGAAAAACACTGTTAAGATTTTTCTGACCTAATTTCCTATCCATAAAGAGTGGTCTAATGCATCTCAAATATAGAGAAAACTATCAAGTAAAAAAAAAGATAATTGAGTACTTCCTGTTTTACTTAAATTTTATATAAACTATAAAATACTGAAATATATCAGGGAATCATATTCAGAGTTGTCTTCAGTGTTAGATACAAACAAAAAAACCCAAACCCCAATCTTTTATATTTGAAAGTAGAATGCACAATTCTTACTACAAAAATTTATATTTTTCCTATCTAAAAATAATTATCTGTATCAGTGATTTGATTATTGGTGATCTGCTATGTGTGGAAGAGAATATTGAATTTTATATTTATGATTTTTTTTCCAGAAAAGAAGCAGGAAAAGTTTCAGCTTAGATTTGTTTCTCTTTGCTGTTCAAGATATCCAGAAATATCATTAATACATTTATCTACCATAATGTACATGTGTTTCTGAGCATTTATATACATCTAAGAGTTACGTGTTCAGACATGACAAAACACAGAGCCTCATATTAGAAGGATGAAAGCTAAGATTCAGATCCAAAGGACTAAGTGAGTTAAATAAAAGCACAGCTCCTTTTCTGAGACAGAGGAAAGCTGTCCTTAATATCAGACAGAATATGAGGTTTCAACACTTGAGCTTTCCAAATAAAAGGAAAGAAGTTTTGTACAAGTGAATGATTATATTACTGACACACTGAAATATGGCTAAAATAACTGTAAGCTACATGATACTGCCACGCACAATCTAACTAGCTGCCATCACTGGTCTCAAGAAGTTTGCTATATGTACATATTTATACACATACCTTTCTTTTCTCATATGACAGCAACACCTTACAAGGACAATGGGACAGATTTTTGAGGCATTTGCATTTGCATGGTTATTGTCTACCTTCCATTGAATGTTATGACTAAAAATCTTTTATAAAATCGTGTTATGCAGTGTATATATTTTGTATATATACAAAATATATATTTTTAGTGAAGATTTTTTAAGAATCACTACATAACGCTTGCTCTACTAATCAAGGAAATATGGCAACTGATATAAATCCTGAAAATGAGAGAGGATTTTAAAAGGAAGAAAATGAGCCTTAGTTCATTGCTGGGTTCATCTGTCAATTCATTTATTTTTACATCTCCTGGATCATGCTGAAATTTCTTAATGTACTTTCAGCTTAAAAATCATCTAATCATCAAAAGTATATATTAGGAAGCATAAAATTACTCTGTTCTTTACTCTTCAGTGCCAGCTGCAAGCTTGAATCATACAAAAGCAAGATAAATACAAAAATCAAGAGAGTACTGTTAAAGCTAAGGCCATGTATGGTCAGAGCTATTCTTTCTAATGCTGTTTAAAGTTTGCTAAGACCAGCTTTGGGTATTCATGGATGTGCTTAACAAACTTATCCCTTTAATAAAATTCCACTGTTAACAGCATGTGGGTAGGATCTTAGCTGAAAGTGGCCACTGACTGTCTTCAACAAGGGTTAAATGCCAAGTAAAACTTACTATAAAAACTGTGTCATAAAATTGGTTTAATACGCAGAGTCAAGGACTTTTCTGCTTCTCACATCATCTTGTCCATGAGTAGAGTGGAGGTGCACAAAAAGGGGAGGGGGCACAGCCAGGACTGGTGACCCCAGCTGACTAAAGGGATATTCTGTGCCATACAGTATCATGTTCAGTAATAAAAGCTAGCTGAAGGACGAAGAGGGGCACAGTCAGAGTGATGGTGTTTTGTCTTCCCTAGTCACTGCTGCATGGAATGGAAACTGGCTTTTCTTTATCTGCCTGACCACGGGAAGTGGTGGAGGAATTCCTTGTTTTGGTTTGCTTGCATCTGCAGCTTTTGCTTTACTATTACACTGCCTTTACCTTTAGCCATGAGGTGTTTTTTTGGTTTTTTTGGGGTTTTTTTTGTTTTTTTTTGTTGTTGTTGTTTTTTGTTTTTTTTTTTTTTTTTTTTTTGTTTTGTTTTTGTTTTTTTTTTTTTTTTTTTTTTTTGTTTTTGTTTCTGTTTTTGTTTTTGTTTTTGTTTTTTTTTTTACTTTTATTCTTCTGGTTCTCTCCTTCATCACACCACAGGAAAATGAGCAAGCAGATGGTGCTTAGCTACCACTGGGCTTAAAATACAGCAACAACTCTATAAAATATATGCAAAATTACATGATCTATAAATACTCAAAGAATATGATTAAATAATATAAAAATTTATTACAGAGTTCAGTCCTGTAATGTCTTGTTAATGATCTATTCATTCATTTTGATTGATGAATGGACTGACAATGAGTAGCTCAACTTATAAAGTCACACACTAAATTTCAATAGGCTTTTAGTGAATTACATTACAGCAAAATTGAAACAATATTGTTCTTATCTTGAAACAGGTTTCTTAGGAAGAGTAATCATTGTTCCCTATCTAGGACCATTAGTTAAGGAATCAAGTGTGTAAGTACAAGTTCTACATTGAAGTTTTCTTGCATCTTCATTAGCTTCTAGCCTACTTGAAGTAAGCTAGAACTCATTTGCCTCAAAGAAGGAAGCACAGGGACATATTTATTTTGCATATTTCTGTACTTGTAACTCCAAATACAGTTTTAAGATATTTCTGTATCTACTGTAAGCTGAAGATAAAGTGAAGATAGATAGTTTGCAAATTGAAGTGTACATTAGTGTAATAATATGTCATTTTCATTCAAGCGTTGTGGTATATTTCCTGTATATTGCTGTCACATATTCTTTTCTTTTGAAATGGGGATTTTAGCTTTTTATTTCCACTTACGGCATTACTTCAGTTGTTGTTGTCTTATTTGTAAAATTGATTTTATGTTGAAGTGTTCACCATAGAAAAGAACTTTGCATTTCTCTTTCCTTCTATCCTTTTTTCTCGAGGTTTCATACTAAATAAATGACAGGTACAAAGAAATTAATGACAAACAAAAAGTGAAAAGCAAAATACATCAGCTTTTTTTTTTTTTTTTTTTTTTTTAGTTTGCTTCTATGTTTTTTTTACTTTCTTTTTATAGGATATTGTTTTGTAACCAGACAGTTTGTGTCAGTTTTTAATCAAGTTTCATAATTTATGTCCTTAAAACTGAAATCTGAAGTGCATTTTGTATTTTTTCTGGATTAATTCCTGAGGTCGAGGTTTGCAGCAATTTTGTATTTTTTTTATTTGCTTTTACTTTCCTTTGAAGTTGATTTAACCTTGATCATTCAGAACTCAATCATTTCACAAATTTTGTTGATTAACTGCTCTTAATTCTATGGAAAAGTACAGGTTTCTGGGTAAAACAGCAAAAAAGAAGAGACTTCATAAGATTAACAAATATTTTTAAAGGAAAAGTGAGGCTATTGAAATATGCTCTGTAGCAAAGTAAAATCACTGAAAATTAACATCTTCCTTATTTCATGGTTGATCTTGAAGTCGCATAAATTATAAAATAAGTTAACTAATCTTAACAGTGTTTATTTCTGTCATGATTTGGGGAAGAAGTAAAACTGTTCAATTATCTCACTCGATGTAATTACATAATCATGAAAATATAATACAGATAATTTACACCTTGTTGGGTCACACTCAAAAGTCATGTGCACTGATTTTCACAGATCTTTCACTGTCTAATCTATAATACTGAAAAATTTGTCTTATCCAAGATTTTAACTTGAGAAATGTTTTCCTCTTTATTCTTATTATTCACACTGCTTTCAGAAAACATCAATTCTAACACTGTTTTTATTGCCTCATGCTAGTCTAATTCAAGAATCACTATAAATCTAGATCTTATCTTTACCAGAAAGGAAGCATAATGACACAGTTAAAATTGTTATACACACTTTATTCATACCACTTTTCCTTATGTTAGGATCACCCTTTTACTCCCTTAGTCTTGAGGCATTGTGAATTCTCTAAAAAGCTTATGGCTTGTTTTTAGTAACACCAATACTGTATCACACACCTGTGTGCTTCTAAATCAATCATAGTAGGGTTCAGATGAAAATATACCTGGCAAACTTTGCCTTATCCTTTTATTACCCAAGGAAATAATTCCTACTGAGAAATGTGGATGACAGAAGCAGAATTACTTTAATAGATCATCAGTGCATGGAACCCAGGCTAAGAGAGACTATATTAAGATTTTAGAGGGGATGAAGTGAAAGAACTCTTGCTATTTAAAGCAGGTAAGGACTGCTAAACAAAACAGAGTAAAACAAAACAAAGCCTTCAATGTCTAAAAAGAGGACAGATGCTGCAAGCTGTCACCCATCCGTATGTAGTATTTTGGTTTCTCATAATCAAAACAACAACAGTACATTGAAATACACTACATATTCTGGAAAGAATAGCTTGTTGTCTGTTTTAGAGGCATGTTTAAATCTGGCTTGCTTTTGTCTAATTTGCATTACAGAATTTAAAGTCTTTCATACTTCAGTGCCTCTCTTCAGTTCAACGGAATAATGCATAAATTTGTTGAAGCTGTCTCCATTTAATATTAGAGCATGATAGTGCACAGATAGTGCATTTCTCATAGTTCTACTGCTAAGTACAGAAGAGTCTTGAAAAAAGTGTAAGTACACCTTATAATATCTGTTTTAAATTTAAGAGCAGATTTGAGTCAGATGGCTCTAGATTAAATTCACTTTTATACAGAGGACTAGCACTCCTACAGTCCTCTCACAGGTTGCTATTATTCATGTGAGAGGAGGAACTCTGTAAATTTATGCATTGTACATTTTTAGTAACACAACAACAATTCTAAGAAAGGAAAGGCTCACTCAAGAGGAACAAAGTTAATTTCAGTTTCTTTGTCCATAAGTTAAAAAAACTAGCTCAAAATTTCCCTGAATATTTCCTAATTGATCAAGGTATAGGTATTTCCAGAAAAAATGACAGGGAATCTTTTCCAGACTTTTTCTTTTCTGATCAGTGACACAGCTTCAAAAATGGGAAGTCACAAGAAGAGATAAAAGATACATACATGCATGAGGTAACATGAGGTAACTTTGGGTAGGGAAACTCATCTGAGTATAAGGAGTTTTGGTGTCTTCCTTCTATTATTTTTGTGCAATATATAAACTTCTCAATGTTAATCAGTTTCACTTTCTGACATCTAGTACAAACTACGCAACACTGTTACAGCATATGAGAAGTAGGATATACAATATAGACAGACACAGCTTCTGTGTGAGAGGCAGAACTGTTGCTGTAGTCAACAGCCCCAGCTTTCCCTGGAGGAGGAATCAAGAGTCAAAGGAGAAGGAGGGGAGGGTACAATAATGAAATACAACCAGGGGGTGAAATTCAGGTCAGTTCCATCAAAAAAGTGGAACAAAATAGATTAAATATGCCAAGAGATACCCTTCTCCTAGTAGAATCAAAATAGAGTAAATCAGAATTTTCATAAATCTGAATTCTTACTGAAAAATGGCAAGAAGAGGTCACAAAAGAAAAAAAAATATATATATCAAGTGTAAGACACCATACGCTCCCCAGGTTTAGCGGTAAAAGTTTTACTGGGTCTGGCTAGGACAGGACTACTTTTCTTCATAGCACTTGTGCCATGTTTTACTCTTGTGGCTAAAAAAATCCTTAGTAGCAGAACAATATTTCATTGGCTACTGAGTAGTCCTTATACAGCATCAAGACCACATCTGTTTCTCACTCTGCTGTCCCCCAGCAAGGCAGCGAGAGGTGGGCAAGAGTTTGGGAATAGACACAGCAAAATGCTGAATTCAGCTACCAAAGGAATATCCCATAGCATGTCACACTCGATCCCATATTCATCATTCTCAATAAAAGCAGGGAGCTGAGTTTGTACCCAGAGAGTCTGTATGGGACAAGCCATTCTTCTGCTGGTAGGAGGTGGTAAGTGCTCACCTCTTCATCACTTGGTTGTTTTTTTTGGTGATTTTTCTGTCTTTTCTCTTTCTTTTTAATTGTCTTTATCCCAACCCAAAGTTGTTTTTCTTACTTTTGCTCTTAGAGTTTCCTTCTGTTTTCCTCTGTGAGCAAGGAGTGAGCCAGCAGCTAGTGGGTGTTTAATTGTTAATTGAGGCTAACTCACCACAAAAGTGAAAACAGGCTGAGATAAAAAGGTCACATCCAAAAGAGATTCTGTTAGAAAGAATGCTAGTCTTGTGTGCTTCAGCTGAGATGAGAAATAATTTTAATAAAATTACTAATTTGAAGGAAGCTGTTGGTGAAATGAAAAATAGATCATACAGAATTGTAAAATTATAAAAAATAAATTACATGAAATAAAGAGTGATTAAAGCATAAAAAGCACAGAGAGGAATAATAGCAGGTGTGGAACTGAAAGAAAGAAATGGGAGATTAACTGACACTGAATCTTGTTTTATTACAATCTTTTACTATAAACAGTTCTTTCTACTTTCATGCTGATTTAAAATTCATGCAGTTTTGCTAAATCTCACAGAATCACAAAAAAATCACTGAAGTAATACAAAATCAATTTAATGCTTTTCAAGGTTAGACAATTTAACATATTAAGGAGAAAACCAGTTTTAGTATTCCTATACTATAGTGTATATGTCTACTGTGTATCATACATATAAAATATATACATACAGCATGTAGACATTATGTACTAGATGATGGTCTATATGGACATTCTGCATACATATGCAGTCTTTATATATGTAGACAAAAGATATATACCATACACATCTCTGTGCATCTACGTATTATATAACTATTGTACATAGAAAGAAGCAAAATATGTAGACAACAGTCAATTCTGCCTTTGTTTTTGGCTGGATGCTTTTCATCAATGTCGTACCAAGACTCTCTTAGTCCCAAATAAACGCATGGCAAATTTCATTCATCCACAGCTTATATAATAGCAAGGAAACTAGATCTGTCTAGAGAAGGAGAATAGACTCTCCTTAAAACAGATAAAAGGAAAATAAAAAGGAAAAGGAGAAAGAATAATAGAATCATAAATTCAATTTTCCTTTTCCATTTGTTTAGGAAAAGGAAATGGATGGGAAGGAAAGTGAATTCTTTACACTCATTGCTCTTTGTTCTCATAACTCTTTCATTAGGAGTCAATAATGGTTTCAGCAATATTTTATCAGTGTCACTTATCATATATTGGTGATCAAAATAAATCAAATTAAAACAAGGACAACCACAAACCAGTAATTGAGGAGAAATAAAATGAAATATTTACAAACCATTGATATTGGATTTTGAACATTTCCCACTTTGTGGATCTTCTGTACATCAATACAGGTTGCAAATGCTTCTATACAGAATGCACTGGATCGGAGAGTGACTTTCAGGCTAAAGCCCTTGCTGCAGCTTTTGCTGGAATGCTACAAGCATTTCAGGAGGAGTTCTACTGAGGTCCTCCACTGCCTTTTCACTGAGCTACACCAGATCTTACATGACACAGAAAGAGCAGATAGCCAATGTAATTCTCTGAGGCAACTTCCAGTGATCTCTGCAAAGGCTCTTACAACTGTCTGATTCCTCATCTTAGGAGAGCTATGAAACCCAGACCACTCAAGCAGTATTAATATCACCAACCTTTCTAAGAACAAGACTGTATTCTTGAAATTCCAGGCAATTTTTAGGATCTGTTATTTTCAAATCAAGTAAATAAGTAATTCAATAGTTGTTTGACATAATTAACAGAGTTATTAATAATAGCAAGTTCTAATAACTATTAGATCTATCTATTCCGTTTTATTATATCTAATCACTACATTATATTTGACACTGTGACTTTTCTGGTGGGAAAAACAGATTAGGTAAGTAAATCGTATTATTTTTGTTCATTTAGAATACCTTTCCAATAAAGGTATTCCTTTGCTCTCCTCCCATTTCTCTTTCTCATAATGTAAGAAATTCATTAAAATTGATATTAAAGGATCTGAGCACAGGTTTGTATTTTTGAACTATTTAATATTTGGTTCTAGATACAGCTAAACTTTCATCCAAGTTGGCAGCTGCAGCCCTGAGAGGCTGCAGTTGATCTCTGAGGATATATTTCAAGACCATAAGCTTGAGTAACCTCAGTTCAGATTTACTTAATATTGAAGCATATCTGTATTACACAGGGACCTTTACCTTCTGGAAGAATTATTTGAAAGAGGTTTTCCTGGTACAATCTTGAATAAATTATGAGCTTTTCAATGCATTTCATAGAGTCACAGAAAGGATAAAATTAGAAGAAACAACAGTGGGTCATCTGGTCCAATTGCTCTGCTCAAGCAGAGCACATGTCACAGGATCGTGTCCAGATGATCCTTGAATGCCTCCAGTGAGGGAGACTCCACAACCTCTCTGAGCAATCTGTTCCAGTGCATGGTTTCCCACACAGTAAAGAAGTTCTTCTTTTTGTTCTTTACATACTTGGCCGTATTTAATTCCAGATAGACCTTGGCCTTCCTTCTCTCATTTCTATTTACTCTAACAACTCTTGTGTATTCTTTTCAAGATTTCCCAGCAGGTTTTCTGTAGGAAAAAAAAAGCAGCTTAACCACAGCCCACTAACCACTGATGGGAAAAGTTTCATATTTCTCTTCAGTGTTGAATAGACTTGAGCTGACATTAAAAATCTGCACTAAATTATATCTTCTACAAGTATGGTATCAGTTGCATTTGGATATTGAGGTCCCACATAACTTTTTTTTTCCTTAGAGTATTTCTTCTCAGTTTCACATATATTTAAATCATAAGGCTAGTATCTGTATCTTTCCTTCACACATGCGTATTGGACCAATCCTATACTGATATATACAGGCATTATTTCAATATTACTATTAAAGAGTGTATGCTGGAAGGAAATACTTTATTTTCTAAAATTATATAACTAAATCAGTCAATCATATTTCTGATATTAATTAGCTGGGGTAAAGCTTATGACTAATTTTTTAAAATAGATGATTGACAATCACTGAAATTGCTCCTCTATATAAAAATAGAAAACTGACTTTTTTGTTCCCAAAATTCAATAATATCACGGATTAAATTTTGCCCAGTTTCTATAGTGGCAGAAATTGTGTGTAGCTTCAGAAGTTCTTTGGATCAGTTTTTCACAGCTGCCTTGCACAAGCTGAAAATGAATAGAATATTGAAATCAACAGTAAGTTCTAATTACATTAACTCAAACATGAATGCTATTTGATTTTTAATACAGATCTGACAGAAATTCTATTGCTGCTCCCAGTTGTCTTGCTTTACTTTCATCATATTAGAAAAATATGGGCATATTGATGTTTTCCTTCACTGTCTCATTGTGTGCTTTCGGAAAGCTCATTAAGTAATTAACCTTTTCAAAACACTCAGTTTTAACCTATCTCTGTTCACACCGACTTTTGTGAATTAGACCATCAAGCAAGTTTTAAAAATTCCACCGAAATGGAAATAGCCTCTAAGTAATTATTTCTGAGGCAAAAGAAAAAAAATCTTTGTAATTATTGCCAAATTCCCAGGCTTTGTCCAAGCACAACTGCAAAATTAGTCATTAAAATTCCATGTGCTTTTTGAGTAGCTTTTTTACTTGCTTTACTTTTTCACTTAACATAAACATAAGAAAACTGTCCTACCCTTTTGTACAACACGCTGAATCTCTTTGAAAACCAAAATTGTTACTGCTGTGGAGATTTTTATCCACAATGGGCTTTTTTCAGTTTTCACCTTAATGCTTAGTCTTTGAAAAGCTTTACTCCATGTGTAGAGTCTTCTATAAATCTATTTATCATCTTAATCAATGTCACCACATTATTGCATTAATTTTAATATGTTCTCAGGTTAAAGGTGTTATAATTTTTATGTTATTGTAATGGACCATGGACAAAATTTCCTCTCCAATCTCTCTAAAACACCTTTGTACACACTTTTTTAGCCTAAAACAAAAATAAAGTACATTACTGGACGAAGTAGTTTCCTTGTGGTATTCTCAATCCAGAACCAAATGGCCTATTTAAATGCATTGTCTTGTATCTCTGGCAATAGAAGTTCAAAAGCTTCCATAAATATGTAAAGACTTCCCAGTTACAGCAGCATCAGTAGAGCAAATCACAGAGAGACCTACTGCCCTAAATTGCTTACCATTTTCCAAAGGTTTTACTGAGTGTCTGCATTTTAAAGTGGAAGCTTGGTTCTGGTTCACACTTTTCCACCTTTGATTCTGCATAATTAGGATTCTTCTTTTGTTCCAACTCATAACCTATATACCTATTTGTATCTCTTCACCAACATAGTTTCTCCTTTTAAACTTTGCAAATCCTGTAGAACAAAAATACTTGTTTTCATATATAATTGATTGTAAATCCTAGTAGCAATTCTCATCACCACAGTTATATATTTTCCTTTTATGAAGGAAAAAAATAATCCGTTGTGTAGGAACAGCTACTGATTCTATTCTCAGTTGGCTTTTCAGAACCCTTCCATTCACCTTCCATTTCCTCACTTTATATAAAAAACTTCTGGGGATAAGGAGAGATCCTTGGAGATAAAAGTTATAAACCTCCTTCTTTCAGAAAGGCAAGGAGGACCCTGGATGCTTATAAGCAAGGAAAAACTATGGACCATGTCCTCTTAGAGTATCCTTTCAAATATGGAAAGAGCAAGAAGGTCATCAGGAGCAATAGACATGAATTTACCAGGACAAAGTCATGCCTGACCAAGCTGAATGTGAGTGAAGAGGAATCAAGTGCCTCTATGAATGAGCCAAGAGCAGAAGTACAATATGTAACTTGGGCTTACCAAAGCTTATAAAACAGGCTGCAGTCGCAGGAAACTAAGGAAGTATGGCCTGGAAGACCAAAAACTGAGGGCAGATGAATTTAATAAATCAAAAAGCAGAAATTACTGGCAAATCTCCAGCCTGAAGGTTGTTTTGCCAAAAAAAAAAAAAAAAAAAAAAAAAAAAAAAAAAAAAAATTCATTCATTTTTCACGCTTTATTGAAATTATACAACTAAACCAGCAGATAACTCCTTCAGACAGCAGATGTTATGACGGTACTGAGGGGCTCATATTTATAATGCCAGAGGTTCTCTAGGATGGTAAAGAACTAAATAACTTCAGCAACCAGTCCTGTTATACTCATATTTCAGAATCAGAAAAAACTTCCTGAGAAGGTGCAGGCTTTAAATACTTCAGTTTAGCTCTACAAAAACTGCTCCGTGCATCCATTAGGATGCTAAAGTTCATGACGATTTGACAGTTGAGAGTTTTGAGGGTAGTCCATGAATGGAAAATTTTGGAAGAAGGATAACTCTTGCAAAGGCCTTGTATGTTTGGGTTGTGTGTGCTAAAACTTCCTCATGCCTTTCCAACCTCTGAAAAACAGCAATCAGGCAAGATGATTCCTCTGTTCAACAGCCATTCCTAATACATACCACCATCTGGGATTAGAATTCCTTTTATTGAGTTCACTCCTTTGGAAATCCAAATTCTTTGATATAACCAGGGATTCTTTCTAAAATTTCTCAGTATGGTAAGGTACAGAAAGCCCTTAAAAAAGGGCTTTGTTGTTGTTTTTGTTTCTTTTGCTCATGCTGTACTAATGCCTAAATATGGCATTAGATTTAGATGGGAAATGCATAATCTAGTTTTTTATTTCATTTCCTGAAGTTGATAGGGAAAAATTCTATTCCAAAGAAGGAATACTTTTGTAAATTATTAGAGAAGCTGGTGACCCAGCTTTAATTCTAACAGATCTGATTGTAAACAAATTTGTCAGGATTTATTACAGACCACATAATAATTGAAACTAACTTAAGTTTGCATGAGAATTTTTGTGGGGTTTTGTTTTGGTTTGATTTTAATGTAATCCATCTGAAATACATAAGATTTTATACGGTAAAAGTAGAGTGAATTCTGACAGTCAGCCTTTGGAGTTTTCATGACTGAGGGCACAATAAAGGAAGAAACTGTTAAGCTGCTTTTCCAATAAACTATTTGATAAACAAGCTATTTTTATGATAACAGATTATTTGTGATCCAGTAAAGATCAATAAAAATGTATTATTTAGCTGCAAATTGTTCCCATGAAAAAGTGAAACCTGTGAGAGTTCTTAAACTTCTGTTGTTATTCTTTTTTTTTTTTTTTTTTTTTTTTTTTTTTGTGATTGCCTAGCTGAAGTTCTTAAATGGGAAAATAAACAAATGGATGATGAGTATCAAATAAGAAAATAAGATATCTTATCCAGGTCCACATGAAAAATTGAATATTTTTAATGAAAATATTAATTCCTTAAATATTTGTGAGAATAGGGTATTTAGATAGGACTATCCAGAAAATGAACAATAAAATGTACAAAAATGTCTAAGCAGAAATTGAATGAATCCATCTAAAGATGACTTCTCTATTTACATAGCTCTAATCCTTAATGTTTAGAATTCATCCAACAAGTTAATAGGGGTTTTTTTGCATTTGATTTTGAAAAGTAGATAGGAGAGTCTCCCTCTTTTATGAGCCAGTATACAGAGAAAATACTCATTTCATAATGCCAAATAAGGCAGTTTTTTCATAAGTGTCTGCTAGGGGGTTTTTTGAGAAAAAAAAAATAAACAAACTGCTTTGTTTGATAGCTATGAAGGAACCTCTAAAATCAAGCTGTTATGTTTTTTATAAAGTTTCCTACTACAGCTTTTATGAGCCCAAACTCTGCTTTATGAGTATAATAAAAGGCAACTAGCATTCATGTGTGTATTTGATTTGTTCAGTGCAGGCAGTGTAATGAGGTCTACAGGAGTCCTCTTTGTACAGCTGAGTGCCTGTGTTCTTTTTACTCATGAGTGGCTATGTTCTTTTTACTCATTATTTTTTTCTCATTACAACTTTGAATAAACAAAAAAAAATACATAAAAATATTGAGTGTGGGAATTTTACTATTGCATTACTTTTAAGCGATGTAAAGCCAATAACTTGCAAATTACTGACTACCGGAACAGTTTTTCCAGAGATATAGAGTCTCCCTTCACTGGAGAAATTCATGAACCATCTGGACACAATCCTGTGCAATGTGGTCTGGGATGACCCTGCTGGAGCAGGGAGGTTGGACCAGATGATTCCCTGTAGTGCCTTCAAACCTGACCCCATTCTGTGACTCCGTGATTTGTGTGCATGTGTGTACACTGCTGCATGCTCACACACATGCACACTCACATTCAGAAGTGTATAGAAACTGACTTCTCATAGATGAGAACCAGACAAAAACTGGAATTAGGGATAGACTTGTCAAATCACGC
Organism: Sylvia atricapilla; assembly: GCF_009819655.1. Classification (NCBI taxonomy): domain Eukaryota; kingdom Metazoa; phylum Chordata; class Aves; order Passeriformes; family Sylviidae; genus Sylvia; species Sylvia atricapilla. The sequence goes on from NC_089141.1 coordinate 70,960,396, forward strand.
CAGGTCCTGTAAATCAACACAGGCAGCTGAAGTTAAGCTCTATTTATCACTCTTTCTTCCAAATTGCAGTGGTGTGGTAATGAATCAACAGAGCAGCATGAGGGGAGATGATGTGTAGAAAAACTGGGTGACAGAAAAAAATCAGTTATTTAGAAGTACTTTTGGGTACAGTGAATGAGTACAGTATTAATGATTCTCATTAAGCTATGATTTAATTTCTTCTGGGCAAGCAGGGAGTGAAACCAGTGGGAAGACCAAATAATGGTCTCCAATTATGAGAATTTCAGCTGTATCTGAACTAGGAACTAATAGCTTTGGATTTCAGTGAGGAAAGAATGGCATTTTTTCCATTTGTGCTAAACAAAAGAGAAATAATTCCATCCCCACAAACTCAAATATGTAATTTCCAAATGAAACTAATAAATAAGTAAACCTTATGATCAGTTGGAACAACAGGAGGATATTGTTCATGTCCTTTTAAAAACTTGGCCAAATATTTATTGCTTGTCTGAGACAATAGTTTGGGTTTTAGCATTAGGGACATGAGGATGCTAACCTTTCAACCCTGACTACACTGCGCATCTGAGGAACAATGGGACACATAATTTTCCTCTACAAGAAATCATGAGTCCTGTTTAAAAAAGAGACATTTGGCCCTCCCCATGATGTCTCATGAGGCATCCCATAATTCAATATGTAGGCACTACAATTGCTCTGAATTATTTAATTCCTTACTATTGATATCATATTAATATGGAAACAAAATTTAATAACATTATTCCAATTAATTTGTTCTATTCCCATTACCTTAAGTGGTTCCATATTTTACTCTTGATCCTACTCGTTGTTGATAATTCAATGGGGTTTTTTGACTCTATTATTTTTTAGCTAGTAGTAATTAGAATTTAAATACTGAGGTAATGACACAAATAGAGAAAGTTTAATGGTGGGAAATATCTATATTTAAAATATCTTTAGGAAATAGAATTGATAGAAGAGGACCATAAAAATAAAATATACTAAATCATATGAAAAAGAAATTATAAACAGAAATCATGCCCAACAGTTAAGGGACCATAATGAGTAAACTGGATGAAAATAGCCAACTCTCAGTTAAAAAAAAAAAAAAAAAAAAAAAGTCAGAAACTGAATCTAAATACCTCTTAAAATGACATTAAATCACTTCATAAACTCCCTTATTTCCATCCTAAAATACATAACCTAAAGCACTTGCATTTTATATTGGATACACTAAACTCTGTTTTCAAGAATTATTAGAAAGCTTCTTCAGCAATGCTTCCACTGAATTCTATATCAAACAAAATTGTATAGAAATAGGTATTTCATCTATTCTATAGTACCACAGGGGGGGTATGCATTATTATATGCTTAATTAAATGTATTTAAAAATAGCACATATTAAAGAAGCTATCCTGAAATACTTGACCAGAGGCTAAGCCCCCAGCCAGCTGCTCGCTTACTTTCCTAGCTAGAGTAAAGGCTCCCCTAGGGGAGCATGAGCTGACAACTCACAAGTAGAGATAAAGACAGTTTAATAAGTGAGGCGAAGTTTCACACATAAGCAAATCAAAGACAGAATTAATTCATTACTTCTTATCAGCCAGCAGATTTCCAGCCACCACCTGGAAGGCAGGGCTTCAGCTTGTGTAACAGGTACAAATACCATAACTATTAACACAAGCACTTCCTTCTGTGCTCTTATAGCTGAGCATGATGCCATATGGTGTGGCAAATCCCTCTGGGCAGTAGGGGTCAGCTGTCCTGGCTGTTTCCTCCTATCATCTTTTGCAACTCTGGCCTACTCACTGCAGGGCAGAGTGAGAAGCAGAAGGTCTTTGATGCTGTGTAAGGACTCTTCAGCAATAGCTGAAATACTGGTGTATCTTCAGCTTCATTTTTGTGAAAAATGCAAAGCACAGCAGCATACTGGTGCTATGAAGACAGCTGATTGACCTAGTACAACTATACTGTGAGCTTGAGGAGAAAATTCCAAGGACACACTACTGTGCTGCTGTGTGTACATTCCTTCTGAGAAATATTAAAACCTATCTGCCATACAAGTGCTCTCAAAACATGTAGATTCATGGCTTTAAAGGGATACATGAGCAGGGAACTACAAGCTGAGGATTCTCATTTTACAGGACTGCCTGGGGAAAATAAACATCATTTATTGCATTTTTTGTTGTTATGGATACAAGAAACAGTAACTATTCTTTCCATAACTTGCTACCAGAATAAAATCAAAAAGGTCAATAAAACAGGCAGTGACAAAAGACAGTAATAACAGCAAACACAAAAGCAGACTGAATGTTAAAATCAGTGGCCTTGTCTGCAGACATGCATGATTCAGAGCCTTAGATCCTAAATAATTCACAGACTTCTGACCAATACTGGAATCCAGGGAATGGGGAAGACCCCTCAAATTGCCCTGGGAGCTCCAAGACCCTTGCTGGGACCCCAGGAAAGCATTGCCTTTGACCCTAGTCCATGGGAAAACTGCCAACCCTTATAGATGAAATGAAATCAACAAAAATTTAAATTAGATGGTAGTGTAGTTTGTCACAGGGTGCAAATTTGTAGTTTTGAGTTTTTAGAATGGAAGTAGATAGGAGCAAGATGGAGAATTTTGAGTGGTGTCTTAAGTTCTTCTTCAACTCCATCTTCTGTGACAGTGCCACAGAGACATTGGTAGAATGTATGTGATGTAGAAAATTGCGTGTCTAGAATTGGTAGTAATTATTGGTGCAAAACTGTGAATATAGTATATTTTAAGAGTTAATTGGATTAGAAACCTTTAAGAGACCTTGAACACCAGGTCTCATGTTCTTGGCAGTGGTGTCCTTCAGCACACTAAGCCTGGTATAAGGCGGTGCACAGACTTTGAGATAAGAAATTTAATAAACCTTTTAAGACCAAAGCTGCAAGTTCTGCTCATCTTTTAAACCCTGGCACAGGACTTTGAAAGGAAAAAACCCTAATTAAGGGCATCCTGGGAATCAGAATACAAGAGACTAACATGAGTTTGTAGGGCATGTTTCCTCTTGATTCTACTCAGTATGACTTGTAGATTTTCTTCATTCTGCTTTGATGTCTACACAAATACTCTTCCTCATGACTGTTCAAAGGGCAGGTATTGGTTGTAGGACAGGAACAAGATTTTCCTAAAATCATCAAGAAATTTATTTCAGATCAGAAATTTGTGAGTTCTCTATACAGGAACTTGTCCCTGAAACCACCCTAACATTAGGAATTTAAATTAAGACTTTTGGTTTGGAACAGAGAGGTTTTAGCACTGGGCCAATAGAAACTTCATGGAGTTCAAGGATCAGAAATGCAAAGGCACATACCACTAGGGGGATCTGGGAAGCACCTGGCTAAAAAGCAGTTTTGGTGGAAAGAAAAAGGGAAGCTCAGTGAGCATTAGGCTGGATATGAACCTACAAGTGTGCTTTTATATTAAATAAAACAAGTATTGCCCCACTGTGATACAGTAAGGGAAGTATGATCAGGCGAATGAAGAAAATTGTTATTCCTGTTTACTCAGTGCTGGTGAGGTTGCACCTGGAACACTGTATCCAGTTTGGGGTCACTCTGATCAAAAAGAATGTGGAGAACCTGGAGAAGGCTACCAGGATGGTCTGCAGCCTAGAGGAGTTAAATAAAAACAGAGATTGAGAGAGCAGATTTTCTTCAGTCTTGCATGGAGGAACCTAAGGTGTGATATAATAATTCCCCAAACCTACCTGAAGGGCAGTTACCACGACGCAAATTTGATTTTAATTATACTAAAATATACAAATTACTGATATGTTTAATATGCTAAGTGACACAGCAACATTATATTAAGGTATGATAACTGTATGCAGTAATTCAGTGTTTCAGTATTTCAATCTGTTTGCATCACCATTGAGGACAGTTACATTACTGAAAAAAGTCTTGAGAAGAATGGTTAAAAACAATTTATTTTTTCAGGAAGCAAATTCATGTTTTGCTTCTACTTATTGACATTTATCAAACCCTGAAGCAGAATTATGTGACAAAAAATTGTGAATTATAGCTATTTCAGGTATTTATGGCTTTGCTAACCATTTAGTAGAAATTCTTTCATTTAATATTTCATTTTTAATATAATTTGAATTTAACTAGGTACTGAGGCTTTCCCCTTAGTTAGTTTCTCCTTCATAAAATAATTGTCTTGGACAGGTAAATACTATTTCTAACAATCTTAAATATTATTCTTATAATATCTCAATATAATTATGGATTATAATCTCTATTTCTATAATGGGCAGTATATTGTTGTATGAAGGACTTTTTCCCAGATATTTCTTTGAATATGGATAGTATTAAAAAGATCTGAATTCTACATTTGGAATAAACTGGGACACCAGAGAAAATCTACTACGTTACCTTGTTTTTAGTGTAATCTCACCTGTCATTAGGTGTTTCCATTTGGTTGCATTTAGGGTATTAGTCTAGGTTACGTTTCAACATGGAAAGATATTTACCTTGGAAGTTGTGAAGGTTTGTTCTCACCCTTTTTCTTTCTCTCCCTCTATAACTACGTAGACGACTTACCTTAACTCAACTTTGAGACCTTACTAACTAAAGTATTTCATTGACTGTAGACAAGATAAACACCAGCTGGGATTTACTAAAAGAATGTTCAGTAAATGAAAACTACATTTTGCGCAAGTTAGCAATATTTATCAATCTAATTACGGTCCAAATTATAATGTAAAATAAAACATGAAATATAAATTATCTCTCCCTACAGTTAGAATTACCTGAATTAACTCAAGATACAGAAACTACCTTTGATTCTTTTACACACTGTGCATGCATTCTGAATAAAATAACATAGATTCATCAAGGAAGGATGAAAGGAAGGAAGGAATAGATTGAGGGAAAGAGGCCAGCAGGAAAGTATGCAGGAAGGCACACAAGTTGGTGTGATTATGCACTCTATGGTAATAGCATTATAGCAAAAAATTATTAACTAACAAATATACCTGTAACAGTTATTTATAATTTGTTAATATGTTAGGGGGGGGGGTTAAAATTTGTAATTCCCTGGCTTTTATTTCTCAATATCCTTCTTTGTGATTAATTTCAGTAAATTATATTAATTTATTCAAGTTGAATCTCTTTTGCTTGTGATGGCAATTAGCGAGTGATCCCTTATCTTGACCCATGGGCTTTTTAAATGGGCTCCCTCCCCCTCTCATATTGATACAGGAAAGTGATAGAGTGCCTTGGTGGGCACATGGTATACAGTCAAAGTCAACCCATCTTACCCTTCTACTTAATTTTCTTTGCCTGCTACTATCCTGCAAGGCTTATCATCACTGTCCAGATGACTAGTCTCTTTAAATCATATTTAAATTACTTGATAACCCAGAGATAATTACAATGGTAAAATAAAGTGTGTAACTTTATCGATTCTATGATAGGGTATTAATTTTCCTTTAATCAGAAGTACAGTTGGAAAACTTGCTTTTATGGAAGCAAAAGTAGAAAATTGCAGAATTTTTTGACTACAGAAATCACAAAATGAAGTGTTTGGTTGGAAGCTACTGACAGCATGTTTCAAATGACATAAAACTTGGTAAGCTATTTGTGGTGCATAACATGGGGTACTCAAACCAGGAATTAATATAATTAAATTTTAGGCATTTTTTAACTACTTTATATAATATAGACAGGGAAAGACTCATGCAAAGGGTCTAAAAAGACTCATGCAAAAGGGTCTAATTTCCAAACATATTGATTTATGCAGTTCATGAGGTTTAATATCTGACATGACTAAAATAATGGAGTTCCTATTTTAAATTCATCAGTCTGCCCATACCCAGTTAAAAGAAACATTTTTCCTCATCTCAGTAACTGTAATACCCAATTCCTTGCATTGGACCTACACTTTTAGGGTTCACACTCTTCAAAAGCACAAATTAATTCTATAAATATCTGATACCAGCAAAATCCTATCAAAATTATATTTACTTTATATGTATGTACATGTGTGTGGGAATGAGTGTGTGCAACTGATCAAAAAATCCCTAGCATGGAAGAAGGAAATGAGAACAAACACTTGTGAAGTTTAGGGTAGAATATGGGAACTAAGCTCAGCTGTTGTAAAGAACAAGCAGGGTGGCCAGAAGACTTTATTTAAAGTCTTTATCAGCTGATCTCTATCAGCTGGATGGAGCAGCTCCTTGTGTAAAAACTCTTTGCTAAGTGAATCAAGAAAAGCTGTGAATGTCTTCAGGATTGAGACAGACCAATATGGGAGAGATGTATAAGTCTCAGCCAAACCTAAAGTAAAAAAGCCCAAAAATTAGTGACCAATAAAATATATTCTGAAAAGAGCAACAGGCTTGGATATCTGTATTACTTCCCAGTGACTGGGGCTGCCCAGTGATGTGCTAGAGAGCATATAGACATTGGGCATGGGAATCATGTTTATGTTGGGATCTAACTACATAGAGCAATTGCCATGAAGTGTTTGTATTGTGATTTCACTACATTGCTGTACCACTACTAAATCAAGTGAAGTATCAAGTATTTCAAATAAGTGAATTTGTTATTCCCTTTGTGAAATATCTAAAAGAACATAGTCTGATAATATTTGACTCTGATAATATATTCACATTCTCTTTAGAAAAAGAGGAATTAATGTGACATTAATTTCATTAAACCTAATGTATTATTTAGAGAAATACAATTTTTGCAAGGGCTGTTCCTTAAACATTAGAATTATTTGGTGCCATTGTCTATTTTACTTTAATATTCCCTTTGCACAAAGACCCTTAAGCATTTTTTCTTATAAAAGATATTAAGGCCTTACTCCTAATGTAAAATTACTTAATTTGACCCTTAAGTCCTTTATATTAATTTCAATATACCAAGATAGGCAGGAAAAAAATACTATTACTTGTATTTGAGTGTAAGGATACTGTTCTGGTTTCTCTTTTCCTATTAAGTTCTTGATATTGTATAATACATTTTGAAAGCTAAGGTGAAAGCCACCTCCACTTTACCATTTATAGCATCTTCTTTCCTTTAAACTGTATCATGGTCCTGGAGTTAGATTATTCTTTAAAAGAAATCAAGTATAAATAGAGCTTGTCTTTTCATCTCACTAAATACTTATCTATGTGTTGAATATTTAACTCTGAGGATAAACATATATTTTGCTTTGGATTAGTGGAAAACCTTGTACTCAATATTTTAAAGATTTATTTTGGCAAATTTCTTACAAATGTAATTTATGACATATATTTTAAAAAATTCTGTTAAAGGCTTGCTTTGGAACTAAGCATTCATGAGTATAGTTTTATGGCTTCAATGTGTTGAGATTTATATTTAAGGACATCTTACATATGTTCATAAAACCCTAATTTTTTGCATTTTTCTAATGCAGAAGATGATGTATATTTTACTATTTTCTGTCAGAAAATAGAGAGGATTCATTTCCCGTAATTCTGTCACAGAAATTTTTGATTATTTGAGATTTTCATTCTGCTCTCCATCCCTGTCCTCCAGCTCGGGGGGCTGGATATCCCATGAACAACTGGTCCTATTTTTAAAAACTGAGACAAATAAGACATTTATTACCTTATCTGTTGTCACTGTTTCATCCCACATGCAATGAAGGATGGAGATTCTCTTTAGTGCTCCTTTTGTTGCTCATGTATTTATAAAAATGTTTTTTAGTGCCTTTTACAACAGTAAAGCACTGACATAACCCTTAGAACAGATTACTAGAAAGCGAAATTCAAAGCCATCATCTATGCTATTAACTCGTATTGTGGATGCTGTATATTCTGAAATGAAAGCTATTAATCTAGTGATTTCTGTGTACAAATCATGATATACGATTACTGAAGTTTATCAATGTTATAATAAAACAATTAACTGTAACAGCCTGTCAGGGAATGCCATGGAAATAAAGTGGTAATATAAATAGAAAATTGGCAACAAGGACAAAGAGGAAGCACCTCATTCTTTGCCTCAGCATGAATATCTTTCTGGAGTAATCCTGAAGAACATAAAAGCATGCACTTGTGAAGAATCGATAAACAGAAACAGATCAAATCAAACAAGTTAAGAAACAAACTGATTGCAAGCCTAGGGAGAAACAAAGTGGCAGAAAAACTTTACCCAGGAGAAGCTGACATGGATGTACCCTTTTTTCTGTTAGAAAATATAAAAAGGAGAGTTAAAAGTTCAGGGACTAGCCCAGTGGTGAGATCAATATCAATTACAGAGAAGATGGCTTGGCTAAGAGTCCCACATCCCATGCTATGACACCAAAGAAGCAAAGAAAGGATCTGTTAAATATAAATCAATAACTGAATTTTAATTTCTTTCTTTTTAGTGTGTCTTTTTACAACTGAAAATGCCCATGGGCCCAGGACCCATTTTCAGGCCATCCAGGCTGTCTATTCCAGTAGTTGTGCAGCAGCACTGTGTCCAGCCCTGTTGTCAGAAAATATGAAAGAATTACAGTGACCCGTGAAGTTGAGAAGCAAGGAGAGAAAGAGAGAGCTTTATTTTTGGGTTCAGGGTTTAAATAGGATTTGGACTTTGACCAGCAACTGGGGGACAAGCTTAACACCCCTTTGACCCCACTGGTCAAGCCTGGAGTTTATCACAGAGAGGAATGCGAAAAAGATCTACTTCCTTTATGTTACAAGTGTGAGAACTCTAATACAAAAATGTAAAAACATCCAAAAGCTAAAATATCAGGGTGACACAGCCCCACCCCAGCTCTGCCTTGCCCAGCCACAGAAGGATCTGACTGGATTAGGGCCATATCTCCTAGCTGACTTCTCAGTATGGCCTCATCTCCATGGCCCTGCTGTTCTGTCTGGCCTTGTTTTCAGTCACTGAATCTGAACCTGAGCCCCTGTTCTGGAGTAGCCTTGGCTTGGCCACATCCCCAGTTCAGTGGAGTATAAGAAAGATTATGAGACTCATGTTCTTCTCATAGTGTAGACACTAAAAACTAAACAAACAGACAAAAAGCAACAACAAAATGAAACAAGACAAAAAACACCACAAGAAACACAAAAATACCCTGCAAAAATCAAAGATGTAGAAATTATTAAAATATGAGAAATAATTTGCATCATCACTCTTCTTCCCCATATATCTAACACTATAATATCACATTGAAGTAACAGCAGTATTTTGATTCAGAAGGTGGAAGACAGCAAAACTAGCAGAACTTCAAATGATCAAATGGGTTTCAAACGGGGGTTTTTTTGGAAGCTTTTTACAGTACTGATGTGTAGATTAAACTTCAGGCTTTGCAATGTATCTTAAAGAGAAACATGGGTATTTTTTGTACTAGTAATACTTCAACAATAATAATGAAAACTTATGGATATGTTCCTCTTTGATAGATTATTAGAATGTACAAGAGAGAATGGCAATATATTCTATTGTAACAGTAAATACTTGCATAATTCAAATTAAGTATTTAATAATTGCAGTGTAAATTTTTCTTAAAAGAATATTATAGTAGCAAAAACAAAATGTAGAAGAGCCCAGATTCGATCTTGTCAATGTTACTTCAGCTCGTTTTTACCAATGCTGTTACAATACCACCTTTAATCATATTATTTTTACTATAGCATCGCTATCCTATAGCAGTTATTCAAAAAGTTAAAAGTGTGTAATCAGATTTCTAGAAAACACCAACTGTTTTAAATCATTTATTGTCAGCAGAATAGTTCTGGATCTCAGAAGATGAATAAAAGGAGCAAGAGCAGAACTATTTGTTCTTGAGGCTGTGGAAGCTGACGGTTGTAATAGAGGATTGAAATCTGCTGTCTCTTCTGCCACTAATCTCTTAGAGAGAAATATGGAGCAATTCAGGTTTTTGTGCGTGTGTTGTTTTTTGTGTTTAGTCAGGTTTTTTCCTCTTTTACTTTTCTCTTATGCCAAAGAACAATATATAATAAATGCTTATTACTACTACATAAACCTAAATGGTTTCCAAAAAAACAAACCTACTAAACGGTTCCAAAATGTTATTAATCATGTAATAATGTGCATGTTCAATTCACAGGAAGTGTTGATGCAGGTTTTATCATAGCATTAATTTGATAAAGAGGTAAGCAGCTCCAGAAATTTGTTTTAATGGACTTAAAAGCCATTAATGGCACTGATAACCTTCAAGAAGCATCCCATTACTAACACTAGCATTTTGCACTTTGACTCTGAGATAGTATTTGTTTTCATTTTTTTCAAAAATGTCTCCAAAACTTTTTAAAAAAAATACAGTTTGACGTCCTCGTTCTCCAAAATGTTATCTGTTAAGAAAGTAGGCATCACCTTAAGCAGTGTAAATTACCTAGTGTCGTTGCAAGATTAGTTTTGCATACCAGTAATAGACTGATACGACAAACAGTAGAAGAAATTTTATTTTGAAACTGTCAATCTATAGGGAATGTAACATTTTGATTTTTTTGTTTTGTTTTGTTTTTCAAAAGGGGTAAATGGATTCTGTTTACACTTAGACTTCCACTTAGAAAGTTAACTCTGTCCTGTTCTGTCCAACATTATTTATTTGCACTTGCAAAAGTTTAAGCTGGCTTTAGGGTTTAAACAACTCTTTAAAAATATACATATATTTTTATATATAAACATATATAAAAACATATATAAAAACATACATTATATTTGAATAATGTACAAATACATGCACTTTTAAAAATAACCCAAATCAAACGAATAACCCTCTCTGTCTTTTCCTTTTCTATTTTTATGTTAAATGTTTATGATTAACAACATAATTAAGCTATGAGTTTTGTTTTCAGCTTTTTCAGTCATAACCTCAAAGATATGAAAGGTTTCCCTCAGACACCAAAAACAGACACCCAGAAAAAAAAAAAAAAAAAAAACAGGCTTAGGGCATGGCATTTCTAATATAAAGAACAATAGCTGACTTCCTTATCTTCCTACAGCCAAGAACAAAATATGTTTACAGAAATGTATCATCTTGGAATACAACGTTTTCACTGTTGCAAGAATGATGAATTAGTGATTTTTGTGCTTCCAGATGGAAGAACTCCAAGACTGATCCTTAAAACACACAGCCAAGAGGAAAGGTGGAAAAGAGGGGAGGAAGGCTGGCTGCATTTATCTGAGATGTGAAAAAATCATGTTTTTTCACTGTCTTTGCAAAAAAACCTTCACCAGCGAGGAAGCAGAGGATATTCTTTTCCCTTTGAGTAGTGAAGCATACTACAGAAAACATGAAGACAGCTGCTCTTACATATTAAAAAATAAGTACTTTACTTGCTATGGTAATTTATTTGACTATTTTCAAAACAAAATTAAACTAATTAAAAACATTAAAACTAAAACTCCACAGAGCTCTTTATATTTGAAAAAAAAAAAAAAAAAACACAAACATATAGTAATTCCTTATTTAATAATGCCTGACTTACTCCTACCAAATAGAAAATTAGTTAGTGCAGTTGGACAAATTATATTCATAATTATGATTTTCAACATGTGATAATATCCTGTTTCATCTTCTGTGAAAACAAGTTGTATAATTGGTAGAAAATACAATAGGAAGATAATGTGGTTGTATTAAGCAAATTATTCCATTTCTGAACATTTTCATAGTCTGGTAATGTTTTATTTGGTGCTTGGCCCCAGGCATCTATAGCACTCTTGGTACAGCAATATTTTTAACTAACAGCAATAATATCTTTAAAGAAGAAAAAGCCAAGCCACAACTTTCTTTTGTATGAAAAAATTCAATATATTTATGTCTGTATTATGCATAACATAGGACAGGTGTAGTGCAGCTAAGTATAACTGAGTTTCCCCAGATTTCTTCCAGACTTCTTTTCTGAACCTTTTTTGGAGTCTTTGAACATTTACATTCCATCATATATTTCATTATGATTATTTTCTAGAAATCTTCATTTGACGGTACTCAGCAGCTCATACAGTTTTAAGAATATTTCTCCTTTTCTATCATAGAACATTATTGCAACCATTTTGTGGAGTAATACTTATAGAGTTGAGATACTGATAAGAAGGACAACTTTCTAGATAAATTCAGGAACTGAACGTAAAAGGGTGATATTAGCTCTTCTCAGTAGTCTCATCATTCACACGCAGGCAGGAAGGGGAAAGCAGAGTAATTTGCCTATAGTTAAGAGCACTGAGGACCAAATAAAAGTAGTTTGCCATAGACATGAAGACCTGGAAGGATTTCAGAAGAGAAACAAACAAACCAACCAAACCAAACAAACCAAACCAAAAAGAAAAACAAAACAAACCACAAAAGAACAACAGCAACAAAACAAAAACAAAACCAAAAAAGCCCAGCAAACCCTGAACAAAACAAACAAACAAACAAACAAACCCCACCAAAACAACAACCAACCAACCAAAAACCTGTTGAGATTGAAAGAGGGATCTTGTGAGACTCATTGAATAAAAACAAAGAAAATTTCATGAAAGGCATGCAAAATTATGTAAATATGGGGAAATTCATCTTTTGCACACGAAGATATGGGATCTAAACTGATCATTTTCATTCTGAAAAAAACTGTGTTAGTTATGACAGATAGTTCTAAGGAAATATCAGCTCAGTGTTTACACTGTGTTTAAACCATAGATGTTTAAAAGAGAATATTTATGAGATATTTTTATGAAAGGAAGTATGAAGGCCACCTTGTGAGGTATGATTAGGTAAGCTGCAAGTGAAATTTAAGAAGACAAATGAAATTGAAGTTCAACAAATAACTGTTATTTGAGAGGGTGAATAGGAATTAATGAATACTATATGGACAAGAATTAGGCCATGACAGGATCTGCCTCTTTCACTAGCAAAGTTAGGTGTAGACTTGGCTTCTGTGCTACGAGAAAGTGGAGAGTTACAGTCCAGGTAGTAGTTTGGTGGAATATCACCAGTGATTATGCACACTTCAGCAGACCAGTGAAGCTGACACAGTCCTGCAGTGCTGGTCCTTTCCCTTTCATATGTAACCACTGGGAGAAAATGGAAGTAGACTATCTAAGGCCTTGAATTTTTTTCTTTAATACAATTCTGTCTTGCAACTGAACAACAGGAAAATTTTTAAAAAGCAACAATCCAACCAAAACAACCAAACAATTCAAAACTAAAATGTCAACTGTCCTGTCTAAAACTCATTTTTCCTTTTATATCTAGTGACTGTCTAAATAAAATTCAAAAGAATTGAGAAACAGATTTAAAACACATAGAATTATTTTATTCATTAAGGGAAAAATGCTTAAATTTTATTAATACATATCCCAAATGAGTTATGATTTTCACTTGAAAAAAGTTGTTTATGATATATTGCAAATTCAAGACTACCCTGATTTTTCTCTTTCATTAGTAGATTTTTTCTCACTGAACTTTAAAATACTTCAATATCAGTCAAACTGTTCACTGATTTCTCTCTGTGGAGAAGCTACTAATTAGTCAAGTGTGTGGTCATGAACATGAGAGTGAAAAGATCTTAAATTTCAGTCTGAATATGCAACCAAACTACGATTGCTCTGCTACCCCTATCTCTATTTATAGGTTTGAAGTAATCATAGTACATAATGTATAGGTAAGCTATACATCACTTTGTAAAAGCATTGTGGAAGCTGCATGTGAGTAATGCTTTCAGGTAAGAGGACTAATATGAATGCTGATCACAGAATCATAGGATAGTCTCAGCTGGAAAGGACCTCATTAGGTCCCTAGGCCAACCTCCTGCTCTAAGGTGACACAGACATTGATATTGCTCAAGGCCTTAAACATTTGAGTTTTGGATATCTACAAGGATTGATTCTCACAGCCTCTCTAGGAAACCCTCAGAAGCATTTAACTACCCGCCAGAATTGTTTCCTTTTGCAGTCAAATTCTCCTGTGATCCAACTTGGGTCATTTGCCTCTTATGGTTCAACTGTGCTTATCTGAAAGTCTGGCTTTTTTTTTCTCTATTCCTATCTCAAACACTAAATAGATGTAGACAGCAAAAAAGAAAGGTATTCCTGCAATCTTGTTTTCTGTAGGCTGAACAAACTCAGTTCTCTCACACTCTCCTCATATTCCATGTGCTTCAACCCTCTGAGCAATGGTCCTTCCCTAGATTCACTCTAATATGCCCATGTCTTCCCAAACAAAGAAGACCAAAACTGGACACAGCACTCTAGATGAATTCACTCTAGATGGAGGGAATTACCACCTCCCTTGACCTGCTGCCCTCTTCTCTTATAACCAGGAATGTTGCTGGCCTTCTTTGTTATAGAGGGACATTGCTGGCTCACGTTCAGCTTTATGTCAGTCCAGACTTGGAGAGCTGTTCTGCAAAATCTGTTTCTAGCCTCTCTAGTTCCAGACAGTTCTGTTGCTTGGAGGTTATTATGCAGGTTATTCTGACCTTGGTTTAGGTATTTGCTTTTTTCATTGTAGAACGTTACAACACTCCTCAGACCATTTCTACAATCTGTACCAGAATGTTCTGAATAGCAGTCCTATCCTTCCAGTATATTGTGTGCTTTTTGCAGCTCAGTACAACTGAAAATTGGCTGAAGATCCATTCTGTCCCACCATCCCAGTCTTTAACAAAGCCACTGAACACCCCCTGCACTGGGATTGATCCCTGAGGGATGTTACTAGTAAACAGTCCATCATTCAGCAGTTCGAGCAAAGATGTGTAAACGAATGACTGTAAATATTTCCCTAGCAATTGAATACAGAGTTTTGATCGTGATGAAGTGTAAATGTGTGGAACATATGACTCAGTACTAAGACAGATTTAATTTGCATTTTTCTATGTACTGCATGTACTTGGTTGTTCTGGACTCAGCATTTGAAACTACTTTATAGATGGATTTCAAACATAGAGTTTAAAAAAAACCCCAAATAAACAAAAGAAACCCCAAACTGAGTCAGAGTAACTAAACTACTGTATTAGATATATGTCTTCCCATTCTCGATCATATGAAAATATGAAGCAGACAAGGATGTCAAATTAGTCAAGGGTTTGAGGAGAGTCATTATCATTTTTCATATGGCATAAACTAAGTATGGTTAAAATAAATAAAGCGATACATTTTTAGTGGTTTAAAAGGTCATCCCTAATCCTCTGATGATAATTTTCCACATAGCCACTATAAGGTAAAATACTAGATATTTTTAATTTTCATTGCTAGTTTTGTGAATTGAACTCTTAGAAAAGTAGCAAGAAGCTAAGAGTCCAGTTGGCTTAGATTTCTTCCCCCTAATTGTCTGACTTCATCCTTCGAAAGTTATAACATAAAAGTACAATGTGACTTATTTCATTATTACCTTACTGCTTCAAATTGCCAAGTCTCAGGATTTAAAGTTATATACAATCACGCTAAGTGACTAAGAAGAGTTTAGGCCATTTTAACTGCTAGAAAGAGGAACAATGTGCATTTTGAAACAAATCAAAATGACATCTTTTGAAAAGTCTATTATGTAAATATGTAAATATTTTAATGAAAATGATAAATAAAAACACTTTAGGTATAATTAAAGCATGAAAGTAAAAATTAATTGATTTATCAATTTGTCAAGTTTCTACTTCACCGTAGATAAATTTGTATAACTAAAATCTTTATCCTAGATTCCATCTCACTTTAGCCACATGCAAGAGGCAAGTGTGGCAGCAGCTTATTAGTCAAAGTTCCATTTCAATCAAAATAAAGTAACTGGCATCGCCAAAGGACAATTTAAAAAATGAATAAGGAAACCTACTCCTTAAAGTCAAAAGGTTTGGCAAACATCCAACATCTCTTAGGGAGCTACTACGTGAGGGTTTTTCCCAACAGCTTTTAAAGAGATTTTATATTAATTCCATCTAAAACCAATGGTGGTATGGTATGTTCATTCTTGGATAAGAAAAAGAAATAATAATTAATTCTGAGACACATCTGAGGCCTTAACATAGGGATTTTTTTTTTTCTCTTGAAGTGAGACCTTGCTATTTTGTCCCTGTCGTTGAAAGTGTTGTATGTCAGGTGAAGACAGTGTGAAAATTGCATAAGGATACTGCATGTGATATGCCTAAAAGTCATTGCATTGGATATCAACATAATTTAGGTGCCAACTTGCATTACACAATAATCATATCATGCTGAAAATCATTTATTGTAGTGTTGTTTATCCAATCACAAACTGTAAAAGAACTCTGTGTTCTAGAATATAAGTAACCACAATAAAAGAGGTTGCATACTAGGAAAAGTGTATATTTTAAAAGCCCCAGAATTACAGGACCCACATACTGTTGTCCCAAATCTTGTTCTTCTGAAGGCCATCTTCACCTTTATTGTCTTTTTGAGTATTTTCTTTCTCAGCAAACAATGATTTTTCTGTTACTAGTCAGATAGGTTGCATCCTTCACTCCAGACATTCCAGTCCTTTAAAGCAAATCATCTTCTAGATTTGGCTTTTTTTAAGCATTCCAAAGTATTGTAGAAGTCACAGGCTCAAAGTCTTTGAGCCTGCAACTGTATTTGAGATGCATATAATATGCTAATGCAGCTACTGCTCTGTACAAAGCATGTCTAAGAGTAGCATATCACAGTCATCTATAGTGGTCTGCAAAGGTCAGGGAAAACAAGGCAGAAGGTAGGTGTGTACCTTCTACTCAGTTTCCATATCCTGATAGACAAGGTGGTGTTCTGGGTTGAGCTGCCTCCTATCCCATATATCCATCCCATATCTTGGATACGTTGTTATGTCTCGCAGCTGAATCCCGCCCTCTTGGGCGGGAGCCTGTAGTTCCTTCCTTCTTTTTCTTTCTTGGCTGTTTTCGGCTTTTGCTTTAGCTAGCTCGGCTGCTTTTGCCTTCTTCGCTTCGCTTTGCTTCGCTCTGCTCTCCGCCTGCCCCTGCCGCCGTTTTTTCTTCCCCCTCGCTGCTTCTGTTTGGTTTTTTTTTTCCCTCCTTCCTTCTCCCCCCCCCGCTCAAGGTTTGAACCGGCTCCGGACCTGACCTGACCTGAGAAGTTGGAGAAGTCCCAGGCCAGAGAGAGACGCGTCAGCACCCTCCCCATCATCACAGTAACCCGTCTTTTCCCACTATTCGGTGTTGGGGAGTGTATTTTTGTCAATAAACCGGTTTTTCCACTTTCCTCCGAGGTATTTTCCTTCCCGAACCCAGGGCTGGGGGGGGGGAAGGGGTGGTGGAGGTTTGGTTTAGGGGACTCCTTCTGGAGGTTCTTCCCTAATTTACTCCAAACCAGGACAGGTGGAAATCTACAAAGCTTAAAACAAAAGCAGATTCAAAAGCTTAAAACAAAAACAAAAGCTGTGTTGAAGTGGGTGGGGATTATTTCTGAGAATTCATAATATGTAGAACTGCAGCAAATTCCAAAAGCTGCAAGGATAAATGATAAAAATTAATTGAATCTAGGTGTTTTGATGAATTCTGATAATTAGAATGATTTTTTTATTTATTAATGACATGTAAATATCTATTCCTCAGCTATATATTCAGAATCAATATCCTTAATGTAACAAAAATGTCAGTTATAGCTTAACTAGAAAATGCTAATAAACACCTGCAAATAAATAAAGCCTTGTAAGGCTAATCCAAGTATTTGTCTATACACACAGACACATACAACCCCTGCATGTAGGAGCTGTCATCATCCCTTCCCCACTTTTGCATATCACTACTGCTTCTGGTGCACATGCTGCTGAGGTGACTTGAGGCATGTCCCATACCCTGAGATGGGGTCCCATGTGCTGTCCCCTACTCTGGAGCCTACTGCTCCCAGTACGCCATGGAAAGCTGCCCTACATAGTCTGGACAAGGGTTAGGGGGCCCCAGGGACACTTTTGGCAGGGACAGACTCCCTGTGGTAGCTGCCGCTTCCTCTTTGCTCTCCCTATGACACAAATACCCCTCTTTCCTCATGTTTCTTTTAATATTGACTTCTTCTGAAGTGTCTGTAAATTTCTGGTGGATGTTTAATCAATCCTGATGATAGTCATGTTCTTCTCAACCCCCCTCAGACAGTTCTGTGTCTGCACACCCCTTTGTTACACTCATTTAGCTGCTGCTGCTGAGTGGACCACTGAATAATGGTGGGACATGTGGGCACCTCCATAGCTTTCCTTCTCTTTCACATGAATATTTCCTCTCACAGTCAGGGGATGTTTGATGGGGGCCAGCAGCATTATGGGAGCAGTTACACTTAGTTTGAGAATGCTTACAAACAACGTAAAACAACTTTACTAGAAAAGGTATTCCTTGGCCTGACAACACAGCTCCTCAAGCACAGTACAACTTCTGCAAAAGAACTGGTTTTTCTGCCCCAGCCCCACAGAGGCATCAGGTACTTCTGGCAACCTGTGACCTGGAGAGCTCAGTCTGCTATCAGCAGATCAGTGTGGCTGAAGCCACTGACATGGCTGGGCAGTGGCTGCAGCAGCTGCAGGGGAATGAGCTCCACAGTTCATGTCAGCACGACGACTGAAGAAGAAGGTTTATATTAGTGCATTAGTGAAACTGGGACCGAAAGGATCTTTTCGTGCTCTTCTGCATCAGATACTGAGTCTGTTTATCTGTCTTTATTGTGTCCTCTTGGATATTTGGAAAGGAGCCCTTCCCACTCACCCTGCCTGGGCAAACTGCCCCACAAATTGCTGTGCCATGCCCCCACTGCTGTGCCATACCACACCTGACATGCCCTGCTGATGTGCCATGCATGACTTTTGGCATATTTATATTGTTGATCTGGTCTGTTGTTAACTCTGTGTTTCACCCTAAAGCTCTGGTCCCTAGCCCCTTTGCACTAGGCTTATGCTAGTTGCTTCCTGTACATTTATTTTTAGTAAACCAGAAAGCTTCCTTCAGGAGAAAATCAGAAAGCAGTTATGAAAATAGTTTGCTTCCTCCAAACAAATGGACAGCTGGTTTAACTACTCTCCCCATATTCCAACATATAAGACATCACAGGACATTTCTCTTCTTTCGTACAACACCCTGTGAACATGCCTCACACATTGTATCTGTGAATTTATCTGTATGCATTCTGTAAAATTGCTATTCCTGCAGGCTGCAGAGAATCCTACTTGTTATTCAGCTAGCTGGTTAGTTTGTTGACCTGCTGTTAACATCTATAAAAATGTTATAATGATTGAAAGGCCCCCAGACATGACTAGGACTCTGAAAAATAAAGTGTGCTTGGATCACAGTCAGAGCCTAGTGGCAAAAAAAAATGTTTATTTGACTTTGAAAAATCCCTAACAGGCACATATGAAGGCTCACAATTAAATGTAGTTTTCTGATCCATATCAGGATGCATTCACATACTTATCTGAGCTGTGCTAGCTTCTAGGATTTGGGCACCTGACTCAACCTGTGGACCCTTACATTGGCAGATATCCTAAACTTCCTTAAATTTAGCCTTAAGAATCTGTGGATAAATCCCACTCACTTTATCTCAGTGGTTTTTTATCATTCAGACAAAGTCTTTAGGAGAGGAAAGAAGTACTGGCCTGTATTTTTTTGTGTGCTTTTTATTAATAAATGTTTATGGTTATATTTTAAGTGGTATAGTTCCTTTTTTCTATAGATATTTATGGAACCCTGTCCTGGTTTGGAATAAATTAGGGGAGAGCCTCTAAAAGGAGTCCCCTAAAAACAAACCTCCACCACTCCTTCCCCCAACCAGCCCTGGGGTCGGGAAGGAAAATGCCTTGAAGGAAATGCCTTGGGGTGGGGGGTAGGGAAAAGAAAAGGAAGGAAAGAAAAAACACAAACAGAAGTGGCGAAAACCAGCAGGCAGGAGCAGGTGGCAGAGATAGAGAAGCAGCAGCAGCATCAGGCCAAGCGAGCAGCCGAGCCAGAGAGCAAGCAGCAAAAGAGGCAAGCCCCACCAAAGAGGGAGGGGGGCAGCTGTAAGACATAACAATGTAGTCCAAGAGATGGGATAGGAGACAGCGTCAACCCAGAACAAACCCTTTGCACACTTTTCCTTTGCTTGGGGACAAGTATGGGTCTTCTAAGAATAGATGTATAAGAACTGAAGGGCTCCTGTCTGAAGAAGCAGAAATCTCAAAAAGGTGCAGGAAGACAACAGATAAAAGAAATTGCAGGTTTTTTCAAGGTAAATTAGTCTTAAGGTTAAAACAACCTCCCACTCTACATATTGGCTCTCTTTTCAAATAATTAAAGTTGTAAAATTTTTGGATGTTGAAAGGGACCTCTGGAGATCATTTAGTCAAACTGCTCTGGTCAGAGGTTTTGCTAGGGCAGGTTGTTCATGTTGCTGGATATCTACCAGGTGCAGGTAGGTTTTGACTGGCTAAGAGGATAGAAATTCCACTCAGTCTATTACTACTCTGTTTCTGGGTTTGACTAATCCCATTATGATTTCTTTTCTTTTATATTTAATCTGAATGTTATGTAGATTAATTTATTACTATTGCCCATTGTCCAGTCACTGAATACCTCTGAGAACAGTTTGAATTTGTCATCTTTACTCCAATCCATCAGGCATTTATACACATTGATTTAGTCTCACCCCCAGTATTTCTTCAAGTCACCCATGAGAACCAGGACCTTGGAACATGATGCTTCTGTCAGTTGTACACAGTTGCACATCTACCTTTTCTTCTTTGTGCTGGGTCTGGCTGGGTTGTAGTTAATTTTCTTCATAGCAGCCTGTTAAGGTGCAATGCTATGGCTATGTGATCAGAATGATGTTGGTAACACACTGTGGTTTAGCTGTTGCTGAGCAGCACTAACACAGCAGCAGGCCCTCCTCTGCTTCCCATGCTACACTCCCAGCAAATCAGGTGGGGTGTAAAAGAAGAGGTGAGGGGACGTAAACAGGACAACTGACCCAAATGACCAAAGGACTATTCCATAAAGAGCCATCTTCAGCCACTAAAACCCAAAGGGAGAAGTATTCTGGATAGGTTATCATTGCTTAAGGACTGATTGGGTGTTCGTTTTCTGTAGGAAGAGAGAATTGTGTTCGCACCACTTCTTTTGTTTGCATTTCCCCTTTCTTTCCTCTTCCTCTTTCCTTCATTTGTTAAGCTATTTTTATCTCATCCATAATTTTTGGGGTCTTTTGCTCTTCTTATTATTTCTCCCCAGGATGTTGATAACAAAGGAAATTAGTGAATGGCATGTACTGCTTAGCTGCCAGTCAGGACCAAACCACTACATTCTTGAATTAATTGGTGAAGGAAAATACACTCACAAAGGTTAATGGATCTGCAGAAACTAAGCCAGCTATCTAATTTATATGTATGTGGAGAAGAGATTGAGTGTACTTGTTTTACTCTCTGTGTGTGTATGGAAGGGATTTCTGTTAGCAGAATTTGGAAAGGACTTAGTTAGCTATTCTGCTCCAATTATCTGAGGAAAAAGTGTAGAAAGGTGATTTATGAATATCTAGACATGTTGTCATTCTCTGACCATGAGGATTCAGATATTGTGTGCCATGCTCTGTTGTTGCTTGCATTGAATTAAATGACTGCTAACAATGCTATGCACTTAGCTCCCTCTCTGGAAGTGTTAATCTTGATACTGGCAGACTAGGACTTGATGTATAGGAGCTGAATAATTCTGGCTGCTGGAAATAAATTTGGCTAAAATAGCAAATTAGCCTCATCAAACAAACTGTTCCTGTAAACAGCAAAACTGATACAACATGACAACTGATGCCACCTCCTAGATTTGGAGTTCAGACTGTTCAAAAAGCTGGCTGAAATAAAAATTCAGGTTTAGCCTTGCAAAAGTTTAGGGTCTATTGGGGCGGGGGCGGGGAAGTGTAATACTCACCCAGCTAAGTATATATGTTACAAGACATAGGATAGTTCTGGATACATACAGACATTCTTACTCTGGAGGTTCTAGATGCTGATGATGCCTTGATGATTCTGACAGAAGAAGTATCTCCCACCTTGCTCACAGTGCCACCCTACTCATGGAAGAGATCAAACTGAAATTTAGTTCATAATACATCATTTGCAGAATGACAGAATATTTGCAAGGCACTTCTGGAGACCATCTAGTTCAACCCTAGAGCAGTTTACACCAGAGTGTGTCCAGGTGGATTTTGAATATTTCCAGAGAGAGACTTCACGATCCCCTTTGGTAGCCTGTTCCAGCTCTGCCATCCTCAATGTAAAGAAGTTCTCTATGTTGAAGTAGAATTTCTTGTGGTTTAGTTTATGGCCATAAACTTAGTTGTTTCTTCACAGTTACTTCTTCACAGCAACTTCTGTCTCCACAATTTTGCAAAGTATTACAGTATAAATGACTGTCTCTTTCAAGCAACGAAATTGTAAACCCATGGGAAATGTTACAGCCAGACCAAATCAAATAAATGTCCTCCCAGAACTAAGGAATTACTTTGGGAGAAGGCATTAAATCTTCCAGATCCCTTATACCTCTAGGGGGCTTCCCAACATCAAGCAACTTCTTACTGCCTAGTAGGAGTCAAAAATTTCCACAGGACTGTCATTGATACTCTCACATGATAACTCACTGAGATTAAAATAGAGAATTTCAGATATGGCCCATCATATGCTAAAATTTTTAGAGGAACACATGAAACACAAAAGCTTTAGGACTTAAGTTTTCCTGTCCTGGAGCCTCTTTTCTGTGTGACGTATGTAATCCAGGGCCCTGAAGTAAATGGCTGCAACACAAAGTACATATTTTAAAAACCTTCTATAAATCAAATTTTACATTTCACAAATATCTTCCAGTACACATTCATCATGATCTTTTAACTGTGGACTGGGCAAATACTACAGCAAGCATCTGATACAATGGACACAATTCCTAAACACATGTGCCTAGGGCCACCTAAAACACTCTAAGGCATCCTAGATGTCCCCATGCCACTGTCAGATGTGAGACATAACTTATGAGACACCTCTACTGTAAATAGAGGCCAGGTATGCATCTAAAATTACTCCTCTCGTCTAAAATTACTCCTCTTCAAATGACACTAGAGAACTATATTTTGGCATTTACATTGAGCTCCATCATTTCACTCTTATCCAAGGAGTTTTTTCCACCTGTGATTCATGGAGTCATGCTGCACAGTTGTGTGACCATGGCTAATTTCAATGTGAAAATGAATTACTAATATGTGGGAGCATAAGTAAGCTAAAGCCTTTCAGGATAATTACAAAAACAAAAGTAGAAGTATGGCTATTCTGATAGTCATAATTTCTCCAATATTCAAGATAAAAAGTACTGCTGTATAAATGTATAAAAGCCTAAGGAGCAAAAAATTAAATTAGAAAATTATTACAGAGCCCTGAGAGAGATGGTAAGGGACTCCAGAACACTTTTTTTTTTTTTTTTTTTTTTTTTTTTTTTTTTTTTTTTTTTTTTTTTTTAAACAAAGAGAAGTGGTTTGAAAGAACCAGTTGAATTTGGAGAATCAAAAAATGGTTACAACATTGGTGCCACGGTCAGGGGTTCAGCTACTTAGATGATGAGACTTGCTTTGAGAAACTTGCTTTGGGAAACTTGCTCTGCCGAGGATTCATGGAGGTCACCTTCACCAAAGGAGAGCGGGAAATAAACAAAGTGAGTGTAGACATGCACATGCCTGTGGGGCAAGAATCTTACTGTCATCATGGAGATGCAGTGGGATGTCTCCTATGACTGAAATGTTCAAATGAGAGGGTTCAGCTTCTTTAGGAAGAACAGGCAGGGGAGTTGAGGAGGTGGTGTTGTCCTCCATGTCAGTGAGCAGCTGGAGAACATGGAGCTTCACCTGGGGTGGATGAGAAGCTGATAGAGAGTTTATGGGTCAGAAATAAAGGGAGAGCAGGCACAGGTGACAATGTAGGGGGGATCTGCTACAGATGGCCTGCTCAGGAAGACCAAATAGTAAAAGTCTCACTATAGAGAGATGCAGCCTCACATTCATGAACTCGTGGTACTTGTGGGGTAATTCAGTCACACTAGTATTTGTTGGAGGGACAATACAGTGGGTCATAACCAATCCAGACAGTTCCTGAAGCGTGTTCATGATAAATTCTTACTCCAGGTGACAGAGGGGTCGGTGAGATGCTATGCTGGACCTTATTCTCACCAACAAGAAGGGGCTGGTGGGAAACATGACGGTCAAGGGAAGCCTGGGCTGCAGTGACCAACGCCTTTCCTGTTTGCTCTGCTGCTCTCTTAATGGAACTGGTATTTCATTTCCTATGTTTTATTTTGTTTCCTATATATTTATTGTGTTAAAACAGAAGTTTGTTATTTCAACATTTCAATTGTGGGTCGTGCTTTAGAAGTATTCTTAGGGCTTATTTCTATGTTAGATCTATTTGGTTACTCTTGGTTATACTGAAAAAAATGCCAAATAATATTTGCACATACAAAATTCTATCAAGGCCTAGTTTTGTTTATCTATCTGGAGCTCTATCTCCACCATGGTATTTAATAACATCATGCTAAGGTTCACATCTCAGCTCAGGAGTCCTTTTCATGATTACAGGCCTGAGATAACTTTGTTTTTCTGAAATTTACTCTTCCAGAATGAAAAACTACTAGCACAGTGGCTACTGGGAGCTAAAGAGGCCTATGAGAACCAGACATATACCAAATGACAAAATACCAGACTGCGTCACAGGATACAAGGCTTGGATCTAAGGAGTGCATGTTCTTCCATCTGCTTAAGGAATCTATGATGCCTTGGTCATGATATAGTTTACAGTGTGAATTATAACTGCTTTTAACAATTAATTATGCTGTAACCCTTCATAATCAATTCCGGGTCTATCTAACACGTGAAAAGTAATTTGTTATGACAACTTTCAAAGTAGTTACTAATTTTTATCTCAGTTTATTCTACCATAAGATAACTCCTTACTCAAACTTTTCATATTCTTCACATGGAAAAAAAAAAAAAAAAAGAATGTAGGATTTTTCCTAATTTGCAGATGGAAAGAGACATAATTTGATTAATGTTATAGAGAATTAAAACTAGATTCAGGAAGCACATGCAGATCTGAAAGTGTATTTGCTCAAAAAGGAGAACCACACATTTTTAATAGTACTGAAGACAATTGGACAAAATCTATTTCTGATGGAAATTCAGTGTGTTTGACCTAATAAGGAATTTATCAGAAAATACACCCTTAGCTGGTGACTATCAACCCCTCAAATTAAAATTTGACAGTGTAGACACAGGTATACCAGGTGTTTATAAAAGAACAAGATATAGCAAATTACTAGTATCTCAGCATGACCTACCTGTAGCACGTAAAACTCTGATTTGTTCAGTTTCTGAATAGAAATGGCAAATATGCCTGTGAGAAGATGATGGGTAAGTCTTAGGCATTTTTCACTTTCCTGTAGTTCTGTCAAAGTTTTCCTGATAGTTTTTTCAAAGGGAACTACTTTCCACTGTTATCACACATCAGGCAGCCAGTCTAGTTTTGCCCTTTGCCCTCTACTTTGTGTAGTTGCATTTCACAGACTCTTGGCAATACATTCTGAATTTGTCCAGGGAGTAGCAGTTTAAGGTAGTCTAGTACATCCCATTAGGTTTTACATTCCCTTTTCAAGTGTAGCTCTTCAGCTGGATGACTTTTCCGTAGTTAACATGAAATCCATCCATGCAGCTTTATTTTAAGATTGGTGTGACTTAAGTACTTCTAAGCTGTTACAATAGCTTAAGTCTGTGAATACTCAACTACTTGTAAAACAGTATGTGAGAAGCGAATATTGTATAAAAAGACAAGCACTTTTATGAGAGTCCAGTTATATCAGAAAAAAATTGTGGATAACCAAGTATGCCAGAACTTTATTCACGATGTTCCAAAATCAGGAATGTCCTTCATTTTCTCACAACAATTTCAACTATACACTTCAGTTTACCTTTGATTTGTAAGCAATGGGTTTTGGTTTTTTGCTTTTATCTTCTTTTATTTTTAATGCTGAAAATATTTTAAATTACATAATTTGGTTGAATGAGTAGGAAAAAACAAACTTATTTAACTCAGATATTTGACATGAAGAAAGGAATTCACATCTCAGTGTCTACAGCTCCAGCAATTTGTAATGGTATAGAAAATGTCTCAACATCCATTTCATACTAATCATGTATCTTAGTGAAAGATGAGAGGTGTTCACAGTAGAATTGGATCCTGAGTTTAAAGAATTAGAAATAAAATCTTTACTTGGGACTATTTTTTTTGGCAAAACATTTATGTTTGACATACTCTACCAAAGAGAGTATATTTTATTTGTCTGTGTTATTACTGCAATTTTCATATTCTGATTTCAGATTTCTTGTTGATTTTGCAGGCAGATATGGGATTTAGGTTGTTACCTGATATTATTAAAGTACAAATTGGTGGATTTTATTCATTTAACTTTGGATTGGGAACTTTTTGTCTCAATTAAAAAAAATTCTCTTTTGCCTCTAAATATCATGTTTTCTAGTTTAAGTCAAGTAGGTTGGAAAGCATCTGAACATCTTCACGGCCATATTTTTTAATAAACTATTCTAAATATGACACCTTCTGAAGCACAATCCATATGAAACGGAACTTGTTGGTCTCATATTATACCGCCGAGCTTGTTCCAACAAACCAGATGGAATTTTTGACCTTATACATTGTGTTCTCTCTGATTCAATGTGTCCTTTCACAATTGGAAAGTATTGTGAATTGTCCGTTTTTGCGCAAATCAAGAACTATTGTTGTAATTTAAAAAAGACATAATTCTGCAAATTGTAAAGGTCACTGCATTTTGAAAAGGTACATGAGGACTATAGGCAGAGACATATTACTTTGCACCATCCATCTACGTGTCAACTAGGATAAGGTATTGCCACATACAAGCCAGATAGTGTAGGAAAAAATACTGAATACCATCTGCCTTCTAAGACACGTGAAGGGAATTTCACATGATAGAATGTGAATTATTTCCTCTGCAAAGTGAGGAAGGGGACTGTAAACTTTTTTTTTTTTTTAACCTAATCACTTATTGCTAAGTACCTGGGCTCTCAAAGCCAGTGATAATTTCTCTGACATATAAGAATTATTTATTTATTTACTTGCTTATTTATTTTGGCGAAGGAAATGTTCTGTTCTTATCTGCCAGTATGTTTCTTAAAATATAAAACCCATGGCAAAATAAGACACAAATTTGCAAACACTGAAAAGTACTTTAAATTTGAAGGCAGTGAAAAAACTTGCTTGACTCAGCTGTGGTATTTAACTGATATACTCAGTTTCTGCTGACTTCTGAAGGACTGCAAATGACTATGGGACATAATATGCATCCTGCACTTGCAATTCTGAGAATAAAAAACTCAGTATATGAGAGTTTTTGTACAATTCATTCTGCAATACTCAAATAATTAATGTTATTTCATAAATTTTCCCATCAATTTGGAAAATGTACAGCTAAGAGTTCTATGCAAATTTTCATTAAAATCTTGGAATGGCAAAATGCTAAAGAGAAAAATAGAAAAAAATATGGTTTTCATTAGTTTTGGCAGTTACTTTAAGCATAAGTATTCCAATTAAGGAAAGATGGCAAAAAAATAGCTTTATCATTTATTTTTTTTCTTTTTTGGGCTGTTTGATGTTATAATTGCTGGTAATAACACAAGTTGGAAACATTTTCCATAAAAGCAGAAGAGTTTAATTTCAACTTATATAATGACTCACATAAGAACTCCATTTACAGACACTTTAACACTGTGAATCATTAATCTCTTTGACAAATTACAACACAACTCTATTAGATTTCCTGTTACAGATTTTAACAGATGTCTAATTAGAAACTGAAAGTGAATTCAGATTAACCAGTACTTGGCATATGTATGGCATCAAATCATTATTTATTGAGATAAAATTTCCTCCGGGGTAAGGGGAAAAAAGAAAAAAAAAAAAAAAAGAACATTTAAATATTGCATACACACAGCCTTAGTTGCTAAGCAATATTTTAGAGAGAGAAGATAAATATTCTATAGCATTCCTGACAATTATTTTCCAGAGATAATTAATTGCCAGGATTTTAAAGCTGTTAAATGTATTAAATAAGATTAGAAATAAAGAAAACTGATAAAACTTCAAACCTTCCATTAGACAAATATCAAACAATTATGTCAATATATGAAGGCCTACACTCTTGTAAATCCCTGAAAATATAACATAACTTCTCTAACTTTTGATTCAATGGCTTCTTTTTATCAATTATTGTTTGCAAGTAAAAATATTCTTGCAATCATACATTACTATAATTCAGAAAAAATCTAACAGTGTAATTGCTTTAATTCATCGATTCTGGGCATGAAAAACTTAACATAGCTATAGTTAGTTCACATACCTTTTGTTCATTATCAGATGTAGCATATTTTTGAGCTTGATCTTGTCACATGAAAGGCAAAAACAGGTTTATTGGCGGCTACAGAAATCATGCCTAGAATTTGACACTTTCACTACTTGAAGTTTTAATTGCTTAAACAGAATAATAATATAAATTATTTAAGAAAAAAGAAAGGAAAAAAAAACCCAGTTCTTAGGGACATACTTAAAAAATAATGATGATCTCAAGTCCCATCGCAACATTAGTTCAAAACAGTTTTGAATTGAATTTCAGAAAATAACATCTCCAAAACATTTGTCTTTGTTGCATAAAGTTTTAGTCAAAGATACATTGCCTTGGGCCACAACTACTTTAAACTGTAGTTTGGAACATAAATGTATTTTTTGAACAAATTTTCCTGATCATCCCATGCCAATCACTGCCATATTTCGGACACAGTTTTAAGGAGGATTGGTGATGGTGAACTACTATTTTCTACTTTTTGTTTCCCCCCCAAAAAAAATAGATGATATTGCTTCAGTTGCTTATCAAAAGCTCTCCAATACCTAATGCAGAAGTGCTTAGTATGCCATCTCTTCAAACAGCATGCCTGATCGTCCATCTACACCATCAAAAAAAAAAAAAATCTATTCCAAAGGAAAAGAAAGCAACCAACATTGTAGATAAAGAGGCCTCATAGAGTTGGTTTTGATTTACTCATAAATTCATGCTGAAGAACAGGGATTTTTATGAAAAATGTGTTACTACTGTAGATATAATCTTAATATTATCTGCAGGATGTTCATAATCTCAGTGTTTTGTTTTGCTTAAGGTGAATAACTCAGTATGCTCATCCTCATTCAACCCACTTTTGAGCATATCCACTACAACCACTGCATCATTTGGACAGAAGTACAACTTAGATGTGTAGACATACTTCTAAATATTTCAACATTCAGTACCTACATAACCATTTGTAAGTACCTGACTGCCACTGCAGAATCCAAAAGCCATTCTCTGTGTAGTATGTGACAGTATGCTCTTGTAGCCCAGGAACACAACTGTATCATGCACTGCATAAAAAAAAGAGAAACCAGCAGGTTTCAGTCTAGTGAGACCCCATCTGGAGTAGTGAATCCAGCTTTAGGGGCTTATAAGAAAGATGTGAACCTGTAAGTGGCTCCAGAGGGACACGAATATGGTCAGATGATGGTAGCACCTCTCATATGAAGAAACATTCAGGCAGTTGAGATTGTTTAACCTGGAAAAGGCTCTGCAGACACTTTCATGAAGGCTTCCAACATTTTAAAGGCAGTTTATAAGAGCAAAAAAACTTATAGGGTGTATAATGACAGGGCAATGGCTTTTAACTGAAAAAGGGTAGATATAAATTGGACTTGAGCAAGAAATTATTTTCTGTGAGGGTGGTGAGGCACTGGAAGAGGTTGCCCAAAGAAGTTGTGGATGCCCACATCCCTGGGAGTGCTCAAGGCCAGGTTGGATGGAGTTTTGAGCAACCTGGTCTAGTTTCCCTGCCCATGGTAGGAGTGGTTAGAACTAGATGATTTTTAAGATCCCTTCCAACTGTAAACATTCTATGATCGTATGAAATGGTTAAAAATGTAGGAAAAGACTCTCAATAATCAGTGCTATTAATAGAAATGTTTCCAATGTGATCAGCAAGACTATCCAAAACCAAAAATGCATGTACTAAAAATCTATTATCCAGAATACATGCACCTTAATCCTAATCTTAAAAATTAGTAGCTATCTTTGGCCCTCAAAAAAAAAAAATCAACCCAAACACAAAAAATCAGCCTGTAACAAAAGCCAAATAAATATTTATTTTACTTGATATGTATTTAAGATATTGTATAGTCCTCTTTTCTGTAAGACAAGTCAAACCTGTGTTCTCTCAGGGTTTTGGCAGGTTGTTCTTTTTTGATGGACATATTCCTATGCATCTGTTCCTCACTGTAAAACAGACTAAAGGTTAATTGTTTTAGAAAAAAGTGATGATGAAGTTATGACCTTTTTGATCTTCTGGCTAGGACAAGTTTTGGACAGAATGAGATGACAATTTCATCTATGCTTCTATACTGGTTTTATGTTTTATTTAATGACTATTTAATACAAGTTCATAGAGGCTAGATCTGTAGACACACTGGCATCTTTTTGATAGCTATGGATAAAAACTACACTAGAAACTGAGACTGTTGAAATGTACTTCTAGCAGTCTATTGAATAATGATGCCATAAAATTTCCAGTGAATCTGTATCTTGAGTCTCTAGTCAAGTGAAAATTACAGCCAAGCATTTCAAAAGTTTAGCATTTACTGAATCCCTAATGGGGTTTAATTACCTTAAAGTTCATGAAGTCGTGTAACATCCATTACTTTGCTGAGGTCAAACCGTTTCTCCTGGGAATAATGATGTCACTGTGTATAAATTCAGATAATCCTGCTTACTCAGCAGTCTTGCAGGAAAAAAAACCCAACACAAAGCCTCCCTTCACTGAAGAACAGGGTCAGGAGTGTAATCTATCTCCCATTTAGTCATTAATATTTATATTATTATTAATAATATTTATCAAATATTTATTATATTATAATATTTTATTTTAACATCATTTTAAGGATCCTGAGTTAAATAAATTTTCTTGGTCTCCATTTTGTTTCTTCTTGTTTCTTATGAGAAATCATTAATCGTCACAAGCCTCCCTCAGAATTGTGATTATATCAGAATGCATCTCAACCTTTCCAAAGCTCAAAGATGTTCTGTTATTGGACTATGATTTTGGTAATACTCTTCTAGTGTTGTTTCTCTATTTATATACATTTCCAAAATATTTTTTTTAGCTATCCCTCTCAATTAATTTGAATGTACTTGCTCTCTGTCATTGATTCCCCTAATTTTCCTGCTGCATTCATGTTGTTCAGAACAAGATTTTTTCTGTGATGCTGCCTTGGTTGGAAATGACAGCCATTTAAAGGAGATATTTAAACTGGATAGTGAATTAACATTTTTACTTCCTTTTTATGTGGAAGATGAATATATTGATAAGTTGGAGAAAGAAATAACCACATTATCTGTAGTTACTTCCCCATCTGCATGATTTATTATTTTTATTATAGGATCATCTAGACGCCAACACCTAAGCTTGAATATTAATAATGTCATGCCAGTGGTCTTTTTTATCCTTTGGGCATATAATCATACTGACTACTTAGAAGACATCATAGTTTCTGAGAGAGGTAGATATTTTCAAAGGTTTTCAAGCTTAGCCTAATGTTCCTTACACAGGAACAAGCACACACAGACTATCTGCTTTTGAAAAGCTTTCCCTGAATGCTTACCTTTGATCAACTTTCAATTTTTCTTTTTATTAAGGAAACTTCCAGAAGCCAAAACAGACTTAAAAGTGAAGAGGAAGTGATTGCAACTAAGGCTGTCAAAGAGTCCACTGATTCAACACACCCTCTAAGAAGCTTATTAATGTCAGAGCTCTTGGGAAGTTATGTGTAATGTTAAATGTTGTTATAAGTAAGAAACATTCCTAAGGTACTTGGTCCTGGAGAAATTTCTACCCCTTTTTCCTGGGGTAAATCTTTCCTGAACACAGATGGCCACAATAGGGAAAATGTAACTTATATTTATTTACATTATCCTGAGATAATATAAATAAGAGAGCACATGTGTTTTTTCTCAGTCACATATCTTTTTTTTTAATAGATTTTTTTGTTAGTATGATTATCATAACAACCATAACCTATTTCCCATGCCTGTCACATGTTCTACTGTCTACCATTATTAATGATCTCATGTTCATTGTCTTTCCAAAAACATCCAACAATGCTGACAGCTTTGTCTGGGAATCAGTAGAATGTCACAAATATTCATGAGTGATTCCCATCAAAAGCCTTTTCTAAATCCTCAGAACTTTGCAGCAGTATAAAATTGAAATTCCCGAATTGGTGAGCCTTCACTGATTAAAGCTTTAATCAAAGGATATAGAAAAGGAAAGGTTCAGAAAAAGGCATGGAGAAGTAAAATATTTTTTTTCTACACAAAAATGAACTGTCACAAAAAAGCTGATGTGGCCAAAACTATTTCTTTTACTTTTTTTATAGCCTTGACCCATCTGCCAAATGTACAATGCCACCTATTAAAGTATAAAACTTAAAACAAGCAGCAGGGTTGCCCTAAGCTCCCTATAAAGTTAGGAAAGACATTAAATACCTGACTTGTGGAGATTTTATCTTCACTGATCATATGGAAAGCTACTTTTCCATAAAGTTCCAATAGGTATCTTCTCTACTTCCTTAAGGTAAGGTGGGATATATATTGATATTAGTATGTTTTTGTATATGTGGCACGTATGTGTGAGCCTATTTAAATTATGCAGCGTGTAAACACAGATTCATATGCAAATACCCATATTAATATCTTCTGTTTATTTATCTCTACAATATTAAACTTAGCCATTTGAAAGTACATCAAAGGAAGTACCTTGCTGGAATTATGACACAACAGACCATTTCCTGCCACCTTATTCATCCTATTCTTCCCTTGCAAAAGTAATTCTATATCAATGTAAATGCTGTAATAATAAAATATATTAAAAAATAGTGCTTCATATTTTGAAATACTGAAATAATAAAGTCATTGCATCATGACTGATTTCTTCTGAAAAACTCTGAGATAAAACCTACAAGTCTTCAGGAGTCAGAGATATATGAGATGTTTGAATAATTTTTATATTAACCAATAAGAAAAAATAAGAATGCCATCATATGTATTGTTGAAGATCTCTCTGTGGTAGCCATATTTCATATTGAAGAAAATACCTGTCATGCAAGGTGAAACTATAAGGTAGGATACATTAGAAAGATTTTAGTTGCATATGTATCTCTTTTGATAGGCAGACTGTCATTTTATTAATCTGAAAAGTCCCAGAAGGAAAACAAAAACAAAAACAACAGAATATAAAAACTAGTGAATATTCTTATTATCTTCTTGTGGAGATTTTTAAGAATATTTCATTATGAATAGTAATGGGTCTGACGAACACAGAGCTGTCAGGGAACAGAGTGGTAACTACATCAGACACTGTTGTGTAGACTCAACACCCAGTCTTAGGCAGACCAAATGCATTTCTTGTGGAACTGTGGCTCAATAATTACCCTCTTTTGGGTACAAACCATAGGTCTGATTTCTACTATGAACATATAATCAATCATCTCTATTTGAAGTTATTGGTCATTTGAGACAGCCTAAGCTCTAGTGTTCATACAATGATAATGAAAAATATAGGTTATGTGAATAGTAAAGTCAGGAGCCTGAATTTTAGGATGCAAAATTCCAGCTTTCCCAGGAGTTAGTAATTTGGACCCCCTGGGATACTATCCTTAGGGCAAGGAAGCAAAAGAGGAGGGAATATGCAGCATTGGTACAGCATTTATTCTATACCTATAGAAGTTTCTGTGTTTGTCAATATTGCATTAGTATTTTTTTTTAACTGCAGCCATTTCTTTCTTCCATAAACCATTTATTCAATCACTCCATTAAAAATATTAATCTGAATATTGTTTTTTATCCTTAAAATAAAATAAAAATAATTTCTAAAAAATGTTCACCTTTGTATACTAGTCTCATATTAATATCTTTATTCTCTTAAAATAACAAAAAAAAAAATCTTGCAAGTGAGGGATTAAAAGAATTTTTTGCATACTTAGGAAAAAAGTTACCAATAGAATTCCACTAGGAAGAACATCTGAGGTAATGTATCTATTTTTCCTTGTCCTAACTCTCCAAGTGAACTATAAATGTGGGTTTTCCATTAGGATAGTGTTTATTCAACTTGTCTTCATGCAATTGCTTTTGAAAGACATATTAGCAACATTCAGAAACACTTTAATAGTAAAGGAAATCTGGATTTTCAGTAAGATACATTTTTAATGTGTTGCAAAATCGACAACATCACAGTAATTTACATCTATCCACTGTTACATTTATCCACATACTCCACTATCTATGAATAGTAGGTGGAGTAAATATGTAAACAGAGATTCTAGTGACTGTGGCTGTATGATCACTATTCTATGACTATTTGAAAATGACTTACAGCTTCTTTCCCTTTTTAATGTTTAAAAGTCCTGCTTCAGTTACAATAGTTTAAATGCATCTATTTGTATTTCACATTTTCTTTTACTTTTTTTAACAGAAGGAATAAACTCAGCAGACTTCTCTCCTGTAGAACCTCAAAAGACATAAGAAAAACTTACAATTTTTTGTAATAGCATCATCTTAGTATCTTCACCAAGAGTTGTCTGATGGCAAAAGATAAACCCAGTATAGCACAAAAATTACTATATCTATAAATAGGATCTGTAGACTTTTAGTTTTCACTTGCTTTTTACCTCGTATTTTTTTGAAATAGAAAGCATGCCACTGCAGTCACACCTTGAATAAATATGATGGCACCTAATAACATTCAGATGTTCAAAAGAAAAAAATTAGTAGAATCTCATGGATATATTCTGCCTGACCTCCACAGGCTGATATGTTAGAATATTAGTTTTCCCACTGATGTTATTTATTGTGACAGTACTCCAGAAAGAATTATAATTTATTAAGCCTAGTAGGACTGGTTGTTGCAATAATTTTGCTAGAAGGTGTTCAGAGCTAATCCCCCCAAAAATCCCAACTTTTGAAGGAATCAGAGCTGCCATAATAGGTCCTCTATCATACTTGCTTTTTCAATTTTCTTTTTATTTTATTCTTAAAAATTCATAGAAACTGATTTTTGTACGAAAGGGCCCTCTAGTATACATCAGCAGAAGCAATTAATTGTCTTACAGTACAGTATAAATTACTTACTGTACTGTTGTAATATGAACAGATATAGATTATTTGAAATACAAAGGTTATTTTCTTAATCTCTTTTAATTTAGAAGTAACTTTTTTTCCTCTAGTCTAAGCTAAGTGATGGAAGAGAAGAACTGGCTCTGAGTCACTTTACAGTAATTTAATTATAAATATTGATTTGAGCAAAATGATGGCATATTTTCCAAGCAAATGTTTTCTGTAACTGTGAGTTTTTTCTGACACTCAACTAAAGTACTCAGCACTTTTATTAAAAAAAAAATTGTTTCATCATTCATTAAGAATTTTTAATGATTACAGAAGCAGTTGTAAGAGTTATGTTACTGGTGGCTCATTGAAATGTTATTGACAATGGCTTTGAGAGAAAAGGTCTTATTTCTTCTCAGTCTTCAGAGAAAAAGCTCCTATACAAGTACAAAAGATGGGCTACCAACAGTAGGGGCAGGGGAAATTTTGACTGGATAGATTTAGTATTAAATCAGGCACTGAAGTTTGAGACAGAGGGTTTCAGATGTATTTGTCATTAAATGATTTTGCTGTGTAAGAGAAGAAGCTGTTTCTTAAAGTTATGTTTGTAGCTGAGAGGATCATCCTTTCCTTGTGGATAAGTATATCCATCCCACATATAACTCCCTAGAGTAACATTCTCCTTCAGATATCTAAATTCAAAGGCATCTGCTAGACATTTAAAAAAAAAAAATCTGTATTTAAAAGCAATAAGAAATTTCTGTGAGCTTCATGCTCATTAATAATGGAAGGTGCTAGTGATGCTGTTCTGATTTTGTATTGTAATGTGTTTTTAAAAACATAGATCATGCACTTTCAGTAGTTATTCTCTGGCATTCATGCTTTCTTTTGCTTTGATAATAAATGCTGTGGTGGAATATCTGTGATATTTCCTAAATACTGTCTGGCATACTCTGCCGTTTTCTATGTTTGCATTACTTGGGTGGGTTTTTTTTGTTGTTTGGTTTTGGGTTTTTGTTTGTTTGTTTGTTTTTGTTTTGTTTATTTGTTTTGGTTTTTTGTTTTTGGTTTTTTTTTTTTTTTCCTTGCATACTTTGCATTGTCATCAAAGATCACTGAAACGATCAGACAAAAAGATACAGCAGGATTTTCTTAAAAGAAACTCTGGGGTTCATGGCAATAAATCCATAGTCCCAGCTTTCTGAAGAGCTGTCTGCTTCTTCTTAAGTCTCTGAAGGTTAAGATAATGCCTCAGAAAGGAAAAGCAAATTGAACTTTTGTATGTGGTAAACAATTCTTCAGAGAAGTCCATCAGTTCAGCAGTTTGTTTTTTGTGCTAGCTTAAAAAAGTTGTATATTAGTCTTTATCTTGTTGCATTAACTGCTGAAGTAATTTGTCAGCTTAAAGTACAATTAACTTTTTCTCAGAAATGTAAACAAAAACTACAATATTTTAAATTGAAAGCATTTTGTTAAACATGAAGTTTTCATTGAAAGAAGTTCTATCAAAACTATTTTTGAAGACTGGTTATTCATCACCTCCATACATAAAGAAGACCACTGAAGGTATTCTTGAGAAATTATAGAATCTTCTAGTTATATTAAATCTCTGTTAGGTACAATAAGTAAGTTGCTCCCTCACAGCTGCATCACTTCAATTAGTGCATGTGCTGTTCCACACAAATTC
The DNA here is from genome assembly GCF_009819655.1 of Sylvia atricapilla. NCBI lineage: Eukaryota > Metazoa > Chordata > Aves > Passeriformes > Sylviidae > Sylvia > Sylvia atricapilla. Next base: position 70,997,290 of record NC_089141.1, read on the forward strand.
ATTTTGGAGATGATTGTGCTCTAATAGGAATATCTTATAACCCCATAAAAACTCTATAATCTTCACCCTTAAATATTAACTATACATTTTAAGTTAGCTTTCCTTAATAAAATTTGGTTTAAACATAATCATATTAAAAAAAAAAAAGCTTAAATAAACATTTTCAACACAATTTCCAGCAAGCTGTGTATTTAAAGTTAGATTTATAACACTATAATTACCTGCATCTTGGGCTGATTATATATAAGAAGCACAGTGTCAATGTCTGGCCTTATGTGCACTGCCTCATGCCAAATATAAACCTGGAGATTTGATGTGTTACTATATATATATATATATATATACATGTGTATGTACATTAACAATTTCTTGATAATGGTAACAATCAAAAATAAGTCCTCCAAGCAGGGAATAATGACAGAAGTTATAGTCCATAAAGCTGAAGACATCCTAACAAACACCATTTGGATATCTTTTTATATCAGATTTTGATATTACACTGAGGAGCAGTTAGCTTTGCAATCATCTGGTAATTAGACATGAGGGTATTACAAACCACCAACAAACATCTAAAGCTCATTCTTGTATACATTACTTACCTTCTTCATTTTCACTATAACAGGCAGGACACATGGAAAGCACAGTCTTTGAAAAAAACTCGAGTCTAAGGTTTTGCTTTTAGACCTGCAAATAAAATCCTGACTTAATTGTGATTTTCCTATTTCTTCTTGAGTTTCCATTAAAATATGATTAACACAAAACTAAAGTAAGTTACTAATATTATATTTTCATGTGAATTTTAAGTGAAATGCACCACAAGTGTAGCACAAGTACAATATTACTTATAACTTCCTGCAGTAGTTTATTCAGATTGTAATTTCAATTTAATTTTAATTTAATTGAATAATATAGTTGCACTGAATAATGAATATAGTAATTGAACTGATACATCCAGAGTTTGTCTAGTTGAAATTTTATGAAACCTTGGAGAGAAAAAATGGAAGAGAAATCTGTTTGATCTTAATCTTTCAGACTTGATATTAGGAATTTTATTACATGCTTTCTTTATATTTGGTATGAGAGATATGAGCTCCCTGATTAAATGCATTGGAAGTAATTATATTCTAATTGTACATTTGATTTTAGATTAATCATCTGAGTTTCCCCAGAATTCCATTTCACAAGTAAGTTACATATAGCTGCAATGAATACCCAATTCTCTGAAAATACATACAAATATATATACAAATTGTAGAGCGAGCACCTGGAGAGCAGCCCCATGGAAAGATATGTGGGGGTTTGCTGATGATGTGTCAATAGTGTACCTCAGCATCCAGAAGGGCCAGTTGTGCTCCAGCCAGTCAACAAAGGTGTGGGCACTACTGTCTCACTCTATATTGTATGGCCTCACCTCACAGAATCACAGAATGGGTGTGCTTGTTTTGCACTGATTGAAGAAATTTCAGGTTGAAAGGGACCACAGTGGCCCACCTGGCCCAACCTCCCTTCTCAGGCAGGGTCATGCTAAAGCACACGTAACAAGATTGTGCTCAGACAGTTCTTGAATATCTCCAGTGAGGAAGACTCCATGGTCTCTCTGAGAAACCTGTTCCAGTGCAAGGTTACTTACACAGTAACAAGGTTCTTCATCATATTTGGATCAAAGTTCCTGTTATAAATGGGCCAGGAGACCTGCTCCTTTGAAAAGCCTTTATTAGTCAGCTCTTTCAAGGGGGAACTCGAGGGGTCGCCTGCACCGTCGCTGCTCCTGTCGCCGTTCTCGCTCCTGTCGCCGCTGAGGATCAGGTGTCAGGCGAATCTGCTGCTCTCGCTGCAGAGTCAGGAGTTCCGGCCTCGCGGGAATCCCCAGGAACTCAACTGGGCTCGGGTGGTCTAGGGGCGTCACTTCTTCCCAGTCTCTTTGTGGTTATGGCAAGGCGGCAGAAGCAGAATTCGGTCTCTAGGTAACTGAGGGTCTTCTTGGTGTTGTAGTGTTTCCCTTTTATCTGGATTTTGTGCTGGGTCGCGGCTTTTGGGTCCGTTTGCTGGCAACTGCACTTTGGTTTTGGAGTGGTGCACCATGGAAGTCCTTGGATTTTCCTATTAGGCGGGGCCGGCAGTTCGAGGAGCCGGCGGGGAATGGTGACAGTCTAGCCCGACGGAAGGGGAAGGGAACCCGGGGTTTTAGAGGGGGTATACAACTTGGAATAAGGTTTTGAGGGTACAAATTTTGGTACAAACAGCATAACTTTCTTAACAGACAGGTTACAACTGGCATAACATTTTGTCCTGGTTTGGAGTAAATTAGGGAAGAACCTCCAAAAGGAGTCCCCTAAACCAAACCTCCACCACCTCTTCCCCCCCTGGGTTCGGGAAGGAAAATACCTCGGAGGAAAGTGGAAAAACCGGTTTATTGACAAAAATACACTCCCCAACACCGAATAGTGGGAAAAGACGGGTTACTGTGATGAGGAGGGTGCTGACGCGTCTCTGTCTGGCCCGGGTCTTCTCCAACTTCTCAGGTCAGGTCAGGTCCGGAGCCGGTTCAAACCTTGGCGGGGGGGGGGGGAGGGAGAGAAAGAAAGGAGGGGAAAAAAACAAACAGAAGCAGCGGGGGGGGGGGAAGAAAAACGGCGGCAGGGGCAGCCGGAGAGCAGAGCGAGGCAAAGCGAAGCGAAGAAGGCAAAAGCAGCCGAGCCAGCTGAAGCAAGAGCCGAAAGCAGCCAAGCAGCAAAAAGGAGGCAAGGAACTGCAGGCTCCTGCCCAAGAGGGCGGGATTCAGCTACGAGACATAACAACATATCCAAGATATGGGATGGATATATGGGATAGGAGGCAGCTCAACCCAGAACATTCCACCCCTTATCCCATATATCCATCCAATTAAAACTTTCATCTCACTTACTCCGACCTTTAGCACTTACACATTTCCGTCCGTCTTACTTGCTCAGACCTTCGACACGTACACATTCCCTTCTGTTTCATGTCTAACTGATCTAACACGCAGACAATGGTAGTAACATTCAGCACGTATCAATCTTACCCCATATTCAGATCTCCCTGAGGTACACATCACATTGTTCCATCTTTCTGCATTATCCACCATGTACAACCTGGTCCTTGAGCAGAGACAACTCCACGGATGGGTTTGCCCGTACTCAAGTCAGGGTTGATCCATACTGTCTTTCCCAACAAACCTCTAACATGGGCCACTGGGACTTCATCTACTACATTAAGGTGCTGGGACTGAGCAGGACCCACTCGGTTGGTGGAACCTCGAGTGTTAACTAACCAGGTGGCTTTTGCTAAATGCTGCTCCCAGTTTTTTAAGGACCCTCCACCCAACGCCTTCAGGGTGGTTTTTAACAGCCCATTGTACCTCTCCACTTTACCCGCGGCTGGTGCATGGTAGGGGATATGATATACCCATTCAATGCCATGTTCCCTAGCCCAGGTTTTAATAAGATTATTTTTGAAATGAGTCCCATTGTCTGACTCAATTCTCTCGGGAGTGCCGTGCCTCCAAAGGACCTGCTTTTCAAGGCCCAGGATGGTGTTGCGGGCTGTAGCATGAGACACAGGATAGGTTTCCAACCATCCTGTGGTGGCTTCTACCATGGTCAGCACATGACGCTTGCCTTGGCGGGTTTGAGGCAGTGTGATGTAATCAATCTGCCAGGCCTCCCCATACTTGTATTTAGACCACCGTCCTCCATACCAGAGAGGCTTCATCCGCTTGGCTTGCTTAATGGCAGCGCATATTTCACAGTCACTGATAACTTGAGAAATGCTGTCCATGGTTAAATCCACCCCTCGGTCTCGTGCCCACTTATAGGTGGCATCTCTACCTTGGTGACCTGAGGCATCATGGGCCCATCGTGCGAGAAATAACTCTCCCTTGTGCTCCCAGTCAAGATCTACCTTCAACTCCCCTATCTTTGCAGCTTGATCTACCCGCTGATTATTTTGCTGCTCCTCATTAGCTCTACTCTTGGGGACATGGGCATCTACATGGCGAATCTTCACAGGTAGGGTTTCTAACCGGGCAGCGATATCTTTCCACTCTTCAGCAGCCCACATTGGTTTACCTCTATGCTGCCAGTTCGCCTCTTTCCATTTCTTCAGCCATCCCCACAGAGCATTGGCTACCATCCAAGAATCAGTGTATAGATAGAGCCTTGGCCACTTCTCTCTCTTTGCAATATCTAGGGCCAGTTGAATTGCTTTAAGTTCAGCAAATTGACTGGATCCACCCTCTCCCTCAACGACCACTACGACCTGTCGTGTGGGGCTCCATACAGCTGCCTTCCACCTCCGACCCATCCCTACGACACGGCAGGAACCGTCGGTGAATAAAGCGTAACATATTTCCTCTGCTGGCAACTGGTCGTATGGCGGAGCTTCCTCAACCCGGGTCACTGGTTCTTGTTCTTCATCTGCAACACTGAAACTTTCACCTTCGGGCCAGTTTGTAATTACTTCCAAAATTCCAGGGCGATTTAATTTCCCAACTTGAGCACGTTGTACAATGAGGGCAATCCACTTGCTCCAGGTAGCACTGGTGGCGTGGTGGGTGGAGGGAACCTTTCCTCTAAACATCCACCCTAGCACTGGTAGTCGGGGTACCAGGAGGAGTTGTGCTTCCATACCTATAACCTCTGAGGCGGCCCGAACCCCTTCATAGGCTGCTAGAATTTCCTTTTCTGTTGGAGTATAGCTGGCTTCCGACCCTCGGTAACTTCGACTCCAAAATCCCAGTGGTCGGCCTCGAGTCTCCCCAGGCACCTTCTGCCAAAGGCTCCAGGACAGACCATGGCTCCCAGCTGCAGAATAGAGCACGTTCTTCACGTCCGGTCCCATCCTGACTGGGCCAAGGGCTACCGCGTGAGCAATCTCCTGTTTAATCTGAGTAAAAGCGTGTTGCTGCTCAGGGCCCCACTGGAAAGTGTTCTTCTTGCAAGTTACCAGGTGGAGAGGGCTTACAATCTGACTATATTCTGGAATATGCATCCTCCAAAAACCTATGACACCTAGGAAAGCTTGTGTCTCCTTCTTGTTAGTTGGTGGAGACATCGCTGTGATCTTATTGATGGCATCAGTGGGAATCTGATGCCGTCCATCTTCCCACTTAATTCCCAGGAACTGAATTTCTCTAGCAGGTCCTTTAACTTTGCTCTTCTTGATGGCAAAACCAGCTTTCAGGAGAATCTGGATAATCTTCTCTCCTTTTTCAAACACTTCAGCTGCAGTGTTCCCCCACACAATGATGTCATCGATGTATTGCAGATGTTCTGGAGCCTCACCTTCTTCCAATACAGTTTGGATCAATCCATGGCAAATGGTAGGACTGTGCTTCCACCCCTGGGGCAGTCGATTCCAAGTATACTGCACACCCCTCCAGGTGAAAGCAAACTGAGGCCTGCATTCTGCAACCAGAGGAATGGAGAAAAAGGCATTGGCGATGTCAATAGTGGCATACCACCTTGCTGCCTTGGACTCCAGCTCATACTGGAGTTCCAGCATGTCCGGCACGGCAGCACTCAGCGGTGGAGTCACTTCATTCAATGCCCTGTAGTCCACAGTCAACCTCCATTCTCCATCCGACTTGCGCACAGGCCAGATGGGGCTGTTAAAGGGTGAGTGGGTTTTACAGACCACCCCTTGGCTCTCCAACTCACGAATCATTTTGTGGATGGGAATCACTGCATCTCGAACTGTTCTATACTGCCGCCGATGCACTATAGAAGTGGCAACTGGCACCTGCTGATCTTCAACCTTCAACAATCCCACAGCAGATGGGTCATCCGATAGTCCAGACAGGGTGTTCAGTTGCTTAACACCCTCTGTTTCTACAGATGCTATTCCAAATGCCCATCTGAATCCCTTTGGGTCTTTGAAATACCCATTCCGAAGAAAATCTATGCCCAGAATACACGGGGCCTCTGGGCCGGTCACAATCAGGTGTCTCTGCCAGTCCTTTCCAGTCAGGCTCACCTCAGCCTCCAACAAAGTCAACTCTCGTACTCCCCCTGTCACCCCGGCAATGTAAATTGGTTCTGCCCCCACATGTTCCGATGGCACCAAAGTACATTGCAATCCAGTGTCCACCAAAGCCTCATGTCTCTGTGGCGCCGATGTGCCAGGCCATCGAATCCACACAGTCCAAAACACACGATTCTCCCCAACCTCTACCTGGCTAGAGGCAGGGCCCCTCTAAGCCTGATTATCTTTCTTTCTTTGGACATATGTCCTAGAGGTTCCCTCCAGGGGATCAGACATATCATCATCGTCCCGGCTGCAGACAACTGGTGCTGCTCTCTGTTTAGTAGGACTCCCTCTTTGAATCCTACCTTCTTTCAATTTACGCACCCGTTGTGCCAGAGCAGCAGTGGGTTTTCCGTCCCACTTTTCATGTCCGTTCCGTTTTCATGTCCTCCCCAGCTTCACGCAAGAAGACCCACAACTCGGTTCTCGGAGTGCGCCTTCTCTCCCCAACAGAGGTACGCCCGCGTTGAACACCAGGGTCTCTAATTTGAATGGCCGAAATTTGGAGGAAGTCCTCCCTAATCTCTTCCCTGAGTTTTTTGTGATTTTCCTCTAATTTATCTTCCAATTTCTGCAGTCGTGTTTCCACAGCTGCAATCCTGGCATGAGTTGGGCCATGTACTGCATCAGCATATGCTCGAAGCTTCCTTGCCATATCGAGCACGATTTCGTGTGTCTCCTCCCGCTTCATTATTGCTAGAGCAGAAGCGTATTCAGATGGTCCAAGTCGTACAAGTTTTCGCCACATCACGGGTGTACATGGTACCAAATCTGGGTTCTTAGTGTTTAGGTCATCTGAGAAGATAATCTCTGCCACTGCCATTTCTCTCAAGCGTTGAATCCCTTGTTCTATGGTCTTCCACTGGGTCTGCTGCATGTAGAGATCGTCTGCGCACAGGTATCTTTGTGCCACACTTCCCAGGACTCGTTCCCAGAGACTGCAAGGGGTAGCTACCCTCATCATTCCTTGGTCAATCACTGGATCATGTGACAGGGAGCCCAAATGCCTTGCCTCAGTGCCATCCAGAATTGTAGCTTCGCCTGCAGCATCCCAGAGACGGACTAACCAACTAATTATAGACTCATCTGGTCGTCGGGTGTAATCCTTTCTCAAACCTCGAAGGTCCTTCAGGGAAAAAGCATCAATAGTGGGTCCTGATCTTGTGCCAGCTGGTTGGACATTTGATCTTAGGCCAGTTGATCTGGCTCCCAACTGGGTGTCAGTTAGTTCGGCTTCTGATTTTACGTCAGTTTGTCCAGCTTCTGATTGGGTGTCCTCAGGAGGCCTTGAGGGCCCTTCACCTTCATCATCATCATCCTCTACTGGTCGATCAGTCTTTCGTGCTCTCTTTGCCCCTGCGACTGCCAGTGTCTTAGACTCCCTGTCTGGTTTAGCTGTTGGCTCGGAGCCCAGGATATTAACTGCAGCCTGAGTGACTGGGGTGGTAACTAGCTTATCTCCCTGTTCCCTTTCTTTTATCTGCTGTCCTTCAGTATCTAGCAGAGTACGGTAAACATATGCCAGGGCCCAGCTCACTGCAATAATCCTTTTCTCCTTAGTATTACCACAGCACTTCTCTTTCAAACACTTCGCCACCTCAGCTGGGTTCTGAATTTGTTCAGATGGGAAGTCCCAGACTATAGGATCAGAAAATTCCTTTAAAATTTGGCCCATATCTTCCCATTTCCCACTCCACTCAAGATTTCTCTTTGTTGGTTTTACCCCTAAATCAGGAGTCTCATTAGCTCTTTTAGAAATCTCAGCTTTCATTTTATATAAACTGCAGACAGTATAGAAAAGACTTACTAGATTAAATGCCAGAAAGATGGTCTCTTTAACACTCAGGGGAAACTGAACATTTTCTAATAGAGATGTAAAAAATTCAAAGGAGAAGAGGGAAGACAGAGGCTGAAAAAACTCTTCCCCTGCTTCTCCCCTAACAAACTGAATGCACCACCATAACAATGAACTATACACTTCCGGAACAGATTTAAACATCTTAACAGCCCTTCTATAAAGCATCACAAGCAAGCCTAGTCCAATAAATATTCTGGTTAGTACCCCACGGCCCCAAAAGCTACATATTAGTAGCAATACCAGAGCTTTTTCTATATAAGGGAATAACCCTAGGTACCACAGAGGTATTAAAACCTCAAAAATCCCTGGAGACCAGAAATATTGGCAGGCTTTCACCACGAATGACATTATGAATCCAGAAAAAAACATCCCACTACACCCACAAAACAACTAGAACCACCAATATTATTATTAAGGTTTTTCCACTTTCTCTGGCCCTTTCCCAGCCAACGCACCAAGAAATGTCCTGGTTTGGAGTAAATTAGGGAAGAACCTCCAAAAGGAGTCCCCTAAACCAAACCTCCACCACCTCTTCCCCCCCAGCCCTGGGTTCGGGAAGGAAAATACCTCGGAGGAAAGTGGAAAAACCGGTTTATTGACAAAAATACACTCCCCAACACCGAATAGTGGGAAAAGACGGGTTACTGTGATGAGGAGGGTGCTGACGCGTCTCTGTCTGGCCCGGGTCTTCTCCAACTTCTCAGGTCAGGTCAGGTCCGGAGCCGGTTCAAACCTGGGGGGGGGGGGGGGGGGGGGGGGGGGGGAGAGAGAAAGAAAGGAGGGGAAAAAAACAAACAGAAGCAGCGGGGGGGGGGGAAGAAAAACGGCGGCAGGGGCAGCCGGAGAGCAGAGCGAGGCAAAGCGAAGCGAAGAAGGCAAAAGCAGCCGAGCCAGCTGAAGCAAGAGCCGAAAGCAGCCAAGCAGCAAAAAGGAAGCAGGAACTGCAGGCTCCTGCCCAAGAGGGCGGGATTCAGCTACGAGACATAACAACATATCCAAGATATGGGATGGATATATGGGATAGGAGGCAGCTCAACCCAGAACACATTTTAAACAGCATAACTTTCTTAACAAATGACAGACTGTGTCAAAAATGGGAATTTCTTACATTTCATTCATTTCAGTTCCTATATATCAGTTTCTGCCCATTGCCTCCTGGTCTATTGCTTGGCACCACTGAGAACAGCCTGTCTCTATCTTCTTGACACCCTCCCTTCAGACACTGATAGACATTGATGATGTTCCCTCTCAGACATCTTTCTCAGGGCTGAATGGGCCCAGGTCCCTCATCCTTTCCTTGTAAGAGAGTTATGTGGTCTCTTGATCATCTTTGTTGTCGTTCACCGGACCTATTCTAGGAGCTCCATCTCTCTCTGGTACTGAGGATCCCAGAACTGGATGTAGTACTCCAGATGTGGCCTCACTAGGGCTGAGTAGAGGAGCAGGATCACCTTCTTTGAATGGCTGGCAATGCTCTTCCCAATCCACTATGGGATTCTCTTGGTCTTCTTGGCCACAAGGACACACTGCTGACTCATGAGCAATTTGTTTTTTCTCCAAGACTCCGAGGTCTTTCTCTGTAGAGCTCCTTTCCAGCAGACTTTCGACAGGTGCTTTCCCCAACCTGTATTGCCGCATGAGGTTATTCCTCCCTGAGTGCAGGACCCTGAATTTGCCCTCCTTGAATTTTGGAGCAGTTAAGTACTGTGTGCAGTTTCGGGCACCTCAGTTTAAGAAGAATGTAAAGCTTTTGGACTGTGTCCAGATGAAGGCAGTCAAAATAGTGAAAGGCCTCAAAAGTAAGACTTAGGAAGAGCAACTGAAGTAATTTGGTTCAGTCTGAAGAAGAAAAGTCAGAGGGTCATATCAGAAAAGTCGTATCAGTCTACATCTTCCTCAAGGGGGAAAGTGGAGAGGAAGGTGCTGATCTCTCTCTGGTGACCAGTGATAGCACAGGAGAAAATGGAAGGGAGCCACACTGGGGAAGCTCAGATTGGACATTATGAAAAGTTTTGTCACTGAGAGCAAGGTCAGTCACTGGAACAGCCTCCCCTGATCTCTGATCAAGATGGTCAGAGTTCAAGGAGCATCTGGAGAAGGCTAAGTTATACAGCTAAGCTTTAGGTAGTGATGCAAGAAGTAGAGAGCTTGACTCAATGATTGTTATGCATCTCTTATAGTGTGAGACTTGCATGTTTTTTGAAAAGATTTAATTTAAATTTGCCGTTTCTTTATAATTTGTTATCCTCCAATATAAGTTACAAGAAAGAAATGGGAAATACTGAAAAAATTGATCATGTGATCATTATATGTGATGCAATATATTGTACATTTTAATATTTACATTAATATGTAAATAATATAATCTGTAATATTCCCTATTTTTAATTCATTCACTAGTGAGAAAATTTAAAAATAAAAATATATTTTAAACTATAAAATCCAGCTATTTAAAAAAATAAAAGAGTGATGACATTTCACAATCATGAAAATCAAACATGGTGTCAGGCTGAGGAATAGAAGTTGGGGAAAGAAGGAGAAAAGGAGGAATGTTTGGAGTTGCGTTTTTTATCTTACCAAATAACCTTTATGTGTGACAGAGCCCCACTTTCCTGGAGATGGCTGAAGAACTGTCTGATGATGAGAATGAGGAAATTAATTCCGTGTTTTGGTTTGCTTGTCTGTGTAGCTCTCTGCTTTACCTGTTAAACAGTCTCTATCTCAACTCATGAGTTTTCTCACTTATATTCTTACTCTGTCTCCATCCTGCTGGGGGGAATGAATAAATGATTGCTTGGTGCTTGGTTTCCAGCTGGGGTGAACTAAAACAGCTTGTTTTGTCATAATAGAAGTTACTGACCAGGACTAGCAAATATACAGAATACCAAGAAGTATTTAGAAGACCCAGCTTTGGATCACACGGGAACTGCCAAAAGGGAAATTAAAAGATTTGGCTGAAGACAGGGCCATAAATTTTGTGGAGCTATGGATGGATAAGAGGAAGGAGAAAGCCTCTGCTCTTTTAAAGTGTCTGGTCAAGGATATTTTCAGTGCTAAAATGGATAATGAGAAAGGAGGAAAACCATGCACAAGAACACACAGAGACAGTCCTGACTGGCAAATTATGCGGGAGGGACAACCAAACCTAGCCAGGCAAATTAATTGATAATGGTATGTTCGATATGGAAATGCTTATTTTGGCAAGATTTTCTGATCAACAACCTTCTCAAAAGGGGCACCAAGGAAAAAGAAGAAATGATACAACATTTGGAAGCTTAGATCTGACAGAAAAACATAATAGAAACAGACAGGAAACATTTGTCAGACACTCAAATTTAAGAGTGTGAATTGATCTTGTGATCACAAAACTGCAAGCAAACCATGACTCTGAAAATTATTAGGATGAGAACCTGAGGGTTCAGGTTGTTGTCCGGACTGTTTCAACTGATGAGGCAATATGCATGGGAAGGGGGAACAGAAGGAAGCAAAGGAGAAACAAATGGAATGGAGTATAAAAGTGACTTTGTAAATTGTGGCTGGTCAGTACACTTGCCTGAGCAAGCCCTGTGCCTGATGACTGCAATCTGCTCTGTCTTTTTCTTATATCCTTACTTTTCATTTGTTTCATAGCAGGGGGGAAAATATACTACTGTAATTTGGAGAACAGATCATGTAAGAAAAGGAAGAAGACAGGATGTATCTATTAACTGCTATGCCTAAACCTGGAGAGCAACATTCATTTTCTGATGTTTAAAACAGTGTTATGATTTTGAAGCACTAACTTTTTCAGCAACATTACATGGGCTTCTTTTTCCTATTCCAAACACAAACTCGTCAGTGATAAATTTTAACAGCCAGCGGTGCTTTGGTATTTTTTTTTCTGAATTACTTGAAAACAGGAGATTTACAAGATGGTTTTCAAGTTCAGTGAGATCTTTTTTTTTTTTCTCAAAAAAAAGTATTCTGTGACAACCTCAGGAGGCAGACACGTCACATGAAAAACATTTATGAAATTGCTCATTGATTTCTTTCTCAGAGGTAAAATGTTCTACACTCACTTCCTTGTACTCTCCAATTCAAAGAATTACACAGAAGTTAGGAATAAGAAGACTTTTTTTCTCTTCTCACCCATCATGGGGGCACCACAGGCCAAAGTCTTTGAGAGAGCACAGCTGAACCTTTCTCCTTCTGCTTTACTCAGAATGCTCAGGGTCCTGCTGTTTGTCCTCCAAGCTCATCTGTACTACATTTAATAACCCAGCAGAGGTTGGCTAGATGCCAAAAAGTGCTCAGTCTTCCTTATTCTCAAAAAATGTACATAGAAACCATTGTATGAGAAATAGAAGGGACTAAGATTTCTCTGAACTCAGATTTCACCACTAGCCTAACCTGCAGTCTCTTGTGAATTCAAAAAACACAAGGCAAGAATTAATTTGAATTACAATAAATACTGTGTCCAGTAGGTATCTTGCTATTACAATTCCACTTTAATTCTTTGGTTTTTATTATGAAAGGATTATGTCCTGGGTTGTAGTTTAGGATGTATTCTATCACCATCTTCAGTTAATGGCACATCAATGCCTTTTGCATGACTCAGAGATAACTCCCGGAGGGAGTTATCTCTCTCTTTAATGGGCCATTAAGGCTCTCTTCCATGACTCATCATCCCATTGTGAGATGCTCCGCCCATGGGGAAGAGCCAAGCATTCTCACCTGGATATAAGCTGGGATTTGGGACAGTAGAAGCAGCCCTCACCCACTGGATTCCCAGAGGACTGGAGTTACCAGACCTTTCTACAAGATTTCTGTTTCAGAAAGACCACCTTGTCTGGACTGTTTCCATCACCCTGATCAGGTTGTATTCTGACTCTGTCACTGGTTTTTCTTTTTGTATTTATTTTATTTTATTCTATTTTATTTTCCTTTTCTTCTCATTAAATTTTATTTCTGACTTAGAGCCTCTTACTTGGTTTGTTTTCAAACCACAACAGATTATCATTGTTCCCCATATTTCAACAGGCTTGAAATTCTTTTGGGTGCATCACCTCTATCCTCCCATTGCACCTGCTTCCACTTCTCTTCATCCTGGAGCACACTCCAGGTCAGCTTGCTTCATTGTGTGAAAGAAATATCATCTACCCTGTTATATGCAGACTCTAAAATGATGTGAACCAGTTTTTTAGTTCCTCAAAAAAGACTGCAACAATTCCCCTAAAATGAAACTAACTCTGCTTTAACATGTCTTTGAGACCAAATGAAAGTTCCTATGATCCTGTTGCCATTTGTCATAGCCAAAGACAGACAAAAATTTGCTTTACCCTTGAAATATGAGGAGCTAGAATACCAACTTTCTTTTTTAATAATCCTTTATATTGTTTTGTTGACTTCCAAAGTTATTTGGAATGTGGAATAAACTCCACAGCAACTGTCCCATGCTAAAACAATTCAGATCCTTTAAATATCAGAATTTAAATGCTCTATAGGACAAAAAAAAAAAAAAATTCTTTAACTTCAGAAAACCATGGGTGCTTTTTCCTCATTGCCTTTCTGATTTCTCCAAATACATGCCTTCCCAGTTTCCTATTGTGCCATATATTCTATGATGATCATTAACTATTTTCTTTGCAATTTGAGATTTCTCTTTAAGGTTTTCTTTTAAATGACTGCAATTTTAAGATAATGCTCAGCCTCACTGCAGCTGTCCTTCACAATTTCCCACCCTGAAGAGGAAGGACACACCAGATACATGTCATCAGATATCAACATGCTAGTTTGGGGATTTGTGTTGCTATGATGACCTCACGATGCACAGCTGGACATTTTCCATAGTTTCTCTGCTTTTCTATAAGTTAAACATGCCCTAATCTTGTTCTATGTAGCCTTCTAAAACCAGGAAAATGCAAGGAATTAATTTGCACAAATTCTACTTACCTGCAAAGAAAATAGAGGAAACTTTTTCTATTTCAATCTCATGTTGTTTCAGTTTACTGTATTTCATCATTTCCTATATATTTTATTACTCCCATTTTCTTCAAGACAAGGGTAGTTACTTCTGGTTTTTATGTAATTCATCTTTGCTTTCTGTATAATTGTTGAGGAAAGCTATAAAAATGATGCTTCTATTTAGGGACTTATAGCATGTCAATTTCTGCTGTGTCATGATTAACTTGACATTAGAATTGTAATTAACACTTTAATTATGTTTTTCCTACAAGCAATACTCGTTCAATAGCTACTGACTCAAAAGCACCACTTGATTGTGTCCTCTGACTTTGTGCATATGACAAACTGTTATGATTCAATTATAAGAGATGCCTCTGCCACAATTAACGGGCAAACCAGACCATATGCCTAAGCCAATAGCACGACTCTTATTTAACAGTAAATGTGACCTAGAGAGATGGGAATGGGAAGGCAGTCAGTGGCAAGAATAAGAGATAAGTGCAAAGAAGGTGGATTAAGATCTGGATTTATTTCTCATTATCCTATTTGACTTCTGATTGGCAATAAATTTGATTTAGCAACTGCCTGTGTCACCCGGCTCGTCCAGCCCTGGCACCACGACCACACTGGCGGTTCTTGGCTGACCAAAAGCAGGGACGCGGCGGAGGCAGGAGATGAAAGCCCTCTCTCTTCAGAGACAGGGCTGCAGAGTTTATTGGATCAGGGGGTTCCTCACCCCAGGGCTCTGTGTCAGAAGAGACCCTGAGAATGTGAGGGGAGCAACTTATAAAGGGGGGGTGGGTCTCAGGGATGGGATACAGCGACAAACCAGTAACAGAAAAGTAAGGAGTGACTCTTAATATGACATACAGGTGCAACATCAAATCATAACCAAATGGGAGGGGACACCCTTGATTCTGCCCAATCACTCGACACCTCTCTTGGAATTTTCTGGACACAAAGAGAGGCCCCAGAGTGACTGACAGGACCAGAGGGTTATGTAACTAATGACTGACACTTAAAGAATGTCTGACAAACAACTTGGGGATGAACCAAGGGAAAGGAACAGGAGCGGGGTACAAAGAACAAACCATTTTACATTAAACTCTCTGGAAATAACTCATATAACAGAACAAGCAAAGTAAAATCCAAAACATGCACCACCACAGTTAGATAAGTTTCTCCAAGTGGAGTCTGTTTTGCCTGTGATGGTACTTGCTGAGTTCTCTCTCCCTGTCTTGATCTCAAGCCTTTCATCCTATTTTCTTTCCCCTATCCAATTGAAGGGGAGAAGTGATAGAATGGCTTGATGGGGACTTGGAGTCCAGCCAACATCAATCCATCACAAACGGGAAGGTTTTCTACTGCAGAAATTTCTCTAGGTTATCTCTCCCGCCTCCGGCACACTTTTGCTAACCACCTCTGGTCAAATAATCAGCAAGAAAAGTGCATTGCTATACCTCATAGTTATCTATTTTAACTGTTTGTCTTTTCTTCCTATAATGATTCTTTGATGACTTTGAATAGTATTATTTCAGTTTTATCTCCTTGTGTCATTTTTTCTTTATGTGTTTAAGTGTCCATGGTGCTGCAAATAGCTTTGCTGCTCCTAACATGAATATTGAAGAGTGTTCCATAAAAGCCATTAGATCATATCTTTTCTGAGGCACAGAGCTGATCTGGAATTCTATGCTGATATTTTTTAGCATGACTAGACAGGAGTTTATGTTTCTTTCCAGGCATTGAAGACCTCAGGGCTTAGGATGCGTTTTGATCATGTCTTTTCTGTCTTCTCTGGTCTGTAATTTCCATAGCTATGAATGTCTGCTGAAATGAAAGGAAATATTTTATACTGTCTGAAGTGAATTGCATCTTCTTTCAATGAATTCATGCAGCATAATACAGATATGCTGAAGAAGTAAAATGTGCAGTAATTAGGAGCCTTCGTTACCATCTTTGAAATATAAAGCAGAGTTCAGAGTAACTAGACCTCATCATCATTAAAATTTATGATAATTAATTTAAAAAGCAATTCAGTTTTCTTCTTTGAAATATATTTTGCTTTTGGATTATTGTATTGTACTGTTTACCTATTTTACTTGGGACCACAAATGTAAAATTAGTGGTGCCCAGCAGTAAGCAATAAATTATCTAGTAATTTTTTTTCAAGTATTTGGACAGAAAGGAAAATTAAAAGTCCTCAGCAGTGAAATAAATATGCATTGGATATAATGGATAAAACCCATCTACAATAAAATATAATAAAACAACTTAAAAGCTCTTCACCATCTGCATCTCTCTTGATTTTTGGTGTTCTGCCCATAAGTGTAATCAAGAAAACTTGCTCCTGATTAACAGAAGCTTGATGAATATAGGATGCTATGCAGAAGTAAAACACGGTTTACTGTTCCTGTGTTTCTTAAGCAATTTAGTGGAAACTCATATAAATTTATGTTAAAAACTACAAGAACCACTTAATGTCAGATTCAGTTCATTATTTCAAGGATTTCACAGTCAGTTCAAAATCACTGCCTGACATGAATACAGAAAGTAAAAATCTTTTTGAATCAGACGATAACACAAACACACTATGGTATAAATGATGCAATCATCTTGTGTGCTCTTGGAATAAAATACACTTCAGAGGGAAGAAATGAAAATGTTGCAATAGGCTATAGGAAAAATAGAAATTGTTGGGAAGCCAAATAATTATAGCACCTTTCTTTCTGCTTGTATCAAAGTCTTTCAGGATGGGCTGTTATGATGCTGATGACACAAATGTGGTACATGGGTATTGTTACTGCATATGCAAGACTAGAATAAAATTATGTTTAGCCTATGACCTTGAACTTCTCTGCATGTTATTTACAGAGAAAACAACATAAATTTATTTTATGTTATAGAATAAACAAATATGTGTAAATTTTTTAATACTTCATTTGCAGAGCAATAATGTGAAGTAAGTATAAAGCACAGCATACTTATAATCTTCAATGTTAATGGCAAATAAGCACTTAATGCAACTTGCAGAATGCAATTGTGTCTACAGTGTGAAATAGAAAAAAAAATTCAGTAGTCATATGCATAATTAAAAAATATTGAGACTGTGTAGAGATTACTATGTTGAGTTAACATAGAGACAGTCAATATATGAATTACAGATATTGTTTCACATTTTACAGGTTCCTTTAAAAAACTTTCTCCCTTTTATAACTTTCTTCCAGATGTTACATTAGAATCACATTATTCTCAAATATTTTCATAACATAATCCCAAGTACTTCTTACAGAAAAGCCAGACAATAATTTGAGAAAAATCATTTAATATCTTCCTTTGAATTTACCTCAGTTATAAGTAAGGTGATCGGTCATAAGTTAACGCTATAGGTATAGGTAATGTCCATTATCTGAGGACATTACAATAAATAAGTAACAAGATACAAGATGTACAAAATGCATGCTTTGAATATAGATATTCATTTATCTGTATATGTGTTCTGGTGTGTATGTTATGTCAGGACTGTAGGCATGACTGTTTTACTTTTAAATATTTTCACCTCTCTGAAGCAAACACAGTTTTACATCCTCCAATAGGGAAAGAGTGATCTTTGAAAGAGAACTACAGTTAAGAAAAGAACAAATTATACCTGCAGGAGAGGCTTTTGCTACCTTTTTCATCAATGTGCTGCTGCCCTTCAGTTGTTGCTATAGAAATCCAGCAGACAGGGAGACTATCAGGGGTTTATAGATAGGAAGTTCACTTCAACCAATCAGTGCTCTGCCCATTTAGGCTTATCTTGGTTGCCTCCATGTCATTAATAAAAAGAGACAACAATGGGAGTGCTGCCACATGAAAGTTTAAGGACATATTGCTTTCCTTCTTGTCTAAGAGGCAGCCTGCCTACTGTCTACATACAATAGAATCTCTAATCAAACTTTCAAGTAGATTATATAGCTCACTAAACCTCACTGCACTACAGCATCCTTCTCTTCTTCCTCTGAATCTCTAAATCCCCACTGCTTTCTTAGCAGCCACATAGCATAAACTAGAACTAGTTCTCTCTGAAACTTATCAATTTTATTTCATTCAAAGACCTGCTTTCTCTCTCTCTTTCTCTCTCTGTCATGGGTTCTCCTATTTTTCTTCCTCCCTTCTTTCTTTGTTGTTGTTGTTGTTGTTGTTGTTGTTGTGGTTTTGTTTTGTTTTGTTTTGTTTGTTTTTTTGGTTTTTTTTGTTAACAGTCAAATTTTCCCTAAATGAGGAAATTTCTTAAATCAATTAGGAAAATGCAATTTTCATCTTAATTTGACCTTTTAGATATAGGAGGGGGAAAAATACATTAAAAAGTTAATTTTCATCTAACAAAAAATATGTTGCCTTGGAAGCCATTTTTATTTCAACATATAAAGGTAGAGGGTATGCTAATGTTTGCAGTGATCTTTCCTTCATCGAATGTCAATTTCTTGATACAGAAATTCTGTAGTTATGCAAAAAAGTTGTCATAAATAGCTGTGAAAAATATACATTAACTTGACATAATGATAATACAGAATTCTTACTGATTCCTACCTGGATTATTCCTCACATTTATTTGTATCTATAATATATTTATATGTATCTAGACCTCTCAATTTTATTTATTTCATCATAGTCTCCTATAGAGAAACACTGAAAAGTTAGGTGTGAAACCAAGTCACAGAAACCACAAATGTATTCCACCTCTGACTTACAACATACTTAAAACCTTCAGACCTGAGGCTTAATTCAGTCTATCTGTTGATGTAATTGGAAAGACACCCATTTTAATAAAAACCGGACTTTGCTTATGAAACCAAACATTTTCAAAACTTCATGCAGAGCCACAGTGTCTGTCTCTATTGATTGACATTTACTATTTTTTTCTGGCCATTTTGTACATCATTACACAGAGCTATTGCTTTGATATTTCATATCAGCTTCATCCTTACATATGAACTTCACTATTCACAATATAATTTTATGGTTTCAAAATTAAACTACATTGTAATTTTAGAAAAAAGGTGCGTGTAGTGTCAAAAATGTATCTTTTTTTTTTTTTTTTCAGGAATCCTTCTTATTATTTCTTTAATAAAAAAAGATAATATTTTGTCACCTTCCAGGAGATTTGCAGTTAATGGTCTAGTTACAGACCAGAAAGCATTTTTTTTTTCTTTTTTGGTAGAATTTCACTTTGCTGATGGAATTTCTCTCTTCTTTTGGCAGGGGGAGCTCTGGCAAGCATCAAAGATTTGCATGATCATATATCTTCCTTCGAAATAGATTTCATTTCACAGTCTGATCCTGGAAAATATAAATGGTCTAGGAACCTGGCTCCAACTAGGGGTAGTAGCAAAACTAAGTGCACAGTAAGTAACAAAATGCAGGGAAAAAATAGGATGTGTTTAATGTCAATACACCTGCAAATCTCTGATAAAAAAACCACATCAAGTTATTAACTTAATTTCCTTGTTTTACGGGTCTAATTTATGAAATTTCTTATATTGGATCTGTCAAGTGTGATTATGCTAAGCAATGAACAGTAAATGGGAAGAAATAAAAAGTAATCTTGAGGTGGGGAGAAGTGAGGGGAGAGGCTGTGGGAGTTTTGGGGTTTTGGGAATTTTTTTTAAGCTAATGTATCTTTTTCATGATCAGTGGGAGATCAGCAGCAGTATTTGCAAGACCCCAGAGCATTTTTAAATTCTTCAAATTCTTCTGACATTGCTCAGTGGCAGATGTTTAGTTTAATGATATAGGAAATAAGGCACATAGCTTATGACTAAACACCGAAAAGCTAAATGTGTGACCAAGCTGTATTCCCATTATAAGTTATCATACATGAAAGTACTTCTATGTTTGTGCTTAAATCAGTTTATCAGTTACTGGATAGTTTCATTAGGTATTAGTTATTTTTTGGATAAGGAGAAATAATCACTATCCACTTGCTCCATTAATTTATACTCTCTATGGAAGTGTCTGGGACCTAGCTTATTTTCATAAGTTGAAATGCTAACCTCCCCATGCTCCAAAGTAAGAAATAGTTTTGATATAAAATCTCTTCTGTTCCTTTAAAGTATTTTTAATTATGAAGATACAGGTCAAAAGAACTGCACATAGCACTGAGACTGCTTGCAAACCATACATTAATTAATATGTAATAAGATATATAATATTATTATAATTCTTAATTATGTATAGTATAATTATTTAATATATTGATCATCTCTCTGATGCTGAACACTGAGTTGGAATTTTCAGAGAGCTGTCAACAGTAGCTTCAGGATCACTTCCACAAAAAGTAGTAGCTAACTTTCTGTCATATTTTCCCTCAGGCATATTACCTTGCACTTATCAACACTGAATTTCATCTGCTGATCCATCAGCAGATGTTACTCACATAACATTTTCAAATCCTTCCCCAAGTCTGTACCATCAGCTTCAGATTTGTCCAACTGGAAAAATTACAAATTTGCTCCCTTCTCCAAGTCATGTAAGTTAAAAAAACATAACAACTAACACAGTTTCTTGGGCAAGTCTATCATATATGTATTTTGCCCTAAGTTAAAAAAAGAGAACTAACAGTTTCTTGGGCAAGTCTATCATATATGTATTTTGCCCTTTTTTTCTTGGATCTCGGTGTGTTGTTGCTTGCATCCAAGTAGATTTTGGCAAGAGTCTTGTTTGGGTAAATCCCTCCCACAGCAACCAAATCTATGTTCCTGGCCAAGAAGGGAGTAAGGAAGATGGGGAAGAAAAGCAACTTTCCACAATCAGTGGCAGAGCCACAGCAGAAGTTGTAGGATCATGACACATTTTTAAATTATGTAGAAAGGAGGGGGGGGGAGTGGACTATTTTATTTACAGGATTAGAAGGGCAAGAAAGATTAAGTTCATGAACTCAGAAACTTCAGGGCAGGTTCTGAAAATGGGGTGGCAGACTGGTACTGTGTAGTTGAGAATGGCATTCAGAGGGTTGGGGGCTTGAAAGGCAGCTTAGTGTGGTAACAAAACTAAGACACTGCATGGAGCAGAAAACAGTGGACATGCTTGAAAGGTTATGAATAAAGTACTTAGGAAATTAGAGATTTTGGTGACTAGGAAGGAAAATCAGCCATTCAGAATCTTTCTGAGTGTAGTAGGAAGAAAAGAAAATGGAGCTGTGAGATTAGCCAAAGCAGCTTTAGAATGAATACCTTGTAAATCTCTTCATACTCTGATTTTTTGACAGAGATAACATACATAACACTGCTGCAAACCACCCTGAATTACTAACCATAACCTTTATTTATTTTGTACTTTTCAACTGTGTTTAATTTATAAAAGGACTTCTGTCCTATTTACACATCATTCATCATCCTACAGTCCAGTGGCTTCACAAACACTTATACAGATAATTTATGAAACTGTCTGTGGTAGTTTGACCCTGGCTAGATGCCAGGTATGCACCCAAGGCTGTCTATCACAACTATCCACAACTGGACAGGGAGGAAAAAATAGATGTAAAGGCTTACAAGTTGAGACAGGGAGAGATCACTCATCAATTGCTATTACAGGCCAAACAGACTTGACTTAGGGATATCAACTGAATTTATTTTCAGTCAAAATCAGAGCAGGATAAGGAGAAGTGAAATAAAGCTTAATATACCTTCCCTGAACCCCTCCCTCCTTCCCAGCATCTATCTCCTTTATTGGCTAAAAGTGTCAAGGACCCTGAATCAAATGGCAAAAGATAAGTGAAGTCTCTCTGACCAATTTCTCTCATGCTTTTAACTGGAATAATCCCATTGACTTGGCTTACATCAGCCAAAAATCTAACTATTCAAAATATTATATGTTGTATTTCTCTGGGGAATGGTTTTTCCTCAGGACCCCTGGAGCCTGTAACTATGTAGTTTTATCCTTCCTTCTTTTCTTGACTCAGTTGGCCAAGATCCAGCCATCCCCCCTGGACAGAAGGCTTGATAAGGGTCTGTTCTTCCTCTTGCTCTCCAGCTCTCCAAGGCTCCAGACTTCTTTCCCTCCTTCTTTCCCTCCTTCTGGACCTCTCTCGCCCTCTGGGCCTCCTGCCCTCATTTCCCCTCCTGGAATAAACATCTTGGATCAACCCTGGGGATAAGAGCCTCTTTTGGATCTTTTGCCCTATCCCTGAAATATTGCCCCAAAGCCTCCCAAGAAACTGAGCTAGCCCCGGGGGGCTGTAGGGGATTTGTTTCAGTTGGCGCCCAAATGTTGGTTTTTATGAAATATTAAAAGCCCACGCAGTAGCTAGAGCCCTTATCCAAGGGTCTCAAAAGCTTTTTGAGCGATCAACTACCCTACCATCCCTGAGTTGCTTTTTGTGCAGCTCTGAGTGGTTGGGATTGGGCCTGTAACTTGCTTTACGCCTGAGGCAAGTCGGCTCAGGTCAGGGACTTCTGACGCAGCTGCACGACAACCCACGATACACAGGAGACAGATAAATCTCCTCATGTTGCGGCTGCCCCAGGAAGGCTCCTAGCTGGAGGGGGTTTACCAGTGTTTCGTGGGAACTGCATGGCTGCAAGGTGCGCTGGGACCCAGCAGACTTGGTTTGAATAAACGTGGGCGGGGGTTTCCCTGGCCGGAGCTCCGCGGAGAGCAGTGGCACCCCGGCCGGCACAGCCCACGCTTCGGGATACCGAGTATTGGGAGAAATTTCCTGCTGTGCAATTTTCGCGTCAGAAAGTAGATCTTGGAGAAATAGCTCTTTAAAACATCAGAAACATGGGCGCACAGCTATCTGTTCACAAAAAAAAGTTTATTACAACAACTTAAAAGTATTTTAATTAATGCTAAAATCCCTAAAAAATTACTAACACAATTTGTGTGCTAGCTGTCAGCTGAAATCCTAGATTCTGACTTGCAAGACCTAAATTTCGTTTCATTTTAGGATAAAATTAGACATTTATTAAGTTTAAAAATCGAGAATGGTGATAAAAAAAGCTCCTCTGTTCATTCCGATATTTCTACAAGCTCGCAAACAGCTGTTAGAAGCAAAAAATAACAAACAGCCACAGATAAATTCTCCAAATGCCCTTTCCCTTTTCCCTGATTCCTCCATTCCTGAACTGGAGAGGCTGAGCGAGTCTCCCCAGCAGAAGCAGGACTCGGTCCTGAGTCCCCCACAGTACCACACGGTGGGGAGAAATGGCAGACACAATGTGCTTTCTCCTTCTCCCAATGACCCCTTCTCCTCCCAAATCCCCACCCCTACCCTATATCCCTTCCCCGATCTAAAATCTATACACGCCTCTGGCTGTCCCACCCATTTAATATATAATTTATCTATTTTAATATTATATTAAATATACATATTTTAAAATATGCTGTCAAGGGCACTCATTTAAAACCCAAAATATGAAAATTTTTCAAATAATGTTTAAAGCAATGAAAACCCTGAGTCCAACAAGCAACTCATCTGAGCTATATTTTCCCGGTTTTAAAATAATTTGGTTTGGATTTTACTGACTTCAGATCTTCTAATGGTCTTTTCTAAGGAAAAAGAAGGAAACTTAGGGTGTATTTAATTTGTTTTCAGCAGCACTACTCACATTACTGCACAATATAGAGCACTGACTGAGTGGAAAATTTTGCCAGAAAGTATCTGAGATTGTACAGTCAGAGTAATTTGACATCTGTGGTTTAGCATTTTTATGAGTCATTTATTAAGTACATTTAAAAATATGCATTCCTTCTAATCTACCATATTTATGTCATTAGCTGTTCTCCAAAATTCACTCACTAGAAAGGGATCTAAATAAAACTAAAACAAAACACCAGAGTTCAGCACCCCTGTGTTGATCAAGAAGCAGGACCAATGCATGTTCTGAAATAGTGCTGTCTGATTAGGATTGTTGCCTTTGTGGTTTTCTTCCAAATTTATTTGTACAAGACACCATAATAAAAATCTCTGAAATCCAGGAGAAGTGAGATCCTAGTGAGGAACTTTTGCTCTGATCTCTTCATCATACCAGAAATGACATGATTGTCTTAGAAATTAATTAGGATGAAAGGCAAAATGATTCCACAATCAAACAGAGAGCTAAGCCAAAGAGTTTGCAGTATGTGAATGATGTAAACATCATTCGAGCATGTCAAAATAACATCAGTAAAAATATTAAATACTTCCTTTAGTTTCTTTAGTAGGGCCATTTGTAGTTGTATACTTACTGTATCAGTTATAAGTGGGGAAATTTAGCTGCTAGATATAAAATAGATCTGAAGTTGAACCAAATATTTAATTTGATGACTTTTTAACTTTTTTCAGTCCTTCCTTTGTTATTGCAGATAGACAATATGAGCATATTCTAAAAGGCTTTGGTCTACCAAAATAAACAAATTTGGCACTTTTTTACCAGAGAAAGGGGTCCGTTACTGGGAAGGTGTTTACTGTATAATGGCTTGAAATGCATTCTTATTAAGACTTTTCTGTATTAACTAGGTTATTGAGACCATAAGACTGAAAAATATGAATTCCAGTAGCAGTGAATTATTTGCTTTGTATATCTGGTTTGTTCCTTTTTATTTATAAGATTTTGATGCAAGAATGGCAACGTGAAAAGTGTATGTACAAAGTCTGTGTAAGAATTATTTTGGCAAAAATCCCTTACAAAAATTAGGCTTTTTCATTATCCTTTCTTTTGAACTAAGCCCTCTTCCCAGTATTTCATTCAGCTTAGTTGTGGAAATAGAGAATTTTATTCATTTTCCTGGGTAAGTAAGATGAGGAAAATCTTCAAAGAGGGAACTTCAGGAGCTCATTTTGAGCTGGACATTGACAGGAAGATCCATACTTCATTACTGAAGAGAAGTCTGATTCTTCAGATGTATGAGCAGTTACACTGAAATCACTCTTGGTGCGGGGAGGAAACCAGTGAACCCTTTGTACACAGTGTAGAGTTACCAAGTTTGAAAGAGTGGGCAGAAATAACATTCTAGGAGAGAGGATAAGTCTGAGCTGTGTTTTTTTCAGGAATCCAGTCTTAAAAGAGAAGTAGTCTGTAGCAAGGTTTAGTAAACTAAAAAGGTATTCTAAAATGTTAACAATTCTTAAGCTAGGTGTGTGGTGATAATAAATTTGTATGTCTTGCTGTACTGCCCTCAGCGTAGCAGAATTTTATCCTGAAGTTCCCAAGAAACCAAAGGAGACTTTTTTCCCAAATGGTTGTTTCCTGATGCAAATTGTCTACTATACTTGTACAGAAGTAAGATATACAAGAGAATCACATATGTAACGGTAATTTATTTTCTTCAAAAGCTTGCTTACCTATCGTCTTCCCTATGTCACAAGGCTCTTTTTTACTGAACATTAACAGTTCCATTTATTTCAAAGGATGGGACACCATGTATGTGGATAAAGATTTTAAAAATGGGTCCAGATTAATGTGTAATGATTCTCTTATCCTTACCAGACATGACTCATAGTCCATGATCCACTGGAGTAGGAAGCACAAAATCCATAAGCTAAAGTTGCTTTATTTTATCTTCTAAAACCTTGATGTTCTTTATCAGTAGGAATAGACAAGGCCATGAACAGTTTTATTCAATGCTGGCATGGCATCAAAATACGCCCAGAAAGATCCTGAGGCTGCCTGCACCTTTTTCTTCACACACTCTGCTAAGCAAAATTTTAGACCACACAGAAAAGTTATAGATTCATTGCCTTTTACTGCCAAGTATAGGCTTTAACATATTGTCCTGACATATCATGGTATAAGTTGATATAAATATATTGCTGCTCATAAGTAGCAATCATGGTTAATAAATTTTCTGCTAAAAAAGCAAACAGTATTCAGCCTGCCAAGATTTCTCATTAAAAGTTTAAAAAATTAGAAATACTTGTTACTAATTAGATAATTAGGCAGTAGATTAGAAGCCTCTAAAGAGAAATGCATTTAAGCCTAGTAGTATGTTACAATATATCTGTTTTTGAATTAATTTCTGTGGTATCATTAGCATTATGTATTAACTTCACAGTTTTGATTAAAATGTGTAATCTGAGGTACCATTAAGTCTAACACCTCACATCTCACTGGATTTTTCATATATCTAATTAGCACAAGGTTCATGTTCGCGTTTTTTCAATATGAACACAGCATTGTAGAAGCATATCACTGATTAAGCTAATATATGTGGTGGAACATAACAGACAAGAATTTTTCAGTTTTCTAAAGGGTGCATACAATTACAAATCTAGCAAAGCAAAAAAGACTATAATTTAGTACATCACCTTTGGACACTTGTTTCAATAAGAAAGAATTTTGATAGTAACACAAAGAAAGAAAACCCTACTCTGATGCAAAAATAAAAATAAAAGTCACTTTATATGTTATTTATGAATAATTTAACAAGTTCATTAATCAAATGTAACTGAAAATTATTTATTAACATTTTTAGTAAGCAAGAATAAAATGTGCAGATACTCAGATACTCAGTGTCATCTGAGACTTTAGTAGTTTTTAAGATATTTGATGACAAAAAACCTAAAAATTAGTATGAATAAAAACTTTGAACCCAGGCTTTTATATTTCCCTCCTCCCTATCTTCTTACATATGTAAGAAAATTTCTTTTGATTTCTTTTAATCCCAGCTTTTCCTGATTCCTGGCCTTCTAAACCTTGTAATATCTAACAATTTATACCCACCATTTTGCTTTCTCTCGTCTTATATTGCATTCAATTTTCTGTCTATCCACTTATATGTATATCAAAATATGACTTACTCTACTGATTCCATCTGTTTTCTCTTCCAAAGTAGGAAGCAGAAGGTCATTCTTAAGTGAACACATTCACATCCATAAGGAAATAATAAAAAGAATTTATCTCCATTATTCTTCTGTTATAGTCACATAATGGTTAGCTAAAATATATTTTCCCCTCTAAACCCTATGAAATTGAACTTATAGTGAAATTGGTTTCCCCAGAGGTCGTTCACACAGAAATCATGTCCTTTTCTGAAGAAAATAAACGTTTTCTGGAAAGCAAACCTGAGAGGTCAATTACAATTTATGAGTTAAGCACTTAAATGTTTTCTTGATTCTTTTAGCTTGAAATGTGGATGACAAATTTTTCTTAAATAGTTCCTGATTTTAGAAGGAGCTAATTCTCCTAAATACAAGTTAGACACCCAACAATCATTGTGGAAATGGCCACAAGGGCCATTTTCTAAGACAATAATGTTTCAGATTTTATGTTCTTAATTAGGAAAGCTTGAAAAATTAACTAATTCCCCTTTCCTAACAAAAGGAGACATAATAAAATCATAGAAAGCTGGAAGCTAGAAACATCTTGGGATGGGATTAATTTATCTGGGAGGGACAGTTTGAAAGCAGCATTTGCAACTGATCTCTAGAGGAGCAGAGGATGTACTAATGAGCACTAAATATTCATAAATTTGTGAAAATGGCTGCTGTAGTCAACGAGTGACCATGTATTTTACTTATAATTAAGGGCTCATGTAAAGAGATGCTAGGAAAATATCCCAGATTTAGTGTTTCTCTGCAATACAGGATGTAAGGAAAACAATCTGGGCCCTATGAAAGAAAACAAGCTGTTGTAGCTTGTGTTGTTAGAAATTCCCATTGTTTAAGAGTAGGTCCTATTTCTGGGGCAGGAACTTCTAACCATGGAGAGATAAGATGCTTGTTTTCTTTATGTTTTACATATGCACTGTTTGCTTCCCTGCCCTTAGGTACCCATCTATCTCAATTGCCATTGTTTCTCTAGATTTAAAACTCCCTTCCTAGCCTGCAAATAGGTAGGAAAAGATATGAGAAAGCAACATTCTGAAGGGAATGTATGTTGGCTTGCTTCCATTTTTGTTTTACTTATATTGGGGCAGTTTCCTGTCCTGAAATACTCATATATTTGGGACACTTGTTTATTCTTGAAGGGACACTGAAGATACTCGGTGCTCTTTAAGACACACTACTGGTCTAAATTGCATACTAAACGTTATGTATATAAATTTAGATTGTAAGTGTATTCTGAATTCTGTTTTTTTTTTGACATTGACTGAATCTGTTCCAGCTCTTCTTGGCAACTGCTTAGATTGTGTTGCTTAAATGTGGTTTTCTTCCTATCCCTGTATCAAAACCTTGTTCATCGTGGCCCTCAGTTGTGCAGCTTTGTGCCACAGCACCTCTTTCATCATTTCACTTACAAAAAAAGATTAAACTATTCCAGGAAGTGGGAGAGTAATGTAATTGAATGGATATTTAGGAGGCCTGGATGTGCATGAATTGTCCCTCAGTAAATAGTTTGGCCCTACGCCTTTAGTCTTTAAAGCAAATTAAATCCTGAATGGCATTTCTCCAGGAAACATGCTTGATGGAATCCAAATTCCAAATATTAAACACAGAGTGAATCTCTGAAGTAATTTTTTCCTTCATAAATAATTTTAGCAGGTATAACCATTCTTTTCAATAGACAACTAAGGCTGCAGTGCTCTCCTACCCCAGAAATTTAAAATGCCAAACTGAAGCTAAACTAAAAATTGATGATACAGAACTGTAATTCTGTATTACATATTATGTTCATCACTGACTGGTGACAGTATTTGGCTTCTGTAGTTGAAATGTAAACAAGCAGAATACACAAAAAATATGAAATAAAATGTTTTTGTAATTAAATTCATACCTTAAAGTCATCCTAAAACTTACCTCAGGATTTCTCAACACAGATTGGTTGAAGTGTTCTAAACAATTTTTTATGGAATGAATGTCAAGAATTTTATGCAAGAGACCTGTGGTAAGAGACCTGCCCCAAGATCATTTTGTCTTAGAGTCGAAATACTTGCTAAAGGGCTCAAATTTTCCGTGTCTTTCATGAACTTGAGTGGTGAACAAACCCTGCTATTATTTGAGTTTTCTCTATTGAATATGTGACCTTTTAAATATGACAGAGTTGGCTGGCCCACACCTTAGCTAGAGCCGTTTTCAGGAAATTTGTGTAATATTTTGACTCTATAATAATTCTGAGTGTTTATATAGGTATAACTCATAAGCAGGCGCTCTGGACCAGAAAGAAAAAAAATCATAAGTAACTGAGAACATATTAAATATCAGAAAATAATTTGACAGCTAATTTCATTTAGTCAGTATATTTGAAAACCATTGGCTAAAGGTTAAATTAACATATAATTTCTTAGACAAGCAAAGTAATATTTCCTAATATCACTGACTACTTTGTAAGTGTAGCTTCTTTTTTTTTTTTTTTCTGAGACCAAAAGACTAAGATTCAAAGAGAGAAATGGAAAAACAAATATATATATTAAAGTTTTAATGTCCAGCACCTCAAAAGAAGTAATGTAATTTTTTGCTCTCTTTTTTCCTCTAAAATATTTTACTTATAGATGTGATTTAGCAGAGCAAGCAGACTTCTCTTACCTGTTAAAATAGTATAGGTCTTCCACAAGGTCTTGTGGAATAGAATAGGTCTTCCACAAAGCATACAAGCAAGGTGATGATTCTTTTTTTCTCCCATGTAAAACTCAGATGACAGCTTTGGCAAGATTTGGGAAATTAGAAGAAAATCACTAGAAATCTGTTTGTTACCCCACCGCTCTAGTGGAATAAAAGTGTAGCAGAACAATGAAATAGTTCTTCACTGCAGGAGAAGGGAATGTAGGTGACCTTGCCTCTAATAAGTAACAGCTGTGTTAATTACCCAGTGCAGCCTCATCCCCCAGCTATATCCCATAAAGGTATGTGTGATAAAAGGGAGGAGGTTAGCTGGTGAGGTGGAATCATGAAGGAAGAGGAACCTTAAGGAAGAAGGAATGAGAGGACCATGAAGAAGAAGGATCTTGGGGAGAGAATCATTGCTGTGAGGTCAGTCTGGGTCTGCAGTTAGAGCCTGTTGTTGGAACCTGCAGTCACAGCCTAGCCAGGTAAAAGCCTGTAGTCAGAGTCTGCAAACTAATTCCTGCAGTCATAGTTTAGCAGGAAATAACCAGTCGTCAGAGGTTGCAAGGGGACCTTGCTGCAGCCAGAGTCAGCGAATAGCTAGAGTCAGGACAGCTAAGCTAGAAAGAGGAATAAAGCAGGACACTTTTCATGCTGTGGTAAACAAGAAATCTGCATCTTGGCTCATTTCTACCCTCTAACAAGAGCACTGCTGCAGCATGTCACTCCTGAACTAAGAGTAGAGTGTTGCCAAAAAATGATAGAATCAAAAACTTGGTGGTGGGAGAAATGAAGGTTGTGACATATCCTTTTTGCAGGCACTCAGCAATTATACCAGGTTAACATGAAAGTATCTACACCCTGAATGAAAGTGCTTACCATAAGGAGAGTGCCTGCTCCTCTAATGGTACCTGGTCAAAGGAACTGTAAAACATGAACATACAGAGAGAAACCTGACAAGTGTACAATAATGTAAATGGTGAAGACTGCAAATCTGATCAATCACACAAGTTGGGAAGGATACATTGGTTGTGAAAGTGTTTAATTTTTTTTCAGTCGGGAGGATAAGAAAAAAAGGGAGAGAAAACACAGGGAAACATAAACCCTGGCCAACTAGTGTTAACAAACAATAATCAGGGAGGGACAAACCTGGTCAGCCATTCTAATTGATGGGCTATCAAGAAAGAGAAGACAAGCCATGAACTTGCAAAGAGGTTAAGCCATTAGCCATCATATGTGAGAAGTTGTGGCAGAAAAGGTGGAACATAACCCTTCTTAGAAGAGGAAAAAGGAAGACCTGAGGAACAACAGTCCAGTCAGTCTCAGCTCTGTGACCAGCAAGAAAAGGGAGCAGATTCTCCAGGAAACTGTCCTGGAGACACATGGAAAATGAGGACGTGATTTGGGACAGCTAACATGGCTTTCACTAAGTACAAATCAGTACCTAAAGGTGGCCTCTGAGAAAGCTGTGGAGAAATTTTTTTAAAGGACATGTAGTGACAGGACAATATGTAACAGCTTTAGACTAAAAGAGGGTAGATTTAGATTAAATATTAGGAAAAAATTATTTACCATTAGGGTAGTTGGGTACTGGAATGGGTTGCCCAGAGAGGGAGTAGGTGCCCTGTCCCTGGAAGTATTTAAGGCCAGTTTGGCGGGGACTTTGACCTGGTCTCATGGGAAAAATTCTTGCCCATGGCAGTGGGGGTTGGAACTGGATTATCTCTAAAGGTCCCTTCCAGTGCAGAATATTCTATGATTCTCTGCATCCTATGATTTTATGACTGAAATAAACGTGTCTGGGGCTGGTTTTTTTTACTTTGTTCATCTTGTTACCATTGTTACAGTAAAAGGTTCTTAGGTTGATATTCTGCTTTTTACTTTAATTCATTAAAAAATAACATCAGGAGAGTTACAGACCCAAGTGTTTCATCTCAATGTTAGTATAAAATTCATTTAGAGTGTGATTACAGTGAGATTGGCATAATATCTAACTGACTAATACATAAGTACAAATTCATATATGGGAAATTTTAACCCATAAAAGGTTACTAAAAAATTAATAAATAGATTTATATCACCCTAATTGATGTAGTTTATGTCTCTTTCTGACAACACAGTATGTAAAAGCTCATTAGAGTTAAGGAATAGCTAGAAGACAAAAGGCTAAGTCTTGCCACAGATTTTTACACTGGTTAATCAGTAAGAAAGAAATCACAAGGACTGTTCCCAGGGCTATCAGGTTAGGCAAGAAACTACTCATTTATATTTAACACATTCTTTAAAGATAATAAGTGTTCTTATTCATATTTCACAATCAGGAAACTGAAATAGCATGCTATGTCAAATTTAGCTCTTGATAGCTATGAAAAGTGTGACAAGTCACACTTTTACAGTGTTTTCTCTCTCTGACAACAGAGGTCAAGCTGAGGCAGCAAAAATTTGTGGAGATTGTCCCACCTTAAAGTTAGTTTGATAATGAAAGGAGAAATATGCATCTTTTCTCTCATTGTACTATGACTCTAAGTAAGTAAAAGAAATAGATAGGATTTTTTTTAAACCAAGACTAGGGGAAAAGCTGAATTATTTTAGAAACAATCTGAAAATTTCAGCACATTTGAGCAATGATGTAATGTTAGTGTCTGTTTTATTTGAAAGTATGGTCTGCCCTGAAAAAAAAAAAAAAAAAGCCAGAAATATTTTTAATGATTACAAGTCAATAACAAAATGTATGTCTGATTTCAATTCAAAGCTCAGCACTTTTCATCATTTAGAATAGTATACAACATGAACCATACAGTCTAAGGCACACCTCCCAGCTTACAAATTTGCTGTGTCCAATATGCCTTTGGAGTTAAACCTATGGGATTCATTTTGTGTATATTTTAATTTACCATTCCTTGGTAAATCCTAATTATATTTCTGCCACCTAATCATTATTTGACAAATAATTATAAATTTTGTTAGTGCAAAGCACTAGCCTTCCAGCCTACATCTGGCTATAACAGGTCATGCTGGAACCTTTGCTGATTTGAAATGGTCCTGGAAAGCACTTTGCAGATTAAGAGGAAAGGCTCAGCTGCTAGCACTCTAGTTATACAACCTTCATCAGATCTGGTATTTGAAATAATATACAGTAATTATTTCCTTTTTTTTTTTTTTTTCCCCATGACGGACTTTTCTATTATTCAGAAATGCTGCTGGCATTTTCTGTAGTAATATATCTACTTTCAGCTCATGATCTGCCACAAATGTTGTTTAGAGATTTTTATAGGGGATAATAAATGGCTTCCAAAAGGTTTCTCACTCCATAGTAGTTATACACTTCTTGTTCTCAGGTTTCTTTAGTGGTTTATTGCCAAATATTCATCTGTAAATAAATAAATAAATAAGACTGATTAGTTCTCTCAAACATAAATCCACCACTTCTTCATGATTCCAACAAAGAAAGATGCCATAATATGTTTCTGAAACCAGTGTTCTTCTGTGCTTTAATTTTTCTGATTGTGATTTTTATTTCATCAGGCTATGTCCTTAAAAAAAGCTAGCATAGATAATAAGTGCCTTTTTCATCCCTTGTGCTGAGATATTTGAATTGCATGGATAAAATAGGTGTGAACATTTTAGTATTTGAAAACAGTTCACACAAATGTATTTTGTGTGCTACAAAAAAGGGCATGGTTGTCTTGGACAACAGCTTTATTTTACAGCCAGGGAATTTGTGGAGGGTACTCCTCCCTCCTCATTAGACATCCACATTAAGACATCAGTTACTGAGCATAAAGCAAATAAAGATTACTCACAGTAAATGAGAAAGGTTATGTTGGCAAATGCCCACTGTGTAAGAATATTATATCTCTATTTCTGTAGCCAAGGTATTTGATGCAAGATGGGAAGGTCAGCTATTTTATTGTTACTCCTCCTGAATTAGGTATGTAGTTCTCTATATGGTGCATTTTTGGTTTTTTTTGTATATGGTTTATGGTCCTGGGGTGTCCAGTATAATCCTGTGACCTTTTTGTTATTGTCTCATATCATTACTTCTTACCCTGCATCCCAGGACCCCATTTTCAAGGCCTTTTCTGTCATACCAGACTTATTTGCATCTAAACTACATTTTTAAGTCAACAGTGAATATTTCTATCCACCTAAGTCATCAATGCATTACTATTATTACTACTTTTTCATATAAACACTGTGGTTATGCCACAAAACTTTACAAAACTGAGAAAAGTGATAACAAGTACTTGGTCACAAGAAAATTGTTATTACAGTTAAACAAGCTAAAAAGTGCTCCAGGCAGGCCAAGAGGAGCTCAGATGCAGCCTGAAAAACCTTGGTCCAGTTGGTGCAATGTCAATGATAACGAGATGAATGCTTAAGCTTGTTTGACTGTGTAGATGTATCCCTAAGTCTCAATGTTAGTCCATTTATTTTCACTTTGACTAGAACTCTGAAGTTTTGGAAATGTCTGAGACATATAGTCAATGCTTTGTTATTCTTTCCACCTTTTAACACTTGTCAGACAGGCAGTGCCACATATTTTATATATTTAATGTATCAAATGTGACAGTGTTATTAAAATTACCCATACATTCCTATATAGAAGTCCATAAATAATTTCAGTTATTGATTTTAATGGTATACCTCTTCCAATTGCTTCATTGCCATTAATGATTCATTAATGTTCTTGGATTTCCTGCTGATACCAGCTGAATGAATGAAGAAGATTTCCTGTAACATTGTAAAATAATCTGGAAGACAGAAAAAAAGTGTATATTTTTTCCATTTTAATAAACGTAGTTTTGTTAAATTATATTAGAGGAACTGAAAGGACTCTATCAAATGTGTTACTGTAGATGCATTGTCTTTTATTGTTTATTAATTTTAATATGATAAGACAATCTGCTTTAAATAAATGGCATTGGTTAGCACTCTGAAAGAAAGGTCTTTAGTGTAGAATTTTTTTATTAAGAGCATTTGGAAGAACACAGAGGCTTAGTGATTAAGAAATAAAATTAAATGAGGGAGTGTCCTGAGGTGTATATCTTGAAGAATTTGAAAGACAGAAACTTCTTAGCGGTTAAAGACAATAGCATTGCAGGAAATGCTGGTATAAAAACCCTCAAAAACCTTATGTGAGGAAACACTAAGAACTGGGTTACCTTTTGCAGTATCCTAATTCTCCAGTCACTCAGATTTGATCATGTTTGTCATCTCTCCCACCACTTTTGTAGATATGATTTTTCCACTGAGAGCAAGAAAAGGATATCCAGGTCTAGATACGCAAAATATCTCCCAGGTAGAGTGCAACAAGCACTCTGAGGAACTAGGAGAGGACACATCCCCTCTCATCTGCTCCTGCTTTTAACAACATAGGTGAGAAAAATTACACTAGCGTATGGAGGTATAAACAAGATCATCAATCTGCCACCTGCTTCAAAGCTAGTGAAAATCTTAAAATTTTAAAGCCAAGAGAAAAGGAGAACTGAGGAATCTGGGAGTAGATTTGACAGAATCATTTTAATTGGGATGCCTTAAAACCAATATTTCTGAAGTATAGGCAGAATTGCTGTCTAACATCATAGTTCAGCATTAAATCAAACTACTCACAAATCCCTAATGACATTTGTCATTTTTGTAGTGTGGCCAGTTAGCTATTATTACAAAGGATGTCAATCTACACAGAAAAACCAATTTCCTTATTGAAGGAATCAGTGATCAAAACTTTTTGGCCTATCTTAAACAGGAATTTTGGTTAGATTAACAAAATGGTTTGACATATAAGGTTATCAAACCATCTTCCAGAAAATTATTTCAGGGGTTGGTTTACTCTATTGAATCAAATAGGATGTACAAACTGGCTGCTATACTCTACTACAAATATTGATGCCAAAATGATTTTTGCTACATATATCTGTAGCTCTGTAGACCATTCTTGTACAGTTATATAGTTCCTAGGTAACTCCAGTATTTTTCCTACCCTAATAGACAGAAAGAAAAAACACGTAGCAAAAGCGGCTCCTATCCTATCTTGCTGCTTCTGGTTAAAACAGGTTCCCAAGACACTTTCTCATAAAGAAAGTATTTAGTATTCTAAAGAAAGTATAAAGACAGAAAAAGTAGTGCTATTATATGTAGTAGAAAGAAAGGAGTGTTCAAGAAGAGGAAGAAGCAAGAGAAGAATTACCTTTTTACTTGTGCTTCTAATTGGAAATTCTTGTCAGTTATGCTAATCTGATAAACTTATAAGACTGTATTGGCTGTATGTGGGGTGGGAATTTTTCCACATATGCCGCTGGAGGCTTCCAGATGAAGATCAGCTTTTATATTGCCTACTATATTAATATTGTCTTGAATGTGTGTTGGTTTATTTCTAGGTATTTAGGGCATCAATATGGTTATTCATATCATGAAGCAGAATTAAAATGCAATTAATTTGTTAAATTTCAGAAAACAAGGTTACATTTTAAATCTGAGATGCATTCTTTTCAATAAATTTTACAGTCTGCTTTGGAATAAAGATTTATCATATACACCATATAAAACACAACAGCCATCAATCTTTCCCCTAATACTTTAGCACATTCGCCCAAAAGTCATGCCCAAAATAGTAAGGCTAATTTGAGGATACAGGAAATAAATTTGCATAAAATCTAGCAGTGCAAGAAACATACTGTAATATTCTACTAACAGAGCTCTTATTGATTTACCTTTTTGGTAATATATTTTTAAGATTTAAATTTTGACAGTTCTTTCTCTCATATATTTCTCATGAAGTAGTGAGTTTGTCAGGTACACTGCTGTGATGAATGATCTTTCAAATACACTTCTCCACTGAGCTGGTCATTCATACAAGTAAAAATTCTTTTGCAGTAATCTCACAGGATTTCTTTTCCTATTATAGGTTTTTATTTAACACAATGAAGCTTCTAGTGATTTTCATTGCAATGCAGTACAGGTAGCTGTATATGAGGACACTGAAGTAATGAACATCATGAAGACCTTTCAGTGAAAGAAAGGAGACTATCAGGAAGTTGCCTCTGACCATCATTAGACTGAATTAAGTTTGCATTTAGTTTCAAGAAACAAAATATCCTTAATCCACTAATTTCGGTATAAACATTTCTATTAACTAATCCTCTCAAACTGTAGCAAATGCCATGCTACTTCATAACATCATGCATTTCATGCTCCGGATAATATTTCTGATTTGGAGAAAGTTTTAGCCTCTATCTATACCATTCACTGAAGTGTCTCAAAAGCAATGCTTTTGGAGGTACTAAAGTATACTTGCGGTTTTTTGTTGTTGGGATTTGGGAGCAACAGTTGTTGGTGAGTATTTTTGAGGTACTAGGTGCTCCTCTCTGTTCCTATGGCTTGTTACAATTTTCCTTTATTTATCAAAGTCCTATATAATTCTTTTTCATTTGAATTAGATACTGGCAAATTCTAAGCATTAAGCAATCTGAACTAGTTTATATATGTGCAAAACATTTGGATGTCATTACACTTCTCAGTATTTCCACAACTCTGTAAATGGCATTATTTAATTTATTGTTTTTCATAATGCATGCATTGAAATGATTCACAGTTGTATCTTATGGTCAGCCAAGGGAATATTCTGTGAAAAATTCAGATAATATGTGATGTGAGCAACAGTATTTGTATAAACCCAGCTGGTGCTGCAGTTTGAAGTCACTGCTGTGTTGCTGGGGGGAAGAAACAGTCCTGCTGAGCACTGCATAGATGATCACCACGAGAGGTGACCCCAAGGGGACCCCAGACACCTCTTTTCCTTGAGCCAGGGTAAAATACTCCAGTTCTGTTTCCTGGCTTGCCGATCTTAGAGAGACGGTACCACAAGTTGCAGATGATGTACAGAAAATATGGAATACATAAAATTTTTGGGTCACCTTGGTCTTCTAAGACAAGGGCCAACTATGTCCTAGGGTGCATCAGACACAGCATCACAGCTGGACAAAGGAGGTGACTGTGCTGATTTACTCTCCACTGATGTGGCCTCACCTCAGATCCTGTATGTAGTTTTGGACACCACAATTCAATAAGGACATCAAAGTATTAGAGCACACCCAGAGGAAACTGTGTAAATTGTTGAAAAGCCTCGAGGGAAAGAATTATGAGCAGGAAGTAATGTCACTGGACCAGTTCATCTTTCGGAATAGAAGGCTGAGGGCTGACCTCATCACAGCCTGCCATTTCCTGAAGGAGAGCAATGCAAGGTAAGGTGCTGATCTACTTTCTTTGCTCATTGGTAATAGGACACAAAGAAATGGGATGAAGCTGTGACAGAGGAAGCCCAGATTTGACATTAAAAGAAGATTCCTCCTGAAGAGGGTAGTCAGTCGCTACAACAGGGAAGAAGTTTGTCATGGTAGCAAGAGCCCAAGGAGCATCTGGAATGCCCTTAGTCATAAGATTTATTTTTAGTTAGTCCTGTGATGAGCTGGGAGCTAGGCTAGAAGATCCTTGTAGTCCTTCCAACTTAAGATCTTCTGTGATTTTATTAAACTTACCATAAACTAAGGACCATTCTGAACAGATATTCTTCATATACACCCTTTGCTCTGGAGAAAGTTTAGTAGTTTGTGTGCAGACCAATCCATGATGAAAGAGACAAAGATCTGCTCTGAACAAATTTAATTTATTGTCAGACTCAGCTGACTTCACTTAGCTTGTCTATTACAGATATTATAGCCAAAATAATTCTATCCATACACAGTGTAATCATAATAATTATAGTCTTCTCAGCTAACTTTAGTCAGCCAAAATTCACTCATATAGGATGGGATTCTTTTGCTTAATGATAAGTATCTAGTGCAAATTGAGATGCCCTACCCTATCTTATATGGCCTTCCACTGTCATGTCAGAAGGATGTAGTTCTTCTATCTGCTTTGTCTCTCATCTGTCCTATGCAGATGTCTCAGATACTGTAGAGCTTTTAAGGGGGAGTAAGCGTAGGTAACTAAATTACAGACTTACAGTAACTGAGTAGCTTTGTAGAATCCAAAGCCTCAAGTAGACTCAATTCGTTGTTCACAGGTAGGAGCCTTACCCCATGTGAAATGTCCTAACTAATCAAAGCTTTTGAAAAGGACTGAAATAAATGCCAGAGCATGTCCAAGAAACCTCTTCAATAGGTCATATACTTGAGATTTACTAACTAAGCTGTAGATGTATAAGCTTGAGCAACTGAATGAAGCCCTAAAGACTGGAAATCCAGTGACTAAATGAGAATCAAAATGCTGAATGTGCATGTAGATATTTAAAATTAGGTGCAAGTTGAGTCATACTCGCTCATATTCTGAGCCAGCTCTTTGGGTTACCTGTATAATTAGTGGAGACATTCTGGCATCTGGCATTGAACATCTCTTAGGGATGCAACTCTTTCAATCAGAGATTGTTTGAAAGTGCTTCTGTCTACTGACTAGAATGTGGAAGAAGAAATCTAACTAAGTTTAATGAGCTGAGAGATTGAATCCAAGTTCAAGTGCATTAGGAAGTGTGGATTTTCCAAAATCTGGGGTTTAATTGCCTAAACACAGGGCCCAATCGCATTTGCTATGTCCTAGGACATAATATAGACATTGTACAAGACCTACAGTAAACCTGAATATTTCTGAATGGGAAGATGATAATAAAGGTACCCCAGGTTATCCTAAATTGTATTAGATACCAATATAAAGGCATCTAAACTGATTTCCTACAGTCCATTTAAAATCAGGTATCCTCATGAAACTAGAAAGATATGGCATAGATATAACTGTATAGTCCTGACCTATTTTAAAAAGTTTCAGGTTATGTCATACCAGAAATATTTTTCCTTTATCATTTAACTAATTATTCTGACTGATACTCTTGGAGTCTAATAGGGCATTTTTGAACTTTCAGTTTATGGCTGTTTATTTTTATAATTCATTTGGAATATTTATTGTCTTTTTTAAAAATAGTTATTTTTTCTAGGATGGTGTGGGAAAGAATTATGTACAAAATCCAATGGGCAGTCTTAGCAATTACGTTTTATGGTGTTTACATAAACCAGAATTATTTTCATTTTTAAATTTGATTTAATCCTTTTTTGTTAATTTGTAACAGAAAATTCTTTTGTGATAAGTTATAGCATTTCTCATCATCCTCTTCATGTACCCTCTCTCCTTCCCCCTTCCCTCCTTCTCTTCTTTCTCCTCTCCCTTCTTCAAAGAGCTGTCCTTTAAAATTCTAGTGACATAAGAACAGAGCTGTGACTCCTTTACCAATTTTCCTTTTCATTTGAAATAAAAGCGAGTGGTCTTTTTTCCTTTTTTTAAAAAAATTCTTAGAGAAAATAATCATTGCAGAATGTCTCTTCATCTAACATGGGGGCATGTATAATACCACAAACAGCTAATAAAGGATGTCAAGGCAACAGGAATAAAAGCAATAGAAAAATCAATTGAGATTTCTTCTGCATCTTCACACAAAATCCACAGGACAGAACATTCTTTTTAAAAATAGCTTGGTGAAGTTAACTTTAAGGTTTACTTAAAAAGCTCTAAAAATTCTTTCTATAAAAGTTTTCATGTTATTCCTTTTATAGCAGGAAAATAAGTATTATATTAGTTATATTAGCTGCACTATGCTTTCATTTCACTCTACAAATTCTTGAATACCTATGTTTTATTCACACGTGCACAGG
Source organism: Sylvia atricapilla (assembly GCF_009819655.1). Taxonomy (NCBI): domain Eukaryota; kingdom Metazoa; phylum Chordata; class Aves; order Passeriformes; family Sylviidae; genus Sylvia; species Sylvia atricapilla. The sequence goes on from NC_089141.1 coordinate 71,037,272, forward strand.
TGCAAATAGACAGTGAATATGTAAATGCTCTCATTATGACTGTTTTCTATACTCTGTCAACAGTTCAAAACTAGTGACTTACTACATGCTTTATTCTCACAATGGTCTTTTCTAAATACACTTCTGAAATGTTTTGTAGTGTATAGAACCTGAAACTATCTATCTATCCATCCATCCTATCTAGAAATACATACAAGATAAGAGGGAATATTCTATTTCTGCTTTGTCTTTGAATATAAAGTTCTTATTTGCTTCCATGTACTTCCTTTTCCCTTAATCATGAATTGCTGGTGTCAGCTGAAGTGCCACAAGAACAGCTGACACAAAGATTGAACACTGAATAGATTTCCAAATTATAATTTTTCAATATTCAGAATATGATATTGCATAATAGCAGCCCATGAGTGTTTAGTCTTAAGACAATTCAACCTTTTTACTTAGTCACTCATTTCAATGCAGTGATAAGAAGTTTTTTCAGTCTACCATTGACATTGTGATCACTTTAAAGAATTTGGAAATACAAGCTCACTTAAGTTTTGACATGGGGATATAGCACAGCTAGCAATGCCTCTAAGACTACTAGGATAATGTAGTAATTATTAAAATTTCCTAAAGCTTTGGGATAGTCCAGCTGTGCTCTGTATTTTTATTTTTGCTCTCTCCTGAAAACAACATTATTTATATCGTCTATGCTACAGAGTAGTACTTGCGAGAACAGATAATGGCTCATATAATTTTTAGCTATTTTTTCTAGAGAAAGTGCTATAGCAGAAGCACTATGGCAAAGATTTGCAGTTTTTTCTCTCCTAGGACAGGAAAAGAATGTTTCTTGTGCACGAAATTTCCAAAGCGCTAACTTAAAAATTTACTTATAATGACATATGCAAGTTCCCTTTTCCAGTCATCAGGCCAGAGAACAGAACTGTGCAGCACAGTGACACATAAACTCTGTGAATAAGCTCTTTGTTGGCTGTTTTGTAAACTGACAATTGCCTCAAAACTGGAACAATGTTCTACATTTGACTCATTCATCACACAAGAATGAATTCTTGTAAAATTGTACCTAATAGACTAGAATACCACAGCTCACAGTCAGAAGCCTGTTATGAACTAGTAACAGGCTTTTCAAGCAATCTCAAACACTGATTCGTAACAGTTCCTTAGAAAATTCACTCTTGTTTTAGACATTTCTGTAGAAGGCCATATTGAGAAAATGTAATATTTTTAAAATTTGCAACAAAATTACTTCAGAGCTCTTGTTTCTGGAATTCATCCTCTACATTAGATTACATAAGAATGAACACATCATCACATCATGGGCCTGTTAGCATTTTCTGGGAGGCTCAGGATATAACTGAGCTCACACAGAAGTGAGCTCTGATTATTTCTTGCATGCAGGAGACAATTTTCTAAATTCTGAATACCTTTTTTCAACCAAAAGGAGTCAAAAGCTCTGTAAATATATAATTTCTTCATATATTAGCATGCAGTAGGCAAGGCACAACACTTTTTTCTCAAAAAGGCAATGTTAGTAATCCAAAGTTCATCATTACATCTTCTTTATTTGCCTGGAACATCTATATTACCATTATGATTTTGGGACTTCATAGTTCCCTTCTCTGTCTTATTTTTTTTGTGTGCGTGTTTGTACAGAGAACAGTTTATCCATGGCATTCAGACCTTTATTCACTACAGATTTTGTCTGTGCTACTTTCTGCTTTTGTAGACAGCGACAGAATAAGAAAGCACATGTTGCAGTGCACAAATGACAAGCTTGAGTTTTTGCCACAAGTTGATAAGAAGTCATGGGATATAAATCAACAAATTCAGATGATCACAGCAGAGCCAAACACCTCTAAGGTTGAGCATGTACAAGTTTCTCATACAAACAAATCCTCTCTTTGTGAAGAAAGCAACCATTGTAAGGTGCTTACTGTCAAGATAGGTCAATCAAGGCACAATTAGCTTTAATTAGCAATCCCACAGGCTATTAAAATTGTTTACCTTCTGTTGAGATAGGCATAAAACGGTACATAATTTTTTCCCACTTGTGAAAACATCAAAGAAAAGTATTTTCGATCTGAACCATGAAACCAATTATAAATGAGGACAAGCACAGCAGTGATATCAACAGACTTTAGGAAACCATTTGTTTTGCTAATTGCAGCATTTGAGCTAGCTGAGGGAGTATATAATGTTCTTCCTATGAGGCTCAAAATAAATGGGTGTCAAATAATTGGGACTTTTAAATAAGACATTTCACAAGGACAGAGGAATGGGATGACAACTCTCAGGTTTTCTTACAAGTTCTATAGATATTTAAATTCTTATCTCAATGTCTGAGTGAAGAGGTAGAATGCTAATAATTTTTGCTCCAATTCAAGTATATAAATAATAGCCTTGTTTTCAAAAGGAAAAGAGTCTAGAATAGATCAATGCCTAGATCTCGTTAATTTTTTAAAAAGCTAACATATAATAGAAAATTCAAACAGGAAATGAAAGGGCTAGAGAGATCCATAGTTATCTCAGTTTGGTATTTTTGTTTGTTTGTTTTTGTTTTTGTTGTGGGTTTTTTTAATTGTATTGTCTATAGGGTCTTCAGCAGGGAGATAAAACAATGTAGACTTTCGCCAGAAAACCCAAGTTGCCTGACAGCACCTCATCTTAGCCCAATGGTTAAATTTCCAACAGTCACCTGGATAATGATTTTTGTTCATCCCCCTAAGATAGGGGTAATTATGCAGTATTTTTAATATCAGTGGCAAAAATATTGCATAATATTTGCAATATCATGGCAATATCAATGTCATGAAACATACAACTCCTATACAACAGCAGTAAACTTCACAGAACCATGCAATAAAGCCTTTTCCTTTGAATTTCTAAGAGAAAATGTTAAGACATCTTCAAGCTTCATGAAAAGCAATGAACATGGATTTTACAAGTTAAAAGCTTACATGACACATTGCTTTAGAATTGAATTTAGGGAGGGAAAAAAGTTTTAGCTTCTTTACTAAATGAGGAAAAAAGTGTTGCACTAAATCCTGCTTTAGATGAAGATAATTTCCTGCTCTGATAAACCTTTTTCAGCCAAGGACCAACAAGAATGTAGTTTGGAACAAGGTTTTTGCCCAAAAATGAGGCAGCACGCCACATTTTTTTTTTTTTTCTGTTTATCTGACCTGCTAAATGTGCTTAGGTGTTATGAGCAAGAAAATTATTTAAGCAATTATTTTAAACATATCCATGAAACCACTTAAACTATATTTAAACAGTAAACCACACAAATAGAACTCCTCTTGTTGCATTTAATGTGCTATTTAATGCTCTGAATATGTTCAGAGCAGGACAAGAAAGCTGGTAAAAGGGCAGGAAGACATGTCCAGTGAGGGGCATCTGCAAACTCTGGCTCTGTCTACTTTGGAGAAAAGGGCACTGGGTGGTGGAAGTAGAAGGTGCTTGCAGGTGCTGATCTCTTCTCCCTGGAATCCAGTGTAGGAACAGCTCAAAGCTGCACCAAGGGAGGTTCAGACAGGATATTAAAAGCATTTCTTTATCAAGAGGATGGTCAAATTCTGCAACAGGCTTCCTAAAGTTGTGGTAGAAGCCCCAAACCTGTCATTGTTTAAGAGACACTTGGACAATGGCCTTAATAATATGCTCTAAATTTTGATTACCTCTGAAGTGTTCAGTAATTGGACCAGATGACCATTGTAAATTCTTTTCAAGTAACTATTCTATTCTGTTCCATTCTACTGTAATGCAATCCATTCAATTTTAATATTTTTTCGGGTAAGTCACCTACTCCGTGTTTCTGATAATAGATTAGATTCGCCAGAAAGTTTATTGTTGTTTTTAATTATTTTAATTCAAGTAAATGAAATGAAAACTGCTAGCAGTCCAATAGAGCTGCAGTGGGAAACCTTAATTTTAATGAAGTTCATAATTTGGCTTTCAATATTCAAATAATATAAATTCATATTCAATTCATGTTCAATATTCGTATAACATAAATATGTTTGGTTCTTTATTATACACTGCTCTTGAGGAATGAAAACTATGACCTGCATCTCTAGTTATCATAACAAAGCTATTTATTTAAACTTTTAATTTCTTATTAGTATTATTTGAGAAATAAATGTATTTTTTAAAACATCACCAGTATTTAGAGCATTCCACTATGCATGTAGAAAACATCATTGAAGCCACTACATTTCATGCTTTGCATAACAATAACTTGACTGGTTGGCACTTGCTAACAGAATTGTTAGGCTTCATCTAACATGACGTATGGCTGCTTATTTCTTTTTAATTAAAATAATACAATCCAAAAGGATTCTAATCCCTTATACCCCTGACATAAATGAGATTACCCATACATTTGCCACATACTGGATTAACCTGCCTCTCTAAATGTATGCTCATCAGAAGAGAGCAATCGTGTTAAGTATTTCACCCAGCCTCTCTAAAGCTGCACAGGAAAAAGATGCAGTTTATAATGAGACCATGAGATTTACAGATATGAGCTACAGCAGACCAAGCACAGCAAAACAACAATAACAAAAAAATCCTCAATCCAGTACTTCTAAATCAAGTAGCCTGACAGCTGGTTACAGGGAGGATGCTGTAGGTCAGGAATTTCTGGTTATCAAAACTCAGGCAATATGGTACAAGGAAAGAAACAGCCTAGACCCAACAGTCCAGGCTTTTGAAGATGAATTCCAAATCCATTAATTCTACAGAGAAGCTCATGGGAAGTTAATGAAACTCAGAAACATCCATTGCTGGCATAAGAGTACAAATCCTGCTGTTAAGATTGCTGACTGAAGTGGAATGCAACACTGTTATTTTCATCTATATGCAAGTTTTGTGTTAGTGAAAACTAAAATGCTCAGAGTAGAGCTAGCCCCAAATAATTTTGTTCTCAAAGTTATTATCAAAACCACTATGTTTAGCTTACTGTCCTCTGAAGCCAGATTTTTGAGGTACGAACAGTAGAAACAATAAAAAATTTCTCCTCTCAAGACAAAAATAATACGTCTGGAAGGAATTTACTCTGTGTTGTAATTAATATATGTTCCAGAATTGCTTGTGTAAAATGCTGCGTGCTTCATATAACCAGACTGAATTGCACAGAATCTCTTCCTGCCTTGTATCAAAGCCCTATATTTAAAGATGCTGTAAAAAGCACTTGCTGGACATGGTCAACATTTCTGTAACACAAGTAGGAAAGTTATCATTATTCTCCTTTGATTCTGACAGAAATAAAGAAAACATGACTATTTAAATCTATGGCTGTTGTCATGGTCAAATGATGTTCAAGTTTCACAGGTGTTGAATCCTTCCTAATTCTGACTTATGCAAGTTAAACTTGTATAATTACCACAAATAGGGCAATAAAAGGGATTTTTTCCAGTTTTGAGCTAAATGAAAGACTTAGTTCTCTTTGCAGAAATAAGGACAAAAAAGACAACGAAAAAGGTCCAGAATTATCATCCTATTTATTTTTAAAACTTTTTTTTCTAACCCACTTTTTCTTTACTTCAGTAGAGACTCTCATGCTGAGGTTGCCTCTGGTACTAATGTACTTTGCAATAGGCTCTCTTAGTATGGTCAATAAATAATTCAAACCTTGTAATCCAATTAGAAAAATTAATATATACATATATTAACATTTTATATAATTATAACACAATTAGAACTATTGTCCATTCTCTGTGGTCTAATACTGTATTTCAAATATAAATCTTAGATTTGTACCGTAAAATGAGTTGTTGAGATAATCTTAATTTATGACTTTCAAAAAGAACTAGCAAAATATAATTTTAAAATGTAATAAAAATCAATTCCATCTGAAATTAGCAGATACAGGAGCTTCAGCTGAACTGTTTTTATAATTATGTTCAGAGGCTGGTCAATCTAATGAGAAATTCTTACTCATTGTAGGAGTAAGGAAATGAGGATTGCTAAGTGGAAAAATACAAAAGTTAGGGCAGTTGCAAGATTTCTATCAAAATTCAGTCTTGAGAGTAAAGGGCAGGAAGAATCTATGTAAGTCATCATAATAACAAAAAATCCCACTTTCTTAGAAATAATATTGATTTAGTCATTTTGATCAAGAAAGGGTTTCTTTTGTGCATTTTTTTAAAAAGTAGAGTTTCCTATCACATGGGATAGCTGAGGTGTTAAATAACAAAAAAGGACAAAACATTGAAACACTGAAAGGCTTGGGAACTTCAGATTACTACTCAGAGTAGCTACGGCATAATTAATCTGAAAATGAGATACTGCAGATAACATCATTATTTTTCTTTTTGCTGTCAGTATATCAAGATTTATCTAAAATGGTAATTGTGTACTATATAATTCCACTATAGATTTTACATGGTAATATTGCAATACAAAAGTATCCAGTAAAATTAATTATTGTTATCTTTGCAGCGAATAAATTATTACTACTCAATGTTTCCAGATATTCAATTTATTTAATTTGGATTTATTTTCTTTTCTTTATTTTTTACTATGACATATTTTTTTTCTAATGCAGTAAAAATAGTATTAATTAATTCTTCTAAATAGAAGATACTGTTTTTATGGAATATTACTGTGATTTACTTCTCGTGAGTTAAAAAAAAAGTTGGCTTCCACCCACGAGATTCCTCCATTCTTCAGCTGAAGAATGATGATGCATTTATAATCCCTAATTACAGTTTTATAATAGGTAAATCCATGGATTATAGCCACAGGTAAGAAAATCTGTTTCTCCTGGTAAAATACTTTGATCTGAACACTTAATGTAATACAGCTTTCAATCCCCAGAGCAGGAAAATTCTGGTAGTGTTATTAAGAAAATGCAAAAATTATGAATTTTTTTAAACAAATCATTTTTATTAGCTAATGTTACTTCAAGGAGAAGGCAAGAAGTGCCCTATTTGTCCTTGATTCTATAAGCACTCTTGTAATCTACATTCTTTGGCCAGATATAACAAATTATTGTGAATGACAGTGAGAAGAAGAAAATAAAATTCAAAGAACAGTTATTCACTATCTGGTTTAGTTGCATAAAATTAGACTACAGGCAAGGAGAAAGTAGATTTGTACTGCTATCCACACTATCAAAGAAGGATTCTCTCCCCATGCTGAAGAGGGAAACCAGACCATCACTGCAACATGTTCCCATGTCTTGTTTGAATGTTAACGTTTTTTCAACTGTAAGTGACTCTTCAAACTCAGTCATCAATGACCAAGTAGCTCCAAAAATAGCTACCCAGATTCCGCATATATGTATATTTGGGAGGGATTGGGAAGAGAGGAGGAAGGGTTTAAAGTTGTGAGAGCTACTGTTTAGTTTTGTTGTCATCTGTGGACATGGTTTAGTGTTAAACTTGGCAGTTGGAAGGCTGGAGGCTAAAAGCTGGACTCAATGATCTTAGTTTACTAGTAAGATTCTATCTAACTTTAACAATTCTGTGATTTTATCTTTCTGTTCTCAAGCGACTGTCATCATAGTATTTTTTGAACACTGAACCAGAAAGGGTAAGAACTCTTATGACACAACATCCTTTTGGATTATGCTCCATATAGACACAAAAGATCCCATCAAATTTTATTCTATTAATCTGCTTATCCAAAATAAGTAAAATTTCTTAAACTGTCTTCCTAATGCTGTGCATAATAAATATTGCTTTAAAATGCATTGACTGTTTGAGGAAATAATTTATTTGAACATCAGCTATGCACGTAAAAGTAGTTATAGTAATCTCCTTAGTTAAATGTTTGTCAAAAATATAGGCAATTGTTCCATTTTAAAAGATTGATGGAAAATTGAACTATAAAAGTCTGTCCACTGCAACAGATCATTATTTTTGGATTGAAACTAATCTTTAATTACTAAGTAATCTCTGGAAACAAAACACTCTTAATAATTTTAATGACAATTATGTAAAATCGAATTTGCAGAAGAATATTTGTAAGTGTTCCATTTAAGTCTAAATAATCTTGCCTTAAGAAGATATTCAGCTTAAAAAAAGGCATGGGTAATACTGTCACTAACTGCAGTATACAATAACCAAATTTTGGCATTAAAATATCACTCTTGCTATTTAATATACATTAACTATACATTGAGACATATTTAGCTTTTTTTTATTATTTCTTTGCAGTTCTCACACCTCAAGATTTGTGGTTGATTATTTATTTTTCCTTATTTGCTACCATCCAGTGTTGTTTTCCTACTACAGGAGATTATTCTTAAGCACCAGTGCTTATTCTTAAGCACCAGTTTCTTTATGAACTACTTATTTTCAGGCTGTTTCCCCCACCTTCTTCAAAATGTCAGGTTTTGCAATTGAATTAACTTAAAAGTTTTGACATTTGCACAGAATGACAAGTTTTCAGTGTCCTTTGAATGTAATTACTGGATGGGTAGGTAGCATAAGATAATATATCCCTTTTACTAGCATGAATTGTAGATGACAAAAGAATTCCTCCTCAGAGAATTTCTTTCTAAATTACTTTCAGTTCATTCATTACATAGGATCTTTGTTCAGGAGATTTGTATGACACCTGATTAAAAAATCCCCTCCCGATTCCTTCTTATTTAATTTCAATAACATTAGATTCAGAAAGGGGCAATAATTATTTCAGCTGAACCTGAACAGATTTCAAATCTTAATTATAGACTATGGTGCACACTCTTGTCTCTCAAACAAGGAAGTAATATGACTGTTTTGAAAACCCATTGCCAATCTATTTTTTTCCTATTTACTGACATAGTAGATACTGTGACCACCTTTCTGAATATTTAAGTTATAATTTATCCAATGTTTATAATGTAAAGTATGCATGCCATCTGGATGTTTTCATGTCATCCTTGAATCTGAATCAATATCATTTGCTTAGAACAGTTGCCTCAGCATACAGATCACTTGAAATGTGAATGATAGAAGTGTAGGAAATGACAGCTTTGGATCATGTAGCTCAGCTGCTCCAGTCTTCAAGCACATCCTGTCTGATTTTTTTGTTCAGATTTTTTTTTTCCTTAAGTAGAAATGAAATATTTTCTGAATTCAGTGGGAATATTGTTACACAAATACTGTGTGGAAAAAAAAAATAAGGTCACATTCCTCACCAGTTGGGGGGTGGGAGTAGACAAAACTCCTGACTGTTGTAGCATAAGTTTACCTAAGTAAGAAACCCTGAATTTAGCATTAATAATTTATTTTTTTTTCCCAGAAAAAGTTCTTTGTAAAATGACATAAATGCAGAGCATTCCTCTTAGGTTTTCCAGTAGAATCCACAATTCAGTGGAGTATTCAATAACTTAACGTATTTTACTAGACCTACCACTTAGTAGCTAGTGCAATTCTTTGAAAATATTAATTGAATCTCACTTCTAACTAATAGGTCCACAAACTAATCAGTTGGTCTGCATCTGCGAATATCATATTACTGGTTTGCCTTTGAGAAGAGTAGAGGATATTTGAAAAATCAATCATCTGGAGTACTGTATTTGTCCATTAATAAGAGTATCACATTTTGATGAGGTTACAGACTTTTTGTACCAACTGAAATTGATAAGTGAGGCCATTCAAAGGAGAGAATTCTTGAGTTTCATTTAGGGAAGTGATAATCAACTTTTAACAACTGAGGAGCATGCAGCTGCTTAGGAAGGCTTCTCTGTAATTTCTTTCACTTTTAAGTTCATATGCCAAATGAATTAATTTTTTTCTTGCTTCTTCTTCACCCATTAATTAGTAATATATTTCTCAGCAGATACCATTTTTTCTGATGTTTAACACCAGAGGTACTGCATGGATTGAAAATGATTTTCCAGAGATCTTATGTATCACTAAGAGAGTTGGAACAACCCAAGTCTTCTTTTCATTTTATTCCTTTTTTTTTTTTTTTAATGCTTATCTAGACCTAAAACTCTATTATATGCAAAACTTTTTCCTGAGTTACCTTATGTTTATGAAGCAGATAGCTGAGACAATGCCTAGAGTACTGTATGGAGGTCTGAGCTCCTCAGTAGAAGGCAGACACAGACACAACAGAGAGAGTCCAACGAAGGTCACAAAGATTATGAAGAAAGTGAGAAAAGGCTGAAGGAGCTGAGACTCTTCAGCCTTGAAAAGGAAAGGCTCAAGGACATCTCTTCAATGAATATATATAAGTACTTGAAGGGGGGTTGCAAAGAAGATCATGGAAACAGAGAGTAATTTTGGTTGGAAGGGATTTTAAAGGTCTTCTAGTCCAACTCCCTTGTAAAAAGCAGGGACGTCTTCAACTAGGCCAGGTTGCTCAGAGGCCCCTCCAACCTGATCTTCAGTGTTTCCAAGGATGGGACATCTACTGCCTCTCTTGTCCGCCTGTTTTGGTGACTCACCACCCTCATTGTTAAGACATTCATCCTCATGTCCACTCCTTTTTAGTTTAAAACCATCATCCTTTGTCTTATCACTATAGGTCCCATTAAAAATCTGTGCCACTTTCTTTTAACTCCCCTTCAAGTACTGAAAGGCCACATCAAGGTCTTCCCAGAGCTTTCTCTTCTCCTGGACCCACTTAAGAACAACCCCAACTCAGTCTTTCTTCATAGGAGACATTTTCCATCTCTCTGATTAGTTTTGTGTCTCTCCTCTGGACCTGCTCCAGTTGGTCCATATCTTACTTGTACTGAGGGCTCCAGAGCTGAATGCAGTTCTCTAAAGTGGGTCTTATGAGAGAGGCATAGAGGAGGAGAATCACCTCCTCTGACATCTTGGCCAGGCTTCTTTTGCTGCAGTCCACAATACAGTTGGCTTTTTGAGATGAAAGTACACATTGCTGGCTCATATCCAGCTTTTGATCTACAAGTAACCTCAAGTCTTTCTCCACAGGAAAAAGAATCCCGAATCCTTTCATTCTCTGGACTCTATTGATACAAGGAGTTGCCCAAACCCAGGTTCAGAACCTTGCACCTGGTGTTTTTGGGCCTCATGAAGTTCACATAGGCCAAGTTCTCAAGCTTATCCAGACCCCGCCCCCCGGATGGCATTCTTTCCCACAGGTGTGTCAATGGCACAAATCAGCTTGATGTCATCTGAAAACTTGCTGAGGATGCATAGATCTCATTGTCTATGCTGCTGATCAAGGTATTAAACTGTACTGATTCCAAAAAGAGAACAGTCTCTGATGGTTAATGACAGGACCATTGGTAATGGGAATAAACTGAAACAGAAGAGGTTCCCTCTGAACATCAGGAAACACTTTTTCACTTTGAGAGTGACTGAACACTAATGCAGGTTATCCAGGGAGATTGTGGGATCTCTATTCTTTGAGATATCCAAAAGCTGTACAGACATGGTCCTGGGCAACTTAGCTGTAAGTGGCTCTGCTTCAGGGGTTAGAAATTATCTCCAGAAGTCCTTTCCAACATCAACCACTCTGTAATTCTGTGAATCTGGAACGCATGATATTCCATTCTTCCCTCTGAAATGCTGTTAAATATTAATGTTCATGTGTAACAGTCCTGTTGGCCTTTGGTTCTTTTGAAAACTCTTCCATTTATTTTCAGCCCTGGCAGAAACTCAGTCTTCCAACAGAATTATTATTTGTCAAAGCTATAGGTGTCCTCAAATTTTGTCTTTTGATTATGCCCAGTTCTTTATTCAATTTGTTTTGAGGGTAGTACCGCTTCTGCATTTTCATTCCCTGCTCTTTTAACAAGGAAAAAGAGCAGTGTCATCTTCTTTCTCAAAACCAGTTCTTGAATTCTCGTAAAGGCTGTTGTCTTCCGGAATCATCTCCATGCAGGCCTCATGTCACCTGTGCAACAAGACTTCTCAACAGAAGTCAAGATCCCAATGAGCAGGCAGGCCTGTACTGTAAGTGGAATTTATCACAGAAACAGTTATTTAGGATGAATTGTATTTGGAATAATGATCTAGAGAGGCACTTTGGTGAGACAGCTGGATTATAAAACTTTATATAGGAAGTCTGACCACAGAGAAAAAAAATTCAATAAGATCTTTGTGTATCTATTACTTTAATAACATTCTTCCTTTCTGTTCTGTAGATGATCAGGTACTCAGGAGGATTCTACAGAAATTGACACATGACTGTCTCATAAATTGCCTCCAAGGCAGCCATTTGTACACACTCTGTTAAAAAAAAGTTACTAACCAGTCTTCTGCACAGTAACAATTTTGCTAGAGTTGTCCTGGATTGCCATACACTTTGAACCCAGACTGCATATCATTTTTTTTTCTCATTTTCTGCTTCACAGAAAGAGGTCAAGAAGAACACAAATGGAGACACAACTGTAGCTATTAGCAGTCAGTTCTGTGTTAAAATTGCAGGGTAAGGTATTTGTAATGTGCTGTCAGAGTTATCCCCAACACTGTTTTTAAGTGTGAATCTGAATATATAGGAAGGAAGTGCTGTCAAATATGTTAAGGCTTCTATGATACTATCACCAGTTATATTCTATCTAGAGAGATTCATACAGTGTGCACAAGCACACAATAATACATAAATATATAACATATTTTTGTCTATTATAAACACAGGAGACAAAACCTTTAAGCTATGTCTTGTAAGCTTTGTTTAAGAATAAAATATGTTTAAATGGTCTGCAGGTTTAAAGGAGAAAGTTCCTCTATCACTAATATTTTGGAATCCAGTGAGTACTACTTTAATTTTACTTTTATTAATTCATTATCTGCTTGAAGAGTTTAAAACAATGTATTATGATCCCCTTTCTTTTTTATTATCAAAAAAAAGAATTTTTCTGAGATGACAAAGAAAACAGTCAGCTGTTCACAATTTCCATCATTTGATAGAGAGTATAAATATTTGAAAACAATTATTTTCATTTCCTTTTGAATCATAGACTGTAGAGGAATGGTTATCTAAGAAGGGTCATATAAACACTCTGCAGCTGGATCACTTCAAGATACGTAACCAACCCTTATGTTTATAGCAGCCTTATCTTTACTGCAGCCCTCTTCCTTAAGACAGAGGCCTGGTGTCTCTGGGCTCCCAGGGAGGAAACCTCTGGCTACTGTCAAAGGTGTAGCAGAAGCCATAGGAATGCAGAGCTGGGTGTTACTTTCTCACCCCTTCACTGACCAATGCTGTGCTTGCTTTTAGTTTTATGCATGAGCTTATCAGGTGTGCTATATATTCTGTAAACGCTTCTAATAAACTGAGTTTTGCCAGTAAACTGTATTGGTTCGTGGCATTCTCCCACGACCGTGACAGTAGATAAGCAAATTTCTTAATCTCCTCTGGGGACCTTCTGGTGACTCTGAGATCTCAATGTTAATACTTCTCCTTCTTCCTTTCTTCCTTCCTTTCTTCCTTCCTTTCTTTATCTTTTCCTGTAGTTCTGTGCCTGTAATAACGTGCAGTGATATCAATGCTCAGCAGAATGATTCTTAGAGGACAAGGAGTATCCATATTGTATATCCTGGAACATAGCGTAAAATGTTTAAGGCTGCAATTTTAGGAATGTTTAAGGGTGCAAGGCCTGCCAGAGGAGTAGAGGGAACTGCAGAGGGCAGAGGAAACTAAAGCTGGTGTAATCACACTAATAACTACCCTTCTGCTGCAACAAAGAATAGTTGAACCAAACTATTCTTGTAACCATATTAAAACAAACTTGGGCTTTCAAAATCCCAAACAGAGGAAAGGACAGCAAAAAGAACCATTAGAGATGAGTAAGAACCTAGAACTAAAGGTTTTGTTGATTGTCTAAAAGTAGTGTAAATGTGTCTCAAAATCTTTTCTTTATTGTCTTGGTTTAAGACAAGTTAAGGGGTGGACACTCCAAAATGAGTTGCCTCCCCTTTAGTTTTAATCAATCCCTTTCCACCAATAATGAGAAATAAATATAGATAGAAGGGAAAAAAATAACAGTTTACTAAAAAAGACCTGAAATAGCAACAGGAAAGAAAAAAAAATAGTGATAATTGCAAGTTGCAAAGAACAAAGAGAAACTCAAAATGGCAAAGAAACTCCTCACCTAAGATGGCACCTCCTGAGACAGCCATGTGTGGGGAGACAAACACAAAAATGATGAAAGTTCTCCTCCCTCTCACCCCTCCTGCAGCTGCAGCTTGGATGGCAGCTGAAATTCAGTCAACAGCTGAAATGCATGGAGGGGCTTAATCTTGTCCCTAGCAGGAGCAGCAGGCAGCCAGCATGGATGACTTGCACTTTCCAGTTCCACTGGGTGCTGCTGGAGGGATGGGGCAACTGTATGGAGCCGCTGTAGACTGCTACTCATGGAATTTGCCATGTAGCAGTCCAGGACTGCAAAATCAAACCTTCTTGAAAAAAACAGCCTGAGGCAACCCCCTAAAACACTCTCCCCAAACAAACAAACAAACAAAAAAGAAAAAAAACCCCAACAAGACAACAAAGGGAAGCCTCTGCCCACACTGCCTCAGCTTTCTCTCCCTGCAGAATGGAAGGGATATAGCAAGATCCAAAAGAAAACAGATTCTGCCTTGAGTCCCCCAGCCTTAAAACTCTTGTACAACTCAGCCCTGCAGTTCTGTTCATGGCTGCAGTGCTGCATCTTAACAAGACACTAACAGATAAGGCACAAATAATAATAATTTGGAGCACAGATAGATATGCAATACAATAACATTTTGGGTTATCCAGGATGTTCATAACGTTTTTAATTAGAAGCTATGATTTTTTTTTCCTTTGAAACTAAAACATTATTCCAAATAGAATTAACCACAGATGGTGCATTACTTTAATTCTTCTACCTTCTGAAAATACAGCAACAACACATATGTCTATCCTTTATAATCAATGGAAAGGAAAATTCTTCTCACTTCATTTCCTGAGCAATCTTAGAAAGCTCTCAGTGGTAAAGCTTTTTTTTTCCTACTGAGTGAAAATGCAGCATGGACCTCTGAGTTCCTTCTAAAAGCCAAGGTAAGATATAAGCAACCTCATCCTAAACAGGAAGTAGGACTGACAAAAAATGTAGAATACCTGTAAAGTAGTAAAGGTGTGACTGCCTTCCCTCTCATAAGGTGGTCATAAGGTGACAGCTGTAACAGCCAGATTCTTAATTTAAAGCTGCTACAAACATGGCACATATTAATTAATGCCAATTGAATTCAAATATCATAGAACAGAAATTTCCAGTTGCTAATGCAGTTTTGACTATTATTCCCCTAATAAAGAAAATTATTAAATTAAATTATGCATATTCTTTCAGAAATATCGTGCTGTTGAATTCATATTACAAGCTTCATCAAAAACAAGGCTTGATTATGAAGCTAATTAAAGTCTTATTAGATACATAGAGAAGCTATGTTTGGCTACAGAACTATATTATAGCAACTGCTTATATTATTGTCTAGTGTACTTGAAACAACATGTAATCTTTGTCATATCTTGCACAGCTTTAGCACTTAAGCACCTAAATTAAATGTTATATTTTGAAAAACAAGTCTTAACAATTCTGTGATGAAATTACTGCAAAATACAAGTATTTTGCATCAAATATTTATTAGGATATCTGGGCTTTATTTTTTGGTGGGAGGGTGGGGTTTAAGATGTCTGGAAGGAAGGGGAAAGCTAGTTTGATAAGACAGAGCTCAGTAATTCTAAGAATTATGTACTTAATTGGAGTCCAAGCCTACCCTCATTTTCAGAGGTAACATTCCAATATATCTGTATTTTATTCACTCTTTTATGGATAAATGCAGAGAAGAGAGAAGACATATAAAAATAGGCAGATCCAATCTCTCAGTGACACTAACAGAATAGGTCATATAGTTACATCTAAAAAGCTGGGTCACTGTTCAGTAAATTCAGATTGACTTTTCAGAAACAAATCGTGTTAAAAGGTATGTTAAATTAGGGTCCCTTTGAGAGGTCGGACCAAGCTACAACACATACACGCTGATGCAGTGTTTCATATCGCACTGACGTTTATTGTTTGTGCATTCATATTTATCCTCTTACAACTTTATTGACATTACAAGGCACACAAAGAATGTACACATTTGCCACCTTAAGGTGGCTACTGTTTTAGCACCATACATCTACATGTGAGCACCCATTAGAACCCGGAATACCTTAAGAGAGAGAGGTGAATTTTTGCTGCGCCACAACCTGAATTTCCACTGCGCCACAAAGGCCCACAGGTCCCACAGACCCAAGGAGCCCACTGGCCCCACAGGCCAAAGGGCCCAGTCTGGAATTGCTCACACCTCATTCCAAATACAAATCATGCCCTCTATCTCTTAGATGCCAAATTTTTCTAAACTAATCAACATTAGAAATTTCAATTAATGTTGACTCTAAGTTAGAGAACTATAGCTGGCTAACTGGTGAATGTACACTTTAGATATTAATAAATCTCTGTTGGAAATCATCAGTGGATAGACAGAGTTTACAGTGGGTAGTGCAGGTGCAAAGCTGAGCTGTCAGCTTAGGCTCATGATACTTCCTTGACTCTCTTGCTTGAAAAGAGCACAATGGGCCCTCATTGTTTTTGGGTTTTGTTTTGGGGGTTTTTGTTTGGTTTGGGTTTTTTGTTTTTTGGGGGTTTTTTTGGGTTTTTTTGCTGGGAGGGGGAGTTTGGGGTTTTTGGGGGGGGTTTTGTTTGTTTTTGTTTGTTTGTTTGTTGTGGGGGGTTTTGGTTTTTGTTGGTTGGTTTTCTCTTTGTTTTTGTTTTTTTGGTTTTTGTTGTTGTTGTTGTTGTTGTTTTTTTAACCAATAGAGCTATGGTGTGTCAGACAATTTTTGAGTGATTTCTCTTTCAAGGCAACCCCACAATAAACTAACATTACTGAATGTTTAGCTTCTATTAAAGTTAAATTCTGAATTCAAGCAGTTGTTTCCTACCCAGCAAAGATTTCAATAAAATGTGATCTGTGATCTGAACTGCTCCACAACCCTGGGGAATCAGTGACATTTGTACAGGCACAGGAGTCATGGAGAGAGACTGTAAATACCATCCAATAGCAAAGGTGAGTTTGACTGAACTTTTTAAATTAGATATTATTGCCTTTGTTAAGTTCAGTAGGTGAAGGGAAGGAAGAACAATAATATTTTTATTAAATTATACTTACCCTGTTCCTTGCCCAGAGTAGTATAATTGAATTAATCTTTTTTAAGAGAAGCCTGATAGGACATTATATCCATTTTAGGAAACATTAATCCCTTCCAAACTTTAGGTCTTTGCTCTTCCTAAAATCACTGTTATTTCTTGTTTGTTTCCTTGATTTCATTGATCAGAACATCAATTAATTTAAAATTTATTGTTTTCTTATAACTTTGCTAAATTTTTTATATGGCTGGATACTCTGTGGATCTAGATTGCACCAAAACAAATGAACAAGAACACCAGGAGAGGAGCATTTTAAATACAACAGTAAATTAATAAAATTCATAAATAACTGTGTTCAAATACCTTTTCACTCTCTTTTTTTATTATTATTTTTTATCAACTTTTGAAGATCCAAGAGGTCAAACAGATGTACTGTTTTTCCAGTCTCTGCTTCTTCGCAGCTGAATATCTGAGATTCATTAATCAATAGCAGGTTCTTTTTTCCTTGTTTCTTTTAATTTCTGTCATTATAATCCAGTATCATTGCAGATTTTATAATGGATAAATTATGGTACATATCTAAATTACTAAATTATACTTACAGTATACTAAATCACATTATGAAATTATATTTACAATTATGAAATTATGTTTGCAAACTCACTACATCATTAAATTATAATAACAGTATGTATCAAAATGAATATCCATATCCTGATTTGTAATATATAATACTATTCCAGGATTTGATGCTCTTATTCTCCTTTTTTTTTAGTCTTTTCTTCTAGGAATTGTATGAGGCAGAAGTTTTATACTGTTAATTTTAGATTATGTAACAAGTTACAATATTTAAAAATGTATGCCTTATAAAATATCTATTGATTTGCTCCCTATGCCACAATCTGTTCTTCTCTTTCTTGGGCTCCAAGTCTTTGTGCTTGCCTTTCATCTCTCTAGGCATTGTGGTGATATAAAATTAATTTAGGCGTGTTTTATAGATTTGCACTATTGGAATTCTACAGAAAATATAATCTAAAACTCTCTGATAAATTCTAGTTAGGCAGCTGCTAAAAATACAGCTGCAAGGTAACCAAGAGATTGAGAAAAAACTGTTCAAAAGCCAACTTGGAAACTAAGTCTTCATGCAGACCAATTTCTGCAACACTCCTTTGAGATTTGCATAATAGAAGCAGAGGACCTCTGAGTTCTTCCATGAGAGTAGCCCAACACTCTGATAATGAGGGATTTGTAAAGGGATCTTACATTCTTCCATGGAAATTTTCTCTCCTCAAACCATGACTACCTTCTTCAGTGGAAAGCAGATGTATAATTTATAAATCAATGAGCAATGTCTTGCAACTCTGGTAGATACTCTCACTACTGAATATTGCAAATGTAACTTTGTGTGACTACTTCCACCAAAACTGCAAACTGGCATCACAGAAAAAAAAAGTTCATGCACTTTCAGTAGGTGGCACAATTCGACTAAACCAAACAAAGTAATTTGTTTGGAGCCATATATTTAATTCTCTATTTCATTACTAAGACAAGGTTGTTTATACTTCAACTTAGAGGTCAAGGAAAAGGTGTCTGTGATGCAAATAGAGAGTGGCAGGACAACTAAAACTTCTTTACTTCATAACACTTCACCCATCAGTCTGCCTCCTCTTTTCTGTGAAAACTGAAAAACCAGGAGGACAACAATCCAGGATTTTTGGATGGTTAGTTGGTTAGTTGGTGGGTTTTTTTTACTTTTAACTAGGGAAACAAATTTCCTCTCTATTTCTTTCTTGTACCTGACTTTTGGACATATGAAGCATCTTTTACACAAAACTGTATTTAGTTTGCCTTACGCAGTCATCTGCACTTGAGGGACAGTTCTTCCTGGTCAGAAAGGCAAAGGTCCCCTACAAATCAGGTCCCCTACAAATCAGATCCCCTATATGCAAGTGCCATGTATTTGTCTCAGATAACTTAGTGCCTTTCAAACATTTATTTAATGGAACTGCACTCACAAAATCAAGGCATGAGTTAGCAGCTGAGCTGTTGCTCAGAGAGCATGAGTATCATCAGCGCAGCAGCAGGAAAGCCAGAATTGAGGGATAAAGCAAAGGTTAAAATTTCCTCCATTAATCTCACACATAGTTCTTCATTCTACAATTTCTACATTATACACAATGCTAAGAAACACATATATTTAATTTTAATGCTAAATATGTTAAAATACTATAAAATACTACAAACCCAGTGAGCTGAATTATTTGGATATGTCTTGGTTTCAGAGATGCCATTGAAATGTGGATCCTTTTCTAAAATCTAAAAGGAAATGAAAGACAGACACAAGTGACTATGAAGCAATCAGTGTTTGGCATGTGCTGATTTTGAAAAGAGAGCACAAAGAGCTCAGATTAGGCACTAGGCCAAAATGTAGGATGTAATTAAAAAATAGAGAAATTATCTGGCATCCTATCTGGTATGTGAAAATCTCTGATAGGCTCTATTAAAACAAAAGGATTTTTGAGAATACTTATTAATAATTAGATGGAGATTTTATTTCAGAGCAGGTATATTATGTTGCCTGAAGACAGCTGAATGTCTTCATATTTATTATACATGACCATATGAAATAAAATACATCCAGTAAAAAGAAGTACAGTGAGAAAGAGTGAAATTGTGCATGCAAAAAGTAATTAATTAATTCTAACCATGTTTGCAATTTTTTTGTTTCACTTGCTTTGAATATTTTGACAAAGGAACTTCACATGCAATACAGAGCTCAAAAAACGGATTGCAAATGTTGATGCTGGGTAAATAAAGATTGATGGGAAGAGTCTGTAGAACCAGATACAAATCCGGTGAGTAGAATTTTGAGATCACAATACAGCTGTTTCCAACTTGTTAGCTGAGTGGAAAAATCAAGGAACAAAGTCTGCACTACCTAGTATATTTGGCAGATTGTAAATTTTAAATATAAATTAGTTGTTCAGAAGTAATTTCAGGCTATCCCATGAATTTGATCAGTTTCTGCAGATTAAAATGTCTACATGGTAAATTCTTTAACTTTTGTAAAAGACTTGATTAACAAAGTACTAGGAATTATTTTCCCAGTTCAGATTTCTGTGTCCTTTGAGCTACTTTAATTAGGTCATATAACTATTGATGGTATTGATCAACTGGCTTTTAACTCTCTCTTGAATCCTTTGCATACTATAAATCACCTTAAAATTTAAGAGGATATACGGGTGGTCAAAGAGTGCCACACATCTAGGAGATGTTTTAGTCTTTTACTGAATCATTTTATTTATTTATTTCAGTGAGATCTATAAAACTTGTGGGTTACTTTCCTAAAATAAGAAAAAAAGGAGGGGGGGGAACCCTACAAGTTCTTTTTATAACTAATAATTTATTTTAGCCAACATCTTGACAATTTCATTACACAAAGGACTATCCAAGAAGACAAATGAGGAAGTCTGGTGGTTTGACTTTGGCTTGATGCTAGGTGCCCACCAAAGCTGTCCTATCACTTCTCTCGTGAGCTGGACAGGGAAGAGAGAGGATAATGAAACATTTGTGGGCCAAGAAAAGAACAGGGAAAGATCACTCATCAATTACTGTAATGGGCAAAACAAACTCAGCTTGGAAAAATGAGTTTAATTTATTGCCAACAAAATCAGAGTAGGCTAATGAGAAGTAAACCCAAATCTGCAAACACCCTCCTCTCTGTTCTTAGGCTTAATTTTATTAGCAATTGCCTACTCCTTCCCCCCAATGGCACAGGGAAACAGGGAGTGGGGGCTGCAGTCAATTCTTCACCTTTTGTTTCTGCTGATCCCTCCTGCAAACTTATATAACATAAACCAGCTAACATCTTCCCATCCAACTTCCACTGTCAATAAAACCAATGTGAATCATGCAAACTCCTAAACACATAAACCTTTGCTATTTCAGTGAGGTATAGATTACAAAATTATTTGTGGTATAAGAAAAACTGCCTACATTGTCTTTTTTTCTTTTTTTTTTTTTACCAATTTGGATTTTATTCATGATCAATCATGATCATAAGTTTCATATTAAATTATTTTTCAAATATAATTTCTAAATAAGATAATTGTGAGGAAAAAAGATGCAATCATGTATAGCCTTGATCTTACATGCTTTACCTTTAAACTATTCAAATTAAATATAAATTATTTTAAGGTACTGTATGCATCATTTTAGTTTTATAATTCAGGGGGAAAAAAAAACCAAAAAAAATAAAAACAAACAACAACAACAACAACAACAACAAACAAACAAACAAAAAAAAACAACCCACTACAGAAAGAAACAAATGCAGAGTAATTAGATAATGCTGTGAAGATCCTGAGCTTAATTCAGGGAAAATTAAATTTCTTCAGAAAGCACAGATGGAGATAAGAATCACTGGTTAATACATACCTTGAAAATCTTTAATTTATAAGGAATGTAATAGATATTACTGAACAGATAAAAAGTATAGCGGGTATAGAGGTTAGATAGATTAAAACATAGCTTTCAGTGGCACAAAAACAGTCTCACATCTGTGAGATTCCAATTTACTAGGGTATACTTCAGTCTACAAGAAGCACTGGTGACACTGGATCAAAATTTCAGAACTCTATTACTATGAAAGAAGGTTGGATGGTTGCCAAATAATATAAAACATATGTACTGAAGCAGCTGGCACTGATTTTCTGTGATATAAATAATTCCCTAAAGTATGGAATCATAAAGGAATCTCCCAATTATTCTTGAACTAATCTAGAAAAGATATAATAATTTTTAATTATATTTTTCCTCAGGCTCAACCTACATTTAATTCTTAATTAAAACTTCTGTTTACCAAGCAGCATTGTTGACACAGTAGGATCAGGAAAAAAAAAAGTATATTTCCAATAGCATATTTTAGAGTTCTTTATGTACAAACTGAACAATGTTAGCAGATTTTTTCTAGACTGCACTGATTTATTTTTATATGGGTATACATGTCTATTTAAATTGTTTTTCATCCATGATAGAAAAGATTCTTTGAACATTCAGGTTGAAATCAGACTAGTTAACATTTTGTCTTGGCCCTGTAAAAGCCACAGAATTCTGGTCACTTCATGAAATGTTATTCATGCAGTTTCCCTGTGACTTACATGAAAGACCAAAAAACCATGTCCAAAGACAAGAATCTGAGACTCTCGTATCCTAATATAGCACTAAACTACAGATATATCTGACTTGGTTTTTCTCAGCTAAACCAATTCCTAGCTAAAGAGTTGTCCAGCTTGACAGCTAGGGAAATTAAATCATTCCATCCTGGTTTCAGCCTTTATCAGCCCCTGCAATGGCACTATCCAGTGTACAAGGCAGCAGGCTCCATCAAAAATAGTCTCACATGCAGGTCTTGAAAGGAGCACTCTAGCTAGCTGGTGATAATAGAGAAGCGTATAATGGTGAGTGCCAGTGTTTGCCATGGCAACAAAGGAGTGTTATCTTACTTAGCAAAGAATATTGTTTTCTACGATCCTGAATTTTTTGCAGTTTGCCATTGATCAAGAATTTTTATTCTACAGACATACAAGCTCAATTAGAATTCTAAAATATTTAAGTTTTTGTTTCAGGTACTTGTTTTTCTTTATTCTCAGAATTTTCTCTCTCTAAAAGAGGAATCTTTTTAATAGTATTCTGATGTGCATTGTTCTTACATGTTTGATGTTATTCCTCAAAGAAAGGTTACATGAAAGCATGTAATTGTCTAGTGATGTCTAGAAAAACCACAAATGTATTGATTTATTCTTTTTTATTACATAATGCTATCACAAAAATTATTTTTATTCATGGAATTATTTATTTTTGGACCACAATTGCTGTATCAATTTTTCTGTTTTGTTTGGCTTGGTTTTGGTGTCAGGTTTTTTTTTTTTTTTTCTTTGCTTATCTGTTTTTTCCTCAAAAACCAGCTAGATTTCACTTATGCTACATAATACACGTTACCACCCATAGTTGTTGTTGTTCTTACTATTTTTATCATCATTATTTAAAACTCATTGCATTGTTGACAACTTTATTCTCCATGTCAAAGACATCAACAGTGAAGGAACTTCGCTCACACTCTGCACTTCACGATCTGTCAAATACCAACAAAAAATAGTCCATGTTACATCATCCTAACTATTATTTTAACCTTTCTGGTTGTCACCCAATCCCACTGTGGGGCAGTGCGTAAGCAGCATTAGCTGTCTATTGGTGTTAACTCACTACAACTTTCCAGTTCTTAAGATATGTTGGCAACTGCCTCTACAGATTTTCTTGTGTCTATAAAGATTTGACCTCAGATAATTCATATACTTTTAATGGAATAACTATATGGTTGAGCTAATTTTTTCAGATGACCTATTTGCTTATGAACACAGCAATTTTTGTTCAAAGTACTTCTGCTACTAAAACTTATGCCAATTCTCTGATTAAAATTATATATGACTACAAACGAGAGCAAATATTCCTACATTACTTTACACACAGATATGCCTTTTAAGACCGTCAGGGTTTTGTTTGTATTTTATTTAAATAGTCCTTCAAATGGGGAAAAGCTTCAGTATTGGCACTAGCATGAGTTCCATTCAGTAGATGTTAAAAATGCTAAATTTGTTGTAGGATGTTCCTTACTAACACAACCTAAGAATAATAAAAATGCTACCAACACACCAAATGTTAAAGAAGGTAGATGAAAATCATGTTATATAAAGATTTCAGAATAAAATGAAAGGATAGCCTAGATATTTTACAGTGTTCCTGAAATAAATAAACCATGCAATATCGTGTCAAGATAAGACACACCAAGGAAAATAACATTGGCAAACCATACACAGCACATTCTATATATACAAGTTAAATAAATCTCAGGACACACTTTAAATATAACGCTAAATGCTCATAAATATAGTAGGCATTTTACCTTCCTACGTTAAACACTTTCAAAGCAATAGAACCAAGTAAAGTATTTCTAAGGCTGAAGAACGGAATAACAACTGTTCAGTGTTTGAATTTTACTATTTATTATTTATAAAATAATTATAAAATAATTATAATTTATAAATTATACACACCTATTAATTTTTATTATGTTATATTTTACAAATTGCTAACTATACTGTCTTAGTCCAAATAGGTTACACAGTATACTGTTCATTTTACAACCTCTAACCCCTGAAAGAATGGATTCCATCATTAAGATGGAGATAGTGTTTTTTTTTCTCTCACAAATCAAGCTAATTTTATAAGTCAGTAGGCCAAAAGACATAATTTTGTTCTTTTTCAAGTATTAGTCACTTGGAAATAAATTATTGCAGAAAACTAGGGACACAAAAACTTTGTATTTTCCTTTTTTTTACAGAAGAAAATATATTATTAAACTGGCATCTATTAGATAGATATTATATGATATTATCAGACATTATGGGACCTGACAGATACTTTTTACAAAAGAATAAACACATAAAGTCGTTAAATAAAGAGTAGAATCAAAACTATAAGCAGTTTATTTAAGGAGCAAAGAAAAATATTTACCTATATTGTTACAACAGAGAAAAAGGTTTTATGTAGTAAAGTAAAAAAAGAAGAAATAGCACATAAAAATTTTACCCCTTTTTTCAAAACTTGTTGAAGAACAGAGAATCTGGAATAACTTGATATCTTCCTTCAAATGGATTTTATAAGAAGTGAAAATATGTGGCTAAAGCAAGATGTACTAAATCTATTGACAAGAGGAAGATAAAGAGACTGAGAGAGAAGAGTCAATACCACTGCCACAACATGGAGGATTCTGAGAACCTGGAGGTGTTACAATGCAGCAGTGTCTTTGACCACAAAGCTGACATTCTTCAGAAAAATAAATAGGACAAAAATGGGGACTTCATTCTTTGGATAAGAATCATCTCAGTGAAATTTATGTGTCTTCAGTATATATGTAGGCTTTGTAATATGGTCCACCTTGGTTAAATTTCTAGTTAATACAAAGAGGAATGTCTTCTCTTCAATGGAAAATAGGGTGTTAGCACCTTATCTAATGTATTTTAGGATAAAGTGAACTACATTTAAGAACTGTCTGTTCTTTACCACCAGTAAGTGAATTCACACACTTGGGTATTGGGGAATTAGAGAAATATTGCAGGAACTTCATGAGACAGGAAAAGCAATTTTCTGTTGTCTAAACAAACCTTAAAACAAATGGCATTTTTGTCAAAGTGCAGAAAAAGGAGTGCTGGAAATAAAAGCCTCTTTCATTCAACATAATTACAGTTCTGGTACAGGTATTTCCAGAGAAGGTAGAACTGGGTGGTACAGAAGTGGTGCATTACAGGATAAGAAATATATTTGTCACGTAGTCCTTTGCATATTGTACTTAGAATGCATTGCATGAGGTTTGTATAACAAGGTTTAGAGAATAAGGGGGGTGAAGATGCCAGAAGCTTACCCCATGTCAGACAAAGCCACTGCCAGCCAGCTCTAAGACAGACTTGTTGCTGTCCAAAGCCAAGCCAGTCAGGAAAGATGACTGCTTAGTCATCAGCAAAGGTTAGCACCTTTGTGATAGCATGTTTATGAAGGGAAAAAACCAAACCAAACCAAAACAACAAACAAACAAACAAACACCCAAAAAACCAGGATGCACAACAGAGACTGTTTTTCAACAGCAGCCAGAGAGAGGAGTGAGAATATATGAGACAAGCAACTCTGCAGACACCAAACTCAGCAAAGAAGGAAGTGGGGGAGGTGCTGGAGCAGGGATTCCCCAGCAGCCTGTGGTGAAGACCTTGTTAAAGCACCAGTCCTTCTGTAACCCATGGAGTTCCCATGGAACCTGCAGTCTCTGAAGGACCCCACGCTGAAGAAGGTGGATGCCTGAAGAAGGCTGTGATCCTATGGGAAGCCCAAAGAGGACCAAGCTCCTGGTGGGACATGTGACCCTGTGGGGAACCATGCTGGAGCAGTCTGGTCTTGAAGAACTGCACCTTATGGAAAGGAGCAATGCTGGAGTCATTCCTGAACTGTAGCTCAGGGGAAGAAGGATACGTATTGGAGATATTTGTGAAGGACTATCTCCTGTGAGTGGGACTGCACAATGCAGCAGGAGAAAATATTGAGGAGGAGGGAGTAGGAGAGATAACACAGGATGAATCAACTGCAATCCTCAGTTCCCCATCCCTCTGAGCTGCAGCTGGAGAGGAGGTAGAGAATTTAAAGGTGAAGTTGAACCCAATAAGAAGGGGAAGGTGGAGAGAATATATTTAAATGTTTAGTTTTCTTTCTCATTACCCTACTCTGATTTGATTGGTAAACAATTAAATTAATTTTCCCTAAGCAAGCCTCTTTTACACATCTTGGTAGTAATGAGAGAAGTCTCCCTGTCCCTAACTGGACTAATGAGCTTTTGTGATATTTTTTATTCCCCTGTCCTGATGAGGATTGATAGAGCAGTTCTGGTTTGGACCAGGCAAATTCAGCCCACCTATATAAAATTCTCAATTATTCAAAACTAGTACAAGCTGATTTTCAAATGAACTCAAAAGACACTTCTTATCAATGACTCCAGGCTAATTGAAAGTCAAGTCAACAGAAATTCCTTCATAGATATAAATAAACTCTCAGTTACTCACTTGATAACTGTGTCAAGAGCAGAATTTACAAAAATACTGATAAGATCTGATAGTTGGAAGCTGGCCTTGTTTAGAATGGAGAATTGAAGGAAATGACCTCCAAAGTTCCCTTTTAACTTAACCTACTTTATGAATCTATCTTTCTATGATTTGAACATCATCATCATTAACTCAATCAAGTCTTTCCAAACGCCATGTGAAAACTAAAATTGGAATGAGAATAGTAGACTTCGATAAAATATTTCTGAAAAGTACTTTCATTAAACAAACCCCTAATCTTCAAAATCAGCCTAAATTTCATAATGGAAAAATACCATTTATTGATTTTAGTCTTTAGTCACTTCATAACAGGTAACTTGAAAATTAGATCAGTAGGAGGATAAGTAAATGTCCTCATAAATGCTTTTCAAGATCACAGTCAATAAACTGATAAAAATTAATAAATAGCATTTTAATTAAATGGTATCCTTGTATTGTTGAAAAGATACAAATCAGTCTTAATATATATCTTCAGAAAGAGAAAGAGGTATAAAAGTGAGTTTATGGCTGGTTAAAAACAATCAGTCAACACAAATTCTTTGTAGCCATGAAAAGACAAGATTTTGTCAATACATAAAGACACTCAAACACTAGGTGAGTAAAAATGGCCCTAATTTTATATTATTTTTTTTCTCTCAAAATTATTTAAATAGCATCTGATGGAACAACCTCCTACCGACATAAAAACTGAACTAAAGACATAACATGTGTATATTAACTATATCCAGTGGAGATAATCAGGTATTTTACACTTCAAAACAATTTATAATCTTTTGTTTGTCTGTTTTCTAGAGTTCCCAGTTTTTAGTTTGATACAATTTTGGAACAGAATTACAGATGCATACTACAGGCATAGGTGTGTTGCCCAGAGAGGTTGTGGAGTCTCCACTCTTCAACATATCCAAAAGCCATCTAACGTGTTCTTGGATTATCTATTCTAGGTAGCCCTGCTTGAGCAGAGGAGGTGGACAAGGTGGCCTCCTGAGACTCCTGCCAACCTCATCCATGTTGTGATATATAGGTGCTCAAATATGTGTGATTATATATAGATATTATTATCACATAAATTACTAGAAGTCACCGTCTTCCAGTTACTGAAGGAATATAGTGAAATAAAGACAAAACTTTCTGAGTATATGTTTTGATAAATATTTTCTAATTTCAGCCTTTGATTATGATTCTCTGAATGCATTTTTGAAGCCTCAACTTTGGTAAATCTTATGCAGATTTTGATGAAACTCTTCATGACTCCGTGCTCTCAAAAGAAGAAAATTTAAAACTTTGTTTTACAACTGATTTTGAGTAATGTAGCTGATTTTTTCTCTTTCCCTGGCATTTTGTTTTCTTAAAAGAGTTTACAACATAAACATCCAGACTACTTTCCTACAATTAGTTCCGTGGTATTGTGAGTTAGGAAAATAACAATTGTAATACAGTATCAACTCAGCAGAATACACCTAATCTAGTGTCATGTCCTTGACAGTGGTTACAATCAGTCCTTATACAAAAATAGTTCAAGGAGTTAAACTTTGATGTTAACAAAAATTGATGTATTGAAATGAGTCTGGCTGGGATGGAGTTAATGCATGGTGCCGTTTCAGATTAGTGATCTAAACAGTGTTGATAGCACAACTGTTTCACCTGCTGAACAGTGCCTGCACAGCACTAAGATCTCTGTTTCTTACTCTCTGTATCCCTGAACATAGTTGGCTAGGGGTGGTCAAGAGGCTGGTGTAGGACACAGCCATGAAGGTTACTCAGACGGACAAAAGGGATACTCAATACCATATAACATCATGCTAGGCAATAAAAAGTAGAAAGAAGGAAAGGTATAAAGAAGGGAGAGTTTTTTGAAGGCAGGCATTACTTGGAAATTGGCTGGACATCAATTTGGTAGGAGGAGGTGCTGATTAATTGCCTCTGTGTTATTTGTTTTGCTTTGTTCTGTTTCTCTTCACTTATTAAAATGTTTTTGTTTTAGCCAATGAGTTTTTGTCACTTTTTCTCCTTCTAATTCACTCTCTCATCCCACTTGGATGAGAGAGTCTTGTCTGTTTTAACAGTGCAACTCTGTATTTTTGCTTTATGCATATAAATTTAATTCTTGAAACTTGATAAAAATATTGCTCAAGGACTAAAAAATTATAACGAGTTCCCTGTGCTAATCAGACATTAATAAAAATGTTTCCACCAGAAAGTTTTCTGCTACTAACCATAGCTGAGTGACAGTTGATAAGTGTTCTAGAAAACTGTAGAAGGGTGGGTTTCACAGAGAAACAGCGATTACATGTAAAGATTTAGGGTTTTTTCCTGAGTATTTCACTTTTATTGCATAAACAGTGGCCAAAGTGAAATATAGAATCCAAATTCTATATTTCAATGAAAAATATCTGCTCTTTCAAAACTCCTTTTGGAACCCAAGTCTCTTGACAACTTGCATGTCCTGAGATGATGAAAGGTGACTCCATCTGAGTACTTTTCTACCCAAAATGGGCATGTCAAATTTCATGAGATAAAGAGCTCCCAATGGCTTAGGAAGTGAATGCCTCAAGGCTGCTTAGAAACCTGTGGCAACATGATGGCGATACAGTAATAATGTGCTATTTGGTTTAAAGATTGTCTTGGGCTCCACAGGGTACAGCTACAAACACATCTGTCAACATGGATTTTCTCTCCATCTTTCAGGGATGTGAAGAAAATATACTTACTAAGATGCTTTTGAAATAATTTTTTTTTTAAAAAACACCCTTTTTTTGATTCTCTTTGGATGCTGATTTTCACAGCCTTTTTCGATAGTGTTTTTTTAAAATATTTCTTTAAACATCATGGAGGTTGTTTCACCCATTTATATGTATTACAATGCTTAGAGAGATTTGATAACATTGAATAATTAAAATATGGGATTTGGACCTGTCTTCAAAAAATATTGAAGAGGAAAACCACAGTAAAAGTATAAAACTAACCAAACCACCAAACCTACTTTATAACTGAACAAGTAATGGCAACACAGAGGGAAAGTAATTTTCACTGAGTGGCATCCTGATGCATAGCTAAATATAGCAAGGCAGCACTACTCAAAATATGGCAACATATTCAAATCCAAAAGATACTCTTCCTGAAGAAATCTTGTGCATCAGACTCAAGGAGACATCCAAAATCACTGGCCTGTGGCATCTGCTTATTACACCAGAAGAAAAAGGATCTCAAAAAAAGAGGGGGTTTAATATCAAAACTACTGACAGAATGCATTTACAGATTATTTCCTTTTCCACAAATATAGTTGTTTTTTTCTTATATTTTTTTTTTCTGGAAATTCAAACAACCTCAGGAGATTTTAAAGATAAAATCAATGTATTCAGAGAAACTGGATACCCAGAAATCCTTCCACGGAACAACAGTCAGTTTCTGTGCTGTACACAGGACAGCAGCTTTACAGACTGATACACCCAGCCCTGATGGCAGAGGGATTTTCACTGCAGCACCTCAAGAGTCTTTTACATTTCTACACTACATAGTCAGCTCAATAAGGCAATAAAGTTAGAAGTAATATGGAGCACCTACGTGAGGTGGATCAGGGTCAGGAATAACACAAAAAAGAGAAATCATGATTCTTAAAATGTCATCCTCCTTTTTACTCCCCTTTTTCTTGTTACCAGTGATTCCCTGGATGAACTGACAAACGCTTTCAGTTACTTTGAAGTAACATGAAGCAAAAAATAAGAATTGAGGCAAGGTTCCTTGCTTGTAAGCCCCCTCTGCATTGACATCTAAAATTTCAAATATAAATTAAAGCTCAAAACCAATGAGATTTACTCATAAGGGGAAAGAAAAAAAAATAACAACAACAACAACAATAATAATAATAGTAATAGTAATAAGCTTAGCAAAAATAGAATGTTGAAGATGTAAAATACATGCCATAAACGCTAACCTGATTTTAATTTTTCACCTATGTCAAGAATCTATGATTTAATATCTGGCTTTGTTGTAGGGTTTTTTTCTCAGTGTTTTCATATTTGAAATATTCTTAAAGATGATATAATAAAAAAAATATTAAATTAGTGTTTATCCTTTACTGCTTTATCTTATTCCAGTGTGTACTATGTACTTCATGGAGGAAATAGGAATGTATGGTTTCTGTTCGCAATTGCTTTTTATTTCCTTGTTATAATTATGCAAAATTTTTAAGGAGACAAAGAGAGAAGAGGATAATGAAAATAATTGAGAAAATGCTGTATAACTCAAACATTTTGTTTCTGGTTATTGCATTTCTGAGAAACGCACTTTATACTGCATTAAATCACAATATGTTTGTTTCTCTGAATATTCAATATGAACTGAAAATTAGGAACACTTAAGGGTGTCTGCAGGAGAAATGAAGCTGTAGATACCATCCTTACAGAAGTACAAAGAGGAGGATATACTTTTGCCTGCAGCAAAATTTGGAGGATACATTCCCATGACTCCTATTTGGTTTAAATATTGCTTCTGCTTCTTCATAAAGGCTACAAATACAATTTTACATGTTTCAGAAAAACAAAACCACAGATTTTAATGCTTTCTCTTCATTCTGGAAGCTTAAAAACACAAACCCCTGGAGATAATAAGCATGTAATTTCAAAAGTTCATATCTTATAACTTCCTAACTTTAGAAAAATAATTCAGTAAGTCGTCGAATGCAAAAGAATAAAAGTGAAACAAAACCACAAAAGTGGAATATACAGGAGTAGGGCATTGAAAATTTTTTTGATAAAGCCTCAGAAATCTTAGTACTAGTGAAAGACACTGGTTGCCACAGAAGTTGTCAGTATTCTGGAAAAACTGCAGCTGTACTTTGAGTCCCACAGACAGCTAACTTCTGACAGCTGTGAATGGTTCTTTGTAAATGTAGACTTCTCTCTTTGACTCAAAGCTGAGCTTCTGGAAAAGCTCCAAAACAGCTACTCTTGTGTGGCTGAAAAGTGCTCCAATTGCATGCTAGGAGACAGCATGGCAGACTAGACACATCTAAATGTGTGTAAAATCTGCTGATGCTCTATTTTTCTTTCCCCATATCAGGACTGCAAGTTGTCTGTTTTGCACTTCCTGTACACTTAAAACTAGCAAACATCAGTAGGCAGAAGGAGTACCATAGAAATGCAGGATCAAAACACGTACAACACACTGCTACTGACATAATGTAAATGGTAACCACGGTTTCAAGGACTCGGGCACTCCATCAGAAAAATAACTCAGAATGTTGAAAGATGGTAGCAACAAAAATTAATTTTTAACAGCATGATCAATACTGATGAAACAGGATTTGCTTCAACAGTATCTTTTCAATCAGTGTTAACTCAATTTCCATTAAAATTTGTAAGATTTCAACAGTGCTCTTGATAAGGAATGTAATTTGGAAAATTGTCTTTTATCATGAATTTTCCTTTTTTAACCCCACAACCTTTCTGTTTAGGAAGCCTATTGAACATTTTCTCTGTTTATTTTTTTGTGGGAATGAAAAAAACAAAACATTTTATTTATTATGGGAATGTCACACTTCAAGCATGCACAAAAATCTCACCTAGAAGGGCAAGTTCTTCTTTACTGTTCTGGGGTAAAATTAGTAGTGGGGAGGGTAGGGGAATTACCCCCATATTCACATACCCTGCTTGTAGGCAAAGAGCAAATGCAGCCACTGTGTCTTGGGAACTGTATGATCATTTTTCCTCTCTAGTTGTGCAGTATCTTAAAGAAGGCAGATGAATGAGGAATGATGCATTATCACTGGGTAGCAGGGCAGACACTTGCCCCACTCCCCAAAACCATACTTGTAGGTACAAGCTAGGAGAGACATACATAGGAGATATATATTTATATGCTCACCTATACATGCACATACACACATATAAATATGTCAATATAGAAGAGTTACACCTCTAGGACATTGATTCACACTCTGCCATCTGCAGATACACCCTCTTGATATTTGTCTTGAACTGATGCTGCAAGCATCTTCTTCTCTTATCACAAAGCTATCGATTTTCTGTGGAGAGGAACCTTATTCAAGGGTCAAGCTGACCCCAAAAATCTTTGAGAGGAGCAGACACAATAATGCCTTTGAAATATGATGTGACCATAGGCAATGTGAAGCAAAGGCAAGTGCGTGTATTTGCCCTTGTATTGGTACTATCTTTTATCTGCAATACAGATAAAATTGAAATATAATAGAAGGGTATACCCTAGGAAAAAAAATGCATTTAAGAATTAATTTTGTCCTCCTTTAGTACAATTGATTAAGGAAATACCATATTTTAGTATTTTTCACTTTCAGTAGGTATTTTAGAATGTATTCAGATTTTTTTCAATATGTAATTACTGGCTGATTTTAAAAATCCAAATTATCCTCATCACAAAGTTAATTCCAGAGAAGTAGCAAATTCCATGCTGTGAAACAGAATCTTTAAGTCTTATTCAGTTAAAAGTTTTGGCAATTATAGTCTGGTGCATTTACAAATCCTGACATTTTAATGGTGAGCAGCTTGCATAACAAGTGATCAGCTGGAAACATATAATGCCACACAGTAGAATTCATCTGGATCTCAAAGTTCATGTCAAATTAATCTTCAGAGTCTGTGGAACTGGTTCCTATTTACATGAGAATATTCAAGAGTCTGATAATTATGATCACTTATTCTCAATTGAAAATGTAAGATAGGCACGTGGAGTGGAAGGAAATAATATCTACACT
The DNA here is from genome assembly GCF_009819655.1 of Sylvia atricapilla. Lineage (NCBI taxonomy): Eukaryota > Metazoa > Chordata > Aves > Passeriformes > Sylviidae > Sylvia > Sylvia atricapilla. The sequence goes on from NC_089141.1 coordinate 71,070,768, forward strand.
CTCTATTCTGATAGAACCAAAGAAGATTTTCCTCTTGATTGCAAAACCATCTTTTTAAGATCTTTGCAAACTGTGTTCTTTAAAAATGTATTTTTTACCCTGAATATATAACTGCAAGAATTTACCTTCAGTTATTGAGCAATTTCACATCTTTGGTAAAAAGTTAACCAAAGAAAATTATAACCTTTTTGATCAGTGTTGTCAGTCTGTGAGGATCTGTCCAACATTCATAACACTATGCCAAGCATTGCAACTTCATAGAGCATATTTTACATTGTTAATTTATATCACTGCAAAAGTAACCATGCTCCTGTTTAGAGCCTGAAAAGGTCATACTATATGGAACTACTATAGAAGTCAGTGGAACTACTATACAACCAAACTGAATGCTGCAAACACTCAGAAGGAAAAGGCACTCCTGGAGTGGAATTCTGGGTTAAGGCTACTCAGATAATTTGAAAGATCCTTAACTGACTACTATAAACGGAAAGAAGCCAAATGACAGAGAGGAAGATTAGGCAATGTTTAGACCATAACTGGCTTTACAGCATATAAAAGCCTACCCTGCTACACACAGTGCTTTCTCTGAGTAGGAAAAAGTGTAATTTTGAAACCTGTCAGTTTGAAGGGACAGTTAAAATCATGTCATCAAGTTCCTAGGTCATAATTTCTTATCATTGAACTTCTGTACGAAAGGAGTAGTCTCACTACATTTTACAACAAACTACAATGATGTGAGTGGTATACTCTTCCTGGAATAGTCCTTGAATGAGATATATGTGACAGATGTGCCAAATTGTGGTTTTAATGACTTGTAAACCCAGTATTTCAGTATCAAATTACAGAGGAACTCAGGAGCACACAGAGTTGGAGAAAAACAAACATAAAACCAAGAAAAGATAAACCCCCAAGATATTAACTTAAGCATAGAAAATATGTTTTATTTAATAAATATATTATTTATGACAGAGTCAAGCCTTATTAGCTATTTTATGAAGAAACCAGAATGCCGCAATCAACAGACTAGCAACAACAGAATAACAAAAAGAAACAAAGTAAAATTCTTGTCAGCAGTTTTCAGAATATTGTAAGCTTAAAAAAAAAAAAAAAAAAAAAAAAAAGCTACAATGCTCCAGGCCAAAGTTCCATGATATTAATTTAAAGCATTTAGACTGAATATGCTGTGGGCCATTATTAAAGTTAGTGGCTTTTTATAGCAGTTGTTTTTAATTGCTTTTCAATAATCAGTTTTATAACTGATAAAAGCTAACTGATAGAGCTAACTGATAGAGCTAACCTTACATTAGGAGTTTTCACCCTCCTCAAGATTAGACTAAGTGCCATTATCTAGTCAAAATGTAAAGGGAGGAGACCAGGAAAAGTTAGGTGTAATGAGTCATAACGTTAAGGGTGTCAAGAGGAGATATTCCTCACTCTCTGAACTGGTATAAGCATCATAATGTCTATCACTTTCTGGTTGGACTGTATATGAAGGACATGACAAGAAAAGACCTCCTATAAGTTCTTTCTGTGGTACATTTTAGGCTGTAGGTAATACATGAATGTATGGCACATTACTCATGCTAAAGAGTTAAATGTTTGATATGAGACAGTTTCTGATTCTCCATGCTCAAAAAAGAAATTGACTGCAGAAAAGTTAGTAGGTCAAAAGCAGCACTGGGAAAGATCTCAGCAGAGCAATGAAGTGATTGGAAGTCAAGAGCTGCATTTAAGACATACAACTTCTCAGCAACCAAACGTGAATTTCTCATGTGCATTGTTTTTCCTTTGGGAGATGTGAAGAAGCAATGTAAGGCTAATTAACTCCTAAACAGGCTTGCTCTGAGTTGTAATATAACACGGAATAGTTTGATATGGGTTAAGAAAAAAATTCTTTTAGTAGACTGACTCAGTCAAATATAATTTTTGTCTGTGTCAGAATCTTTTGTCCCTCAGAGTTGTTAATTCGTCTGGTTTATGATTAGAATTTCCACAGACACAATCTCCAATTCAATTTTTTTTATTACTAACCTTTAAAGAACATAATATAATAGTGGAGAACTTTCATGTAAGCTGCTTCTCTTAATTTCCAGAAATGAGGTTAGCAGCATGGATGCTTACTCATTTTTAGTGAGTTCTGGCATAGCCAAAAATAGATTCCTGAACCTGATTTTTCCCATCTAGCTTTCACTTTCACCCCCTAAATGAGCCTGTAAATTATTTTAGATACTTACTTTCCTAGAGGGATAAAGGAACATAGTCAACTGAAAGAAATAGCTTTCTTGAGAGGATGATTCAGATCTTAAAGAGGCTTTTAGCACCTGTTTACCATTAAGTACCGGGACAGCCTTGAGCAGATAAGCCCCCTTTAAATTATGCTCCAGTACCTATTTGCTGTGCTTGAATTTTTCCAGTAAGAACAGCTCATCTCCTACAGGAACGTTTTCTTGCCTCTTTAGAATTAGCTGTCACAGAAGGCTCTTCTGAGTGGAACTGTCTTCATTTTTACTCCGAGATATCTGAAGTCCATCTCAGCCCCTTTTAAGCATGCAAGTCCCTGAACTCATCCACAAGCTTCTCTCAAGATATTATTTAATATATGAGTTCACTGAAACTCTAAACTTTTGAATCTGTTGTTATCAACAAACTTCTACTGGAAGTTATGTAAAAAAAAAAAATATTATGGCAACAATAAACACCATGTGATGCATTATCTCAGGTGCTAATTTATCCAACATATATGTCAGATCTTTAAACAAACTCTTGAAAGCTTTGGCACTCTGTAAACTAGCACCTTGAATTAACAGTTTCATTCATGAAAACAATTGAAAGAATTCTATCCTTAGTGGAAGAGTATTCAAGGCAAGTGTTCAAGACAGTAAATAACTTATTCAGGTGTGGAAAAAAAAAACTTTTTGGCATTATCAGAGCTATTTCTTACAAAAGATAATATATAAAGGTATATTTCTGGCATGCAAATCTTATTCCTATTGCAATAAATAAAAATTAAGTTATATATTAAATAATGATAAAATAATCTGGATAATACATGGGGGTTTTTTTGCAAAGTGAAAAGATTCATTACTTTTCACTCTACATAAGTAATAGATATTCAGAAATACAGTCTTTATTTGAGAAAGGATACTGTAAGCAGCAGTATATGTTGAATGGCTAGAGGTTATATACTTGTCATATTGAGAAGGGTCAGAGGGTTTTTCATGATTGTACTACATCCTTCCAGCTAGGAAATTGGAATGAAGATAACACATGGGACACACAAGTAAATTAAATCAGTTTCTGTCAAAAGGAGGAATGCATAACAAAAGGTCTATGTCTTACAGTGGCATTTTGGGTGTTAGTGTAGCAAATTAAACTGTGGCAGTCAGCAGTCAGTACTGATAAATCACATGAAGTTATTGTTCTGAATATCCTGTCACATCTGCAAATTTCATAGGCAAGGGATGACAATATTTTCTGTATTCTTTTATACTTTTCCTTCAGCATAACAAAGACACTTATTTCATCTAGGGTGTGAATGTTAATCACTGAGCTCTATCAAGTGTATGCAAACAAAAAAAAATTCTGGTTAAAAATGTTATTAAGAACAAAGGAATATGTAATGAAAGTAAATAAAATACAAATTTAATTTGCTCATTTTGTTAAATATAATTTTTCAAACAAAAAGGAATTTCTGTTATAAGAAAATGGAAGTACAAAGCAAGGAAATTGATTTCCTATTATGGCATCTACATGAGATTTTAATCAATGTGTAACAGCAAAAAAGAAAATAGACAAAAACCCCTTTCTGATACAGAGATCTGCTATCACATCAATCCTGACAGCTGTTTAATAATTCATATATTCAAGCATATAAATCTAACAGAAAAACAAACAGGAAATATATATTATTACAGATATAAGCAGATAAACTGAAGTTGGTTTTACAGAAGTTTTCATGAGCAGTTGCTAGCAACAATATGAAGTAATTTTTGAAAGAACTTAGGGTTTTTCCTGTAATATTAAATTTTTAAAAGAAATTTGCTAATGCAAGTCTGAATTTTGACACAATATCCACCTCATAATTAGCAGCACTCTATTTCCCAGAAAGCTCCATCTATGTAAGACTACAGATGACATAAAGTTTAAATGGGTTTTAACCCTTTACAGTTATATTCAGGTATCTCCGGTTTTATACATTGACTGACCATTCACCAATATGTATTAAGCCCACTTGATTTTACGTATCAGGCACTAAACTAAATGGATTACATTCCCTTGGTAGGTAGAGAGGGACATGCACGTAGAGAAGACTCCAGGTAATTAGAATAATCCTTGAGAGCTGCTCACCTCACACCACTATCTATAGGACAGTATTTGAATTGGCCCTGATTTAGACACCATGCATGATTACCTAGTAAGATTATTTCAAAACATGGTACTCATCTGCCTTTTAAAAGTAAGTTTCATTTTATAAAGCTATTAAATAATTTCTTGCTCTTCCTACAATAGTTGGGAAATTGTTCCAGTGTAAGAAATGATTTAACTTACTACTGAATAGATGCATTTCAGAAGTAGGTAACATTTTGTAAATGTAGACAGCTTCTTAACAAATCTTGAAGCTTGCAGAGCCTATATAGACTTCAAAGGCTAAAGTTCATCCAAGGCAAGGTAGACTTCATGATGTAGGCACTAATACTCTTATTTACTAAAATTCTCTGTTGCCACAATTTTCAGCAATAAATTTACATAAAAAAAATTGAAGCAAGACATAAAAGGACATCAAACATTTCCAATATCTTATATTAGGAGTCTGATTCATATTCTGGATGAGATACTGGAAAGGGAGCTCTGAAAAAAGAATTAATTTAACAAAGTATTTGACATTCCATATGCAACATTTCAATAAACTGATCTCATTTTCCTTCCACTCCTGAAATAAAAAGAGTGGGGATAGTATTCCCTTTCACCTTTGTTTCATCTGCTTTTTCTACCGTAGCTTCAAATTTACAGGTAGCCAAGTACAGTTAAGTAATTTCCCACTATTCAGTTGCCACTGGATGTCAATAAGACTGATATTCTCGCTCCAAAGTATTTTCTTTAAGTCACAAGTTAGAGAACAGCACCATGGCTTGATGCCATCATCAGACACACCTAGTGGAGAATGCCATTTGCAACTAATGGGTACCATCATAACAGCAATGAACATAGTAAAATCCCATGTGGCTTTCTACTTAAACTTTGCAGGATGTTTATGTTCCACAAGAATAGGTATAGAAGCTGAAATTACATTAAGACATAACTTTCACACCATTTCTATGCAGATATAAACTGCTCTCCAGAACTTTTTCCTCTGAAGATTCTAACTTTATACTGATCTTCACGAAAGGGTACAAGAAGGTTCTTGGTGTGTTATAACTTGTACAGCTTGCATTATACAAACAATGCTTGCAGGGTATTTTGATATTCTTAACTAAGGTGTATAATATAGTTACGATGACTATGGGGTTTTTTCATTCAATATAATGTATCTTCAGTGTCTTGCAAGATATCTTAATGCTTTTTATGGAGTGTATACACAACATAGAAATTTTATAATATATATCACTGCCATTTTTCACTGAAACTTATAGCTTCACTGGTAAACTAATAAAACAATTGTATTACTCAGTTATTTTAATGATTATAAAACACAGATTCTTATTTGTGTTTTCCCCTTGTCTACAATAATGTTTAATATCCCTTGCTCACAAATCTCATGTTCTATTTCTTCATATTGAATGATAAAGCACCAGTTCTTCTCCTTCCATTGCCTACAGTAAAAAAGTTGTAAACAAATACTCAAAGTAGCCTAATCCCAGCCTGTGGTACAAAGGAAAACAGGCTGGGATTGTGGAAACCTACCACAGTAATTTTAAAGAAAGGTTTGGGTGGGGTTTTTTTGTTTGTTTGTTTGTTTGTGGGTTTTTGTTTGGTTGGTTGGTTGTTTTTTTGGGTTGTTTGGTTTTTTTGGGTTTGTTTTTGTTTTTGTTTTTTTGTCTCATAGCTTTTTTGGTTTTTTGGTCTGTCAAAATTCAGTCTTGTCAACTGAGGAAATAAATTTAAATTAAATAGACAAGTGGAAATCCAAAATTAATACCAGATTATTGTATTAATGTTGAAGTACACAAGGTTAACAGAGAATAATAAGCTATGATTCATTAATGTATTCATCAAGGCATAAGTTTTCAGTGCAGTGGACTTGCAGCTCTCTCACTCTTGTGTTAGAAGACTGTGGGCTCAAATTTTAAACCAAGATCATGACTCCCTTAAAACAAGTAGACAACAAAATTATGCTGATAGTAGTAAATACCTTTAAAATAAAACCTCTTTCTGTAATTCCAAATTCTTAGGCTATGTGTGATATAGAAGTCCAGAAGTAAAACATTTAACAGTGCTGACATCTCTAAAAACAGCTATTGTTCTCTACAAGTTCAAAAGAAGTAAACTCGGAATTACGGGTTCACAAAAGTAGCTTTTCTCTAGTCGTGTATTGAATGGTATTGGGAAGGATGAAAGCTTGTTTGTTTGCTTGCTTGTCTTTTAAGTAAAGGTCTGCATTTTGAAAAAGAGAACACACTATTTGACAGCCCTGCTTTCTGGACAAAATCAGTACAATCCTGCTCTCACTATACATACAGCCTTTTAATGTCAGAGAAAATGATTATTTAATACTCTGAGGTGTCTGTTCAAGTATCCTGTTTATTATAACTGAAAGAAAAAAATCTCTTTTATTTTTTTACTTTTATTGGCATTTTTGTTACTATTATTAATAGCAATAATAATTTTTAAAGCTTTCATGTCGTATTTTTTAAAGCTTTCATGTCATAATAGCTGCTGACTTTGATTATCAACTAATCCGCTAGAAGAATGTTTGCATAACATTTAATAGCCACTTGATTATCAAAAGAATGGGGGTCTCAACCACATTATTTTCCATGACTAGTGATCTATTTAAACATTAATTGTAAGGGTTAGAGGGCTGTACAATCCATCAAAGGCTCTTAATTCTTGAAAGATCCCAGTTAACAAGATGCTCTAGAGAAGCTAATCACAGTACACATTTCATCATCATTCTTTGACTCATATAATGAATTGTGTTTACCATGTGAAAATCCATTTTTTATACCAAATAGTATGAATCATTTTTAAATTATAATAAATTTACAAAACATAAAACAGACAGAAATGTTTTCAGAAGACTTTTTCAGATCTATCTATCTATATATGTAAATACATAATATCAAAAAAACTACATAACATCAAAAAGACTATATAATATCTAAGAACACATTATTATCAACTTTTCTTTTTAAAAGGGTTTGTTCTCAAATATAACTGCATAATCAATCCATTCATATTTTCTTTTCAGTAATATACAAGACAGTTGTCAAACAGAACACTAAATCATGAAAGAAGTTTACTATCATCTTTTCTACTGCTCCCGCACAATTTCTCCTCCACCTTAAGTGAATGTTTCCATCAGCTAAGTGCGGATTTTCCCGCACACACATAGGGACACCTAGTGGCAGAAACTGATGGAAAATCCCCTCTAGGAAGACTTGGAAGAGCCACCAGTGGTATAAAATTCAGGTCACGCCGAGTAGCCAAAACATGCAAATTCAGTTCACTCTGAGGCTTTTGCACTTTACTGAAGCGAGTCTACTTACTTCAAAAGACAAAATAAAACAAAACATTCCTCACTTTTCTTTTTTTTTTTTTTTTTTTTAATCAAAAGAAAATATTTCTCACTTTCTCTTAGTAATCATAACAAGAATTATAGTCCCTCTTAGGTAGAATCATAAAATAATAGATTGACTTTTGATTACTATTTATAGATATATATTTTATATATATCTCTATGAAAATATATTTTCATGTTTATTTTAAGTAAGGAGAAAGCTGTTAAGAATCAGCCATGAATGCATGTACAAAAATATGTGACACTGACACATGGGTTATGGTTATATTTTGTAAACGTGTTAAAACATATTATGTAGAAATGTATAGGAGCAGCTTTGTTTTCTTGAAAAAGTCAGATTAAGGATTTATCTTTTTATTGTATTAATTAAAGTGTGTTCAAATAGATTCCAAAAAAATTATTTAAATGGTGAAACATAAAGCTAAGCATCTGCATCCACTTAAAGGTATGAAGGGTGAACTTTACAAATCTGTATATGTATATATAGATGTATACATATATATACACACACACACACACACATATATATATATATATATATATATACATGTATATATATATACATGTATAGTCTTACCTATCATTTACAGAGCCTAGATCCAGTATTCAGAAGCCATTGAGACAGCCGAAGTTCTTACTGGGTACATTCATGTGCCTCAAGGATCGACATTTCTTGCTGTATTTCTTGCAGGAGTCTTTTTCAAAGACATTTGAAATTACATTAGTGATGTTTGTTGCTGCTGAATCACTTGGAAGTCTAATTTATACATAATTTCCAATTTTCAGTTTTTGACTTCCCCTGCTTTTGTCACTTGTGAGGAACAGTTCATTAGAAATTCTCATGGGATGCTTAACTTCCCCAAAGTGAACAAGGATGAGACAGGTCAGTCACTGCGTTTGAGGGAGAGTATACTGATCATATTCAAATTTCTGCTAACTAATGTGGTGTAGGAATTTTAAGCCGGCTCCTTTTTATGAGCGTTTTAACCATTAAGGCAAAAAAACACCTAGTAGTTCTCTGAGTTTCTCCTGTTTAATCTGTTTTGCTTAGGTTAATAAAATTAAAGCAGAAAGAAAAGAATAGCCTGATAGATTTGTAGCTTAAGGTTACTCCTGTATGCAAGAATATTAATAAACCTCTTTTCCTACTCTACAATTTCCACCAGAAAAACTAAGAAGCTATCCCAGAGGAAGCGTTCAAATCCAGAAGAAATCAGAATATTTTTATTTCAGTTTATATAGATAGATTAGGCACTTTACGTTAGACATATTTTACATGAAATAATTTAAATTATTTGATAATCATAAGTATAGCAAGGAGATAAATGAAAAATCAGAACTAATATATAATGACAGAACACTTTAGGAAATTTCAGAAAATTTTTTTTGCAGTTTGACACTTAATCCATGCCATGCCCTACTGAAAATGCTGAAAATTTAGTTAGCATTTTTGAGATAATGGAACTGAATTGAATTTGATTTTCAAAAGTAGTAAGAGAAGCATATTGCTGAAAAGGATTATCTATATTTCTACATTCTCACAGTTGAGAGTTAGAATATATTAAATATTTAGTTTAAAATAATAAAAAAAAAATCTACAGAACTTTTAGTCTAGACACTATGTCCCACTGACTCAAAACCTTTAATTTGCAGTGAAGAACAAAAGTCAAACCTCAAATCTTCCTTGGGGAAAAAGAAAAAAGGAGTAAGAAGAGAAAAAATGGAACTGCCAATGGTCTGTGGAGACCCCCCTCAATAGGAGGAAATATGTTAAAAATTCTTTGCAGAATGTTCTAGGAGTTACAGCATGTCCCACTATACAAAGCAGAACAAAAGAAAGAGAAAAATTAACATAACTCAGAATCTAAATTATACAATAAAGGGAGAAAACATCCTACCTGACCTGAGAGCCTGCAGTAAGCCCTCAGGCAGAGAAGAGATACAGTATAAGTGTAGAAAAAACATATTCAAACTTCTCCGAAAAGCCCTTTCCAACTTGCCACAAATGCCCCTTTTCTAACAGGAACTGTCCCATTCAATTACACATTTTTTTATTTTCAAGTTCTATTTAAAAAAAATCTCTGTTGGGCTGATTACCTATTTGGAAGACTTTTCCAGTCTCAAACAGTCAGTAAACGTCTTCCTTTTCCTAGGTTTTATAATCAATATATAAGAACTTGATGGCACACCAACATTCCTCTTCAGTTCATATTTATTCTGGTTTGGGTTTTTGTTATTCTTGTGTTTTTTTAGTATTTAATTAAAAATGTATTTGTCAGTACTCATATGTCCTTTCAATATCTATTTGGCTATGGTTTGTTTGCGGTTTTTTAAATCTCTCTTCTGTAGGTACATTTTCCATGTCCTAATTACTATAGTTTCTTCCTGATCTTTAGACTTAATTTTAGTATATTCTTTGAATGTATGACTGGAACCATGCATAATACACCAGGAACTCATATAAAAAGTACATCCTTTACAATACTAATAATGCCTTCTTACCTATTACGACATCCTGCCTAATATATTATCGAATCACATTTTTCTTTTACCCTTCATATAAGTACTGCATTTATAATAGCAACTTGTAACCCCTTCCTGATTGACTACTAGCTTCAAATTTCTGGAATTTTTTTATAGACTTGGATCTTCCCAGTTTATAGCAAAAGGTTTAATTCACGAGTTTGCAGAATGCATTATTCAATTTCACACTATTTCTGATCAGCCTAGACCAAAACAAAGCAATATATAGATACACATGAATTGACTTTAGAAACACTGACATGTTAAAATATAGAAAATGAGATTACAATTGTAAAATATTTATAGCAAATATATGTATATATATATACATTCACATATATGTATCTCAATACATCTGTTTCTCAGAAAGACCTCTAATTTTGTCTAAAAATTTTGTCCAGACTCACTTACTTTATACCCTTAAATCAGTGCCATGTGTAAGGAGCTGATCCCCTCAGGATTTTAGAATGTGAAACTGCTGATCCAAATGCTTCTGCCATTTGTGATACTCTGAGGATGTGATTTCTCTTACCCTATTCCTACTTTCACTAGATATCAAATTTTACATATGTTCTTATGTAAGAGGCAGAAACAGAGGCAACTTTTCTGGTACCTATTTAGTCTTGGCCTACTTTGTTCTTAATGTCCACTCCATTGTTGAACAACCATTCCACTTAAGTTCTCATTTTAGTTACATTGCTTAAGAAGTTTTTACTCTCTTGCAAGTTTCTGTGCAAGTTTTGGTTTATTAAGTTTTCTGACCATTCTCAGTTTGGTTTTATGCCTTCTAATTATTGATGCAGATTTCTTCTTGCTAATCAATATGCCTTCTTCATTCTCTTTAGGTTTTTGCTTACTCTTAATAACTTTTTCAAGGCTTTTACCTTCTGGAAATTCTTTTTCATTCCAGTTTAGGTGGGCTATTTTTTTTTTTTTTTTTTTTTTTTTACATAAAGTAGCATCTGTTTTATATGGATTCTTCTTCCAGTACTCACTAAAGTTTTTTATTTATGAGTTTGCCTTTCTGAAACACTGGACTGCAGTTACAGATCCTTCACGTTCTTCCATCTTGAAACTTCATATTAAGTAGAAAAGCTCAAAATCATTATATTTAGGATTGTTTTCTATCATTAGTTTATCCTGCAGATCCTATCACTTACTAAAATTTCATCTAAATTATCCTTGTCCCTTGCTTGCTCAATATCTGTTCCATAAAAGAAGTTATCCTGCATCATGTTCAAATTCATGTCATCCCTAGCAACAATGGTTGAACTTTGTGTGATCATGCAGATTTGTGTGATTTCTTATGGGCAAGCATGAGCAAAATCTCAGCTTTAGCTTAAATTCCTCCATATTTGTAGGCCTTATTTTCCAGCTCTAATCTGTACCAACAGATTCATAATAGTTGCATCCCTATTAAGTATTTTTCCTACCCTTTGTTCAACGGTTTTAATTCATGATTTAACGTGAATTAATGTTAAATTAATAGTGTTGATTAATTGGACACTATCTCATCTTCACCCTCGAATTTAACATTTTTATTGCTTTATTTTATTGTTAACAGTCTTCACTCCTTAACATGTTTCACTGCATTAACATGAAATTATTTCAACACTTCCTTTGTCTTTCATAAAGAGTGTCTACCCTTCTGTTCCAATATATTTCTTTCCACAACTTTGGAACCTCCAAATTCCTGTTTTCCCATGTCTGATTCCACATGCTGGATCAACTGTTCCTGCCAATGTTATAAATTGAAGTACTTAAAAAGAGGGTGGACCTGAGCACTTACAAGTTGTACATATAATGCATGCATGCCTCAAACACTTTTGTTGAACTATCTTTACTCTTGCTCCATTTTCACTCAGGTCCCTCTAATTGTACTCCATAAGAGGATTATATTAATAATTTCCATCTTTCTTCCTGAACATTTCAGTTTAAAGGAGTTTAGGAATTTCCAGTTTAATGAAAGGCAGATGAAAAATAAATAAGCAAGAGGCAACACTATTAAAAAAAAAAATCACAAATTTAGTACCATTTACTGTTTGGTATTTTTGCTTTGGTTTAAAATGACAGTTCTAGTTCAGATATTCAGATGTAACTTTTCACTGCCAGAAATACTTTTGGACTAAGAGTAAGAATGAATAGAACAGCATGATACTTTTACACTAATAATTATTTAAATCTCCACATGCTATTAAACCATCTAGCAGTCTAAAAAGTTGGAAGTAAGATTTTATTAAATCAGACTTTCTACTTATGATGCTTTTTAATATCTCACTAGCACAGGATCAGAAAAATTAAACTGAAATATATCTACAATGTTGACTTTAACATGATAGCTTTTAACATGATTTCAGATTTATGAAATGTCAACTTCTCCAAAACAGTTTCAAGAAGGAGTTAAGCTCAGCCTAGCTGACAGGTTTATGTAAAATATCTTTCTCTGTTATGAATAATAATAATAATAATAAATTATGTGTATCAAATTTTGTGTGTCAGGGAGAAAAACATCATAGAAACACAGGCAAATGCTATAAATATGACATGGCTAAAAAATGCAAGCATATATGGAGAGAATCCCATATATTCAAAATGCAGAATTATTAATTCAAAAGTAAGATATTATTCAAAAATAGTGAGGCCATAACAAACTCCTCTAAGACATCTCTCTTTAGTATTTGTGATTTGTTTGTTTGTTTCACTATGATAAATTGCATGTTGCATCTTAGAAAAGCTTAAAAGAGTATATGTAGAGGGGGGGGGGAAGTGTATGGGGTATGATTTGATATTTTTTCCTGACTGAAAGTAGCACCTTGGAACACAATCAAAAGCTTTTCAAAACCTTCCAGTGAATTAACTGGGTTTGCATCAAAACAGGAAAGCCAGTGATCCTTTAAGAATATAAGTATGTACTTTGTCCCACTGAGGAGAGTTCCAAGAGCTTCTACAAGGTCAGGAAAATTACCTAGTCCATATAAGAAATTTGCCTTCCATCCAAATACCAGATCTTGCTTATTTCAGGCCTGGGGAAACAAGATTTGAGTCACACTCCTTTTATGTTTGCAGAGAAGACAGATATGCCTTTTAGGGAAGGCTGAGCATTACAAACAAGATGAATTTTTAACAATAATTTTTTGGGTTTAGCATGTTGGCATGTTAAGATACGTGTTAACAGAGGTCTGCTGAAGATACAGATGTGCAGAAATCACATACTACAGACAGAGTATTGTTCAGTGCTTACACTCGTACAGGAAAAAATAGAGGGACAAATACATCTAGCATTACCTTCGACTCAAAGCTGGATACCAACGTCTGTGCTGTGCACACGGGGTGTACTCCGTGTGTTCCTGTATGAAAAACACGTATTAGATTAATTACCACAATCTAGACAGCACATGACAGCAATTAATACACAAACCACAAACGCGAACACGTGCACATCTTTGCACGTGTGCAATCTGTTGCCTTCTATTATTTTTTTTTTTCTTGTTTGTTTTTTTAAGGTCAGTCAAACACGCAATTTCACCGAAAATAAAATCCGAAATTTAATCGGGAAAAAAAAAATCCCCTGAGGTGCAGCCAGCCCTGTCACCGAAAACCCCTCTGCGGTCCGCATGCACACCGCATACCGGCGGCTATCCCACCGGGAGCAAAGGGAACGCGCTCGTCGCCTCCGTGCGCGCTCCGGCCGAGCCGGGGGCAGCGCCCGGGGCGCCCCGCGGCCCATCCGCCGCCCTGCGCTGCCACCTGGCGGCGGCGGGAGGCACCGCACCGCGCGGGAGTCCGCGGCCGCCTGGAGCGCGCCGACTCCGCGGGCCCCGGCGCTGCCGCGGGGAGCGGCCCGGCGGGCATGGGGGGCGGCCACAGTCTCTTGGATGCTGCTGTTGCATCCGTGCCCCCGCTCCTCCCGCGACCCGCGGCTGGGGTGGACAGAGCAGAAAAGTGAAGCTGAACGCTTCCGACAAACGCCCGCGCCCTCGACATCGGAGAATGCGCGTAGCGAAAGCCGACACTTAGTTTCACCGCGACCACCCAGTTCTCCGCGGTCTCCGCGAACGTAGCGGAGGCTCTCGCACAGCAGCAGCGGCAGCGGTGACCGCCGGGCCACCGGCTCCGGCCGCCCCTTCGCCGCGGCTCCGCTCCGCGCCGGCCGGCGAGCACTGCGGGAGAGGACGGGGCGGCTGCGGACCTCCGCCCGGAGGGGCGGGAGAGGGGTCCAGAGCGGCGGCGCAGCGCGGGGAAAGTTGGCCCGTGCTGGCGAAAGTGCGAGCGGAGCCCCGGGGCGCGTGGGGCGGAGGAGTGGCGTGGCGGGCGCGCCGCGCTCGTATCGGTATGTGTGTGCCTGCGTGTGCCCGTGCGCTGGGTGCCCGTGCGGGAGGGCTGCGCGACGCCCCACGGGGCCGGCAGCCGCCGCGCCGTCACCAGGGAACACCCGCCCCGCAGCGCAGCCCTCCCCCGCGGCCCCCGCACCCCCGCGCTGCCCCCGAGCCCGCTCGGCGCCGCCGCCCCGCCCTCGCTCCCCTCCCTCCGCCTCCCCGCCGCGCTCGGCGGCGCGGGCACAGCGCGGCGCTCCGCCGGCCGCCCCCGCCCCCGCCGTGCGGGCGCGCGCCACAGTGCGCGTGCGCGGCGGGCGCGCCCCCGCGGCTGCCCAAGGCAGCGCGCGCGCGCGTGTGAGTGTGAGTGTGCGGCGCGTGTGCCCGCGTGTGCGCGCCCCTGAGCGCGCGCTGTGCCTCGGCGCCGCCTGCGTGCGGGGGGTGCCCGTGCGCGCTCCGCACCGAGCTCCCCGGCGCTGCCATCCTCGCCTCCGCCGCCCCGGCGGCTCCGCGC
Organism: Sylvia atricapilla; assembly: GCF_009819655.1. Classification (NCBI taxonomy): domain Eukaryota; kingdom Metazoa; phylum Chordata; class Aves; order Passeriformes; family Sylviidae; genus Sylvia; species Sylvia atricapilla. Next base: position 71,085,856 of record NC_089141.1, read on the forward strand.
AGCGGGTCGGCATCTTCATGGGCTGCCACCATGCTTGGGCCCTGGAGATTTCGGGCGAAGTAAGTACCGGGGTTGACTTTTCTCTCGCTCTCTTTTCCTCCTTTCTTCCTCCCTTCCTCGTTCCCCGCCCCTTCCCCGCCGGGTCTTGCCTTGCTGTTGCTTTCCACCCCCAGTTCCCCGCCGTTTGCCCCCCTCCCCCGAAAGCCATTTTTCCCAACTCGGGGTGCTGCTCAGTTGGGTGGCAGTGTCCGGCTGGGGCTGCTCGCTCGCTGCTGCTGTCGGCGGTACTGAAAGCTGCTTCCAGCCGGATATGCAGTGCGGTAATCTAAGGGTTGAACTCTTCGGGGGAAAAATAAAATAAAATAAAATAAAAAAAAGCAACCAAAAAAAAAAAACACCAAACACTACACACGCAAGAAAAATCCCGATGCAACCCCTTTCCTCTTCTCCCCTCCCCCCCGTCGCCCCCACCCCCCGCCCCCCCCTCAATCTGAACCTCTGTAGGGAGCTGGCGAACAGCAGCACACAGTCATCACAGAGGGGTTTCCAGGGCGGGATTGCAACCTTGCATATAGCCAGCTACAACTTTATTTTCTTTTTCTCCCATCCCCCGCCTTTTTTTTTTTTTTTTTTTGTTAGTTGGTTTTTTTTTTTTTTTTTTTTTTTTTTGTTTTTACCCAGAGAAAGGGAAAAGGGAAAGGGAGAGAGAGGAAAAATTGTATTTGCCTCGTTTGCTAACCATAATTGAATTAAAGTTGTAAAATGCTTGGGAGTTTAACACTGACCGGGCAGGTTTTCAATAGGTTGTCATTGTGGTTGGTTGTTGGTTTTGTTTTTTTGGTTTTTTTGTTTTTTTTTTTCTTCTTTGAAGAACCGTTGGTTAATGGATGAATGGATCTGATCGAGCTGAGAAAAATATGCTAGATACATGCCTCTGAGTAAGATTTCTGCTGCCTTTATGCAGTGAAGCCTTTTTGCTTTGAGTAATTCCGATCCAGTTGACGTCTGGTCAGAATTAGAGAGAGATTCACAGAGACTTCCGATTTCTTGCTGCATGATTGCCTTTGCTGCAAGTGCTAGTTTTGCAGCCTTGAACCTGATGCCACAGGAGATGTCTTGCAGTACTGAGACTTCTCGTTTTTTAGGATGCGTTCCTCCAAACGAGAGTTGTGTCATGAGGATGGGAGCTCTGAGGTGGACGATAGAAAATGCAAGCCTGCTCCAAGATCCCAGCATTTAAGCCTGATGATTTATTAGTCTTCCCCTACCGACACACAAAATGCATTTATTTTCCCTATTCATATTGCTTTTATACTAGAATAAGTAGAAGAAAGCCACGAGGAGTCAGAAAAATGCAAAAAAGGAATGGATTTGTTTCCAGCTAGGTGGAATTTGGGCATTAAATTACTGACGTAGGTCAATGGTAGGGTTTCCCTTCTACCCTCCTTGGCTTTTAATCAGCCTGGGTGTCTTCTCCCCTAAAGGATGAAGAGCACTGACAGCCATCGCTGCTTATAATCAGTAACTGATGTTTGGAGTGTTGGCAATGAGATATTTCCATGAGACCTATTTAGATCTCTCCACTTCTACCAGGCTAGTTTTGCAGAACATTGGGAATAAGCGCTATGTCAGATATGGATGAGACTCCGAAGATGACCTGCATATTTTACATTTTTCACAAATTTTGGGTGAGTGGTTAAAACATTTCTTTTGAGAGTATGTATGTGTGTGTGTGAGAGGGAGAGAGAGAACAGGAGACTGCTTGAAATGAGCTCTGTTACATTGTGTATAACTTGGGAGGGGATCCAATATGCATTAATATTATTTGCTTTTGTGAAGATACAAAATTTCCGTAATTGAAGAGAGCTGTCAGGTGCACTGAAGTAGGAGGTTAATGTATTTAATCTCATTACAGAAGAATTCTTGCACAAAAGTCATCTGGGGGTGCGCGTGTGTGTGCATGTGTGTGCGTGTGTGCATGCCTGTGTGGGTGAGTGTGTGCTTTGTAAATGTATAGCTAGGAAAAAAACCACCAACATAAAAGAGTTTTAAGAAATGTGATGTGGAGAATGTGTCAGTATTCCCTCTGTTGAATTAAGATGCCATTTTCAGCACTGAGCATTTTTCTTTGGATTCCTACCATGGTATTTCCACCACCGGTTAAAAATCAAGGTAAAAGGAGGGGAAGACCTTGGTGCACTGGTTCAGTAGGGAGGTTCTGAAGGGAAGAGGGATCTGGGTAATAGGGGAGGTGGGAAACCTCGTAAAATGGTGTTCCTTTTCTCTTAAATTAGAAACGTGAAACTGAACTGACAGCCATTTTATGTATATTTATGGGGCTGGTTGTGAAAAGGAAATCCAAAGCAGCATTGAAATTCACCCCACACCAACAGAACAAGAACAATTCCTACTGTGACCTCACCTTTTCATACACTGCAGGCATTTGACTCGCAAGGAGTTGCCTATCAACCCTTTAATGTCATCCAGTTTCCAAAAGTCTGGGAATTAGAAGTGACAGGAGGGAGGGTTTTTTGGTTGGTGGCCATTCCCTTCTCTACCCTACTGAAGACATATAAACTTTGTTTCCATTTCTAATGTGATGGGCCTACCCTATTATGCTACTTTCTTTTTTTTTTTTTTTTTTTTTTTTTTTTTTTTTTTTTTTTTTTTTTTTTCTCCTTATCCTTACAGGAAATAAAATGTATGCTTGCTGCTCTACAGTAACTTTGGAACAGGACCTCAACAAAAAAATGCATATCTGGATGCTGCAGACGATCGCATTTGCTTTAACATCACTAGTGCTTTCCTGGGCAGAAAGCATTGAATATTATGGGGAAATCTGTGATAATGCGTGTCCTTGTGAGGAAAAGGACAGCATCTTAACAGTGAGCTGCGAAAACAGAGGGATCATCAGCCTTTTCGAGATCAGTCCACCGAGGTTCCCTGTTTACCACCTCTTGTTGTCTGGGAACCTTTTGAACAGGCTGTACTCAAACCAGTTTGTCAATTACACAGGGGCTTCAATTTTGCATCTGGGGAGCAATGATATACAAGACATCGAAACTGGGGCCTTTCATGGTCTGAGAGGTTTAAGGAGGCTGCACTTGAACAACAACAAGTTGGAACTTTTACGGGATGACACTTTCCTTGGGCTAGAGAGTTTGGAATACCTACAGGTCGATTATAATTATATTAGTGTTATTGAACCCAATGCCTTCAGCAAACTGCATTTGTTGCAGGTGCTGATTCTCAATGATAACCTCCTCTCCAGTTTGCCCAACAACCTTTTCCGTTTTGTGCCCTTAACTCACCTGGACCTGAGGGGTAACCGGCTGAAGCTGTTGCCATATGTGGGCCTCCTGCAGCACATGGATAAAGTGGTGGAGCTGCAGCTGGAGGAAAACCCCTGGAATTGCTCTTGTGAGTTGATTGCTCTAAAGGATTGGCTGGACAGTATCTCATACTCTGCTCTGGTGGGAGATGTGGTTTGTGAGACCCCTTTCCGCTTACATGGTCGAGATTTGGATGAAGTCTCTAAGCAGGAGCTTTGCCCCCGGAGGCTCATCTCGGATTATGAAATGAGACCTCAGACACCATTGAGCACTACAGGGTATTTCCACACCACCCCGGCCTCAGTCAACTCCGTGGCCACTTCTTCTTCAGCTGTTTACAAATCTCCCTTGAAGCCCCCCAAAGGGACCCGTCAACCCAACAAGACAAGGGTGCGCCCCACCTCCCGCCTGCCCTCAAAAGACCTGGGATACAGCAACTATGGCCCCAGCATTGCCTACCAGACCAAATCCCCGGTGCCTTTGGAGTGCCCCACTGCCTGCACTTGCAACTTGCAGATTTCTGACCTGGGCCTCAATGTCAATTGTCAGGAGAGGAAGATTGAGAGCATTTCTGAACTGCAGCCCAAACCCTATAATCCTAAGAAGATGTATTTGACAGAAAACTACATTGCGCTGGTACGCAGGGCTGATTTTGTGGACGCCACTGGGCTGGATTTGCTGCATCTGGGCAATAATCGGATCTCGGTCATTCAGGACCGGGCTTTTGGGGATTTAACTAATTTGCGAAGGCTGTACCTGAATGGGAACCGGATCGAGCGTCTGAGCCCAGAGCTGTTCTATGGGCTGCAAAGCCTTCAGTACCTCTTCCTGCAGTACAACGTCATCCGGGAGATAGAGGCAGGCACCTTTGAATCTGTCCCCAACCTTCAGCTCTTGTTTTTGAACAACAATCTGCTGAGGTCTTTGCCAGGGAACATTTTTTCTGGTCTGTCTCTCTACAGGCTGAGCCTGCGGAGCAACCACTTCTCCTACCTGCCGGTGAGCGGGGTGCTGGACCAGCTGAAATCCTTGCTGCAGATCGACCTGCACGAGAACCCCTGGGACTGCACCTGCGACGTGGTGGGCATGAAGCTCTGGCTGGAACAGCTCAACACCGGTGTCCTGGTGGATCAGGTTATCTGCGAGTCTCCTAAGAAGTTTGCCCAGAGCGACATGCGGGCCGTCCGGGCGGAGCTGCTGTGCCCCGACTACTCGGACATCGTCGTCTCCACGCCCACACCGTCCCCGGGCCAGCTGCCGGCCAGGACCACCCCCTCCTCCTCCACCGTGCGCCTCAATGGCACGGCGGCGGCGGGCGGCTCCGCGCCCTCGGGCGGCGCCGGCGGCGGCAGCTCCTCGGTGCCGCTCTCGGTGCTGATCCTCAGCCTGCTGCTCGTCTTCATCATGTCCGTCTTCGTGGCGGCGGGGCTCTTCGTTTTGGTGATGAAGCGGCGCAAGAAGGGTCAGGGAGACCACGCCAGCGCCAACAACTCCGACGTGAGCTCCTTCAACATGCAGTACAGCGTCTACAGCGGCGGCGGCCACCACCACCCCCACCTCCAGCAGCACCCGCCTCACCGCGGCGGCGGCGGCGGCGGTGGGGGCGCGGCGCTGCCCAAGGTGAAGACCCCCGCCGGCCACGTCTACGAGTACATCCCGCACCCCCTGGGCCACATGTGCAAAAACCCCATCTACCGCTCCCGGGAAGGCAACTCGGGCGAGGATTACAAAGACCTTCACGAGCTCAAGGTCACCTACAGCAGCCACCCCCTGCCACCCGGGGGGGGCGCGCCGCCGCCCCCGCCGCCGCCGGCGCCCGGCGGGGAGGATGCGCCGGCGCGCAGCCCCGCGTACAGCGTGAGCACCATCGAGCCGCGGGAGGAGCTGCTCTCGCCGGTGCAAGACGCCGATCGCTTTTACAGGGGCATTTTGGAGCCCGACAAACACTCCCCCTCCACGCTGGGTACACCCGGCTCCACCCTCCCCGACTACCCCAAGCTCCCCGCCGCCTACACTTACTCCCCCAACTATGACCTTAGGCGTGCCCACCAGTACTTGCACCCGGGGCCGGGGGACGCCAGGCTCCGGGAGACGGTGCTCTACAGCCCCCCGAGTACTGTGTATGTAGAGCCCAACAGGAACGAATATCTGGAGCTAAAAGCAAAACTCACTACAGAGCCGGACTACCTCGAAGTGCTGGAAAAACAGACCACATTCAGCCAGTTCTGAGAAACAGCCCCCCCGCCCCCCTTCCCCTCGCCAGTCTCAGCAGCTCCTTCTCTAGAGTATTTGTATTTAACAACCACACGCAAAACAAAGAAACGTAAATGCTGACCTCCCTACACACACACACCTCTTCCCCCTCCTCTTTTTTCCCCCTTTAATTCATTTTATTGTAGGGTGAAGTGCCTTGGCACAGGACTTTTCAGCTTCGGGGAATGATTCTGAAAGGGTGTGCTGTTCGGTTTGGTTTTGGGTTTTTTTTCCTCTGTTACTACATTTGGAAGTCGGAAACCACCTATTGTGTAAAATGGGCACAACGCTGGCATTGTGTGGGTGTCCATGTGTGTTTGGGAAGGTGACAAGAGGTTTCATGGTTTCTTGTCAGGTCACATTCAGATCGTGCTATTTTTTTTCTTTTTTTCCTTTTTTTTTTTTTTTTTTTCCCCAGACATTTTTTATTTTAGTTTTCTCTCTGGTTGAAGAGTACGGCGCACATTTTCCCCTTTTAGCCATGGGTGAGTCTAAATGGCTTTTATGGAGAGATTAGCACACCCCGACTTTAATACAAGGTTTCCTTTTTTTAAGGACGTGTTTGTATACTTTCTGGACTTTTGAATTAAAAAAAAAATATATATTATGATCTTTAAAGGGATCATTGTAGATGTGGACAAATCATTAAAGAGTGCAGAGATATATGATCCATAACTGGTTAGTGAAAATAACTTATTGATGAAATATAAAAAAAAATATTTTATTGTAGCACCTATTTTTATATGCACATTAGCATTTCTCTTTCCTTCACTATTTTAGGGCCTAATCTTGCAAATTTTTAATTCACTTGAGTATTTCTATTTGTGAAAGAAGTTCCAGCTTAGGCCTTCATCCTGCAGGCACTTAAGCACATGAGCAACTTTACCAATGTGTGTAGTTCTGAAGACTCACTCATTGAGCAAAGTTAGTCAAAAGTCCAAAAAATTAGGATAGAGGATGCAGAATTCTTCTTACAAGTAAAAATACTGGAATGCTTAAATGTTTTGGGTTTTTTGTGTGTTTTTGTTTGTTTGTTTTTTGTTTTTTTTAAAATTTTTTTCTCCAGAGTGGGTTCCAAAGTATATGGATTGCTTTAAAGTATTGCACTACAGTGAGAGCTTTTTTTTCCCAATTCAGATATAGTATCAGAAGGACCTTTTAAGTCTCTATAGATAATGCCAGTTATGACCAAATCTTAACAGACAATCAGAGACATAAAATCTGATCAAAATAGGGAAAAAAATCATGTTTCTGTATTGAAAAAATGTATCTTTTAGCAACCTCCTGCTCAGGAGTCTGGTTGGGCAAACTAGTGAGGGACATGTAGAAGGCATTCATTTTATCAGTAAAAAAAATTCATTTTTGATTTGTCAGTTTCATTTTTCTTTTTTTTAATTCTGTATTAGTTAACCAAAATATAATGATTTTGCAACTGTTATAGCCAGTTTATGATTGTTTAGTCGAGTACAATTGCACTTGTACAGATCCACATGTTTACTGGCATCCTGAAAGACCAAATGATGGACTGTACACATCTCTATAAAATGTTTTTACCCCTTTGGGCAGCAGGCAATGGGAAGGATATTCATAAACACAGCATCACTGTAAGATGGGACAACCGATGTCTCATATGTATCCCAGCACATGTGATTTTTTAATAGTTTCTGAATAAACACTTGGTAAATATTTCAAATGTAAGATCCTGAAGTAATGAGTATCTGAACTTTAAAATTTCTGGCCAAAATAATCTGTCTGCACGTTGGATTCTCTTTGCTAGCAATTAAGGCTCATAAAAAAAAATCTAACGTTTCTTAGGCAAAACATAATGTGTTCTCTGTTTCCGAAACACGACTTGCGGTGATTACCAGCATATATAACATGGGTCAGAAAGCCACACAGTGATATATGTTTCAACAACATATTGAATAGGATAGTTTTATATTTACATTTTGTTTCCTTACTGAGGTGTTCTTTAATATATGGAAGAGGGTAAGTGATATTTCACATGTGTTTTCTTTCTTCATTAGGTTATTATATTTAATACTGTGTCCAGAGTTGCTCGTTAGTACATCTTTTATTGCAAAAGGTCTCTGTTCTATTCTGCTTTTCCTTCCCATGTACAATCTGTCACTTTCTACAAAAACAAAGCTGTATAACTGGTCTGTTGGAATTCAAGAAAAATGTTTTCTTGGCGTGTGTTCTTCCCTCTATGCCACCCACACTGAGCAAAAAAACCCCAAAAAAACAAAAAAAAACCAAGCATGACTGTATTTAGCTTGGACAGTTTAGTAAGCAGAGTGTTATTTCAGTTTGAAATGCAGAGTTGAGGAGTGTTCTTTTGTCACAAGAGACATGAGACAAATGGCTATTCTGTTCACTGCGCTCCCTCTCCTGCAGACTTCCCATTGACACCAGTGAGGGAAGTGTGTGTGGCTGCCTGAGGTGCAGTTTTGGAGCCCTAACTTTGAATTTCTGCCTTTATAACTGCTGAAACCAGTGGCCTGGTTCTTCCATTTAAGCTCTGTAGAGGCATGCTGTTGTTAAATGGGTATCAGTAAGGGAATTTTCAGCCTCTCTGACTTTGCCAAAGAAAGGCTAGCTCAGAAAGGATTGATGGAGAAGCTCCTGAAAACTTCGCCTGTTCATGTGCATATATATCTTTTCTTGTGTGATTCTAAACTCATGTTTATGAGTTTGCAGAGGTGTCAGTACAAACATAGGATGAGGTCCTTAGTGTGAAAGGTACATTTTGCATGGCATTCTGCCACAAAGAGGCAGCATCCGCAAATGAGTAAATGAGCAGGAATTGCTTGGATTTGTAAGAAAGAGCTGAAAGGAATCCCTTGACATTCTGTTTATGTTTGCATTCTGACTCTGCCATTTCTGAGGTCGGTAGTACTGCTGCTTCCATGTGTTCTACATGCATTTAATAACTGCTAATGAAGAATTTTTCTAATGGTGTACACTTCAACCAGAAGAATTAATTTAAATCTTTTTGACAACTCGCCTTCAGTAGAAAAAGAAAACATGTTATCACTTGCATTACTGGAGAAAAAGAGTAAATTACATCAATTACCTACAGAAAGTGCATTCCTGAAGATAAATCCTTGAAAAAGAATACAGAATGAAAAATAATATATCTTTAGTCAGTAATCATCCTGAAGCATATCTGAAAAGGCTGTTTGTGAATGAGGACTTCAATGGAAGTAGGAGTTCCCACTCAGTGGCTAAAATAATACATCATCTGTGGATAATTGTTGTAAGAAAAAGTAGATGGGAATAGAAATTGGCAACGGGAGATGTGCCTCTGATTTAAAAATAGGATAAGAGATAAAATAATTTGAAGGAAAAGCCCACCCTATTTTGAGAATTCTGAATATTATTTTGTATGGGTTATCAGACTGGTTTAGGTTGGTTATTAAAGCGATATTCCCTTTTTTGGAGGGGGGCAGCAGGGAGGGAGGTTTGATCAAGTAATGTTGAGCTTACTGAATTACTCATGTCCTCACATTTTATTTCAGAAGTGCATAAGTGCATGAAATTCTGTAATGAAAAAAAAAAAAGTGGAAGAGAATTCTGATTTCTCAACATAATTATTGGAAACAAAACATGAGTGAGACCTTCCCTTCCCTTCCCTTCCCTTCCCTTCCCTTCCCTTCCCTTCCCTTCCCTTCCCTTCCCTTCCCTTCCCTTCCCTTCCCTTCCCTTCCCTTCCCTTCCCTTCCCTTCCCTTCCCTTCCCTTCCCTTCCCTTCCCTTCCCTTCCCTTCCCTTCCCTTCCCATGTTTCATCTTTTAATCTAATTTTTTTAACAAAATGAGCTGAATTTCAAGTGGTTAGTCCCAGAAGATATAGCCTGTAATTTCTAGACATTCCTACACACTGTTTGAAACACCAGATGTTATGTCAGTCCTCTCATCAGTTAAAAGTCTGACATAAATGCAGCTTCCACTTTGGTAGCTCTAGAGCCCACATTCTCACACCTTTTTTTTTTTTTTTTAATACATATATTTGCACCATCCAGTATTTTTATGGTCACTTAAGGTTGTGAAAACATGTTCAGTTGATTCTGTGTACTGTAGTATTTAATTTCTAAATGTTTTCTTATGTTTTAATTTTTAATAAAGCTTATAGGTATTTCTTAGGGGTATTCCTTTTAGGAAAACCCCCAAGTACCTTTTCTCATATCACATAATAATTGAATTATTAAAGTAGTTTTTTTAAATGGAAAAAGAGCAAAAAATGAGCTTATGACCCATGGTAAACACAGTGTAGAAGATATATCTGGAAATGCAGGAGTAGCTAATTGTGGTTGTTAGAAAATACGACTGAAGATCCTGGTTTTGTAGGTTGTTAGATCTCTATTTAGCTGGAGCTAAAATGTCTGACCAGCATGTTGTTTCTTACAGAAACTTAAGAGTCTGTTTAATGCATATGGTTCCCTCTCAGGGGGCAGAGTCCATTAAGGCACTACATCCTGAAGGACAGGGTAAACAAGAGCTCCGTCATTTTTAGAGGGCAGGTTCTTTATATTGCTCTGTGTCTCCAGGGAACCTGAATAGCCTTTCATTAGGTTAAAGACTGGCGTACTGAATTACAGCGTCTCCAAACCAGAGAAGGAGGCTGAAATCTTTTGCTGTCTTATGTAGAACTGAGAATGCTATTGGCACTACTGGCATTAAACAAGAAAAATGGGGGGAGAAGAGCGAGTGAATGGCAGACACAATTCCATAGCTGTCAGCCTCCAAACGGTTGTCACATTTCTATTGATTATTTGATTGTAGGGAACTTGTTCCTCTATTCTGCAGCATCCACTTACTCTGGAAAAGGTAGGACCTCAAGCTAAGGAGTGACAAGAGGATGGAGGAGTAGACAAGTGAGGTGTTTCTGTGAGAGAAGTGGGTGGGATAGCAGCACTCTGAATGGGGCAGCCACACTATTTGCTATTCCCAACCCTTCTAAGAAGCTTTGCAATGTGTTTTGCTGAAAGAGAGCAAGCACACAGATCTCCTTGCAGTCCAGCAACACTGTTACATATTTGTGTTTTGCCTTTTATGTAAAATAGTATCCTAATATTACAAGTCTTTGGATTTGGGTTTTTTTTCTGTTTGTTATTCAGCTACATTTCAGAATATCTAGCAGTATGATGATACTCCAAAAATAACTAAGCACAGTTAGCCTTTAAAATAATTGTTTATTCTTAAAACGGTGAACAGAACAGAGATAGGACAGGAAAAAAAGGCACATTTAGGTACTAGGAACAAGAGACATCTAGTTAATTGAATATACAAAGAAATAAAGTGTAATGAAGTTTGTAATTAAATGGTTATCAAACTAACTATTTAACTTACAGCTAATGGGCCACATTTTGCTTCTAGTTGTGGAAGTACACAATGGATTCCACTGACTTGAGGAACTTGCAAAACGTTTACCTTGCTCTTGTAAGTCTGGCTTGTTGTCATTGAAATAAGCCATTCTCTTAGTACTTCTGTTTTGTACAGTGAAAATTTTGAATACAGTAATGATTAACAGTAGTTCTGCTATGTACCTCCAAAATTAATCACATGGATTTCCAATCTGCTGACAAATTATCTGAACACTGATGTAATATGGCACTGTAAAGTTTATCTTGGACTCATATTGTCCTGATTGTATGGGAAGTACAGTTTACATCCACAGATATGCATGTGGCTCTTCAGAATGATGAATATGAATGTTCATATCTCTCTTCAGATATGAACAGACAACATGCCTCTATTTAATTCTGTGGGCCTGGTCCCGAAACCTGGAATTAGATTAAATACGGTGATCTTCCAAAAATGTTCAGACTAGGATAAGATAAAAGGTTGACATAATAACTGTGTAGTTCAATATTTCATGTAATAGAATATTTTTTTCTCGTGATTCCAAGAGTATATCTGATTTTGTGAACACTAGATTGTTAACACATTTGGTAATTTTGTACCAATTCTGTGGCAAAAAGTTTATATTTGAGGAAGGAGACAAATTATGAGATTGCTTTTGTCAGCTATCATATCAACTTTATTAAAAAATGCTTAGAGCAAAAGCACTGAGTTAGTCTTCAAACCTGAAAGATAAAAGTCTAGTCCAATTTTTGAATTTCTGAAAATAGTATTTAATTACCAACTAGATTATTATAACCATCTGTGTTTTTATCATCTGTACTTTAAAAAAATCAGCATATATACGTCTATGTATATATGAAAGTGTATGTGTACATATATATGTCTGCATAGATACATATATGTAAGCCTACACTTCTATCTACTTTTATTTCTTTAATTAAAATTGTCTTTACTGTCATGCAAGAATATTTCCATGTGAGTTGTGAGAGCTTTTAGGCTTGGAATGAACAAAAGTTCCTCATAGAGCATATGTAGGAGACAAATGCTATATCCATGTAATCACCAAAAAGTCGATCCAGTCATACAATGCTTCAACTTTTCTAATGTAGTAATACAGATTTTGGGTTGGGGTTGCTAGGAACGAAAGTTTGGGCTCAAATTCAGTTTTCAGCAGGCTGAATATGGATTGAGGGACATTAATATTACAGTGTTTTAAGCCTCTACCTTTTACATTTGACATAATATCACATGGCAAAAGTGGCCTGAAATTGACTTTCTGTAAGTTTACTACTGTAGCAATTAATTGCTCCACTCAAATGGATAAACAGACACATAACAAATGTATTTTTGAGAAAGGCAGGAGTTCTCAAGGTCTCTCTTTTGAATATCTGAATTTAGTTTTAAAATACTGAATTCATAACAGTGTTTAATTATGCAATTAATTATTACAAGTAATGACAAAGATTTGTTCCCTTTCTAACTGCTGAACTTAGGTGAGCTAATCAGTTTTTTAGTTACAACTATAATAAAGCTGTTAGTCCCAGTGGCAGATGCTTTCTGCTGAAAATGAAAGCAGGGTTGTTCTCAGCATTGGTACTCTTCAGATATTAAACAATTTTATCACTGTAAATTCTTTTTTAAAATGTGGAAAATTAAACATTTTGAAAGTGTTTTCAGGTTGGCAGTTTGCTCAGTTTAAATAAAAATGCCGTTAAGTTTATCTAATATTTGTTTATTAATTATCCAATTTTAGTAGTTTTCTCTCTTTTTTTTTTTTTTTTTTTAAGCCATTCATACAACTCTTTATAGGTGATGTGATGATGTGGCTGCATGAGTTTGTGTGTAGTTACACAGAGTGCTGCACATCTGGTTAGATGGCATCTGGTAACTTAAGCCAAAATATCTAGATTACAATATGCTTCACATTAAGCTCAAAGTTCAAGAATATGTACATTTTTCTGTTTTCAGATTTGTAAGAAATGCTTACACTAACATCAAAGATCTTGAACCACTTTCAAAGAATGAATATTCTGCTGAATCATTTATTCCCAAGTATAAATGTCTTCTTTTAGTGATGATGAAAAGTGCATCAAAGGAGAAATTGCCTAATCGGTATGTTTGATGGTTTTGAAGTGCATGAAAGTTCTCCCATTGATTTTACTTTTTTGGAAGCATGTCTTTACACTGTGTGGGGTTTTTTTTTCTCTTCCTGTTAGAGACTGTTTATTAGCCTACCATGCATAAGAAAATTCCCTGCTACAAATGTATTTCAAATCTCAGCTGGTTATAACATTTCTATCAGTTACAGCTTTGGCTGTTTCTTAAGGTTTCATTTTTTTCAGTGATTAAATTATGCTTGGTCTTTTAAGGGTGGATTTTTTTGCTTGCTTCTATCCAAACATATCATAGAATGTAGTCAATACTGGTGGTGGAAATTATTTTAAACACTGTATATTGATGGGTTCTTCAAGTTTATAACATTAATGTTTTAAAACATTCTTACTCTTTGAAAGAGAGCTAACAGTAACACAATTTTTATTTTAATTTTGTTTCCTTGTCATTCTTTTTTCCCCTACACATTAGTGAATCAAACTGCCTGCCTTTGCTTTGAAGGCTGCTTTTTATTTTAAGTACAGAGCACAGTTCTGTGCAAAGGGATCTAAGCTATTGTTCTTCAGTGTGTTTATTTCTTTTAAAGAAAAATATTGTACTCTTCTAAATAGCTATTGATTTTCTAAGGAGAATCACGTGGTCTACATTTCTTCTCTCTTCATTCTTACATTGTGAGGCAGTGAAAAAACGTGTTTGGGTTTGCAGCTTTTTTGTCGCTTAAGCAAAATCCTCATGATCATCAAAGGAAATTATGTTTTAGGCAGGACTTTTTATGTCATTAGTGTGAAGTTGTAACACAAATACATACTTGCATAAACATGCATTTATATGTGCATGTGTCTGGGGCACGCACACAGTTCAGATTTTTTTTTCCCCTAGTTAGTTTTTTTTAACATGCACCTTGTCTCAAAGAGAGTATTTGTCATACAATTAGACAATGCTTATATAATGAAGCTTTCCAGCAGAGTAATTGAAGTCATAAAGTGATCTCTTTATTGACAGTTTCTGATTGGTTTGAAATGTTTATTTTTACCTTTTTGGCCTGACTAATAACAGCTTCCAACCAGTCAGTGGCAATGTGCTGTAAATGATGTCCAACAGTAAAATCTATTAGTTTTATCATGCAGTATATTACTTAATAATTTTTTAAATGGTAAGAGTCTACTAATGCGTATTGTGCTAATGTGTACCCTAATTTTCCCTTAAGAATACTTTTTCCTAAAGAATAAAAAGTTACTACTCTCTTGCAAAAAGTTTTTTCTAAAAGTATGAGAAGTAGTTAAGATATTGATTCTAAATTCACCAGTGTTTAGAGATATAATTGAATGTATTTATAATGAGTAATATTTTTTCATCCACACATAATTTTATACAATGAATATGTTCTATAATTTTCAGTATATTTTATATACCGAGTGTTGTCTGTAATTAAATATTTCTTAAGACTTTTTGGATTACTAAGAAGTTTTTGTTAGATTCAGTTAGAATCAGAGCTTTAATTATGGAGGAAGAAAACCCCCATCTCATCAGCCTATCTTCATAGTATTTATCATATGAGCAATTGTCCAAATATCTCAGATTTATTTTTCTTAAATGTTAAAGTATGTTTTATTTCTGCCTCATTTGATGCTTAAAAGTTTGAGAAATACTTACTGCTCTATATTATCATCTCTGGTGAAATACCAAAAAATTCCCATCTTTGGTCTGATCAATACCATGTAATTTCAATTTACAGTTACATACTGAAACTGTTTTCTTTTATGTTTGTCTTAGACTTAAGTACCACTATCTCTAGGTCTGTGTGATGTAAGGCCTCACAAATGTTAATTTAATCAAAACTCAGTATTACTTCACAGCCCAAACAGAAAACCATTTAACACAGCAACAAAGACAAAACTACCAAAGTAGATTTTGATTCTCTGACTACTTCCACATGTGAAAATTTGATTTGTGTGAGTTGTCTCATTGGGTTCCATCAGAATTTTTTATGTTACATACTTTTATGTTTGGAATTTGGAATTTAAATATATGTCTGACATATACAGACTTATGCCAATACTTGATCTGAGTTCTGGTTTGTCTAATGTAGAAGGAAGTGTTTCTGAACACTTTAGGATTATGATTACTCTTACAAAGGTATTTTCTTCCTAAGAAAAGGTCTTTTCTGCGTTTACTCATGTAGAAAATATTCAATTAGGTGTGTGTATCAGAGAGCAATTTGATATGTTTGACAAGGCCTGAGGACCTTCAAACTTAAAACTAGTTCAGTTTCTGAAATGCTTATTTTTTGTTTTCTGTTGAATGTTGCTGACTAGAAAAGCTTAGTGATAATGTTTAAGCCTAATAATGTTTAAGCCTAATGGCAGAAGTGTACCAGGAGGGTTTACGAATATTTTTATTTATTCAGACATTTGAACTGTAAAGCTATATGTGTAAGTGGCTATAGGTTCTGAATATCTTCAATTTGTCTTGTCTTCTAAAACAGGGTAGGGTTTTTTTTTATTATTATTATTTGAGTAGGGATTGCAGGATTTGAATGAATTATAAAGATGTCAAATAGCTGTCATTCAAACACTTCAATAAGCATAGTTTTGTTGTTGTTGTTTTCATTAAGTTCAGTAAAAATCAGGTCATATCTATTTTTGGGACTCACTGGGTTTTTAGGAGGTGAGTGAACAATTGCTTAGAGGCCTTGGACCTCTCTGTGTTAAAACAATTTAAATGACCACAGTGATAAAAAAGGAGCTCATTTTAGTGAGTTCATGATTGAAGAATATGGTCAATTTATCTCCACATTTTAAATATTGAAAATATTAACGTCAAAGTTGCTTATTAATACTGAGAAGGAAGCAGTTATTCTCAGGGCAGAGACTCTTAAAGCAAGTATTTTTGTTACCAGAAGTTAAATCAAAGATTTCAATTTAATTGTCTAAACAAAGAGATGCAAAAGTAAAACCATACAAAAACATAGGGTTTTTAATACGTAGAATATCACTAAAACTTAAACTTGTAAGCATCTTTTTGGATATGTACAGCCTTTCAACCCTTGATGTCAGATTCCTATATAGAAAGGATGTTTTAGCTGTAGTTAGGGCAGCAGAGTCAGAAGAGAGACAGGCATTTGGAACTATCTTATTTTATCTAATCTTAGAAAAATCGCTTTTTTTTTTTTTTTTTTTTTTTTTTTTTTTTTTTTTTTTTTTTTTTTTTTTTCCCTGTTACACAGGCATCAAAATTCTTCATGTCAAATTTGGAAATTATGGTGTCACAAAGTGTCCCAGAGCCTGAACAAATAATAATCCAGCAGCAGTACTAAAATTGCTACAGCAAACTGAAATAGGAAATTAAGATACGATGTTGTGTGACCATGGGAGATATTTGTGAGAGTGCTTTGTTGACAACTAATTGATAATTATGGCTTGTATTCTTCTAACACCTTTCTTCCCAAAGGATCCTAAAGTGCCTTACAAAATTAGGGCCTGTTCCTGCCCTGATTGAAGTCAATGGGAGCACTGCCAATGAGAACAGCACTGGGCACTTAGGAAGCTAATAAAAGCTGCATTCAAACATCACTTCTGCCACTGAAATGTGTAACTGTTCAACAGCAATAATCCCAGTGGTTTAAGACAGGAAATGAATATTATCATATAGAGATTGCAAATTTTAAAAAGGAAGTATGATTTTAAAGGGGCACATGGTCCAAATTAGTATTAGTGTTAATAACACTGATTTTGGTTAAGATTTCTGTTTGTCTTCATCCAAAAAGATTTTTTTTGTATTTTTTTCTGAAGAGCTGAACAATACTTCCAGTAAATCTAATGACTGATGCTGCTTTCATAATTAATATGTTGTGTACACATATTTTGGAGCTCAGATTTGCATGGTTTTGATGCAATAATGAAAATAATTTCAAAAAAATATAATATGGACATAAAAGTAGTCTACTATAGTTATTGTATCCTTTAGCTGATTAGTTTTTAATTTCTATCTGAGAAAGCCTGTTATTACTATCAGTGTTTTCTGTATGTTCCCATGTTTGTTCTATTTACATATTGAGCTGATTGCTGTGATATGTGGAGGACAGGATTTGATGTTTGTATATCTGAAATTCCAGTTGACATTAGGCCTTGTATCCCATGTTCTAGTATTTTTCTTTATTTTTAATATAGGGAACTTTCATATAATTTTTTTTCAGCTACAAAAACATTAAACAGCATACATAGATCCAGAAAAATAAACGTGAGAACTAATGCAGGTATTAGTAATACTACAAGAAAGCCTGAATTGTTTTTCACCTAGCACTGTTTTCTCAATCGTTTACATTGGTGAATCAGAAAATAATTATATTATTTAATATTTTAAAAATTACTGCTATTTAACAGAGAGGAAAAATTAGCTCTTGGACTGTTTTGTTTGTCTCTAGTTAGAGACTTTCAGAGGGGACTGAAAAATAAGCAGCTCCAAGAATAGCAAACCATCAAACAATATCTAGTAGAATATGTAGCAAGTGAAGTCTTTGAATCAGATGAATATACATGCTCAATATTCAAAAAAAGATTTGAGACTACAGGACTCAATAAATTCAATTCTAGTCTTACTGAATCCTTCTAGTCTTACTCAAGAAATATTTACTGAATCTACCAGCAAAATCACAGAAGATGAAGCTTTACATTATTGACCAGACAGAAATTCTCTGTATCGTTCATTTGAATAATATATTTACCTTACTAAAACAACCAAAAACCCACAAAAAACCCAACAAAAAAACCCCAAACAACAAACCTCCAAGAAGCCCAACACAAACCCCAAAACATATGTAACATCACTTTTTAAATAATGTACTTTTCATACTGTACCATAAAATATTTAGTGTAGCCTGGGTCATCCATGAACAAAAAGTTCATAGAAGGAGTTTCCAAAGAAAGAACAGCATATTGTATGCATGCATTATATAGATGTGCCTTTCAAGTAGTTTTGAATACATGGAAGTCACTCTTTTAGAATGTAATTCATTAGAAGATCTGAATCTCACTCTCTACTAGAAACACAGCATTTTACAAACTTTTCTTACAATTAGAGCCTTGAAATATGCAAATTACTAAATCTGTGTGGTATGAACAGGTGCCATGTTCTCTTACTTACCTTTCTGGCTAGAAATCTCACATCTTCTACAATGAGAATTTGACGTAAGTAAAAATAATTTGGCTGAACAATTCCAGAAAGCTACAGACGTGGAAAACAACCACTGAAGTTAACAGCCAATTACTTTTGTTTTCTTTTATATGTGTTTTCAATATAAGTATTACATTCTTAATACTTCTACTTAAATCATTATTATGTCATAAACATACGTTACAGTATAATAATTTTACATAATGAGTTGAATTAGGGGTTAAACTGTCCTCACAAAGAATGAGTCATTGATGTGTGTAAGAGAAAAACGAACGAAAAAGTTAAGGATGTGAAATCTGGTGCCTGGACTTGGAGCTATTGATAAATTAAGCTTGTTATTGCACAGTCTCTTTTAGACACACACACAAAAAATTAAGAAAGAAGTAATTATGCACATACTGATGACAGGGCAGGAGGAATTTAGCACTTCAGTCGAAAGATAGGATTAAATTTTATCCTAAGGGTAGGATTAGTGTGTGATCTCATGGTCACTTAATAAGTTTTCTGTTAGATCTTCCCTAAGGCCTGTTTTTGCAGTCCTTAGGCAGGCCAAACACCCAAAGAAATCTGTGCACTTTTGCTAAGCAACAAAGTTTTCAGTGTCTTCTGTAAACTTCAAATTATTTAATACATATATATTTAATAAATAAAGGGCTAAATTACAGTTACTAAAAAGAAAATTTATGATTAAGTTTTATGCCATTCAGTATCTGGACCTAAATGACTAATGCAATACAGAGATCACACATCCATCTCATAATAGAAATAAATTAGTGTCAGATTCTGCATTCTTTTCTGACTTCCACGTTGCTCAGCAAAGCATTGTGGGATCTGACCTTTAAAATCTTTTGTATTGTATTTCTTCACTAATAAATATTTTGTAAGACTTTACTGGGTGCTACAATACTTTTCATTAATTTCCATTAAACATGTTTTTTATTGGCATATCTGTAGCCATTATAGGAAATGACAACTTTGTATTAGAAAGTGAGGTGAACACAACTCTTTTTTGTGGGCATGCTCAATATAAAAATAAACCCACAGGAATTTCCTGGGAAAGTACTATTTTTCAAATATATTCCAGAATTTGTTAAATAAAAATCTTCCTGACAAACAAAACATGACTTTGACTAAAATGAAAAGACAGCCATTCAACTGATCTAGTTTTATATTAAACTAAAGCCTTTGTCAAAAGCCTCAAAATTTGAACATGTATCATCAATTTTGCAAAACAAATAAAAAACAACCCTGACAAAATCTGTTGTAAACAAATAGTTGATCTAGACTGTTAGAAACAGCTAAATGCTCTTTTACAAAATGCCCTGCTTTATACTCTAAATTTTAATTGTTATACCAGAGTAATCAAAATTATAAAATACACATTTTTAAGCACAGTCATCTCATAATTGCAAACTATAGCAATGGATTTTTTTACCAATGCATTATGTTGTTTAGGGTTCAAAATAATGTATATAACTATTACTTAAAAACTCCTTAAAGATTTACTTTGATAGATCTTTAAAACACCATACTCAAAAAAAAAAAAAAAAAAAAAGGCCAAGCAATGTTTTATAATAGAATGTTTTTAAATGGGTTATTGTCAAATAAAATGTATAATTAAAGAACATATCTATAGCAAAAGAAGTGCTTTTAATAGTTAATATATTGTTCATATTTATATTTGCATGCTCTGAAAAATTTAACTTCCAGAAATTTAATAATAGCACCAGAAGGTACTTATGGGTGTAAAAATATTCATATGTCTATTCATTTGCAGGACTGAGCCATCAGTTTTTTCTGATTATTTGATCAAATGGGAAAAGTATCTATTTATTCAGTAGTCACTGGAGCTTTTGAGATCATAAAATTGGTTCATGTATATCTGTCTAACTCTTTGTACGTTACCCTTCAATGAACAGTAAAGAAAGAAAATATCAAAAAATACCCCTGAAGTGCAGTGAGATACTTAACAGAATAATCCAAATGCTGTCTTTAGATTGATATTTGTATTTGCAGTGTTAAACACTGAGCGTTAGAAACAATAGATAACATCATATATATAACTATAATTATAGATGCCTATATTTCTGTGTATACTTTTCATTTTCATTTAAACAGCATCATAGGTGTGCATGATATCTATGAATGCTCATATACGTATATAAAAGTTTCATGTACTTAAAAGCATATTAGAGCTAAATTATGCAGCAAAGTGCCACAATAATGTGTGTGGCAATTTAACTGAGTTCTGTTGCAATGTTAGTTTCTGCTCACAGTGTCAGATAGTTTTCATGGTTGCTGGTATATTTTTGGGGAAAAACAAACCAACGACTGAAACAAAGGGGGAAAAAACAACAAAAACAAACGACCAAAAAAAAGAAAAAAAAATCCCAAACCTGCAATATGCAATGAAGATTCTTTTCATTCTGACAGAGAAAAACTATTCCTGTGGTGCTTAGGCACTTCACAAGAGAAGAATTTTTTGCAATATGATGCCTCCTGTGGTGCAGTGAGGCGTGAAGCAATACAAGAGGTAGATGGAACTGAAGAATGTCATATGAGGAAGCGCCACATCATAGGAAACATTCACAAGTGGAAGACAGCTGTTGTTATGAACTATTAAAGACATCAGCAGGGTGTTCATTTCTTTCAAGGTTTCAGAAGCCTGAGATGGCATTTCCTTCTATCTTCCTCTCCCTGCTGCCTGTCCTCCTCCCTCTCAGAGAAGGTCTGCTACATCAGGTGCCTTTCATCCTGGCATGCACTGAATCACAAGGGTTCTACCACTTGGTGCCCACTCTTTTGTCCTCAGTTAAAGATTAGCTGGGACTGGCCATCACAGCACCAAGGAGAAGTTCTCATGCTTAAAAAGTCACTTCAAGTAGGATTAAAGAGAGACAAGCAGACATGCTGAAAAGCTACTGAAATGGCTGAAAGTTGGTATTGTTTGAAGGGAAATTGTTTGAAGGGAAGGCATTTATAATTTTATGTCTAGTGACATTAGAAATATCTTCAAGTTAGTACAATTATAAACTATATGAATATTACGTTTAGACACAGTGACCACTGATTTTCAAGGATGGAGTAGAGGATGGACATAACGAAGAGAAAACTGGATTTGCAGTAACATTGACTACTCTCATTAGACAAAGTGTTAGTCCTTAGTTATGTACACATAACTCCTGTAACTTCAGTAACCTGCTTTACTTAAATCAAAATGTGATTAGCCATGAGTATGTTTTAACTTCTGTCTCTCCCTCTCAATATATACACACACGCAAAATAACCACCATGAATAGGTTTCCACACTGTTTTTCTGGTTTTTCCTTACAAGTTTATAACAAAATAATGGCTTAAACTTTTAATCTAAAACCCCCTTAATGTCCAGGTTGAGTAATCTACAAATTATTTGCATAATGATTTCCTGTGAAGACTTGTGTGCAAGCTGTGGCTTTGATTTCTCCATAGGTCTTATGCTGGTGAACTCCGTTGATGTTTGTTTCTGCTCCTCATTTAGATCAGACTAAGTAAAAGGGTGTGCAAAGGATGTGTTCAGAGTGCATTAGTCTGCTTCTTGAGGTTAGGAGCGTCAGAATAGTGAAAAAATACCTTTAAATTAAGTTTATATTCTACATCTGAGAATGTAACTGGGGGTATTGTCAGTTATTAGCATGGTTCAAAATACAACATGGTTCAAAAACAACTGGTGCAGAGGTCACATACAGCAGACATAAAATTTCAAAGCATAATAGAGTTCAGATTTTGAAGGGTTCTTTTTCAGTATAGCTACGTATAATGTAGAGTGACCCCAAAACCCCAACAGCCATATAACAATATTAATACTATCAGGAGTAATATTTTCTCATAGGTTTACCTCATCTAAGCAGATATTAGTAATTAAACATTAGAGATGCTTCTTCCTCATAATGTTTTCCCAACTACAGATTCTTTAGAGAACAATACCTGCATTATCATGCTGAAGGAATGCAAATATTTTTAGTTTTGTACTTGTAGTCAAATATGAAGGGGTTTCTGAGCTTTTCATTCTGCCAGGGTCAGGTCTGTCTTTTATGAAAAGCCTTTTGATTTTTTTTTTTTAATGTAAATGCATCTACTGAGATATTTTAGCACTGAATGTCAAAATTATTCCATGATGACCTGCATTTAAAGACAAAATATATGATCTCTAGCAAAGCAATATCCTGATAGTTGCTAATTAAGGATCTTTTATTCTCTAGAAGAATGCTCTAGATAACTATTTCAATAGCTTTGTTCTCTTGTCGTTATTACACAATGTTTCTATTGCTTTTCACACATTTGTTGGTATCTGCCAAGCAGAACCAAATTTAGCCTGAAGCCTGGAGGAAGATAAAAGGAAAATATATTAGGCATATGGATGATAATTTGGATGTGAAGAAAAAAAAGTCTTGACAATCTTATGCTCATATTTTTGGTTACACAACCTATATGCCAACTTTTGTATGTACACATTATATACAATTTCACATGTCAAAGTTGACATCAACAAAAGTTTTATATGCAATTACACCCAGAGATATGTATCCACCTTTTCATATTAGACAGACATACATACAGCAGCTTATATAGGAAAATTGACCCAACCAGCAAGAAAATTCAGAGCATTTGTAAAATGTGGTATTACAATTCTGATCATTATTAGAAAGTGTTAGCAGTATGCTGAAAAATACTTCTCTGTATCTCTTCTGAGATTAATAGAGCATCAAGTCTTCACTGCCTATTGCATCTTTCTATGACACTTTTGATGATTACAATTTCCATCTTAACAAGAAGGGTATATATGTTACAAAGTATTTCAAATTGTACCACCCCTCCAAACTTTTCATTATCAGTACACAAAAATCACGAATTTTTTTTCTTTACAACTATCGAGATATTTCCTTTGTAAAAGCTGCTTTATTTATACATTTGACTACCTAATTAGTTCTAATTAAGAAAGTAATTTTCCTCTCAACTGTACACTTTACGGTTGATTGACATATCATATATAGTTTGAGCTTTCTGTTCTGTGTCAGTTGGGCCTGTTGCATTTCATGGATTAATGAATGCTGAATTGTTTTGAATAGAGCTTCTAAAAAGGTACCAGAAAATACGTTCTTTCTCTCTTAGATGAATATAGCAGTTTGCTTTTTTTGCCTGGCTATCCTAAAACATTCTTATTCACAGTCCCTTTGCAAGTCAGTCATTGCAAAATGAAAAGAAAATCTGATCTTATTAAAATTGCAGACCTGTAGTGAGTCAGGCTTTCCCAGTGTTCTAAGTAATGGTACTGAAGGCAATGTATAGTTTGAAATGAAACTGCTCTGAAGTAAAAGTGGTTTGTGAATTCTTATTATATTCTGAAACTTTCATATCTGTGTATCATGACCTATATGGGTTTTTGTGATTACAGATTTTTATTCACTATATTTAATTATAAATAAGAAGTGTGCTTTATACTAATCAGTGTAAATTCTTTGTTCAGATCTGTGTGATCTGCTCAGTCAGATCCAGAATGATTTTATTTGAGCCTTTATTCCCTTCATGTAGAGATGGTCTAAACTGAATGCATGAGGTCACTTCCTTCTTGCTTTAAAAGTAGAGAAGTTCAGTACATAAAATCATATTAAGTAGAATAAACTGTTCGTAGTAGATTCATTATGCAAATAAAATTATTTTTTAATTGAACCTGAACATTTAAATTTAAACTAAAGGCATGAAGGGGTCTTAAATTTCTTTCAGGAGAAGAATTAATTTAATAGAATTTAAATTCTATTGCTTTTATTCAAATCACACAATAGCACATAAATGTGAATATTAATAAAGACACCACTGTTAGAGACTTCAGGACTGTAACAGCTCTGAATAATTCTTAAATACCACACCACACAAATTTTTAAGGTGGGATATTTACAGTAACAAAGCGTCAGTCAATAAATAGGAAGTGATTTTCTAAGTTTTCAATTTTAAACCAAGAAAACACTTGTGGAAATCACGATCTGTTTTTAACATAGTAGCCAGTATATCGGGGATTATTTTTACTGTCTAAGAATCAAGTGTTTTAAAAACTGGGCTACAGGGCTATTCTGGCATTGCATTGTTTAAAAGTGGTCTGTTCTCAACAGAATAGTATCTCCAGGAGTTGTCAGAACTGCCATACACGCAGTAAAATGCCTTCCCTGATGCGTGAGATATATTAAACTTGTGAAGACCAGTGCTCCTTTGAATCTGTTGAAATAACTAGCTGTCAGTCACTATGGAGATTGGAGAAGAAAAAACTCCCTGGTGATACAACTTGTCACATCTTTCTCCCACCTTTCTCCCACACTTGCACACATATGTGTGCACAAACATACCCCCATTCCCAAAACAAACCAAGAAAATGGTGTGCTATATCTGCCGTTTCATACAATCTAGTACTGTTTTTTAAAAACACAAACAAAAAATCAAAACAAAAAAAAAAAGACCAAAAGAACCACACCAGCTGCCAAAAAAATACTGCAATCCAGCTTTTATTTTTCAATTATTATTTATTTCTACAACTCTGGATTCTGGTCATGTGGAAATACTGCTAAAACTAAGAAAATTATTAGAGGAAAAGTCTTAATATTTTTAACTCTATTTGAAGTACATCTTTCATGAATGGTAACATGTCTGTCTCAACTAAATAATGAACTATATTGAAGTGTGTGTAATAATCAGAAATATTTTGAATGAACTTCTGATTTTTCTGAAGATAGTTCTGTTGATAAACTCTCTGTAACAATGTGCCTTGGTGCTGCTGTCACAATACCATCACCTGACATACCTTTGAGCTACCTCATCCAAAATGATGCCTTAAAATATTTATGGTCTTTCTTGAGAAACTTCTGGGCAATAAGGGAACACTGTGAAACATTTAACTTTGATATGGCATGACTATTTCAGATGGTTTCTTAGATCTAATTTCAGAATGCTGACATTTAAGATGTTCCCCTGTTCAGCTTGCTGAGCCATTTCCAGTACTATTGATGATTTTACCTGAACAAAATCCCACCCTTTAATCACTGGTATCAGTTTACTTTTCAGAGCACTTAACTGTCTAATGTTCAAAGCACACATAAATCAAATAGTAATTTAAAAATTTAATTATGCTAAAAGCATTGGTAAATTGAATCGCAAAAATGACTGGCTGCCCTGATAGTCTTGATTTACAAAAAAAAAAAAGGTAAATATAACAAACTCAAAGAAGTGGAAGTAGCAAGACAATATGTCAAGAAGTCTTGAACTGTTAAATTACTATGGCAGTAGAAATATCTCTAAGTTACTGCACCAATTTTTAGCAAAAAAAAAAAGGAAACAGAACTTCTCATTAAAAAAAATACTCCAATTAAAACCATTCTGAAATTCTAGTATAATCAGTAGTAATAGGACACATTTTTATTAGTGTGTGTACATTAGGAGAAATGTACATAGTTCTAACAACCTGATGTGAATATTGCATGTATTCTATTAATTTTCTGCTTGACAGTGGAAGTGCGATTATCAGAATCAGGAATGTGTCATTATTTTCTAAACAGAGTACGAAACATTGGAAAGCTTTTGATGAGAAGAATATAGAATTATTTTGCAGTGATTGGGAAAGATTAATTTAGTTATATCTTATAAATGTCTAATTCTTACAATTTTATGATCATTTCTTATGTAATCTTTTTCAGTGAAATGGAAATATGCCTGCTGAAGACTATAGGATTCATTATTTTAGATTCAAATCAGTAATTAATATATAATATTTACTCGTATTAAAGCATTTCATTTTAGGCTGAATTCTGTTTTTTTCAGTTCTCAGAATCCCCCCATCCATATAATTCTTACATGCTATTTCCATTTGAAAAGAAGTCAAAAGTTTGGGAGGGGGTCTTTTTTTTTCTTGTTTCGGTGGGTTTTTTTAGTTTGTCTTTAATTTTTGCTTTGCTTTGGGCTGTTAGTTTTTTAAACATTTTTATTACTCACACATAGTTTAGTCACACAGACTGACTTCAAGCAACTTGTATAACTGTCTAAATGTAGGGCTTATTCCTTGGGACCTAGAAAGTAGAGTTGCTAGATTCTGTAATCTTCTAGGGAATTAATCTCAATCATTTTCCAATCTACGTCTTTGAGGATGAATGCACAGCAGAGATGCTGGTTAAATCAATTAATATTTGACTTAGTAATGCGTAAAATTTTTAAAATATGGAATTATCCATCTAAAACTGAGAGATGAATGTAGCTGCTGTCAGGTGTTCTGTTGATACTACAGTTTTGCTGAATTTTTAGCCTTCTCTTTACTTTCAAATATAGTTATCAGTAAAAGGGTTTTTTAATGCAAGTACTTAAGTCAAGAAAGAACTTTTCTCTTGAGAAGTATGGATATTTCAAAAAGAGATTGCACTTTTCAAGAAAAGGACGTTTTCACACAAAAAGGACAGATACTGGAAAAGTATGTGAATATTCTTCAAATTTTATTAAAATAGTTGATGCTTTACTCATGATGAATGCAGATTTATATCAAATGTCATCAGTTTCCATTATGAATTTGATATTCCTCCTTGATATAGGATTAGAAAATGCTTGACTGTTACTTTCCATGGAAATTAGAAGCTATGGCAACACAGTGGCTGTTTTGGAAACAGTATTTGGATAGTAATTGAATATTTATTTTAAAAAAAGAGTTTCTTAACAGCATATGTCATCATTTGGGCTCTTTCACAGACTTATAGGTCTGGTAAGAAGGAGAATGACACATTGTATTTTTCTTTTTTCTTTCCTGCAGTTCCTAATATCATGTGAACAGGAGAATAGATCAATAACTGTCATGCTTCTTCTGTCTGACATGTGTGTGATATCAATCATCAGAAACAATAGCCCTGGTGCCATAAGGCTGCTAAAGCAGGGGGAAGGATTTAAATGATAGCATCCTTCTTTTCTGACCAAACTTTCACAATTATCACATGTATTTAATTTCTCTAGGGAATACTGCCTTTTATTTGTAAGAATGCGGTGTTTCAAATAATCTTTTCCCAACTATTTCATACATTACTTTGTGTCATGACTTGATTCATAATTTATGGATATCTGTATAAATCAGGAATAGCTGCTGAACTGAGACAGTTCTTTAAAAGAGAAGAATTAGACTATCTCTTGGTTCATCATGTCACAGGGAAATGATGAACCAAGAGCAATTTCTATTATTAGAATCACTTCTATTAGTCTAATAGATTTCTCTAATACTTCTAATAACTTATATTACTAAAACATTTCTAAACCCCACGTTTCTCACACTATTCCCTAAAACACCTATTTTCTGATAAAACCTAGTGCTTCAACAATCTGAACACCCCCTTCAACTCAGTTCAGCTTTAAATATTTTCTCAAAAGAGGGACACAATGTCCTTAACCCAGAAACAAATACCTATAATGATAAGATATATCTGCAGAAAGTTGCTAATTTATATTGAAATTATTTTAAAATAGCCTGTTTATATGTTCTGAAAGGAAGTCTTGTGGGTTTTAAGAAATTCCCACCCCTCCTCCCCCCCAGTTCAGAATAGAATAGAATAGAACAGAACTATTTTGGTTGAAGGGAACCAGTACTGACTCTCATGTCCAACTGCCTGACCAGTTCTAGGCTGATCAATTTAAATCATGCAATTAAGGACATTGTCCAAATGCCTTTTAAGAAGCTTGGGGCATCAACAACCTTTCTAGGAAGTCTCTTCCAATGTTTCATAAATTCTTACAAATGTCCAGAGTCTAATGTCAAGAAACAGCTCTAATGATAATATAGCTCTTAAAATAATTTATCTTGTTTTTTTTTCATTCTTTTAGTTCCTCTCTTAGTTTCCAAAACTTCATCAAATGCAACTAAAATTCAAAGAAATATTTTCTGTTTAATGAAATTCTGTCATTGCTATGTGTTTCAAGCACACATTAATGATCCTATTGTTTAATGCTATGCTATGCTTAACTGATCTTCTTTTCCTTACATCTTGTTTGAGTTTACTCAAATCTTAAATCAGAGTGCTGACAAGCAGGCTCTTTATTTTCCTTCTCCTACTGCTTTAAGTCTTTACTGTTTTTTAATTAACTTAGTGTAATATTCTTGTAATCATGATTTTATTTTCCCATAGGGAGATGAAGAAATGGGTAAACATCTAATGTCCAAGATAAAGGTGGAGATTTTTTCTTTAATTGTTACTATAATTTGGCTAAAAGTAAGATATTAAAAACTAAACCCTGGAATTTAATAGCAGAGATAGTACTGAATCAGGTGGAAAATATAAGTGTCCATGGATAAGAAAGAATACATTTGGTAGAGTACAGAGAATTGTTTTTCTCTTTCTGATAAGACGTTTCTCTCTCTGATATCAACCAAAACAAAAAATGGGGAGCGCTGTGTAGAGGTCTATTCACCTACCTACATTTGTATTGTTGACATGAACCTAAAATGTATTTTCATCCTCAAATGCCTATCTCTCTACAACAGGCTTATGTAAAATCTACATTAGCCTTATGTGCTATAGTTAATGATGAGATGCAACACTAAGACTTCTCCAGTCTGAAAAACCCCATTTTCTTTTGGCTTTCCTTACAGGAGACAGGTGACGTAGGAGATTGCTAAACCAGCTAAAAACTATGAAGTAAACCAAACAAGCTTCCAAAGAAAATGAAACTTTAATGGAAGAAAGACCAGATACTCACAGAAAATATATGATATATCCACTCTGAGAAAGAAAAATGAGGTGTGTGAAGGCTTTTTAAGGTCTTCAGTATATTATACTCAAATGATATTCAGTTAGTACAGTAAAATAGTTATTATTTTCCTGTTGTTTTTTTTTTTAAGTCCATGAGATTTTCTCTATTAGATAATAATAATTGCCTATAAAACATAAACTAAAAGATAGATGCTTTTAAAAAAAATGAGTTTGTGATACTGGAAAATCAAAGAGACTGAAAGAAAAATGTTGTTTTCTGTTTCAACAGCAATCCATTTTGTCTTTAGGACTGGATTTTCCACAGGCTATATGTTGAAAAGTAAACAACACTTGCAAACTCAAAATTGAACATACTTTTAAATCAAGTTTTTAGATTCAAATATTTCATCCAGAAATCTCCTATAGAATATAATAGTAAAATAAAAATAATAACATGTAAATAGGCCTAGCTTATGTATATTAGGCAAGTAAGACAAAGGCAATTTAAATACGAGTGAATAGGCTGTAGAACTATTTAATTTATAGCTCTAGAAGATAATGTATAACACATCTGGGAATGCATTTAAATAATTCCACTGTGGAGAAATCTGTATCAATAGATATAGATTGATTTATATAATCTATATCAACCTTTCTTGGAGAAAAATATAAACCAGAGAGATACATATAAAAAAATTATTTAAAGATACATTTCATCATCTACTTCTGGGAAAAGGGGGTCCTTGATGCTTTGAATTCATAGGATATGTAGAGTGACAATCATACCAGAGATAGTAGTTCAGTCATACCTAGAGATTATCATAAATTCAGAAACATGAGCAAAAATGCAGGAAATTCTTTTCTTACTGTCTCCCAACTATCAACATAGCAGAACTGCATCTTCATCTCAGTTGCACCTCAAAGGATAGATCACACCACCATTTGTGTTAGGAGCTGTATAAAGCAGTTCCTGCCCTAGATAGCTTCAAGGATCAAGCATGTGATGGAGGACAGATAAGACAATAAAAAAACCCAGAGAGGGTCAGTAACTCCTTTTTTAAAATTTATAAAAAATTTGATTTATATGGGACTTTAAATGAGTACACAGTATTAACACCACCAACAATCACAGGTTTTAGAAGCTGTGAATCCTAAATGTAATTTAGCTGATGGTGTAATTCTAATACTATTGCTTTTGCTTGGGCTTTTTTCTGTAAAGCAAATAAACAAACCAAACCCCTATATCTATTATTTATGGTTTTACACTAGCAAATGCAAGCCCAAAGAGGAAAGAAAGAATATCTTAAAGCTAACAATGAGATAACTCATTAATCTTTAGTTAATCAGATCCAATCCTAATTTACACAATTATCCAATTTAGATCTTGTTTCAGGAATTAAGACCTTGGTACTATGTGTAGAATTAATTTCACCCAATAAAAAAGGGCCTTTGTATTTCTTTGCCTAATTGCTGCAGACTTACTTTTTGTAAGTTTTAAATAAAGATTATATTAGATATATATATTATATATAATATATTATATTAATCTTTAAATAAAGATTATATTATATTATATTATATTATATGATGGATAGGTTGGAAAAGCTACCTGATACTTTCTTTTGCCTGTATTTATGTGATGAATACATATTAGCACTTTGGTTAACAGCCACAGAAGTAAAAGCTTAGGAAAGAATTTAGCAGAAAGACGTAAATAAATAAATAAATAAATAAATGGCTTAATAGATAATTGTCCTATGAAATTTTTATTTCTGAGTCAGCTTGGCAAATAATCACAGTGTTTTCTATTTAGATGTGCAGTTTTGATCAGGATAAGCTTTATCAATAGACCACCCTCCAATGAAGATGCTGATATTTTCTCTGTAGATGTTAGGTTTCATTAAAATTGTCAGTTGTATATATAACCTTTTATTTAGATCATTTTATTAGCAGGTTGTTACCTTAGCCACACCAATGCAAGGTCACGATTTACCAGCACTTAATATCTTCACTCATTTTTTTAAATATTTCTAACTTTTTATAAAAGGTGATAAAATCAGAAACTTGCACATATAAAAGGAAAATATTTTTTCTATAAAATATGAACATTTTTTAAGTTTTCGAAAATTATGTACCTGAGGTGCATTTCTCCATTTATCTTCTTAATATATATATTAGACATTGAGGTAATGTCCCAAGTAGATTGTGATCGTAAGTTGTTCATTTGGATTTTCAAAATCTTCAACCCTTACTATTAGTCTTCTTTATGATGCCATAAATATAGCCAAGTTGCATACTATGACCAGAAAGAAAACTGTAATGCATCCAGGTATGGAATTAGGGCTTTCATATACAATTTAACACACTGAGCTAATACTGATGTTCTAAGACTACAGGGGAAAATGCCACTAAGAAGTCACCAAAATTAAAGTGTGAAGCACTTATGGATTCACAGGAAGCTTTTTCTTTCTAGCCATATAAAAGTGTAGATTCTTCCCTTAGGTCAGTCTTCTTTCACAGATAGCATAGAAAGGAAATACTTCCACCAAATGTCCTTTTCATACCTGGTACAATGTAACAGTCATGGAGATAAAACTCTCAGTCAGGCATGAGAAATATAGCTCTGTTTATGTGGATGATTATTATTAGATTTTTGCAAGTAAAATATCGAAATACTGTTAATACAGTATATAATACAAGCAGGTTTTACTGGAAAAATACAGGTTTGCAGTCTTTGGCTTTATAGAATTCACAGTAGCAAAGCAGCAAAGCACTTACCTGGCTACTTTAGGATTTTTTCTCTGTATGGGACCAAATCTTAGTGCTTCTATTCAGAAGCCCTAAAGTGAGTGTTCCCCATCTTTGGGCTGGATGTACCCTGCAGGCATCTCTGTCAAGGCAGGGAGCAATCTTCTTAGATGGAAGCTGCCTGCCACCTCTTGAGACCAGCTTGCCTGGTTGGCCCAATCTCCAGCAGCATTTTGTGCCTTTTTGCAGGCCAGTGTGTACCAAAGTAAATTGAAATCATCCCAGCTCACCTACCTCTGGAATGCATTCATGATGTGAACATCCAGACAGTTCTTCCTGAAATTTCCACCTTGTGTTCTTATCTTAGGACTAATCCCATTAGAGACAATAACAAGGGAGAGGGTGTTTTTGGGGAGTAAGGAATCATGGGAAGACCCAGCTATCTTTCACCTCTGTTATAGACAGAAGGAGTTAAGAGAATGATAAGAACCACAAAGAGGTTCTGCAAAGAACCTCTGCATATATTTGGATAAACAGGAGAAACAGAGAAACTTCAAGTCTTAATATATAGAAATGTGATGCTTTTGTCAGAGCTACTTGTTGTAACTCCAGGAGGGAGAGGGTGGCTGCCTTTCTGATAACAAGCCAGTTGATAAAAGCAAGTGGGGAATTGTTTCTTAACCATTTTCACCCTCCAGGGGGACATTTTCTGTTAATGGGCCATTAAAGCCAACCAATGACGTGATACATTACATCATCCCATTGCCAGGGAGGAGGAGCCAAACCATGTTCACCTAGGTAAAAAGGAGCCACAGGTATCACCAGACATTCAGTGCTCCCATGTGTCTCAGGTAGAAAGAGCAGACTTTTCTCTTCCTCTCTCTCCTTTCTGCCTTAGGTATTTAAAGGTAAATGTAATGAATTCCTAATGCAATAATTGCTGAAAAAGCATGCATTTCATTTGTATATGGCTGGAATGCAAAAGAAGTAGGAAAGAATTCAGTAAAAAATCTGTTGGTGATATACAGAGGAAGAGTTAAAAATTAATGTTTTCCACTGTCTCATGGATTCCCAAGAGCTATGGGAACTGATTTTAAATTCTTGCTTGGCCTGTCTGATGATTTATTTAGTACTTTCTTCCATACTTCCAAGGGAGGTATGTACATGGATGCAAAATATCACACTAGAGTATGGGTAAAGTACAATATGAGAGATCCCTTACAAAAAAGGCAGTTGGAGGAATTTAAGGAAATATTAATCCCATTTTCTGTTAATCATCTTTTAATGAGTAATCCTTAAAAAACTCCATTTCAGAATCATCTTAGACTAGTATTCAGTACTCATAAATCTATTTTTTGGATGAACCAATGTCACTTAAAAGAAGAAAGGTCCTGGAAGCTTCATTTATCCCAGAGAAGAAAGCACCCTAAAAGACCTTTGTCACCTTCATATTCATTGCAGAGGAAAAGCTCCTTCTTTCTAGGAGAGAGTTCAATAGAGACTCAGTAATGGCTGGAGCCTTCTGGTTTTGCCAAACCATATACCATAATAATACATAATTATAAAAATACTAAAATGTTTTTGTCTCTTGATCTTGTTTTGTCAACCTACCAGTCTGCTTTAAGCAAGAAACACTGGCAAAAAACTACACAGTCTATCTCAATTAGACATTATCCATCTGAAGGTCTTAGCCCTTAAGTACATGACCTTGACTGGGTTAAACAATAAAAGCCATGCTTACAAATGCGTCTATGATGTGTCTTGCTGAATCAGACACTGGCTTTGTAATATGTTGGGAGCACAGTGCTTGAGGTGCCCTCAGTCATTTTTGTAATAAATAAGTTCTTGCTGCCTCAGCTGTTTTCTATTTATTTGCCATTTACTTGCTACAAGGCAGCCCGTTGGGAGTCACAGGATGCAATATGTAACACAGAACCACAAATGAGATTTTTTTTCTATTTTATGACCACTGTGAAACAAAATTAGATATTTTTCTATCCTGTGTTATTCTAGCACAAAATAAAAATAAAAAAAAAAAAAATAAAAACCCAAAAAAAAAACAAAAAAACAACAACAACAACAACACCACAAGCATAAAGTTGTTTTGGTGGTGTCATTAATATATATGATGACCTCAAAAGGGATCCAAATGTATCTCATACTTCCAGAAGTAACTATTACATTGTATGATAGCTTTATATTAGTTTGTCTCTTTCTCCACTTTTGATTGCAGAAAAAAATCCTTAAAATATTACCAACAAAGGAATCTGTTATATTGACAGTTCAAAACCAATGTTGAAACAGTTTTGAAGTCAAGAATTACCCAAAACCCTACAACAAAGTACTGCATTATTTTCCATCACACAAGAAGTGAGAGCTACAGAAAATGTAGTTATGACCTTTTCAAGAAAAGTCAAGTCACATTAAGCTGTCCTGAATTTGCAGTAGACTACATTTGGTTTAATTTAATTTTAGGCTTATGAACTGTAATAAATCTGAATAGCAAAGAAACAGAGTGAGTATTCTTTACATGTGCAAACTTTACATGCACAAACTTTCGTTTTGCAAAATTATCTAAAAGCGTCCCTTTGAACTCTACAGTCAATAGAATTATGATCTAATTCTGTATCTCATTTTGATCAGTATTTTCCCAAAAAAACCATTTTTTAACGAATTTTTGCTTCCTATACTGATTTTTTTCTGAACGATATAGAGCATTTACTGTTGGAGTCCATTAATCTAGAGAACAGAATGGTTAAAATTCTAATCAAAGACATGGAAAAAAAATTAATATTCGAGGCAAAAGCTTACATAAAGCAGAAAAACTACCTTGCTCTCTTGCACAGAAGCCTTTAACAGTGCTAACAAGCATCCCTTAGCAGTTTGTCAGTATTACTGTGGGACATTTGCACATTTCCACCATCTTCTTTAAGCCTGTGACAGCAGCAGTTTGTACTTTATCTGTAGTGACTCCTCTGAAATGTCAGCAGACTCTATTTTTTACATATGAACATGACTTCCTGGTTTGGTTTGGTGGTTTTGTGGTTAAGTTTTAGATTATTAGACACGAATGTTTCTAAATAAGAGATCACCACTGTAGTGTTAATGCAATTGTTAGAGAATGCATTAAAGCTCTTTAACTCACCTAATTTCAATCATCAGAAAGTCATCCAATTAAAGTTAATGATTTTTGGTTTATTGGTAGTCAGTAGTGAGAGGCACAGATTAAATGGATCCTTTATGAAGAACTTTGGGGTGGTTGAGCATGTCTGGAGGCAAGAAGCCAAAAAAACTACCCTGACAGTCACCTCCTCAGCTGAATATGAGAAAATACAATGGAAATTTCATGGGTGAAGATAATGACAGAGAGATTATTCACCTATTATCATTATATGCCAAACCAACTTGACTTAGGGAAATTATTTTATTAGAATTATTATTCTAATGCTTGGGCTTTCTATGGGCTGCAGCTTCTTTCAGGGCACATTGACCTGTTTTGGCATGGGCTCCCCATAATCTGCAGTGTGGAAATCTGTCTCATCATGGCAATTTTCAAGGATTACAGCTCAGTCTTGGCTCTTCTCTCAGGGCACCCCCTCCAATTTTTTCTCTGGCCTGGGTGCCGAAGAGCTGTTTCTTATATGTTTCTTCACTCCTCTCTTCTGGCTTTGGCTGCATAACAGGTTTTACCCTTTCTTAAATATGTTATCAAGGAAGTTCCTTCCACAAATGTCACTGATGAGCTCAGGTTTGTCCAGGGGCGGGTTCATCCTGGAGTCATCTGAAGGTGCTTCTGTCTCTGTCTGACAGGGGAACAGCTAATGGTGACGTGTCACAAAAGCCACATCTGCAGCACCATGAATTCTTTTGCTTAGCCTTGGAAAAATTGCCTCATCCTTTAATATGTTAAAACAACAATAACAACAATGTATTTACAGTACTGCTAGATTTTTTTTTTTTAATGCAGATGCAACCTTTTCCCTTTATGTTCATTAAAACAAATTCTACCTGTCAACTCCAAAACATGACCCTGACCAAAATGTTCCATAGTTACACATCGAAGATCTAAAAGCATATAATCAGGTTTAAAAGTATCACTTCAAGTCATTATTCTTCATCACTGCATAACAGCGCTACAAAACTTGAGAAGGCTGGGTACCAGCTTGATGTAAACTACAACTATATTTCATCAACTAAACAGCTAACAGTGATTAGGATATGCTGTGCATTTAGACCGTTTGTTTGTTTGCTTTCAACTGATTTACTGCATGAGTTATCCAAATTCTGAGGAAAACATTTTCTTCTAATGTTTTCTTCTAATGTTTTAAATTTATTTTATTCAAATATTGAAGCAAATAGATTTGTTTAACATAAAAAATTCACTTAATCTCTCTCCTGTGTTTTTCTGTACATTAAATATCACACTAAGAGATTTTTACAAAGAAGTTAAATGTATATTATTCAATACAGTAGCTAACTATTGATTGGAAGCTAAATGACCTCAGCTACAGCTCTTAACCATTTTCCACCAATTACACAAACCAGAGGTAATTTTTTGTTCCCTCCAAGTGTTCATTCCAGGCTAGACAAGTGAATAATGTAGTTAGTAATTTCTGTGTTTTAAAAAGAGATGCATTAAAAGAGATTTTTGTAAAGGTCTAAATTACTGGGGTTTTTTTCTATGTTGATTGAGAAAGGGGAAAGTATTTTTCATAGGAGAAAATTAGCTAGCTAAGTTCTCTGCTATATGGCTATACAAACATCCATTATTCTAAAGCCCTCCAAAGTACAGAAGACTCTTAAGGACTGTAATGTACACACAACCAGTAAAACATTCTTTGTACATAATTTTCATAATAGAATCTTTCAGCAAAAAACTTAATTGATCAAAGTCAAACAGCATTTCTAGGTAAATTCTTAAAATTTAAAATATGTAGTATTATTTAACTTTACACATTAATTGATTCACTTGAAAAAAGAGATGCAAGAGACACTTAAAACATCATCCATGGATACACTTGGGATGTATCATCCAAGATACTGAAACTATTTATCAGTTTGTTGTAAAAATGCAAATAATAATACCAAGTAATTTCAATTAATTTGAAACATGCACTTAATTTTATTCAAACAGAAAGGAAATAATATGAAAGTTATAAACATGAACAATCTTTGTGTTTATAAGAACGGCAATCCATGTTAAAAAATCATATTTGCTTTCAGCGGAATTAATTACATTGGAAAACAAGATGATTTTCCTTTACAAATAGTTAAGCATACCTATGAGAGAATCCAAATAGATTGAAAAGGCTAAATCTCATTCCATCTTACTGAGCCATGAGAGTTTTTGGCAGCATGCTATAGGGATTCATATTTGGATCTATGCCATTTCTTCACAAAAACTATTAAATAAATTGTATTTTAAGATAAGTATTCTAAAAGTAAAATTATTTGGAATTAAAAAAAAGGAAAAGATGATTCTAAAGACTGAGATCTATGGACATGCATGAAATTTTAGCAGAATGAACTGAGCAATAGCTTTAATGTCTTATTCATTGTCTTAAACGTTCTACAACTTTGATGTTAAATTAATATGGTAAAATGATCATCTGAATATATTGCTGATATATGGGAAAAGCAAAGTGTGTACCTGAAACAGTCTCTATGTATTTTTTGTAGTTTTGGTGGTGTGTCTGATGCACCATGTTTAGGAGAGTTCAGTAAATATTTTCTTGGAGGGGATAAAACTGAGGATTGGTACAAAAAGCAAAGAAAATCCCAGGCCAAAATTTATATGAGAATAAAGCACACATTTTCAGTGTCTTACTTCCTTTTAAACATAGAAATCAATTTTTTTAATAGAATTTTGAAACAAATGGTCAGTGGATTCCTGCCATCAAATTTTAATTACCTTGTTGATGAGTCTAACTTAGAAACATTTAATGAAATACAGACATTCTAATTCATGGATCTACTTTGGATTTGTCAGATGGTCTAATTTGACTATCAGTCTGTGTGTCCTGGGTTGTAGTTTAGGATGTATTCTATCACCATCTTCAGTTAATGGCCCATCAATGCCTTTTGCATGACTCAGAGATAACTCCCTCCGGGAATTATCTCTCTCTTTAATGGGCCATTAAGGCTCTCTTCCATGACTCATCATCCCATTGTGAGATGCTCCGCCCATGGGGAAGAGCCAAGCATTCTCACCTGGATATAAGCTGGGATTTGGGACAGTAGAAGCAGCCCTCACCCACTGAATTCCCAGAGGACTGGAGCTACCAGACCTTTCTACAAGATTTCTGTTTCAGAAAGACCACCTCGTCTGGACTGTTTCCATCACCCTGATCAGGTTGTATTCTGACTCTGTCAGTGGTTTTTTCTTTTTGTATTTATTTTATTTTGTTTTATTCTATTTTATTTTCCTTTTCTTCTCATTAAATTTTATTTCTGACTTAGAGCCTCTCACTTGGTTTGTTTTCAAAACCACAACACTGTGTTAGGTTACTCTAATAGAGTGCTGACCACAAAAAAAGACCACAAAAAGACATATATGTTTGGCTTCCAGAAGCTGCAGAATCTGCCTCTGCACAGAAAATCAGGAATCCGATCAACTGCAATTCTATTCATCTAAATATGTATTTAAGAATTTAAAACTAAATTTTCACCTGTATTTTCAAACAGGGATGTGTATGGCTGGTCATGAATTAATACTGGAAGTACTTTTGGAAGATGATGGAAGTAAGCAAACCTTAAAAGCCACATTTAATAAAACATTTGATGTGAGAATCTCTTCTACAAATTTAAGAAAAATAGGATGTGAATATGATGGTTATTCCAACTGCTTTATGACAAATGGAAGAAAAGTGACTTTTAAAGGGCACACTGGTTTGACTTCAGTTACCTACAGTAGGATGAGACTAACAACACCCCAAAACAGCCTCTTCTTTCTACCAATTAAATTAAAAGAAGAGATTTTTAACTGATTCATTCTGATTAAGATTTCTACAGTGACTAGATTAGATTTCATGAGCATATATCTTTAACAGTATTTAAGATGATCTTGAGTACCTGAGACTGGCTACTCAAGCAGGTAGATAAACCACAAGTTTTCTGTGCCTATGAACTATCTACTGCAAAACAAACAATATGTTCAAAGACATCTTAAATAGCACTAAACATCTGAGTTTCAGCAAGTTAATTTAGCCTTTGAAAACAATTTCAAAGACAAAAATTAAAAGTGAGTTAAATAAAGGGATGACATCATCATAGAAGAGAAAACATCATAAATGTTTTGCATGCTGCATTTTTATGTGATAGAGTCAGAAGGTGAATGTCACATTCCTGAGATCATCAAGAGATTAATACCTCCTGAGAACATTCCATAAAACAAACATAAAACCAAGCCCCTAGAGCTGCTACTCTTTCATCTCAGAATGGTTGAGTAAGTCAACTTCAGAGCTATGTAAGACATGAGGCTCAACTGCCCCTTTTTGTTTTTTGTTTGAGATTTTTTGGAGGTGATGGTGGTGGTGATGATAAGGGGTGGGGGAAGGGAGCCGGTGTCCATGTGTGTGTTTTTCTTGTACTGGGGACTCTGGGATTTTAAACATGAGCAACCTGCACAGCTAAGGACAAATAAAAGGTGCAATTTAGGTTGTTGAAGTACTTTCTTTCTGTAGATTTCAAGGGCTCGAGTCATTACAATCCCTCTGGCAGGAACATGACACAGCTTCACCACAGGAGCTGTGTTTGACTTCTCTATGAGCTGTAGGGCTACTCTACACAAGGCATAATCAAAGACTAAATCAGTTTCACAAGAACTCAGATTAAAAGTCTGTGTGAGGGTGACAAATTAAACAGTGATTAGGCTTTCAAAAAAGCCTTAAAATTTATACCTTTGAAAAAATTAATTTACTGTAATACTAAGTATTAAAAAAAGTTCTAAAAATATAGAGAATATTCTTGCGTTATCAGAAAGACAGAAGTAAAATTGTACCTCTTTTCATGCTTTGAGTTCTATAACTATTGAGCTGACATTAAACAGAAAAATACATGTGAGGGGCTGATTATAGTGCATGTATTGATGTGATTTCTGCATAGATA
This sequence comes from Sylvia atricapilla, assembly GCF_009819655.1. NCBI lineage: Eukaryota > Metazoa > Chordata > Aves > Passeriformes > Sylviidae > Sylvia > Sylvia atricapilla. Next base: position 71,125,677 of record NC_089141.1, read on the forward strand.
AGTGATTTTTTTTATTATTAGCATTATATAAAGAAAGTACAGAAATTTGTAAGTAAAATCAAAAGTGAAAAAGAAAAGTAGTTCTGGCATCTTAAAATCATAGTCCTTGTTCTGCAAAGCTGCTGCTTATAGCATTTAATGTAATATTTTAAAGAATTCAGGATTAGACATACCTATATTTCACCTTAGTTTTGACATTTTAAATGTACATATCATCATGTCTTGGTATTATCAAGTATTGCTATGCTAGAAAGGTCTAAACAAAATAAGGATAGAAATGTATATGTATTAACAATAAGTTCTCAAAGAGAGTATGTCCCCAACTAACCAAACACAAGAATCAGCTTGAGTTAAGGTTAGTAGAATTGTGTTCTAGACTTTATTTAGGTCTTTGCTAGTCTCCTCCAAAATATTTCCATTATTTTACAAGTTATGATTCAATCAGTTATGTCACCAGAATTACTCACAGTATGTTTACTCAGTCACTGAGTGCTGGATAAATGTGAGAAACATCACATAAGTACTTAGAACTAATTTTTATTTATTTATTTATTTTATTCTTGATGTTCTGAGTTTTGTATCAACACAAGAACACCTGCTGGACAGGATGCCACTCAGAGACACCTGGACAAGCTCAAGAAGTGGACACAAGGGAATCTTATGAGGATTAACAAGACCAAGGGCAAGGTGCTGCACCTGGGTCAGGGCAATCCCCATGATCAAAACAGGCTGAGGAATCAACAGATCAGGAACAGCCCTGTCCAGAAGCATTTGGGGGTGCTGGTGGATGAGAGCCTAGACATGAGCCAGCAAACCAATTGCGCCCTGGGCATCAAAACCAGCGTGGCCAGAAGGGCAAGGGAAGTGATTCTGCCCCTTTATTCAGCTCTGGTGAGACCCCACCTGGAGTCTCACTGTGCAGCTGCAGAACAGAGTGATGGAGAGGCCTTGATGGCTTTTGTCTGGCATTTTTCTGGCATTGGTGCTTGCAAGCATACAGATATTACAAAAAGTTGTAAAGAAAAGGGTAGCACAAGCACAATTTGATCTGATGCAGCTTTAATCGATGTCAGATGAACTTTCTTTGGAAGTTGTGTTGCAGAAGTGGCTTTTCTGAAATGTCTCTAATGCTTAACTCCAGGAATGGGCAAAACCAATTTCCTTGACTGGGCTCCCATCATCTTATCAGCATAATACAGCATAGCACACATGCAGACTGAAACCACTTTACTGTTCTCACTCCTCCCAGGCTGACACACAGACACAAATAGCTCCAACCGCCTTATCCAATTCCTCTTTCTGGCTCATCAAGATGAAGTCCATTAGTGCAAAATATATCCATATGTGCTATGTGGATTTTGGCTACCCTCAAAGCCATCTCTTCCCCAGGCAGGACAAACCCATCTCATACTCTCCTCACAAAATGCTCCTGTCCTGACTATCCTAGTGGCCTCTTCTGGAGCTGTCCAATTTATCAGTGTCTTTCATATACTGTAAACCCTCAAACTGGATACAGATGTAGTCTAATGAGTGATGACTAGAAAGGCACGATCACTGATCAATTGGCTGTGCTCTTCTTAATACAACACCCAATGCTGCTGGCTTTCATTGCTTTAGGACACACTGCTGATCTTTGAATATGTTGTCCCCAGGAGCCCCCAAGTACTTTAATGCAGAGATAAGTCCCAGACATCAATTTCCCGGTCTGAAAATTGCAGAAATGTTGTCCATGTGCCTTTATCTTTGTCAATTTTCACAATGTTCCCAGGGTCCTTTTCTTTGGTTCCCTCTGGATGGCAGCCCTGTATCAGCTGTACTTCCAGACTGTCATCAATCACAAATCTGATAATGGTGCTTCCTGTCTTCCCCTCCAGTCTCTTCATAAATAGGGACTCAAGGGAATAGGTGCCAGTATAGATTACCAAGGAACTCCATTTGTAACCAGCCCTAGTAACCTCCATCCTTTGAACTTGATGATACAGGCAATTTTTACTCACCTGGATGATGCAAACTGGATGCAAGGATGCTGTGGGAACCCATGACAAAAGCCTTCAGAAATTTAAGGTAGAAAAATTCTTTTGCTCTTCCCTAATGCAAAGATCTAGTCACTTCATCACAGAAGGCTTTCAGGCATGTTTACATGATAGTAAATTATGCTGGCTATTTCAAATCACCTTATTCTCATTCATGTGTTGCAAAATGGTTTCCACAAACTGACTGTAATACATTTGTTTAATACATTATTAATGACATCTGAAAAACAAAACTGCAATTCCTTAATTCCACACAGGACATAGGAAAGAAACTTTGTGTTATGATGGGAAAACAGAAATGTGAAATTCTAAAAAAAAGAGATAAAAATATTCTGTTAGATTGATTAAGCATGGTTAACAAAACAGTACTAAAATCAGATTGTAAAGGAGTCATTAAAGTAAGCTTTACCAAGTCAGAGCCTGTTTTAATAAGAAGAGAAGTGTGAGTAAGCTATATATGTGCAACTTAAAAATCTGTATGTGAATAGAGAACACTAGACTAAAGCATTATTTAAAGCGTTATAACCTTCCTAAAAGAAGCAGAGACAATCTTTGTTGAGTGTTGGTTTATACTGCATTTTATTTTAATGCAAATAACTAGTAATGAAGGGTTTAACTTTGTATGATCACACCTGTAAGCATCAGTAATCTGAAAAAGACAAAAAATGGGCCTAGCAAGATTTAGAAGCCGCATTTGCACCCTAACATTGGCAATACATTTAATTAGCGAAAGACATGCACTGATTTAAAACAGCAGTGCCATATTTAGAAGCTGACATTCAAAAGACCTTTAGCCATATAAAAAATTAATATAGAGCAGATGAAGACAGGGCTTCTTCCTGCAGATAGTTGAGATTGCTGACTATAAAACATTGTGCTGGATTTATGTTTTAAGAAATAGAAATATTAACATAAATTTAAGAAGAAAAAATGTCTGAAAACCGTCTCTTTCACTGATTTAAATGATGTCAGACACCTTTTAGTGAACAAAGAGTGTCCTCAAAAAAGTGATGGCTGGTTAGCACAGAATGGTGATCACTGAGGGAAAGACTGACAAATCTTTTTTTCATGTAGCACTTGAGAACTAACTTAACATAACACAAGCAGATTCAAAACATAGCAAATTGCTTTTAACTTGATGAGGTATAGATATCAGATCTGAAGAAATAATGTATCATTTTCATGTGTTCACGTCCTGATTAGCTCATCAAATTCCCACAGAAATTCAGGGGAAGCAGCTGAAGAAGTCTTTTATTTTGATGTCGAAGAAAACAAACCTTTAGTTCTGGCTACAAGCAGCCCGACGTCCCAGCTACTTGAGTTTTCCTACCTGTTTGTTTCATGTTTTTGACATTTTCCCAGTTTATCTTTCTTTTCAAAATAAATTGCATCCTTGTTTACTTGTATTTACTGTTATAGTTCTATAAATCTTTCCTCCTCTTCAGCAAAATACTTTTTTATTCAAGTACAGCAGTATAGATAACAATTTGAATCAGACTTAATGTTATACATAATGCAGGAAGATGGAAACAACTCTTTCCACAAAAGAATAGTTGAAAAAGTGAAGAAATGCAGAGTCTGCTTTACTGTTCTAGTAAGTGTCTAGATTCTAATAAATTGTAGATATATACTCATCAAGTCATTTTCCCAAAATTATTCCTGTAATTGGTAATGAGAAGCATTGTTTTCTGTTTATCTAGACTCCATTCCAGTAATTCTGCTCCTTTTTAACTACTATCCAGAGTGAATGTGCTTTGGAGATACTCCTCTCTGATTCCCACAAGAAAATAGATTTAAAGGAAATTTTCTTAGTGCATATTTGCTGATTTTCTCTAGTGCAGTTAATGTTCTGACATTCTTTATTTTCAACTTCTTATTTTCCTGCAAGACGTTTATTTTTTCTAAACATATTTACTCTACACTCACTCTAGATTTTAGTTACTAGTAAAATCACAAAATTTCATTTTCTTGGCAGATACCAGGTTGACTTCACAAATACTGTGTTTCCATGTGTTTTTTTCTACTTTTCTAAGAACTTGTCTATTTTTATTGAATTTTTAATACCAACACAAATATCATTTTCTTGGGTTTAGATCTACTGTTTGTGTAGATTTTTTTGTCTTCTGTAGCAGCTCTTGATTTAACTGGTGACAAAGCAGCTGATAAGCTATGAAAACATGACATTTGCAGGTTTTTGTGATGTCAGTTGAGTAGTTCTTAGGGCAGGAGATGGAAACATTCTTCTTCAGCTTTTTCTGATGTCATAGGTTGCTGAGTAAGTGATAGGATAACAGCAAGCCACTGCCATTTTCATTGGTACCCCTATGTAATGCTGTCTATTTCATTGGAATCCAATGCCTTGAAAAAACCCTAAAAAACCAAAACAGTAGGACTACAGCTATTGCTTAGACTTTGCTAAAATGAATCTTCCCCAGAAAATTTTCAAAGACAACTGCTCTCTACCCTTTGGTCATATCTGAAACTTCCTCACTGGGGGAAAAAGGGAACCAAAATTGTACTGGTTTTAACACCAGCAGGAAATGAAACTCCAAATAAACCATACCTCTTCCTCCATCCCTTACTGTGAGGGAGGGACCAAAAGCAGTGACTATGCATTCAGATGACAATTTCCTGAGAGCACAAAACCACACCCTCAGTGATGATCTAAGTGGTATAGGATGACAACTTGATTACACCCATACAACACTAAACTTCCTCCTCCTCCCTGCAACCAAGACAAAAAATTTCAAAGTAATTTCAGTGCCTTAGTTCAATACATTGGACTCCATCCTTTGCCCCGTATGTTTTAGTGAAAGTAGAATTAATTCTATTAAATATTAAAAACGTTTAGTCAAGTGTTTCGTATGAATTTGTTACAAACTTTCAACATTTTTGGATATTCTTTCCAAATTGGATGAGAGATTTTGTTTGACCAAGCAAACAGTTATCTTGAAAAAAAATTGTCTGCAGTGATTAGGAGTACAACTACTCTGCAGTTTAATGTAAGTGAAGTACACACTTAACCTGGACGTGTTATGGCTGAATGCACATATTCGCAGAAGACAATCTAAAGCCATCCTTAAAGCCTACTCCTTCATGAATGATCTTGCATCAGGCTCATGTTTTTGTTTAGCTTAGTTTTGAGGTAAAATCTATTGAAGACAGAGTTTCTGATGTGGTTAAGTTGTAAAAAGACAAAGAATATATTTACTCATTCTAAGGTTAGTGAAAAGGTATGACATGTTGCAGTAGCAACAATCATGACTTCTTATTCATACAGCAGTGTCCTTGTGTTAATCTAAAAAAAAAAATCCTAGAAATCTCTGTAAAGTAACTTCTAACCCTCATTATGAATGGCATACTAATACCTAGAGAAGTTAAATACTTTGCCTCAGGGTATACACTCAGTAGCAGAAGTAACACTGATCCAGTTTTTACTGCACTATGCTGCCATCTTTCTTTCCTGATAAAAAGCCTATTTTTGAACATAGTTCCACCTTATCTGTATTTTGAATTTCCAAGATAACTCAAACTGAACAACGGGTACTATTGCTACATCCATACTACAGCATGCAAGAGTAACCAGGAGCTCTGGAGCTTGACTGCCCACTTGGCTTAATTTGGCCTCTCCTCTCTTGACCATTCCAACATAAATCTTATGCAGTATGGATGCCAACAAGGCTTTACTGCTTGACCTTGAAGCTTTTTTTTTTTTTTTTTTTCCACTGAGAGATTTATTCACAGCTTTTGAATTCAAAGTAGGTTCTAGTAAATTCAGTATTAAAAAAGTTGTTGATGCTACATCAGCACTGTCAAGAGATTGCATGATATTGCTGCTAAAAGCTGTACCCAAATGGAGCAAAATTTTTTGCAATGTATTCCTGGTTTACATTACAGCAGTCCTTTCTGTGCTGTCAGGATTTCCCTTCAGTGAGTACCATGTTGTGTTAGCATAGCTAGAAGCTAGTGTACATTGCTCTTGCTCTGGCATGGATTTGGGATATATCGCATCATGAGAGAGTCTGGAACTGGTTCTTGGTCTACCACTTCAGACATATTTAAATTGTATTATTTTAGAACTGCAATAGAAGAGGCAGAATGGTCACTGTTTTAAACATGTGCCTGACAGTTTCAATAAATGTAGATAAATTTTTTTGAGTGCCTATAGTGCAATTTTTCTCTCACAGCAAGATTAATGTATAGGAGTTGTAGTGTTGTATGTGAGACTACTGCTGCCAGTTTGGGAAGCCTAGGCCTGGGATTTATTAGAATCTCAGATTTTAAGTAAATCTGTTTCTTGCTTTGGCGATGGCAGTAAAAAATTTGAAAATCTGAGACATAAAATATTCCATTGTATTTTCAGAGATCTAGTCTTCAAAATACTGCTTCATATCTTTTACCATGGTATTATTTCTATGTCTTCCTAAACTTAAGGAAGAACTTAAAATGTAAATTTAGTGCATTATGTACAGATGACATTACCTTCTAACTGGGTAAAAATGCTGGGCTTAAAGCTTCTGCTGTTCCTATTGAGCATAAGACTACCAATTACTCTCACAGTAGCTCTTTTTCCTGCTTCTACAACCTGAAGCAGGTCTAGACCTGAAGCAGATTCAGTTACTGATTTATACTGTAGTGTGCCACATCCATGTCTACTTCACTGCTTCACATCCAAGGGATGCGCTTCAAAGTCAGCATAGTTAAGCCAGCAAACAGTGTGTTGAGAAAAAAGTTTAATCTAACTTCTGAAGTATGAAGTAAAAAAAAAAAAAAAAAAAAAAAAGAAAATCAGAACAAAAGTAAAAACCCACCTAAAATCAGTGGAATGAACCAAAAAGAATTCTCAGATAACATACACCTGTTTGGAATCTTATTAGAGAAAAAACCAGAGGATAGAGAACAAATAGACTGAAAATGCAGTAATTTCTGAGAATTGTTGGATCCTGAAAAAAACTTTCTTAATCTTTCCATAGGATTATTCTTGCACAAATGCTTTGCAATTGCATTGTAAAATGTAAAAAGCATACTTGTACTGGAGACAAGACAGGCGAGTCTAAACTCACTGTCAGTGATTTCAGTTGGTGTTAAACATATTCAGGAGGAGGGAAAGTGGAGGATTTTCAAGCAAGAGGTTATACTAATTCAATACCTTTCTAAACCCACCTAGTAATTTTTGTTAAACTAAAGCACATGAAAAAATATCCATTATTACTCTAAAAACTGTAAATTGTGACAAAATTCTCATGCAATAATTGCTTTAACTATTAAAGGTTTAACTATTGCTTTAACTATTAAAGGTTTATGTTTTATTTCTAGTAAAAGTTCTGCTTATTTCAGCTGGAGGCTATTTGATTTTATAGTGCTTTCCCTGCTAATTAAAAAGATCCTTCCACCTTCAACAGGAATCTCCTTGTACAAAGGTCTATCCTATCTAGTATAAATAGGTTGTATATTTATTCTATATATAGTGCACATTATATTTTTTTTTTCAAACTTCATTTTAATAAGTATGCTCCTATTTTTAGGTCCTCTCAACCCTGCTTAATTTTTTACATCTTTCTTAAAATTTGCACATACGGTACTCAAATAATGCCTTAATCAATGCTGTATGCAATTTCACTGCCTAGTATTTCTTTTTTTAATGGGAAGATGACATATCTGATAATTTTGCTACAGGGAACTCACGGTAGGCTGATACTCCTCTTGTGAAGAACAATTCAACATCCTAGTCAGACAAAGTCTGACTGGATTATTTATTTTCCAGAATGCCTATCCACTGTTCACAAATGCATATAGATTTTTTTCAGACAATGTGAGACATAAATCATACTTTTCAACTATTCACATCTTCAAGTACTTTAAAAGAATAAGCTTATGCAACAGAAATCACAGCTACTTTTCACATGTTTAATGAAATTGATATATATATATATATATATATATATATATAAAGCATAAATCACTTTCTAGTTTGTGGGGTTACAAAGAAAATGTCCCTATGAGTAAATTACTTAGTAATTGTCTAATCTGGGATTTTTATACAGCTGGTACTGGTGAGAGGTGGGAGACAAACTGAGAAAACAGTCAATTAGTATTCCGGTTTTATGCAATGATATGTCAAAATTTAACTATAAGAGGGAAGGTAATCAAAGTCCTCCTGAGATTTTATAAGCAGACAGACATTTTGCTTTTTAAACCTGCTCTGCAAGTCAGAAGCAGAGACAATGTCCTAAAAGAACACTTCCTTTTCATGGCAGACCAGGGCTTCAGTATATTACAGCACAGATATATCTGTACTATATCCCAGGGGAAAAAAAAAGGTTTAATATTGCCAGTACTTTCTTTCTCTTCTGAGTAAGTGGAATGAGAACAAGAACTTACCCTTTTTGTTTTCTTGCACAGTTAAAAATTAATTTCTTCTGATCATGTAATAATGGTATTCACATTAGCATTTTATCTTTTGATCTAACTAGAATTCTTTAGGAGCATTTTATACAGCAAGACTTATTTGGAGATTCTAATCTCTTCATGATGTGTAGCAAAACAGGTATTAAATTTCTGAAGATATTATTTGACATCCTTTAAGTAATATCCATTCTCTTGGAATCTGAGATAATCTAATACCCAAGATAGTTGGATAAAAAAATTCAAGTTTGGAAGGTTGATCTCAGCTGGATGTCAGACCCCTACTTTCCTGTTTTCATCTGGGACATAGTTAATTCTCTTCTTAGTAGCTGGTACAGTGCTGTACTTTTTGGATTTAGTATGAGAACAATATTAATGATACCCTGATATTTCGGCTGTTGCTAAGTAGTTGTCACCCTCAGTCTATGCTCTGCCAGTATTGAGGTGCACAAATGCACGTGAGGGATGACAGCCAGGACAGCTGACCTGACCTGGCCAGAGGAGTGTGTCATACTACAGAACAGCATGCCCAGTATATAAGCTGGAGGGAGCTGGCCAGGCAGGGTTGATCACAGCTCAGGGACAGGCTGGACATTGGTTAGGAGATGCTGAGAATTGGACTTATTTCTCTAAAGTTTTGTTATTTTCTGTCCTTATCATCATCATCATCACCACCATCACCATAATAATTTAATTTATTATAATAGCATTTTATTAATCATCATAATAAATACATCTATAATTATATTAATATTAATCATCATAATAATTTTAGCATATATAATTATATTAATTAACTATAAATATCAATGGGTATTAAACAAGAATAATTCATTATTTATTATGATACAATGTATTTTATATTCTATATTAATTATTCATCCCATAAATGTTATTATATAGTGTTATATGTATAGTGTTTATTACAATGAATAATAAAAATAGTATGAGATGATGATGATGATCTTATCTGAACCCATGAGGTTCACCAATTCTCCTCCCTACCCTGGGAGGTGGAGGAACAGGAAGAGATTGTAGGGGTGTCAGTGAGAAGCTGAATGATATCTAGCTGCCAGCTAGGATTAAACCACCACACCCACCCATCTGCTCTCTCTCATTCCCTATCCTCAACACGACAAGAGGAGAAAACCAGAGTTAAAAAAAAAAGATTGTTTGAGACACAGACAGGGAGATCACTTACAAATTATTATCACAGGAAAAAATAGACTCAAATTTCAGAAAATTAATTTAATGTGTCACCAATTAAAATACATTTGGAAGTTGAGAAACAAAGACAAACTAAAACACCTTCCTCCATAAGCCATTCATTTCTCCCAGGCTCAGCTTCAGTCCTTTACTCCCTGCATCCTTGTCACAGGTGGGACTGGAAGGGTGAGAAACAGGTGGTTACAGTCAGCACCTTGATGTTCCTCTCTGCAGCTCCTTCTTCCTCCCCACATTTTTCTGACTCCATTGTGGGTCACCTACATGTCATACATTACTTCAGACTAAATTTGTTTCAGCATGTGTCCTCTGTTGGCCACAGTCTAGACATCGACTCTGATGTGGTAGTCTCCAGTGACTGCAGTGAAATATTCACTCATCTCCACAAGCCTCTGTGTCAGAACAATCTGCTCAAGAGTGAGCTCTCAAAAGGTGGTGGCTCCTTCAGAAAATCTTTACCTGCTCCTCCACAAGCTGCAGTGTGGATATCTGCTCTGGTCTGGGCATCTTCATGATCTGAAGAGAAATCTTTGCTCTGGAGTCTGGAATACCTCCTTCCTCTCCCTCTCTGACTTCTGTGTTCACTGTGTTGCTTCTCAGACATTCTTCCAAATTTCATTCCTCAATGCTTGAACATTGTTTTGCTTTTTCTCATGATAAATCTTTCTCCAGGCAGCATTAGCTTGGCTGATGGGCTCAGGTGTGTGGCTCTGCTGCAGCCAGCTGAAATTAGCTTGGGTTCAGGCAGCCTATGGCTTTATACAGATCACCCCTGCAGCCACCCCTACCTAACCCTTGTCCGTATACTATGCATGGGCAACTATACTGAGTTTCTACTCAACACAGTCAGTGAAGTCTACAGAATTTGCAGATGATAAAATGTATGTATCTCATTTTGCTGAATAGCTCCCTACACTCAATGGCTAATTCAATCACCTAAATACAGGTATTTAATGCCTTCTAGGAGCCCTTAGGATATTCTTGGCTGATATTCAGTTGTTGATCTGAAAAAGATGTGGGCCTCTTCCAAGTCCTGTGTGTGATTTACCAGTCACTTGAAGGTAATGGAGATGTCTCAGGTGACACTGAGGCCCCATCCACTGATTTAACTGAACAGAGATTCAATTTGTTTGCCTATGTGCAGACATTTAGTGCCATCTGCTATGTCTTAGGATATCCAAACATCTGGACAGTCTGGCAGATATGGTTCAGAATGACAGCAAGCTTGTGTTATTATGGAGACACTGTTGGAAGACAGGTGGGATAGCCCAGGAAAACACTAGGTCCTGCTGCTCAGGCAGATGAATCTCATTGTGGTCTTACGAACAGACAGAATCAAAAGTGTAAACATAATAATTTAATGTTGCTTAATCTTTCTTGCCGTCATAAACTGGCTAAATCACCTACAGCTTGATATCTGGAGCATTTGTATGGCACTAGCAGATATTTTACAGGACCCACAGGAAAGCCATCCCATCCCAGGAGGCAGGTGGAAGACAGGCTGGATGGGCTGAGGTGTGTAGACACTTGTAGGAAAGGGATTATTTCCTGATATTAAATTTAACACAACTCTTTTGCATGACAACCAGATACTGTCCTCAATGCCTCACTGATACTGAATTCAAACAGAAATGGAACGTAGAGTAGCCACCCTGCTTTCATTCTTCTCTTTCATTGTTTTGTCTTAGTCCTGCAAAACTCCCCTGTAGCCCAAGATTGTTGAGTGGCCATGAAGGTCAATACAGTTTTAGATGTTCCTCTGGTGTAGTGAATGAACACAGCTGAATTAACAGAGCTAAATAAATTAGACTGGATTTAGATAAATGACTCTATTTCTAATTTCTAAGCACAGCTACCTATACAGTGCCAAAACTCAGTAGAATATTTCATTTTTCAAAATTTGCTAATACACAGCTTCACTGATATACTTATTGTTTCATGTGAGGCAATAAAAAAAAAAGCAATTTTTATCTCTATATGTAGTAGTGCTATTTCTGCTTGTCTATTTATCTTTAGAGATAACAATCAGCACTTCCATAGAAAAATATTTTTGAACTAAAAAGCATAATTGTAATTAGTGTGAAAGAACCTGATGAACAAACCCTCAAATGGTACAAACACAGCCTCTCTTTTTATTCTTTTTTATATAGAATTAATTTTATCCCCATATTTTTAGTCACTGGCATGATGTCATAGAACTGATACTATTATCAGTGTGAGCATGCAAGACTTTTGCAGTGCAGTTGGGTGCACACATAGCTACTTTCACAGTGATTAAATTCTGACAGTTCCAGAGAAGAGAAATTCTGGAAGAAAGAAGGTATTAAAACCAGTAAAAAGATTGTCTTTTTTTTTTTTTTTTTTCAGTTAGACATCTCACATTCCTGAATATCTTTTTAGGCATGCTCTCCAATTTAGGGTACAATATTTGAGGTGCATTTATGGTGGATTAGGTTTAAAAATGAGTAATTATTAATAGATTTTAAGGATAAGGTCAAGGGCCATTATATGTCTCTAGTTTTAGTTCTAAGCAAGAAAGGATCTTAAAACAAAAAACAACCCCAAAATTATTAAGAAACATTTTTCTAGCCTTCTCATCTCTTCAAGTCCTTGACCACATATAAGACAACACTGAATTTTTTTAAACAATTTTTATTTAGACTTCCTTCACAAAATTTTTAAAAGATGTGTGTGTATTTGACACAAAAAGAGGAAAACTGATTATACCAAACTAATGTTTTTAGTTTTTAGTTAATGTCTAATCTTTTTTCTGTTCTCTGTGCAAAATATATTTAGTAATGTTTCAACTGATTTCAGTCAAATCAGATTCAATGGTGCAAGTCGTTAATCCATTCATATTCTTACAGCTTCATGGAAATATGCAATTCAGTAGAAGCTGGTTGATTTAGCCACCACAACTACAAGATGCTGCAATGCAAAACTGTCCTTAAGGGCCACCAGAAATCCATCAAGAAAAGCAAGTCTCCTAACCATTGGGTAATTTTCAGAAAGGTGTTGTAAGTTTATAATCCTGTTTAGGGAAAATACCTTGGATGAAGAGAAACATCATTTAAGAATTTGAATCTATAAAGACACAAGATATTTATTAGCTGTGTTGTGGATCTTACAGTCCTTGGCCAGAAGATTTGTGGTAATATACATGGATATTTAACTCTGTTTCATAATATGTAGGTGTTAGACCCTAGACAATTTAGTATATGCTACTTGAATCTCTTTTTTTTTTGTCTGATTTAGGTTTCCTCATATGCTGTTAAGTGTTGGCTTTTAACATTCATTTTTTCCAACATCAATGAATTTCTTTTTTTTTTTTGACGTTTAAAGTTTACATTTGCTTACAAATGTTAGACAATATTTTCTCCATTGCCAACTGTCATGCAGTATAAATGAAAAAAAATCTGACATTTTCATATAAAAATGTACTTAAACCCTAGCAAAATGTAAGGAAATACACATGTATGTGTGGCATAATCTGTGTTGCTGTGCATAGGGAATGGTAATCAACCATATAGGTATATCATTTAATGTTAGCAGATTGCTGTCCAAATTTCACTGATTCTGTGAATCACAGTAAGACTTTTCCTTAGGGAGGGCAGAGTTTTACATTGGCATTTAACATTCCTGTGACATCTCAAATGAATTTAATTGCCATTTTGGAAAGACACAAGTACGTTTTATCTGCCAAGTGTATATGGATGTCTCAAATTCCTTGGATTCTCCTTAGTCAGGAAATTTATTGATATCCCTTAACTGCTTTGCTCATAATGAGAGTTTAGACTCCCAGCCTGCACACAAGCATATAAATTTAGTTGCCTTGACCTGAGCCTGTGGCTCAGGTGGTGGATACTGGAATCACATCCACAGCAGGAGGAAGAAGCGCAGCAGTCAAAATTCTTTTGTTTTGACTTAAAGGGGTGCACTGCGTTTATAGACTTGAGAATTTCTTTAAGTTAGAATTGTCTATTTAGGGCAGAAACCCCTCATTATTAATAAAATTTATTTCTTTTAAAAGAAAATTTCCAAGTAACAATCTCCCCTCCTCGGTTTTCCACTTAACCTGTGTCACTCTGACCCCCAAAGGCTGTTGGGAGCAGGGTTCCCATGGTGAGTGGGTCTTTCCTTCAGAGTGCTGTTGTGTCCTTCCAGCCCTGGGGTTTTTCAGGCCATTGCCCACAAGAAAGCAACAGCTCCTGCCAGGAGAGGGAAAGCTCCTCTGAGAGTGGATTGGGGACTGGGGAGGAAGCTGGTCCCATCTGCAAATGCTGAGAGAGATCTGCTCTGCCCCTGCTCCTGTTCCTATGCCTGTCCCTGTCCTTTCAAGACCATATTCACTGCTGAACACTTCCTTGGGCCTGGATGGGTGAGAAGGAGGACATGAAATGCAAGAAACACAGATATTACGTGTTTCCTTTTCAGTAAATTGCTGCCAACATTTACAGAACTGTTTTGTATAAAAAAGTTCCTTTTGTTCTTACAGAAATGCAAGGGATACAGCATGGTCTTGGGGTAAATGAAAAAACCCCAAGTGACAATAGAGCTCAGTGAGTAGGGAACTAGAAAGGGTCAGCCTGAAAACCTTGATCTATTTCTGTCTCTGCCATTTATCTCCTGTGTATAGCAAAAAAGAATTCTGCATGTAAGTACTGAATTTAGAGCATATATAATCATGAGAAACAGCCTACATAAAGACTCCTCCAGAAAGTGTTTTCAAGCAACTGAACAGAGTTTAGGCTTCTGACACAGGCATGTAAAATTAGATTGCTAAAACATATGGTGTGAATATATTTATCACTTTCAATTTTGCTGCTTTCCCTTAATTTTTAGTGGAAACATTAATGGCCTATATTCTCTGGAGGAAATACAGCTAAACCTATGTATGTTTTATTTGCCTAATATGGAACTGAAATTCAATTTAGGCATCCAAATTCCAGGCTGCAAGTCTGGGAACACCTCAGCAGCTGCTAATCTGAGGGACATCTCAGCCAAATGAACACCACAATATTTTTCAGGATGCAACATTTATTGCTACACAATTGCCATTCTTCTGACAATGCCAAGCACATCAGTGTTAGCTATACCTAAGCAAATTATGAATACTTTCATGTAAACCACCAAAAGGCCTGCTTTTTTCAGGGTTCTGATGATGCTAAAAGACTTAGTCTTTGTGTAATATTATCACTAGAACTTTCTGATGCATTTGGAATAATAGGCAATTTATTCAGATGCATCTTTTTACAGAACTCTTTTATTTTTTTTTTCCCAACTGAAAACATTTTCAGGAATTCCTCAGTTCCCGCATCAGCCTGAGAGAATTCAAACTCAAATATCCCGGGACAGTGCTCTGGTTACCAGATTCATAATTAGCTATAATACCAGCAAGCTGAAATCAGTCTTAATAGTAGTTTTTTTCACTGTGATTAACATACTTTGGGATATATTTGTAAAAATGAACGAAAATAAAAGAGACATGACTAGAACTGTGCAATTAGATTATTCAGCATGGAGGAAGAATGTAGGCTGTGGTCTTACGTTTGTGTATTGTTTGTAAGTTTCATCCAGTGGTCAAGGATTCAAAAGCCACACCTGGGTATTCCTATTGTCAGGAAACCATCCTCTCCCTAATTTAAGAAAAAATAGAATAATGGATTCATTTAGGTTGGAAAAGACATTCAAGTCCAACCCTAAACTTAACATTCCCAAGTCCCACTAAACTATGTTCATAAGCAGGACATCTACCTGTTTTTTAAAATACCTCCAGGGAGAGTGACTCCTCTACTTCCCTGTGCAGCCTGTATCAAAGTTTGATAACTGTTTTCATCAAGAATTTTTACCTAATATCTGTCACAGCTTGAGATTGCTTCCTCTCATCCTGTTGTCAGTTACTTGAGAAAAGAGAACCACCTTCACCTGGCTACAAACTCCTTTCAAGTGGCTGTTGAAGATTATAAGGTCCTCCAGGAGCCTCTTTTTTTCCAGAATAAATGACTCCAGTTCCCTCAACTGCTCCTCATAAGAGAAAATATGAAAATATAAGGATCCTGAAGCCAATTTAAGGAACATGTTCTAGTGCCTTGACAACCTCTTAGTGAAAGACACTTCTAATAATTTGAACTTGATCAGACTCTTGGCCCGTGCCCTTTGTATCTCCTAGCATAATAAGAAGAGATGAACTGAACTGTCTTGGTAACTGTGCTCCAAGTACTTGCATGCAGCTCTAAATTACCTTTTAACATTCCCTTTGTCATACTAAACACGTCCATCACCTTCATACATGTGTTGTTGGATATGTGTCATTTTCCAGACTCCCTTAATTTTCTCCCCATCCTTCTGGAACTGGGAGAGGCAAGTAAGAGTGATACAATGTCCTAGTTGTGGCTTTGCTAACGCTGAGTGGGGAAAAAAGTTCCTTTTTTTGGTCATGTATAATTCTCCCAGTGAATCACAGGACATCTTGTGAAGTTAATTTTTATTAATTCATTGTTACTCCCAAGTTCTTTTCAACAGAGCTGGTATTCAGCTACTTGTTTGGCATGCATTATTGTTTGATGTTCTTCCACTCAGGATGAAGAAAATGGCTTTTTTCCTCAAAGAACTTCGGGAGTTTTCCATTAGTACAGTCCTTAAGTTCACCATGGTATCATCAGGTCAAAGCTCACACCTCATCTTATCACCATGGTTGTTGATAAGATATTGAACAAGATATTGAACAATATGTGACTCACTCTCAAACACTAAGGACTGTTGCTGTTTCTTTTCTGCAACGGCGGCGGCCTGGCTTTTAGGAACGACAGCACGGCGTCCACTTTTCTTGCATGGCGCCAGGCTTAGTAACACGCTTATACCAGTATGGTGGACGGTTACAAGCATTTATTATCTCAAGCATGCAGTTTAAATACTCTGGGGTTCTTTACTACGTCAGAGGGGTCTTGCTACACTTCCTGGGTTAGAAGGGAGAATGGAAAAGTACTGGCACGTTAGTAAGAGCTTACATTCTTGTGGTAATAGCTTATCTTTGGGAAGTTAGAATGTTCTCTGCTCTTCCCGTTACAACCGAAATCTTCCGAACGCCTGTCCCTATCCAACCACAAAGGACTCCACTAATTTCCAGTAATAAATAGACAAGAAGATATTGATTTCTATCCTTTAAGGTCAGAAGGTTATTATGTCAAAGGGTTTCCAAAATTTAAAATACTGTTGCATCTACCACTGTTCCACAATCTACAATAGAAATTTCATCTTAGAAGACAACTGAAGTTATTCAAACATGTTCTGATATTATTAAACCCTTATTGGCTGTTCTACATCTTCTTGACCTGTATGTGCTCCTAAATGAATTCCAATATCATAAGCTTATGTAAATATAGAATGTATCAGTATGTGGATTTTATGTGATTGAATTGACTGCATTCTTGTCCTAGGTTACAATGTAAGATTGCCCAAGGTACGTATTCTATCACCATCTTCAGGAGCTGTTGAAACCAGGGGGAGCAGTGTTTTCCCAGGCCTCCTCCCTCTGGGCTATCCTCTGTTAATGGCCTACCAATGCCTTGCCGAGGGACTCACAGGTAACTCCCTACAGGTGCTATCTCTAGTTAATGGGCCATCAAGGGCTCACTGCATGACTCATAGAATGATATCAGCCCATGGTGAGATGCTCCACCTAGGGGGAGGAGCCAAGCATTCCCACCTGCATATAATCTGGATTTGAGAGAGTGTGGGAGGGTTCTTGTGCGTTGGATTCCCAGAGGACAAGAGCTGCTAGACTTTTCTACGTGATCACTGCTTCAACACAACCCTTTCATCTGGACTGCTACCACTACCCTAACTGACAGGGTGTCAGGTTGTATTCTGACTCTGTCAGGAGTCTTTTGCATTATTGTGGGTGGTGGGTTTTGGTTTTTGTTTTGGTTTTTTTGGGTTTTTTTCACCCCATCCTATTAAATTGTATTTCTGACTTGGAGTCTCTCACTGGTTTTGCTTTCAAACAAGCACAATTCTATAGTGAAGTACTGGCTTTATGCATGGTGGGAAAGCAAATGCTAGTTGTTTACTTTGACTTTAGCAAGTTTATTGACACCTAATATATTTCCAGCAAAACTGGTGAGATATAGCCTGCATAGGTAGACCATAATGTAACAGGAAAAGTAGCAGTGACACTGAGCCCAAAGGTTTGTGATTAACATTACGATATCTAGCTGGTGGCTTATTCCTGGTGGCATTTCTTGAGGTCAGTACTTGTTTATTGTTTGACTAGAAAATTGGACAGACCAAAATACCAGATGATACAAATTGAATTCTTCTGGAAAGAAATGTTATTCAAAGAATCATCAGCATGTTATAGGATAGCATGACAATAACCTCATGCTATCAAAGCAAATGCTGAGCTCTACACCTGGACTGAAATGATCATATGCTGCAGTAAAGGCTGGGAACTGACTTGTCTTTGTTAAACTTCATATGGTTAGTGATTGCCTAGCCCTCTAATTTTTTGGGGTCTCTCTGCAGGTTCTCTCTGCCTTCAAGGCAGTCAGCAGGTTCCTCCAATTTAGTATCATAATCAAACTTGTACTTTTGGTTCCCATGTCCAAGTAATTTATGAAGATGTTGAAGAGCACAGGGCCGAAGGCGGAGCCCTGCAGAACCCCTCTAGTGACTGGTCACCAGCCTGACATCACCCCATTCCCTATTCAGCCAGATGCTCACACATCTTGTGATATGTTTATCCAGCTCTATGCTGGACCTTTTCTCCAGATGGATACTGAGAGAGACAGTATCAAAAACTTTACTGAAATCAAAAAAATTACATCAACTGGCTTCTCTTGATCAATTAGGTGGGTTCCCTTGTTGTGAAAAGAAGTGAAGTATGACAAGCAAGACATTTTCCTCATGAAACCATGCTGGCTGTGACTGATGACTGTGTTGTCCTTTAGGTGATTTTCAGTGCCTCCCAAAATAATATTCTCCATAATTTTATCAGTCATTGAAATGTGTCTGACAGCCTGCAGTTTCCAAGGTCATACTTCTTTCTTGAGAATCAGGAAAACTTCTATTGACTGGGACCTCTACAGACTCCTAAGACTGCTCAAAAAAATCATTAAGAATATCCTCAAAGATTTTTGAATACTCCTTGAGTGTTCTTGATTAATCCCTTCAGGGCCAATGGACTCAGAGGAATCCAGCTGAAACAGAAGATTGCCCACAAGTTCAGGGCTGACTGGTATTTTTAATGGCCAGAACATTATTTTTTAACTTGAATTATACTCTTTGGCATATAGCAGTTTTGAGATATTTATATAAAATACAAATATCCGTGAAGTAATTTATTGAATACGAATTCTTTCAAATACATTTCTGAATTATTATTTGAACTCTACTTTTGAGGCTAATATGATTTCTCATTGCAGGATTATCATTGCTGTTCAAAAATAAAGGGACTTTCAATACACTGTCTGCTTTAATAGGTCTTTATTTTTAATGTGCTTTTGTTATTGATTTGCACAGCATCTCATTTGCATGAGATAGCAAACTTCCAGAGGTATATTTCCTACATTTAAAGCTACTCAGTAGTAGGAAAAACTGTTTAAATAATTCAACATATTCCTCAGAAAACAAGCTTTTTAAATCTTTTCGAAAATGTTTGTGCTTATGGCTCTTTAGTGACTAGTAAAAAACTACAGACAGTATTTTAGCTTCTAGAAAGAAAATTGCCTTAAAACTTCATTAAATATTTGTACTTGTCTGCTTGCCTTGCTGGTGTTTTTTGAATAAGCAAAAGCAGATCTTGAAGTTTTGTCATTCCACTGAACAATTACATATGAGAAAGAAATAAAAATCTAAAAAGCTGGAACATAATAGATAACTATTTCTCATAGTGTCTGTGCACTTATAATTGATCTCAAACCCTCTTCTTTAGTCAGAATATTAATCAGAATTGCAAAAGTAAAATAATAAACTTTATTTGCAGATTTGAGTTTCACTTATACATCAATGATTATTTGGGAAATTATGCCAACGCATTGATTTTGCGGGTCAGGGATTTTTTTGAAAGAGATGAAAGACAAGTATATTAATTTTATAATGAAATTATGTGAACCTCAATGGAAAGAATTAAATATAACCCTATGACATATTATTCTGAACCCCAAATTTTAGATAATAAAATTGTTTTTCTTCCCTGCCTATTTATTTTTTCAAATGCTCTCTTCACCGTGTTCAGTGTACATTTATTTTCATATGGATATTTACTGAGGTTTTATAGTTGTGGCAACAAAGCTCTTTTAAAAACTTCAGATTTTTTTATTTCAATGATTGAGCATTTCTCTTGCTTAAGGAAAGAAAGAAAGAAAAATCTCAACAAAATGCACGCACAAGACTGATCAAAACTTACAGAAAATGCTGAACATAGACAAATTACTTGGCTGTACTGAAAAAGCATGTAGCCAGTCATAACGTTATTAATACTATAACTCATTGCTACTAAAGCAGTAAAATGTTGATTAACTGTAATCTTAGAAACCCACCCACATCTCTCTACATTTCCCCAGCTTAGCTACCTACAGAAACAAGCAGGTCACAAGTAGACCCTCCCATAATCATCAACATATTTTCCTTTTCATTCTGTAACTCCCCCATAACCTTAGGCTTTTCTTGCATTTGTGTAACATCAATTTCTTAAAAATTATTCATAGACAGAGATATGCCTATGCCATTATAAATACATTTTTTTAAATTATGTGTTGTCAAATAAAAATACAGAAGGTGCTTAAATTCGGTTTTGATCCATTATTAATTATTCCTAATTCTTTCATCTTCTTCTGTAATATTTTTTCTAATTTTTATCTTAATTGTTTTAACTGACATGTGACAAGTTATAGCAACAACTGAGGCTCAACACTCTTTTGAATGTGTGTTTCAGGTTTTTTTCCTCTATGTTTTGCCCAATTAAGTTTTTGTTTCAGTAAAAAATATTTTTGTCTTGAAGGATTTCTTGGTCACAGATTATGCTTGTATTTTAGTGCTTTTAGTAATAGCACAGGCAATACCTTATTTAGCAAGGTATATATAGTAGCTTTCATTTATTGTTTTCTATGAAGACAGAACTTGGGGAACACAGCCCAGAGAAAAGATGATCTCCATAAATCACAATATCACTTTTGTAGAGCAAAATTATTCGACTATTTAAATCATCCAATGCTACTATTAAAATTGAGTAATATCTATAGCTATTTAGCTGAGGCAGACCTCTGATAAATATAGTTATGACTTTCTCTCACTACACTGTGTCAGACACTGCATGGAAAGATTTAAGTTAACTCTTTCAGCCTTCTTCCTGCAGCTCTTCATTTTGAATTTTGCCATATATACTTGTTGTTTTGTTTTCATTGCTCAAAACTGTTTACAAAAGAAATACTGAAGAAGACTCCAGAAGTGATATATTAGTCAAGTATGAATTGCATAAGATTTTCTTATTTCTTGACTCAGTTTCTTTTCTATGGTCTTTAGGCTACAATTCCAACATCATTGAACCTCAGTGAAAAGGAAAATTCATCCCTTTACATACACTCAAGTGTTTACTCATTGATTAGATATTAATTTTAACTACTTTTCGAAAGGTTTTTAGTTTTGATCAACACAAGCTTTGTACTTGTACTTGTACTTACTGGATTATATTAGCATATGCAATGCATATTAGTCTAGTCCATCACATTGATACTGTTGTTTGATTTTTATATTGTTATTTTGTCTAGAAAATTATTTCACATGTTATAGGTTGTAACTAATGACTATTATGTACTGTAAAGTAGTGAGCAACAATCAGAAGACTCTAACAGAGGCATGGAAAGTCAAAATTGATTATTATCTTTGTATGAAAGAGTGCAATTGTGTTAGGCAGGGAAAAGGAAAACTGAAAAAATTATCCTATTCATTAAGTTCACACCAAAGATTTGGTTTAGCAACATTTACCTATAAAATAATAAACATATTGGATACAGATTATCAATTATTTCTATTCTGACATGGCAATTAATTCTACTGGTTATTCTGATAAAACTGAGTATATACTTAGGGGCAAAGAGAGGAAAAAATACTTTATTATTCTAAGTATGTCAGTAAATAAACAAATATGGCTTCTGCAGGGTGATTATGAGTGCAGAAATACCTCTGAAATTTGAATGCCATTCTTAGTACACTGATGGACCTGAATTGGTATTTTGGAAAGTAATAGAATAATTTGTTTGATGGAAGGGGCTTGTAAAAATACTGCATATCGATAAACTCTAATTAATAATTACAAGTATGTTTACAACTAAAATTTAGTAAAACCCTATGTCTTACACTGTAAATTAAATATAGGTATGCAGGCAGCTAAAACAGAATAATTGATATCCTGTAAGTCTGTTCTGGCTTACTTTATAATCTTTCATATGATGAGAACCAATAGAAAAAAATGAATATTTTCCAAATTGTAAGGGTTAAAGTCATCATGTAACAAAACTAAATGAGTAAACACAAGGTGCTGCATCTGGTCAAGGGGAATCTCAGACATGAGTACAGACTCTAAGAAGTACTCATTGAGAATAGCCCTGCAGATGAGGACTTGGGGGCTCTCACAAATGAAAAGCTGGACATGAGCCAACATTGTGCACTTACAGCCTGAAAGTGCAACTGCATCCTGGTCTAAATCAAAACAGAAATGACCAGCAGGTTGAGGATGGTGATTCTACCCCTCTGCTCATGAAACCTCACCTGGAATACTGCATTCAGGTCTGGAGTTGTCATCACAAGAGAGATGTGTACCTGTTAGAGGGCTCCAGAGGAGCACCATGAAGATCATCAGAAGGCTGGAGCCTTCTTCTGTGTCTCCTACAAATGCTGGTTGAAAGAGCTGGGCTTTTTCAATGTGAAGAAAAGGTTCATGGCAACCTTCCTGTTCCTAAAGAGGGCCTACAGGAAAGTGAGAGAGGGACTTATTGCATGGGTAGAGAGCAAAAAGACAAAGCTAAACTCAAAAAAGAGAGATTTAGATTAGGTATTAGGAAGAAATTCTTTGCTAGAAAGATTGTAAGGCAATGGAACAACCAGAGAAGCTGTGGATGCCCCATTCTGGAGACAAGGTTGGATGGGTCCCTCAGCAACCTGATGTAGCAAGTGACATCCCTGCCCATGGTGACAGGTTGTAATTGGATGATGTGTAAGGCCCTTTCCAAATCAAGCCTTTCTGTGATTCTATGATTAAGTGTTATACAAAATAATGTCTTCTGATACTGTGGCAAGAGAGGTAAAAATATGAATTTAACAGATGTCATCTCACAGTAGTAGAGATTAACTACCGCTGCACTTCTTTTCAAGAACACTAAACTTTAACTGGTGAGGGCAACGGTGCCTTTGAACCTTTAACAGCAGGCACTTGAACACATTAATAAAGTAATTGACACCTGAGTTCAAAAGATTTGCTGCCTGTTGTAAAACAGGCTTTGATCTTTAATAATTTTTCAGCCAAACGGCTTTTCTATTTTCTACATAATGTTAAAGAAAAAAACATGAAATATAAAACTAGTGGTTGCATGAAAAAAAAAATCTCAGAAACAATCATCTCTTTTAAACTGTTTTCTTCCTTATCCAAAACCTGAAGATGATGAAAATGTCCCCCAATAAAAACACAACCCAATCCCAAGAAACACTAACATTTTTTCAGTGGTTATTTTGTTTCTTTATGGTTCATTTGTTCACATGAAAAAGCTAAAATTAATCTGGCTGCTACTTCTTTTGAATAGTCAGTGTAAGTAAGCCTCTGTTGAAGTGGCAGGGTATCTCTATGATGTCTCTGAATGTTTATGTTTCTCTCCTTTCTTTTGGACTTAAGTCTTTACTTAAGGAAAAATAATTATTTAAATAATGTTTAAGTGATTTATTTTTTAATTCTAAACTCTTTGTGAGGTCAGATAAATTGAATCTTTTCTGATTAAGTGTTTCTTTCACTGCTTTCACCCTTACAAAATCATATCTCTTCTTCTCATGAACACAGAGGTTTATCTTTGAAGTACGTACTCTTTTGTTTGCACCTTTAGCGCTCATCAGGGCATAATAAGAAGACCCTTCACATGGACACTCAAGTATAAAATACTTTTTGGCTGGTATGCTTGCAGGGATCTACCTTTTTTCCTTGTCTTTTTCCTCCATTTTACTATCTTCCTTTGTGAATTCTAGTGGTAGTTTTAACGATTTTTCACATCTAGAGTTTTATGCACTATGTTGAGCTCTGATGCCAAGTTCTGTCAGAGCTAACAGTGGTATGGATATCCGTAAGCCACACATGCATATCATATCTGAGGTAACTTTAATATAGCCATGATTTATCAAGTTTTTAATTTAAAACAACAGGAACACGGGAGGGCTGAAAAAGCTCTGTTTAAAGCTGGCAGTGCAGTGCCCTGTCCAATCCGGTTTTGTGTATCTCTAGGGATGGAAACAATAATATGGACAACATGTTTCACTGCCATTGTACAAATAAGTAAGTAAATAAATAAATAACCTTGTATTTCAGTGAACTTTACTGTGTTTCAATTTCAATGCATGGCCTTTTTTCCTTTCTCTGGGTGCCACTGAGAAGTCTGGCACTCTTTTTCATCCATCAGGTATTTCCTGAAAATAAAACCCAAATTTTCACTGTAATGTTCGTACCATTAAAGCAGCAGATTTCAAGACTAAAATTATTGTTTATGGAACAGTTAAGGACTAGATTTTTTTTCTGCTGCTTATCTGCACTTATCATTGAAGAATCTTCTGTTTTCTGTTAATGCTTTTTCTGATTTTTCCATTCAGTCTTTAACTAAGCTTTAAAAAAATCAAATTAGCTGCAAAACTATACTTAGATTCAGGTTAAAAAAAAAAAATAAAAGCAGAAAGGGGGAATACTAGAAGTTTCTCAGACCTCAGTATTCTTTTTGTTGTTGTTTTTTATATAATTATTCAAATTTTTAGGTTGGAAAAAGCTTTTAGAATTGTTGAGTCCCACAATTAACCTAACACTGCCTCATCCACCACTAAGCCATGTCCCTAAGCACCACATCTACACATATTTTAATGTCCTCGAAGGATGGTGGTTCAATCACTTCCCTGGGCAGACAGTTCCAGTGCCTGATAACCCTTTCCATAAAGAAATTCTTCCCAATCTTAACCTCCCCTTGGTGCAACTTGAAGTCATTTTCTTTAGTCCAGCCACATGTTACTTGGGAGAAGACATCAATGCCCTCAGTGATACAACCTCCTTTTAGGTGGTTGTAGAGAGCTATAAGATCACCCTGAGCCTTCCTTTTCTCGTGGTGAAACAGCCTCAACTTCCTTAGCCTCTCCTCCTGGGACTTGCTCCCTAGATCCTACACCAGCCTTGTTGCCCTGCTCTGTTCCCATTCCAGCATCTCAATGTCTTTCTTGTGGTGAGGGGCTCAGAGCTGGACACAGCACTCGAGGTGAGTGCCTCACCAGTGCCGAGTACACAGAGGAAGAATCACTTCCTCAGGCCTGCTGGCCACACTATATCTGATCCAGGCCAGGATGTCACTGGCCTTCTTGCCCACCTGGGTGCACTCTGGCCCATGGTCAGTGGTTTTCAACCAGCACCCCAGATCCATTTCTGTTGGACCACTTTTCAGCCATTCTGCCCCAAGCCTGTGGCACAGCCTGAGGTTGTTGTGACCAAAGTGCAGGATTTGGCACTTGGCCTTGTTAAAACTGATACACTGGCCCATGTCCACTGATCCAGACTGTCCAGAACTCTCTTCAGAGCCTTCCTACCCTCCAGCAGATCAACACTATTGCCCAACTTGTTGTCATCTGCAAACTGTCTAAGGGTGCTCTTGATTCCCTCTTTCAGATCACTGATAAAGAAATTAAGCAATATTCTCCCAAATACTGAGCCCTGGGGAACACCACTGATACTATGTTGTTTATAGAAGAAAAAGCAGAAAATGTGGGGGAAAAAAGGATATTTCCTTTAATACGGTGGCTTTTAACTGTGTGGGACTGTAATAGCAAGGCTAATGTAATATTTTCACAAGAAATTACAAACATTTTTTGTTGCTATGGGAACCTCTGTGGGGGTTTGGTTTTTGTTTGTTTGTTTTGAAGGTGTCAGTGTAACCAGTGTGACAAAACCAACAGTTTTATCTGAAGAAAAAAGGAGGTATTGTGAAAATGTTTTACCAAAACCAAGTTATTTTAAATAATAGTGAATGTCACTGTAGCAATGGCAACGAGGAAGCAATAAAATAGAATTAGAGATTAAAAGCTGGTAGGAGAAACTGCATTGTGATACCACATAATGGGGTATCCATTTCAGCTGTTGTTCTGTCTTTCAAGCAAGATAGGGACATACTACATTACCCTACCGGGGACAGGGAATATGTTTGCATATAAGATGTTATGATGTGCCAAGAAGTGGTTGGCAAGATGCTTTGCTCTCAGATCTCAGTAAGGAAATGACATGACAACAGCATGTTTGGGTTGTCTGTCCAGATGCTCTCATGTAGCCAAAGAAGGGACTGAGAACTACCCCTTTTCCTCCTGGTTGCCAAAGCAAGCCATGTTTGCGTGATATGGTTGGAAGAAGAAGCTTTCCTAATTTTAGCCTGTGATGATCCAGTGCAGAGCTGTCAAACAGGTCCCCTGAAACATTATCAATCATGGAATTTGCACATTTTGCTGGGTTTTGTTATAGTTTATTCACCCTTTTTTTCCTTAGTCTCATACCTCCCTTTTTCTCTCCAGCTTTTTAAGGCTGTGTGATGTTGACATCCACATAGAGCATTTTTGTTGTTTTGCTGGCTTGTACCACTAGAGTGAGCCCTTTTCTTGTCTGTAGGTTGACATTTTGAACTCCTGCTGGATCTTGTCTCACTTTTGCATACCTTTGGTATCTACCTTTGAAGTCACTGTGCCAATGCTATGCTACTGTATAATGTCCCACAGTCCTCAGCTGTGATACAAATTCCACGAGTCATACCAACTGTAACTGATGAATCTAATGCAACCTTCCTGTGATATCCAATGTTGGCCAATGGTGACAGGTGCCAGAGTTGCTGTAGAAGAAGCATTTACCTCTTTTGTACTTTTAACTAGAAACTGTCCTCTGAAATTTAGATTTATAAACTGATTAACAATGAAGTCACAGTAAGCATTTTGCATGGTCCTGCAACTCTCACTTATAGTTTGTTCCTTATAGGCATTTCTTCTGTACTCTCACATAATTGTGGACTTCTGACATCTTTTGAGAAAAATAATGTGATTGCTGGAAAGTCTTGATTAAGACAAAAGCCACTGGACAGCCCGAAGCAAATCAGTGTTCAGGTGTTGACTCTGAAACAGGAAAAAGGAGAGAATGTTGTTAGATGGGTGTTTAGTTGTAAGCACTTCCATTCACAAACACATCACTGGTATGTCTATGAATGCACCACATGCAGAGATGAACACACTGTTTACCTTTATATGCAAAAGACACTATGGTAGCACGCAGAACCTACTGTCAAGTTTTCTGTTAAAAGATGATTTAATGGCAAATGTAAAAAAGGACTGGTGCCTAAGTGAATGGAATGGAGAAGCCAGACAAACCTTTACATAAACTCAACATTTTTGTCTTGATGCCATTCCAGAAATAATTTTTGGCATCTCCAGACCTGCACTGTATATGCCCAATGTCACTACCATCCCACATGGGCTGAGAGATTAAGTATTACCTTCATGCTGGAATTTGTTTGAGATAGACTAAGTAATGTTCCTCATAATTCACAAAACAAGCAGGGTGGTGATGGTGGAGCAGGGTGGAAGAGATGGGCCAGGTGACATCCAGAGGTCTCTTCCAACCTCAGCTATTCTGTAATTCTGAACACACTCAAAAGGCATATCAAAGATTAGTAATATGAGATAGTTTATGACCTGTCATCCTCACATGGCTGTTCCATAATTTGATCATGTTGTTTGAGACTTTTTGAATAAGTCTAGGACTTTGGTTTGGACACAGAACAGTTGAAAAAGGCAAATCTAAAAAATTATTAGGGTGTTAGATAAAGTGAACAGGAGTTTTTATTCATCAAGTACCATAACATTAAATCTACAATAACCTCAATGAAAGTAGTTTAAAACAAATAAAAGAAAGTATTGCTTTACACAGCAGGTAATGAAATTCTGGAACTTGCTGTCATAGGAAATAATAGACATAGCCAGTGTCAGCAGGTTCAAATTAATGGATGAATGAACAAGTAAAGAGTAAATGTATACTGAAAAGAATGGGCAAAGAGAGACATGTTAGAATCCCTATTACAATAAGCATGAACTTGGAGAAGGAATGATGGGAGTGGATCACAACCAGGGATCAGGATTATGCATCCTCCCTAAATATGTCTCTGATCATCCATACAAGGACAAGTTGGTCTACACTCATCTCTCCAGGAAAGCCTGATTTATGTTATATTCTTATCATTAATCTCCTTTGAGGGTAATAGTTCCATTCCCAAAACTTTTAGGAGAGGATCAAACAGAAAATGTGATTAATAAATGTTAAAATTTATGAGGGGTGGAAGAATGAGAATAAAAATACAACAGATGTTCATATGCAAAATATGTTTTTCACAAGCCTTAAAATATCATTATCTGGGTTATAAACTCCAATAGTTGTTTTGGGTTTGTTTTGCTATAAATGACAGGTGTCATTCTTGATTTGTGCTAGCCTCAGGAGGTCTCATATACACAATCACAGCAGGACTAAGAAAAAGGAAATTTTTCACAGAAGAAATAAACAATTCTGGTAAGGTAGCTCAAAAGATAGCAGATCAAGCTCGAGATGTAAGAGAGTAAATACACTGCAATACCATAAACATTAAAGTTGTTTAGTTTACTTACAAGATTTTTAAAGCATGATTTATTCTGTGTTTGGTTGGTTGGTTGGTTATTTTTTCTGCCATGTGTATTTTTTGTATCAATAAGGGAATTTGTATTATTTTGTTTCCACAATGTAGAAAAATATATTTTTAAAGCTTTTTTAAAATACAATTTTAAAATTATATTTATAAAGATTTTTGTAGCACTAATTTAAGATGATAGGCAAAATTCACTAATGATTTCTTTCCTTGTGACCACCCCAGGCTTATGCCTTAAAACCATTGCATCTATACTGTCATGCATTCTTTGGAAATATAATATGCAAAGGGAAATTCTAATTTGCTAAGGACAGATGAAGGCTGCAAATTTTGAATACTACCCTTAAGAAAGAAATGAGCAAAGCAAGGAAGAATACATAGCCAAAGAAATTCAGTCAAATGCAAAGCACATATCAGGGGATAAAATGAAAGAAATAAAGATAACACTATTTAAAAGTAGAAAAGTCTTTTGAAGACAAAATGGGAGCAACTAGGATAATATTAAAAACATTGTTTTTCTCTGCACAAAAATGATTACAAAACTGAATCCCTATAGAACAGCTTCTTAATCTAATAAATAGGTCGATAGTAGCAATATTGTTATGTAAAATAAGATGGGTTTGAATATATATATACAAAATTGAAAATAATTTTCATATTCAGTGAGCTGTGATGTCAGCTGTTTTGTGCATTTCTGGCAACCTGGCCTAATTGTTCCCTCAGTTTCCATAAATCATGACACATTTAAATCAATAATTTATATAAAATATTTGCATGTAGCATTTTAGCTTAAGAGAAAAACTAAATAGGTGGAATTTCTGTGATTTAGGCTTACACTTCAGCTAACTATTGTATTACATCAGTCAGTTTCACTGTATAACTCATTCAAAGAGGAAATACTGAAAAAAAGTACAAAATGATGATGAAGAAATGTATTTTGGAAGACTTTTGCGGTTAGTGTGTAAAGCAATATTTGCACTTCCACTATTAGACTTGGATCAGATCCAGTGAAATATTATGTATATAGGGTTGTGCTATCTTTTTTTAAGAAACGCTATTAAATTTGATTTTAACCTATATTTCCCTCCTTTCTCCAATTTATACATTTTAATTTTTTTTTCTGCAGTAAATGGTTTGCCATTAAGAATTTGGGAGCAGTTTACTGAATACTTTATTCACCTTGATTTCTCTAGTGGATGAAAATTTTGATAAATCTGATTTAGCTAGCTACCACAACTACATTTACATTTGCATTTGCTTTGCACTGTCAAAGTGGTTTAACACAGCTGAAACCTCCCAGTGAGTCTAACAATGTGTCTTTATTCACAGCAGAGCAAGCCTCAACCAGGCTGATGTCTCTGTGCAAAGCACTCTGAAAATATACAGGAGGTGATAATCCCAGCTCAGAGAATTTTCTAATGCAAAAGTTAAACCATAGTATCAATACAAAGGAAGAGAGAGCAGGAAAAAAAGAAAAAAAATAGACTTTTTCTCCATATTATTTTATAATTTAATAAAATTAGAGAAGATAAGTATGATGCATGATATACATGCTCTATACCTATTTTAAAAAGAGCCAAATTTAATGAAGTATAGGCTCAATTTCTTCATTATACTTTCCTACATCTCCTGGCTTTTTTTTTTTTCAGCCATCAGCACATAAGTACCATGCCATGTACTGTAATAATATAATTCCTTCAGCATTTCTGTCTTATCTTGAAAAATGCAAGCTTCACTATGCCTAGTAATTAATCTTTGAAGTTGTTGATAGCTCCTTGTACAGTATATTTACCAAATAATTGGAAAGCAATTTTTAATGGGGTTAGTACTTGCCTTACAGCTTAATATCAGGAATGGAAATAACAGAGAAAGAGGCTTGAGTCCACAAAGTAAAGCTTTTGTTGTCAATAATACATTTTTTTTCTTCTTGAATAGTGAAATTTCACCAGACATGGTTCCTAGTCCAAAATGCTACCACATAAATAACTGTGAATACTTAGAATCTGTGTCTAATATTACTGGATTTGAACAGATATTTTACCAACTAGCAATGAAATTTAAAATAAAAAATAAAAAGGTTGTTTGCTTGTTTTTAATAACATATTGCTTTCATGTTTATTTATGAATTCTTAATTCAACTGAATTAAAAGTAAGAATTATTTCTGCAGATCTTTTCATATCCAGAAAAGTATAAAAACATTCAAAAATGTCCTATCTTTTAGGTTGCTCTGAGAGGTACAATGTGTTTCCTTATCTCTCTATATGTTGCTGCTACTAACTACAGGTCTTCCTCCTGGCCACATTTCCAGCATTCTCCATGCCATAACTGTATATGACAGGATACACTTGGCTCCTTCGTCAACTCTTCCCTTAGCACTCTCTCAGATTTCACTAGTTTCTTAAAACCTGTTAAGTGATGCTGCAGGTGTTGTTGGCCCCGATGTGTGATCTGCCCCCAGAGTGACCAGGTGACATGAAAGAGGGGCACACTTGAAGCACAGAACCCTTCAGGTGGGACTTCACCAGCTGTGACCTTTCAGGCACACTCTTTCCAATATCCATGCCACCCACCAGGGGGAAGTGGACAGCAGACCACAGGCTGGTTGTGGTAGTTCTCTTTGTCATGTTGGATCAAAAAATCAGAAACACGTAGTTGCGCTGCACATGAAATAAATTGAGATCTCAGCATGCCAGTACTGGCAGAGGACTGTGTAATGGAAACTGCTCTGAAGACTGTAAGGAGAACAAGGACACATGATCTGTTCCCCTTCAGATTGCCTATTGATTATCAAGTCTGAAATCTCCCATGGGTACATACGACATCTTTCAGTTGCAAGCATAGCAAAAAATGAAGCATGGGACAAGCCACCTTTGAAATTCACACTGAAGTTCCATAAAATTACTGCATCAGAATTATTTTATAGTCTTTGGTTTTATTTTGTGTCTTTGGAGGGACAGATGTGGGTACATCTCCTCCTTTTATAATTCAGCCAGTGAATTTAAAGTTATAAATTCTGAAACATTCACTGAGATTAAAATTTCTTAATGTGTAGAGTTCTTTTTCATTATTTGCTTTCAGAAGATGATATCAAGAGAAAGTTGTGAAAGTAGCACTGACTTACAGTAGGAGGTGAGCTACTTTGGCAACACCTCTCTCCACCCCACCCCCCCACACCCCCCCCCGATAGCAAGAAAAAGTAAAAATCAGGCAGCTTGGCAGAATGACTGACAATCAACAGATTGTTTTTTCTTATCCTTTCTCTATTCACATAAAATAGAGTGAAAAACTGGAATTATTCTTATGTCTGAAATGTACACTTTCACAACAATGAAGTAAAGCCTCTACCCTAAAATTGAACAGTTACTGCAACAAAATGCTTGCATTTGTCCTTTCAGGGGAAAAAAAAATAGAACACAAAAACCTGAAGGGATTGTACTTCTATTTTTCCAAGTACAGCCGCTCAAAAAACTCTGGTCTGAGAAATGAATATTTCAGAAAGAATGCCTAGTAACATCAGAGACTGATGGAAGTGTCTGAGTATGAGGAATAAAAAACCCACAGTAACTCTGAATGCTACAGTAGAGTTGCTCTGCTCAGCAGGTAACTACTGAACTTTAGAGTACCATTCTCACAGCTCCCAAGTGACTCCTGACCAAAGGAGAGAAATCTGAGGAAAAAAGTAAGATAGCATCTTTTTGAGTCAAGAACAAAATGAAATGGGAAACTTGAAATAGACAACTTTCTCTTTTTCTAAAAGAGAATAATGCATTGAACACATGCTGGATTAAAAACAAGACAAAACAAAACCCCAGAAAAATTACCTTTTTCTCTCTGAAGCTTTTCTTCCATTTTGCTACATTCTTCTGGCTTCCCACTTAGATCTTTTTTCATATTTGCTTTTTACAGAATATAATCTTCAGTGTGAGACCCTTGCCCTAAAAGAACCTCTCAGCCCCTTGTCCTAAAGGAACTTCTCAGTATTTTTCAGTATTTTCTCATATTCTTCCCCTGCTTTTTAGTCCTCTGATTAGAGAAGTGTGTATCTAATTCGTCAGGAAGGCATGGGTTCTTCAACTAGGACTAAAAGATAACTTTGCTAATTAAATTAGGTTAATCAAAAGTGTGAGTGGAAACATATCCTCCCAGCTTCTTCTATATCTAATACTTTGCAAGTTCATTCCCTACTTGCTTAAATTATCTTGCCATCACTGCCTGCATTCATGTTTTTTAGAGGGATAGATAAGATCAACACTTACTGCAGTATTAAAGTGACTTCTAATTCTTAGGCTATGTTGTCTTTCAATGTAGTCCAAAGACTTTCCTCAAAACATTTCTAGTGCACCTTTAAAATAATAAAAAGAATAAGTCTACCAGGAAAAAAAAATAAAAAGAAATTCAGTAAATCCTATTTATCATCAGAAAAATGCATTCTGCTTCACACCTGTACATTCCATAGATTTTTTTTTTTTTTTTTTAAGAATTAGAGCACACATCATGCCTTTAATGTTCAATATAATTCACAGCCTAATGGAAGCTGAGCTCTTGGGAAGATGGTGCATAGAATAGCATTTTAGCCTTGTCCATACTGCTCTAGGCTTTGCTCCCCTGTGAGCAAACCTAGGACAAATTGCTACAGATTTTGGAAAGAGGTAGTCTACAAGAACCTGGAGGAGCCCAAAGACATTTTAGCCTTGCAGATCAAAGAATCAATTAAGCTTGCTGATTTGTCAGTTGAGCTAAATTAAAGACCATGCTTTTAGCATCCAATGAACACAGATAACACATGTTCACCATTTCTGAGATCACAGGTGAAATACTAGATAACTTGTTTGATGAAACCTAATGTCTTCTGTGAACATGAAAGTCTTTGAGTTGTTCAGAAAGTTAAGAGGTTATTACATTTCAATAACAAAACCTGTTATGACTAGAGCTCTAGAAAACAAGCCTAGTAGCCAAACCAGGGAAAGCCATAATAAGTTATTTTAGCAAACTTTGATTAGAAATTAAATACACAAAATTTGAAGTGTATTTCAATTTAGAAGTTTGCAGCACAAAGACTAGCTTTGTTTCTTGAAATTTAAAAGGTAGTAGTAGCAGCATAAACTAGAATTAATGGGTTTATTGAACCTGTTCATACTGAGAGCCAGAAATTATGGGAGACAAATTGATGACTATGAGTTGCTTGAAAACACAAAGTTATGAACAATTTTATCCATTATGTTCAGATAGACATTGCTTATCAATTACCTATGAAAGTGCTTAGTATTTTTATTGGAGAAGTGCAAACTAGCTTTTCTACTTGTAGGTGAAATAATTTGCTGGTTAGAATATTGCTGAACAGCAATGAAGCTGATGTTATCTGCAAACTTGACAAGGGCGTACTCTATCACCTCCTCCAGATATAAATAAAATATCTCAAACAGGACAGATCCCTGCTTTGCCAACCTCCAGGTAGTCTATGGACCATTAAATGCCAACCATGTTTTCACCGATATTTGTCCTAACTAGACAAGACGCATTAAAGTAAAAGTAAAACTAACAGCAGGAGATTTTGCAATCTTATTAGGTGAGCTGCACCAGACCCAGAGCTTGAAGTCAGTTAGAGGAGAAGGTTTGTGAGAAAAGAGCATGAAGTCCTTTTCAGCTATGGGTGTATAACCCAACGGTAAAATGCTCATGTAGAGCTATAAACATACTCTTACTTCTGTTTTTTCCTTCCATAAACCACCTGAAATAGACCTCAATGCGGGAGATAATCATTATGTACAGTGTCCTGTGAAAGTGCCTCTCATCACTAATTTTATTTTACAGTACAATATACTCTGCCACTTACCTTTTTATAAGCAAGTTGCTTTTAAAGTATCTGCACATAATTTGGCATCATTTTTATGCAGTTCAGCACAATATGATTCAATTGGCAGTGTTTGCTCTGTGGAGATAATTTAAGTCTGAAATCTAATTACCACTAACCCCTGGAGGGTGTGGTCCTTCCAGGTCAAGGGTAAAACGATTGGCATAAGAAGCAAGAAATCTGAATGAATTACGGTTTTTTTAAGTTACATGCTGTTAAACAAACATTAGTATTTTTAACTGTTGTTTATTGTTATCTCTGAATTGCAAATTCTATATTTATCAAACTTGGAACTATTTTAAAAAAATTATATAAAAAAAGAATATGATAAAATTGAGACACACTAAAAATATCCAACAAACCCAAACAAAAAAACACCATAATAAGACCTCATTTATTACTTGCATATTACTAACAATGGAATGTTAGTTAGTTAGTTAGTTAGTTAGTTAGTTAGTTAGTAAGTTAGTAAGTTAGTAACAATGCAAGTCCTATTAGGTCTGCAACACTGGCAGAAAAAAAAATGGTATCCAAGGAGAGAAAAAAAAAAAGAACTGTAACATGTTTCCAGTCACTGATATTCCTCCAGCATACTGTGGTGGTGTCAAAGAATATCCAAAAGCTAAAGCAGTTTGAAATTATTAATTTAAACTGATGCCAGGCATATACAATGCTCATATCTATGCCTAAATTATTTTATAAAGTCCCTCTGATAGCCATTGTAAGCAAATAAATGTTCTTGGAATGTTATTTTTTATGCTGTTTTGGAGTTCTGTATTATTAGCTGTATTTTTCTGCAGAGAAGCCATCCTTTTGTCTACAGAGTTGCACTTCAGGGACTGATAAGACTGAGTCACCTGGTTTTGTGTTGTTTTTAGTGTTGTTTCTATAGAAGATACATTATATAAAAATCCACAAATTAACATACTAAAAGTAGTAAAAATATTTGGACTTAATTTTTCAAAGCCCACAGAGAAGACTTTTATATCTGATACTCTAGATTAATTTGCCCTCTTTGAAAATGAGGTCTCCAAATCTACCCAAAAGGAAATCATTCCATTATATATCACCCAGAATCTTTTTTTTTTTTTCTTGGCTACTATTTTAAGACTATCTGAGAAAGCAATAAATTGGATGCAATTACAGTGAAAATATTGTAAGAATTGTGGAAGATTTTTTAATTGAAGATATGCTTATTGAGTATGTCCCTCATTTTCTACTCACAAATAGAAACAGTAATAATCTTAGGGTATATATAGGAATTTTTGCTAATTCGCAGATCCAGTTGCATTCTTTAGTCTCTTCATTGCAAACAAGACACACCTTTATTCCTGAGAAACAGTATCATCATTTAAGTAAATATTTTTAAAGCAGTGGACTTATCTCACCTATCATTTTCTATCTGTCTCAGCCATTGTCTCTCCAGTGGGTCTGTTCTTCTCATCACTGTTGCCAACAGTCAAAACTTTATACATATTGCATTTTATTTCTCCACTCATTGTTCCAGATGCTGACGTTGAAGCACCACTTTATATACACTCTGGAGTAGTTGAGAGTTTAATCTTCTCATCACTGCCCCATCCATGACTATTCACATCCTTCTTGCTAATGAAGCAAGTTAATCTCCTCAGTGGATGCAATGTTGTTCTCGATTTAAAATTCTGAATACAAGCTGGAGAAGGGAAG
Organism: Sylvia atricapilla; assembly: GCF_009819655.1. Classification (NCBI taxonomy): domain Eukaryota; kingdom Metazoa; phylum Chordata; class Aves; order Passeriformes; family Sylviidae; genus Sylvia; species Sylvia atricapilla. The sequence goes on from NC_089141.1 coordinate 71,161,806, forward strand.
TAAGAAACTCTGGCAGACACACACTTCCTCCACTGATGCCCCTATAGTTTTATCAGGGAAGCTGAAGCATTTGATACAGAAGCAGCTAGAGACCATGAGAAATCACTGGAAAACATAATCCAGCTAAAGCCAGTTTGTGTCACTTGAAATCACAGACACATCAGACCTTAAGAAATGCACATTTCAATGCATGAGCTCTACATGTAAATGTAAGAGGATAAGAGATCGGCAAGGATATCAAGCATGAGGACAGGAATATTTACTGTAAACACCCTGTTAAGATTTTTGGCCTCTTTTTGGCACATTTCAGAATGAATCAGAGACTGCTGTGAAGCGAACAGTAATCTTATTCCTATTGAACATAACAGAACATTAACCATATTGATTACTTTCAACAAGCAAGCTCACTTCAAACTAACACCTAATAAAGATGAAGATTTCAACAGGCTCCTCTGAAAATTGAAGAAAACACTGAAAAGATAAAAACATTTAAGCACATTTTTAAGTACTGTCCTCTGAAAGAATGAGCTGAATGCTAAACTACTTCCAATTACTGGCTGAACTGCATTAGCAGATGGTAGCTCCCATTCACTGATCTTCAATGTGCTGGAATATGGTAGCAGAAACATGACAGAATCTTAGTCCTAAAGAGACTGTAATGTAAACAAAGTGTGACAAAGGGGAAAAAATGTTAGAGAAAAGGAATCATCATCAGATCAGGAATTTGTATTTACGAAGCACAGAACTGCAGTCTTCTGGTTAGTTCCTAGAATATAATAATGTTTCTAACTCAATAATACCCTTCACAAACAAAAACAAAAACAAAAACAAAAACACCAAAAAACCCCAAAAACAAACAAACAAACAAACAAAAAAACAAAAAACAAACAAACAAACAAAAACCAAAAAAACCCCCACCAAACAAACAAACAAAAAACCAAAAAATTGATTGCCAAATAGGCTCCTAGACAGGAAGATGGTATTACATTTGAGCTTTACTGAGAGGTAAAAAAAGGTGATGGAAGAATCAAAACATTATTCATCTACTAAGTGACCATATTCCTCATCTTAGATCTCACTATTTACAAGAGTTCTGAATAGAACCCCAGTCCTTCACTTATCCCCAAAGAATTGTACTTCACAGCTGATGTTCAGTGTAAGCTAAACTTCTTTTGGTAAAAAAATAACATAACATTATGCTAAGTAGTTCTTCATAGAGAAGCTATTTCAGAAATTGAATTTTGTACCAATTCAGTGTTTACCAGGATTCAGTATTAGTTATTCTGAAGACCAAATGCAGAGGGAACAGTAATTCTATTCATCAGTAGAAGAATCAGAATTATCTTCTGTATTTGGTTAAAGAAATCTCTTACACATTGTGTGGACAATTTGGTATTCCTGTACTTTTGTTAGGTCTTAGAAAACTTGCCAAGTAATGAAATTCTGGCATTTACAAGAGTGGTTGGATATCTGGCAAACTGCATATGTTTGAAGAACTTGATTCAGCTTTAACTTGCAGCTGCTGCATATACAATCATTCTGCTGTGTTTGTAGGTCTCTGATGTATGCAAAAGACTGATTATAGTTTGGCACAGCTCCTGGTGGTTTAACCAGGGGGACATTTCCCTTAATCTCACCTGGCAGTGAAGTTGCAAATGAGCCACAATATTTGAGTCTTAGCAACAGTGGTTTGTAATCAGCGATTCCAATTATGGGATGAGGGAATACTAATTGACCGCCAGCTGTCAGAGCAAATGGACAAGAGAAAGTTATTAACTTTCTGTCTTGACCCTCAAAAATGTAATAGAACAGATATAGGTATTGTTTTTTTTTTTTCTCTTTTGGAAATAAGATTAAAATGGTCTTTTTTTTTTTTTTTTTTTTTTTTTTTGTCAAGAAAAGATTATAATTTAGTTTATCTAAAGAAATATTTGGAAGGGACTGAATATGACTGTGGCAGGTCAAGAATCAACATGCAAAATTCTTTATTAACTATTAGATGTGTAAAGGTCCTTTACCTATATTTTGAATACAGTTACTTTACATAGAGGTACATTCCTGACAGGGAAAAAATTGTATATAGGTCAATGAATAATTAAGAAAAAATAGAATATATCAGGATGAATTTTCAAAACAACTTGATCTGATGTGTGAAAAAGAAGTCCTCATTTTCTTTCCACTATCAAGTTTTATGGCCTCGAATTACTCATCTCAGTGCCTTAAGTCTGTGTGTAGCATGAAACTACTTTACGCATGCCTGTCAGATTACCTAAGCAATCTATGTTTTCCATTTTTTGGTCTGAAACTGCCTCAATTTATTTTACAAATGAGTCATTTTGACTGATATCAAATAGTTATCTCCCTTAGTTATTATATTGCCTCATGGTATTTTTAGTTCCCACATCCTCTCTTAGGATAAGATCTCCTGCATAAGGTGCCAAATGCCTTTGTGTGATATGTCTATGCCAAAATATGTCTTCATAGAGTAAGCCAAAACTTTGCTTCCTGAATATATAGCTCTTACAAAGAAATTCAGCCCATTAAGAATGGAGATTTGAGCTCAGTTTCCAACAAATCCCAAACAAACAGAAATGCTTTTCATTGTCACAATGAATGAAGTAATACAGTAGTTTTAATAACTGGCATTAATTTGGTTTTATGAAAAATTAGCATTAAATTATCTCATTGGATAATTGCACAAAGAATGATGATAACTTTCATAAAGAAGAAGTAGAAATGGCTCAATGGTTTTGATGGATGTTGTTTTTTTTTTTTTAAAGCTGCCATCATTAAATGTACTTTTTCTCCTTTTAAATATTTTTAATATGGAGTTGTCACACAAACTGTTCTACAGTTTGTTGAAAAATAAATATTGAAAGAGAATATACATATTGTCATAAAACTGCAAAATGATAGCTATATCTTGCCCATAAATAAAAGGATTTAGATGGTGATTTGTGTTTATGACACAGAAATAAAAAGGTAACAGCAGGAAGAAGAAAAAGAGGTAATGATTTTATGCTTGATGATTTTTATATTGTGGGAAAAAATGAAATATTATTCAATATTTTTATTCTACTTTCCAGTACACGCAGTGGGTTTTTGTGGCCTCCAGTGCACACATGTCTTCAGACAGATGTACAGCTATGCAAAATTAGTCAGAATATGTAGGCCCTCTTAAAAAAAGAAGTCAGCAAGTGTCGGAAACTAGAAATAGAAGTCTGTCTTGAGACATACTGGGATGTTTGGAATGTGTATAATTGGGGATGGGTCAGGCCTTTCTCTGATGAGATGGTTCCCTGCTCCCCATACTCCTCAGCCAAGCAATGTCTGTCAATCAGAGCACATGGGAGACAGCTCCCCAGTGTTGCCTAACCCAGCCACTGAGTGGCCAAGAAGTCCCTCCTGGGAGGGAGGCCCATGATGAGACAAGGGTTTAAGAAGGTTCACCACAAGGCAAGAGCGCTGTTCTTTAACCCTACCTTCATCTTGAGGTTTTCTATTCCTTACATCTCTGGAACCCAGGACTGGGGTAAATAGATATATGTCTATTTTTCTATGTCTTTCTTTTCATTCTGGTTTTCTCCCTTTCTTCTCTTTCTAACTCTCTTTTCATAGAAATTAACATTGAATGGGTTTTAAGGTCATGAAATTTCATGGGCTAAGTCAATACTGGGATAAGTGTTTTATGTCATTTATGTAATCATCTATATAATTTGCAAAAACTCCTTGATTTTCCATAGTATGATTTTTGTGTGATTTTTACAGTTCTGTAGTTTTTCAGAAACAGGCTGCTCCACTGTGGCTGCTTTCCACGGGGTCATAAATCCTGCCAGCAAACATGTTTCAGCATGGTTCCACATTCCATGAATCATCAGGTCCTACCAGAAACCTGCTCCAGCATGGGCTCTCCACATACTTTCATACTCTTCTTCAGGATACACCCACTGGCTCAGGTGTGGGACCCTCCATGTGCTGCAGATGGATCTCTACTCCGATATGGACCCCCATGGGTGCAGGGGAACTGTTGCCTTGGTTTCTTACCTGGGATGTTTAGTTTTCTGAAGAAACATGAGAAAAAGGGAAGTTGCTTTTGTAAACTGTACTTTGTTATTCTTTCCCTTTCCTGGGAGGGACTTATTGATTCCCTCTTGTCTGGGAGGGACTTATTGATGTCCCTCTTGACCAATGTGATTGAAGAAATTTGCCTTTTTGTCACTAATCAAATTTGTCTGTGTAAAATAGTATATGAGGGAGACACATCCCAAAAATAAAAGTCAATAACAAAGTACAGTTTGCAAAAACAACTCTTGTTTACAGAAAATTCCCTGGGAAAAGAATTTCAGAAAACTGAAACATTTCAGGTACGAAACCAGGGCTACAGGGTACAGCTGCCTCACCATGGTCTTCACCATGAGCTGCAGGTGAATCTCTGCTGCAGAAACTAAGGCACCTCCTCTTCCTCTGTTGCTTCTCTCCCACCTTCTCACTTCTGTCTCCAGCTGCTGCTAAGCAGCAGATTTTTCCCTATTCTTAAATATGTTTTCACAGAGGCTCAGCTTTGACCAGTCATAAGTCTGTCTTGGACCCAGCTGGCTTTATTGGACTCAGGAGAAGCTTCTGGCACCTTCTCACAGAAGCCACCACTGAAGCTTCTGCTGCTACTGAATTCTTGCCATATATGCCCAGTACATTTTGAAAGAGGCTACTCAGAGAAGAAAGTAGACTGTTATTATCTCTACAGATCCAAATTCTGTATTAATAAGGATGCATGTAATTGGAATTTGAAACAAAAATTGCTCCAAACCCTAGAATGACAAAATTCTGCTTAGGGGACAACTTTGAATTAATGTAGATAATTAAGGTGTGTTTGGTTTAAGAAATAACTAAAAAATACTTCCTTTAGCTTTCAAGGTTATTTGTTATAACACTGAACATTTAATAGTAAAAAAGTGTATTTTCTAGATCTGATGAGCTCTAAATAGCAAATGGAGTATCAGCAACAACAAAACAGCTGTTCTGTCCATTAAGCCATTAATGTTGCTATTTTTTCTTGCTAATGCATTTAATATGTTCGTAGTTATAATTTGCAAAACAGAATTCTAGAAGCCTCAGGGTTCAGCTAACATATAGTATAATCCTTTCATTTAACATGGAAATTGTCCATCTGAGAGGTAATGCAGTAAACATTTATAAAAATATTCCTGCTCAAATTTCTGTGAAATATGAATGAATCTGGATTTCAGCCAGCTGTGTAGAATAGTAGACCAAATTCCCTAGAGTTTTAAGATTTCAGGAACGGCCGCTCCAGTTTTTGTTATGAACTCAGGAAATAATGACTAGGTTTGGACCTTTGGTTTGATTTCCTTTCATCTTAAGTTTGCTCTTGGGATACTGGTTGTCCACTTTATAGGCAGTAAAATGATGATGGAGACAACGGATTACAAAACAGAATATTTCAGTAGGCAAATTTTTGAAAAAGAGTTAGATAATTTTGGATTGAAATAGTTCAATAAATATGGTAAAATTATGCATGTAAGAAAAAGTGGTTTTATTTTCAGAGAGTACAAGTTTCCCTGGCTTTCAATTATGTCAACAGCTTTCTTGAGTGATTCAGCATTCTGAAAGCCAAACCATATTTAGTTACTGGAATGTAGATTTATATACAGGCTTTTGGGAACAGTGTACAAAAACACATCTTGTAAGAAATCAGTCATCTCTATTTCTAGTCTTTGCAATTAACATTCTTTTTAATGCTGTATTTCTTACATTTTTATTTCACAAATTGTACGTAACTGGGGCTAGGATTGAATTAATTTCAACTATCATTATGAAACTGGCTTAAATGCCTAAATGACATCATAGATACTTTTGAGTTTGGAAAAGAGAAAAGCTTCCTTTTTTTTCCATACTAATAATGGAAGTCTTCAATAGAGAAAATGCTAGAAGATGTAGAACAAAATCGTAGATAATGCAACTGGTTTTATTCTTCCTTTTCTCCTTCCCAATCATGCCTAAACCAAATTACATATTCAGCATGTATTCTTGTCAATAGCTGAGGATTCTGTGGGTGCTATTCTAAGATGGCAAGCTTATATTTATGTATGAGTATCTCTCTTCTAATAATACGCAAGGCAGGATTAAGACATAGGATGTTTTAACAAATAAAAAACACAGAAGTAAAAAAATTAGGCACTCTTTAAATAACCATCAGGTTTTTATTTTTGAATTTTGCTTGATATTATGTGGAGCTCTGACTACTGACTTCCTGTTCAAAAATTCCAAACCTTTCCTCTTATTACTGATTCAAGCAGCAGATGAAATCAAAGTTGTAACTCAAAAAACAGAAAAAAATCTTGTAAGCAGTAAAGAAATCCAGGAGAAAACAAAATATACTTCTATGCCTTTCTTCAGAAAGCTCTGTTCTATGTTTTTGAACTAATTCTTCCATGCTATCTTACAATTCAAAAGCTAAGAAAAATGAACTTTCTTTCTGCTCCGTTCTTGCCTGAACACTGAGGACTTTTCATCTTCCAAAGCTAGATCTTTTTCAGTCTTAAATAAGACATTAAACTTCCTTGAAATCTGTGACATCATATGAAAATATCAGAAACAATTTTTGTGTCTCAGAAGCTTGTACATATTAAAGCTGGGTTTGATGCAAGAAGGAGTGATGGGTACACAAAAGGGAAATAAAGTAGTGTCCTGAGTGGAAGAAATACTAAAATATAGGACTGTCCTTAAATCAATATAAAAATAAAATAATTAACAAAGGAAGAGAAATAAACAAATTTCTTTCAGCATGCACTTTTTGATAATTACTGGATAAATTGAATCCCTATTTTTCCAGGAGAAGCATTCCATGGAGTGAAATTTCGTTAATAAATTTGTATGTAGTAAAATTTTAAAGGACTTTGCTTATGTTAAATGAAGGTCATGTAAAATCTTTTCAATAGAAGAAAATTCACCATTTCTCACTACATGGTTAATTTATTTTTATTTTTAAATGTTGTTATGAATATATTATGAGACTTTTCACTATTGTATGAGATAGTAGCATTCTTTTCTGGACAAACGTTCTTGAGAGCTAAAGTAACAGTAATTAAATGTTTGTAGAGTAGCAGCACATTAGTTTTCTATGAATGCAGGTTCAGTTAACTCAGCTTCCCATCTCACTCATGGATTCTAACCCCTTAATTATGCAAATCTCACAAATGTTCATTCATTCCGAAGATGATAATTGGGATAGATTAGCTAGTTTCCTTTGGGAAAAAAACCCAAATCTGGACATGTTTATGATGCAGTTCAAGCCAAGATCCCAAAAAGCCTTTGGTGTCCTTCTTTCTCATAATATCTTAAAATATCTTGTGGGTTTTGCAAAGTCAAATTACTCTACTTCCTCGTATCAGACTAAAGGGCAACAACTCGGTACCATTGTACAAACCCAACAATTTCTGGATTGTAGCACTTTCCACATATTATTTCAAATAATTAGAAATGGGTGAAAAAATTTGATAGACACAAAACAGTAATATTTTGAGAATGCAAGGCATGTATAACAGGGAAAAGAAGATAAATCAAGTGTTTCATGCGCTATTACCATTATGGAGGTGGACACAAACTTTGAAGAAGGTCTAGAAGGTCTATTTACCTGGTTATAAACTCTTACTCAATACTTGGCCTTTAAGACTTCTTATAACTGATGCATGACCCATACATATATTCATCAGTAATAGTTTGTATCCGAATACCCTAAAGGTGTTGAATGGTGATTCCTTAGTAGATCTTATCAAATGCTTCCCAAGCTTCCATGTTGGGGTGTAAGAGGAGAACAAGAGAACAGTAGTTTATGATATTTTTTTCTCTTATGTCATTATAATGCAGTGTTGCAGTATAGGAGCATTATGTTATTATAGATATTGGACTTCAACCCTGGAAAGAGCAATTACCAATACCTATATAAGTAATGCTGCATAAATCAAGGGCATATTTGACATGATCTATTAGCACAAATGTGAGACAAGGAGATGTACCTGCTGCTACAGGCAAGTCACAACTCTCTTGTGCTCTGATACATCAACACATCATGTTTTACTGGTTGAGTAGACTTCGAGATGCGTGTTTTACACCATGGCACCAGCCATGTTTGCAGTGACAGCACTTATGGTGCATCACCTAAAGCTTTTTCTAATTAGTTGATAGATCCTTAACAAGGTACCAGTGCACAACAGAAAATTTGTTAAACAGTTGCCAACCACATATGCTTGATGCTTGTCATGGATTTCACATCAGAGGGGAGATACTCTGAATTAAGTGGATACTCAACATTTATAATTTCACTGTGTTAATTCATCATAGTCCTGCCTCCTCCAGCAACACTGAGCAAAGAATTTTGTGCAACAATGCCATAGCTCCACAGAAGAGGGTTAATTACCAGATTACAGAATTATCTTGCTGGTTATGAACTGCTGAACAGGTATGAAGCTACTCTGCTATTATGCAAAATTATTCCATGGAGTAAGCCCTCAGGCAAACATTCATTCACATTATCTTATATTCAGTTGGTGCTCTTGGACTTCTCTGTGCAAACCTGAGTTTTAAATTCTTCCTGATGCTGCTGCTCCTCTTTGTGAACATACATACACTTCTCCCACTTCCAAAAACCCCATCTCCATTTAGAGAGTGTGTTTTGATTGCTGGACATTTCCTGGACTCAGATCTCTCTCTGCCAGGGCTCAAGATTTGTCTATATGGTTACTTCAGCCTGATCCAGAATTTAGCACTGTGAGTGGATGTTTAGTTTATACAGAAGGCATGTTTTGAGGCAGAGGCCTTGAAACTGTTGATATAAGGGACAAAGCTGTGATCATCTCCAGGTCAGTTGAGACGCTTCACTGTTTATTCATTCTTTTGCTCTGGCCATTCAAATGAGTTTTCTTTGGTCTAAGCTGTGTAAACATCCCTCTTTAGTGTATATGTGCACAATCCCATTTGTGTGATTTGGCCTGGACTCAGCCCTAAGACTGAACCATTCCTCCATGTCATTTAGCAGCATAGTTGTAGTCAGCAGGAGGAACATACTCCATTTCCCACCAATAAGTATTTTGATCTTAAGTGAATCTTAGAAGACATGTGAGGATGAAGGAATAGCTTCTATGCAGGGAACCATGTTCTAAAATAAAGGAATTATGTCATCTAATTATATGTATAGATAGGAGAAATGTTCAAGGCCTCAGTTATTGATCTTTGGCAAACATACAGAAATGTAATTGAAATTAGTCGACACTCTTGGGCAGATTAGGTATCCTATTCAAATTGTGAGGTATTGAATTACGTCCTAAATTAGAGTGCAGGTGTAATCCTTTGGATGTAATAGGAATTCTGTTCAGGAACAGTATATTCTTCTATGTGTCTTTTTCCTCTGTGTGTTGAGGGCAAATAATCTGGTCTCAAAGAGCAAGTAGAATCCAGATCATTACGTCAGAAAACAATCAAATATTAAAAAGAAATATATGTATAGCCACAGTCTTTTTTTGCATATTGCTTCTTGGCCATATGAATTTCCCCTCTTGCTGCAGCTGGTTCTGATGCATTTCCTTTTTTGTGCTTTCTTGAATCTCTGCTTCTCCCATCCAGTTCTTGCAGACTTATTAGGCTCAGCTCAAATGGCAATGATGTTGACAAAGCAAAATCTGCCTTAAAGAAAATCAGGTTTGACTCAAAGAGATTTTCTTCAATTTCTGCATTAAAAATAAGGCTTGGTCCCTATGACCTGTCTCAACAAATCTTGGTTTCTATTATCTTCTTTCTCTTTAAATTGCATTTTCACATTTTCTCAACCAGAGGACTTAGCACGTGTCAAGTCACCTTGCCTTCACACCTAAGAGCATATAAAATTGAGCTGCTTCTCAGTGCAGTGGAACAGTTGTCTCTAGATACTTCTCTATTTTCCACCGGCCCTTTACAAGTTACAATTCTGCAACTAACTGTTTTCACAGCACAGGGTACAGTAGTAGCTTTGGGACTCATTGGTGAAGAGACGTGAGATCAGGGTAAAGGTGGTTTTAATGACCTGTAATGGTAAAGATCAGTAAATCAGTATGCAGTTGAGAACTGTCTGTAATTCTGCTCCATTCCAAGGAGTTTACAGGCATGAGTTGCATTACAAGTAGACTCTTTTTTCAGTCCCTCAGCCAGCGATGACTAGTGAGAAAGAACAGCAAAAATTATCTAGTGCAAGTAAAAGGAGCTAATGATTGTTCCTGGAATGCCAGCAAAAAAAAGAAAGATTTTCTCTCTAGCAAATATGGAACTAATAATTTTGTGTGTATGTCAAAAAAATGAAGTCTTTGGTATGGCAAGTATAAATGTTGGGAGAGAAAATTCAACAACACATAAATAACCATGGAAAGAGCAAGGCAAGTAAGGCCATCCAGTATCATGAAGGGTTACAGACAGCTATTATGGAGCTTTGGTCCTATCAGTAGGCTATTGTGAATGGGTGATTTTCATTGCTGAAAAGGTATTAGCAAAAGTATTTTAATATGATGTAAAAGTCTCATTTAACAGAGTTTTACATCATAGTTCACACTATTACTTTACAGCAATGATAATTTGAAAAACCTCTCAAAACTATCAAGACAAATCAAAGTTGCAAAGACACAAATCCATTACCAAAGCACAAATCAAAGTTACCCCACTGCAAGGTTATGCATGATATTGGTAGCTTACCAAATATCTACTGCCAGTAAAAGATCTCTTTGCCTTGAGCAGTGGCCTTCAGAGGCATCCCAGTTCAGGAGACTACTGTCATGAATGCAGTCTGCAAGAGAGCTCAAAGAGAGCTCACTGGGGCACTCACATAATAAAGTAATTGGCTTATAGTCAAATGGGAAAGGTATGGATGAGACTCTGTGTACCCTTCTGTGACGGAGGGTCACACTTGCAGCTGCTGTTAGGAGCACGAAAGGATGAAGCAAGCCAGCAGGAGGTCAAGCAGGAAAGTCTCTACTTTATTTTTCTGACTCTATATATATACAAATTTACAGACATGCTAAGATTGGCTACACAGGTAGCCACTTTTTCGACCTCATTGGTGAACATCACCATCAATCACCTTTCTCCTCCTAGAGAGGAGAAGTATGAAAACAAAGATAATTTTCTAAAAACATACATAGTTTATTTGAAACTGCATGAGAACAAAATGCAAACAGTGAAAACAGGCAAACTTGAGGCAACACCCTTCTTTGTGCCTTGAAAACTGAGTCTTAGCTGATCCACCCATTATTCATGAGTTATCCACATGATCAGTGTTCTAAACTCATGTGCATCAATGCTCACTGTGTCACTCTACTCCTTTGTGGGTTTTCAGAGAGCAGATTGGAACTAGAGGCATTCTTGACCTGGCCATGGCTCAGGTCTTTACCTCCTTTAGAATTTGAACCCAATTACCACTAGTTTAGTTAAGAGTTCAAATGCACTTGTCATATGGATTAGAGCTTGTGTTAAAAGCTTACGCAATGAGCTGGAGCAGAGAGCAGAGTCAAGCATAAAGAGGCATATATTTATGAGCTGATATTTCAAAAGTAGCAAATAGATACTTTCCTATTTTAACAGCCTGAGGTGATCAGGAATTTTGCATAATTAGCTTACCATTGAATTTTTCATACTTTGGACCTCTCCCAGTTCATGGGCTTTTACAGTCAAAATCTTATTATGGACAAAGGGAACCAACTGAAACTATGGATCCAGAAATTTGCATTTGCTTAATTAAATTTTTAAATTAGTACAGAGACTTGTCATTGATAATACCCTTGAAAAAGTTACCCATGAAAAGTGGCTAACACTAACACCTCTTCCCTAGTGTTTCCCTTATCTCCTTGTGCTCCTGAGCTCTGCCACATCAGCACAGGATGGTGGCTGCCAGAGCGGGGGTTGATGCTTTGCACTCCTTGCTAGGAGGAGTGGAATGCTTGTGGTGGATGCAGCCCCCTTGGGCCCAGGACCCATTTTTGAACTCTGTGGGTTTGTTTGTCTCTTGCACTGCAGGTACCTTCTAAGGTCACTAGGTTCCTCCTCGCCCCATGACACAAAGGACTGTTTGCCCTACTCTGAGTTTTTAAGTTCCTCACTTCCAGCTGGTTGGCAGCCACTGGCAACAGTACAATGGAGGAACCAGCTCCAAACAGTTTCAACTGGCTCCAAACAGCCAATATCCACCCCACTGAGGTGAATATCTCTCCTCGTGACATCCCTTGTCCTTCCCTACTTTACATTGTTTTGGGCTAGAAAGGGCAGAAATTTGGCTTGCTGAGTTCTGATCAAGTGAACAAACTTCAGAGGGCAGCAGTGTCTAATGCCCATGGCTCTGTGGAAGCTTCCAGTCTCAGTCTTCTCCTTTCTCCTTGTATCTGCTCTCACAGTCTCTGTGCAGGATCCTGAAGGCAAACAAGATCCTAGCAAGGGAATCTGGTAAATCTCAGTCTTGGAGGAGTAAGCCCTCCTTCTTAGCCTTAAGTAGGCAAATGTATCTTCTCCTGGCTCCATAGCTACCAATCAGAGGCCCTGATAATAACTGGGCTTGTCAATGACTCATGGGAATGACAAACTACTCAGCTCAATGATGCACTCGGGGTTTTTAGTACTAGTGGTGTACTGCCCTGTTTGCAGAAAAGACTTGTAGAAAATTCAAGCATCTTGCCAGTTCTTTGGCTGTGATGGTCATAAGGACAGCAGAGTATTTATAACAGCCTCCAACTCAGCATAAAAATACTCTTTCCATTACTGGAATACCGTGTAAGAAAAAAAAAAACCACCCCAAAAACAGAAGCAAAAAAGTAGCTACTAAACCCTTCTTAAAAGAAAAGGTCATGGAAAGCACATGTTTTCCCTAAAACCTGTGGAATAAGCTCACTATAGAAAGACTTTCATGACTTTATATGTTCCTCCAAGCATCACAGCTGAAAGGCTTTCCAGAACATACATATGATCTCAGTTATATGCAAAGGAGTAATAAACACTGCAGTTGTCAATAGAAAATTCTGCACTAAATTTTTAATAGAGTTCTTCTGTTTCATGCATTCCTTATCAAATAGAATGGTGTTAGATAGATATTTTCATAAATATACTCCACTTTTATATGATGTAATTCTCTGTCAGGACTGATTTTCTCCAATTTTAGGCAAAGTTTGTAACACTGATTATACTGTACTTAAGGAACCATGCACATATGGGATAGGGACAAGAACGTGCTCATCATAACAAGAAATAGCAAACTATGTAGTAGGACATAGTGTACTTTCCTTGAGCTTATCCTTGGTAATAAAATAAGGACAAGTTTCATTCAAGATTTCAGACACCATTTTATGACAGGGACTTTTTTGACCATGTCAAGTCCTGTGTGTGTTCATAAAGCTCATTTATTGCTGAGCCATCCCTACCCAAAAGCATAGCAGAAAAGGAAGTGTCCTCTCATTGTGTGCAGGGAGACTATCACTAAAGGGGGCATCAATCCCCGTGTGTTTTCATTTTGCTTTGTGATTGGCTGATGGCCATTTTTAACACTCTCATGACATGTGTTTTTAGACTACCTTTTGAATGGCTGCCTAATTCCTTCGGGACTCTCTGAAAAGAGGCCCCCTGATAGAACCACTGTTGCATGTTAGGAAGAGACAGATCCTGTGAGCTGGAGCGAGAGGCCCCAGTGTCTGGGTGCAGCCCTACAAGATCGTCATGCAGTATTAATGGGGCACACTTAGGACTCTGTGTGACATAGCAAGGCATAGGTAACACTGTCTGCAAAAATTGCAAATCAGTATGAATTTTCTATCTCAGAGGAATGTGTGCATGCCATCAGTAAGAAAAAGACCCCAGAGCCTGAAACCACCATGTGAACCTGGAAAAACGGCCAGTGGGTTCATGAACTAGAGACTGGACTTTGAGGTGTCACACAGAGACAGTGGGTGGTGTGGCAGATGTCCCCTTGCCCATGGCTTTGGATATGACTACCTGTAAGACAATTATGGGATGTAGGCTGGTGCTGTATATGCTATCCCTAGGTCAACAACCAACCTTAAGTAAAGTTTCAAAAATCTCCAGCTGACTAACTGAGGAGGGACAAAAATAAGATATCACTCATTTGCATCTGTGCCTGCAGAAATGGTCACAGAATTGAGAGCAGTGTGAAATGGATAAAAGGAAGGAAGCCTGGAGATGACTGTTAAACAACTGATGACATAGCCTCTGAAAAAATGTCTCTGCATAGAACTAAATTGATTTCCCAGTGTTCTATTTTGTACCTGTGTGTAATATTAGGATGTCAGCAGACATGTTTATATCATTGAATTTTCTAAAAAGAGGTTCATTATACTTTTGGAGAAGTGAGAAGCTTTGGATATAAATCTCCTTTCTGGAGCTGATACAAGGTGAATTGCTAATCTGAGCAGAAGCCAAGTGGTGTTTTGGTGTGCAAGTCAGGATCCTTATAGTTTACAGAAGGCTACAAAAAGCACATAAAAATCCAAGATGATTGTGGCAGAGGAAGCTGCAGAGTGGTATTTAGACTTACTGGATGTGTAACAGTTTTCAAAAAAAAAAAAAAGGATGCTATGTATAGGTTAACAGAGATGAACTGATGAGCTTAATGTGCTTGGACCATTTATCTAAAAGGCAAAACAGATTCCGATATAGTTGTGGCTTTTGAAAGAATTACACTGGTACCAGGCTATTAAAGAAGTAAAAAGTTTATTTCAGATTACAAAAATGGTAGAACTGAGTAGGCACCTGGAATTCCTAAAATGCAAATGATACCCGTAGTGGTTAAGCAAATGTTTTTGCATAAAGTGTTAAATGATCTCTGTAACTGAAGGGCAACCAATGTAGAAACCATTCATAACCATCTTACCAACACATAGCTGCATGTATGCTGCAGCACAGTCCAAAGAAGAGGCAAAGACTACTTTTCTTGTCACATCTGGATATAACACGTGCTCCTAGGTGACCTAATATTGGTTATTCTGATTCTCACATTATTTATTAAAAGCTTTGACTCCTTGAGAATGCAACTGTGATAAAGATTTTTGGTTTGGATTTAATTCAAAATTTTGACATTTTCATTGAATTTCTACCCTAGCTGATAGTCCAAGATGGTTTAAACATGTACCTAAAATTCAGTTTGATTTTGTTTCTAAACCACTTCCAGCCATTGAATGTAATTAGCCTTCTGTCTTCTAGATTAAGGAGCTTTTTATTATCAAAAATAATTTCCCCTTTAAGATACTGTATCTAAAACCAAGAAAAGAACTAAAAGTAAAGGCATGGGCTTTCTCCATTTTTTTCAGTCACAATGCCAGTGACTGAAATATTGTGGAAGAGAAGAAAATGAAGTTGTTTTAATACAATTAATATGAGAAACAAAAAAATCACTTTTGAATTCCAAGGGAATGCTGCACAGAAATTGAGTGGGAATTGTTGAAAAATAGGTTCTTTCAAATTACCATGGTATTTTAGAGCTATTTCACTTTTTGCAGAGTAGTTTGAATAACAAATATTAACAGTATTTTGATATTTGCAGTCAACAGATCCTTACATTCATCTTTTCAATGTTGTTTTATGTTAATATCAACATTTTTAGACATTTGAAGAAATCTCAAAATACATTTCTGCATATTAAATTGTTTTCAGCACTTTGGTACTAGCTGTTCGCATGCACACACTATTCTTTACTGTTTACATGGGTTTAATTTATTCTGGTTTTCTTTGTTTCCTTGCTTGTTTGAAAAGATATCTATCTTAGAGAAAGAAATTACAGAATGATGTTACAAATGATCCCTGCTTATACTGGAAAAACACAATTATTTGATTGTTAATGTTTTTCAGGAGTATACATTTTCTGTGCATCTGATTTAGTTAAATAATAAGACCAAATAGGCCAAAATTTTCAATTAAAAGGCAGAATTCACAGCTGTTTTCTGTGGTTCTGATCTTTCAAATACAGTGACTACAAAGTGTTAATTCCTTTGGACAAATCATATGAATAAAGCTACTTAAGTTACACACCTAGGCCCAGGGTGTTTAGTGGCTCATATAAGGTGCTATTACAGCAAAGAAAGGAAATTGCCTCTCTTTGCTAATACTCAAGCAATAGACTACAAGTACTTCAATTCATTCATGACTACTAGTTGTAGCATAGCTCATTTGGAAAGAGTGAGCCATCCTTTTATCTTCATAATGAATGAGAATGTCAGATTGATATACCTGTATATAGTTATTGTGTGCTGCCAAAATTTAACACTCATATTAAGCAGGTTCGAGAGTCTGTAGTTAATGTTACCACAAAATTTCTTTTCCATCTGAATAAAGCTTTCTTGGACTAAAGCCATAAATTGATCTGAAAAGCAATACTGTTTTAAAGAGGTGTAAAACTTAAATAAGTAAAAAAGTATTTAGTAAGAAATGTTGGAGATTTGGAAAACCCTGATGCATCACAGCTGTGTCAGAGCTTGAAAGATGTACTATTCTTTCTCAAACACTCAGCATTTCCTGCACATTTGCTAATAACCAGTTATGTTTAGTGTTGAAGGAGTGGGCTCCCTGTTCACTTTCCAGATAGCCTAGGATCCAGACAAGCACAGGAATGGACAATATTGATAGTCTAGGCTGCTGGTTGTTTTGTACTGTGGGATGCTGTGGACAATTGCCATACACTAATGGGGAATTTTATTCCCTTTTTCCTTAAAGCAAGCACTCCCCAAAACACCAATCAGCTGCTATTCTTTTTAGAGAACAAAATAATAAACTAGGGAAAGCTGTTCTTTAAACTGAGAAAGTCAAACTTTCTGTGTGAAAATAAAACTAAATCTGGCAGACACTAATGATTCCCCATGTATGCTAAGCCATTCCTCTCATCTTGCTTTCTAATCCAAAAGGTTTTAGCATCTTCCTAAGTTGAAAAACTCCACGTAGTCCTGTCTTTGTTCCTAAGAAAGAAGCTTTCTTTTCATGGTCTCTGAGACTTGGCTCAGGTTTAGGTTTCTCCCTGCTGCATACAGGCACTCTGCATTCCACAAGATACTGAAAATTTGCAGTCTTGCTGCGTCTCTCATCTTCCTTTCCCCTTCATTGAGAAAATTCCCCAGACTGAACACTCTCAAAGGAATGAGAGACTCCAAGGAATGGTCATCTCTGTTGTTGCCATGTGGAGCGATCAGAAGAGCAAAACCAAATTGCTGTTATAGACACTCAATCACATAATCTTTAACTGAGCCTAACGCTACACATGCAATAGGCTAGGAACCCATTAGTCAAATGATCCCATGTCTGACAAAAATGCCTTCACTTGCACTAGTCAAAATTTACAAATAAAAAAAGCACATCAGAAAGAACGTTTTTAGTTTTGCAGCATTAAATGTGGAAATCTGAAAATGTTAATCTGGAATTTTTTTTTTTTAATGTGTGAAAATAGCAGACCTACAGAGAAGCAAAGACAAATTAAATTCTGTTGAGTACAAATATTAGGTCTACTTGATTTTAGGGTACCAGAAGTTTTTGTACGACAAACAATTTAGAGGATTAGTGAGGATGTCAGAGGTAACAGAAATACATAAAGCAATCCAGAAGGTTGCTTTTCAATCAGTGTTGATTATTATTGGGATTAATTTAATTAGCATCCATATAATTATTATTTTTTTGGTCTTAATTCTTCATTTTCTGGGAATATGTATTTGTGCATTAACTCTTTTCCATCTATTTTATTTATATTTCTGTGTTTAAAGTTGCAAAAAAAGAAAAATCAATATAAGACCACATTTTACCCAGCATTTTGGAAGAAGAAAAATAAAAGCAATGGTTATATATATTTGGAGTTTGGAGTTGGATTTTTTATAAATTAGTGTTTATGGAAGATTTTTTTCTTCAGTTTCAATAATTGCTGAATGATTAATTACTGCTGAATGCTTTATACCAACAGTAGAAATAATATTTTTTGTTACGAATGGTATTGAACAGGTACCTATGCAAACATACCTATCAAACAATTCATGGTTTGTTACATCAAATTCCAGATGTCTTTTCTTGGAAGGATTGATTTATGACTTTTTTTTTTTTTTTTTTTTAATGTAAGAATGTGAATGCTCACTAGTTTGATTTTATTAACACACATGTTTTACCTGGACAAAATATATTGATGAAAACAGAGATACAAGGATGGATTTTTCAGGGTTTTTTTCATAGCAAAAGGTAAGTAAGTACTCATAAAGACTCAATTTCTATTTTTACTTGTATTCATTTTAGTCTATTAACTTACAAAATATTTCTTTTTCGCTACATAAAAATTTTCACATTAAAGTTATTAAAATATATGAAGTGTGTCCTAATATATTAAAAAAAAAAAACTTCTTCACAATGTGTGTAAGTTTTACTTATTTTATTAAAATGATTACAGATGTCAAAATTATTTTAAAAGCTTGTTATTTATTATCATCTTGTTGAGTGAGTTCTGGACATTCGTTTAGACAGCAGTGGTATCGTGTTATTCATATGACCAGTTACACTGGATGAATAATGAATGAGAAACAGTCATAACAAGTAATTTGCTGACAACCCTTAGGCTGAAAATAGCTGATTAGAGCTATTTTGGGAATACTGATCTGTAACGAGGGTAGTCAGAGAAATCAGGATGATTTTGTGATTGATTTAGGAATGAAACATATCTATCATTCACAAAAACTCTTGGGTTTATTTTGTGAGCTTGACCATTAGTATTTAAAGATTTTTCAGGCTCATTTGTGACAGGAAGAAATTGCATTTCCCAGTGCTATGCTTGGTTTTTGATTGATTTACATACACTTCCCCAAACCATCTATTAAAAAAAAAAAAAAAAAAAAGAAGAAGAAGAAACCACAAGGAGCATAAAATCTGGAGTAAGGCCCGTCATTTGGCAGTAAAAATACATATTTCATCCAAATACCACAGCATTATTGTTTGGATAGTATTGCACAAAATTACAGTTGTTGATTTTTGCACAAAAATATGTCAATCCTACAGGAAGTGCTGCCAGGCAGGAGCGTAGAGGAAAAGGAGGAGATGGGAAATGCTATTGGTTTCTGTGGAAACCAGTATCATTACCATGATGCTTTGAAAAATACCACTGAAGGACAAAGTTTTAAATATATTCAAAATTGTCTTTACATTTCTAATGTTTCAATGGGTTGTCTATGATAAGATCCACATAGAATGTTGATAACCCAAGAAATGTAAGATGTTTCCACACCATCAGCAGCTTCACACCTCAGCTACCCCTAATATTTTGAAAACCAAGTTTGATTTTATTGGTTTTTTGAGATCTTTGAGATTTTTAATTTATATGAATAGATAAAAATTCATTTCAAACAAGGAAGGCTAAGAAAATTAATATTAATTATGAGAAAAAAATATGAGCTGTCCATAAAAGCTGAAAGTCTCTCATGTATTTTTAATGCCTCCAGTATAGTCTAAATTAAATATCGTGCTTTTTTTAACAATTTATGCTTGTGTTATCCTAATTATTTGTCAAAATCTTAAGTATAAAAAATTATTTATCTGTCATTTTATTTAAGAATTTGAATATAATGGAGTCACTCGAACAGGAACAACCATATATAATATTAAATTTATTAACATCTTGGACATACTCAACTTTGAAAAGGAGTCCAAGGAAATGAGGGCTTAACTTTTGAGTGAGTCCTGACGAAAGGCTGTACCCTGTATTACATGATATACAAGTTAAAAATCAATTTACAAATTTTAACTCAGCCTGAGTTGTTTAATTTATTTGCAGCATGAACATTTCAGTCTGCATTTTTAATTGTTCTTTTTCATCTTGTACATATGAAATGCAGACAAATACATTAAAGAATAATAAACATTTATCTTTACACAAAAATCTGCTTCTAAGGATGAGTCTGGGATCACACTAGAATTTTCTAGTCATTCAAAAGTGAAATACTTTTTCGCCAAAGTAATGGAAGTTCCCTTAAATGTTGTCATAGATTTAAAAAAAATAACCTATATATTTTCTATTTTGTAAGATATATAATTTTCTTCATTTTAGCATCTGCTCTTTTTCTTATTCTGTATTTCCAGATTTACAAGTAAGCACACGTAGGTTATCGGCTGAGATAAATGTCAGTTATGGAGTGGTTCAGATTGTTTTCCATTCTATAAAATACATTATGGAGTTTGCATTGAAATATCAAAGGTTTGGAATGTATTTTGCATTTTCTTTGAGGCAAGCCTCACAACAGAGTGTGGCTTGCAGTGATAAGCTAACTCTGCTGGAGCACATCAATTCTGTATGGTAAAACCAGTGAAAGGTTACAACATCTAAGTCAGAAAGATGAAATGGGAGCCATCTTGTACTAAGCAGGTTAAATAGTTTCCAAGAACACTGCCTCTTGTTTTACTTGAATGTGTTAAGGATGTGTACTTTTTCTTTCTATTAAAGAATATTGATTTAAACAATTTTATATAGTCCCTAATGCTGTGCACAATAGAAGCTTTTTGCCTTGTGAATGTAAGTAAACAGGTAAATATAATTTTATAGTTATGATATAAAATATTATAATTTATTCACACTTCTGGACTAGTACTTTAAAATAATTAAATAATAACATGAAGCTGGGATAAAATAAAAATGTTGCCATCTTTAGTTTGTTGTTACATTTTAAATTATTCTTTTTCATGTATACACAGATTGCTAGAGGAAGATGCTGGAGTCAACACTGTGCCACAAAGATGTGAAAAATATCTTAATGTTAGTACATTTATGAGAGCTCCATCACATTTCAAGGGAAAGATAGTTTTAATATGCCATCTTTTGTCCTGTTTTCAGTCACTTTGATAGCCTTCTGTCCAGGACTGCAGTGAGACTTGCAGTGTGGAAATCCATCACCATATGCCAGTCCCGACTGAATTCTTCAGAAAGGAATCAGGTGAACAAGTTTTGTTTGTGTTCAGTTTTTTTCTGTCTTTTAAGCCTTGTTATAATTACAGTTTCTAACTTAACGGAAGGTGCCAAATTTTACTCTACTTTCGGTGTACAATTCATCCTCTCACTGATACATGATTTTCAGAGAATTCTAGAAAATATGCTGATTTATATGCATTACCTTTGCCTTGAAAAATCAAGTATTTGATCATGATGTGGCAGATGATCATTATATATGAAAAATTTGTTAAGAAAGATTTTATTCTTCTCTGTCTCATAACAATACTTCGTCTAAACCACCTTGTATTCCTATTATTGTCTTTTACATTCACAGCTGTTGCCATCTTGGCCCATGAAAAGTTTGAAGAAAACACTTACACAGCCAAACATGTCCATTGCCCAATTTTTCAAGAGCTGTATTCCAAGCAAAGTGCACTAGGTTCTTAAACATGTCACTGCTCCAAATTGAAAGAGTTTGGCCATATAACCTTACACAGTTTTTTAAGTTTGAAAGTGTTGTGCTTGATGATTTTGTCTTGGTTGTTTTGCACACAACCATATCTGTGTCACTTAATAAAAAAGAGAAGTACACCTCCATATCCAAGACTCATTTTCTGCTGCATGCCACTCCATTAGGAGGTGTTGAATCAAGTCTACTTAAAGGAATAATGAGTAACACAAATATTTTGGTCACCACATCAAAAATCAATTCATCAGGCAAATATCTACATTCAATATAAGTTTTGCTTTGAGATTGTTTTGGCTTTTTTGGGGTTTTTTTTGCTCAGGGGTTATTGATATGATTTTAATTCCCTTAATATAATCTTTCAATTTCAACATGAGTTTGTCATTCAAATGACAGAACAATTATACAATATCAAGTCCAGTAGAACAACTCTCATCCATAGCAAATGTTTCATTACATTGACGGTTGAAGAGTATGTAGTGCTAAATCATGTTTTTTTAAAGCATCGATATTCCTAGTTTCCTACATCTTCTTTCTCTTCAGGAACGCTATCTCTAAGGGCTTTTCTTGAAGTTATTGTTGCCTACAAATTTCCAGTAGAACCTGACTGAAAAACATCTGTCATCTGAGATCTGAAAATATTTTGCAAGATGGACATCCTCTAATTTCAACAGTAAAAAAATTCTTCAAATGCTGTCAATAATGTTAAAATAAGGTATATGCAGTCAGGCATAAATCCTTGTTTTCACACAGAATTGTCTCTTGACTTCCTTCTGAATGTAGGCCTCGTCTCGTCCATGTCCTCACATGGACAAACCCAAGTTTAAATTGACAGATTCTGCTTCAGTTAAGCCTATATAGCCTATATAACTGGAACAGGCTTTTTTGCTTATTTTAAAGCTTTGTAATTTTGTGTCTGTGTGTGTTTTGATTTTGGTGGTGTGGTGTTTTTTTTTTTTTTTTTTTTTTTTTTTTTTTTTTTTTTTTTGTTTTGTTTTGTTTTGTTTTGTTTTGTTTTGTTTTTTAATTCATAACTAGTCCGCTTAGATAACTATACAGAGCCCCTCCTCTCAGATTCTTCTTTACTGTGTTTCATTTCTGTGTCTCTGAAGAGTATTGTCCACATCATTAGTTTGGTAATGGTTTTAGAAGTGTTTTTGTAATTGTTTGCAAGGCTTGCAATCTGAATGAGGACATTGCTAGTAAAATGTTGACATTGCTAGTAAAATGTTTAGCTCAGAGCAACTGAAATGACTGAGGATTCCAGCTTCACCAATATGACTTACTGTTTTTTCAGATTAACTTCTTTTTGTTTTCTGGTAGGTGCTGCTTTCAGAGGAAATACTTCCTAATAGTAGCCAAGTGGTTTAATGGAATAATGAAACTAGTGGTTCAACAGCATACTGCTTATTAGGTTAGTGATCAGAGCCAGCAACATAAACCAAATTCAAACATAATGAAAGGTAATTTTATAGTAGCAATTTTTACAACATAAGCATAATAAGAATGTTCAGATTAATGTAGCAGAAGTGCAATCTGCACTGACTGGTGCATCTTAAATAAAAGAGTTAGAGATGTAGATTTAGATTGGTTTAAGTAACTAACTGAGGAATTACAGTGCCTAAAAATTAGACTCCTGCTATATCCAGAGAAATCTAGGTAGTCTTACAGCAAGGTGATATTTAACAGGGAGAAGGGTAGTCCTGGAACCCCGATCTCCATCTGTTCTTTACAGTAGAGAACTCCTCGCTATGCAATTTTTTATCTGATCTTCAATACAGCAATTACACAGTGCAAAATGCATCAATTAACAGGAAATAAAGACTGGAATTCTATCTTAGCCCCTTTCAAGGTGACAGAAAAAATAAATTATAATGAGTCTTTATTTTGCCTATTTTCCTATACTTGCAATTAGTTTTGTATTGCTGGCTACAAAATTGGCTAGACTGATATCCTATCCTGGGTTCATATATAAGGGAAAAAATAGAAATTAACCCAGAATATGATGAAGAATGAGTATCTGAGGCAGATGGTGCTTATCTACTATGTGAAAAAAAAATCTAGTTTGATAAAATATTATGTTTAGATACTCGTTATGTGTATTTCCTTTTGCGGATACAGGTCAACCTTTTTATCCTGCTTCTATTAATGTTTTATTACTTTAACACCAAGTCTTGCTGTCTTGAGAAGGCATTTTTATAATATGATCACTGTATACCTCAATTTCATTAGGGTATTTCTTTTTATTTTTCATTTCATTTTCAGTATAACATTCTGTGTCAAAGGACAAACCACAGAGCTTTGAATTATTTTAAATTAAAGAGTGATAGAGAATGGACAGTGAGAATGTGACTAGAGAGAAAAAATACATAGAAATTTTAATATAATAAAAGTCAATTTTCTGACAAAATTGAAAATTGATTGCTTTACACTATATTTCTCAGTATGGGGTTTAATGAAAAGAAGGAAATAGAATATATGTTAATTCACAGTGTTCTGTAAGATTAATAAAAGCTAACTATATTCAAGGATAGATTGTTTCTATAGTCTTTAGGTGTAAATCTAATCTAAACCAACAAATTTTGATTAATTTTTAAGCTAGTATCCACCAAATCTTACACTACTCAATATCAAGCGTGTGAATTTTCTTCCAAGATGCATTTTCCTCCTTGAATTTCAGCTCACTTAAAAGCTGTTTTCTGGGAGAAAGCAAAAAATGAACAGTTTTCTCTGAAACTTTTCATTGTAATACAGACAAGAGACTATCCAGGTTAATCTGGAACTGCTCTGTGGCTTATCCCTTCTCCAGAGAAAAGATTACTCTGGAAAAATATTTGATTTTCATTTATGGATTCTAGAATGAAGAAAAGGTTTTTCTTTATCTTATATTTAAAGACCTAGGCACATAGTGACCTAATTTTCTTCGAGAAGGAACCTTAATAGAACTTGAGATCTAAAAACTTCCAAATCTCAGACATGGCTTAGACAATTTCTAGATTGTGTTTTTAACCGCCAATGTAGAAGTAAAAAAAAAAAAAAAAACCAAAAAACCCACCCAAACGAAAACAACCCCAAATAAACACAACTATTCAGAATTAGATTTACATTATAGATTAGAAGAAAGAACCCGATGGTTTAGATACTTAGCATCCATTCTAAATGGATAAAAAGGTATAATGTGGGATTATATTATGTTTTGTTTCTAAACAAGATTATTAAGAATAAGTATCTAAAGAATATATTGAAATCTGCTACTTCCAAAGCTGTCCAACAACATAATAAGACTCTTTTGTTTTGAGGCCAGAATCTTGTAGGAAATTAGCTATGATTGTTTGGTCAAATCTCTGTGAAAACCATTTAATTGAGCTTTGAAAAGTAAATATTATTATCATTGAGATATAGCAACGTTTTTTGTAAGTTTTCTCTATGTAAGTCCATTCACCTTCAAAGTGAATCTCACACAGTGCATAATTAGTGGGGTTTTACTTTGTTTCTCCCTTTATAGTGAACAGGTCAATAAAAAATTTTGAATCTTCTATTTACAGCATGAAAGAAAACTCAAAAATGGTTAAAGAAATACATATGGTCAGGGAAAAGTGAGAAGCATAGAAGTGGCTATATTAAAAAAAAATAAATTCCATGATACACAAATAAAGTTAATGTTACCCACAAAATTAAAGACTAGAGATTATAATTACAACTTTTTGTTCTTTTCTACTGTTTAAATCACTCATTTTGCCTATCAATGTACTGAGTTTGAATTCTTCTTCATACCTTAACGTTAAAAATTCTTGAAGTAGGATAAACCATCTTGGTTTTGAATATCATACCCCGGGAGCAAACATTACATAAATATTCATTGGAAAAGACTCTGAAAGCACCTGCATAAATCTGTCTAGAAACTGATTGTTTTTTAAACAACTGAAATCTAATTCTTGTATGTGTTCTTTTCCATTTTCTCCTGATTAATTTTTGGGTTTGTGTGCTCTTTTGTTATTATTACTACTTTGTACTGCATTGAAGTAGTGTAATTTAAATAAATATTGAGCTACTGTATTTTTTAATACTGGGAAGAGTGAAAGCTGATATTAAATACCTGATTGAAATGAAGCCCATATGCTTTAAAACTGGTCAAGTACCCTAATTTGAGACCTATAAAAAGGGTTTCTACAAACATCATCCATTAAACTCTTCATTGTAAATAGACTAACAGCTATTTCCAGAGTTAATTCCAGGTGAGTAGGGACAGTTGAGAAGAGGATAGTTCATGTAAATGATTTTTGTATTATTATGTTCTGAATTTTTGTGGAGTCATTGAATCCAAACCAGGCAGCACTCTCTGGGCAAGAAATAATTCCCTTTCTCGAAAAGAAATTGCCTTTGCTAGCTAAGCTTCAGAGCTAACAGGGAATGGTTAAGTTGGGAAAGTTATGGAGTGAGCTAATACCTCATGAAATGAAAGGAATATGGCCTATAACAGATAATCTGTTTCGCTGTCTGCTTTTCTGTTGTGATGCTAATAAAACCAGAGTAATCTGTACGAGGTAACAAGAATGAAAAGCCTGAATACATAATAGCAGAACATGGGTGATACCTATTTTTTCTCATAATATAATATTCAGTTGAAAACAAAAGCTTTCATTTTGGTATTTGTTAATCATGATTTTGTGAAAACAAAAAATGATGAACAGAAAAAAACCTGCAATCTTTTCTCAAAACAAATACTTCTTTTCATTATTTTTAATTTCCATGTGATTTAGGAAATTTTAAAAGGAAACCTATGCATCTAGCATATTCTTACTCCAAAACTTTTCTGATAAATTGTACCTTATCAGGCTAACCTGATAAGAAATCTGGACTACTGCATTTTTAAAATTAATCATAGCTACATTTAGCTACACATAGCTACACCCACACAGCAATGTCATGAAACTATACTATGTTAATGAAACATGCTTCCATATGCTATGAAAGTCCAACGAATGTACTTTGTTTAAAAATATTCAGATTTAGTATCGGATCTTTAATTTGTGATAGTATTAAATATCTGTGTTTTGTCCTTATGGTTACAGTGTTCAGCTGTGCCAGCACATACTCTGTTTACTAGTAAGGATAATTTCCCAGTGTAATAAAATTCCTCCAAACCAGATTTCTTCAACAAATACATAATGTCCCAGATTACATTCCCAGCACATTTAATTAAATTGTTTTCCGTTTCATTCCACCTGGAGTCTCAAAGGGTTATAGGAACTCAAGAGTATTTGACAGTACTCAGCCAAGAATGTACCTGATTTTGGTACATTAACCTTGTCAGTAAGGATAATTTTGCTCACTCTATGCACTGAGATACTGTTTTCACACAATGACAGAAAATTATTGTATTTCTATCTTCAGCAGAGAGGATATGAATGAGTAACTGTCATCCCAATGGAATATACACAGAGGTAAAACATTTGTTTGACATAGGAACCAAGCAGCAATAAGAGAAAAAACAGGATCACAGTGCTTGGTTATGATTAACACATTACTGGTTTAAAATTTACCAGTCTTATTATAAACCCACAGAAGACTGCAATTTATAATGATGTAAAAAACAGAGACAGTAGCAATATTAAAATTTGAGAACATTATTCACACTATTTCAGTAAATGTATGGAATTTTTAGTCCAGCTTGCCATATGATCCAAGTCTAAAATTAAACTTCAGACTTTTAATTCACTTATGGGCAAAATCAATTAACTGTCCAATACATCTCTGTGGTTTTTTTCCTCAAACTCTTAGTCTGTGTGGATTCTTATAATCTCACAGTGTTTGCTAAAGTAGCTTTAAATGACTTAGTGAAAAAAAAAAAACAAAAAAAACCCAACAAGTTCCTAATTTAATTTTGTCTTTTGAATTAATGGAGAAAAATGTGGAATGTCTGAATTTGACTCCTTTCACTTTAATGAATATGACTAGTGAATATGAAGTCCACAGTGTAATATGCCATCACACACAAGCTAGAATTTTAAACTAAGATAATGCTTAACTTTACTAGTTAATTTTTTCTCTGTCTCCACAACTAAATAGTTCTTCTCAAACCAATTCTGAGACTTCAGACCATTCAGACAAATAAATTTGTTTCATACAAGGCAGGTAAGACTCATGAAGGATTGACATAGATGTCTGTTCAAGATATTTATTCATAACTATTTTTAAATGAAACTTGCTGTGAAAGAAATTATGCCCATGAGAGAAATACCATATTTCAATAATTCCTGGCTTTTTTTTAAAATACTTTTTCTGCAGATTGACAACTGGAGAAGAATCTTATCTGAAGCATCACACAAGTTTACAAGCTCTTGCTCCAAGCTCACTACAAAGCAAATGATAAGAAACATTCCTTTTTAACCTTATTTACATTTTCTAGTATACTGGAAAATAAATAGATTTACTTGAAAGATGATTTGACTGCAAGAATTATCACAATTCATCTTGCGAGAGGTAAAAATTATGATGTTATTAGGCTTCAAAATCTGTTCTGATTACTTGTGTATCACTTGAACTTGGTTTAAAAAATACATATATGTTCCAAAATTAATTTTTACATACATTTTGCAATATCCCTTTTAGATCTAGTCCAATATTTTTCATAGAAAGAACTTATGCATTTTCAATGGTTTCTATGAGTTACAGAATTCAAGAGATAATTTAAATGTGGGTTTACAGAAGTATTTTGCTTCACTTAGATTAAAATGTTTCAATTTCTTAACTGATCAGCAATGTATATTTTATATAATATAAAAACATTAACAACATTAAAAAAACCCCAAAACTTTGATATTGTAAATAAGTGTTTCAGTGGTTTGAAAACAAAATATTCCAGTATATTTCTTATTTTTGTTCCATCAGTGATGGATGTTTTTGGCTTCCTCCTACTCCTGTCAATTTTCCAAGCACCAGAACTTCCACCAGAAAATAGTTTTAGTTTTCCACTACCTATAATTTACATTAACTCTTAAACTTCAGATATCCACTGGTGCAAAAATTAGGATTGGTTAGGAAAATTGGCTAGGAGTTCTTATTTTAAAAAAATCTAGCTAATCGTCTTTTGTTCTTCCAAGATTAGATTAAACTAAGACTAAACTGTAGCAGAAGCAGCACTTATGGTCTACTGATGTATCTGTCTGTTCTGTTTCCCTACATTGGCACCAACATACTGATTGAAATTTGCTTGTTTGCAGGGAGAGATTAATTTTCAGACATGTAAGGCTGATAACAGAAGGAAGCAAAAAAATCATGCTGGAGGTGGTTTGAGGTGATTTAGAAGGTCTATAGTTGCCTTTAATTGTCAAATTTTGTCTTCAGAACACTATTTTGCCAAGCAGTATTTTTAATGTGGCAATTAGTGCTGCGCTTTTTTTTTATTTTTTTTATTTTTCATATTTATGCTTTATTTTATATGAATTAGTTTTACTGATAGTCATTCTTCATATATTTTGATAGGTATGACAATTTCTCTATTGATACGGTATTTCATGAAGACAAATTTCTGAGAATTGCATTACCTTATTTTACACATTAAAGCATCATAGAGATCTTATAATTTCCCATTTGTTCTGTCTATGTGCTCCTCAGAGGATTTTTTTCCTTTTCCCTTCCATTTCATTAGATTTTCAGTGTTAACTTTTTTTTTTTTCCCCCTATGGACAATAATTGATACTCTGTTAAGAAGCCATTGAAAGAGTAAAAAATTGTCCTTATGCAGTTTCATGGATATTGATTTTCCACCCAGAAAATTGTATTTACAACTTTTTGCATTATGGAAGGTGGGAGTGCAGAAATTAAACTCCCAAGAATTGCAATGAGATCTATACAAAGGTAGAAAATAATGATGAAGTACACGCATAAACATCTGCAGTTCTTTTCAGAAAAGCAGAGTACACTCAAGTCCTGCTCTTGAGATAGGTTAGGGTTTAAGCAGTGCTGTGTACTGAGACCTTGAAAATTTCCAAGTTTTTAGTGGAAATAGCACCAAAGATGACTCAGTTAATGAAGAAATGTAAAAACTTTGTGGCATTTCGAAACAAACAAATAAAACAACTCCAGTTCTGGATTTCTATAATGAACATTATTAAGCTCAACTATGAGAGGCTTTTTGGTCAGGAAAAATAAGGAAAATAATGAATTTTGATTGGAGTGGTAAAAAAAAACAAAGCCAGAGCTGTTTTTCTAAACTAAGTTTGTAAATAAATAAAGCACAGTTGCTTTAAAGTTGGAAAGACTGTTGCGTATGAAAATCTTCCAATTTTCTCTTTCTGGTACTAATTTTTTGAGCAATTTAGAAGCAACCTGGAGCATGAAGGGGCCTACCGTGCCAAAGAAAGGTGACTACAGATGTGACTGACAAGATGTGGTTGATCAGATAGCACATTGGTCCCCATTCATCTCCATTTCCACTTTTCTGAAAGCACTTCTGTGTTCAAATGCCACTATGGAGACATTTTGTGTGTCAGCTACTTGCAGATAGTCCTCCCTTACTTAAGAAAGATGGTTTCCACTGCCTGCCTTATGATAATACACTGGAGGCATGCCCATTCAAATCCTCATGCATATTTCTCACATGATGAATTTTTATTGCAGATTAGACGTGACAAGAACAGGCTCTCTGCCTAAAAAATACTCTCTATTCATTTACATATATATAACCCAAAGCCTTTCTTTTGTGAAATGGGCCAGTAAGATACCACTTGAGTCCCTGTGCTTTATATACTTCTCTCCTAACAGTATTAACCTGATTATTATATTATTACCATGTCCTTAAAAGAAGGTCTTTATAAAGGTCCTGGAAAACATTCCAGGACTAATACTTTGTTCCTGAGCACCTGGAACAAAATGGTTTGCATTTACAAAGTTTATTGGTGCAGACTGGCCTGATCCAAGATGAATAGTGTATGAGGTTCAGTACTGTGTTACAGGTTTACTTCACTACATGCCCATCCTCATCACCCAGGCCTTTAACTTGCTCTCTGTAGTTTTGTGGGCACTCATTGCACACCTTTTCAGGAAATAATTTGCACCATATTCACAGTGCAATAAATACATGTGCAAGACATTACGATAGAAAAAATTATTTTATTCAAAAGAGAAATTGAATCAAAACTTGTTTCACTCTGACTCCCTCTTACCATGCAAGCACTAGACTGTATATGATGCCCAAGAGGTCAGCCCAGCTGTCAGGGAACAGGGCAGGAGTGCTTTGTCTGTTTGGCCAGCACTTGGCCCCCTCAGCGCTCGTGTCCAGATGTCAGAATGAATCCTGTGCAATGATCGGTTGGGATCATTTGAGGAAAAAGAAAGATGATTATCTCTTCATGTCCTCCGGGTTAGCGAACATCTACAGATTTCAGCCATGCCTTTTTCTAACCCTTCCAGAAGAGCTGGCAGTGTTTCTATCCTGATATTGAGCCAATTCTGCCCCAATACTGTCCAAATCGGTGTGTTCTAAAAAAATGCAAATAGGTGAGCAGGGGTGCTGAGGAGTTGCTAATCTGGATGCCATTGACAAAGGCACTGAGACCCTTTCCCTCTGTATGCTCCTGCTGGTGCCTCCACATAAAGAAATTTCCATTGATTCTCAATTCACACAAATCTTGGCCTTTCTGATTGAATTGTTTGTATCTTTTTAGAAACTAATTTATTTTTTTATTTCAAACAGCAGTGATGAGGTTATTTAAATCCTTCTGCATCAAACAACCTTGCCAGGTCTATGTGTGGTTGGGGAGCAATCCTGCAACTGAAAGATGAATAAATTATATGTCTGAAGGCTCTTAAAGTGCTGAAATTTACTTGTCTTTTGCCAAAGGTAGTAAGAAAACTGACTCACAAATCATCTCATTTATAACTGTACTGTTGAAGTGATGTACCTGTTTTTCCCTAGAGTGGATCCTGTAAGAAACCTAGTAAATATGCCATCTGAATAATAAATAGAAGGGAAATAGGATGTGATTCAAAATGACAGCATAGATGTACTGGTAGCACATATCTAGATTTACTTGCTGATATGTGTTACAGGACAATTTGGATCTCTAGTCCTTCAAGTCAAAGACCTCTTGTGCCATGTTCTCATCTGTCTCTGGATATTGCACATATGTGCGGGGAAAAAAAGAGAAAAAAAAAAAAAAAAGAAAAAGTATTTATGAAAAGAAAGAATATAGGAAAAGGAGTATTCAATATGAGACACTATCTCATATAATTATGAAGTTATGACCAGGACTCATGTACGCCTGAAACTGGCAAAAGAGTGATAGCATGAAATTTCATGGTCATATACATTAAAAAGATGTATCATAGTGAGATAAATGGAGATAGGTAGTACAATTGCTGCTCCATAAAATGTACAGTTAGCTTAGATAAAGAAATAAAATAATTTTTTTTAAAAAAAGCAGCCTCAAATGCACAAAAACACAACAAATTCCTTAAATGAATGAATGAAAACAAGCAAACAATGCCCAACCTCCCTTTTGTATGGGAGACATAGGAATTACTACAAGTTTGATTATTCAGTTTTTATTACAAAACTCATTTATATCACCACAACACTGAACCTAAGAAAAAACTACCATGTCAGAGTGGGCTTATTCTTAAATGTTATTGTTAAAGAAAGGGCAGAGTTTTAAGTTCATTGTGGTCATGATATTTTGTTCTTTCCTCACTTCATGGTTTGTCATCAGTGCAGTAACCATGAAAATTGCAAGAAAACTAGTTTTTGTTTTTGATGTTGAATGCCAGTGTTAACTGCATTCAAACAGAAATGTGTGACATCAGAAAAGGTAAATCAGGTAGCTGAGGTAACATATATAATCACTTCTCATTATGAAAGGAAAGAAAAATCTTTGACTTTTAAACACATTAATTTTTCGTAAATTCATGAAATGCACTGTGTTCAAGGCTGATTTAAAATAACAGTGCTGACATCAGCAACTCAAGCTGTGTCTTTAAATATTGATATTGATACAGAAAAGAAGAAGTAGTTCTCTATAAACTGAAATCGGGAATTAGTGTCTCATTAAGTACAGGAGTAATACAAAGGATTCTCATTGTGCAAAATAAGAGATAGTTTCTATTAAGTCTTAAGGAATTTGCTTTCGTTGTGTAACAATGATGAATGCCCAGAATTTAGGTTAGTATTCAAATGAGAATACTGCTTGAGGTCTGAC
Source organism: Sylvia atricapilla (assembly GCF_009819655.1). NCBI lineage: Eukaryota > Metazoa > Chordata > Aves > Passeriformes > Sylviidae > Sylvia > Sylvia atricapilla. Next base: position 71,194,432 of record NC_089141.1, read on the forward strand.
ATCTGAAATTGTTTACTCATTTGTAATTTAGGTGCAGAGCAGAGATACTGTTTTTATAACACATTGAATTACACTTCAGGTACTGCTCACCTCAAGGTAAGGAGTGCAAATATCAGCTGAGCTGCATACTGAAAGTAAGAGGCTTAACAGAGATTCCTCACTTTTCCTTTCTGTGGATAGTCATCTTTCTTGAGTTCCCTACTTACTGAGAACATATTACACAGCCTTAAAACATGCTTGTGATTATCTTTGTATTTTGAAAGTTTAATAAAGGTGAATGAGATAATGGCTTTTCCTGACAGCAAAAGAGTTTCCAAGCAGAGAGCTCTAGCAAAAATATTATAGAAATGGGTCATTTCCTAACCTTCTTTTTGCACCTCAATCATTGTGCCAAAAAATAAGGAAGACCCATGGGATCAACAAAAAAGAAATCAATCCAGAAAAACTCTGACTCTGAAACTCAGACCTAAGTAACCCCTGCACACAGGGAAATGGGAAAGGGAAAAGGAATCCTAAAACACAGCTCTCCACTGAGGTACTTCTTTCACATTTTTAATTAAAAAGCCATCAAATAAAATATGCATATATTAAAATCAGTCATAAAACAATTACAAAGGAAGAATAAAACAAGAAATACTTTATATTATGGTCTATTTCTTTAACCACTGTACTATTATATAAAAGATTCTAGACAGTACAGCTTTGCTTTACCAGTATAATTAAATAAATTTAATTGTGGCTATTCTGCTTTTTAGTGGGTTCAGTTATTACTACATGCATCAACAATGCTCACAGAAGGTCTTTCATCTAAGATTTCTCAGAAGACTCAGATGCAAAGCATATTTTGCTTGTAAATACCATAGAGATTAAAGAAAATAAATCTTATAGTCTGTGGTCATTGTGATAACGTCTTCAAATTTTCTGGTTGTTACTCAAGTTTCCACCACAGAAAGATAGGTACCTAGAGAGTGGAAGCTACACAGGCTTTTGTTGAATTTTCACATTAGAATGTCACCCCACCTTTGGAAAATTGAATGAAATTCTGTATAATACTGAGGAAAATTAGAAGACAAAATTATTTAACAAATACAAAGCCATATATTTGCAGAAACATACAGACATGAAGCTGAACAATGTAACTAATGCTTTAATTTATTTTCCTGTTGGCACATTCCAGGCTGCTTGGACACCATAACAAGCAAATTTTCAGTTATTCATTCTTGTCATAGATTGGATTCACTGTAAACCAGAAGTAAATCAATCATTCCTCAGCCTTCCAGTTTTCTCACCATTTCCTTCAGTTCGTTTTGCAAAGAACTGTGGAACACTGAGTCTTTTATTTATACGATTGCTTCCGTCATAGAAAAACAACATGATCTCCGTGTAGTGGAAGTAGCTGAAGGTTTTTTTTTTTGCTGTTTCCAAGAAGGTAACAAATGTAGGGGGTAAATCCTGAGAGAATGAGCATTGCTTTCAGCTTCTCTCACACACAGTAAACCGTCCAGAACAACTGAGTCATAATAAAATCTTTGGCCTGCTTTTGAAACCTGTGTGTAGTTAAGCCTTGTTTTCCTTGGGAGCTCCTGTAAAATTCCAATATACCCCATATTATGCAGACATTTTAACTCATTTCAGTAAGCCTGATTTCATAGTAAGACTTCACTGGCATGTGTTGTATGAACAGAAATGTTTCTTTGGGCAGAAAATTTAGAATACCTTTTATATATAATTTTAAAAGATCTTCTAATTAAATAGTATTAGATTGTGTTTATGTCTTAAGAATACCAGGAATATAGCAAGTGCTCAGTTCAAAATAAAGGAAAAAAGCAAAAGAGCTACAGGCATATTTGAATGTGTATCGTTTGTTACACAAATAATAAAAGGAGAAGCCGGAATGATAGACAGAAGTTCTCCTATGAAATAGGTTGGACATTTCTACCTAGACTTTTCATGGAGCAACATATGAGTGTGCATACACATGGGTAGTTCTGCTAATTGAGGTAAATATATCGAAATAGGCAAATGGAGAAATGGAGTAGTAAAGGGCTGCCAAAACTGTGGCACATTTTTCCTTGACTGGGTATCAAAAATTATAGAGGAAGTAAAGAAAATTCAAGTAAAAGAAAGGGAAATTCCTCTAACATAGAAGCTAAAGTTGTTAAGGAGAAAATAATTCAGTCTGAGATATATAATCATGGATTACTCAACATAATGTGAAGAGTGATGTTTTATCTTATTTTTTAAAAAATATGTATATTCAGTGCAGTACAACACAGTACAATGTAGAGAAATGTAGTAATATATATATGGACGCAATAAAATATTAATTATATATAAAACTAAATATATATAGATAATGTTCAAACATTGCAAAATAATGGCAAGAAACCAATATATTTCTAATAGGAAAGCATTTATCCCCTGACCCATCTAGAGTGAACAATTTCTACAACTAGATCAGGCCACAAGCAGAAATTACTCATAATCTTTTGCTGAATTTCTGGAGTCTTAAGTTACCCTGAAAATTGATAATTCCCACAAAGGCCAAATGAAGCCTAAATCTTTTGTAACAGGTGTCAGCTGAGACACAGTTAACAGAAATGCTTTGACAACAAACCACCTGAAGAAATTTCCATCAGGGGCCTCTCTTTCTATTAGCATGCAATGTTCTCCTGTTATGTGTTTTGATTTTGTTCAGCCACATTATAAATTGGATTACTAAAATAATTTAAATGGTATGATTCTATGGTAAATACCTGCAAACACTAATCAATTTAATCCTAGCCTTGAATCTCACAATTTGCAGGTGAGGAAAACTGATACAGAAGTGTAAAAAGAATGAGATACCAATGCCATCCTATAGAGATGATTTTTAACTGGGAGGGGAGGACACATTACAGCAATGAGAATTGAGTGAAATTCTGTTTCTGTCTGTATGGTAGGTCCACTATCATTGATATAAATCTGTAAAGTACGTAATATATCTACCTGATAGCACAGTATCACTGTTGTGATCCTGATTAAATATAAACACACAATCATGTTTCTGTTAATTCAATCAAACACATGTTATTGAGTTTATGTCAAAATGTTTCTTGTATATTGACTTTAGTTAACTATGTTAAAAGAGCACAAGCCCTGCATTAAACATACTGACTCAGGGTTCTGTATTCAGTTTTTAACAAATGTAAAAGCTGGTGAGATATCATAGAATCGTGGAATATGCTGAATTGGAAAAGACCCATCAGGATCATTGAGTCCAACTCCTGGTCCTGCACAGGATAATTTTGTGGCATATGAAAAAATATTACTGATTCTTTATGAAAGGTTGGTGCACACCACGTAAATTTACACAGCTGAATTGTAACTGTGTCTGAGCCTTATGTATGTGTGAGTAAAACTCAGTTCATCTTGAAGGAGATGTTAGCAATGGATGAGAATATTAGCAATAAATATTTACTGATTTCTCCATATTAACTACCAAGATGAGCCTTAGTCAAATTCAGTTATTTGCACAGTATCCACTATAGTTAGATGAGATTAATCCAATCCTAGAAATACTAAATCTGATTTACCCATCTGATTTACTCTCCTATCTCATACATTAGTAAACGTATGAGATAGGAGAGTGTCTGCTCCTTTAATGGTATTTGGCCAACACAGAAGGGAGGTCTTGATAAGAAAAATCTGGTCATAGGCCCAAATTAGGGTGTGAAAAAATATTTTAAATTGAGAAGATAAGGAAAAGGAATGGAGGGGAAGAAACTCACAGAGGCATAAACCCTGACCTATAAGTGTAAACAAAATATAAACTGAAGCAAACCAGATCACTCCCACTAATCAATGGGCTATTGAGAAACTGTAAGCAAATCTGCCCTTTGCAACAGATGAAGATGCAATCCTATTGGTATGGAATGCTGAAGGAGGTTGTGGGATTGCGCAAATTGATGAGGCAATGTGCAATAAGAAATATGCAATAGAAATGTACAATATTTAGAATATAGTGTCGTCTCTATTTGTACTGTATAAACATATCTATCTACGATATGTAATTTGTTAGATCAAGATGTTTTAATCTTTAAATACAAACTAGTTTAATTCCTCAGTTGATTAGATATGGAATTTCTCAGTGCTTTCCAGTGTGGAAGGTACCTTGCCTGAACAAAGTTGATCAGAATGGAAGGTGATGTTTCTAAAGGAACAAAACCATATTTTCTTGTGTCTGTAAGAAATTTATGGGAGCAAAGATTGCAACATTCTGTGATCTACTAGTATTCAAATTTTCTTGCACCTTCCATGTTTGTGTCTGAGGAGCTCTCACCTTGCTACAAAATGTTTTATTGTTAGCTCCCAAGTATCTGTTTTCTACTGTGTTATATGGCTTTTAACTCAGTTGTATTATTGCTGTCCTTTAGCTGACCCTGTTTGTATTTCCTTTTATTGGTTCATCCCAGTGTTGTGTCATCAGCATATTCTCAATTCTTTTGTGCCCAAGGCACTAAATAAAATAGGAATTAAATATAAAGCAAAATCAAATCCACATATAAGACTTTTGGAATCCTTCTTATAGCATACTTCCTTACTAGTCATTTCCTTTTCAGTACAGACTGAATGGTTCATCTGTAATGATTAACCATGATGTAATGGTTACATTAATCTCAATCTTCTTCATCTTAATTAATAACACCTCCCCTGGCAATATATCAACTGCTCTACTGAGGTCCAGATAAAGTAGTTTAGATAAAGCATTGCCTTTGTTTGAAGAAAAAAAAAAATTGAAGTTTTCTTAAGAAAGAAACAGGGGAAAGAGGTTAATTTGTTATTTTGATATATCCCTTCTTTTTTATCTGCTATTTAATTAATTTACTTCAATTTCTTGAAATAACTTCTATTTCCAGATTTTGCTATTTCATTCACAACTGCGCTCATGTTTTGATCTTTTTTTATACAGCTACTGCATTTTTTCTGTTTATCTGCATTACTGAACACAGTGATCCCGTGTGTTCATGTAGCAATTTTCTCAGAATTCTGTAATGAATAAACATCTGGTCTCTATTTTAGGTCAGGTTGGATGGGGCCCTTGAAAACATGATCTAGCAGGTAACAGCAGTGCCTGCCTGTGGCAGGAGTGTTGGAATCAGATAATCTTTTATAGCCCTTCAAACACAAATAGTTCTATGATTCATGATTCTGTGATTCGTGAGTCTCTCTTACATAAGCAATTGAGATCACTGAGGTTAACCTCCCCACTGGATTTTTTATCGCCACATTTGTATGAGCTAACCTACATATCACCAGTTGAGAAGGCTTTTATTTTTTAAAATTAATTCAAATATTTTGTCATACTTGGAAGCTATTCCTCTTAAATCCTTCTTACATATCAACGTAGTAATTGCTCCTGAATATTTTCTGGTTTGTACTTTTGGGTAGTTTTATTGTTTTCTTTGCCCTCAGCTTCCCTGAAAATATAGGAGTCTAAACCACCTAGGAATCTTACTACTTTCTCTGTCAGTAGGTTGAACAACTTTCATGTATTTTAAGGGGACTCCAAATGAAACAATTTTAAAAGACAAAGCCAATACAGGGTGAAAACAAATAAACTAGTATGTTGAATGATATTGGACTCTGTGTCCAAAAGGTCTTCATTGAACAGCTGTCACTGGGTTCAACTTTTGCTGCCCCTGCATAAGCCTGATTTTTTGTGTACTTAAATTGCCATCTTGCGACTTCCTGTTTATCTCTTTACATCCATGTGGGGGGTTTTGTTGATTTTGGTGTGGTTTTGTTGGTTGGTTATTTGTTTTTTAGGGGTTTTTTTGGTTTTTTGTGGGTTTCAGGTTTTGGGGTTGTTGTGGTTTTTTTTGTTTTTGGGGATTTTTTTTTTGGCAGGTGGGTGTTTCATTGTGGTTTGTTTTGCTTTGTTTTGCTTTTTTTTGTTTTGTTTTCTGGAGTCATTGTGTTGCTGAATATTCTTACACCAACAATCCTGCTTCTGTCTCAAATTTTATATTTCTTGTCTTGCATGGCTCTACTCAGCAGACTTTCTCCATAAAAATTTGGCCTTGGACCACTGACAGCTCAACATCTGGGAAAAGGGAAAGGTAGTTTTATGGAATAAATCATTTTATCAGGAAGTAGAAAGAGACATAGAATGAGTCAGTCAGATGAATCCTACTTTCAGTGTGATTGACTACTTCTTTCCCTTCAATTATACTTGATAGGTAGGGCAACCAGCTAAGAAGCAGATGCCTGCATCAGGGACATCAAAGCCAGGTGAAATGAAATCCCTTCAACCTCTCTGCCTTTAACTCTTCAAAGGAAATGACAACTTTACAAAAGACCCACCAAATCTGCGCAAGTTCTTGCCACTGTAAAAACCAGCCATTGATCAGTGCTATCTGCTAACTGTTCATATCTCCAGGATTAAATGATAGCTGCAAGCTGTAAAAAAGTTTTAACAGATGGCCAAGATGGCCAGTAGCATCCTAAGGAAATAGCCTCAGCTTGCTCAAGGGGGAGAATTAAATTAAATATCAGGAAAAATTTCTTCACTGAAATGGTGGTGAGGCATTGGAAAAGGCTGTCCAGGGAAGTGGGATATGGCACCTGGGGATATGGCTTATTGGTCGTTGGACTTAATGGTTTTAGAATCTTTTCCAACACAAATGATTCTGTGATTCTGTAATCTCTGTTTAGGCTTGAGAGGAGACAGCCAGTACTTCAAAGAATACTCAAGGATAATAACCACATTCCACTGATCTGTTTCCACTAAGGAAAATTAGGAAGGTCAATATAGTTAGCAAAAAACTTTAGGTGAAAATGAGTTATGTATTAGGCAGAACCAATCTAACTCTGACCTTCACATAAAACAGAAGTTCAGACCTGCTATGGTCATCTCTCATGTATCTATGTATCTATAGACTTTACATTTTATGTCTGTATTTTTTCAGGCTATTTTGCTAGATAAGAAAGAAAAGACAAAAAATTCTGGAAAAAAAGTCCATTTGCATTTGAAAACTAAAAGAAGACTATAATAATAACTGTCTAGCTCAAAATATATTACGTTCTTCAATCTCCAGAATAAGTGTAATATTTAGAAAATCCTGTATTAGAATCAATAGAGAAATACACTAATGCAGTGATATCTTGTTGAAATACAAAACCAAATTTAAAATGTGTTTTGAGATACCTTAAAGATTCATCACTACAAATATTTTTTTTCCTCTATGTACTAGATCTAGCAACTCTTTGCAATCTTCCAGAACTTCAGTCAAAATTATACTTCACCTCTATACACCCAGAGGGTCCAGACAGCAGATGTCTTTTTGTGACCAGGTTCAAAGAGTTTAAAAAGATAAAATCTTCCTAGCATTGCAAAAGTCTTTATGTGATGGGAAAAGAAAGGCTAAAAGCTGAAAACCCATTGAAGTCCTATTAAAGTTATCAAGAGGTTCACCGCTGATTTCAGTGGCTCTGAGATGTTGTTAAAAGAAAAATTTAAACCAATATTCCTAGTTTTATCGTCTTAATGAATATTTCAGAAGAAAATATGAGTTTATAGGCGTAAAAAGATTTTGCCATTATTAAACTGAAATGTATCCAGTACCTTCTCAGTACCTTAAGGACAATCTAAACTTCATTTTGTTTGTTAGTTTGGAGATTTTTCTTTACAAGTACAAAAACCAGTAGCAATAATTTAATACATACACAGATAAATAGCAACATTGTTTTTTCTTGGCTGGAAGGATTCCAAGGTTGCATATATGTGCCATTCAAAACCTTGGAAAACGGTCTCAGAAAAAATCATGTTAATTCCAGCAGTATGTTTTTTAACAGAGTTATGGATTTTGTTTGTTTTTTTGAAGGCTTTGACTGAAATTTCTCTGAAAACTTGAAGATTAGGCTACCATAAAAAGGAAACAACGTGAAAATTATGACTATGTATTGAATTGGGCCTGTGTGTGATCATTATTCCAGATGTGTGAACCATAAAAATAAAAAAGTGCTGTTGGTGGAAAGTCATTTATCAGGATCTCATGTGGCATTCAGATTTATGTGACTTTATGATGACTCTTTAACTGTCTCACAGATGTATATATCCATGATTGTGCTGATTTCTAAACCACAAGAATAGCAGCCTCAGAATACGTGAGGCATACTGATATATAACATGAGCACAGTGAGATTAAATTTCTTATCTCATATCCCCTTCCTTTGACCCTCAATAGGAAATGGAACATTATATTGATGAATATATAAACAGTTCATATTGTCATAATTTATTAGTTTTCTCATGGCATTTTTATATAAAAATCATATTACATTATCTATCAAAAAAAGGCATGATTATCTGTCATTAGTGAATTCGATGGTAGTTTTCCCTGAATTCAAGGACTCTCAAGGACACTTTATTTATATATGTATACATATATATATATATGTACACAAACACACACACACATGAATATATTTGTACGTATAGGTGTGCATAGAATTGCAAATTCTGCTCTAGAAATATAAGTACAAGGACAAGTAATCTTGTAATAAACAGTCAGATAAATGCTGTCTGATGTTTCAGTGAATGCAATAGAAAGATGAGTTAGTAGCTTGACCAGCTCATCTCCCTGTAGGTCTGTTCTCTACAGAGCATTTTGTAATGGCTTAAATGATTAGCTCAAAGGGAATCCTTCTTATCCTAACTTAATGGATCTGTAAGTCATTATAATAGAAGTCAGTCTGGAAGCATTATTGCACAATCTGTTTCATTCTGTGGGCCAGATGGGAAACAGTACGACCTAAAGGTAAAATACAGCTCTTATTATCTACCTTTACAATAATCGAAACAACATAAAGGACATTAGATCATGGCTAAATTTCCTGTGAAAGAAATATGTATGTACTTTTCTTTGAGAACACTTATTAAATGATTTATTAGCAGTATTAAAGGCAATATATTGATGCAAAATTTGCAATACTGTTGATGTTTTCAGAAAAAAAACCACCTAAAGATGCTGGGAAAGGAATTTGAATTTTGTTTAAAAAGCATGTAAGTACTCAACAATAATTTCTTCATTAATGTAAATGCTATCAATTTCTTAAAACATCTATTCTAACTCTTGTGTATATTTAAAGAATTTGTTATATACATATATATATATATATATATGGTTGTAAATAGTCAACTCCCTGCTGTAAATTGTATCAACCCATTTTCTGCAAGTTATAATTCAAATATAGTCTGATTATGAGCAAAAAGCTTTGAAGAACAAAGAATTTGTTTGAATTGTAATCCATTATTTTTCCATAAAGAAACTGTTGACAAGCCTTCAGACCTTTAATCCAGAATCTAAAAGGTTGATTGCATTCAAAAATCCATTAAGATGGACTTCAGCTGGGTTTGAAAATGTTGCCTCTGTGAGCAAATAATATATTATTTTCATGTTAGTGAAAAATCTCAAATTTGAGGGTTTGGGTTGGAGGTTTTTTTTTTTTTTTTTTTCTTCCATTATTATAATTAAATAAGATGTAAATTTCTCTTCTTGTTCTTACACATGTTCCTAACAGGTGTAGTAATCAAGGTCTATTGAAATACCAATATTCTTGTTTTACCTTTATTAAATTCCTATTTATTGTACCCAAAATTCGAACAGACAGACTGAAAAATAACAACTTACCAGAGTCTGCTCCTTGGAATTTTCCTCCCTCCTGCTTCATCAGACTACGAGCAGTGCTTGGAGGCACATATGTCTAAAGACTTATTTTTTTACTATGAAAATGGCATTTTCAGTTGATCCACTGATCCAAAAGGAAGCAGTAGGTTTCACTTAATTTCATTTTTTATAGAAAACTTCTTGGCTGCATCCTACCTACTGCTCCACCGATACTATGGATCACTAATTTATGTGCTTAAGCTTCTTCCTCTATAATTTTTATTTTTTTATCTTTCTTTTGCCAGTAAGGATTTTCATGTATGAAATATCTACCAAAAATGTCCCATTTTTACTCACTATATACTTTTCAGGACATGAGAATAGAAACAAATAGTTGAATATGGTTACTTCAAGACCATCTGACATTTCAGATTTACTTTTATGGATAAAATGTAAACTACAGATAATGAAATGAGAAAATTTAGAAAGGTTATAGGTCAAAAGAAAATTTTATCTCCCTGAAAGACAAGCAGTACTAAAAATTATTTTCTCATTCTTTGTGGAGTTTGTAATTAAACAACCTTCTAGGTGAATCAGCAAGATGATCTCAGGAGCACTACTGAATTTCAGCATAAATTTACTAGACTAAATTCAAAAGAAAGACCTATATGTAAAGGTACCATATGAAATTTTAGAGCATCATATAATTTACTGCAACTTACAAGATTCTCAGCAAGATGGTAATTTACCAGTGCAATTCTTAAAAATACCCAAAACTTATCTTTTCAGAAACTATTATTATAAGATATTAATTAGAAAACAAAATCCCCTAAAGAGAAAGTAGATAAATAAATGTCATGAAAACTACTACAAGAAAAGTACTTTTTCCTGCATTTTATTTTATTTAAACAGAGTCACAAAGAAAGCTTTTCCTGGGTAATGATAAGTCTTCAAGTAATCAATACTGGCTTTTTGGACTGTTGTCAGCTTTTGTTTATTTTATATATATAAATTAGCAACATTTTTATATCTTGTGATGTTATGATTTTATTTTAGTCCAAACCATTAACTTCAATGTAACACAGATTACAAAAATGAGAAGAAAGTCAGTACTTCTGTGTGAATAATTGTTAATGGCTAAATTTTCACCTCTAACAGTCATAGCAGGGCTTCATTTATATTTATAGTTTAAAGTAATGCTCATATTCTAGAAAGCATTTTGCAGCCCATTTTGAAGAAAAAAAAATTCTTCAAACCCTATAAATCTTCAGAGATTTTGATTGTCCTTTTTCTAATTTCAAAATGAGTACTCCAAATACAGATATTGCCCTAGCTTATGTTCTCCACACTTTGATTAATTTTGAAAACCTTGGTAGCCAAATATACCAAATGTACAATTCAAGGAAGTAACAAACACCTTCCAGTAAAGGTAAGACCTGCAATTCAAGTACAAGCTGTAATATTTCTTGTGCTTTGAAGCAATGTGATTTTTTTTTTTAATTTTGTACTAATACCAAATAGCGATGGCAACTGTGTTAGTATATGTTTGGTTTTATATATTTGAGTAGCCTACATGGCTGTCATCGATGGATTGTATTATCCATTTTGATCAGCAGGCAGATTATCTAAACTATCAATTTTTAAAAAATCTATTATTTCAATAAGTAGATAGTTAGTACTCTAAAGTAACTGAATTTACTTCAGTCTTGGTGCAGTGACCAGTTCCCTGGGGAGCTTGTTCTAATGCCCAACCACTCTCTGGGTGAATGACCTTTTCCTATATCAACTTAAACCTCCCCTGAAACAGTTTCATCCCATTTCTTCAGGTCCTGTCACTGGTCATCAGAGAGAAGGCCAGCTCCTGATTTTACTTAGTGTTACCAGTGTTAATTATCTTTTCATTATGCTGCTTTGTCATTTTCTCTTATATTTGGTCTATTTGCTTTCTAAAGACACTTGATGTTTCAGTTTTCATCTGCATGAAGATTCTGAATCTTAGTTATTTTTGGAGGTACTTGTTCCACCTGTGCTGCAACTCAAAACTTTTTGTCATGCATTTTGCCACGTCATAAAATCTATCCTTTATGTCATAAAATCTATCCTTTATTGTATTTATGCTTATCTTAATCAGACACTCTTAATATAACCCTTCCAGCAGTCTCATTTATTGTATATTTGATAACTGAAGCAAAGTATTATCTTTGCCTACTATTAACATTCGTGTGCAGGTGCTACTATGGAAAAGTAATACAAACTTAATAATGCTATCATTGTCTTGATAGTGCTGAGGACTTTGTTTTGCCCCAGTGAGCTAGTTTTTCAATTACTCTAAGCAAGGGTAATCTTCTTGCTCTCTTTTGTGGGATTTTTATCACTAGGATAGTCTTTTAATGCCAGCCATACTCCCTTAATAAAAAGAGTGAATTCCTAATAGGGGTTTACAGCAAATAATAAATTTTGTAAGGTGATAGATTTTTAAACTGTGATAACATGTGGGGGAAATTGAATGAGCAATTTCCTTCTTTTCTTCTCATCCCAGAAGACAAAAAAAAGGGCTAAAGAAAGCCTTTTTATTTACTGTATTAAAGCTCACAGAAATATGCAATAAGGTTTGACAGTGTCAAGAACCTGAAGATCAAGGACTTGAAAAGCTAAATTTCTTTCTGCTTATGAAAGACTTCAAGATACATTGGATTGTTCAATGAACTCTGTCCCAGTCTAGAACTTTCTCTTGAGGAATTACATTCTAGAGGCAGAGTCCATGAATCATTCTTTGAAGTAATGATCAATGACTGAGAAGTCAAATATAAATTCCAGGTCCAGTAGTAATTATCAGGCTATATCATTTATTAACTTTGCCAATATTCTACACAAAACAAATGAATTAGCTATAATCTAAGATTATTTCAATTTCTAAGGTCAAGTAGATGCTGTGAAATTAGGTTTTGACTGTAGCAAGATGAAAAAAATGTATTGATTTTAGATATACTTTTTCTGTAAGTATAGCACTCCATTTTCTTTTTTGTTTTCCTTCTTGTTTTCTATTTGTTTTTCTTATGTATTAAAATCAAGGACAATATCAAGAACTTTACTCGTATTTTCATTTTCTCCTAGCAAAGATAGTATCATAATGTTCAGTTAATTAAGAACAATGACCTGATAATATCAGACTACAAAAGGTGCAACTACAATTTATATTATTTCTGTGTGAAGGAGAGAAATTACCAGTGTTTTTGTGGGAAAAAAAAGAAGAGAATCAGACAAAAAAGGTAAAATAAACCTAAAATGTCTTCCTTTCCAAGAATCAAAGAATTTCTAAAAGAATAATAAGTAATAGTATGCTGAGATTCTGCTTCAATAGGTGAGCATACCAAAGCAATCTGCACTGTTAAGTAGTTTTTCCTGTTTGTATTTACTCTGAGTTTTGATGCAAAATCTTTTTTTTTTTTTCATAGTGTAAAAAAATTCTGAAAAGGTTATGAAACTAGTCATTATGAAACATTTTGCAGTGCAAAGCTTCTTAATGAGTTCAGGACAAAGCAGTGCTTAGTGCTTAGTCATCATTTTGCTTGTGAAAATTTATGCAAACATGCTAATTATGATAAAAAATTGACCAATAAGAAACTATAATTGAAATTTTACGTTTGCAGTTTTTCTGCTCTTAGAAGGATAATTTGACTTTGAAAACTCTTGAATAACGAGCAGATCTTAGTTTAAAATGAGGATTATTTGTTAGCTAAACATCAAGCCCTTCCTGAGCCACAATTTTTCTTAGAAACCCCAGTAGTAACTTTATTTTTTCTCATTCACAAGGAAAGCTGTTTTTATATACAGAGAACCTTTGTATAGTATATCCTAACAGAAAAACTTGTGATTGTAAATGGATGTATTTCATAATAAGAAATGAAACTCCTTAATTGAGTTCCATTTCTGATACTGGAGTCCTTTATGGTAAATTTTCCAGCATACAAAGAAATAACAAATGCCTTTCATTCTAAGTTCTTGATAAAAAAATAATACCACAATAATTTCTTTTTTCTTACTTCAAGATCCACAATTGCAGAATTCAACCACATTAATTATTTTATCATTAATTCAAGTTACATATACTTGATTCCCAAAGAATTTAGGAAATATCTACATGGATGACAAGTTAGTTGGTACACTTGGGTCTTAAGGTATTTGTTTCTTCAAGATTTTTGGGAAGTATGATATTTCAGGATGGTAGAGTCTTCTGATTATGACAAGCACAAACAATTGCATGTGTTGCTAAAAAATTGAAATCTTTAGGAAGAAACAGCAAGCCACATACTTTCTGTGTCCATCTCCACCAATATACAACTCCTTTCCTAAATCTAGTATTTTATTTTTACTGCATACTACCTCTTACCTCTCTGTTTCTTGGACTTTCAAACTCGTAGCCCCTCACATCAAATTCTTATTTTCCTATGCACCTTATTAGAATACACCACTTTTTGTTTAGTATCTCTTTACAGTACCATTCCACTTTCTTCATCCATTCCAACCAAGATATATTTTTTCTAATGTTCTGCTCTGACTACGCTAACTCGAGACACCATACGTTCCCAGTTTCCACAGTCTTGTTTTAATTTGAAAATGTCAATGCCTGTAATTGGTTACTAATATCCACAACTATCTTGGAAGGATGAATAAATGAGAACTTGAGTTTTACAATGTTGATTAACTTTTAAGGGGACAGTCACTCAAAATTAGCTATGTAAATATCTTAATTACCCAGCCACCAACTGATCATTGTGTAAATTACCATCGCTGTCACTGCCTCCTGTTGCTCAATTGCTGCACACAGGAGCAGCTCTTTGGAGATGTAGGAAGTGGAATTCTCTATCAAGTAATGTGGCAGACAAAGCAAGATCAAATGAAAAGGTATAGGAATCTGTTCTGAGGTTTATATTCCTTCAGTTCCTTCTTTGTTTTGAAAATTTGCATAATAATAGCAGAGCTTGTACTCAGATCCTCAGTATCTCTTGTCATTTATCACCTTCCCTTTCAGTACACTATTCCCATCCTGTTCATATAGTCAGAGCATTAGAAGGTCTTGAAAATAGATGTTCCTCTAAACCATAACACTTAATTCCACCTTTGTGGCTTTAAATCCTTAAAACCCTTTTTTTTTTTTTTTTTTTTTTTTTTTTTCTGGAATGCTTTATTTTGAAAATAGAGTTGTCCTGCACCACTGAGGTATCCTACCTGTGTACCTGTGTGATTTTACAAAGACTGATCATTACAGCTGATGGTTTACTACAAATTCAGCATGACACTGTCCTTTTCTGTGTTCCTCAAACTGTGACACAGAAAGGAGGAATTTAAGCATTGTTTATTTTGACAAACTATATGCTTACTTCTTTGTTTCCTTCTTCTCTCAGGAACTGTTTCATTTCCAGTAGCAGCCTGTGAATTAAAAAGTCTATTTTACTGGCTATTGCCAGATAACCCCTTTTTTGCATAATATTTACCATGGGTTAATAATTAAAAAAGGATTTCAATTTACCTTCCTATATAAAACAGAATTCAAGTAACAAGACTTGATATTTAATTTGTTATGTCACCTGGAACAATATATGTGAATGTCTGAACTTCTGAAGAATATTTTCTTGTTTTTCATATTTTCATTTGAGGAGAGGGTAGAGAGTGAGAAACAGAAGTAGGATAGCCTTGAGGAGAAAATATCTAAGAAAGATAATAAAATGCCAGACAGAGAGAGAAGGAAGGAACAAAAAGAGTGAGAAGTGGCTGATTTTTTTCTAGATACAGATGTTATGTCTGGTCCAAGTGGAAGGGAAAACCTTAGCAAGGAAGAACCACCCATTATCTATATTAAGAATCAGTGCATTTTGATGAAATATCTTAATAATCTCTAAGGCTCAAATATGGAACTGCCTATCCTGTACAACAATTTTAATTAATAAATTGATGCTAACATGACTTATTCATGAAGTATGCCCTAGAGTCTTTTTACACAGACTAGTTATTAGTCACTCCTTGCCATTTCTCTTTCAGAAATATTATATAGACACTGTTTACATGTCTTTTTATTTCAGTGGTGGCTTTTCTATTTCACATTCACAAAAATTATCATATAAATGCCAGATACCATTAGGAGGGCAGAAAGAAACTGAAGATGACATCTGAAAACACAAAAATAGATAAGGGTACTGAGTGAAAGCAATTAGATAAAACTATGCACATAGACTTCTGGAAATGTCACTGCAATTTCCAGAAGAAATTTTTTGTCTTTTGGTATTAGGAAGCAGAAGGAAAAAAAAAAAAAAAAAAAAGCACAGTGAGCAAAAGAGCAGTTTTCAAAAATATCTGCATTTATAGATCAGATTTGTATAAATATATAAAGTGAAGTGAAGAAGTTCTCTTTATGACCCTGTCCTGATGAAGTATGAAGTCAATAGTAAGAATGGAAAATCTGAAAATTGTTACTTTAAAATATCAAGAATTTTAAAATAATTTGAAAAGTAATTTTTAGCAGCATCTGAGGAAATTAAGTCAAACATGAAATCATGGAGAATATGTTCTCACTTTACTGAAACCAGGCTGTAGAAAAGATCTGATTAAAATAAGCAATTAACCTTCTAAATGTTTTGAAATAAACAAGAAGCAAATTGGATTTACCAGACTGAAAGTCAAAAGCAGATGAGACATTTTTCAAGGTTAAATAAGTAAGGTAAAACTAGATGATGTCCCAATTAACTGGGTTAGCAGACATCAGACTCATAGGAAGAAGGTGAGTTGAAAAAAAAAAAAAAGTGAAAATTGGGAAGAGAAGCTTGCAAATGTCAAGAAACTGAAGAAATCCTACATTTTATCAATATCTTATCTGTGCATATCTGTATTTACAGGAAACAGAGCTAGTCTGCAAAACAGCCAAAACGGAGAGACTCTAGTCAAAAAGGGCTCCACACATTAAAAAATCCAAAACAACAACAAAACCCTAGGAGTGAGATACAGTAAACAATTTGAAGAAAAAGGGTCGTTTTTGAGAGCAGGTAGCCAGCAATCTAATTACATGATGGAAAGATTTCTTTTTATACAGTAAATATAAGTGAAAGGGATGCAAAAATAAAATTAAATATTGAAAATATTAATTTCAATAATTATTCTTTTGAGAAATAGATTATGTAAGCAGTTGCTGAAAATATTGCAAGTTAGTCTAAATAAGCGGTATTAAGAAGCCTGCATAGTGTTAATAGAGGTAAGATACAATGTTAGAAGTGCAGATTGATAAACAGGTAAACAGAAGAATTGTCATTGTGTCAGAATGATACAAATATTGGTACAACATTGGTATATGCTGTCAGTTTTTCATGGCATTGTTATCAGTTTAATTATAAAGCACAAAAAAAGGGGAAGCCATGCTTGGAAAATGTGATAAACTTCTTCACTGAAATAACTGGCACAGTAGAGAAGTGTGGTTATTGTCAGTTTAACTTCACTAAGGTTTTAGAGCCCCCTGTAAGACCCCATCAGAGAAGCTGAAGTGCAGGCTGGATTGAAAACTGCCTGACTAGAAAGGACTAGAGGTCTAGTTGGAGCCTACCAGGCTAACCTAGGGATCAATATTGTGTCCAGTCATGTTTAACATCTTCATTAATGATCCAAGTGATAGGACAGAGTTTGCGGATGGAGCAACCCCAGAGAAGCAAATGGTAAGTCTGAGGCTGGTGCCACTGGAGAGTTCTCTGACAGTCTGGAGAAAAGGGCTTGAAGGAACCTCATGCAGTTCAACAAGGGGAGGTGCAAAGTTCTCCACTTGTAGAGGAATAATGACAGGCATCAGTGTATGTTGGGGGATAATCTCCTGGAAAACAGCTTTGCAGAAAAGAATCAGGGGGTCCTGCTAGACACCAAGTTGAACATGAGGTAGCAGTGTGCTCCTGCTGCAAGGAAGGCTGGTGCTATCGTGTGCTGCATTATGGGGAGTGCTGCCAGCACACTAAGGGACCTAATCTGTCCCTGCTTTACTTAGCACTGGTGAGTGGACACCTCGAGCCCTTTGTCCAGTTCAGGGCTCTCCAGTACAAAAGAGACATGGACATAATGGAGAGTCCACATAGGTAATCCAAAGTCAGGAAATGTCGGTGAGGAAAGCCTGAGATATCTGGGACTGTTTGGTGTAATTTATTGACAGTGGTGCCCAGTGACAGGATCAGAGGCAGTGGGAACAAAATGAAACACAGGAGGCTCCTTCTGAACATCAGAAAACACTTCTGACTGAACACTGGCACAAGTTGCCTAGGAAGTCTGTGGAATCTCCCTTTTGTGATATTCAACAGCTGTCTAGATATGGCCCCGGGTAACCTGTTCGAGGTGGCTGCGCTTGAACAGGGAAGTTGGACCACAAAATCTTCAAAGTTTCCTTCCAATCTCAGCCATTCTGTGATTCTGTGTTTTTTTGACCCCTGACTGGTTTTGTGATAAGTTTCTGAAACTTGAAAACATTCTAGTTTCAAGTAGAGACTCAAGGCACATCAGTCTAGTTAATAAACAAATAAATAATCAGTCTAGTTAATAAATAAATATATAGATTTATATCCTTCTCTGTCATTCTTTCAGAATATTCTGATTACTCGATTATTATTATATTATGTCATTGCTTCCTCAGATATAAATTCCTTGTCTTTCTTAATTAATATTACTGAGCACGATACAAAAACTCAGGAGTAAATTACTAATTCCAGGTTCAAACAGGTTGTTTTCCCTGGAATCAAGGACAGATAGCTTTAACAGTAAATAAAACAAACGGCTAGTGTGGAATAATGCAACCCTCTCTATTCTATGATGCAAGAGATATTTCAAGAAGGACAAAAAAGTCAGTCTGGGCTTTTAATTAAACACTATTTATAATAAATGTACAAAATGTTTTTAACACACCATTGTAATTTGTATTTTAAGCTTTTGTTTTACCTTTTTGCAACAGTTTTTATGCACAGCATTTAAAGCTCCTGTATAGTCCATGACAAAGAATAAGAACAAGTAATTGAAGTCACATCCTGATGGTAAAACATAACTGGTTTTAATGATCTTATGGGTAATAAAGTTCAGAGTTCAAAAGTCTTTGTTACTCATGTATCTTTTCTGAGACATAGAAAAACATTTTGACAAAGTTTATAATTAAATTAAGGAGAATTGTAACTATAATCAATGCATATGCAAGTTGCAAAAGATGAGTGTGCAATTTTCATCCAGATGAAGTATGAATACAGAAAGAAGTATACCTCTTTATAAATTTAAGTCTGCATCATAGCCTCTTTTTAAATGACACTTCTTATGTTAGCATCCTGATATTAGATATCCTTTAAAATTTGAGTCATAGTTATAAAACTTTTCCTTGTTTCTTTCTTTACCCAGTGTTATTAACTTCAGGACAATTTTATAAGTTGTGGAAAAGTAAACATAATTCAATATAGAGTAAAATATAATTGTGTAGTATCTGTGTTTCATGCTAACACTTTTCACACAACTCTTCAGAGTGAAACAAATAATGAATGGGTTCCTAAAGATATTTGTTATCCGAAGACACCACAAAAACTCAATAAATTAGCTTTAAAAAATTTAAAATGTATTATTGTTATAGAACTACTTAGAAAATCATCTCAGCTTTGGGAACATATTGACTGATCAATTCACCAAATTTATCCAAGTTCAGACTAATGTAAAAAAGAGGATCATTAAAGGCAGTTTACAAATATGAGCAAAGTTAATTTTATTCTAATAACAGACAAAATATTTGCAGATAGAATTTACTAGGATGCTCTTTATAGAAGGTACACGATTTTTCTGGCAGAATAGCTATAGACCTTTTCATAAGATCTATAAAAACTAAGTCAGCCATATCCATTTATTTTGTGCATATGTAAAGACATAGGAATATAAGAAAAAATATTACTATTATACATTAGGTAGAAGCTATTTCCTTTCACTGCAATAAAGACACACATACAAAAAAGTCTACTGTTACCAATTATTTCAGATTATGTATCTTATACATGTAATGAATGATTTTATTTTCATTCATCTCTGACATTTTTTGTGAATCTTGGGAATGAAGCCATTTATTCTCATGGCATATATCACGGAGGATTGTCAAATATGTCCAGTTTTCCATTGTCGGAGCAATTGCAGCCAAAATGTGAAGGGTAGTTCACTTTCCGTGGTGAGTCTGCCCTGGCCTCTTTTCTGAGGCTCCCAACAGGCATACAAAGTAGTGCCAACTAGGTTGGTCTTTTTAGGGGTTCAAATATCTGCTCATTAAAACAAGACAGAAAATCAACTTCACATCTCCTCAAGTAACGTCACAGTTTCTCTGGTTCCTTTCCCCCTGTGATTCCACCTTTTTATGACTTCTCAATCTTCTTCACAGAGACATAATACTATAATAGGACTATGCTTAAATTTTAAGAGATTAAATCAGAAGAGACATAGAGTCAACAGTGAGCAAGTTTAATTCCAGAACTTGTTCCTTAGGCTGCCAAAAGAAATGAGCGAATTCACTTTTTCAGGTGTTTTTGGTTTGGGTTTATTTTTTTTTACATTTCCACTGACTGCTTCTGATAATCTTCACTTCACACACTGCTACTATCAGTTCTTTGCTAAACTCTCTAATACCTGTTAAAATGTTTCTCAGAAAGCACAAGCTAGATATTTCTGCAAAGGAAGCAGTATTATGCATTTTTACCAGCATGATCTCTGTATCTTGGGTAGTCCTTGAGTGTAGTTTTGTCTGTGCAATGGGAGCCTTGGGCTCAGTTTTCAGCCAGAGAATCACCTGTATCTGGCAAGGCTGAAATAGACTTTAAGATAACACATCGATAATTCTTGCCATACTAAGCTCAAAATTACAGCTACTGTTTGCACTTTTGTGGCATTTTAGACACACATCTGTTGGTTTGTTTGTTCTTGCATTTTGGATGAGAAGTGGATTTGTTAAATTAATCATTAATTCAGTTTTCAGTACCACTATAAACTGCCCTTTTCATTCAGATCTTTTTGTAATAAGTTTCTTCCAAAAGAAAAAAAAAAATCAGTACAGCATCTGTCCTTAGCAGAACAACAGCTTTAAAGTGTAGGTGACTTGTTTGTTTGTTTATTTCTTTGTTTTTAACATGGTATAGAAACTACACAGACAAGATACTGGAAAAAATCAAATTTCACCCTTTGATCAAAAGTGGCATAATTAAAATATAACAAAATTAAAAAAAAATAAAAAGGAAAACAAGAAAAGCAAAATGTAGATATCCATTTTATGCTCTTGTTCTTACATTTAAAATATTTTTCTTCTCAGGCATATAAAAATTTATTTAAGCTTTTATTTAGTAATTGTCACAATCTCACACAGAGTCTCAAATTTAGAATGGCCATTACTGAAATGTCAGCTTTTAGTTTCGCTTGCAATACAAGAAATATTGCTATTCTTTCATGTTCTATCCCATCACTCTTTGGTGCTTCTTAAATGCATTTTATGAGAAGAGTATCATTATTGTATCTTAGGGGACTTAATATTCTCAGAAGTATGATCTACCGTGAGAAAACAAGGGTTCTTAAGGGGCACAAATTATGTACAACAGAAAGGAAACATTCAATTCCAGAATGAAAATCTACAAATTACTGAGCCACTTGAAACATACTTCTTTATTTGTACAAATGAGTCTCTTCATTTAAAGTAGTTCATTACAATGAATAAGACAGCTGTAGCACTTTAGCCATGATGGAAACATTTCTTTTCTTTGGGAAAGATCATTATTGAATATAAAGAAGTAGTGTAGGAGTAATCACTACTTACAGATCCTTGAAAACTCTTAATATATCATCTTATACACAATTTTAGCTTAGATAGTATGTTTGAAAAAAGACTTTATCAAGTGTGAAATTAATAGTAAGGATATTGCAGGGAAATGGTAGCTCTCCAGTACGAGTCTGCATCATGTCTGATTTTTAAAGCTCCAGTCCATGTTTATAGTCATTTATAGATGGAGACATCTTTCATCACAATTCAGACATATAGTGTTAAGTGGTGTCCCCCAGCAGCTCCAGCCCAGGACTTGGAGTTTAGTTGAGAATTTGGGAACCCAGGGTTTGTCTCTGCCCAGACTGAGGGACACGATTGCTGCTTTCCTGTTTTCTCAACGTTGTGTCCCAGAGGATGACACAGGGACACACACACACACACAAAGCTACACACAGATATTCCTCCCAAAGGCACTCCACACTCATGGGTCCCCCAACACACAAGAGTGGACTCTGCTGTCCTGATACCTTATCCCAGACCTGAGCACCCTTAGTTGGCAGGTTACCCAGTTTGGCCTTTGCTAGCAGATACACATGCATACTCAAAGTAATGATAGAAATACCCCTAGCAAATGATGCACGTGGGACCTGTGGTCCTGCTCCAGCTTCTGATGCTGAGCCCCCCACTTGCCTGATTCATTCCCTTACCCCTGTAGCTGGCTTTGGACGTACTTACTAACCCCATCTTAGTGGCTGGAGGATAACGAACTCCATTGACTACAGTACCTGCTGATGGAACCCCACTGACTTCAGTTACTGCCTCCTTGGGCTGTGGGCACCCACAGCCACAGTCTCACTCCTTGCACTAAGAAATACACAGGATAGAGAGTGAAATTACACAGAGAGACATATTAAATATTTACTAAAACGGTATGAGAAGACAGGACAGACTGCAGTGATCAGGTGCCAGGCTCAAGTAGACTAGTATGGTGATCACTCCTGTTTTATACATGACTGACCCCTTTTGCATCTCTTTTTGCCTGATTGCATCTCTGTTGTTCCCTGACCCCCTTTCTCTGCAGATTGTCTTATGATTTGGTACAATCCTAGAGATTCCTCCCAACATCATGACCTTTCAGAGCTGCATCCTTATCAGCTGCAAAATTCAGGTTGGTTCTCTTTGAAGTGGTTCCTGCAGCTTCTTGATAGTCAATTAATTATTATGAGTGATGAGATTCATTTCTTCTCATTATTTCTCATTGCCAGACAAGTCTGATATGTCTGTGTCTCAGTATGTTTTTTTCAGTGTATTCCTCTTGACCTTGGTCACCTGTTTTGATCAAGGTCCTTGGTCAAGCGATCTTACCAAAATAAGTTTCTCACACTCCATCTTATCAATCATGTAACTCACCAGGCTTGTTTCTTGTTTGTTGGTGAGGTTTGTCCCCCTCTGTGTTTAAGCGTAAGGGAGTTGCTGTTGCCGGCCACATACCCTTACACTAAAAAGAAGTCTAGGTGATAAATGGTGAAGACTGAAAAAAAAATTTAAAAAATCACCATGATTAAGAACTTTTCAGATTTTTAACAGATAGATGTTTTGAAAGGATGAAACATTTGTTGTTGATCCTCTTGATAGGAATTTCAGAAACAGGAACACTATTAGAGAGAGATGGAGTAGACAAGTGAAACCTTGCTGTAAGCAGCTGCTGTGACCCAGAAAGATCCCGATCAGTCAAGTATATTTGTTGTCAAAAAAAACTTACTCCCTGGACTTCTGTAGGACTATAGCATTTCTTCTGGCCTTCAGTGATTCAGTGACAAAGTAAAAACTTTATTGAGGAAACTTTTTGATAAACCTGTGAGCTACTCTTATAATCACTAAATTAAAAAATCACACTAATATTTTATTTCAGCAATATAAAATTCAAAAAATTGTGAATTTGTAACTTATTTGTAGTTGTGTTGTAAGTTATTCGGAGTTCTTAAAATAATAATAAAATTTATAACTGAATATAAAAATATAATCACTGGGATAAATATTGTATGTTAAATAGTGGATAAAATGCAATATAAATTTTCTAATGCAGTATATGATTGCAAAATATAATCTGTCAGAGAGATACTAATAACAGAGTATAGCTAGTAATCTTCATATATCAATAAACTTGAAACAAATGACAAACATTTGCTTGGAATAAGAAAACCTATAAAAATATGTGAAACCTAACCTTTATTCAAAACTAGAGTTATGCTAAAAATTTTGTTTGGGCTTACTAGCATAAAAATGGAATAATACAGCAGTAAACTGAAGAAATACCCAGCTAATGCTAGAAACATTACACACTGAAAATAACTACAACATTTTACCACTGTTTGAGACTCTGATTTCTTTACACTCTTCTGTAAGTATCAGCACTTTAGTGGGATTATTTAGTCTTAATGAAGACCCTTTCGGATGTCATAAAACAGGAGTGAAATGCAATTTACTTCCTCTGTAACACTCCACTACACCAGACCAGTCAAAATTATCTTCAATCTTCATAGAAAACTTATGCAGATAACTTATTTCTTATTATGTGAGGATTTGTATTTCTAAACTGTTTTTCACGAGTTTTCTTCTTAGTTATTTATTTAAAATTTTTAATTCATGATTCACTGATGTTTTCAGCTGATTTATTCACTTTTTTGATAAACTGATATTTTTTAAAAAAATTTACAGTTTGCTAATTATGTAATATTGTGTTCTAGCTTCATTACACCTAACATAAGAGCATCTTAAGAGTGCTGGACATCCTGAATTTAGAACTGTAGTAATTGTTCCTATGAATATGTCTTTTCTTATTTATTGTTTAGACAGTTTAGGCTTAATGCACTCCAAAAGTAAATTATTAAGTGTCAAACTTAAAGGTTAATTCATGTAGTTAGAAGGAAGGATTGCTTATTTGTTACAGCTAGTAGTAGAAGATTTCATATTCTACTTTTCTAAAGAGGGGGGTGGCAATTAGGTGATCTTCAAATAAGGATGGAATTAAAAATACCTTCGCTGCTCCTAAAGAAACTTTGGGACTGTCATGTCTGAAGAAAGTAATTCTGTACCTCTGAAAGATGCAAGGAAATTTGGGGGGAAAAATCAGCTTAAAAACTCTAAAGAAAGAAATAAATGTCTAAATGCAGGTCAATATTTGTAGGCTACTTCTGATAACAAGTCAATGAGATTTAGATATATTTTATATTATATATTTTTTTTTATTTTATGTATTAAGCTATCCAGAAATCTTATATGATTTAAAATCTGGGAATGGTATCTACAAAGGTTTCATTTTATCATTACATGCTTAGTGTGTGCAAAAAACAGTCCTGAAATAATCTTGTATACTTTTTCCTTCTGTGTCAAATGTGTAAGAGCTGCACTGCATGGTTTTCTTATTGTATCTTTTCACCTGTTTTCTTCAGTGCTAACCTCTAGAAGCTAATTTGACAGATGAGAGAACAAAGCTTGCACAAAATTGAGAAGCACCCAGGGTGCAATGATTGTCTAACTCCTCTTGAGAAAGTGGCATGATTGAGGGCCAGTCTGAAGTAAACATGCAGAATTTATAAAATAGATGTAATCCTGAGATGACAAACCAGCCCTCACCAGCAAACAGCCAAGTAGGGATACAAATAACAATTAGGAATTAAGGAAATCACAGCTGGAAAACAGAAGACTGGAAGAGGAACTAAAAAGGGCAGAATGGACAAATAAAAAGAGTGGAACCATGTGGCAACCATAAGTCTGTGTTCAGAAATGGAATAATGATGTCATAGAAATTGCAGAAACATGGTGGGACAAATGCAAGCCCTTCTGGAGTGAGGTGTAGAGATATAAAATCCTTCTAAACTGTTTACAGAAGACAGGACAAGTTGTACTCTACCTAAAAGGAGCAGTTCACGTGAAAGACCTCTTTTATGAAACGGAGCTGCCTTGAGAACTTTTCAGTAGGGATCAGAGTGGATACAGATACAAACAGCCCAATCAAAGCATGTAGGCAGAGAAGTGTTGAAACAACTAGAGGAAGTAATCAGTTGAAAATAATGGTTCTCATGGGGGACTCTAACAACTTTGACACCTGCTAAAAGGAGAATATATTAGGATGCAAGTAGTCCAGGGGATCTCTGACAACAATTTTCTGTCAGTAGCGCTGGTAAAAATTATCAAGAAGTAGTCTGGAGATGCTCCTCTCAACATAGGAAAACTGGTCAATGCATTTTCTTGCCTGCAGTCATACCAAGAGAGTAAGATCTTTAGCAAAGTGAATAAATGTTCTTGGAAATGTTTAATTTCCTCTTCAATAAGCTTAAGAAGAACACCATCCTTAGCAGGATTGCCAGTGACATTGCATTGAGGTGGGGCGGGGGGGGGAGTGTTGCCAATATTCTGGAGGATAGGGATGCTCTTCAGAGGACTTTCATTACATAAGGATGCTGGACATGCAGGAACCTGGATCAACAAACACAAAGTCCTGTGTGTGCATTTAAAACTCAAGTATAAAAAAATCTGATGGGCTGGATAGGTACTATGAAGAAATAGAATCCAAGGGTCCCAGTATATAACCTGGCCATCAGTCAGCATTTTCCCTGGAAACAAAGGTTAACTACTTACTGAACTACATCAACAGGAATGTGTACAGTGGATCAAGGAACGTTGTAATGCTTCTCGTTTAACTTGAGCCTGACATTTTGGAATGTATGACAAAATCAGAATTTGGATGAGGACACAGCTTTTTTTGTTTGGCTCTGACAGTCTTTTGGCATGCCCTGCACTTACGTAATATTGATGGATTTTCAGTGATTCACAGGAGGAATAAAAGCATGGAGCTGGAAACAACTGGAATCTGACTGAAAACGCTTCAAAAAAAGAACAAATATTTTATAGATAGCATTAGATTAATGAGTTTAGGGTTATAAAACAGAAGATGTTATTCACTGGACCTACAGGACTACAGTAAAAAGTTTGGTGCTGGCAGTTACAGTATGATGGTATCACTGATATGATTTCACAAAATAACTTGAAAATTATTTTCAGTAAATTTTATTGCCATAATTACAGAAGGCTATTTAAGATCAAAAGGAAAACAAAGAAGCAAAACTGAACTGAGAGATTAATCCTATGTCTTTCACTTCATAGCTCAATATAATTAAGAACATTTTTTATTGCATATTCTTGTGCAATGTGTTGACTAAGACTTAATCAGTTTAATGGAAAAAATACAAATTCTTAATTATTGGAATTAAGATTTCATTTGTTCTGATAGATTTAACTATGTGATTAAGTGTGAAAAAAGTGAAATAGATGAATTTTATATTCCACTGAAAAATGAATGCAGGTAAGACAGTTCTCCTTTATATTCCACTCCCAGTCATTGCAAGCAAGTGGTCTGTACTACCTTTTAACAACCCCATTTGTATTTTCTATCACAGATGAATGGTGATTTAAAACTTGATCCAATAATATCTAATAAAATTTCCAGAAAAGAATTATGGACTTACCCATCCTTCAGGAAAAAAATCATCCTGAGAATAATCCATCCAGTATGTAAAGCCCAGAAATCATCCATAATAAAATCATTATTCAATCATTATTTTCTGCCAACATTACTAATAAAACAAGTAGAATCAATAATTTATATAAATATCAGCGATCCATTTGAAAAAATATTTTTCCTTTGGAATTTTTCCTCAAATTAACATGGTTTTCAGAATAACTCATTCTGTCTTGTTACAATTTCTTTCAATAATTGCACCATATCATTCCTATGAGGATGATAGTTCACCCTCATTGATAGATTAAGATTTTTCCAGGTTACAGTATGTTAATACAAGTGTTACTGCTCTTTTCATGGTGCACATGTGGAGGCAGAGTAAGCATGTAAACATGTCCATAAATGTCATGCTCATCTTACCCCAGAGCATTCAACCCCACTGTGTGATTCTTTTCTGCCTTTTTATATGTGTAGTGAAGGAAACTATCTTCAGCTTTAATGATGTAATTACAGCAAAATTATATGCTCGAATTTGTTTTGTTAAAATTGAAATGAAGCACGTAGGCACAGCATTTTCCAGACTATCATAATGTTTAACCCCTTTTATTAGCAGAGGCATAAGTTTGTCAGTAGCGGCATATGCTGTGTATAGTCAGCCTGCCATTATGTTTTTTTTTTTGCTTTGGGAGAAAATGGACTGCAGGGTAAATTAAAGCCAACACTGGTAAAGCCAACACATAAGGCTTTACTGTCTTTGCTTCTCGAAAGGCTAGTTTCTGTTTGGATCTAGCAAATTATTTTGTTTGGTTCATTAACTTTAATAAGGCATTTGGAACAGTTTTATTTCACCTGTTTGAAAGAAGAGCTTGCGCTTTTTTTTTTCTTCTTTTTTTTTTTTTTCATATTTAACGCATCTCAGTGATCTGCAAACATAAGTAGAACCTATTTATGAAAATTGTTTTAGTTGAATAAGATATAGGCACATTAAGCTAGATATTATGTACTTTGTTTATTAATATTTAATTGAAATTGTTATATTTTTTTTAAGACATGAATATATATATGAATGGATTTTAAGGAAAAAGTATTTTCTTTAAAGTAAAATTACTATTTCATCTGTGAAAATTCCAGATGAAACAATCACACTTCAAAACAGAAACAGAATATTATTTAAAATTTTTCGCAATTTCTATCTTATAGCAGTGAAAAAAATGTCAAATCAAGATTCATCTTCATGCATTTTCTGTCATGTTTACATAAAAGAGAATTGACTGATAGCTCGTAATAATAAGAGAAATCAAGACACCAGAAATAACCACCAAACTATTTGTTTGCAAAAAGACAAATATCATACTGTGTCTAGGAAATAAGAGCAATATCTCATCATTTGATCTCTACTCTTCTGGTTTATGTCTTTTGACATAGAACATAAATATAACATTTTTATTAACTTAGTCATTCATCCTTTTGCAAGGCGAAATCAATATTGGAAAAAAAACAGTGAGAAGGAGTTGGGAAGAGGGAAGTGTCTTGTATTTCCTCTAGCTGTGCCCACAGCTGCATTGACTAGCAGAGAGGAAGATAGCTTGGTTTACTTTTCTGTTCATTCCACATCAACTTCACAAGTAGCTCTTCTTCTATAAAGAAAAATTCTATTTGCTGAATTTAGCATACAGTGTTATGTATTGTCACTCTGTAAGGCCCCAACAACTTGCTGGAGTGTTGTGCATTGTCATCCATATGACATAAAATAGTCATTTAGTCAGGAGATTTGGTTATAGCATAGATATCTAGAAGTTCTTGTTTCTTACTCTGAACAAACCATTTTGTCAAAGAAACAGCTTTGCAGTGAGCTTTATCTTACTCTGAGAAAGGTGTCTACATTGGGACACTGAAGTTGTACCGTGGGGATTCATGTTTCTCCTTTGAATATAAAAGACATGTAGAATGGCTAATTAAGAAGTAGATATTTAACTTTTCAGCATTTAAATTCGGTGACATAAGTCCCAACTGTAGTACCTGAAGAAATATGAAAGTTTTTTAGCAATCTAAAATAGCTTACCAACCCTCACATCTACACCCTGTAAATACACCAAACTGTTAAACAGACAAGTGATAAAAGGCAGACTTTCACGTTTTTATCTTACTGTATTTAGTCTTAGCAATGACCTAAAACACTGAAAAAGATAATTTTCATGGTTTTAATAATCCTGGTAATTTCCTGCTACTTTTTCTAGATCTACATTAAATTTAGTAACATCTTTATAATTGACTTTATATGGAGAGCACACTAAAGAAAAGACTAGGTCATGAAGTCCTATCCTTGTATCAATCTATGTAAAACAAAACCACTCTTTCCACCCTGTCCATTTAGCAGACATGCTATCTGCCACATATCAAGCTCAAAATTAATTCAGAACTGTAAGTTACTCTTTCACAATGTTAACTTCTAATATAAAAATATAAAACGTGACCTTTTTTTCCTTTTTTTTTTTTTTTTCCATTTTAGAATCAGAAAACTACTTTTTGTATTTTTGGAGGAACCTTCAAGTCATTCTATTTCAGTCGTGGGATATTTAAATCTCAACTTGTATTTGATTAAAACTCTATTAATCATTTTTAAAGATTTCTTCATGTAAACAAAATAGCATTTAGCTCATTTAAGTTGTAATTGTTCACTAATTGGGCAATAAGCATTTCACAGAACTCTTAAATTAACATATAAGTGCAAAAGATAAGTGCATTTGGAATAAAGTTTCTTGCTGCACAGTTTCAGTTGGTTTTAATACATACAACTCATAACATGAATGTTATAAAATTATATTGCTTGTAAGAAATGAGAATTAATTATAATTCCATTTCTTCTCAATTCATGCGATATGTTGTTAGAGAAGAAGGACATTCAACAATTTTCTTCTTTTCTATTTACACTGTCTGTAAGTAGATAGGTCTATAACTCCTACATTCTCTTTCATATTTACACAAAGATTTTATCTTTATATATTTTAAAATCAGATAATTTTACCCATGTAAAAATAAAAACCTAACAGTTTTCTTTTGGTGACAAAGTTCTTCTATCTGTATTTCTGGAAAGTTAATGTATTTTGCCATATTTTTATCAAACTCATAAAATCAAAATAAGAAATAATGGATCACATTATGGAAAACATGTTACAGGATTTTTTTGTGAAATACATTTCTCCTTATGTATAAACTCTTTACAAAGAACAGACCAAAACAAAAAATGAAAGGTTGGGGTCTAAATTTGCCTGGCGAATTTAGTGGCCTCCTGTTAAGTAGTGACTGCTTCAGTGGGTAAGGGAAGGGCTGTGTCATCCACCTAGACTTATGTAAGGCCTTTAACACATATATTTTCTGCTGAATTGAAGAGAGACGGTTTTGATGGATGTAATAATTTATATCTTTATCAATAACTTAGACAGTGGAATGGACGGCAAGTGTTCAGATGACATCATTCTGACTGGTGCATCTGATTTGCTGGGAGGAAGAGAAGACATCCAAAAGAACCATGACAAGCTTGAGTAATGTGCCTGTGTGAACATCAGTGAAGTTCAACTGGCAAACTGCAAGGCTCTGCATCCGAGTCAGCAACCCCTGGCATCAAATCAGGCTGGGCGATGAGTGAATTAAATGCAGCTGTCCCAGTGTCTGAGGATATTGGTGGATGAAAATTGATCATGTGCTAGTAAAGTGCCGTTTTAGCCCAGAAAACCAGTGGTGTCCTGGGCTGCACCAAAAGCAGTATGTTCAATAGATCAAGGGAGATGACACTGCCCCTCTACTCTGCCCGTCTGAGACCTCAACCAGAGTGCTACATCCAGCTCTGGGTTCCCCAGCCCAAAAGAAATGCAGACCTACCTGACAAAGACAGTCCAGAGGAAAACCCCAGAAGTATCAGAGAGCTGGAATTTCTCCTGTAAGGTTGCACTGAGAAAGTTGGAGTTGTTCAGCTGAAGGCTCAGTGAAGACTTTATGGTGACCTTTCAGTATTGAAAGGGGGCTTATAGGAAAGATGGGAACAGATTTTTTACTAGAGCATGTAGAGACAGAGACAATGGTTTTAAACTGAAAGAGGGTGGATTTCGATTCGATGTAAGAAAAGAATTGTTTATTATCAGAGTGGTGAGACATTGGAACAGGTTTTGCTGTTATGCATGCCCCATCATTGGAAGCATTCAAAGTCAGGTTGGACAGGGCTTGAGAAATTTGAACTAGTGGAAAATTTCCCTGACTGTGGCAGGGAGGTTGGACTAGATGACATTAAAATGTCTCTTTCAACCCAAACCATTCTATATTTTGGACATTAAGGCTGGGCATTACAGAATAAGACACTACATGTGTTCCTGGTGCTTAAACTCAGCTCTTAAGCTCTACAACTAATAGAGATCTAGTCAACAGTCATCGATCATTGACCAAGAATCAAAGGGCATATTTAAGAGAAATTTGAAGTCAGCCCCTACAAGGTCTATTTTTCATTTGACCTTGTCTAAGAGTGTGTCACACAAATGTAGGTATGCATGGCTTAAATGCAAATGTACAAAACTGGTGAAAAGAGCCTATCAGCTCCCCTATCCTCAGGCTCCTTCTGCCCGTTGTGAGTTCAGTACTGCCAGAAGGGTATGCATACTGCCTTGAAATAGAAATTTCCATAAACCAGAGTATCTGTATGCCAAAGTACAGAAATGGCATTTCCAGAGTTTTGTCTTCCTTATAATATTCTCAAATTGAGCTTTAAATCAAGCTAATTTTTTTATAGGAAAAAAAATTCAAATATTCTATTCTTACTTTTTTGTTTGTTTGTTTATTTTTGTTTTTTGTTTTAATGCTTTACACAGGATTAGTTTGAAAACTAGCAACAGCTTGTAAAGTTTTCTGTCCGTTCAAGATGTTTTTAAAAAAATAATTAAAAAAAAGATTTGGTTTTATCTTGTGCACAGGCTAGAGGGATTTCAAAGAGAATAGAGGTAAAACATATGAAAAGATAATCTGCCACACTTAAGCAATATTCTATTTCCATTGAAACAAGACATCTGATAAAAGACTACACTGGGGAAAAAAAAAAAAAAAAAAAAAAAAAAAGAGGAAAAGAGGAAAAGAGAGTAGAAATGGACTAAGAAAAGTAAGGAGATGATAGACCCCATATTACCCACAGGTCAAGAGCTGTCAGATCAGTATTAGCAGCTGAAATGAAGTACAGGCAGGCATGAAGTCCTCCCAGCAGCCACCAGTGCCACAAGGCATCTCAGAAAGAAATCCACACTAACACTATGGCAGTTACTTTTTCCACTGACCTTGAATAAAATACACTAAGCTATTTGCACTCTCTGCCACAAGAGTGGTTTTTCAGAAAGATGGAAAGAATTACTTGTGACTCCCAGTACTGCAAATCAGGCAGAAGGAATACTATTGAAAAGTTTCACTACATTAAGACATTTAAAGACAATAGTAAACTTAATCAATAGTCTTAATATGTTATTCATCAATTTGTGCCTTCTATTTCCCCTTATGTCCTGTTAGTACTGGGGGTGAAGGAAAGAGGAATAAATCCTAATATCAATCTGCAACTATTTTTTTTCCTGATGAGATTAATCTTGGACAAAATTCTGAATGTTAAAAACAAAATAATACTGTTCCAAAGGAATTGGACCAGACTTTAGTCACAAGACTCTGAGATAACTCTTTTAAATTTTTTGGTGCAACCATCAATGAGCAATTGTGGAATTAGCATTATGTCACTGTCCTATTTTCACGTCTTCTGGCTGAGAATATTACCTACTAGTGCATGAAATAAAGTTTTCAGAACCTGGGGAGCAAATAATCAAGTACATTTGTTCATGTAACTAAAAATAAAAAGCAAATATCCATACTACCCTGTAAATTGTTGGCATAAACTAATGTTGTTTTCTTTTGCATCTTTTGATAATCAAAAGCAGAAAACAAATCCTCTTAAAGTCATGTCCTATAGCTCATTGACTACATGGTCTTCAAAACATTTCAGTTATAGGGATTTGCCTACACATAGATTATTACATCTCTGGAGATGAAAAGTGCATGACTGTAGAATATTTAGAAATGTGATGCAATCTCCAGTTGGCAAAGCACTTCTGTGACCAAAATAAACAGGTAGTAATGTTTTTATCTGACCTTAGATTTCCATTTAGGCAGATTCTCAAAACTTTTTTTAAGTCCCTTCTTCAGTGGAAGTCCAGAGGCAGATTTTACATTTCCACAGCATATTCTTTTCTCTCCCTCATTTTTCACCTTTGCAAAACAAAAAAACACCCCCAAACCAAACCCAAAGCAAACAAAAAAAAACCCAACCAAACAAACAAAAAAAACCAGCATAAAACAATCCCTCAGTAGTATTTCACCAACTGTTGGAAGAGACAGCTGTACAACCACAGCATCCTTTCACACACTTTTAATAATTCCTTTACTCCCATTTTCCTAGAATTTCCTTTTTTTTTTTTTTTCAAGATTGATGTGCAGGAAATTATTTTTAATTTAAATTCAAACTAGTAAATCTTATCAAACTGCAAAAAATGTGAGAAGTAAAAAATAAAAAGAAAGTAATATAAATATGAGAACCACTTCTCTTTTCAGTACACATTTTTTTCATCCATCTACTCTAACAGTTCTTCATTGAGATATCCTTACAGTTAATGGAAAATAGGGAAA
Organism: Sylvia atricapilla; assembly: GCF_009819655.1. Taxonomy (NCBI): domain Eukaryota; kingdom Metazoa; phylum Chordata; class Aves; order Passeriformes; family Sylviidae; genus Sylvia; species Sylvia atricapilla. The sequence goes on from NC_089141.1 coordinate 71,228,078, forward strand.
ACTGCATCAAATCGGTATCATCTGTAATCTTTACCAATAAATCTCAGAAGTCCATTGCAATTTATGTCAAAATAAATATGTTCAGCCACAAATCAAAGCCACAATATTTTTAGCTAGCCTCGTCTATCAGCTATGGAAGAAACATATAATTCTATAATATCATAAGACATTTTTTCTCTAGAAGCATCAGTACTATTCCACTTTTTACATGTTTCAAAAATACAGAACTTTGATCACATTTTAGTGCAGAGCTGTCATAAAAAAATTTGCAATAATCATAAATTATTTAGTATTGTCAACTCAAAACAAATGTCTATGTTTCCTGCAGTTTTAAAAGTTTAGTGTGTTGATAATTTCTGTGATGCACAGAAACTTAAAAATTTTGCATAGGATTTTTTGAACAATCTTACAATATTTTGCAAGCTGAAGTTTAGTTTTCATTCAACTTAATTATTTGTGTCTGCATTTCAGTCTGAAGACAAATTGGAAAACCATTAAAATTAATTTCAGATGTTTTTGTAAAAGGAAAATAGAACTGTGAATAGGTTTAATCTCTTCTGATTCAGTAATGTAATTGAGAGGAGGTTCAGAAGTTTTCAAAACTCAATTTCCTCCTTTTATTTGCGAATTTATATTTTCATAGTCAGCTTACTAGGTAATTATCTGTTTTGTTTCTGGAAATATTCATAATGCTCCTCTACAATCAGATGGTAATTTAGGATTGGCCCAGGGGAATTAAAAAAAATAATTCTTTTTTGCTAGGAAAATTCTTCAGTTTGGTTACTATTGGTTTTGTACTGAACCAAATAAAAATGTTGTACTTTTGTGAAAAACTAAGAGTATCGTCATGTTTAAAGTAATGTGCTGAGGAGAACTATGATTAGACATTTGAAATTATGTAATTTTATTTGAAATTTCTAAGTCTCACTCTGACTGGCTCCCTCCAAGAACTTTAGAGCATCTGTTTACCTAAACATGACTTCCAGTTTAGGAGGGACATGTGTGTTTCCACCTTCCTCTCACCCTCCAAAACCAGATACTTCAGAATATGATAACAATATTTGCATTAAATGTTTAGGGAAACTCAAGCCTCAGAAGAAAAATGGAATTTAAATGCCTAAAATTTAGATGGTGTTGGGAGACTCAGACACTAAAATTCTTACTGAAATAAAATTTACTTCACTCTTCAGATTTTTTTTATTAATTTCACTAGAAAGGTGTATCAGTACCATAATCAAGTATTGAGGCATTTCTTTACACCAAAAGAATTAATCCATAACAATTAGTTCCCTACATCATCTTGTTCTTTGCCTTCATTGCTGATCCTTGCTTCGTATTGTGCTCTGCACTTCATCTATGGCAGACTGAGACACAAGTTCTTCTTATAGTATATAAATATTAAAATTCAGCTTTAGGCTCATGCATGAATAATACAAGAAAATTATGAAAGAAGCCCCTGGACATAGCTCAACAGATGTGTAATAAGTTGAGCTCTTGGGAAACAAAGAAATTGTACTTCAAGAGAAAATTATTTTTTGCTACCAAAAAATCACTGCAGCTGAATATTGTTTTACAATTTTATCTATAAGCAAAAAGAGCTATCTGCACATTTTTTTCCAAAGTTTGGCAAAAAAGAGAAAGAAAGGTGGGCGGAGAAGGGATCATTGTCTCATGCTATTTCTAAGTGAACTCTACATAGTGTAATGATATTTTACCTTATTTCATCACTTTTTCTTTTAAACAAATACCCTTTGTCACTAATTATATATGGCATTTTCAGCACAGTGAATACTTCTAATGCTGATGGTAGGAAGGCACAAGGGAGTTGACTCAGAATATGGAGGCAATGAGCTGTCAAAAATGATGCTAAGTCACGTGTCGGAACCACAGTTATCTTCTTGCTGTGCATTAAAAAGAAAGGCATCTTCCTCACTTCTTCTACCTCTGAAATAGAATAGAGGTTGAAAAACCACTTTCCAAGAGAGCATTGTGGGAACAAATTAGATTTTTGACTCTATGAATAAATATTTATTTATATTGTACACTACCTTTTGGCACTTGTGAAAATTTTGTCTTGAAGTTGAGAGTGCAGCTGAAAAGAAAGTAGACTTGACAAACCCGCTCTTCTACTTTAGTTCAAGTAGTATTAAATTTTATTCTACATGTAATTTTTATTTTGTATGTTTATTTCCTTAACCTTGCTATGACCAAAATAGAAGATTCTTAGAACTTAAAGAAAAAGTGAGAGATTCTTGAAATGGCAAGGGCATCTACTTATGGTAAGGAGCAGATTTATGGCCAAAATTTTAAAAGTGGAGAGAAAAATATTTTCCTAGGGTCTTGGAAAAGACTATGCAGAAAATTCAAGTTACTGTACTAAGAAATAAAACAGGAATTCTACCACAAAAAATCCCAGAAAGAAAAAAAAAGCTATGAGACTAACAATCTTTAAGTAGCAGAATATGTTGGGGAAAAAATAAAATGTCATAATTAAAATAAAATTCTCTTTTGAATTAAAATAATGGATCTCCTTTTTTTAAAATATATATCTATTTTCTTTTAAATTCAGTAAATCTATTGTGAAGCTCATCTTAATGTAGACTAAATTTGAAATATTTTCCTGGCTCTTATTTGAATGTATTTAATTTAGTAAACTATTTTAAATGCTCCTTACTTATCTCCATAGCTGTAGTGTAGTAAAACTGCTTAACTGTGCTGATGACTAAAACAGATAATGATTCAGAGATCACTAAACTCTATATATTACTATTGTGATTCCTATATGCAGTTCCTTCATTATTCTGCTTTAACATTTCTTAAATAACTACTGAATTAGTTAAATTATTCTTAAATAACTACTGAAGCCAGTCAAAAATTTGCCTGAGATTGATAGATTTGATAGTTGCTTACCATAAAAAAGATTTGGAGGAAGCATCCCTGCTTCCTATCACAAGGTTTGAAAGAATTTTTTGTCTTTTTTTAAGAAAACAGTCTCTATAGGTATCAAACAAGATGAGAACACCTTCTACCACCTTAGTGTATAAAGTTACTATCTGAAATGGATATCTGTCATGTTTCTGTTTTGTTTGAGATATTTACCTTCACGCTGAGGGCTCTTCAGTTATATAGAGTGAATTTCTGTTGAGTCAATATATTTCTCACCCCGAGGAAGCAAAAATAACATGTGTCTTCCAAAATTAAACTTTCCCCATATAATAACCTGATGAAAAAGGCTCCAGTTTGAACAGTACATAAGTCTTATAATTCCTAGCAGACCCAAAGTCTTGAAAAAGACTTGAAAGAAACAGATAGAAATCACAATTACTAAGGTTTGGATTGAAGAATGGCTTTGATAGTAAGTCAGAACAGCAAAATAGAACTTTGAGCCTGTTCTTTAAGAACAAGTATTTTAGTTAACCACAGTCTTGTTACAAAGTCACTCTTGCAAAAAAGGGATTTCTGACACACTAAGCTTGTAATCTTGGCTTAAATATGGGCTGCTCAAGAGGCACATTTTACAGACCAGCTGTGGGGAAGAAACAGTTGCTTTAGCTTTCTGTTTTGTTTTAGGCAGTAAAAAGAGAGAGCTAAAGTTCCACAGTTATGCTGTATCCTTCCAAGACATCTTTTTAGCATCTTCTGCTGAGAGATTACTGTTGTTCTCCTATGGATGCTTTTCCTGTCTTCTTGGATGGTGGCCTGTCACACTCCCATTCCCATCTTGAGAAGACTCAAAACCTCCACTCATTCCTTGCCTTCCTCCTGAATTGTTTTGGTGCACTATCACTGGCTTAACTGTCATGTCCTCTGCTCTTCTTCGAAATGTCTTTCTTATACAAGAAATACAGTACAAAACAATACTGTTAAGATCCAGTTGTTAGGAGATGCCTCTGCCTGAATTCAGGTGCAAATGAGACCATATGCCGAAGTCAGTGGTACAGATTATATTGCTTATCTTGCAAATTCCTCTCTTCTGTGCTTATCTCAAGTTCCTGCTGTGGTGGCTTATCTCATGGCAAATTTCCTCTGTGGCCTTGACAGTGTTTTGAGGCAGGCAACTGCATTTTTTTAATCAATTTTTTTTAAAAAACTGAAAAAACAAATATTTTTTCTACTAAAAGGCTTCTTTAAAATTATAAAGTTCCCTTTTATGATTTCATAGTTTGGGCTATAAATGGAAAAGAGAATGGAAAAAGTGGTTTGAAAGTAAATGGATTATGGAGCTATTAAAAAAATTACTTTATCTTTTATGAGTATTTATTCTTGACCATGAAACTTCAAACTAAAAAAGTATAATAATATTATATTCTAATATAATTATATTATATTCATTATTAGTCTCCTTCATTTCTCATTCTTCTTTTCTAGTTGTTTTTTTTTTTTTTGGTTGTTTTTGTTTTTACTTGGATTTCTTTGCTTCTTTTTCCTACTTCCACAGTCAATATTGAAGTATAAAAAAGTATAATGAAGGGAAACTGGAGGAAAACCCCAAAACCTTTTAACAAAACTTAATATTAACATTTTTTAGAGAGAACGGAAAATTTGGGTATAGATGTTCATTTACCCAGAAAATATATTTGTGAAACTTTTGCTCATTTTAACGTAATTTATAAAACAGCCTTCAAAATAGATGCTTCAATTAATTTTAAAATGCTAATTAATCATGTTAAAATATTTCAAGGTAAATTGCCTGAACCACTTAGTAAGTGGTAAGGAGGCTGCAAAGATTTTTCAGAATATTAGGGGTAGCAAAGGAACAAATAGAACCAATGATTTTGTGGTTAATTATCATATCCAAGAAAAATATGCAGAAAGAAGAATAATTAAGAGAAGAAAGGAATGTGCAGGGGAGAATCAGAGGATGAAGACTAGATCTAGTCAGTTGACTTAATATGTGGAAAGGACTTAATGACAAATAATTGAAAATTGTGAAGGATACTGAGAAAAATATTCCATCCATTCTTTGCTCTAAGAATTTGTATAGGAGATGATTGTAGAATGGATGGCTTAGTTGCAGTAGTTGAGTAAAACAGCTTCTTTTATTAAATTGAAGCGAAATATATAACTGTTGACCAATTTAAATTGGCTTCAGATACACTGATGTGCAGATAACAAAGAAATAAAATGCTTAGTATGAGAAAACAACTTTTGATTACCTGAACATTCAGTTGTTTTCGGAAGACTATTAGAATTTTTTTTTATGTTTTTTTTTTTTTGTTTTTTTTTTTTTTAGTTTTTTTAATTAAAAATCAGAAAGTCTGTGGAGAAAATTGCTAAAAATATTTCACTGTAAGCAATAAATTAACATGATCAGCTTGCTTTTTACGAATCTTAATTTTAGGTAAAACTTACTATATTGAGATTATTTTTAAAATACAACAGTAATAATTTCAAAGAATTAATGCCCTACTCTATCCTGGAAGAACAGAAATGGCTTTCATTGACGTAAATGTGAAATTTTCATTAGTAGATTTCATTTAGAAGAAAGTGTGAGGTAGAGAGATAGAAAGAAATAGGAAATACCTGCCAGAGAGGGAGAGCAAGAGCAGAAGATAATCAGCTGGACCTAAACGAGCTTTAAGGTCACTCCCAGCTCAAAGCATTTTGTGATTCTAGTTGTATGGACTCCAGAACTGATGTCCACATCTGCTTTCTGCTGAGCAGGCCCTCAGTAAAGACAGTGAAGTAGAGGGTTCAAGGCTTTAGCCACAGAGCATTTAGCACTGTCTTTTTAGCACTTAAAAAGACAGCCTTTTAAGCACTGCCTGACTTTATAGCATTGCCTGACTTCCTGGCCATGGTCAGTGCCAGAGCATGCCTGTGATGGCTTTGCTGTCCAGGCTGCACAGCCCTGGTGCAAAGGGGTTTCCACTACAGTTCTTTATGAGCCAGGCTCAATGGGTGGCTTTAGTTTGCCTCAGAGAGAAGAGACAACCCTGACCTCCCCAGGTGGGAACTCACATGCTGGTGTCAGTGGCTGTGCAGTCACTCCTCACAAGTGACTCACTGGGACTTGAGTTTGAAAAGACATCAATACATCTGAGAGATAAGAAATCAAATCTATGGTCTCTTTTCTTATGCCTTACAAATTTCATGAGAAAAGATACAAAATATTAAGTAATTTGAACAGTGTTCTTTCTTTCATAGTTTCCTGGGAACGTATAATGTATCATAATTGCAACATATTGTATATTTGTGGATTTATATAATATACTGTTATATAAATATACAATATGTAATAAATGTAAATTATTTGCTAATTTTACTCATTCATTATTCATACTCAGGCTCACTGAGGGCCTGGGCACCCAGCTGGCTGGGCAAGGGGAGGGTCTGGCGGACTGTGCAGGGCAGGGATTTTCCCTTTTGGCTGCAACTATTGCAGCCATCCATTGTTCCAGAGCATACTGTTTCTCAGTGCGTGGATCTCCAGCAGAGCCTTGCCCAAGATCTCACTGGTGATGTTCTGATGTTCTGGCTGCTGGCCTGGCTTTTGCACAGGACAATGCAATAGGGGTCTGTGTCCCTACTGATGTTAACTCCTCACTGAGGACAGAAGAACCTGCTGCATTTTCCTCCTCTGGAGTGAGATGCTCTTGGGCTCCTTCCCTCGGCAATTCTGGCTGAAGGCAGCAGCTGCTGGCTCAGTGTCTGTGGGACTCTCTGGGGCAGGAGAGGCTCTGGGCAGCACATGGGCTGTCTCTGCTGCCACCTGTGCTCACGCTGTTGAGAGAGCTCGGCCCCTCCAGGGGACAAGTCTGGGGCTCCTGATCACTCACTGGGCACAAGGGGCTGTCCGAAATCTTGGAGTTGATGTCAAGTCCCCTTTGGGACAGCTGCTCATACCTTCATCCCATTGGGACTGCTTTTTGTCACTCAGATCGTCTTCTCATTGAGACAGCTCTTGTACTCTATAGTCTGGTTCTTGGGACAGCTCCTTGCCACTGCTATCTCTCACTTGGGACAATTCCCATTGGGAGATTTGCAAGTGCATATCTTCCCATGGTGAGAGTGCTTGGTGCCTCTCAACTTCCCACTGGGATGGATCTTGGACTTCTTCCCATTTGGAATCTTCTGGGACTCTCATATATCTCCATAGGGACAGCTCCTGGAATCTCCTGTCTTCTCATTCACAGTCCTGCTGCCCTCTTACACTGTCTTCCCATTGGTACACCGCTATCATATTTTCTTCCATTCATGCACCTTTTGGTATGTCTCATTGTCTTTTTCCCACTCACATAGCTCCTGGAATCTCACTGTTTCTCCCCATTGGTACAACTTTTGGGGTGTCCCATCTCTTCACTGGGAAAATTCTTGGACTCTCACATGTACCTGTCATTGGTACAGGTCTCAGCTTCTCCTGGCTCCCCATTGGGAAATTTCTTGGAGTCTCACAACTTCTTCCTGTTAATATTCTCTCACACTGTCCTATCTTCTTCCCGTTGGGAAAACTCTTGGCAGCAAGCACCTCCCCACTGAGAAAGCTCTTGATCCATGTTGACAAAGGGCCATACCTGGTACCCTTACAAAAGTGGAGCAGACAGGAACTGGTACAGAAACATGTGGACTCTTAGCCCCTGCTGTGCCCAGTGCCCTGAGAGGCTTTGGACAGGCTTCCACTCTGTGGCCCTGCTGATGGTACCTCTTCACTGAGAACAAGAGACTCTTGTGCTTTTTCTGCCTCAGGAGAGAGAGGCTCGGGGAGCTACTCTTCCTCAGAAGTTCCAGCTGGGGCAGCAGCTGCCAGCTCACCATCCTTGGGACTCCCTGGCGCAGGAAAGGCCCTGAGGAGGGCACAGGCTTCCATTACTTGGAATTTGATCAGAGATACATTAAACCACATTAATACATGTATATTTCTACAAGTACCCTTGAATTGTATGGCTGCAGAGCAAGCAAGGTACTAAAGCAGGAAGCACTTTTGACATTCTCCTTCAAAATCCTCTAATTAGAGAGTTAAGCATGTAAGATCACAAGACTAGAAATACTGTAGAAGTATGACTTTAATCTCATTGTTGGGTCATTTGTACAATGGCATGGAGGAGGCATCAGTCAAAAGCCTGGAGGCACTCACCAAGTGTTCTTCATGTTTCTAATCCAGGAAGAGGAAATCGAATTTTGTCAGCTTTCAATTATAATCTGATTTTAACATCATTTTAATAAATGAGTTTACTGCAGAGTTAAGCTAGTGTCAGAAGATTTTACCCACATTTTATAAATGCACTGTGTTCATGAGATTAATATATACTAAGTGGCATTAGTGCATTAGCATACAATACAAAAAAAAATCCTCATAGGACTTTTAAGTGAAATGTCAACAAACACCAGTCAAAGAGAATGATAGAAACAAAAAGGAAACACTTGAACACTTGATTATGGTTGATATTAAATGTAATCACAGAATGGTTGTGATTACATATTAAATGTAATCACAGAAATGCTATGTTTCTTGCTGTATTTAAGTAGTATTGCTGGACTTCTATAAAGAGGGAGTTGTCTGTTTCTTTCACTCTGTATTTTCTAAGAATTTCTTAATTTAAAATTAAAATATTTTCTCTAAATATTAAAAAAGGTGTAAAAAATCTAATACATTGCCTCTGTTGAGGCAATATTTTACAAATAAGACTAAAACTAAGAATACATAACCTTGTAAATCATTAGGTGAAAACAAACGAACAAACAAACAAACAAAAATCATCACTCAAGTGTCACACAAGTGTCATGTGTATCCCAAAATACTCTTTTATTCCATATCTCTCCATCCCCAAAAATTGTTGCTGTTTCTTTCACACTTTGCGTGGCTGGAACCAGAATTGCAGGGCAGCTGGAAGTTGCTGGTCTCTTGAAAAGTTAAGGCAGCCAAGCTGGTTTCCTCCTTTACCTGGTAGTGTTTGCTGAAGGTGGAGACTCTGCTTTAGGAAAATGTTTTTGTAGAGAACTTTCCAAACTGTATTGTCAGCAAATCTTGAGCCAGTCCCTTGGACCATGTCACTCCATGTGAGACCAACAGACAGGTTTTTGTACCCCTGAAATAAATGCAGTGTGGAGCAAATCAGCACCAACACAAATGGAGTCTCTTCAGCTGGATTCTTCTCAGCAGCCAAGCCCTTTCCCTTCACTTGTGATAACTGTAAAGTGTAAAGGACTGACAGGAACTCATTCCTGAATCCTTACTCCTATCACGGAGAGAAAAATTCCTAACTTTGTTGTACAGCAGAAGTACAACAAGTTCCGTACTGTTGACAGAAATACTCCTGATCATAGTGGCAGTGCTATTTATGGCAAATAAACTTGCAGTTTTAGAGCATTATTCAATTAGAACATGTCACATGCCATCATGCAGTGTGATCTGTGGTATTTCTGAAATGCTGAATTATCAGGTACAACAAGAGGTATCACCACAGATGCCTAGAATAATTGGGCAACAGTTTCAAAGCCAGTGTAAAAATTAGAAAAGAGCAGTACTAACTTGATTATTCTATTCTTTGTACTCATTATTGCTTTTCCCAGAGGTTACTCAGCTGTTTCTCCAATACAGTAAATTGCATCATAACAACATACCTTCTGATGCGTCAGTGACCTCGTTGATTCTAATAAAACATAAAGCCATAAAAGGCCATAGTAGAGGCTATGAACATGTTTGGTCTGGTTTTCGTCTTTTTCAGAACTCCCTGTGCTGCTGAGAACAGAGTCAAAAGCCTTGTGATGAAGGGGACCTTTACAACTTGAGTATAAAAAATATGATCTCAATCTGTCAGTCGTATCTGAACAGCACTAAAACTAGTTAACTCAACTTGCCACCTCCCACAAGTCCAGCTTTGTTATGTATCTGTCACTGCAAGTAAGACTTTATTTCTGAGCCATGCACTGATTTATGCAGCTCTGTGAAGTAGATGTTAATATTATGCATATACAGAATAAGGTATTATACTAAAGGATTTGCACTTTATTTTTAATATTTTCAATACTCAGAGTAATATGTGTTTAAGACCTAATTTACAAGCTTTTATTTTAAAGACATCTTTATTATTCTGATATATACTGTGTGTTGCAGCAATAGATCTTTTACTGTGGTAAAGACCAGAATTCTTCATGAGAAGAAATACTTACAATTTTACAAATAAAAATAATTAATCAGGATCCTCACCTAAAGGTTCCTTGAGAAACTCCATACTAACACAAAATGCTTTTCTTTTTTTAAATCCAGCTGTGTAAATAGGTTTTTAAGAGAAATGCAAGGAAAATATTGTGTTTGGAATTCAGACATCTCTATTATTCTACAAGTAAGAATTAAGAAAGTCTCTATGTGGCATATTAGTGGCATATTATTGATTTTGCCACAAAAGAGAAAGAAAAAAAAAGAGCAGGTTCCTCAGAATTACAATTTTTCCTAAGTTTCCTCAGAACAGAACTCATTTCCTGAACACAGTAAATAAACTATGATATGCAAATCAAAACCCCAGACTTAGTTAGAGGATGATGAATGCTTCCCCCATGAGTTTCTAACCATGTACTTGTTTAACTCTTAACAGACAACTTATATGCTCTGCTTCTGCTATTATCTCATAACAGTAAAAAAAAGGAACATCTGCATATAGAATTTCTCCCTATGAGGATAACACTTATCAACCCCAAATATATATGATTACCTGTGACACCTTAGAAGAGTAGTAATATACACCTGAGTCCAGCACTATATCTAAGGTGTATACAATAAGACATGTTATATAATGAAAAGCTTTAAAAGCTTGATTAGTAGTTCTTATACTACTGAAATTTGTCTTTAATTAGCATGTACGGTTCTACAGATGGAAGTACATCTGCATTAGAAAATTATATTCTTCTATGAGATTCATCTTTTGACTGTCAAAATGCAGCACAAGGTGCTGTGAGAAAATGGGTTTTCATTATAAATTTCAGCATGATTTTTCATTCATTTAGATCAGAGCTAAGAGCACTTTTAAACAAGCAATTTCATTTTTTGTGGTAGTTATGTGAAAGTTACTGCTTCTAATATGCTCCATTTAATATTTATATTATTTTTTTCTGTTTTCATGGATTGATTCTCTCTCCTTTTCTTGTTAACAAAAGGAAAATGGCTGGTTAAATCTGATTAAGTCTATTCAAACTATTGCCTCTGCCAAACCACTCAGGTCTTGACATCCAACTGGACAAGAATAAATGTTTTCATTACAGACTGAACCGCAAAAATCCATATCATATTATAAATCTCATAAAGATATGACAATCAAGTGAAAAGTGAAGAATAGCAAAGAAGATGCAGCAGTTCCAAAAATTCAGACAACTGGGATATGCAGATATGTTAAGTCCTAAAATTAATGAGAACCTGTTGTAAAAAAAACCAAAAAAACCCCCCAAAAACCCCAAACAAACAAACAAACAAACAAAAACCCACATTAATTTGCATTGATTAGATTATTTTTTAATTGTGTCAGCTCAATTAAAAAGTACTTTGGTTACCATTACAAAAAATTTAAAATATCTCATAATTGTTATATAATTCCTTATTTAGGCATGTCTCAGTAAAATTCTACTGTTTAAGAATTATGATCTATAAATTAAAAATATTTTTCTAATAAATTCAACTGTATCAAATAAACAAACAAACAAAATTCCATTATCTTAAGCTCTGCCTTTTTTTCATTCACAATGGATCCACTTTGAATTACTGACGATTTAGATTCTGACAGTACTTGCAGTTTTGAATTTTCTAATCAGGATCTGGTGCCTGATAGGATTATGAATTGTTTTACATTTCTACTTCACAGAATCACAGAAAAAATGGAGTTTGAAGGGACCCTCAAATAATATCAAGTTCAGCTCCTGGGCCTACGCAACACCATCCCCAAGAGTCTTACCATGTGTTCTCAGGTATTCCATGAAAACTCTTGTGCTTTCTATTAAGTTAAATTGGTTTGATTAAGGCAAGTCCAGTGAAAACATTAATCTCCTCTAAAACAGTATGAGAAATTATTATACCATTGCTAGAATATTCCTATGAAGATACTATATTATAACTGCAAACTATAATATAACAGCAATGGCTCAATGAAGCAATACTAGCAGTCACAACTGAAAGGATCACTTATGCCACATCCATACCTTTACTCTCTGTGAAAGGATATCTGGAGATAATGGTCAGCAGCAGAAGTAATAAAAATTCTGCCATCTTATATAGAATTCCATCTACGATCACTTGCAACCACATCCCTCAATATAATGCCACATAGCTAACATAATACCTGGCCCTGGATTTTTCCAATGTGCTTAAGTTTCTTCTACCTTTTTCCCTTTTTAGATCTCTGATTGCCACTAGTTTAGAATGAAAGTCTTCTCTAATTTTACTCTGTGATTCTGACATTTTGCATCTTTTCTACCATTATTTAAATAAGTAGACTTAATAAATATGACATAATGTTCTGATCCAAGAAATGTAGTTTTTCTCCCAATTACAGTAAGTTCATATTTCTCTTGAAATCAGTGGACTTTAAAAAATATGAAAAGATTCAAATAATTAGAATCTTAAAGACAATAAAAAACCCCCCCAAAACAAAAAAAAACCAAAAAACACAAAAAACCACAAAAAAAACCCTGGATCATTTTATACATTTTGTAATGCGATTGGGTGAATATATAAAAGGATCCAGGCTATGGAATTGTTAGTGGTTTGGGACTGAAGTTCCTAACATATACTGTTTTTGTAATCCTTAATAGAAGTCGTCATTCATAGTAGGAAAAAAAGTCACCAATTGTATTACTAGGCAACTATGAATTGTTAAAACATATTGTGTGGATTCTGAATGAGGAGGTAAGTGGTGGTGAACTCTCATGCTATTTACTGCTCAGTAATTTCTTTCTCCCCAAGAAATAATGATCAAATTCTCATACAGAATGCTGGGGTAAGAATTTCTACATTACTAGAACCCATCACATCATGACATTAAACTGCAGGTCATTCACATGCATCCATGACAGCTTTGAAATGTAGGTCTAATGAAAAGGCTTGCTTCTTTTATTCTTGACTACCCCTTCTCTAGACTAAAGATTCACTGTTCTGTGGCCTGAACTGCTTTCGTAACCCCGTTTATTTATTGATTATCTTCTCTTCTGTAAAATCAAGCTTGTTAACTTCAGCTCTGGAAAAGTGTTGACACTTGCATAAAAGCATCTGCCCTGATTCCGTGTCCAGCCTTGGGTATCTGCACCATCGTTTACCAATTCTATTTTTAAAACATTTCAACATGACAAATCTAGGAGTTTGAAAGTGTATTTTCACATCAAAAAAAGTGTATTTTGATTTGCTTTCTTCACTGTATCAATTAAAAATACTATCCAAGTGGATTCAGGTTCAGCATTTAAATTTTTTTTTAATCCTATCACTTTTATAGGTGTTTTATGTGACATGTAAGGAGGCTTTAGTATCTAAAATATCAAAATATCCTTTGTATCAAAAAAAATTAGCACTGAAAATGAAAAACATACATTAAAAAATTTAAAGTCATCTTTATAAATGTTCATTTGTAAAAAATATACAATATAGAACAATATAGAAATTGAAAACTGATTATAAGTAAAGATCACATTTCCTACCAGGGCCAGCAGCTAGAAAATTCTAGTCTTGTGAAATGAAGTTGATCATGCTTGAAATATCTTTATTTTCTCATTATTATCCATGTCATTAAAAAAAAAAAAAAAATCTTTTCCTGTATCTGAGATCTGGGTATATATTTTGCCTTAGTTTTGTTTCTGGAATGGAAGTCCAATGTTTTACTCAGCATTCTGTCTCATCTTTTAGGTCCTTGTCCTAATTATAATCTTCAGTATTTGCATTTTTACCAGAGGGAAATATTTTACAAAAATTTAAGTGCCTTTGCACTCTAGAAATGTAGTGATCAGCCTTATAAAATCCTCATCTGTACTCCATTCTAATTCAGAAATACACCAAGCCTCCTGTATAAGTCAAGTACTGTTCAACTAGTATGTATTGTTCAGGTGGTAAGTATTTTCATAACTTAGCTAAGCATGTGCAAATCAGCCTGTTACTCCTTTTGTATTCACATATTCATCAAATTCCCACATTACTTATAAGAGAGTATCTTGTCTGGATACATGTTGTCAGCTCACAGAAAAATGAAATAGCAGTTCCCTGCAGAGATGGCTTTGTGAGTGTTTTTGATATTCTGCAGGAAAATAAGTGGCACTGTTGTACTTGAAGTACAGTTCATGCTGCGTTGCTTTAGCAGATTAATACCGAGCTCTTGCTTTGCAAGGGAGTTTACATTTTGATTGAGTATTATAGACTGAAGTTTTTATTGCAAACATAAATCTTACCTGTGAGGAAATAAACCTTACTTCTGTCTTTTGTGCTCTCAGAGCATAACTGAACACTGATCTCGTTCATGGTTTTGAGCTCATTCTTCATTTCAGATGAATGAAAAGGGCAGCAAGCTTTCTATACACCCCATTATGTGTTTAATATTTTCTTTTTTTTTCCCTCTCTTTCTTGCTTCTTCCTCTTTTCAAGTAGTAGGGAAAGACTTAAAACCATGACATTGCACATCCACATTTACATGCATCTACATATCTACTTCATATATTATTGCTGAATCCTTTCTAGTCAGAGGGGAAAAAAAAGAAACTTCTAGGCCATAAGCATTCAATCTGACATCTGCTTTACACTGAGGTTATTTTAGTTCTTATGCTTACTAAGAAAAAAATAGAAGTATTAACCTGATCTAATGAGGAATAAATATAGCACAGATTAAATTTTTTTCACTTTTGAGTAAGTAAAGATCTAGGAATAATTTTAAGACCTAGACATAGGATCCTAGGCTGAACTGAGTGGAACCTACGTATTTGTGTGTAGGAAATGGAACAATGATGGAATAGAGGAAAAATAAGTCAAAAGTGTCAATAGTTATGAAGCAGAATTTTGCTGTAAAATTTCGGGAAATGCTATGTGTTCATTTTTCTGCATAGCAAGCATTTCCACATCATGAAAGGCAATTGCATGGGCCACGTTGTTCACAATGCAATGAAGCATGCAGATAAACATCTGCCCTGTGACAGAGCAGTACCGAATACTAACGTGGTTAATGACTTCTCTTCTTTAAAAAAATATCCAGAAGAAAAACTGAGCTAAGTGTGTACAGTGATGATAAAGTCTATCCTTATCTGTAGGTTATTTCTAGAAGTAAGCTACCATTTGATTCTTTTTAATATATATTTATATGAGTTGTGTATATTAGGGGTTTTTTTTGTTGTTGTTGTTTTGTAGCAAAAGAAAGTTTAAAAGACTTTAAGTCACGTCTGACTAAATAAGAAAAAAACTAAAATTGTGTGACACTTCCCTTTTATTCTTATGCTTTTGTCTGTCCATCTCCTCAGTGAAGATAACTTTATATTATAGAAATGTAAGTGTCTACAGCAAGTTTTAAGTTCTGAAGTCAAAGCAATGAGAGTCATTATCATAATTAGTTCCATAGATCAACATAACTGAAGGACAAAGATATCTCTAAAATTCTCACTTTTCTTAGAAAACTCCAAAATTCAAGAAAATATTAGTTTTATAATTTGGAGCTGAAAGAAGCAAGAGAGGAAGATATAAGGTATTATAACAAATCACTTACATAGAAGATTTTATTAGAAACTTTTAAGAAGTTATTTAAAACAAAATTTTTAATGTAAACTAGGTAGGCAATTTGGTGAAAGAATTTTGACTGGACTTGTGTCATAACAAAATTAAGATGTGCATGTACATAGTCAAAGTAATACAAAATCAGAAATGGACTCATACATGTTGAAGGTAGTTAGACTTCATTCCTCTTTAGACACCTACAGTGATTTCATTTCTAAGATAAACACTTGATTTCCTCTGTAGTCAATGCAAAGAGATTTTTTTTCAATTTTGCAGCTTTTTATTAGAAAAAGTTTCTTTGTTTTTCTGAGAAAATGCACTGAGACATTACCTTTCCATTGGCAGTGAAGAGAACATAGAATGACACACATAGATATAGATTTAAGATGTCTGCTCAGATTAATGCTATCTCTGATCCTTATTTGTCCAGGATTTCTACATTATCAATGGATTTAAAGAAAGTCATCAAAAGTATCTTTTTATTTTATGATTTTCATAAAATCTCTGGAAGGGATAACATTATTCAGTAACTCTGAACAGTACCCCCCAGTGCTTAAAGCCAGATATTGTGGTAGATGTTGTTAAATTGTACCTCTATTCCTTCAGAACTTCACCATTGTCCATCATTTCTTCCATTCCTTCACCTTCACCCCAAATGCCAATAAAATTAAGAGGGCTGCAGTGGCATATTGGAGAAAATTACTTGAATGATAATCTACAACTTATTGACATCATATGTCACTAATTCTAATTTTTTTTTTTTTCTTTTTTTTTCTTCAATTAAATGTAAGGAGGAAAGCTTTTGGCGAGGGCTACATTATTTGCTGCATAGGCCTTTTTTTAAACTCAAAAGCAAGCAGTTCTAAAAATAGAAAAATTGATTATTAGTCCTTAGTATTTTATACTTGAAATTGATTATTTAGTTCATCAAACAATATGATAATTGCAAAAGCCAGTGACATGAACTATTAACTGTCTCCTGAACAGTTGATAATTGGCACCATTACTTCAGACTGTCTCTGCTTCCTAGCTACATCAATTGAGACTAACATCAGAGTTCCCTTCAAAAAGAGAAAAATGAAAAATGAATCTGCAGCTAATTTGGGATTTTCTAAGACAATAAACATAAAATATTTGACCCAAATACAAAACCCCAGATTTATGCATATGCTATGTTTTGAGTACTGAATATTTTTTATATCATGATAGTTAAGTAGTTTCAAAGAAAGTGTACACTGAAAATGCTGCTTATCTGACAGCTTTCTGTTATAAACACTAAAATGATTAGATTACTTGCATATGCATTTTCCCACTGAAATCTTTTCACTAAAACCTTCAACAAAACAACATCTAAAGATACTTCCTTTTTGTAATACTTCCTTTGCATCATTTATTTTCAGTCATGCATGTTATATGAAAGAAGAATTAGTATCAAGCCTACACAAGCCCACATGGACTAGCTTCACATGCCTGTACCTGATTTTCTTTACCTCATAATACACAAATATTTTATTATACAGCTGCACTTTTTTTTTTTTTTTTTTTTTTTCTTTAATATTTTTTAGTACCAGGGTCAATTCTTTCACGGCCCCTGCCTATACTGCCTACTGCCTTTGTTTCTCACATATTTTTACTCTTAGCCTCCTGCTCTGCAGGAGATCAGTACTGCTTATCTCCATCACCTGGCTTTTGATATATTTGTAATGAAAATGCTTTGGTTTGTCAGAATGCAGAAAATTCTTGGTGTATATGACTAAGATTTACTGAGTCCTATTCCAATCCAAATACGTTAAGGACATCTAGGATTATATTTGTCATTAAAATAACCTTTATTTTGTGAGGGAGAGTGTGATTTTTTAAAATGAATATTTGGTCCACAGTCACCGTGCCTAATTCTACTTAGTAGCAGTGGCACAGGGTGCCTTCTAGAGGGTACAGAAAAAAAACAATCTTTTCCAGAGAGAAATTTAGAACACCTGTATTAGCCTCTGTCTCTGGATGATTCACCAGAAAAGGCTGTCATTTGCTCTTTTTCTACTAACCTTATTAACTCCCTTCATTAAAGAACTTCAAATGCATACTCTAAGTACAGTCTTTAAAAAGAAGAAAATCTACTTCAATCCGCCTCACTAATAATGCCCACAGCGTTGTAGATGTGTATGAATTAAAGCAGGTTCTTGTACTGGGAGGAGGAAAAATGTGAATAATACTAAAGATAATGAAAGTTCCTTACATAGAAATCTGTCTGGCTCCTTGCTTTATGATTGTTTATAACTAGAGTGTCAAAATTTGGTTCAAATGGCAGTTTCTCTTGTTATTTTTTATCTCAAGTATCCTGCACAGACAAGTTATTTGTTCTGTCTGTGACAAAATGAGAGGAATACTTTCCTGGTAGCTTCTTAAGAGCACCAGTCCTATACATGGACAGACTTGACAAATATGCTGAGTTTGATAGGATTACTTCTGCAGTCAACACATACCAATACTCAAGCTGACTATGTATGTACAATATATTCTTCCTTAGATTTTTCCTTTGCATCTCATAAAGTAGATTTGAGTCTGGGGTGATTCTTTAAATGCAATGTATTATCCAGGTGATATAATGCCTATAAAAAATCCATGTATTTATGCAATCACACCTTGCCGTATCCATTCAAAACCCAACATAAGGGATATGCCAGTGACACTGTAGCAACTATTTGATTATTTTAAAGACCCAAATGAGCATTAGCATCAGCAGATGCTGTGGATTGATTACACAACACTTCTGTCGTGTAAAGAGTTTATGAATGGTCTGAAATAAACTTGAGAAAGAAAAACAGAAACATAATTTAAATTTCTTTTTTAAAAAATTGAATAAAACTCAAGGATAAAAATCATGTTTAAAACTATTTTGCGTTTGTAATTAATTAGAAATTTTAATGAAATCCCATTGTTGTAAACTTGTAAATAATATTATTCATTTTAGAGGATATTTGCAACTAAAGACATCCTCTGTGTTTTCTGTAAACCACTTTTCAAAAGCCGTACTTTAGCTACAAGTGTCTTTTCCTAGACACTCCTTGAGGAAACACCCCATTTCTACTTCACAATTGCCTATACATGAGAAACTCCTTAGTATTCTCTGTGACTTCAGAGAGTGATGAGGCATTGTAGTCTGTGAAATGTGTCCCAGACTTTTTGACAGGAAAAGATGTTCTTCTACTGATTTGAATTTGGAATTCTAAACTTCTATAAATACCATGGAAGGGCAGTTTTATAATACAAACACAGCACAGAAAGTTTTTAAGCACAGCCACTACGTTATCAGCAGAATTCCTACAGTAGCAAATGTGAAACTCAATTTTGCAGAAAAGGACAATCACATAGGCAGCAATTTTATTGTATGAAAGAGGAAAGCATTTGGAGAATACATTTAGTTTGCTAAGATAAGAAGTCTTACATAAACTGGGCTATTTCCTTTTGCAAAAATCTCAAGTGTGCTATTCTACTTAAAAAGGAACTGAGTTAACCAATTTACTCTGCCTCTGCTCACTGAGGCACTGGGAGATACATGTGGATGTTAAACTGTACATGAACAATTAAGGAAGAATATGTTCAGATGTGACAGGCCTTCAGATTTTTCTCTCATAGCTTTTTCTAATCAGTCAGGAAATTATCTCTCTGTTTAGGATAGAAAGTACTCTATGTTACTCTGCAGTAGCAATTGCTTACTAAATGTGCTTTCAATTGTTTAGCCAAGCTCACAACCATAGTCAATTCATTACAGAGTGTAAGTCAGTCCAGTGATGTGGAAAACCACGTTACTGACATGGAAGGGTCAGATACTAGACAAAATCTAGAAGGATGTAGGCTGTGAAATCTGAGTGAGAAGAGAGTCTCAGTCTCTTGAGAAATGACAAAAGAGACACTGACGTTAGTATGTTTCATCCTCTGATCTGGCTACAGCAGATGGGATTGGCAGTAGATATAGAGAAACAAGATGTGAAAATAACATTTTTCAAGGGAATTATGTAAGAATTAATAAGAAACAACTCTATAAGTAATAAATTATAATTTAATTGTTTGACAGTGTTGTGGACAGATTCAGACTCCCTTGTATATTTTAGATCTATAACTAGATGGGAAATATTTGGGATAGTGCTAAGGAAAATAAGTCATTAATTTGATGTAGTGCTTGTCAGCTTGACTCAATTGAGTTTCTTAATATTTTTTGAAGTCTATCACAACATACAGGAAATAAACCTTCGATCAAGCTTTTAAATTGAATTGAAAGGAAGATTCACCTGTATGTCAGCATCACACCAATTTCATCATAATAGTATGGAGATTCTGATGGTCTGTCTTTGCATGCTCATTTCTGTGCTTCCACTGTTCATTTTCCTAATAAAAGGATAGCATGAGGAATTGTAGGTAATTCTGTGATTAGCAAAGTGTTAGATTTGGTACATCAATCAGAACTCGATCAAAACTGAAGGAAACAGGTCTGGTTTGTACCTACATTTACAGAAGCCAATCAACTGCTTCTTAAATAAAACCTTCTTAATCTCATTTAGATATCAAGACAGTGCTGGCTTCCTGATGAACCTCTAAATTCCACCTTATCTTTCCTTAAAAAAAAGCTGTTCAAGCAATATACTAACTCATTTTACCCTGATCAGAACACCAGCTTTCTGCTGCTGTGATGATGTACAGATGCAGTAGTCATCTACTGTTGAGGAAATTGCCTTTTCTCCTAGCAGCTTTTACACACAGTCTGACAAATCTTATCAGAATCAGTGAAAAGTCTATCCATGGTAAGCATATTTGATTCCTGTCACCGCACAGATGAGAGAAAGGGCTATCCATGAGGGGACTAAGAGTGGAAAGAGCTGTGACTATGAGGCACAGTAAGTGCAGCTTGGATGGTACACACTGTAGATTCCATCTTTAAAAATTCTCAGATATAATAAATAATGCTGCAAATACAACAGTGTCTTCACATAGATAAAGTATCCACAAGCTGGATTAGGCAACATAATATTCTGATTTGTTCTACTGCTGTAAGTTAGCAAAATCTTGACCTCGCTTCCATGCAGGCTATTTCCAAAACAGACAAAGATTTTCAACTTTAAGTGCAGATTCTGCAGACTTTTTTTAATATGGTTAATGGATCCTTGCTAAAAATACACTCACTGGATAATTTAAAACCTTTTAACTATTGAAATTAAGTTTACACAAATTACGTGACTTATTTTCTTTGACGATGACTCTAATCTGACATGAGAGACAGAATTTCTTATTCTTTCTCTACGTTCTCCACATTTTTTTCAATCTGTTGGATGACATAAAATGAAAATGAGTTTTTACTTTTTAAAGAAAAAATAATCCTAATTTCTTTTTTTCTTGCTGTTGATCTTTCCAGTCAGCACAGTTGAATCACGTCAAATGCAAAAAAATGAAGTTCCCATAGTAACACTGACATATCCACAAACAATAATAAAGCCTTTAGAGTATCTCATAGTACTGTTTATTTCATTTACCTCTTTAGTTTAGCTCTTCCTTTTAATCTGTTTTTACTATTCTTACAGTTTTTTCTCCTTTGAGTTGTATTAGTTGCTATGAAACTAAGGTTGTAGAGATAAAATGTATAGTTGTCCACAATCATTATATAAAATCAGTTTGCCAGAATTCTGAAATGTGCACTTTGAAATGCGAAATCTCTCTGAAAAATATAATAAAAAAAAAAAATCCCCCTCACCCCTCTTAACAAAGAAAGAAAGAAAGAAAAAAACAACAAAAACCCTCACCTGAAAAACATCTGTAGTTAATATTGTATACATCAGATTGAAAGAAGTGTTGTAAAATAAAATAAGTAATGCACATTTTAATAAAGTCAGAGCATGATATGCTGCTCAGTGAGCGTAACAAAAGATCTTTAGCTAGAAACTGGGTTACAGAGGATTCAATCTTCTTGAAACAATAATTTGAAGATGCTGATAAAATTTAAGTGAAGAAATCTTCTGTAAAAATAAATAAATAAATATTCAACATCAAATGCCCAAATGCCTTAGGTTTCTTCCCTGCTAGTGATTCATAATAATAATTACAATAAGAGACATCTAGAGTATGGAGTACAATACATATTTAATAAAAGTCTGACAAGAGGAAGGAATTGAGACTTTATAGGTTAAAAAAGAATTTTGATCTAAAATTTCCAATTTCAGGAATTGATGTTTCATAGAATGAGGAGAAAAAGGAAACATCTCGGTGTTAAATTGATAGTACATGTTACAGAATGTTTGTGGGGGGCTCTTGATGCCAGATTTAGAGATGTGAGAAGGAAGAATTGGATGGCTTATCGCAGTACCTGTCCTTTAAGTTGTTGCCTCAGCAGAAGCACAGAATCAGAATTACACAAAAGTCAGGTTTGAAAGGGACCTCTGCAGATCAACTAAACTAGCCTTTTGTTCAAAACAGGAACTTCAGTGAGGTTGTCTATGGCTCCATCATGCAAATTCTTGAATCTTTCCAGTGAGGGATATTCCATGGTTTCTCCAGGCATTTTATCCCGACATTTAATCGTCCTCTAGTTTGTTTTAGGTTTTTTTTTTGTTTGTTTTTTCTCTGTTTTACTATTATATAGGTTCAATCACTTCAGGAATTTCCCCTCAAGCTACTTCTGGTCAATTGTTTTTTGTCCCATCACTGTGGACATTACAAAGAGCATAGGTCCTAGAAAACTACAATTAGATCTCCTGTAAACTACTAGGGGTTAGTCTGACCCAGATGAAAGGCTTCTATATTTCTTTTGTTGAATCTTATGTGGTTTCTGTTGACCCAGTCTTCCACTTTTCCCTACCCCCTATGTAGCTCTCCCCTCAGGTTGCTTTTGCTTGCAAATGAGATGACAGTTCACTCACTGCTGTCATGGATTTCATTTATAGAGATATTGAGTAGTATTGAACCCTATAGCATGCCTGGAGGAACTCACTCTTGATAGCTGCCATTAGTAAACATCCTTTGAACTAGTCCATTTAATATTGTTTTCTTCATACAGATTACAGTCCATCCATCCAATCCATCTCAGAAAAAAAAAGATGCCATTGAGAAGTCAAGTTATCCCTCATTGCTCCCTTCATCTCCTTACCAAGTTGTTCCAATATACAAAGCAATCAAGTTGGTCAAGCACAATTTCCTCATGGTAAATACTTAGGGCCTTTTTCCAGACCTTCATGTGCCTGGTAATAGTCACTCTGGGGACCTCCTCAAGCCTCTGGAGTGAAACTAACTGTTCTTTCCTGGATTTTCCTTTCTGAGCTTTCATGTGTACAGTATTTATCCGCTGGTTGCAGTCGTTTCAAACATAATTTAAGCTGGTTTACACTAGAAGTTGTTGAGGTCTTTTTCTATATTTGCAACGTACTTTTCATAAGCCTGCTGTCTATAAGAAACACACAAATAACACAAATGTATTTCTGCATTTCAGGAAGGTTAGAAATTTTTTACTAAATCAGTCAGCCTTTATCTGACTGATTGCAGGTAGCAATAAGAATCACTTATCTTTTCATTTCCACTGTGATGTTAAAACCCTGAACAATGGAACTGTATTTTCTGCTTATTGCATGAAACACTATGTGCATTTTTCATTTTGACAATATCCCATGTGTAAAGAAAGGCATCAGGCACCTTGCTCTTGGCCAGATGGTAAAAATGCATATTTGGCCATTTTCCTGCTTTTTGGGTTGCCTGTGTTATTTTGTGTTCTGTTTCCCTTCTACTTATTTGTTCTTGAATGTGTTCCCCTGTGCCCTTGCTTTGCCATAAAATTGCCTTTACTCTAAGTAACAGCAAGCTGTGTGTTCGTGTTGTAGAGGTTTGACACTGTTTTCTCTCTGTGGGCTACCCAGCACCTGCTGTAATATCCATAATCTAAACCTTCTTTGCCTCCACTGTTGAAGTGTTTTTATTTTTGGAATGTAAGTGTCAACAGATGTGATTGAAGATAATGAGACATGGTACCACTGTGAGATTACACTTGAGAGGGTGGCAGGAGGAGATTGTGCAGAATAGATGGCCCTTGCAAATAAATGCATGCTGGCTATCTCTCTGTACAATCAGGCTGATTTTCAGTATCCTGTCTAGATTAGATGGATGGATTATTTTTGGTTAATCAAAAAATTAGAAGCTAACAAAATCACTCAGATATAACTCTAAGCACAGACATTAGATGGATAAATTTAGAAATTACCTAATCTCCAACGAATGTATCATGTCATGCCTGTTGCAACACACCTTCAGTATACTAAATACAATGTAAGTAATTTGTAAAGCAGTTTGAGAAGTCTTATATTGATTTGAAAAATGAAAAACAAATTCTCATTACTTATATTCCTATCTAAGCAAGTTTCTATACAGGTTTCCTCATGAAAAAGGAAAAGAGAAATAAGAGATTAATCATTTGATAATGCTGGAAGCGAGAACAATTGATTAGGATAGTTTAGATTTTTTGGCTTATTAGTTCAAAACTGGAGGGTGTTGTCATGTCATTGCTGTTGCACGTATCACACAAATGTTAAGATTTTACTTTGACAAAGATGTGTCTGCTCGAGCTGAAATGCAGTTGAAAGAAGAGAGCACAAACAGAAATACTGTGTGATCTCAGCCTTTATTTTGTGGTGTATTTACACATTAAGTTGCAATTCATTGTAAATGTGACCCTCAAAAGCTATATTTAGAAGTGAAAAATACAGTTTAGAATTTGAGCTTCAGTAGACAGTGAAAATAGAAAAGCTGTGCTGATATTTTTCAGATATTTTCTGATGTGATTTGTTCCTATCAGATATTAAAAGACATTCAGGTGTGCTATAAGTACTTCTACTTTTGTTGAAAGCAGTGGTTACATCTAGAGGAAATTACTTTAGAAACTGTTTTACATGTTTGGCACACAGTCAAAAGAATTTTTGATATGATAAAAGGGTTATGTTGAGTAGAGGACACAACCTACAAACACACACTGAGATGTATTTCCCACAGTAAAGTATTTCCAACTGTTTCTTTTACAGCTTTTATTAAGAAAATCATATGAAAATGCATTTGTTATTGTATATGTCTATTTCAATTTAGTAAAGAATTTTTTTTTTGTTTCATATAAATATCTAAATTAGAACACAATGACGTGAACTCTAACTCATAGCTCTTCAGCTAAACATGTACTGCCACAACATTACCAGGCAGTAAATTGCACGATAAAATCTCGCAATATAATCAATTTTATGGTTTCTTGTCTCTAGCTTTTTCTCTATGCATTTCTGTGATAGAACAATTTTAGTTTTCAACATCAATTACACAATATTTTTCATTAGCCACATCTTATATGTTTCTAAGCCAATCTAGGAAAGGAAATAGAGGGAGAAACTTAAAAAAATGTTTTCCAATGCAGAGATTCCCAGGATGACATAACACCAAAGTCCTGTTAGAATGAGGATTTACTTATGCAAATAGACTCGTCCAAATGTAAGATTTCAGAGAGCATGGGTCAGAGAAGGCATGATGACTGGCTTCTGTACAGACTTTACATCAAGTACCATCTTGATCTCTTTATCAAATGGAGGCATTTTCACAGTCAAATCCAGAGAATGCTTTTAGTTTTGACTTTATTTCATATTATTTTTCCAAGCTGCACAGTACCTATTTCTGTGCGTTTAAGCATCTGTGGGTAGGAAATCTGTAGGATCATTTGTCAAAAAACACACTTCAAAATTTTTTTGTTTTGGAATGCAAGAAAAGCCCAACATTCAATCTGAAACAATTGTAGGCTGAAGATATTTTCTCCTACTCTCTAAGCATTGCAGGAGAGGTATTTCGCATTCCTGCAAACACCCACTCCTTAATATTAATAAGACTACTCTTAGTAGAAATATGTTACAGTAAAATTAAGTGTGTTCAAGACAATTCAAAGATGGTGTGTCTGTTAAAGCTATTTCACTGAGTCAATTGGCTTAACATATCAAAGAAAATACAAAATAGTTAATTGTGTCAGTAACACAATACATGAACATCCCGCGTCATGCTTATTAAGTATTGTACCGCAGGATTTCTTCTTCTTAGGCATTAGAAATCATAAGAAAATGCAGAAAATTCAGTATATGAGGTAGCACAAAAATATATCTAGAGCTAGGAAGAGCTCTGATACAACAATGACATCTCATTTATAAGCTGGGAAAATCTTAGCAGAACTATAATATTTTCCAAGCAAGTAGAAAGAATTTTGATATTGCCCATCTAGTTATCAAACAGCCCCTGCAGTTAAAATTACAACAGTGACATAAGCATCACACAAATGGGTGTGTTACCTTTTAGACATGGAGTCAAGCAGACAATTCAGGTGTTGAAGAAGAGGTATGGACTGCACCATGGAGACGATCATAAATAAACTGTAAAAAATAAGGTATGCTGCTCAGGAAAGCTGCTTGTGAGGCATTATAATGAGACAGAGTCATGGCATTTGCAGAGCAAAATAGGAAGGGAAATACACCTGAGAAAATGGAAAGTCTGAAAAAGATTCATGGGCACAAAAAAATGATAATCAAGATACGACATACATAAGCAAGTTAGATGACCTAAAAAATCATCACACCTTTGATTTAGCAAGCCCCATGTGGTAAATGACAGACTCTCAATGCTTTTTCCTCTTTAGATACTGGAAATTCAATGAAACTTTTGAGGATTTCAGTATGGATCTGAGCAGCTTCCTTTCTCACCAGTGCTAGTGGGAGTTAATGCATCTCAGTGTCATGATAGTTTGTAGCAATAAATTACTGCAGCATACTAGTCCAGTATCAGACTGTCTGGTACAGTAAAATTTGGTACTCTAAGACCTTAAAATCTTTGCAGAAACCATAGCAAATAAATTTATTTTTAAAGTAAATTCTATTTATCACCTGAAGTACTGCATCTAGGTACTGCAACACAAGGAAGATGTGGATCTGTTAGAGCTACTCCAGAGGAGGGCCAAAAGATGAGCAAAGGGCTGGAACATCACTCTTGCAAAAACATTTTGAAAGCTGCATTTTTTTTTATTATGGAGATGAGAAGGCTTCAGAGAAATCTTTTTGTGGCCTTTCAGTACTTGTAGGGAGCTTATACAAAAAGAGAGAGATTGTCTTTTTACACTGACACATAATTATTGGACAAGGAGGAAACAAGGAGGAAAAAGAATTATGTTAAGTATTAAGAAGTACTTCTTTACTCAGAGGGCAGTGAGACACAGGAACAGGTTGCCCAGAAAAGCTGTGGATTCTCATCTCTGGAATAGGTTTAGGCCAGGTTGGATGAGGCTTTGAACATGGAATAATGAGTGTAATATCTGCTCATGGTGCTGGGATTGAAACGATAGGATCTTAAAGTCCCTTCTAATCTAAGTCATCCCTCTACTAAGGAATCAACATACAAACTTTTAATAGTTGTTATTAAAACACTTTCCCATTCTATTCATAGTAAATAACTTATAAAAATATTATAATTTCAACTATTTTAATTAAAATATAATAGTTTACTTTTTTTTGCAAATTCTGCTATATAAAACTGCCACTTGGCATTTCTATTATGCAAGTCATCCAAGGATATGAAAATTATGTATAAATATGAATTAATTAAATGTACATTAGTCTCATGTGGAAGTAATGGAAAAGAGGAGTCATTTGATATGTGACTAAAATGCAAACACCTTCATAGGTGTAAGTGCCAGATCTTTAATACTTCATAAGATCATTAGGTAGTAGATTAAGACAAAAAGTGATTAGTATTCAACTAAAACTGCAGAATAAATGTGTTTGTGTGAAACCTGATTACTTGATTCAATCAAAGCACTAAAAATTAGTCATAAAATTTTATGTAAAGCACTTATTTTTTATTTGCATTTATTTTTATTTGTTCCTTCTGCCTCTGGGTAGACAACCAATCTGCAGAAGGAAATCCCTCTGAATTTCTCCATCCTCTTATTTCTAATATTTATTAATTACATTACAACATACCCAACTATTATAAGGTAATAGTAATGAAAACATGTTCTTTCTAGTCTTTGTATTTAAAACATTCTACAGAAGGTTAATTCCTTCATGAAAAGGCTTTCTTAGGTTCTGCATTAATGCTACCTAGCTGTAAATATTTTATCTATCAATAATACTGCAGAATTATTTTTATTTTAATTAACCTCTGATATAAAAAAAAATAAAAATAAAAAAAGAAGACAAAAAATCACAGAACTGTTTGCTTATAGACAAGAAAAAATTTCTTTCATTTCAGAGAGCAATTCAGTAACAGCAGTTGCAGTAAAAGTAAAGAATTTCAAGACATCATAAGGGCATTATATGTCCTAATGCATGAAATAAAGAAACATATGGAATACATCTTGATGAATGTTAAAACAGTTAAACTAGCTTAAAAGCCTAAGATGAGTAGAGAATTTGAAAAATTGTCTCCCTGAAAATATAATAGGTGGTGGGTTATTTTGAGAGAAGAGCACATTTGAAATTAATATTCTGCATTTGGGACACAAAAAAAGTCCATCGTTTGACCAGACTTGCCTATGATTTTTTTAAAAAATTGGCATGTTTATATTTAAGTCATATGATTTCAATCCCTTAAGACTATCTCACTATTTAAATGACATAGTGTCCTGTATTTATTTCCAAACACTCATCAAATCCAGATTTTTTTTCCTGTAGCATCCCTGTCCCTCCTTTATTGTCTTAGCACTGACAAGCAAGCAAACATAAGTCTGCTTTGTGTTCCTTCTACTCATTCAATTTAATTAGTCTCACAAGACTGCATCTTTGAAGCATTCATTTTTCTGAATAGTAAATTAACTGTCATTATTTTAGTTATAAATGAAGGAACTGAAAGCCTCAAACTACCAAAAAAATTCTGTTGGAATTTAACGTAAATACTAGAAGAGAGAAAAAAAAAAAACACACCTGAAACATGTTTTAGGCTTGCTCAAAATCTATTGACTCTTATTCAAGTCAACAGAAGCGAAGATTAAGAGGAATATTAAGAGGAATGAAAATTTGCTTTTGTTTTGTCAAGTTTCAAAAAGCCAGTACAACAGACCGAGAGATGGGACGAAGAAAAAATAACATCCAATTCTGGATTATTAATATGGCAGTGAACTGAAATAAAACACATAGTCTTTGAATAATTTGAAAATATTGGACAATAATGTTCTCAATAAGGGATAAAAGTAGTTAGGAAAAAGAATTTTCTGGAAAAAAGCCACAGAAAGTGTTATTAATTTCAAGGGTTTAAATTCATCTCCACTTCAGGACTAAGCACTTTTTTCCTATTACCATCATGAATATTTTGCTTTTATTAAAAAAAAAAAAAAAAAAAAAAAAAAAAAAAAAAAAAAAAAAAGTATATAATTGCATCTGATATAACAGTGTAAGCATACACACAAGGAAGAACTGCAGACCATATATGCAATATTTCAGACCCATACCAGCCACTTCAACTATATAAAAAAAACCCAAATTGTTCCCTCTGAAATATGGGCAGAAGTATTTATTTGCAAACATGGGCACTCAGTTTTAGATTGTTGGTTTTGCAACGCGTGAGGTGGAAGAATGCAATGTATGGGAAAATTATTAGGTTTGTGCTTTGACAGCAGTTCTAAGCTCTGTTACCCTAAAATGAATTGGAACATGTTTTTGGAGAACATGAAGTCACAGTCTGTGAGATTAGTAAGCAAAATATGAGGCCTTCTCCCTGCTCATTTTCTCCTGAGACCTTCTCTTCCTTGTGCTTTCCTTCATGAGATGGGATGTTTTGTCTCCAAATTTGGTCTTTGATGTACTCACTAATGTCACACACACACACAGACACACACACACATTTGATTCAAGTTAAAGCTCTGCCTCCTTCTGTGGTTGGGAGCATTAATGACAATAGAGTAGGAGTGGCTGGGACAGCACACAGAACCTCTAGCACCTCCTGGGTAGGAAAAGGAGTATTTCAATTGACTTTGATTCTCCACTTCTCTTGGCATCTTGAGGGGGTGGAAGTAAGAGGCAGATGACAGATTTATTGCCCTCTATTATCCAAAATGCTGCATTTTGTGATTTTGTTTTATTATTATTATTTTTTTTTTTTAAAGATGGGGTAGTGGCCAGTGGGTGTTTCATTTGAGCCTGCATCTGGAACCAACAAAACAGTGAAATCTCAACTGAAAAATTAGTTGTGTTAGGTTTCCCTCGAAGGGGAGAAAAAAACTGAAGGCTCTGCTGAGAGGATGACTCATCTTACTGACCCACTCAAAATCCTGATATGTCCAAAAATCAGAAAATACCATGTATGTGGAACCAATACCCCAAACAGTCCAATTAACATTTTATAAAGACCTTGCTTCAGATTTCATCATGCCACTTCTGCTATGGGGGGGGGTCACACTGCTCCAGGTGTGGAGGAGATGTAACTGAAAACAGCAATTACATTTTCTTCTTACTGTAGATGGAGAATAGGACTATGCCCATTTATAATGCCACAGCTGTGCACCCAAAGTTAGATGAGGTTAATCTAATGTAAAGTCTTTTAAAACCTGGGGGAGGGAGTATGTTTGGGATATTTGTTTATTTATGTAATGCTTCTGTTTAAATTAATATATCACATTTAATATATAATTTCTATTAATTACCATGAAGATTAGACCATGAATACCATGAAGGTATTTCCATTTTCAAAGTAAAATTGAATTTACTATGGCTCCACAGTTTAGTCCATATAGAAAATGGAGCCAATGAGTATTTTTTGTCCTTGAAAGTAGGAAGATTTTATTCAATATCTTCACTGTGAGAAAGCATTTTAAAGAAACACTGTAAAATTTATAAGAAAATTTAACTGGCATAGCTGAGAGCTTAGCATACACATTTTTTTCTGCCCCCTCCTGACCACTGAATGCTTAACTAAGCAAATTTAGTATTCAGTTATCACACATTTGGTATGGAGTAGTACTAAATTATATATACAGAACCTTTCCTTGGCAAGCTGGTTTTGATTTTGGTCCTCTCGTAGGCTGTGACAGGTGGAGAGAGATACTGAGAGCAACACGTGAGCATCTCAGGCTTTTCAGCAGAGTCTCCTGAGCTCCCCTTGCTCTGTTGCTAAGGAAACAGGACAAGCATACAGCTGCCACTCCTCTCTCTGAAAACCACAACACCTAAAATGTGATTAAGAACTGTCTGTTTTCATGTAGAGGAGTCATAAGTTTTAAAGCTTCCAGCCCAGGTTGCCCTGAAGCATAATGGAGAAAGGAATAAATTCAAGAATGGGGGAAAATTCTTACTAAAAATGTCTCGAGCAAGCTGCTGCTCTTTTAGTTTAGAGCTATGTATAAATATGGCTATTTATAATCTGCTGCTGCAATCATTATGTCAGTATATTCAGTGCAAAACTCTTTGCAAATAGTGCTGTGACTCAGAAAGTACAGAATATTTTTCAAGGGCAAGCACTATACAGCTTGGATCTCCCTTATATCTTTGAGACTTTTGTAATTGAGTCATTGGTCTCCAAGCTTGCAATTAAGAAGGGCATAAATAATGCTATGGCCTATTATTATTGATAATTAGAATACATTATAAATTAAAATCCCCTCATAATGTCACAATATTGGTCTAGAACGTTCCTTGCCTCACATAGCTCATGATTGTGAAAAGATGTAACAAGGCACTTAAGTTGATATATATGTGTTTGTAGCTGGAAAGAAAGGACACAGCAAAGTTGAGGCTTTTGCCTAAGTTCATAGTCTCAGACATCAATAGGACTTACAAAAACAGCAACATGTACAACTTCATGGTCATCACAACTTTCTAAATATAACACCAAACAACGTTAAAGCAACAGAGCACTGATGATATAAATTCCTTAATAGTTCTTTTAGTTTAGTGTGACAGAGGTTTTCATCTTGCCATATATTCTGGCAATATATTTCATATTGCCAAATTCTGAATCATTCTACAGAGTAGGCACAAATCATCTTCTGTTAATATATTGCAGTCTGTAAAGTTCAATGAAGTCAAACACTAACTAATGATCTTGTTGAATATACAATTTTCTATGCAGAAGATTCAGCCGTTTCCTTAAACCCATAAAATAAACCAACTTTGAAGGTTGTGCTGTTTTTCTAACAGATCAAACAAGGACTTTTATGAAGATGAATGAAGGATTTTTTTCTCCTTTTTTTGCAAATTTGCTTTTTGAATTATTAATTCTGATTAGTTCTAAAAGTTGCAAAAGCATTTTTTCAGGTATGATTTTATACTCAATATATCTAAAAAATTACTGCCATTTAAAAACATTCTTTTAAAGGGATGGAGCAGAAGCCAAATTAAATAGACCCAGCAGATAAAAAGCCCTCCTATAATGACTGCTGGAAAAAAAATTAGTAAATGAGAACATTCTTGTCCTGAACACTAATTTATCTTCCTTCTACATATAAAATAAAGCAAATACAAAGTGTCTCACACACTGAAATGACATAGTTAAATAAAATGTTAAAACATGAGATTTTTTTCTCCTGAATCTTAGTTTTACTTTGAGCTGATATACTTCTGTTATAATCTCTTAAAACATTTTTCTTGGAAGTCAAACCTCCTTGAAAGTCAGAGAAGTAAAGAGAATGTCTCAAACTGCATCTGGTCTTTTGTACAACTTTTGAGTAAGCAAGTAACTTTCTATAGCAGAAGGGCTTTATAGATTTACTAATTGTCTCAAATTGTGCTTGTGAATATACTGAAGTGCCATTGGTTATGGTAATCACACTAACAGTATAAAAATAAGAGACAAAGACATTGCAACATTAGCTGGTGTGCAGCCAGTAGGACTGGTTCACTTCTGCATGGACAAATCATTATTTTTTAAAGAGTACAACAATAGAATGCTTCTTCTACATGTTAGGAAGCTCCAACAGATGATATGTGGGTCTAATAATTCATAGATAGTGTGTTTCCAGGCATTTCTTGGCAGTTTGAGTTTCAGATCTCAGCAGTCTTACATCCATCAGTATGTAATGTCATGCAATTTTCCAGGTGTCTCTAACTGATATCTTTTGATTAAATTGACACAGTAGTTTTACTGTAATTTCAGACAGAGATGCATTGCTTTGACTTGCTGATTATGTAGCTGCTGATAAAGAAGTTCCACTTCAGCAGTTTCAGAATCGATAGCAAGAAATGCAACTACAGGCCATATGCTTGCTCTTTACTTTATTACTTTCCTTTTTGGTGTTATTGCAGTCTGGGGGCTCCCTAGATATCTAACATGGTACTTTCTGATCTTTTAAAATGTCAAACTGTTGCCAGGACACTGTTTGAATGCGTTTAGTCTCATCATTTCAGAGGAAAAGCAATAGCAAAAGAAAACCTGGAGAGAAAGCATTTTCCCTTTACTGATTTTCACCTGAAGGGTGCATGCAGCACGCATCTGTTTTCCATGGAAAGTATCAGCCAGCATACTCACTGATTGCTCTTACTTTTTAATGTATACTAAATACCAAAAAATTGATTTTTTTTTTTCCCTGAGAAATTTTTTCCATTTTGCAGATATATCATCAGTTTCTTGTGTTGCAACATAAAAGCTTTGCCTGTGCCTAGAAGTGAAATGTACCCACAGATGTAACAGAATAAAAAAAAAAAAAAAAAAAAAAAAAAAAAAAGTCGAAGCCACCTTCACCTCCTCTTGAAGATTTCTTTACATAGTTACATAAATTGATTACATAATCCAGCTGCTGTCAACTTCAGTCTGGGTCTTGTCAGAAGCATTTCTCAAAGTACCTACTCTGATGGAACCTTTCTATTTTTTCTCTTCCTTTCTTCTTAGATGACACTGTCACTCTCAGTGAGCCTTGATAACCTCTTTAATTTTAAATGAACTGAAAAGACATCAGATATTGAGGGAAAGGAAAAAAAAAAAAAACAGGAAAGAAAAAAAATCTAATTGAAAATATCTAAATCGTAAATAATATAAATTACTTATGCAGTGCTTTCAGACTACAATGATGTATAAATCAAAACTACTGTTAATAAGATCTGAAAAGTAAGATCCATTTTGATAGATGTTGATAATATCCTGTTTCTCACTCATTTCTCTAGATCCTGTGAATCTCTTCATATTTATCAAAGTTTTAAATAGATATTGGGAAAAAATATCACTCTACAGATGACAAAAAAGAAGAAAGTAGTACTTGATCAATCAAGGCAAAACATTTTTACTTTAGGGGAGAAAGTGAATATGTAGAAATATATTTTAAATGTTCATTATCTGTGGCACTTCTTGCTGTGATCAGTTTCTAAGCAGTGTCATCACCCACAGGTAGGGGCTGTGATGTTTGTTATAAATTCTTGTCAGGCTGAACAAAGACAAAGTCTGGGTACATGTCAGGGAATCTAATGAATTTGTTGTACAGCCATCATAACTCTAGCAATCTACCCATTATTTAGATAGGGAGAGTGTTAAATAATGAGATTTTAAATGTAAATAGGCTTCCACAAAACTGTAGGTAAACAAGCCCAAAATTTTCTATAGTACACTTCAGTAAGTTCTTAATTCCCACAAGAAACTCCTCAAAGAGGCTGGCTTATAAACCACAATCCACCATTACACAAGCTCTCCAGTCCCACAGCAGAGTTCAGTTTGGAGTGGAGAGTAGAAGTTAATGGTTAGTGTTTTAGAAGTTAGTGCTTTGACCAGGCTAAGCAAGACTGGAAAGCAAATATCACCAGTCCTTAGATCCTGTGTTGGTCCTGCTGTGTGGATGGTCCAGAGCTGGGGCAAACAAAGAAAACAAAAGAGAAAGGCAGAAGAAACAGAGAGAAGGAAGAGAACCAGAGAGAAAAAGAGAGAAAAGATAGCAAAGGGGCCTGATCTACCTTTTCATTGCTGTAGATGCACTTCAGCAGATTCATTCCACCTCTAAGATTAGCATGCCACTTCCTGGCTCATCTCAGTAAACTTGCCTGTATCGCTTTCCCTCTTCAAACATAGTTTAAACACCTCTCAATCAGTCCCTGAGTCATGAGTCTTAATCCTTTTGCCCCTTCCAGACTAGTGGACCAGCTGTCAAGAGCAGGCTTAGTGCCATGTAAACTACCCAATAGTCAAAACCACCAAAATTCCCCCAGCAGCACTACCACCCTCTAAGTCATGTAGTAATCAGGCTAGTCTTCCTGCTCCATTCAGTATTCAACCCTGGTACTGAAGGGATTGAGAACATAATCTGTCCACCTACTCCTTTGACCAAAAGTCTCAGTACCCTAAAGCCCCTTTAGTTTGCCATAGGACTTCTTCCTTCAATCTCATCACTGCCAAGCTGGAAAACTAGTAGAGGATAATCATCAGATGCCATACCAGATCAGGAAGCCACATGTAGGCAAATTGTATTTAAGATTGCTTTAAGAAAAAAGACTTGTTTTTACCATACTTGAGAATCAGATTAAACCTTTTATTTAGAGGAAACAAACAAACTAATTGAATAAATGCTACAACAGGTAAGAACAGTGTAACAGCCCCTTAAATAACTGAATATTATTAGGTATGAAAACCCAACTCATAATCCATGCAGATAATTATCTGTAAACAACCAGTACAAAAAAAAACTTGTCAAAGAGTAGTCATTTGGATATCTGTTTAAAAAAACAACCCACAAACTCATACCTAGCTGTATTGGACATGATTGATTCTTTGCATGTCAGATAAATATAAGCAAAAATACAAGGAGGTCTGAAGGA
Organism: Sylvia atricapilla; assembly: GCF_009819655.1. NCBI lineage: Eukaryota > Metazoa > Chordata > Aves > Passeriformes > Sylviidae > Sylvia > Sylvia atricapilla. The sequence goes on from NC_089141.1 coordinate 71,263,493, forward strand.
TACTTCTTGAATAGTATATTCCTGATGCACTCTTCAAAAGATGAGACTGACTCATCAATATGCCTTTTATTCAAAGGCTTAGCCTGGTAATAAAGTTAGCAATTTCAGTGTCAGCAATCATTAGCCTAAAAGGTTCTTTCAAAGAAAGCTGGATAAACATCTAATCCAAAATCTTTCTATTATTACACTAATTAGATTGTGGCAATGCCTTAGATTTATAGGGCAGGAAGAAAATAGGAGTCTTTTAGACAAAACAAGAAGATGGCCTGATCAGAGACAGAATTGCAGTACAACTATGTCTGTTTTATGTCTCCTAAAAATAGAAACAAAATAGTCCTCCCAGAATACATGTAAAACAAATCTAGAAATATTAAGTATGCCCTTGGATTTGTTGTAGAGTGTATTACTTAGATTGAAGGAAATGGTCTTCTACCTTTACTTGTGACTGATAGAGGGGAATAACAAAAATTTGATTTCTGGTCATCACTTGCACATCAAGAATTTTGTTATTTGGGGTTTTTTTTTCTTTTTTTTTTTTTTTTGTTTGTTTGTTTGTTTTTTGGAGGATGTTGTTTGTTTGCTTGTGGATGTCTTGGTGGTTTTTGTTTGTTTGTTCATAGTTTTTGTTTGTGTTTGCTTGTTTGTAGAGGTTTTTCCTCCTGTTGTCACAGATATGCTATACTTCTGTTTAGACCTTGATTTTTTAGCTGAATCAAAATCCAGCTGTGGTTCCATTATCTGCAGTTCCCTGTACAACAGATTAATAAGTCAGCAGAGTGAATGCACAGCATTCCCTTAAAATTGACTCTATGAAAATATATAACAGGCTTAAGTGAAATAAATGAAATAGCTATATATTAGAGAAAAATTTAGGAAAACTTAATCAAAACCGAATTTCTTAGAGATGTTTATTGTTATCAAGGTGCAGAAATGTGCACTGGGAAGGCATGGATAATGATAAAGATAATGCATGTTCTAGAGTGATGAAATTTTGTAACTGACTTTGAACAAAAAAAAGTGCACATTTCATGACAGTTTTCTTATCCCCTGACCAAGTTTGTTTGTTTGTTTGTTGCAATTACTAAAGAAGGTAATGAAACTGATCTTTTGGTGGTGTTGAGGATATGAAGTGGAAGCACATGATGAAGAAGACTCATTGCAGTTTCACATTATAATTGAAGGGATAATATTGTAAAAGTTGTGTAATATATATATTTTGCATATTATTGGGTGATTATTACTTGAGATTTTAAACTGAAATGATAACCCAGTTATTTTAAAGCAGAAATTGGTTTAAACCTGGCTGATGGCACATGTCTATTATAACAGTGACTCATGTAAGTTAAATATGAAATAATTGTGTTGCATTTTATGCACACCTCAGTTCAGTGTTAGAATGTTCACCACAACTTGTTTATGAAAGTCAAATCATTAGGTTATCATTTTGAGATATCTGCCAATTATGCTATACATTAATGTATATTTCTATTTAAATTTATATTTTCTAAGATAAGTATTTCTGGATTTTATGTTGTAATAAGTATGATTAAACATTGTTTTATAAAAAAGACATAATCACATACTAATTTGCTGGATTTAACAACAAAAACCCCTTAATAATATAAAGAAAATTGAGACTGTTGAAATGTAGAGAGGATCTATATTTTATGTTAAGATATAGAATAAATGCATTATGTTCAATTGCTCTTAGTTGAATATTTACTGCCAAGGCTGAAATATTCAACAATGTTTTGTCTTATTAGATTATTAGACAATAACTTTTTGTAGTATATTTGTGAATAGAAATGCATGAGCTACTGTATAAGCACAAAGATCATAAGTGGCACATCTAAAACAGAATTCAGTTGTTCAGAGTCTTGCAAGTACGATGCATTTGTATCTCTTGCAGCATAGCTTGATAATGTAAGAGTCTATGATTTTATTCAGGTGGGCATTGAAGTGCAAATGAATGTTTTATGTCATGTACATGTCATGTAAGAGACTGCTTTTTATGTTTGCATTTGAAATTTTATTCAGCCTTTCCACCTCAATATTTACTTATTTTATGTATAACATTCAGTTACACAACATGGCAAATATTAGTATGGACAACATTATTTTCAAGATTTATGGTAAAAAAAAAAAGTCTAGAGTTTGTTCTTTATACAATTTGAAGTTCATTTAAACTTACTTTACACTGCAATTGTGTTCATTTCCAGGAATTCCTCTCATGTTTTGACATCTTGTCAGATGATTGGTCTATAAATATACCAGCTTGATGAAAGCAGGTTTTCCACCCCCTGAAACCAATATTTTCGTGTTGGTAAGTTCAGATTGTGCTAACTACAGATAATTTGTCCTGTAATGTAGCTCTGCTGATAGCATTCACTGTTGATTTCAATTAGGCATTTTAAGATCAGTACTAATTTTTAGGTTAGTATATTTTAGTGTATGTACAAAAGCTATTTGAAGGAGTTCAGTCATTAAGGGTGATACTCAACTTGAGATTCAGAAATTTAACTTGGTTCAATTGCTCACTTGAGATGTACATTTCCATTTCCATCTCTAGTTCCACTTGAAAAGCTCTATGATATTTGAAAGTCCAAAGAGGCTGGCAGGTACAAGACTTTTGGGATTTCTGCTTTACTTTTCTAGGGTTTGATTCCCCTGCTGGTGGTTGGATTCTGGTCACTTGCTTTGTCTTCAGGTATCTTAACTGTCCTGCATGTGTTTTTCAGGTCTGTGTATCTCTGTTAGAACAGCAGCTAGGAACTAGAGAGGAGGAAAATCTCTAGTTAATTAAACTCAAAATTTTGACCGCATTGATTTCCCTTTAGATGTGAAATCGTATTAAGTTAAAATTTGTAATGAGTCATTGCTCATGAAGGAATGGATCTGTGAATGAGACAATATGGAGCTGTCCCAGAATGCATCCTGCCATTATACATAACATTGTTATTTTATTTTCGCAAGTTCATAACCTTAATTAATCTACTACTCTAATGTACAATATCATTAATAGAAATGTTTTGACAACAGTATCTTTGAAATAATTTGGAGAAATGTTCATATGGTTTTATGCATTGATCTATTTTAAGTTACATTTTAAAAAGTTCTAATATGTCAATGAGGGAGTTCTAAACAACTACTTAAAAAGTAAATTATAAATTCAATGCTATCAAGAAGAATGATTTGGAAACAGACAAAATTTCATAAAATAACAGGACCACATTCTCAACTTCATTTTCTAAAACAGTGGGGGTTTTGGCAATGACAGCATACTTTTTACAAGAAATCTCAAAGACAAAAGTTAATTTCTTGGGATTTTTTCTCCCCAAGTAATTAATTTTCAATAAAATCTCTCTTTTGACATAATTTGAAGAAAGCCAGGATAACAATTCAATTAATATATTTTAGAAGAACATTTTAAAAAAGGAATAAAAACACCTTTCTTTTGATGAATCCATTTTATATTGCATCATTAAGAGTTGATGGATTATTATTTTTCAGAAATTGTTTTTATACATAGGGTAATTTTATTACCTTACCTTAATTCTCATTGAAGGATGTTTTAGAAAAACATTGCTGAAAATTACAGTAAATACACTTAAACATGTTTTGAATATTTGTTCTAAACACAGAACTGAAAATATTTATATATTAAAATGTGATCCATTTTTTCTCACTATTTAAGCATTTTAAAAATCCATTTTGTGCAACTCTTTAAAGTCAATGTTTATGTTAATATAATATCAGTAGTAATAATAATGTGTCCAGATTTTTGGTTTTGACCATGGTGATAAAATTTGACATTAAAGATATACTTTTTTCTCTGTTTAATGTATAGTTGAACGTATGGACATTCAGCTTTTGATTTGCCTATGATTGAAGATTTCTTGTTCAGTTTTTTTTTCCCAGATATTTAATGATGGGAACCAGGACTAGAAAAGTAATTTGTTTTCTATTTGTTTAATGTTTTTGATTCTAAAACCATTAGCATTTCATGACAAAATAGATACCTAATTAATTTCATCTCACTTTTTCTTATATGGTAGAGTAAATTTATTACAATAATAACTGCTCTGCTTTGGTTGTAGGCATGCATTCATCTGAAAGAATTTATTAAGAAACAAAATACCTGTTCATTCTGATGAATAGGTGCAAATTACACACTCTTCTGTTGATTCCAAGATGTACAATCGAATTTTTTGTGTAATTTAATCATATTTACACATTCAGATTTTCATTCTTGTCTGGTTCTATTGAACATACACACCAATCTGCTACCTAATAAATATTTTAAACAGCCTATATATTCATTGCCATCCAAACAGGAGTTTTATTTATTTATTTTATGCCAACATCCATAAATTTAGGCCCTGCGACTAACACACAACAAAGCATGCCTTGCTCTCCTGAAATTTAACAAAAATTAGCATGGAGCATAGCATGGTGTACTTAATAGAGTATCCCAATCTGGAATGCAAAATCACATTTTCTGGAATAAATATCATCCATGTTCACAAATATCTTTCAATTTTCACCATGAATATTGGAGTCATGATTATTATAAATATAATTTCTCTGTATTGCTTCCTACATAGAAACAGTTCTAAATAGCACCAAACAGCAGTGAAATTTCTTTGCATCTTTTTAAGTTAAATACTTCTTCTAGCTATCCTTTTAAATTTAGAACCCACGAGCATGATCAACTCTATCACATTGTTTTAAATTTTTCAGTTTATAAATTAACTGGTCAATTCCCTCAGTGTCAATAGATGTGTTCTACTCAAATAAATTACTCCTGTGATTATGATTAAAGGAGTAAGCTCTCAGGGTCTCATAACCCATATTCTAGATTTCCATACAACAATTGAATATTCATATGAATATATAGTTGTCAATTTAACATATCCATAACTGTTGTTTGAGAATATTGATGGCCTACAGAAGAAGGATGGCCTTCTGATGGCAGTGTCAACATTTATGATTAATGTCATGGTTTATCTTGGATTGTAACAGCTCTTTTAGAAACAGGTCTCATATATTAATTAATTTAATTATTTTATTAATGAGAAGGCTTGAACCTTGTGTTCAGGAAACTCTACAGCACTTTTTTTTCAAGACTGTTTTTTGCCACCCCAGTAGACTTTTTCCAAGACAAATCTGCAATGGATAGTAATAGAAGTAACAGCTTCAGATGTCAGCCTGATGAAATTATAGAATTATAATTTTATATATATATATATATATATATATATATAATTATAGATAGCATTATAGAATAGTTTAGGTTGGCAAAAACATTTATTGTCAAGCCCAACCATTAAGATAATATTGCCATGTCCACCACTAAACTATGTCTGCAAGAACCACATCTACACATCTTTCAAATACCTTCAGGGATTGTGGCTTAACCACTTCCCTGGGCAGCCTGTGCCAGTGCCTGACAACAGTTCAACTGGAATATAAAAATTGGTTTTGCAAAATTATAAAAGTTTTAGAACTATCTGTTTTTTTCAAAGATACACATTTTCACATCAGGAGAAGAGGAAAGGCTACTTTGTTCCTATAATTAAATTCAGTTCTGTTGCTGATCAGGGTATTTTTTTCCTCACTAGAATTCCCGTAATAAACACATGTTGAATCATGGTATGGTGACAGAATGAATATCATGATGCAGTCAAACCTTGCAGAGTCTTTACAGAAGGTAAGAATAGCATGTCTGCCAAGCTGTGTTGGCTAATGTTACAGCAGTCCAACTTCTGGACCTGGATTCAGCCTTTATGCATATATATATGGGAAGAGGGACTTGTGGAGCATCTGATATTTACTGTTCCTCACAAGCAAATATCTGCCCTGCTCATTTGCTTTTTGAAGCAGCAATGACAGCAAAGCTCCATCGTTTGACCATTTGTGGAGAAAGAAGGGTCTGTCTCTCTCATACGGTCATATGAACCTGCTGGAAAATCGCTGATGTTACAAATAACCTTGGTAAGAACTGAAGTTCTTACATCAGATATAGAAAAGAAAGGTAACTCTGAAACAAGGACAAAATTAGACTTCTAGGGCATTGTAAAGTAGGTGGATACTGAGTTGTGTAGGGCATGATAGAAAGTGCCAGTAGAGAAGTATATATAAATTTTGTAATAAACATGAAATCTCCTGTTAGTCACTATTAGGACTCTTGTGGAAATACACCAGTGTGAATTAAACATCAGCTACAAAAGTACTGGAAGAAAAGCTGGGCTGACTGAAAGGGAAAAAGGTTGGGCTGACTGCATGTCTGTTTGCACCAGAGTACATGGCAGGAGCCTGTGTTTCGATGTACTTTGCCTCTTTTCTGACTGGCGCAAATCTCTTTCTTTGTTAAGCAGACACTTGGCTATTTTATAACATCTGACTCAGTTTCTACTGCTTGATCTTGTCTATTTTGTATAAATATTGAATTATTAATTTAAAAAAAATGTACGTTAACGCAAATCAAGTATGATTATCGCAAACCCTGGGTAAAACTGGAGGAAAATGGGGATTAAATGCTTTAGAGTTAAGTCTCTTTTTTTCTCCTTGAAAATTTTGAATGTTCCCTCATTACAATCATACTGGTCAATAAGAAAATCCATAAGGGATATGTTTACCTGAGCTTTCTGTCCAATGATGTATAAAAGCATTTGGGAAATCACAAAAATTTTCAAGAGTGGCAAAATTTTGTCTCTCTAGATCAGCACATTGCATTTCTACTGCTTGGCAATAAGACGACACAGCAAGTCAACAAGCACAAGAGGGACTTAATGCCTCTTGTGAAGTACTTATGCTTTGCTTACAGCTCTGCACAATTTGAGCTAGTATTTAAATAGCATATATTATATTCATTTCTGCAAGCCTTCTGCCAGCATCTCTCATCAGTAATTTCTAGATTCAAATTGAAGAAATTATCTTAAATTTCTATGTAGACACTTAAAACAATAAAACTAAATATTCTGATGCTCAGCTAAATAATTTGCTCCACTTAAAATTTGTGAACCAATCTCTTTGGTAAAAAGCATTCTCTTAAAGGAAGATTACAAAAAAATTAATAAAAATAAACCAACAGTAACATAATAAATGCTATCCCATCCAGGACATAACTTTAGGAATAAAAGCAAAAGTATTTCAAAATTTATGAAACATTTGTGTGAGTCTAGTTCAGTTCAGTCTTTTCCCTCATAAGTTGGAAACCTTTCACTTTGTTGGGAGGTTTTCTGTATATTGTTTTCTTTAAATTCCTTTCAAAAGTAATAAAACAATATTGAAGAGCTAACCATTCCTAAGATTTCCACTTTGGTTACTTCATCATTATCTTCTCCTTTTCATAAAATATCATTAAGTTGTCTTTTGAAGTTCATCTTTCCTTAAGTAATTTTTTTTTTAATTGAGGCAAAAAAGGTGTGGTTTTCAATGGTTTACTTCTTTGTTTTATCCATTAACTGCTTAATTTTCACAAAGAAAAGAGGTCATGGGAACACAAACCTAAAAGTGGGTCTGGAAAAGATGTTTTAGTTCAACCATTGCGTTGTCACAAGTGCAGGAGTGCTTCAGTGATAGTGTCAGATACTGTGCTGATAATAGAAATATTATCATAAACTTCTACATTGCCCATCAGAGTGCTTCCCAGTCAACTGTACTACCAACTGTGTTTTCAGTTGTCTTTATTTCAAATTCAACTGACTACTCTGCACTGCTTTCTGAGAATACATGGAGAAGAATTAGTCATCTATAGCAAGCTGTGGTATATTGGTTTGTTTTTCCATCCTTTTTCCCTCCAGTAGCCAGAGACTTGAAGATGTCTGTACAAATTTTAGTCTTGTTATCAGGCCATCTCCATGGGCAATCAAGTTAATTTTGAAGTGTTGTCTCCTAAACCTTACTCAATCCAGCAGATTAATGGAATTTACACTTCCCACTTCTAGGGGATACCATTTTTTGCTGATGTAAATACTGACTGTGTCCAGTCTGTCATGCTAAAGATCACGTTCTCTGTTTATGAGGAAGTTGCACTTTAAAAGCAGTTCACTCAGTATCATTCCACCCTTCAACAAGGATTAGACTGTTGCTAGTGGGAGAAAAAGCTAGTTTCCACAAATAATATCTAGTGGTATATCTAAGGCAACAAGTTTTTGTCACATTTGCTATAGTATTCTTAGATTTATCAGCTACATGCTGCAATGGTCTTTGGTAAAATAGCTTATCTGACTCCTTAATAGGACCCTCCTGCCCATTCTAAACAAATTGAACTTAACAGAGCATCATTATTACTTAAGGAAAATTAAGTTACATATTTTGAAGGAAGGTTGAATGCGTTGCTAAAATTCCCTGAAAGTATGACATCATACTTGCATAATATCACTATTTCCTGCCTATATGGGAGTTGTGCTAATTTTTTACTTTTGTGCTTTACCATGGTGCTGTTCATATCTTACCTTTTCTTTTATTCTTTTTGTTTTGTTTTGTTTTGTTTTGTTGCAGTCTTCCATAATTATTTACATGTCCTTGCATTGGATATTTTTTTCATATTAGCCCTTTTTATCACGCCCATCTTTTAATCATAAAAAGCAAATGTTCACACTGTTATTTCTGCACCTCAGCACTTTATAGTACACAATTTTCATACAAATATTTTCCATAATACTTACTTCCTTCCCCTCATTTATCCCTTTCCTTTCTGGAGTTTTCTATATTAAAACACATAATAGAGATCACTGCAGAAGACTGAGAATTCTGTTTTAAGAAAATGATCTTGAATAAACAATAAAAAAATTTATGAACATCAGAATTTAATGAAAAAGATGGAGCAAGTTCCTGGTTCCATTAATTTCTTAATTAACCAGTTCACATGTAAACAGTTGCAGCATAACATCAACAAAGAGTATATACATTGCCATTGTATACAAAATAAAATATGTTATGGGAAACTTAACTCTCAAACAGTCAAGGCTCCTAAATCAGGCTCAAATTTTTCATGACAGTATTTCATAAATATATATATATAGGACCTTCAGTGTCTGAGGCTGAAAGGAGTTATATGTCCTCCTTGATTGTTACCTCTTTTTATGTCTTTATCCTTCACTTGATACTATAATCCCCTTGTCATAACTTTCATCTAAGTATCAAAAAAAAGTGGATTTCTGCTTCCAGCAAGAAAAGTATATGAAAGCGTGACAGGTCTTCTACCTGGGGGCTATTTCAACGCTCTTGTACATAAATGCGAACTTTACAAAATTCTTGAGGAAACTACATTTTTGACAGGTAAGGATACACAAAACCAAAGAGCTGAAAAAAATATAAGTTGTGCATGCTTATTAAGTATTAATAAGATAAATTACAATATCTGTTCTACCAGATGTTTAAATCTGGGGTGTGATTTTCAAAATACCAGCCAATCAACAAAGGATATAAAAATTAATGAAAATTAAATATTTTGGCTAGATCCACATTTCTGATAAAAGTAGATATATTAATTATCAATTAAAGGGTTAGTTCTACAGTAACAATAACTGGTCATGGATATTATTTACACAAACTTTTGCTTATGCAGTTCCTAGTCTCGCCTTTGAGCATTGGTACCTCAATTAGAATCAAATCGCTGTGCAAATTGTTATATGAATTAATTTTCTCATTTATTGTGTCTGACACTATATTAGCTCAATGATTGTATAAGAGATTTTGGGTTTTCCCTCTGCGCATAACTACCTCCAGACAATAGTGTAGCTGTTTTATCCAGGAGCTCTGCAAACCTCATAAACACTGCAGACCTCCTCAAAGCTGAACCTCTAGTGGCAGAGTTCAGAAATACGTGTCTATAGTCATAAAGACACTGGCAACATTCTTCCAACTACTCATCTGAGGATGAACAACCTTGCATTAAAAACTACTTTAAATACATATTTAAAATAAAGAAATCCATAAGGCAGAATATCTCTTCCAATGTAAATTTGTTAAAGATTAGCTAACTCTAAGTTCTCTGATGAAACACTTAAAAGAGTCAATAGGACTTAAAATTCATTAAAACCAAAATAACAACTCTAGATGATGTTAGTAAATAATTTTAAAATTAAATAAAACATAAAAGGGCAAGCATGACAAAAGTTTTGATTCTGTGTAAAAGTTCCTGAAGGATTCCATCTCATTTTTATGGGAGAAATAAGCACAGTAGATATAAAAATAATTTAAAAAAATTAAACAAACCCCAATATAGAACACTAGAAAACAAAGGGTGATAAAAAACTTACAGTAATTTATGTAATAATATCTGGGGGTGGAGAGTGGGGGTAGGGAGTAGGGGTGGGGAAGTTAAATAAGAAATTCAAAATGTAAGAATTATAATAGATAGGATGAATTTTAAAAAAATTGCTTGCCTCAAATAAAATGTATCATAAATCTCCTTTATAGCTATAATAAAATACTGAAAAAAGAGGCAAACATAGAGAGGCAGACAAGAGAAAAGTATTTTTAGATGGATTTTGAAACAGATGGAGAATCATGTGGCTACAAATCCATTTAAATATATGGCACTTTAAAAATTCAGGAAAATGTTGGTGGTGTTAGACTGAAAATAGATATCTATATATCAGGACAAATTCAAAAAACATGAGAAGTGCAACTTAGGTGGGGACCTAAGCAAAACAGGGGAGGGAAGAGCTATAGGGGGAGGGAGGGAGGGGGTCAAACAAATGTTTCTTATAACTGTTTACAATTTGTTTGTGTTGGTTAATATTAGGCGACAAGATGAAAAAATTGTACAAGGTAGAAGTTATTATTATTCTATTTCCTGCATACCATTCAAAACTTCTATTTTTCCAACCTCTTAAATGCATAATTTATGCTAGTTTTACTCTTTATGAGATAGTTTAAAGCCTTTGTGGAAAACTTTACACTACAGTCAATATCCTTTAGGACATGAGTGCTCACAGTAAAACACTTTTTACAGTAGTCAGTAGGAGGCATGGTTAGGACCATGCCATAGATTATTCTATATGACCTCACACCATTTTCAGGGAATGTGGGAAGGACTTGCTTCCAGGTCGAGGTAGCATGTTGGATTGTCAAGAGTTTTCCTGATGGACTTGAGCAGTAAGGTGTCTTTTCTTGCACCCTCTGTCATCAGCATTGTTTCTGTAATTGTTCATTTTCTAATCTCATTGGTGTTTCTTATCCCAGCCTGTGATCTTTACTTCTTTTTTGTGCCTCCAATCTACTTCTCCAGCCTTATATAGGGGAGGAGAGGAGAAGGAGAAGTGAGCAGGTGGCATATTATTTGATGTGGTTTCAGTGGGAACATTAAATTGGATAATACCATTCTTAAATCATGGCATATACAAATAGTCATCGAGAATGTAATCAATGACATTTTTACTCTTGTATTTCTCTATATATGTTTACTGAGCCTCAGAACGTCAAGTTATTTTTCTTGTATCCATAAATTCTTATCTATCTGCTAAGCAAAAGGAAGCTGAGATCAATTTTTTTAAACTGTTAGTATTATTGTAGAGTGCTGTTCCTGACATTGCTATTAAACATTCTTCATTGTTATTAAACTGCTTTTTGAGTATTACTTCAAAAAAGTTCTACTTAACATTGGGGCAAGTTTAATTAATATCAAGAATAAATTTGTGGCAAAATCGCTGTGGCAGGCTGCTAGATGCCCACCAGATTCTCTCTCTCTCTCACCCTGCTCAATAGGACACAAGAAGAGAACTAGATGGAAAAGTTCGTGGTTTAAGATAAGCACATCACTCCGTAGTTACCATCACTCAGTAGTAGAGTAAAACCAGACTTTATTTAGGGAAAATTAATTTAGTTTACTGTTGATTTAAAAAAAGAATAGGATGGTGAGAAACAAAGAATAAAACTAAAGCTTTTTTCCCCACCCCTACCTTCCCCTCAAGCTCAACTTCATTCTGTCATTCCCAGTTCCTTTAGCTCCTCATCCCCAAGCAATGGAGAGGAATATGACAAGGGGTTTGTGACAAGTATGACCACTTCATATATGCCTCTTTCTTTTCACAGTATACCCATGCTCCAACATGTGGTCCTCGACATGGGATAAAGTCCTTCAGAGAAAGACTGCTCCAGTGTGAGGTCTTCCAAGTTGTCTCCTCTGTTGCAGTGTGGTTGTCTCCCCTGTTGTGGTCCTTTCTATGGGCTGCAGTGATATCTGCTTCAGAGAGGTCCTCACGCTGCAGCAAGACAACCTACCTCACCAGACAAGATGGAAAATGTACATTTCAAACAATATATTGACAAATACCTGCACCTTCTTCAGAGACTGAATCAGGCAAAGCATACATTTTTTAAAATTAATTTAGAAAGTGTAGGAGTCAATTGCCTAAAGACATACATTAATCAGTATTAGCAGCACAAAACCTCTTGCACAGCATCTAAACTTTCCATCAGATTTTACTGGTCAAAGATTAGCTCTTACTGTGACTTGTGTTCATTTTAAACAAATAAAATCCTTTGTATGCTTAAAAGTCTGAGTAGATCAATGTGAAATGGTCCATGTTTGAGATGCGGAAAATGAAACTGTATTTAAATAATGTCTATCCTTCTGGGGATTTTATTTCTGACTTACATTGTTGCCCAAAAATTATTCTTTACCTTTTTCATTACTCTTGGAAATAGCTGCTTCTTACAGTAAATCATACCTTATCCAGACCAAGATGTTTAAAAAAATGATTGAGTTGGATCAACATGTTGTATTTGTTCTAAAGGAATTAATTTTAAAGACATTAGTGTGCACTGAGAATATTTAGTATTCATCTCTCTCTTCTGTGTCCTGGATCCAACTTGCACATGTGCTCACCAGAGAAGGACACAAAAGGCCAATATTCATTTGGCACTTTTCCTTTAAGCTTCTTCCATACATCATGCATTCCCAGTGTTGTTCAGTTTGAGGTTATGAACACAGAGCTAATGTGAATGCTGTACTGAAGCCAGCTAAACCAGAAAGAACAATGCCGACTACATGCCAGTGTTTTCATTTTCTGATGAAATGTCTTAGAGTTCCAGAAAGCCAGAGGCATTTAATATGCCTGTCTGGCAAGTAAGATCAATATGCATGTTTAGGGGGTCTAGGAGAAGGACAAAATTAATGAAGATTCATGTATCAATCAATTCTTTGAAAGAATTGAAAGTAAATATAAAGCATTATGTTAATGAAAATTCAGATTCCACAAATTAAAGCTGCATTTTATGTTATATATCTTTGGGCATAAAGCTAATGTATCTTGCAGCACACACTGCTTTCTAAGCATCAATGAAGCAGATGACGAACCTAGTTGAAATAAGGCTAAGACTCTCTACTTCCCATATTGCTAAACATTTTCTCTATTTTGTTGCATGAATAATCCTAAACATTTTACAAAATTTATTTTTAATTTTTAATTTTACTCTGTATTTTCCATAATAGGTAACTAGAATATTGCATTTTCTACCAGAAGCTTCCACAAAGATCCATATCAATACAACTTGCAGATTCCTTCTTTCAACATGAGGTGTACAGCTTAAGCACCTGAAAGATCCATGGTCCTTATTCAAATAGGCTACACTAGAGAGAATTTCTCAGGCCTTATAAAAATTATTGCCATGTTACTGATAACACAAAAGTATGACTCAAGTGTGCAACAGTGAATGAGTTAAGCTCAAACCAAAACAAAACTTCATTAAATGTGTGTAGTGTATACTGAAATGTCCTAGGGAAAATAATCCCAAGCAATAAATAAATACTGACAGCCCTGTATTTATGAAGCTTTTGGAGAGACAGAAGTGTAGTGAGAAACACTTGTGTTGAATATAAACAGCTTTAAAAGCTTTCAGGGGAAATTGGTGTACAATGCTATTTGAAAAAAATAGAAAACATATTTTGGACAATCAAAAGGGACTATTTTACAAATACATTATTGCAGTGGAGGAAGAAAGAAGAAAAATGGCAATATAAATATGTCCTTGTTTTGTTTCAGAAGCCATAACAATATGTCTGTTGTTTTAGAAACAAACAGACAATTTAAGTGCTTTAGTAGCAAAGCAAACAAATTTCTGTTATGGACAAAACCATACGAAAAAAAGTTATGGTGTGTTGTCTTTTATCTTGAACAGCTTTAGTTTCATTTCTGGGAGTTTGATATCAGTTTTCATCAAAGTGTGTGCTCTTGATTATGATAAATGGATGTCATGAGGTCATAATGCAAGCAGTAAAGAATACAATGTACCTTGGTAAAAATCAGAGCTTTTGTTTTAGTTGCAAATTCAGTCAATTCAAATATAAACTCTGAATAAATCCCAGAAGAAACCAAGGTGATGATATGTACCAATATATTTAAATCTTCTTGATTAGAGTAGTTTCAAAACAAAGCCATGCAAAATTGAAATGGATCAAACAGAGCAAAAAACTGTTGAAATTATAGTATTATCAGAACTTCTACAAGTGTTTTATTTTGACACTCTTTTGCTTTCTGGTTGATGTAAGAGGTCCTTCAAGATGCTGTGCCCAGGGGAAAGCCCAGTTGAACAATTCCTATCAAGAATAAGGCAAAATGAATAAACAGCTCTAGAATATATTGCTGTTTTTCTGAGGCCTATTGTCAATCTTAGTGTTCCCAGAAGGCTCCTGAAGAAAACAGATCCTGATGATAATTTTAACATTTCTCTGGTTGAACTGCTGAATAAATCTCTGTAGTACAAACATAAAATTGTTGAAATGAGAAGTCCTGTTAAAAAGATGCAGTTTTAAAGATGGGAAAAGGAGACAATTGTTTAAAAAACCCCACCCATTTCAATGAAACAAAACAAAGGTAAACAAGGATACAGAATGGCAAACAGCTAGGAGAGATGGTAAAAGTTCATATTTCAAATCAAAGTGGACAGATATAGGAGAATTGCTAATGGGGACTAGTTTTGGCTAATAGATAGTCATTTACCCCTTCTCTAACCCTTTAAATGGTGGTATCTTTTCCATATGCAGTCTGTGGTATTTGCTGACATGTGAACCACAGCTTGTCCTACATGGCTGGAAGTCCCAAGTTCCTCATGGAGTGCATGAATCCTATGCTGCAGCATGGGGGAAATCTCATGGCGCACTTCATGGTTTCCTGTTATACAGTACTAGGGCTGAAGCAATGCCCTAGAGAACCTCTGGAAATTTTCCTCTTGCAATTGAGATGTTCCGTAATTTAGGGCTTTGCTGTCTGTGCCTTAGACTAAAAACTGCCATGAGCATCCTTATTGGTAATCTGATTATGAATGTACAGAGTCTCACAGTGGATAAACCTCATGTCCTTCTCTCTTTGCCTCTCTTTAGTTGTTAATCCAATGTATGGGGAGTACACTGTCATATTTTCTTGATGTTTTGTGTCCTGCTCAGTTGTAAAGCTAACTAAACATGCTTTATTGTGTTTAATTTTGACACTTTATTTAAATTTTCTTTCTCTCAATAAATTCTGTATGATATGCAACAGTCATAAACATGTTATGGTTTTCCTGTTTAAATGATGTCATACTAAGGGCCATTCAAAATATGCCATATTTAAGCATGACCTTACATTCATATCTGGATGTACAAAAGGAGAAAATGAAGTTAAGTGTATGTGGCAATAAGATCAGCCACCCAGAAGAAATCAGGTAAAAAATTATTTGGGAGTAACATTTACACCTGAGAGGGTCAGTAAGATGTTGAAAAACGTTATTTGCTATTGTTGTTGACAGAATCACTCGCCTATCATGGGCTACCAATATCTTCTCTGCTGTTGATTCATCAGTAGAATATTCCCCATGGCCAGCTTGTTTACTGGGCTGAGCAGGCAGAGGTGTTCTGCAACAAAGTCACACAAATTACCAAACAGTAGGAGAGCGAAATTTTCCCCCCATTACTTTTTTCCAGGTTCTCTTTCCATTTTCACAATTATAATTCTTGGATTATTGTTTTTCACACTCATGTGAGCTGGTGCTTAGACTGAATTTATTTCTTTCCACCTGGTGCAGTATCTACTGACTCTTTTTGTTTCTACTCTGTTACTTAGGAAGTTAAATTGCTAATCACAGCTGGGTTCAGCTTGTGGAAGAATAAAGTGCATTGCCATTAAAATGATCACACGAACAAGCTAGCAAACAAAAATTCTCTTTAAAGCTATAGCTGGGAATTTCTTAAAACCACTGTTAGTAGCAAACACACACATCCATCTTCTCTTTGTTATACATTTGTCATTATCTCTCAGAAGAGTGAGCAACTCCTCATCAAGATATACACTCCAACATAAAAGCACCTGCCTTACTTTCAGTCTGGAAAATGTACCATTCTAAACTAATAAAAGCGGGATTGTAATATTCAGATATCCAAGATCTTTTCACTCTGTCTGCCCTTGGTAATTGTACTTCCTATACTGCTTTTATGTTTTTTTCTTCCTCAAATACTGGCCATAGGAGCAAGCTTTACTTAACTTACCCACACCAACACGAACATCTCCTGTTGCTCACAATCCTCCTATAAGAATTTGGCATCTATGGATCATCAGAGAAACAGAATGACACTGAAATTATGGAAGCAGGTCCAAAGCACTTTAAAGAAACTGGAGAGATTATCAATGGGCTTTGAAAAATATCAAAAGTTATCATAAGACTCATGGAGGCATTTTGAAATTCCATATATTTGAATGTGAGTGAACAGTGCATGGTTCATTACAGTTCTGAATATACTCATGTTTACTTATTCATTCATGTCACTTATACTATACAATGCATGGTATAAGTGACATGTTATGTGGACAAAAACTGTGCTGCAGTTCTATTCATATTCCATGCATTCAACTAATTACTCAGTTGGTCATTTATTTAAAGACTATTTTCTGAAGCCCTTGATCCAGCAAATCATTTTGTTTACCTTACCCAAGGCACATGATGTAAACCATAAAACACTTGTCATGACTGATTTATACTTGAACTTTAGTTCATGTAAGCTTAATAGGTCAGTGCATACAGATACACATAAAAGATTTTCTTTGTACAAATTACTTTATTTTAAAACTATGAAAGCTGCTAATTAAACTTCTCTATGTGCTGTTAACAGTAACTTCAGCAAGAGCTTTATTAAAAGAAGTTCAAATCTGCACTTCTGCGACATAAGCTTTCAAATCATAAAGCTATAGGAATCAGGGTAATTTTATTTTTTGTTTTGTTTGTTAGCAGTTCACTTGAGAGCCAGAAAAATTCTTACTTTAAAAAATGCAGCTGAATAATTTTCTGAAAAAAAAAATCTGTAATAATTTATAACTAATTTCACATCGCTAAGAACACCAACATTAAATCCAAAATCCAACTTATTAGTTCCAGTGGGCTTCTTGCAGTTACTTTCTTGACAACAAAGCAGTCAGATACTAGAAGTTTTGTTAGGGTGCAGGTTAGTTAAACAGAATTGTGTGGGAAAAGATAACTAACATTTCAATATCTAAGGCTGTTTTTCTGTGTAGACTCTGGAAAATGGGCTACAATAGTGCCAGTCTCATTAAGGATTCATATTTTGCAGAACAATATAAAATTCTCCCAAGGATCCCCATGTTAAGTACTGTGGTTAAGACCAAGCCAAATACACAAAGGCAAAACTGGAATATCCTGAAAAAAAGTGAATCTTTTGGGCCTTTTCACCTTTATTTGTATAACAGATACTTAAAGGTATGAGAAGGTTTCAACATACAAGTGAAAAGATTGCTCTCAACAATTTAAATTGAATAAGAAATGATAGGATAATATTCTGTTGTTATCTTGAAGAGATGGAAGTTTTTTATGCAGTTATCTCATTAGAGATGTTCTCCACTTGTCCTTTCTTGGATAATTTGAAAAGAAAAAAAATTTTTGAACATATTAATTTTGTCTAGATTTTAGTGCACTTAGTTTCAGTGTTTAAACTGCAAATGGCATCAAGCTGTGTTTTCAATTAATTTTTAAAAGGAAACTCCTTGCAAGTACTGTGGATAGGATTCCCATCATAGAGGCCTAATGTCAGCAATCTATTTCAAATTTTACAGTTATATCAGAATTTTTTTTCAAAATGCAGTAGGTGTTTTACATGTAGGAGACAAGACACTTAAGATGTGAAATTTGCAATGTTATTTCATTTTAAAGATATTATACAAAATTGCTGGAAATTTCTTTTTATTTTTTTTAAACTTTTCTGCTTACAACAAATTATCCTTTATTTATTTCATGCTATTAATTTCTAATCAGTTTCATGCAATTACTTCCACATTAAACTTTTGTCCAGCTATTTAAAAATATATATATATATACTGATGTTCTGTATTGCTTTCCCCAGGAACAGAAACTATCCTTTTGTTTTGTTAGAGCACCTTTCTAAAAAGACAACTTGTTAATTTTCAAAGACCTAAAGAAAAAAATAATTTGAATATTTCTATTTTTTCCCCATTAAGTTCTACACTTATGATTCTGATTTAAGTGTATGTCAAAAATTGAAACTGATAAAATAAGTTATTTGATTTTGTGAAGGTGTTTTGCAGGAGAAGGGATTTTGGGTTTGGGTTTTTCTTTTGGGTTTTTTGTTTGTTTGTTTTTGTTTTTGTTTTTGTTTTGAATTGTTTGGGATTTTTTTTTTTTTTTTTATTGAGCTGAAACAGTATGTTCCATGTAGTTTCTTCAGATGTGTTGAGTCCAAGGGATTCTGAGCGCTATTCACTTATCCTGTATGAAGACTATGAGTGGAAAAGGACCCTCACCTGCAACATACCCTAGACCTTTGTTGCAGTGTAGGGAGGGATGGAAGGGTGTATTCATGCATTATGGATGTGTGGATATGTCCAAAGACATCCTTGGGATTTCAAATATTTTCAAACATGGTGACAACCAGCAATATTTAAAACAAGCAAATAAACAAATAAAAAACCAAACTCAGAAAACAACAAGAGAGAGAGAGAAAATATGTTGAAACTGAAGTGAATTCTGCAGATAAATTATATATTAATATAGTGAGAAATATTCATAATTAAATAATTTTTCATTATAATGCAATTGCTAATATGCGTAGACTGTGTAGTGACGGGTTTAAAAATCATAGGTAACTGAATAGAAAAGAGACTGAATTACAATAAACAAATTTGCTTTAAATGTGAAAAAATACAGTAATACCTTGATCTACTCTAGACATTTATTGTATTAGATGCACAACTATAACTGATTGTTATTTTGTACTCAACAACATTTACACATCTTAATAGTTTTTGAAATAGTTGGTCATAGAATTTAAGCAGGACACATCCTTGAGGGGCACTGAAAATTAAGATAATTTATCACTGATCTTCAAAAAAGTTTGAAGTGGAAAATTGCAGTGCCTGTTCAGTAAACAAGCTGTGGCATGTAAAGAGATCAGGAACAGCGTGTGGGTAACAGCTGAAAACTGAAAAGGGTATGAGTATTCTTTAAACACCCACATTCAATATGTGTAACTTAATGTAAGAAGGAAATCACAGGAGAATCACACACTATCAGTTAAGTGAGTCATGGCTGATAGAGGCCCAATACAAACGTATGACAAAGCTGAACCAAAACCTGTTAAATTATGTAGATTTTCTCCTATTACTTGAGTGAACATTAAACTAAGGGAAAAAATCATTTCTAATAGTTATTATTTTTATTTTCTCTTTCTTAATCAAGAAGAAAAATTACATGATGGGAGGTTTCAAGTGCACCCAAACATTCTTTTAGTAAACCTATAAAATATAAAACCAGTAATCTAACCAGCCTAGTAAAATATAAAACAGTATTATAAAGAGAGGTAGTAAAAGAGCAAGCTGCATTTGATGCTAAAAACTTTGAACAATTTTTTTTACTATAAGTATTTCAGCATTTTTCAGCGGCTATAGAGTTAACATATCTTCAATAAAAGCATATACAAAAGGAAGCATGCCACCAAATTTCTTACAGATGTCCCTTTGCTGTGTTTCACTCAGTGTAATTGCATTTCTACTCCAATGTCCTAAAAGAGTGAAAAGTGAGAAACTGGGTCCTCACCCCTAAAAAGAGGTTAGTTAGTTGATGCTAAGATCCTCATGCAACTAGCATAATAAATGCTTCAGCATAACACCTCTGGTGTCCCCTCTCTCACCACTTTTAAGATATTAACTTATTTAAAGCATTTTCAAAATGGTCTCTCAGGTGGCAGAAATAACCTAGCATAATTGACTCTAACCCTAGGTTCTACCTTTAGCTGACTTTTTTGATTTTTTCCTCTAGATAAAAATAATATCCCTTGTGTCCTATTTTTATTTCATATCAGCTATGAACATCCTTCTGATTTCATGCACATTTATGTACATAAGCAAGTTTCAAAATAATTTTGTTTGGAATTTCAAAGCAAAAATTGAAATAGATGAAGCCAAATTGAATTAATTGGAAAGACAAAAATATTATTTGACTGCATACCTTTAAACATAAGTGGAAACTTTGCATATCAGAATAAAGATGCAGTGGATGATGAAGCTATAAAGTCTAAACAGTCTTCAGAGATCCTGTGCTGCGCAGAGGAGCTTCCTACATTTCTTGAATATTTATTTTATTTTTTAATTTAAAAAATTACAACATGATCTACTTAGGAGTGTTTTAAAAATTTCTCAAGAAAAGACAATCATCTAATTACTTCCTTTTAATTTTTTTCAAATAATTCAGTAATTCTATATGAAACCATTTGTTTTCTGTGTATTCTAAAAAACCTGTTTGGGTTTAAAATAAATGTTACTGGTGTTAATTCATAGAGACTTCTTAACATTAAGTTGTCACTATAAAAAAATACATATCATAAACTGTGATTTTTTTATATTCAGATATGCTTTCACGAATAGCCATAATTAATGGAGAACTTGTGTTTTCAGTTTTGAAGGTCAATCAAAATTTCTCCACTTATTCCTGTCATACTGATTTTCATATTACTCCAAATTCCTTCCCTTGTAAGTTGTGTATATAAGAAATATACCTTCCTATGTGTCCAATCCCTCAGAAACAATTTCATTTTTCACTAAATTTTAAAGCAATTGATTACCAGTTTGCAGTAGTGGAATACCTAGGAAAAACAAAAATAAAATAAAATAAAGCAATTGAAAATATATTTTAAGGAATTTATTCTTTCTTTCTCTGATCTTCTCTTTCCTGTCTCTAATCTCTTTTAGATTGATTTAGCCAGAATTTTCATCAGGGATGCAGATTCAGCTTTTAGATACCCTGGATTTTGTTGTCTAAGTAGAGCTGTTTTCATGTAAAGTAGACTATCTAAGCTCATGGAGTTTAGCGGAAATCTGGGCTAAATCTACAGGTGTACATGTGTCTAGTAATATTTGAAGAGATTTAGAAATCAAAATATATCCACACAATAGAAGCAGATATAACATAGGACTTGTTATACATTCATCAGCACATGGATGGAATGACAGGATGATGCCAGTTCTGATATACTGGTGTGTTACAAGAAAATTTCTTGAGGTATAACCCTGTAGAAAACTCCTGAAGATTCTTTGATGAAGAGGGATTTTGGCTACTGTAACTATCACTAGGATGTTACTAAAATAAAGCCAAAGGATATCCTTTTCAAATGCAATCTAAGATTCTTGAATTTTGTTTATGTTCCTTCATGCTGAATAAACTTTCTGTTTCTAGTAATATGATGTTGATACAACATGTTAAGGCAGATGGTGCTACTTTCTACCTTAAACACTTGGATTCAGAGTATTTATTTCTGTTAAAGTCTGAAAACACGGTGCTTAAATTTTATGAAACTTGAGATGAAAACTAGACAAAATCAAATTGATTGCTGCTAAATGTATTAATTATAGTATCATTGATTAGTACTTTAAATATCAAGCACAATATCTGCTTCTCTCTGTTTTGCTGGGAGATTTTTTGAGCAACTGAGTCAGCTTTCTTTTACTTTTTTTTTAAAAAAAGAAGAAATAAGTACAGACCTCTGAAAAAAATTCTATAGGATTTTATGAGATAAGTTAAAAACTCATTTTTGAATGTGAAAACACCTCTTTTCTTACTTAAGCTGATCTGATCAATGTTATCTCAAAACAGATTTTCTGGTTTTGACTAAAATTAGAATTCTTTTGTCTCTTTTACCTGAAGATACTTTTTATGCATTAATCTTGGGTCCTCAACCTCGTTAAAGCATTTATATTGAACGATAAACTGTGACATCGGAGAAACAATTCCAATTTTATTCATTAGATGTGCTGACATCTTGCAGCTTCTCAAAACCACATTACTTCACATCATTAGCATGTAGCGTTTAGATTTTGGTGGACAAAATAAAATATCAAAATAATATAAATATCAAAATATGTCAATCAAAAATATAAATATAAATATCAAAATTCACTGTTCATGTTGTGGCCTTATGCATTAGTTTTTGTAGAAATACGTAGAAGGAAAATCAGCCTAGCAGCAAAATTTTCTGTTTGCATTATCAACTCAGAGATTCAGTCATAGACATGAAACATCAAAAATACGTATTTGAAGTATTTGTTCTTTATGCAATATGGTACAAGCCACTGTTTTCCACAGCTTCAACCCAAATCCAAGTTTAGTAACTGTCCAAATCTTTCCAATCAAGAAAGAAACTAATTCTGGTAATGGTACATAAAGCTTTACTGTAGTGACCAATAGGACTTGCTAAAAGGTTATGAGTTCATTTAATAGAAGACTGAAATTATATCAAAAAACAATAACTTCTTAAAGCAACAGACAAAGACTGTATTCAAATGTATGACCTAATGCCTTTGTATTCTTTTTCTCCTAAAAAATTGTTTTAAGTAATAAAATTTGGTTAGGGTAATAACTGGAAATAAGAACTTGTTTCTATGAAAGAAATGTGTCAGGGAAATGCCTATATTTTAACCAAATTTTAGCTTTCACTTAATAAACTGCAAATAAGAATGATAAACAAAAGTAGTTTATCAAATAATTCAGACAGAATTTTGCAGTGCTGTAATGTGTTGGATGGTATGAACACAAACATTTCCAGCATACTGTAGTATATTCTGCTTATGTCGTGCTGGCACATAACTCAGACATGATTTACTTTTTCAGATATTTACTTGGAGTACTGTGGTGGTATGATATACAAACTACAGAAACTATTTATCAGAGTATTTGGTTCTGAACACTGATATTACCTCATTAATTTTCCTGCAGTTTAAATATGTTTCGCTTAAGTCAAAATTTTGCCATTAGCATTAAGTGTGAGTCAAAAGGTTGATATTACAACTTCACTTACAATGTGTTCTATCAATGTTCAATCCCCAAGCTATTAAGAAGAGATGAACCAATCAGAGGTAAAAATCATGTACAATCTAAGCCCTGGCTGGGTGCATTTGATTGCAATCAAGAATCATCTGATCATCTAACCAAGTGTGCTGAAAATAAAATATACTCTGAATTTTGTTATATTTCATTTAAAATATGTATAATTCCATCCTCCTTTACTCTGAGGGTTTTGATTTGCAGTCTAGTTGTTTTCTTACTTATGCAACGATCGCTGAAGAAAAAATAAATTATATCCATAAATGCATCTGTGTCATACATAAAAGTATACATACAAGCACACAAAACAAACAGATTTAGAGGTCACTTTAATATTAATGGAATAAAAAAATTAGGTAATTTAAAAATTAGATATATTCCTGGGTTTAACTTGTAATATGATTAAACTGCGCTTTTCTCAATTCTTCCATCAAGTTCCTTTAATTCTGACTTAGAAACTTTTAGCAAACAACAAAATAAATTTAATCTCCCTTTTAACATTAGTTTCTATAAATCCTGATAATTTTGTAAAGTTTATAAGGCATAGAAATAGCAACATTCTGACAAGATGTATTTTTAGTTCACAGACATCATTTGATGTTAATTTTACTTTCTGTTTTGCCTTACTGACTTTAAAGTGAAGATTTCTTTATTAAAAAACTGTTATATAAAAAAGGTACTTTTACATCACCGCTGTCCCTCTCATCTGCAATGGTAATGTCCTAATCTGAATAAGATTGGTTATATTCTTACTATTAAGAAAAAAGAATTCTTATAATAAAGTAATGCACTTATATCTGTCTTCCTTTCAAGATGGTTTACAAAACTCCTGTTTCATATATACTTTTATTCAGGTATTATGAAGCAGTATTAGAAGTTACTCATGGATTACACCTTTTTTTTTTTTTTTTTTTTTTTTTTTTTTTTTTTTTTTTTTTCTGTAACAAATGCATTTTAGAAAGGAAGGGGAATTCATTAAAGATAAATTATTTAGTCCAGGAGGAACTGAGGTCTGACAAGGAAAACTCTGCAAATGTTCTCAGAAAAACAGAAACAGAGCCTGTTTCCCAAATCAATTATTTTTATAAGCCAGTTAAGATAAAATTTCGGGATTTTTTAGCCATCAGACATGTGGCACAGAGTGCTACTAGTACAGCAGTATGTTGCTGAAAACATAAAAGGAAAAAAAGAAAACACAGTTTTGGATTAATATCCAATTTGTGTATGTTTTTTAATCAAGCCAATAAGTCTTCTCCATTTTGCAAGTAATTCACTCAGTTTCTTCCAAAAAATTACTTTTACTATATAACAATATATTTTAAAGTTGAGGGGAGTAAGTAAATATGGACTTCTTTCTCCTGCCACCAAATCTTGAATTGTGCTCTTATAGAGACATCAGCAGAGTAAAGAACAAAAAGGGACTTTTGCTCACAACTCTTTCCCCTCTATAACTTTCCACTCTACTATGGATTATTCTCCGAAGTATTTATCTTTAGTAATCACGACAAAACTCTGCATCACTAGTGATGTAGCAGAAGGTCAGATACATGAGGTTAGGTCAGAAAAAACCCTCCCAACCAGAATAACAAACTGTCAGAAACATTCATTTTAATATGACTGATTTTGAGATATTGTACCTTAGATTTAAAGCAAACATTTTCAGCCTTCATTTAAAAAATGAAGGCTTAATTTAAAAAATTCTCGAATTTACAAGTTCAACTCCAGGTTTCGAGAAATCATTGTTGCAAATTACAGCCTCCAGCTAATCCTCTATTTTCCAAGTCAGAACACTAACATGGTTAACCTCCTCTTCCAAAACAATTAGATGTATGAAGATCAAAGCTCAAAAATATTATAGAAGGATGGAAAAGTGGTCACATGAAGATAAGGTGTAAAAAGAAGACTTTTTTTTCCTGCCTCATATATATGCTTTCAGTTTAAGCAAATGTATAGCTAAGAAAAATAGCTGTATGCATTTTTTAGGTTATTACACATGCATGCCTATCTTTATCTTGAAAGAGTTTTCTGCTGCTATGTTTTGGAAAAGTTCTGCAAAAGATGGCTTTAAATTTAATTAAATGAAAACACACTATTTATCAAGAAAAGATAATACTGACAGCAGTATGAAAAAGAGATTACTCAACAGGAAAACGCAACAAAATTAACATTCTTACCTATCTGTTTTTTTACTATTCTTTGCCACAAATCTGCTTTAGGTAAATTTCCAGCAAATCCCTGAAGTCTGTTTATAAATTTAACAACATATCATAGTTTAAATACTTCCATAAGTATTTTGACTCTGAATAAAGAACAGAAAAAAAAGCATATCATATTATTGAAAAATAAAGGCTATTATGTAAGATAATTCAAAACATTAAAAGCATAAGTTTCTCAAAATGTTCAACAAGAACATGAATTTTCAGTGCACATAATCTTTAAAAAGTAAACATTTGTGATCTTTCTTTTATATTTAAATTTTAATCAATTTCTTAGCCAGTCCTCATCTGACTTCAAAACAGTAATTACCTTTAGATAACATCAGGATTTTTTTATTAAGTGTTTGCTAAGGTGATACTTCACCTTTTATATATATATACGGTATTTAATCTAATGAATTACTGGCAATATATTTATTACAACAGTGATATACTCTAAAATATGTTTTTAATAGGCAATCACTATTCAACATTCACTGAAAGTGAATATTATTCTTTTTTTAACCAAATTGATTTTGTTGATTAGGCATAATTGGGTATTTGTTAGTAATGGTTCTCATGTGGGGTTTTTTTTCCCTTTTTATTTTTATGCTTAAAAAATCATAAGTGGAATTTGGGTGACTTCATGCAGATATCAAAATAGAATCCATGAATTATAGCCAGAAAGTTATCTCTTTCTTTCTTCTATTATAAAGTGACATGACATGACAACTTTACCTACAAATGTTCTGTTTTAAGGTGGATGGATTTCACCTTCCTAATCTTCTATAAAATGGTCCTTATATTATATCATCATCATAAAAAAAAGAAAATAACAACAACAAAAAAAAGTACTAATTTAATTGAGTTATAAGGAACCCCTAAACATTATCTACTCCAACCTCCTTGCCATACATAGGGACATCTTTCACTAGACCAGGAAGTTCAAAGGCCCATCCAACCTGACCTTGAGCACTTTCAATCATGTGAACATGCGTAACATCCTGGGCAACCTGTTCCAGTTTTACTGCCCTCACTGTAAAAAATGTCTTCACTTTTTGCACTCTAAATTTATCCTTTTTCAGCTTACAAACACTGTCCCTTGTCCTGTTACTGCAGACCATGATACAAAGTCTGTCTCTATTATAAGTCACTTTTAAGAATCGAACAACAATAAAATTTTTCCCAGAGCCTTCTGATATCTAGACTGAACAACCCCAGCTCTCTCAGCTGATCTTGACATTGCCATATGCTATCTGCTATTCCAAAACAAAGTGAGCAGTTATAACACAGTTCAGAATAATGTTTGACTCAGACTTCGTGCATTTTCGATTTAAACAAAGTAAGATGAGAAAATATCAGTCTTGCTTATTTTTCCCAAAGTCCATTTCTAAATGATTTTCATACTTGTTCTGGCAAAACCTGGGATGGCTACACTCTTTTTTAAAAAATACTTTCTATAACTTCAGAAGAATTTCAGATTTCTAGATTGCTGCTTCTCATTATGTATCTGTGTAAATGCAACACATTAAAATCTCAAAAGTTATCATGCAATAGCTGTTCGCACACAGATTTTGGTAGAATGAAAATACAGAGCACTGAAGCAAACCTAGCTCTTCAGGGGAGACAGATTTTCCCTCCATTTCCTGAAAAGAATATTTTGCAAGATTTCTGGAAGAAGCCCATAGAGAATTTTTGATAAAGACAAGCTGACGTAAATCAAGAATCATCATTTTAAAACTAACACACATAATTCTTTTAAACTGTGGTCACATGACGACTGATTTATTAATATTGTAAACAGAACTGAGGTGGACATGAACAAGACTGTTCAGAACTACTTGTTGTCAAAAGGGGTTATTCATCTCCCTAAGGCTGGCTGCTCATCATACACTGAAAGCTATGCTGATATGAAATCAGCTCTGATGATACCTCACATGTACATTCATGCAGCTCTCTTTCATTTTGCTACTGATTGACTACAGACACTTTACAGAATTTGTCTTAAAACTGTTAAATTGATCAAAGCCCAGTAATGTCTTTCATTGCATTTTCAGCTACTAATTCTTCTTGATGATCAAGGCAATGAATCAACTGTAACTTTTGAAACTTGTTTAAGCCCCGTACAAAACCTTATTTTTTATCAACTATTGTTAATCATTTCACTGATGTCTCCTCTGTTACATTTCCAGAATATTTTCCTCCAGAAGTTAATAGACTAGGAAAGATAGAATCAGGATATGTAGAATACGGTTTCTGTTGTGAGATATTATTTTTTTTTACTCCACACGGAATTTTCAGAAAGACATAATAAAAGTTTTTTGAATAGCCATTTTCTTAGAAATAAAGTAATTTTTTCAAAACTCTGAAAGTACCAGAAGAAATTTAATGACAAAGACTTAATAATATCAGCACACAAAATTTATTCCAGGTGCAAGACTGACTGTACTTTCAATAAAAAACAATAAATTGATTAAATGCCTGACATTTTATCAATACTGTGAATATTACTTGATGTGTGAACAAATGCTATAGAAAGGGATATCAAAGTAGAAAAAAAAGATTGAGGAAAAATAAGAAAGAGGTTCCCATCCCATTTACTCTCTTGCAAACCAAACACAGTATTAATTATAGTTTTAATTGAGTTTAGGACAATTTATTGTGTTTTTGGGAAAACACCTATATTAATAAGCATGTATGTAGATATCTGTTAAAAAAGTCTGATATCAAACTTGAAAGATTTTTCTCTTTTTATTCTTCATTGTCTTTTTTATGAAAATTCAAAAGAAAGAAAAGGCTGTTTATTTTGCAGAGACACTGGAATTCACTAGAAGGAAAGTTTGAGGTTCTTTGAAAACAGGATGCCAATTCTGTTGTCTAAATATGGGTATCTAGAGTCATTATGTGAAACATATATTTATTTATATGTACAACTCTAGTATGGAAGAGTAAGACTTAAATGACCCACACAGAAGAAACAAAAATTCTGGAAGTAGAGCCATGGCATCAGAAAAAGCTCTGAGTTTCCACTTTCAAGCATTTCCTCACACCCTGATGGTTATATTTCCAGCTGATGAGAAGACAGAATGTTAAAAGTACAATTATTTCTGTCTCAGACCTTGTTTTAGTTCAAGATGTAAAGTGATGTATTGTACAACACACAAATATTCAATTTTTGTGTACTTATTTGACTGTTTTGTTTCAAACAGAGTTACAGAACCATTTAGATTGGAAAAGATCTTCAAGGACTTTTGATTGATCATAACCTTGTTAACTAGATGATACCACTAAGTGTCATGGTTTGTTTTTTCTTGAACACTTCCAGGGATGGTGACTCCACCACCTCCCTGAGCAGACAATCCTAATGTTTAACAACCCTTTCCTTGAAGAAATTCCACCTGATGTCCAATATGAACCTACTCTGCTGCAGCTCAAGTCTGTGTTCTTTTGCCCTGCCATTGGTTGGCTGCGAGAAAAGACCACCCTCCTTTCAAGTAGTTGAAGGTAGCCATAAGGTTCCTCCTGAGCCTCCTTTTCTCCAGGCTAAACAACCTCAACCCCCTTAGCCACTCTCACAGGATTTAGTCTCTAGTGCATTCACCAGCTTTGTTGACCTTCTATGGATATGCTCCAGCACCTCAATGTCTTCCTTGAAGTGAGGGACCCAGAACTAGACACAGGACTCAAGGTGCATCCTCACCAGGATGAGTTTATTCCCAAGTACATGTAGTATTCTCTGAATTTCTTTGTAAAAGTAGAAATGGACACATTCACTTTGAAAAGAAAACCCTACACTTTAGGGGAACACACTTTAGGGGAACCCCCACACTTTAAGGAAAACAAGAGGGTTTTATTGGTATTTATGACCTAATAAATTGGACAGGAAATAAGAAAAAACAAAAACAAAAACAAAAAACCAACTTTAGTCTGTTTGTTTTATGCTGGGTTTAGCTCATCTAAAATTAGATGGTGGAAGAATAAGATTTTTGCCAACCACAATAAATGAGACAACCTAATTAATATACATACATGAGAACAATATACTCAAGGATTTGCTTCCAAGTAATGTTTGCTAAAACACATTTTACAAGAGTCAAGGCTAATGATCACAGATCCAAATGAATAGCACTGTCATACTTACATCAGCATATTGATGACAAACTTCGTATATAGTGTAGAGAAAGTAATTTCATGCTTCACTTTCTACTTATTTTCATGTTTAGATAAGCACTTAATGTCCTTCCAGCTGTTTCTGGATGTTGTAGTTCCTGGGAGTAGTACTGTGCGTACCCAAACAAAATTAATTAAATGTTGTATAATACTGTACTTGTTGGAACAACATTTCTAAAACAGGAGCAATCAGCCATATTATTTAAATGTAAAGGTTTATCTGTCTCAGTCTCTAGATGTAATGAGTGGGGAAAATCTAGAGAAAAATATGAGATATATCCATAAGGATATTTCTCTAGAAAAATCCTTGGAAACTGCATGAAATATAGAGATTTCATCAGTTTAAGTATTTGTCTTTGAAGTTAATTACAATATATAGTAAAGTGGAGAGAAACACAATTTTCAGGGAAATGCTCTTTACCTATGGTAGCTGAGTTTGGTTGACAATTGACTTCTGCCGTAGTCAAGAGTACCCCTTTACCACACACTTCAAGCAGACACAAAGATTTATTGCCTTAATTAGGCATTCTGCAACATTGACCCCTGAGAATCACCACCCATCACTGCTCTCTGCTTGCCCATAAAACTGTTCACCACAGCTCTTTGAGTGCAACCATCTGGCCAATTTCTTTGTCTGGTCCATCCACCAAATCTGTCTCTCTAGTGTAGAGACAAGGATGTAATGTGGGGCAGTCAAATGCTATGTACATCCAGATAGATGACTTCAATTACTCTTTCTTTCAAGCATGTAACATGTTGCATGCATCAAAGAAAGATTTTTCTGCTCTGAACTTCATTTCATGCCCTGTAGTTATTATGAATCTGGAATTTTGTTGGCATGGAAGTGGAAACAAGATCAGTCCAGTATTTCTCATTAGCTTCTAGATACACTCTTAAAACCTCATGTTTTAATGAAGTATTAAGCATATCCTATAAATTCCTAGCTATACTGAATAATGATATTTTAGCACATCCTAATGTATAGGCATTTTTTCACCCCACATTTCAATAAGGGATAGGATTCTTTTTTTTTTTAATTGAATGGTTTTTCATTATTTGAAAAATGAAAATTTAAGGAACTGTGAGACTTCAAGAACATATTCAGCTAATAGTTTTGAAACATCATCCACCTTTAATTAAATAAAATACTTTTTCACCTCAGATTTTCCTGATGAAAGTCCCTTTACATACACAGGTCTGTTCTTATGGTGTCTGACTACATTGAAGAGGGAGAAGCATCTTAGCAATAAGACATAACCTCCATAATCTAGAAACCTTGGGGTTTACATTATGCTTCTGGAACTCACAGAAGAAATGCCATCTGTCAAGAGAACATATGCTGTTACTGATTATGAAGGTTAGCAATCATCACTGGAAGAAATAACAAATCTTCAGACATTCATAGCAAGTTTTGCTACTAACTTCATGGAAAACTAGATGTTATATTGCGTTCCCTAAGAGAAATCTGTAAAACTTTGGATGTGAAATTATATAACTTTCTAAGAAAAGCCAAAACACTGAGAATAATAAATTACACAAGATTATCAGTACCATTCATCCTAATGTAGAATAGAAATATATGGAATGGAGGTTATGCATAGTTTTCCAGGATGCAGTGTATTATACCTGTGCATGGTTTGTGTACTTTTGTTAAGAAAAAAAAAATAGCTTTAAAAGACTTCCTGCTGTGCTGGTAGGCTATATATTTGGGAGTGCTCCTAAGTCTTTAGATTTATCAGAGAATTATATCCAAAACTATTTATACCCAGTAAGCCATATTCTGATTTTCTACAATCTCTATGCACCACCCCAAACCTGAGAATTCATGAATTCCAGTACAATATCATTAACTCCTTCATATAATTATGCTCACATACAGACTACCATTGATCAATTATTAACTTGGTTCCTTAACAGGAAAAAGCTGTAGTGCTGTGTAGCAGCCAGTTTTGTAAAACTTAAAAGAAGATTGATGCTTTCTGCTCAACTTCTTTGTCTGCATTTGTGTTGATTGCATTCTGATTATTGCTGTTTATTCTCTTTTTAAAAACACATTCCACAAAGTCAAAGTTGTAATATTACATGCAAATTTTCAGTAATAATTGCATTCCAGAACTGTATTTGCATAAATATGGAGTAATTTAGACTTAGACACACAAATCCTTGGACAGAATAATAACCCATTATCTGAGATTGCTTAGAGCTGTGCCCATTTTTCGAGTGATGGAGACTTCATAACCTCCTTTAGCAGCCTGTTTCACTTTTCCACAAATGTCACTATATTTTTTGCTTGTTTTTATATAAATTTAAAATTGTTCTTGCTGCAAATTGTTTCATGTGTCCCATCACCCTTTCACTGTGCACCTCTCAGCAGAGTTTGAGTTTTTTCTCTATTACTACTAATTGACAGCTAAAGAAAATCAATTGCCTTTTCTTGGGGCAGAGCATGGGAATTAGGTGTCTCCTTCAGGATGAATAAACCCAGATTTCTTGATCTCCCTGCTCAAGCCTTCAGCCACCTTTGTGGCCACTTGTTAAACTTTTTCAGTTTGCAAATGCTTTCCTCATATCTGTGTGCTTCTGTGTGTGTCAGCAGCAGGCACTTCTGCAGGTGCAGTCTTATGAGAGGTGAATAGTAAAGAGTAAGTCCTTCCTTCCTCCCACTGACTATTTCTAACTAGGTAGGCTCTGTGGTCTCCCTGATGGAGCTCACTTCAGAGCTGGCCTTCCCCATGAAAAGGGTGTGCTGCTGACTCTCAGTCAACTTGGTTTCCATCAGGACTCCCAACTGTATTTCTGCAAAGCTTCTTTCAAATATTGCTGAGTAATCTCCATTTCAGGGCTATTTTGAAAGATATCGACTGATTTTGTCTTTTCATAAACTAAGTGTAAGTTAACTGCGATTTACAAAAAACTGTAAGGGAAATGGGCTTATGCTGGGTGAAGAAAAGGATAAATATTTTTGTGAAGAGATAAAATAGCATTTCATCTGGATCAAGTTATCCCATTTAAGTATAAGGAAATCTTTTTTTTTTTTTTTTTTTTTTCTATGAAACTACTTAGAGAAATTAACAGATATGGAGAAAGAATATGAGACAACAAGAAAACTGACATATTACAGGAGAAGCCAGAGGAAAAAATATTGTAAACTAAAGGGATGAAGATAATAGATGAGTCAAAAGATGATGAACAGTTGAAAGACATTGAACAAGAATAAAAATGTTGGAGTTAAATCCAAGTTGAATACAGTAAACAGACAAAACAGAAATTCAATATAGGAGCAAAAACTAAACAAAGTATTTTTTTTTAAATAAGCAAAGTAGCAGAAGAATATGGGAGCAGAAATATGCCTCAGGCTTTGTGTGATGAGGTAAAGCAGACGACTGGAAGACCTGAACTGAAGATGTTGGCAGTGAGAGACAAGTGTTGACAAATTACTATGGATAAGAAATGAATGCCTGATGGAAAGAAGATTTTGAAAATATGTACAATGTGCAATTACAGGACCTGGAATAAGCTTGGAGAACATTCTCTCTGGAGATACATACCTCAAATAAATTCAGAAAAGCAAATCTCAGAATTCTTGTGAGATAAAGTAAAAATATCAGTACAAAACTTGACAAGTATGAATCCAGAAAGAGGAAATAATGTGAACTAAAAAATGTGAGACTTCCAGAACCTTGCAAGAAAATATAATAAATACAAAAATTACATCATCCGGAAGATAGTTAACATCAATTCCGGGAAAGAGCAAGTGTGAACAAATGAGAAAACTCATCTACATGGAGGGTGAGAAGAACAAAAAAACATTTTGAGCATTAACTTTTTCATTCTACTGGCATTTAAAAGGATGATGAAGATGTGAATGACAAAGTATGTCAGCGACTTTTCTAGAGGAATGAATAATATGAATCAGATTCTTATGATAATAGAGATTCTGGAAAATATGACAGTTAGATAACACACTACAGTAACTTAACAGGACTCAAACAAGGTTTAGATTACATTTCAAATAATAGAATTCAGAACTTAAGAAAGAATGGCATTTTTAAGCCGATAAGCTTGTTGACACAATATGACTTTAGAGAATTAGTGACAGCAATAAGAGCCGATGAGAAACCAACCAGATTATTACAGACTAACAGGAAGATAATCAAAGGTGCTATCAGATGTGTTCACATTAGTGATTAAAAGTAGAAAAAGCATTGTACTGGAAACCAACATAGGAAAATTGATTTTATGTGAGAAGTAAGTGGGACAACCAAAGGGGAAATCTTAGATGTACAAATGATCATAGAATCCTGGTCCTGTTCAACAACTAAATAGTTGAAGAGAATGACATGACAGAGCCATTAGTGCCTTGAAGAAATTGCTTGAAATCAAGTGTTGAATTAAAGACTTCAACCAATGCTAAACATCAGATTTGTTGAAGTATTCAGGAGGAAGATGTCCTCTTTTATTCTTCTTTGAAATCAAACATCAGTAAAATGTCAGACATGTCTGAATTGAGCAAGTCTCCTAAAGGTGAAGAAAATTTCTTTAAACTTTCAGTACTTACTACTACAAAGAAACTTTCTATCAATCATAGCAACAGCAAAACTGCAAGAATAAATTTCAGTTTTATGTTTGAAATTTAGATAGAAATTTAGATAGAAAATCCTCTCTTCCTGTATGGTTAATGCAAGCTTGTTTGAATACATGTTCTTTATACTTTAAGGACTTCTAAAATAATAATCTCAATAAAATTAAAAAAAAAAAAAATCATGCTATGAAGACAAGCAGCAAGCAACATGTTTTAAAGTTAGACCTTCAAAACAAAATGTACATTTTTTCAGAGCTAAAAGAAACTGAAATTCTAACTTTTTATGATGAAAATTTAACATATTAATCCACTACTAAAACTTTTTATGTATTCAATATTGTTTCCTTTTTAAGTCTCCATATCTTCTGGAAAATATCTAGACCATATTATGACTAAATAGATAGCAGTCTTGCACAGACTACACAAGAAAGAGGTCATAAAAGTTAGTTTTATTTTACTTTCTTCTCTGCTGCTGCTGTCATTTGGCCAACTAGCATCATAGTTGTAGTAATTTAGCAGAATCAGATTATTTCTACAATCATTGAATGTCTTTTGTGTCTGCTGGTTGTCTAGAGTTCTGAGATAGCTTCTTTCTCCAAATACTACCAAGGGCTCCATCAGAAACCCTGTGTGTGTGTGTGTGTGTGTGTGTGTGTGTAAAAAGCAGACTGGATATTTCAGGTCAGAGTAACATGTTTTACATTACAGAAAAAGGTGTTTTGCACATTTATCTTTTCTTTACTGATCTTTTTCTCAATTAAAGATGCAATTGCTTTTTAAAAAGGCCAAAACCTAAAAATTAAATTCTCGAAGATGAGTCAGATTTTTTTTTCCACTTGGGCTCTTTTGTCTATTACTGACATTGAATGTTGTGGCATTCATAATAAGCCAGTCCTTAAGACTATACTCTGCAGTTTTGAAGTACACCTACATTCATTCTTTTTTATACTGCTATGACTGTAACACAACTTACTCTTTTACCTTTGTTGACAAGGTTCTGTCACTTCAGCAGGAAAAGTGAAGAAAATATGGTGAAAAAACTTGTGAATCAAAATCAATTACCATCATAGGCAAAACAAATCTGACTTGATGGAAATTAATTTACTGCCAATTAATAACAGAGTAGGATAATGAGAAATAAAACAAAACTGGAAACATCTTTCTCATCCTGCTTCTTCCTCCTTTTCTCTTTTGTGCTGATAAATTATTTACCTTTAGTGGTGCAGGGTGGATGAGGAATGTGGGTTGGAGTCACTTCATAACAATTTGTCTCTGACACTCCTTCCTTCTCACTCTTTTCTCCACTCTAGTGTGGGGCCCCTACCATAAGATAGGGTCCTTCACAAATTTCTCCCATGTGGGTCTTTTCCACAGGCTGCAACTCTTCAAAAAGTGCTCTGTGATGGATTCCTTACAGGCTATAGCTCTTGGCAGAAAACTTGATCCTGTGTGCATTCATCAGACACCTCAGTTCCTGCCAGGGGCAGGCTCCAGGATGGGCTGCTGTTCCTGGTATGTAGATTTGTAGGGCACATATTCACCTGATCTGGTGTGGGGTCCTCCATGGTGTGCAGGTGGATCTGTGCTCCATTCTGGTCCTCCATGGGCTGCAGGGCCACAGAAGCTTCACCATAGTCTGCACCAGGGGATGCAAAGGAATCTGTGATACCTGGAGCACCTCCTCCCCCTGCTTGTTTGCTGACCTTGGTACCTGCAGAGTTGTTTCTGCCATATTTTCTGACTCCTTTCTCACAGAGCTTCTGCACAGCAGGTTTTACCCTTTCTGAAATGTGTTTTCACAGGGGCTCCACCAGGATTGCTGATGTGTTCGGCTTTGACAAATTAAGGGTCCATCTTGAAATCAGTTCTGTTGGACATAGAGGCAGCTCCCAGTGCCTTTTAACAGAAGCCATGGCTTAAGCGTCCATCCTGCTAGTAAAACATTACTACATAAGCCAAATGCAGTAAGAAATTAAAATTCTTTATTTAATATGTACTGGATGTTGCTAAAAAGATGTGGCTGGGTGGCAAAGAGGTTTCCTGCTTCCAAAATGCTGGCTAGTACAGGCTAGTTGAGATAGAAACTCTTATAAATAGAAGACGAAGCCAGAGTTTCTAGAGATACTCTTTTCATGGAGCAAAGAGATACTAAACCTGGGATAAGAAGGAAGTCTACAGCATTAAATAAAACTAGAAGAAACAGTGCATAAAAAGATACACTGTCAGTCCTCAGATATATTTAAAAGAGGTTTTGTACTTTGAATTTTTTGGTTCTTCACACCTTTTTCTTCCTTGTTGACCCCCAAATTTTGTCTGCCGAGGTGCAACTTAATCCAGAAAATCCTTTGAGCAATGTACATAATGAAAAAATAAAAGATCCATGATTCCTGGCCCTTGACATTGTCAGTCTGTTGTTGATGAAGGACAGCAGCAAATGACACCATGGGGTCCGCTGTTCTCATATAGAGCTGCCAGTAAGTAGTACACCAATCCACATTTCTAAGGATTCTTGGAAAATAGCCCTTACCTCAGCAGAGTGCTGAGAAGGGAAGGGGATAAAGAAATATCTGTAAAGTGCTGGGTGGCTTCCCCTATACCTACCTTAAGAATTCACTCAATCTCAGTGACAAAGGGGAGAGAAAGGAGAGATTGGTATTACTTGTGATATCTTCCCTTCTGCCTTTCCATTTTCGATAGCTCTGTTCAATTTAGACCAGAGCTATATTTCATTTAACTGCTTTCATCATACCAGACCTACATGGGAAACAGCCTGCAGTGAGCCCAGCCAGAATGATTTACTATTACAACACATCACCCTATAGGCTTAAAATGCACAAAAAGCGATTTTAGCAGCTCTCTGTGGGATGTAGGCAATACAGATTTCATGTTGTAACACAAGAGCAAGAGCAGATATACACGTCTATACTAACTCTCTCTAAGCAGCCAAGGAATCTGTGGCTGAAGGAGGATTAACTTCTTGTCAGGTATTAAAATCTATGATAAGAAATATAATAGCTGAATGGAGCTGGAGGGTATTTTTGCTCAACGCGGGTATTTTTGCTCGATGCAGAAGGGATCTAGAAGGTCTGACAAGAATCCAAAAGCTTTGAAATGGGAAACTAATTAAGGGCTGTGAGTACTTAACCAGTTAAAGGTTAAGAGAACTGTGAGCTAGGAATGCAGATTTATGAGTTTGAGAGGGGCTAATAAATAGTGACAAATAAAGCATTGTTATTAAGCCATTTCTGCTTGTGATAAATGATACAGTCCTTTTCCTGAATAGAACTGTATTCATAATCCATTGTCCAAATGGACTGAAAAAGAAATGCATATAAGACTGAAGAAAAATTGGGGGTTTATTGGTTTTTGTGGTTTTGGTGGGGGTTGTTTTGTTTTGTTTTGTTTTGTTTTGTTTTTTTAAACATGGTACTTTTCATAAACGCTACTGAACAAAGGTTTTACAAAATTGCTTTTGATGAAGGCATCCCTGAGTTGGATTAAGAATTACACTTCAGCTTCATAGCAATATTCAAGGTTTCAAACATCATCTACATTTCATATAGGAGCTTTTGTTCTTAAGACAGACGTGTCACAAAATACAATGTTTGGCTATTTTCCTTAAGGTTGCTCACTTCTTTATTTTTAGGGAATCTGGTCTGAATGTTCCACCCTTTGACAAATTATTTAGAAGTGAGGAGTGAGGAGAGAAGTCAAAAAAGATTCTGCCATTTGGTTTAATGAAATAGTAGGTTAAAAAAGAGAAAACATTCTGATTTAAAAGCTTTGGTCTGATGAATTGTTCATTTACATTGTATTTGTACATCAGAAAAAGAAATCTACTGGAAAAAAGGCAACAGAATCTATACTCAGCTACTAACTTAGTGAGCAAGCACTACAAATATATTTACTTTGTGTGAAAAATCAATTGGGAAAGTGCATCATTCTCTTTAATATTGATTTAGACACCAAGAATCTACCTAGACACAATTATCTGATTTTTCTCTCACCTAAAATGAAATGTTTGTTCTAAAATGAAATGATTGCACCATTAGGGTTTGTTTCTCAATTAGTTTACCTTATCTAGTAACAGACAGAAGGACCTGAGATTCGGTGAAAGTTCATTTTTTCATTATTGCATTTTCAAGCAAAATGCAGACTAGGAGTAGTAAATGTCTTGCTCGTCCTAAGATTATATCAATAGTGGGACTAATCACAGCTGTTCTACTGATTTATTAGCTAATGACAATATCAAGTATTGAAATTAGGTCTGCAAAGAGATTTAGACTTTCAAAATGCTAGGTAAGCACTAAAGTATAAAGTGATCATTGAATTATAAATTTTTTAACTGAAAAAGTAAAACTAAAATTTATGTCTGTGCTTCTATTATTATGTTGTTTGGTAATATTTTGCAGAATTGTAAGATTCCTTAAAAAAAATCCAAAAAAAATCCCCCAAAATCAGCAAAGAAGTCATTCTCTGTGCCATAGGACTTTAAAAGCCCATTTTCTCATGGGTTTATATTCATTATTATCTTCATGCTCTTCTGCAACCAAATGCCTATGACAAGTGCTTATACTAAAATGGTGGTTTTATCCATGTGCCTCAGTCCATGTAATGGATGTATGCAGCTTCTAGGTGCCAAGCTGGTTGAGCAAGCAATTGAAGATCTGTTTCTGCTTCGTAACTGCGCTTCTGTCTGCCTGGAAAACACATGTCTAAAGCAAAATAAAGAAGGACTTATTTCTCCCAATTTCTTCCCCAGTGCTAGGATAATAATAGCTTCAAGCTCTGCTTTAGTTCTTAGGCCCTTGAAAACATTTAGTGTGGGATTTTGGTCTCTAACAGCTCAAAACAGCTACCTTAAGGCAGGTTACTCCTATCTACTGAGGACAGGAGTAACCTGCCTTAGAAAACAGCAGATTTGACACAGAATATAGAGAATATAGCAATGTGCTTCCAAGTTAGTAGCTGGAGGTCAAGATGGATAATTTAGGACACTCCAGATGGTGCTGCATGCTTTGGGAGCACCTGAGGAGAACACTGAATATAAGAATCTACATGATATCCAGGTCTCTCAAATCTTATTATAATTAACAGTGATAGTCAATACACTCAGCTATAGCTGAAGTTGGAACACTAGAGTCTACTCTAAAGTTAGTACTTACTAAGACATTGGGCAACAATCTAGAGATTTGGAAATATGGGGGTCTAAATGTGGATGTTTATGGTCTGTATGATGAGTCATCCTCATTATTCAATTATTCCTTTTTATTCAATTCAGTTATGGATCTACAGGAGGAGAAAAATGAATTATCAACCTGGTCAACCTGGTGAGGAGAGTTTTGAATAAGGTACATCAAGACAGGGAAAAGATGACTCACAGTCATGAGAGGAAGCAGTGGACCAGGCTGGCAAGCAAAGGATAATGTGAAATAAAAAGATCTTCAAAATAATAAAAATAAACTAAATTCAGGACTAAAGGAGGACTGGCCTGAGACCATGCACACAAATACAGATATAATAAGAGTACAACATTATGAGGGAAAGTCAAGCCACGCACCAAACAATCTTATTTAATTAATTTTTTTATTCAATTAACATTTTAGTGGTCCAAATCTTTAACTCATCTTATTTGTAAAGTCTTATGGTGGGTTGACCCTGGCTTGATGTCAACTACAGACACTCTATCATCCATCTCCTTGACTGGATAGGGGAGACAAAATGCAGCAAAAGGCTCATGAGTTGAGATAAGGATGAGGACAGATCACCCAGCAATTATTGTCATAGGCAAAACAGATTCAAGATGGGAAAATTAATTTAACTTAACTTACTAACTAATCAAATCAGAGTAGGATAATGAGAAATAGAAACTAAATCTTAAAACACCTTATCCCCACACCTTCCTTCTTTCCAGGCTCCAATTTAGTAATGAGTTTTTACTTTCTTCCTCTCAGTGGCACAGAGGGATGGGGAATGGGGGTCAGCTCATCACAGGCTGTCTGTGCTGCTCCTCCTTCCTCAGGGGGAGGACTCCTCACAATCTGTGCCTGTCCCAGTGCTGGGTCCCTCCCATGGGTGAAAGTCAATGTGAATTCTTAAACTGTTACATCTGTTACATAACTCACTACTCCTGAAACTAAAGTTTAGAAATCAGATTTATCAGATTTGGCACACTGCATGAAATTTCTTGCTCGGAAAAAAAAAAAAAAAAAAAAAAAAAAAAAAAAAAAAAAAGGGAATCCCTTTGCTTTACTAGCAAGACGATTTTTATTTCTAATAGTATAAAATGCTCCTCTGTGTGACATCAAAAACATTTCACTTGTTTTCCCTGAAATCAGTGTTCAAGTAGAATGCAGAACTAGATCAACAATGGTAGATCCTTCATCCAAATACTACACAGTGTAAGCAGCTATTCGAACATTTCCAGATTAGAATTTTGCCCTTTACAAATATGTTTTATACATACAAGAGAGCCTGTTGGCTGATTATTTTCTATCACATCTGTTTGGATGGCATCATGCCCATTCACGAGCTCATCAAACCCTTGCCCAAGGGCAAAGCTACCAACCAAGCAAGGGCTAGTTAAAAAAAGGCCAACAAACAGGATACAGTAGGCTAAAATAATGTACTGCTAGGTAAGGAAAATAGGAACCTCTTATATATTCTATAGAATATATACGGATGTCTATATTCTATACAGAATAACCTTTTGTTATTTTTAATGTGAAGTTTAGAGGAGTGACAGTGGGTTTTTTCTGTGATAACAATATGGAATAGGTGAAATGCTGAGATAACAGACAACACTTCATTAAATATATCATGGTAGGTCTAAATATGTGTACAAGTACAGAAACAAATATTACTTTTGCTAGCAAATTATTTTGAAAAGACCACAATGGTGCTACTAGTAAGATCAATGAGCAACCAGATGGTGATACATGTATTTGTAGTATTTCACTCAGCCAGCATTTGAAGTGCTTTAATTAATTCAGCTGTCCAAGCCTCTTTCTCCCCCATGTCATCCCTCACTTATTATATCAATAGATAAGGAAATATTAAAATTATTATCATATAGTACAGATAGAAAAAGTAGGAAAAAATTACAAAGGTCACAAAACAAGACTGTAGAAATGCCTTGGATAAAACATGATTTTATTTTCAGCCATGGAATATAGTTCTGGAGAAGATAAAAAAATTGAAATTGACAGACTGCTTAAAACTACAGTATAAAAAGAAAGAAAGATTGATCTGGATAACTAAAGATTT
Source organism: Sylvia atricapilla (assembly GCF_009819655.1). Taxonomy (NCBI): domain Eukaryota; kingdom Metazoa; phylum Chordata; class Aves; order Passeriformes; family Sylviidae; genus Sylvia; species Sylvia atricapilla. Next base: position 71,305,031 of record NC_089141.1, read on the forward strand.
AACAAAAGCAGAATAAAATTGTTTATAAATTGTGTTTACATTGTGTATATGATCACAATAATGGGCTGTGTTTACTCTTTATTTTAAGTTATATAGATAAACAACACAAGAATGTAACAAGAGCATATAAATATTATTGTTGAAGGTATTGGGAATAGTTACTAATAATAATCACAATAACTGCTGTCTGGAGAATAGTCTTGGGTTGAAATAATGGGGTTTTCATTTTTGTTTTCTACATGTCTTTTACCATACAACAACTCTTTCAGCAACTGTTTTACTTGCAATGCTGAAAGTAAAACCAAGCAAACAGAAACTGTGTCCAATTCTGGTTCTCACATCAGCCTTTCTGGACTTTCTACACATAGATATTTGTGTTTAAAAAATGAAGAAGGGAAGTGAGAAACTCTATGCATACTTTCTGAACTTAACATGCATGTTAATTTCTGAGTCTAATTAAAATTAATTATTGCATTAACAATGCTTTAATGAGTACGTTATTTCATTCTTTCTTTTAAAAAAATCAGCTACTTTTCCCTGGAATGACTTTTCTGTGTTTTACAGTAAAATTACCTGTCTTCCTCAACAAGAATATGTGTCCGTGATGCTCCATACAATTTCAGTTTGCATGTAGTGTCTGCAGTTATGTAAAGTGCATAATTATTGCTCTAGTTTGTGCTCTCGTTAGTAGTCCAAGTGCTGTCTGGTAACCAAAGCAGTTAATTTTCATACTTGCATAAGTAATTATTTTCATTAAAATATTTACACATTTGTTTTGTAAGCAAATTTGCAACTTAGATTATTTTTCCTTTTCCTTTTCTTTTTTCTCACCAAGGACAGCTCCAATTTTCCGTAATAAACTAAAGTAAAATTTCAATCTATGAATATGTTTAAACTTAACCTACCACTGCCCTGTAAAGTATAATAGGATAAATAGTTTGTGTTGTAAAAGAAGATTAATCCCAGAAAATAATGGCAAACTTCTGGTAAAAAATTCCTATTCATATTTCTGCCTTCATAAGCAATATTAGAGCAAGTCCATTAAGTCACATAATTTATATGATACCACACTAAAATTAGAACATAAACGTTAAGTGACAGACAAAAACATTTACTATTAGTGTCTTACTAGTATCATATCTCAATTTAGACTCTAAGCTGAAAATTCTAGTGCGGCAGTGCCTGTGTCACCAGTCTGGCCAGCCCCGGCACCACAGCAACACAGTGGTCTTGGCTTGCCAGGAGCGAAGTGTGGCTGTAGCAGGAGGAATGAAAGGAGGGACTCTCGAGCACCAAACGAGTTTATTGGTGCTCCGGATGTGGAGTCCTCACCTCAGGACACCAGCCTCAGAGAGACCCCGAGGGTGTCTGTGCAGCAGCTTTTAACAGGTGGTGTTACACGGGGGGGGTCCAATGGGGTACAGTAAGGGTGTGGCTCAACATAAAAGACAGGTGAGACAACCATACAGGGAATAATGGGAGGGGGAAGCCTGGGTCCTGTCCAATCACTCGACACCTTCCCTGGAACTTTCTGGATGCAGGGAGAGGCCCCAGAGTGACAGACAGGACCAGGAGGTTATATAACCAATGACTGACATATAACCGGGACAAACCACATAGGGAGGAACATGGGGGCGTTACATAAAATGACCCATTACAGAAAATCATATCCAACAAATCATGACCATAAAACATGAATAAAATGCACCACCACATTCTAGTTAGCTCTCTAGTCACCTTCAGCAAGACATTGTGAATATATGGGCATGAACAGATGTCAGTCAATGTGATGGACTACTCTTCAGACCTCCACAATAAAACTTCTAACTGATTTATGTATGAGAACTCTTCTAACATGGATTCTGTGCTGTCCTGGACATTGCCACAGGCAGCTCTCACTCTGCTTAGACCAATTTAAATGTTTTAATATGTTGAACAATACCTTGGATAAAATCCCTTTGATTCTTCTCCTCTCCAGGCTGAACAGTCCCAAATCTTGCAGCCACATAAGACAGTGTTCCAGACTTGTGATGAAATGAATGGCCCTTCTCTGGACTCATTCCAACAGGTTAATATTTTTCCTGTGTTGGCAGCTCTAGAGGTGGACACATACTCCAGGTAGTGTCTCTCAGGAGTGGACTAGAGGGAGAGAATCACCTCAATTCTCCACCTGCTGGTCACACTGCTTTTGATGTAGCCCAGAGTGTGGCTTTCATTTTGGGCTGTAAGTGTACATTGTTGTGTCACATTGAGATTTTCGAGACAAGTATTCCCAAGTCCTTCTCCTCAGGGCCATTCTCAATTTGCTTACCACCCAGTCTGTATTTGTGCTTGGGACTGCTCTGACTCAGGTGCAGGAATATGCACTTGACCTTGTTGAATGTCCTAAGATTCTCATGGGCTTTCATGAGGTTTTCATGGGGCCACCTCTCAAGCCTACTATGGTCCATCTGCATGGCAGCCATTCCACCCAATGTGTTAACCACACCACATAGCTTGGCGTTGTCAGGCAAACCTCCCAAGGGTGCCATCTCAATCTCACCGTCCATGTTGCTGACAAGGTTGGCAAAAAAGTGCTGGAATCCTTTCCACTCCAGAGACATTTGACATTTTCCAGATTTGGCTCAGCCAGCTCTTAGCAGCCCAAACTTGCAACACCTTCACTGATCCATTTAACAAATCTCTAATGAGTAATGCTTGCAATCAGCAAGGTAAATTTGCATAACAAACAATTTCAAGTACCTTTTTAATCTGTGTTCATTATTAATTTTTTTTTCTGTCTATATTTTTAAACTCCTGTCCTCATTTTAATTTGGGACCCATTATTTACTCAACACCTGGATGCTTATTTATTTCCCTAGCACTGGAACATACTTAAGAGTACATACCCTACTATAAAAGGTACAACATATTTATCTGCCTTGAAGTATTGTGCAGATTGTTTTTTTCTGTACTGTTTTTGAAATTACTATACAGAATTCTACATAAAGTTGACTTTAAGGAAAATCTATAAAAAGAACATGTGGGTTTTTTTCAATACATACATACATACATATATATGTGTGTGTGTATATATACATATATATATATAAAATCAGAAATCAATTTTTGTGGATTAAGTTCTTGAAAATACAAATTTAATTTTTTTTTCCAACTCTTTACTTCTGTGAGGCATGGAATATGAAACAGTTATGGTGAATTTAAGAATATAATAATGGCACAATTAATCTGACACTTAGGATGACATAGAGAGTAGATTAGTTAAGTATTGTTGAATCTGGTAACTGGGAAAAGGCAGGGTTTTTTCAGTTCCCTGTCCTAAGTCCCATCAGTAGGGAGGGCAAGTTTATGTTCTCCCTCGACATTCAAAATTACATCTATGCAATAAACATCCACTTGCAAGTACAGCCGATGAACAAATTAGCACAGTTTACAGAGTGCTCATACAAATACAAACAGCAACAGCAGCCTTGTTCCATTCTGTTCTCTAGCAGTTCAGGATGTAGGTCTTCTACTAGATCCCCCATCTCTGTATCCTGTTTCTCCTGAGTTTGTGGCATCTTATCATGAGAGTTACAGGAGTCTGCAAGTCAATGTGCATAGCTGTACACGCAGGCCCCCACCTACACATGCACACACTCACACAGACACTCTTGGATCTTCTCTCTCCAGCTGCCTCATGCATGCACACACACACATGCAAATGTGTGTTGATCCAACAGCCCCTCCACGACCTGATTTAGACCAAGTGGTCCCTCCAGAAGCCAGGAGGCCATCTCTTCATTAACTGGTCTGGCCCAAACTTAAGGCTCCCAAGCCTTTTATCCAACTGACTGATTAGTCTGACTTTTATTTGCTAATGATTACTCACCACTGTGCATACCCTCCCTTGCTCCAGTTGCTTATGTTAGAGAAATACTGTCCCCTCTGACTCATGATCCTAGTCCATCTACTCTTGTATAAATCTCTGGATACACACACACACACACAAAGAAAATATAAAAGAACATCTCACACAGGAAAATAATTAGAAGTGGAATTCAAGATGACAAAACTGTTCATCAGGTCCAGAACATGGTCGGACATATGTACTGACCTGTTAAACACAGGGCCATATCTTTTACCCATCAATTTTCTCATGATTGATTGCTCCAAAGAACCTTGGATGCATAATTTTCTCTTCTTTTGATTCCTCTTGTAAACATCCCAGAGGTCCTGTACCATCCCAAAATGTACTTCCCCTGGATCCTGCAATGGGTACCATACCACTAGGCAGTCACTATTCTTAGCTTTTGACATGATCTGAAAGACCTCTTCCATTTACTCATGGCAACGGGTGTCATTACTGACTAATGAAGCTGTCAGGAGGAGCAGAACCAGCGTTCTTGTTCCTCTGATTGGGCTATGAGGGCTTCACTATTTGCCATTGCTCCTCATGCTTGTGAAGAAAAATCTTTTGTCAGATACCCTATAACATTATTAGAATATTTTTCGGCCTGAAAGGGAGTCATTAAATGAGAAAAAATCGGGCATTAGAAAAACTTTGACTAGGACTCATAACCGTCATGCAGAGACAACAAGCAAATGTTGTTGAAAAAGATTTCAGCCTGTGTTGAAAAATAACAGCAGACTCCAATATTCTGGAGAAGATTTGGGGATGAAAATCATTGAAAATTGGTTTTCTGAGCAGAAAATGAGCAATTAGGACAAATAATACTCATGTGATCCTTTCTCACTTCCTTTCCTTTCTTCCTTCCTTTTTTCCTTTTCTTCCTTTTTTTCTTTTCTTCCTTCCTTTTTTTCTTTTCTTCTTCCCTTCCTCTGTATTTTTTCTTCCTTTGTTTTGTGTCCCTCTTCTTTTTCTTTTTTGTTCTCTTCTTCCGGTGTGTACAATTAAATATTTTAAGGTTTTCACCTGGGTTTTACCTTCTCTGCCTATCTACATTACTTATTTACAGCTAAAAAACATCCTTTTAATCTCGGCCTCCTCTGAAATATCTTTGATACTTGAGATTCTATCCTTAGCACTTAAGGAAAAAAAAAAAATCCCCCTACATTTAACGGATTAGGTTTTGCTGAAATATAGGATGGAAACAATTTTGAAAAGTCTACACATTTTTTTCATTACTATTTTCTCACTAGCCAAGAGCAGAAGAGAAACTAGAAAATATTGAAAGCCTGTTTTACAAAGACTTCCTAGAATATTATTTATTTTGGGGCTATGACAGGTTGCAGAGATCAGTAATAATGTGGTATTTACCTGTATTATAGATTAAATAGAATACAAAGAAGTATAGCTAATTTACTGTTGGATGATGGCCCATATGCTTTATAATGCAACAACAGAAAAACAGAATGATTACTTTATTTTGTGCATGAAAAATAAGTGGAGGTAAACAACATACCATAAGCATTTTTCAAGTGCCATTTGAGCAGCATAAAACACAGAGAAAAGAGAAAATTCAGTGTTAGGAAGGAAATAACATCCAAAACCCTACTTCAGACTGAGAGAATATTCTTTGAGTAGCCTTTTAGAGGGTAAGGTACAAAACATGATTATGTTAAAGTATTTTGAATTTGTACAGTCGTCTGTCTATTTCTGTTTTAAACCCTAAGTTAGTTACAAGTTCTTCCAAACCCCCTCCTAAAAAACACAGTTCATACATTGCAGCTAGAGTTGCATTCAAACTTTACAGCCTATATTTCTAGTTTTTGACAGTCACACATCTTCTGGGAAACTTCAGTGATCCACTTTGGTACAGATCATATTTTTCATATTAATTTTGGAGGGAGAAATATGTAGTGATGGTCTGCTAGTAAGAACCTGTGAAAAGATGAAGTCTCCAGATGGTTCTCCAGAACTAGGACAAACTTCTGATGCTCTGAAACAGATCCACATACATTCAGTTCTATGGTCAAAATAGACTAAAAAAGAAAGATCATAATATTATAAAAATTATCAAATATCAAATTATCAGATATCAAATTATCAAAAGATTAGCATATTATCAAAATATCTCTCTTAAATATTCTTAGAAACAAATGCAATCCTCCTCAAACAGGTGCATAAAACACCCTCTAGCAGCTTGCCTTTTTGATTTTCTTTCCTTGTAAAAGCTTTCAAAATGAGATGACTGCAGCTTTTTCTGCATAATATCCATTAATTATAATTAAGAAAAGTATAAAAGAGAGTTGCCTTTTTTTGTCTGCTTAATATGGATACTCCATTAGAAAATTTATTGAAAGAGATCATTAATTTGAAGCTACTCATTTAATCTGTATGTGGGCATACCACATTGTGATCTGTGAAATTAAACTGACTAAGCAAAGGAATAAATTTTATCCTGTAAAACATTGAAATAATTTCCAGCTGAAAAAAAAAGTAAAATTTTATTTATTTTTAATTATCTGAAATTTAGTAATTCATGGACATCTTGAAAAAACGAGCCTTCTGCATTCAGTCCCTTGTAAAAAGACAGGGCTTACTTTTCTTTACCAAGGAGGCTCAATATGGTTAATCTTCTTGTGCATACTTATATCAACATATGTGGGGAGCCTTAAGGTCTAGATACCTATGTTTTGGTAAATTAATGTTTAATTCACCATCCAAATATATATTTAAAAAGTATTCTTAGCATTTTTTTAATTGAAGAATAAATTTTTAAATGGAGATGAACATGATGGTGGAAGCATTCTGTTACATGCCAGCTGCTTTTCCCTTACTCTTGTAGTGCAAAAGAAAGTGTTATGGGAGTAAAAAAAAATCTAGATTGTGAAAAGAAATACCATGTATAGTGGAAAAACAACCTCTTAGTAGATTTCAAAAATTTTAAGTTTAAATACAGGCAAGCTACCAAAGCTGTATATCCTTCCTGAAGAGAAAGCTGAAGACATAAAGGATGTGTTTAATAGCCAAGAGGTCTTAAGGGCAGGAGCTAAGCAGGGTGATCACAGGAACTTTGCCTCAGAGAGGAAGAGAATCAATGTGAAACAAACAATGATAGCCCAAAGAAAAGGAACAGTAGTCACTGTAAAGCAATCAATTTATTAATAAAATATGATTTTCTATAAAACATCAAATTCTGTTGAAGTTAATCTACTCCATTTTAAACAAAATTAGGAATGTACAAATCAGATTTATGATAACTTTGTTTATACTTTCCAGGGGTAAATTAAAGCTTAATTTGATATTTAAACTTAATTAGTCAAAACAGAATGGTGATTTTTTTATTTACTCTCCTCTATAGCTTTCTCAAATTGAACTCCAGACTGATTTTTTTTTCATAACAGATATATCTACTTTTCTTTTTTCAGTTAAAAAAATTGTAAATATTTTACATTTTCAGAGAAAATTTAAGGTATTTCTTTCATTTTTAAACATTTTTTTAAGATAAAACAATATAGCATTTATCTGTGCAACCTAATTAGCTTGGGTTTCTTGACTGTAAATTGTACCAAGTCTTGTCATATGAGGGCAAAGCACATGGTGACGATAATTTATATCAGCCTTTCTTTTTCTTAAATAACCTATTTTACTCTGAGACTGGACTTTAAAATTACACTTATTATTCTTATAGCTTGTTTTATCTTTGCTTTGATTGATATATTGTCGAAGAGATATACATCTTTTCTGAAAATAGATATAGAGAAAGCAGTCTTTTAACACCTGCTGTTAAAAGATTTCAATCTTAAAGCTCATAATAATCAGACTACCCAGCGGACACCAAGAAGTATAAAGCATCTTCTAGAAAAATGCTCCACTTCTTACATTTTTATTCCTTTTTTTTTTTTTTTTAGCTTCTGAAACAGATTTAAAAGAAATTGTTCAGTTGGTGGGCATCTACATAGTAATTTTTGTAAAGTTTGAAGATCAGCATAGACTACATATTCCAAAGTATGCATGCAAGTACAACACTTGTAAGTATTGTTTCCTCAGGTTTTAAGCAAGAACAACATAATTGAAGAATCATTTCTAATGCAGTAAATTCTTGAGATAGCTTCAAATAAGCATTTTTGGGAATTAAGTCTTGTCTTTTAATAAAGACTTCTTTGAATACACAATGACTATATAAGCAGTAAAAAACAAAAAAAAAAAAATAGTATAAAAACCGAGGGGGGTTTACTTTATTTATAAACAAAAATATTTACATATTTTGCACTTTTCTTGCATCAGCCACTGATTGTCTCCCCAGCTAGAAGCCTAATATTCCCACTTAGACACAATACTGAATATAAAGACAAATATAAACATCAGCCTGCTGTTGCCACCTAAGTAGATCTGTACACGGTGTCATCCATTTTTTATAGACTGTATCCATACACCCCCCTCTGCAACATTAGCCCCATCTCTGAATGTGTTTCCCTGTTGGTGTATACAAACATAGTGTGTTTGACATATTCAGATCATGCTGAATTTATTCAACTTACACAGATTGTTGGCATCAGCAGCAGGCCTGATATACACCCAATATATTATATAGTTCATTTATATTGTGCTAGCGATATGTGTACTACGATTTTGACAGTTCTGGTTGTCCTGTGGCCTTGTCAAAACTGCAAATTCTAAATGTGTCAGAAGTCCTCAAGCTAGTTTGTCCACCAGAACAAAATTAATATGTAAAAGAAATAAGAAATATGTCTGCAACCATGAAGATATGGTAGGCGCAGTCTTATTTCTTGTGATATTATTTTTTCATTAATAATGATGAAGCTGCAGGACATTGAGTGTGCATTAACTTCCTAAGTGTTACCTAGGAAACTCTTCAAGTCAGAAATCATAATTGTTCCATTCTGCTGCTTTCCATTTCAACAGAATAGAATCTTTAAGGCTGGAAGACATCCAGCATTATGGAGTCCAACCTTAAACCAAACACCACCATCACTATCAACCAAACCACAGCACTAAGTGTCACATCCAGTCTTTTTAACAGTTCCAGAGATGGTGACTTCACCACTTACCTGAGAAGCCCATTACAATGTTTAACCACCCTTTAAATGAAAAAAATCATCTTCAGGTCCAACCTGATCCTTCCCTGGCCCAGCCTGAGGCTGTTTTCTCTTATTCTATTGCTAGTTGCCTGGCATAGTTCTACTTCGCCCTTTCTCCCCACATCACAAACCCGAGATAAAACCAAGGCCTAATATTTTTACAGTGCACATTTAGGCAAGACTTGAAACTCAAAAAACTTTTACTGCAAATATTTTTCTTTTAAAAAATTACATTCTTAAAGCATTAGTCTAGTGTTATTTTCATTCTTATTATTCTAAAATAGCCTATCTAACCTCTTATGTTTTCTTACTCCAATACAAGAGAATGCTAAATTGTACAGGTATGAGGAATTGATAGAGTTTTGAAAAACTGGAGGCAAACCAGGAATTTGGAATGGATGAGAATGAGAACCTGGCTGTTCTACATGTTGGAGTGTGTTAGTGGGACAGTGTCAACTGATATTCAAGGGAAGAGGAGCAGAGGGAAACAGAGATGGGGATAGGCATATAAAAGGGGTTGGTAGTATGCAAAACAGGAATTGTCAGTGTGTTTGTCTGGCTGAACCCTGTGTTTGATCACTGCAGTCTGTCCTGTCTTCCTGTATCTTCCTGTTAAATCTTTTCTTAACTGCCTTTAACCATAATCTCCCTCTGTATTCTCTGTGTGTGTGTGTGTGTGTATGTGCCCCAAGGGCACAGGGGAGACCTGAGCATGTGTGAGTGAAATTTGGGAGTGGCTACTGGAGTTGGAACAAGTGATGGGCACCCCTGGCCATTGGTATCAGCTACAGGAAAGCAGCAGCTGCTTCTGTAGCTCACACCTGAGTCTCAGAACATGGGTCTGACCTGCAGGTACTGGGACGAGACAGAGGAGAGATTCTTGACTGGAGCAACTGGAGATGGTACTACAGTCCTAACATTCCTAACACAAACCAGTCTCATCTTCACTGGCTTCTGATGATTAACTTTGAAAGTATTTATAAAGAACAATTGCTATAATGAAGTATAATCTTTCATGAGTGCCCTAGTCTTCTATTCCCAATACAATGGATCCAATGATGCCTTTGGATTTGTTCGTTACACTGAAATCTTGCCACAGGAAGAAAATGAAGCATACTTTACATATTCAGCTTTCAGTATGCTACTGCCAGTCCAACCTATGCTTTAGCTAGTATACTAGTCCACATAATATGTCCAGTTACAGAATTTCCAGGTTTAGTACACTGCAGTAAACTGCAGTAACACAAGTCCTCTTACCTGGAGGAAGGTGAAGATTGTGATGGAGTTCTTGTCTCTCTTCTTGGAGAAGCATGATTCTGATGCTGACACAGTGTATTGCTTTCTCCTTAGGCTGGAGGTCATACTTGGAGATCACAGTGTGCATTCCCTGCTCCCATTGCCTGCCTTTGGGAAGTCTCTACATGGGAGGTGAGCAGGAGGGAAGAAGTAGATACAATCAGCCAAGGATGCTCTGGCCTTCTCAGAGACACCTGCATAGTCCCTGCAGTGTCCAGTGACAGGGATGAGAACCCTGCTGGTCTTTAAATCTTCAGAAGCACACTGATCTTGTTAGAAATCATGTTCACCACTTCAAGGAAAAATAGAAATGGCCAACCTATGTCTTTCATTTTCCACAGTTCTGTATTTCGTAGCTACAAACATGGAAAAGGAAAACTGTTCCTCTGGGATTAGATGAAAATTTACTAAGAGAAACTGAGTTGTGAATTTTTAGCATTATACCAGTTATATACCGATTGTCTAGTGCTGAAAAATATTTACAGAAATAATAAAACATTATTATTTTTTCAAAATTATGCATAATCTCTTTTGGGTGTGTGGGGGGGATTTGAAGTAGATATGTCCTTTGACAGTAGAGATTGTGCATAGCTCTCATAAGACCTATTCTGAAAACAGATTAATCCAGGTAAAAAAATTCTTTGAAACACCTCAAAGATGTAATAATTCAAGATTTATTGTTGTTTTTCCTATCTATGGGTGCAAATTCCCTATTGTATGTAGCCATGCAAGGAGAGTTGAACCACAGCAGTTTGACAGACAGAAAATCTATTAGTTTCCTAAAGAATATTATTGCACAGATCAATTCCTCATTCTTTGTCTAATCCTGTAACTTTTCCCATAGACTAAACCATTAACAAAAATTTATTTCTATTCTCTCAGAGAGAAGAAGTAATAATTCTTCATAGACATTGCTGCTTGCTTTTAAGGTTGGAAAACTGGATATGCAAATTGGCTCTGTCAAATGCTAGTGGCAATGTACTATATATGTACTCTGAATTTGTAATTATTACTTGCAAGCTTTTATTGTTGTAGCAACCAATTCGCTTCAATTGGAGATTTGTACTACTTCCAGCATTGCAACTTCCTGAAGTCTGAATATTTGACCTTTTACCATTACTAATTTCATGCATCCTCCTAAATACAACATATAAGAACAAAGGATTCTTTGTTGAATGAAATGTTCTGACAACACTCTCATCTATCCAAAAGGACTTTTTGCTGTCTTTTCCAGGGGGAAAGAATCTACGCAACAAAATCTTTAGGGTTTTTTAGCTGCATGAGAGGGAAATATTTTGCGGTCATCTATTGTCAGCAGTTTCAGAATCTACTAGGATTTCAACAAGTACATTTCCTGTATGGCATTCTCTTATGTTCCAGTCTACGTAAGTTCACAATATATATATATATGTAGTAAAACTTTTAGGATGGGAAGACTAGATAAAGGGAATATATTAGATTGATATCCATGATCTGTGACCTTTCAGAAATGGCTTTTGGAATTTATCATGTCACTCTATTGTATTGACTTATATATGCCGAACATGAATAGAGATGGACAAGCAAAAATCCCTATCAAGGTCTAAAAATTCTGATAGATTCTTAGGAAGATCATTTACAGGCACATTGAGTCATTAATATTGGAATTTAGGTGTCTAAATTCTAGTGTTCTTAATTTGTAATTAGGACAGTTAGATGACAAAACAGATTTAATTCTTATTTACTTCTTTGGTTTTGGTAATTTTTTTTTAGAGTTTTCTTCTGTCCAAAAAATGCAGAACATAAACTGCAAGAAATTGACACCCAAGGTCTAAATATGTTATAGTTATATGTTGAACTCATTGAAAAACTCGCATTTCTTTCAGTAGTGTCATCTGAACTCATGTGTGTTCTTGACTTCACAGTGACCCAGTTTCAAAAATGTACTGCCTGGCCTGTCTGCAGATAGATGGGAATTTGAGAATAATTTCTTTTCATTTTCCCTAGAGAGATGCTAGGTGTCCTAACTTTTGCTGAACTATACTTCTACAAAAATATGTTTTTTATCTCTGTTGCTATGTCTCTTCTCTTCAAAAGGCAGTTTGCTGTTTTCTTTTCCAGGTAGAAACTAACAATACAAAACTGCATGTGAAGGGCTTGTTTTAAACATCCTGCTGGTTTCTTGTTTTTCTAATAGTAGTTTGCTATACATTAAATCAGACTGAAACATTTAACATTTTACTTATTGCCTGGAACCTGATGAAGTGTTCAGAAGTTTTCAGTTTTCTTCCCTGACAATACTGATTTACTAATATCTAAATTAGAAATGCAAAGAACTAGTAACCAGTGAGTAACAAAGCCAAAATTAGAAATATAATGCAGGAGGTTAAAAATGGTTTACAGGTTTGTTTTGCCTTCAGATAGTTTCACCCTCTGATGGGAAATTTAGGCAAAACACTTGCTACTATTCTGTCTATTATTCTTTTCAACAAGAAACAAAAAATACAAGTTTGATCCACTGGAACGTTTTTTTTTTTTTTTTCAAGCACAGATAAAGTTTAAAACAAGCCACAGCTAAAAAAAAAATTAAATAATAATAATAAAAAAATATTTTCTGGCAATGAACCATAGTGTGACAGGTGGATAATGTGGCCATAACAGAAACTAATTTAGCAATGTGAAACACTCTAAGAATGTGTGTACTTCCCCTTTTCACTTATATTCTTTCAGGATAGGCAATGAGGACATTGTCCCATTTTCAAAGTCAGAAAAAAATCATCTCAGGAAACTTATGAAACACTTTTTATTCTTTAGTAGTGCTGATACTCACAGGAAGAGATGAACTACCAAAAATACTTACAATAAGACTTCAGAAATCTTGTGATATTAAAAAAATTATAAACAACAAGAAAAAACCAAAATAAAACAACCCAAATATCCCTCAATCCCTATTAAAAACACATTTAATTCAATATGATGCAATTTAAACACACTGAAAGAAATCATGAAAGGTCCAATAAAGAGTTTAGTTAAGCTATAAATAGCTTGTGGTGAATTGTACTGGAAACTCATAGCAAATCTGAGAAATAAAAAAATCCAGAAGAATAAAAGTATCCTTTCTTTTGAATTTTCCTGTGTAGAAAAAAATGGTATTTTGTTTTTAAAAGGAAAGAAGTTAGATGAGGAAGTTTTTGCAACAATAATAAGATATGAAGTTTTCAAGGATCTATTTTGAGGAAAATCAAAAAAACAATTTTGGTAGAGAGCCAGTGATTGTACAGTAATTAGTTAAAAAAAATATACTTAAATGCATGTCTTCTGATAACTCATATTTTTTTTATAGTGGACTTTTCAGTGACCTTACAACCATACTCACAAATGCCTGAGTTGTGTAAATAAATCAAAGTTTAAAAGCTACTGAAAAAATATAGGATTATATTAAGGACTCCCAAAACAGCTAGAAGAAGCTGATAGAAATAGCCTTGAAAGTGCAATTGTGAGACAATAGACAAGGTCCAAGATTATAATCACAAATCACTGATGATTAATTACTGATCACTACAGGAACACAACCTTGGCAGATGGGTGGAAATTATTTCAGGGTTAAAAAAGTAAACAGAAATGAAACCTCAAGGATCTCTAAAACATGCCATATTGAGTAAAACCTGGATGTAATATCGAGTTTATGCATGAGAGAACAAAGAGGAAGTAACTAAATTGCATTAGCATGTATTTTTAGAAAATACATAATCAAATCCAAGAGTCAGGAAGAAGATTAATTAATGCCCTTTTCCTTTAGGTGTGTATGTCAAAAATATCTGAAATACATGGGTTACTGAAAATATCGACTGAAATAAGATCTGAAATTAATTAATCCATATAGTAATGCCTAAAAATACGCAATGACTAAAAATTATGCCTTTATGGTTTGACTATGATCTCTGATACATACATAGAGTGTCCACTTTCTTCCTCCTCACAAACACTTGTGCATTGTGACATTGTGATTATATTTGAACCACGTTTCCTAAGTTTTGTTATGTGATAATATGTGACAGTGACAACTATGGAAAATAAAAAGCTATATTACATATGTTTTTCCTACTACGGATTAGAATAGTTAGGCTGATAAGAAATGAAGATGGGCTATTTTTTTTTTCATTTTTGACAAAGCTGTCCTTTTGCTTATGCCTCGTACTTTAAAGCTGATTTTTTAAAGTACATTGATAAGTAATTTCCCAGATAAAAATTAGGCTGTCAGATATATAATTCCTCCAGACCTCATTTTCTTTAGTTCTTAGGGCATGCCTATTCTTTTTCTATAAATTCTATAAAGTAACAAGCATTACTTGAAATATCCCTTTGACTAGTTCTGTTGCTTTAGGGTCAATTTCCTTATGCTTTGTTGTATTTGAGATAACATAAAACTTTTGTAGCTTATTCTTTCTTCCTTCAGGCCCATATTCTTATCTCCCTGTCCAAATTCTTTCTATGCTATGCAATATGTGATTAAAATTAGTCTTTTTTATTCAGTGATGGCTGGAACAAAAAAAATGTAATAAGCTATTTGAAGGTATTTCCATATCTATTGCATTTTTTCTGATCCTCTTCTCTATTGTATCTGTACAATTATCTATTTACCTATATGCAAAAAAGTTTCCTTGTTAACTCTTTTTTACTAATATACATAAATGAATCTTTCTAGCTTTCTAGATTTACTATCACTTACTTGATGTATTTCTTCTTGCTGATCCTTTACAATATGCCTGTCTTTTGACTTATGTGATCTCTCTTTGATTTCCCAGTCACTGACCAGCTCGTTGTGCATTCATTTCAATACTACACTATCTTCATTTTGTAATGATAGTTTGTCTTTAAGTAATGATAGTTTGTCATTTCGAGTTAATGTACGTTGTTAAATAAATTCTAGTTCCTTTCCATTGTTTTAGCCCACATAATATTTTTCTAGTGATTCTATAAAATTGAAGTTTAAAGTATTACCTAAAATCTGGTGGTTAATCTATTGATCATGTATGTTTAAAAAAAAAGGGCTTTCTTTATTCAACAGTATTTCAAAGTGAACACTTAATTTATATTATTCTTATAAGTATTTTAAAGGTATTTCTTTGAATTTAGTTATACTTTAAAGTACAGAAGCAGTTGCCACTGAAATAGTGGTTAGGTGTTGGAATAAGTTTCCAATCTGAGTCTCTGGAAGTGTTCAAGAGGTGTCTGGGTTATGGTTAAGGAGTGATTACGATGGTGCTAGGTTGACAGTTTGCACTAGATGATATTGAAGGTCTCTTCCAATCTTGATGGTTCAATGATTTTGCGAAATCTGTAGTTTGAAAAAGGATTGTCAATTTTTTCTCATGTACTCTGCCACTTCTGAAATTTTAAAAACCTCATTGTTTTACAATTTCTATTATTATTTTCACAGAACATTCTTGAGAGAACAAGGACTTAACATCTCCAATATTATACTTATAAAGAATTATTCTGATATTCTTTCTAAACATAGTGTCTATAAAAGAAAATTGCCATAACAAAACCTGATGTTGCCATGTTTTAAACTGCATTTCCAAACAGATGATCCCAAAACAGCATTTTCTACTAAATTACTGCTAGGATCATATTTTTTTTTTCTCTAAACATTTCTATATCTTTACCTGTGAATTTCCTAAGCCAGTGGTGGCTGCTCTTAGCAGCCTTTTTGCATTAATTTTGCTCTATTGTAAAAGAGACATATATTGCTTTTCAATTAACATTAAAGATAATCCCTAATCTCTTCAGTTACAATGGTGGCTTGCAGATTGGATTTATGTGCCAAAATACTATGATTTTTCAGGAAAATGTGGAAAAATAATTTTAGTGCAATTTACATATTTAATATTAATCACAGGAATAAAACTTTGGTCCATCAAAACTAACTTTTGCCATAATCATTCCAGGGAAACTGAATGCATCACAGAACAACAATTGGTGAGTGAGAAAAGAGTAATTCCTGCACGAGTTTCTGCAGACTTAAGATATTTTTATTCTATTGGTGTAAAAAGCGCTAAATAATGGTGTCCATGGAGCTATGCCTTCAACATCAACGTGCATACAAAATAATTTTTTTTAAACAGAAAAAAAAGTAAACCATTAAATAATTGCACTCACTATTTTTTTTTTTTTTTCAGTGAAACGTTGTTTCTCCTCCTATTTTGCTTCTGGCAGCTATTTCTCAGAGTGAGAAAAAAAGACTCTTTGAAATGATAGCAGTACATCTTGTATCTGCTGACAAAACTTAGAAGCAATCAGACTGGCATGGCCACTTGCCTCTTGTTTATTATGAAGTATCTTTTTAAACTTTCTCATGTCCCTACTTAGAGTCATTTTTCTCCTGGAATATTTCAAAAAACAATCACTTTAAAAAGAAATAATTTTTTTTATCCTGTTCTACTCTCTCTCCTTTTTATTTTTATTTTTACTTCTTTTTTTCCTCTCCTCAAGGTCTCCTCTTTATGTCTCTTTGTGGCTATACATATAAACTTTATACATAAAAGCTTATAAGTACACACTGTGTTACTTGATTATTTAATACACAGGAGCTGCTTATGTTTTGCAGGTATTTTATTATTAATGGCTTTTAATATATACCCACCTAAACTGTGGAACATTATGTCTGGTTTATGCAATGCCCATCTGTTATATGAAAACAAAAACGTCATTATCATTATATTATTATTTATATTATTATATTATATTATATTATATTATTATCATTGGTTTATGTCATTATCTCTTTAAAACAATTATTTAAATAATATGATTTTAAAAAAAACTATTAAAACCTTTTGATTTACTCATTGACAGAACTAGGGCAAACTACAACAATAATTTGGGCCTAATTAATTATGAAATTTGACCTTTTGCCATGACAGGCCCTAGCTACTGGGCTAAAAAATAATCTGACATTGAATAAATTGAATAGGATAAACAGAAGAAACTGTCTAATTGACTGACTGTGTCTCTATTTTACTCAAATAACACATGCATATTTGTTCTTAGTGAAGTTGAGCAGTTGTATTTTGTTATATATAAACCTAAATGCACAGATTATTTTTTATGTGACCCAGAACTTCCATAAAGCTTTTAGATACTAAGATAATTCCCATGCCAGGTTATTTTGTAGCAGTTGTGTAGAATCTTTCTTCATTTTTATTCCCCTGAAATTTTTGGCACCATTTGTATTACTTATTACTGAAATACCCTACCGTGAAATCATGACATCAGGTGTATGTACAACACAAGAGTTTTATTGAAGCCATCACAATGTTTGGGGACAATAATAGGATAATTAAGGATAAAAGGATATCAGTTCTTCCCCGTGAGTGGAACTCCCCAAAACCCAAAAGAGGTAATTCCCTTCCTTTAAGAGACTACCATAGGAGATGGAGTCTTAGAGGAAAAGATTCAAACCTGAATCTTTAACCTTTCAGGTGTGTGACTAGGTTTCAGGAAGAGTTTCTTCACATAAAGGTCTGTCAAATGTTGAAATGGTCTGCCCAGGGAGGTAGTGGATTCACCATTCCTGGAAGTGATCAAGAAATTACTGGACTTAGCACTTAATGCTGTGTTCTAGTTGACAAGGTGGTGATCAATCAAAGGTTGGACTCAATGACCTTAACAATTCTATGATTTTAGGTTGACCAGCACTGTGTCCAGTATGATTCTGAAAACCTCCATGAAGAGAAAATCCACAACCTTAAGATATGACAACTTGTTCCACTTTTTGGCTATCCTCCTGGTGGAAAAGTTATATACCCCATTTGAATCCTTGCAGTCACAATTTATGACCATTGGGTCATTCAAGATCTGACAATCAGAGAATCACAATACTTGAGGCTGGAAGGCACCTCAAAGGTCAAGCAGAGTCACATAACATAGGATGCTGAGGACTGTGTCCAGATAGCCTTTGAGTATCTCAAATAAGGAAAACTACACAGCCTCTCTGTAACCTCTTTGTACAGCCTATGCCAAAGGCCAATCACCACCAGTAATAAAAGTGTTTCCCGATGTTTAGAGAGAACAGTCTCTCAGAACATCAGGGCCCAACAGATGTGAAGGATCAGTTCCTTCACCTCTGCTTATCCATCTCAGTGGCTCCCAGCACAAGAGAGACATCCATCTATTAGTGCAGGTCTGGAGAAGGGCCATGAACATGATCATGGCAATATACTTGCCTTCTCTTTACCTCAAAACCAGTACTGGATCACTGGAGTACCTCTCCTATGAAGACAAGCTGAGAGTTGGGGTTCAGACTGGAAATGCAATCCCATTTCACCTCTTTATGATAGTTTCCAGATCAGGAAGTTCACAGAGTTTCCAGATTACGGAATGTATCAACCATATAATGACCAATCTTACTGTTCTTTTAACAGCATTACTTGTAGTTATTCCTGACAGTAGAAATTGATGAGTGGAATATAAGAACTTGCTGAGAAATGTAAAAGCTTTGAAAGAATTATATCAATTTGCATTTCTCATCTTCACCAGAAGTATACACTTCAACATATAGTATGTATAGAAAACTATTCCTTTTCCTGTAACTTTCAGTCTTGAAATGCCAGAACTGTTATCACCATTCCAAAAAATATTTAACTTTAAATAGGAAAATTTTTATTTCGACATATTGAACTGTGGCATAAAATAATGGTTTGGAGCTTTTTTTATGGAATAAGTACAAAGCAAAAGAACACATAAAATCTATACCTACTCTTATTTTTATTAATGTAGATTACCATACAGTTTGTGAAAAACAATAATTATATTAGAAAATATTAAAATAAGAATTATCATTCTATATTTTAAAGAACAATATCGACTGTTATGAATTCCATGATATAGCAATACTCTAATATTTTCATAGCTTGAAAAAGAGAAAACATCTTAAAATAAAAAAACCTGTCACAATCTGTACTCATTTGCATCATTATGTTTTAAAATTAGCTGTTGAAAATCACTTGACAGGTGTCAGAACCAATGCTTCACTCTCTCAAAGTGTATTATTAATTGTACTAGCATAATGATGTTACAAAATAGATAGTAACTTCTGGAAGTAATAATATTATCTTTCTTCTTTGAATCCTTTTGATGTAATTTTCCATTAAACACTGAGATTTTACAGCAGAATTTTCTTATCAGGTTCTCTAGACTATCTTCCTGAAGATGTGTAAAGCAGAACATTTCAGAGTTGAAGACTGGAAATAATCAGTCCAGGACTTATCTTAGAGATCTAAAAGTAAATTATAATCAATCACCATAAACATTTTGATAGAATAATTTTAGGAAGAAAACACAAGACGTACTTAGACATTTGTGTATTTTTTTCTGAGTTGTCTGCTTAAATTTCAACCTCTTGCTCAGTGCTATGTGAAACTGAGAAAACAATACCTAAATCTCAGATACTTTAATAATCCAATTTTCTAGATTAGCTTTATTTATATCTAGTTGGCTATCATTGTACTGAATTCAAAGAGAGAAACAGAAATACAGATTAAAATTGCAGAACTTCCCTAAAAGTTGGGGATAAAATATTAAAATACTTGGATTTTAAACTTCTCTCAGTTAAAAGTAGGTTGAGCGTCCCATGTTCTAGGAGAGAAGAGAGTTTCTAATAAAAGCAACACTATTTTCAGTGCTCTAATAATTTTAACAATTGTTTATTTTGTTCTTATCTAATTTAAGTAAACCTTTCCCAGAAAGACACACTATAGTCTTTAAAAGCCAGATGGCTCCTGAGTACCTCAGAGCTATATAACCCTTACATCTTCTTTTAACACTACCATCTCTTTTGCCTGTCACAACGAACCCAAAATAAAGTCAGGCATACAGCATAAATTTTGTTAAAGGATGTAGTCTTATTCTACTGGCTAGGACTCTAATAATTCTAAATAAAATGTTGAGTTTCTGAGTTTCTGAATCATTAACTCTCTCTACATTTCAATGTAGGACCTGAGAGTGGGTATATTAAAAAAACAAAACAAAACACAAAACCACCTACACATTATACATTGATGTATTTTCTTAGGACTTGCCTTTTCAGATTCTAAAATTCTATACTCTTTACTTATTGGTATTTGTGCTTCAGCAAGGCAAGTGAAGCCTGCCTCCTTTTAATACATTTTTCTATATGGATGAAGACCACCTCCTGAAATACAAAATTCATGGGCCCTTCACCCCCAAGTCTGAGAAACTCCAGACATCAGACCCCACTTTTCTGAACAAGTAGTATGTATTCAAATTTAAATACTTATATATATATATCTAAGACTATAACAAGATTTTAAACAACTAAAATTTACTTGGTAACTTGTAAATCATGTAGAAGCTCAAATGTATGTATGTATCCATGGCAGCCAAACATCTTCATGTCTTCAACTAGGTTGTTTGGTTGGTTGGGGTCTTTTTTAAGCCATTCCAAAGTCACAATTATATCTATTCTGTTAGGAGTTTAGAGGATCTAAAGTCATCCTTGCAAATTCCATTTTTAGAGCTGGACCAGTAGCTTTCAAGTATTGAAAAATCATATTCATAGTGTTTAATGTTATTTTGCCTATATTTATAATGCTCAGTTGAGCAGTTTTTCTGGTTTGTTCCATTCCTGACTACCTCTACTGATTTGTGGTCCAGATATGACTTGTGTTGGATCTAATTACAAATGGTTCCCTTTATTTTTCCTTTTCTTTCCTCCTTTTATCTTCATTCTTCAGTAACAAAATACATTTATTCATATGAACTGTGATTATGTAAAACATTCTCTTTAATGTGTTTGGAGGAAATTGCAAGCCTGGAAAACAGTTATTTTTAGTAGTTGTAGTCTCTCACTACATAAGGTGATAACACTAAATCCATTAGATATACTAAAATACTGGCTTGAAAATGTATTGATACCTGATGAAAACATAATTGTTTTTCTTGGCATTAAGAAAGCTGAAAACAAAGAAAGCTGAAAACTCTTATCACTGTGGCATGAAAAGTACACTGATACTAAAATTACATGTATAAGGCCAATGTGCTGGGAGAAGACAGTTTAAAAAGCTCATGTTTCAAATATAAAATACGTTCCTAGGATCATAGAATCATTTAGGTTTGAAAAGACATCTACAATCATTTAAGTCAACTGTTAACACAGCACTGCCAAGTCCACCACTAAGTCAGGTCCCTCAGAGCCACATCTACACATCTTTTAAATACCTCCAGGAATGGTGATTTCATTACCAGGGCAGCCTGTTCCAGTACTGGACAACCTTCAGTAAAAAATTTTTCCTAATATCTAATTTAAACCTTTAGGGCAGATTTTCCAACTCAGAATATTATGTGATTCTTTGACTTTGACTTAGCTTGAGGCCATTTCTTATTATCCTGTAAGAAGAGACAGAAACTCACCTCGCTATAATCTCCTTTCAGGTAGTTGTGGAGTGGTAAAATCTCTCCTCTGCCTCCTTTTCTCTAGACTAAACAACCCCAGCTTCCTCAGCTGTCCTCATGAGACTTGTGCCCAAGTCCCTTCACCAGCTCTGTTGCCCTTTTCTGGACTTGCTCCAGCACCTTAATGTGTTTCTTGTGGTGAGGAGGCCCAGAACTGGGCCCAGCACTTAAGCTGTGACCTCATCAGTGCTGGGAACAGGGGACGACCACTGCCCTGGTCCTGCTGGCCACATTATTGCTGATACAGCTGGGATATCACTGGCCTTCTTGACCACCTAGGCACACACTGGCTCATGTTCAGACCCTGTCAGCCACCAAGTCCCTTCCATTGGGCAGCTTTCCAGTCACTCTGCCACAATCAGTGTTACATGTTTTTGTTGAGACTCAACACAGGACCCAGAACTCAGCCCTGTTAAATCTATGGCCACTCTGAGAAGGGATTCAAAGGAATTAAGAAAAGTCAAACCAAACCAAATTAAGACTACAAACAACATTTCACACTATGCCATAGATAGTCTTTAATCTAGTGCAGCTTCTTCAGTGTTTAATAGCATTTTGTTCAGTGTTTTATTCCTTGCCATTAATTTGCTCTGAAAAGCCTTTGAAAACCAGACATGATTTCATTTGTGCTACAAATTAATGTCACAGAATTTACAATATTCTTTCTCTTTTTGTCTATGGAATAAGCAAGAGTGATGACTCCCTTACCAAGAATAGACACAAACATACATTATGATTCTGATATATGAACAAGTAAAGACATCTCTTATTTGCTGGCTGGATGCATCCATGTACTGGTTTTGAGGCAAAGAGAAGGCAAGTATATTGAATGTAGCAGAGATGGAGTAATTTTTCACCACAGCAGCCCTCCTAGTGCTGTTCTTTGCATTGGTTGCTGGAAAGGTGTTGGCAGCAACACTAGTGGTTTCTGCTGAGCAGGACTGGCACAGTATCAGTGCTGTCCCCCCACCACTGTGTCCCCCTTCCATAGACAGTGGTGGGCAGGATCTTGGGAGGGGACACAGCTAGGACAGCTGACCCAAACTGACCAAAGGGATACTCTATACCATATGATATTGGTTCAGATGTAAAGGCTAAGAAAAGTAGGAAGAAGCATGGCACTTACTATTTAAAGTCTTTACTTTCCAGACTGACCAATACAGATGTAGAATCCCTGCTTCATAGAAAGTGGCCCTACATTGCTGGGTAATGGAAAATAGTGATTTTTTTTCCTTCACTTGTGCACTTTCATTTTTTCACTTTTACTTTAGTAAACTGCCTTATCTCAGCCTGTGAGTTGTTTTCCACCCTATTTTCTCTCCCCTGTCCAGCTGAGAAGGGAAAGTGATAGAACAGATTTTTGGGCACCTGGTAAACAGACAAGTTCAACCCATCACATCAAGAAGAGAAGAAAACAAGCTTTAATCTATAACCAAATTTTAAACCCCTTTCCAAATTATAATTACTTGCAACGGCATGTTTAGGAATCATGTTAACCCATTCTGTCAGACAGAATATTTCTGTCTCTACATTTAGAGAAGCAAATCTCACATTCTCATACACACATATATTTACAACAAAAGTGTTTAATATAGACCTCTTGATGATCATTCCCTGAATGGCTCCATGTCTCAGTGGTGCACAAAGCGGACTGCTAATTCATTATGTAATTTTAGAAATCCCTTTTTGTCAACTTACATCTGATAAGAAATGGTGGAACCTATCTGAACTAATGCAGACATATTTTTTGGCGAACGACTTATGCAAATCCAGTCATCCTAGGTGTTAAAAAAAATGAAGATATCCTTTAGAGATGAATGAAGATAGCATTCCCTCGTGATACAGTAACACAAAATTTCTTACACGAAACAGGCAAGAGACCTTGTTGTTTCTGCATTAATATTTACAAGTTGTAAGAAAGCTTAGATGTAGCTGTCTAGAGTAAGTCAGACCTCTGGTCCAACTCTTTAACAGCTGCTGTAGAGATCATGGCAGAACTTCTATCATATTACTAAGTTATCTGCCACCAGCAAGGACTGTGGAAAGGAAGGATTTCTGGGAGACACTTAGTCTTAGAAAATCAGTTCTTCTTCATTGTTTGCATGTACAAGAGGACAAAACTAAATTATAAGAGCTGCTTTAATATTATATCATTAAGGTCCACACTTTTAGGCATGGATAGCCAATTCCATACTGAACCAAAGAATTAGTAAACAACTAAGAAATGTGAAAAATCAGAGACCCACTGCTTCAACTCTCTCCTTGATACATATCTTTTTCAGGACTTTGGATATAAGATACAAAAAAAGGCAAATCTTATATTCAAAAGATACAAACAACTTTCTCTCACAAAAAAGGATGGCTCCAGAAATAAAAAGCAAAACTTAATTCATCTTCCAAAAAAAGTAACAGAAATGTTAATAAGAAAAAGCATACATTAACTCAATCAACACTGCTGCAAGAACCTAATTAATAGAATTTTCAATTCTTGGGATTAAAAAGAAGAGAAACTTAATACCTTATTTTTGATTCCTTTCCCTTTCTACCTTTCTCTTTTTAAATTCTAGGTAAAATTGAACTAAGCATTGACTGCTAATTTTATGTTTTCATTAAGGTATTAATTAATATTCCAGGATAAATTACAAAGAATGCTAAGAATCAAACTCATGGAGCTTAAGAATTAATTTGAAAAAGAAATTAATCGTGTCAGAATATTAATAAATGAGGCGCTGGACAGATAAACTCTTCCATGTGCAGCTCTGGAAGCAGGAGATGCTTTATCACTAGTCTTCCACTGGCAACAATCACCTCTGCTGTTTTGGCACTGGTAGGTACAAAATTCTGTGTCAGTAAAGACAAACTAGGCAGTAATTGGGCAGAAAATCACTGGGACTGACCAAATGGTGATACATATGGTGGAGAGATGAAAAACAAGGATTACTTGTTCTGAGGGAGATAGATTGTTTAATTTATTAGATACCATCTGGGACAACAACAAGCAGCAGTTTCTTCCCTCCTATCTCTTCACAGTAAGAAGAGCAGGACACCCAGTTCTTTGGCATGCTCCCCTGCTTGTAGCTGTAAATATCTCTCCCTTACTCCCTCTCTTTTAGAATAGAAACAGCAATTTGACACTATGTGGACCACTGCCCTCATTTCAAGTCAAATAATTTGATTGCAAAAACAATAGTGCAAGAGACTAGAATGATGGCTGGCTTGAGACATTTTAGGGGCATATATGGGGAAAAGGGCAGGTCAATTCTTGTTCTGAAAGTCAATGCGCTGCTCCATACACCAATCCCCCACCCTGAGACTTGATCCCAATCCTGCTGTGACCACCACTCCCTGTCATGCTGAAGGTAATTCTCCACACCTCACCTCTGAAACCCTTAACCCAGCTCCTGAGTGGCCAAATGACCCAGAAGTCTCATCTGGGGAAAGGGGCCAGGAAAGTCAAAGGGTATTTAAGCCAGAGCATGGTGAGAACATTGTCTTGACTCTACATCCCTTGCATTTTATATCAGCTGGAACGCTACTGGAACCAAGAGTGGTAGCTATCTTTGTTCTTTTCTTTATTTCTTCTCTCTTTCTTCTTTTTCTATTTTTTCCTCTTGAAGTTTGAATAGCCAAAAGTTGGATAGGCTGGAATTTGCTAAGTCAGTGCTTTGTGAAATGCTTTATGGTGATTAAATGTTGTGCTAAACTTTAGCCAAAATTCCCTGATTTACCAGTAAAGTTTTTGTTGTTTTGATCTCTTGAGGAATAATTTGCAGTTATTTTCTCCCGTGTGTCTAGCAGTAGTGGTTTTGCGTTTGCCAATTTCTGTTTCCCAAAATTAGTGTAGTGGTCTGAGTGCTCACTGGAATCATTTACTCTTTATCTGCTGTGAGATAGGATTAGGAGAAAAGCAAAGCAGGCTCAAACTTAAAAGTTATAAAGACAGGTTTATTAACAAAACTACAAGACAGAAAAAAAATTAATAAAAATCAGAATAAACCCTTCAAAACACTCCCTTCTCTCTCCCAACAGCTTCTTTAGACAACGTATAAAGACAGAACTTGGAACTTTAGGTCAGTACCACTTATAAAAAAGTCTTTCATCAGTCCAATTAGAGAGAGAGATCTCTTTTGGTTATGGTAACTTTCCACAAGAAAGAAACAGCCTGCTTGTGGGTTTTAATTCACAAAAGCAGCCACCGGGGGGAAATCTGCAGATATGAACCTCCCAGATACTCAGCCTTTCCTGCGGCTACGTTTGGGCCATGGACTCATGCATACCTCATGAGGTATCATTCTAAAGATGGACAGTTCCAAAAGCAAAGGGTTTTCTTCACTATCTCTTAAATAATCTTCATCTCAAGAAACAGATGGTCTTCTTTTTCTCTGAGGGTAGAGGGCTTTTATCTTTCTCTCTATCTTCCTCTGTTCAAAATTCTCCATTAGATCACAGTTATTTACTTAATCCATCACAAATGCCTTTGCTTATGTCTACAATTTAAACACCCTCGTCATCTCCCCAAATGCACATTTTTTCTACGATTTAAAGGGATATTCTAGCATTTTACAGTCTGTTACCATAGCTCACAAAAGACTTTCTGCTCAAAAACCAAGGCATCGTCTCCACCTCCTCTAAGATGCAACTTTTCCTTCACTGACCCTGGTATCTTCATATTGCCTCTTGACATGTCTTACACTCTAGCTTTTCCTCACTCAGAGAAAAGTTAGTGTTTTGCAAGCTTCATCTAAGGAAAGAGGTAGCATTCTCCCATTCTCCCAGGTCTGCAGAGGGCAAGCTGGTTGTTCCCTGGGAGATGGCCAAAGGTGGCAGACTCAGGCTGTGCCGGGGCTGAGGCCAGGATCTTCCACATGGCCAGGCTTTTGGGCTTTCTCCCCCAACTCCCTCTGCCCAGTAGCCACTGGAGAAGGGAAGGGTGGCGTAGTGGCAGATGTTAGCAGCCACTTGGGCCTGGGCTTGACAGGGACAGGGTATACTCTCCTCCCCTCCCTCTCTCCCCCAGGGAGTCATTGGGCACACCCTGGGGCAACCCAGAGGTGTGGGACCTGTTCTGGGTCTGGGAGGAAAAGGAACTTTCCCGGGATTCTGATTTTTAACCTGTGTAGTCTCTAATTGGTTAATCAAGCTGTCAATTTCAAAGCCAGTCACTAATTGGTTTTTGCTATAACTTTCTTGGAAAAAATCACTTCCGTGCTAAACCAGCACACTAGTTCAGGTTGCATAAAAGAATCTTAAACACTTTTAAGAGACTCATCAAGCAAGCTCTGGAGTTTCACCAATACAAATCAACTTTAAGGTTTAGGATGTGAGTTCTTCCAGAAAAAATGAGTAACACTAGATACAGATATTCAAATGTGAAGTCTTTTTGAACCTGGCTAACTTTGACAAGTTAAGAAATATTTAAATTCCTTTATATTTAAGTTAATAATATTAAGAAATATTTAAGTCCTTCTCTATCAGCAGTAGTGGTGAGGGAATATTTCAGTAAATGTGGTGGGTTGACCCTGCCAGGGTGCCAGGTGTGAACTGATGCCGGTCTATCAATCCCTCCCTCAGCTGGAAAAGGAAGAAGAAAAATAATTCCTGATTTGTGGGTTGCGATAACATCAGGGATGGATCAATCACTGATTATTGTCACAGGCAAAGCAGACTCAACTTAGGGAAATTGGTTTAATATAGTATTAACCAAATCAGCATAGGATAATTCAAACTAAAACCAATTGCTAAAATTTCCTGCACCCCTCCCTTCTTTTTGGACTCAGATTCACTCACAGTTTTCTCAACCTCCTTCCCCTAACAGCGTGTGGAGGTTGGAAATGGGAGTTGCAGTCAGTTCATCATGTTTTTTCTCTTCTTCCTCTTCATGTTCTTCCTTTTTTCCATTATGGGGCTAATCCTGTGGGAGAGATTCCCAGTGAGATTCTCCAATGTGAGTCCTTCCAAAGGGCTGTAGTTCTTCTAAAGGAATCACCCCAACATGTATTGCTTGATTCAAGGGTGCATCCCTTCAGGAATAGACTGCTCCAGCACTGGGCCCTTGTGGTATTACAGGTCTTGCCAGTAAACCTGCTCCAGTGTGGGCTTCCTATGGAACTCTTGAATGAGTAAGGTGGGACTTGCACTGAGGCAAAGGACAAGAGTGAATACAGTCATTGTCTCTGGCAGCCCTGAAAGGTTCTCTTCCAGAACTTTTGTCTGAAGGGAATGGTAACATTGTTGCTGAATGGCTAAAAACAAATATCTCACATCTTTATAAACAACAGACCTCAGTGAGGCCTTTGGAGCCATCCTGAGGAGCAGCAGACTGTAAGCAGAACATTAGAACATGTTTCAGACCAAGTGTGATTAAATACACAATAGAAAGTATAGCATAAATATTGCACTCCCAGATCTATAATTAAGTCACTGTTTTTTTGCAGTAAATTCTATTGAATCATTTTATAGATCTTAAATTAGTTAATTGATTAAATGCAGCTAACACTTTCAGACATAAACCGTGGATCAAGTCTGAAACTAAATTCACAAGGGTGTCCACTCTGAACCTTATGACTCAACAGAAGGTTCTCCATTGCCCCTTTTCACCCTGGCCATTTTCCTTCCTTACCCTTTTGATTCCTGGGTTTTGTGTAATGAATTCTAAATTGGTAATAATTTTATTTTGTATGCTTCATATATTGAAGAGTAATGGAGATTTAATATCAATTATCTGTATGTTTTCCATTAAGGCATCCTTATTTCTATTCAAAAGAGAAGCAACTTTTAATGCAGATTTAAGAGAAAGTTAAGAAAGCTATCTCTTCACTACATTTATTGGAAAAAGCACCTAAAATCTCACTAATGAAAGGCTAATAACCTGTGTAACATAGGCATCCATTTGGTAAATCTAATATATTCAATTAAGTTTGTAGTATGTTCGTTAGCATCAATTGAATGGTCTAGGCTTTTTGTTACCAATGTTTTATTAGCGGAATGCAATTTAGGATTTAGAGAAACTTTGAGGTCCTGATCTAAATCACTCCTGTTTAAATTAAAGGCGTTGCCTGAGAATTTATGGAACATGTTAAGAAAAGCAAAGCAAAGCTGAAATTGAGACTAGCGAGGGATAGCAAGGATATCAAGAATATCTTTTACCACTTCATTAATTTTAAAAGGCTGAACAAAGGACATGTAGGGTCACTGCAGAATGGGTTGGGTGTATTAAGTGAGAGTGGGGTCAGTAGAGCTTTGGTTCACTCTTCACCAAAGCCTTTGTGATTAGTTGAAGAGTTCAGGGAGAAGGAGAGCAACCAGAAGTGGATGAGGATTGAATCATGATTTACTTGAGACAACTAAACCCATACAATTCCCTAACATCCAAAGGGATGAATCAAAGAATGATAAGAGTTCTGTCAGAGTTTCTTTTGAGGCTGCTTTCTACAATCTTTCAAAGGTGGTGGATTCTAGGCAAGATTCAGACACCAGAAATATTGATAATTGTTGAAACCCCCATAACTGAAATTCCTAGGAGAACACTGAATAACATTAATAACTTTTACACAACATTTTTCATCTGAAGATCTGGAAGTCCTTTGTATTGGACTAGACAAAGTCCTGAGCTTCTTGCTCTCAAGTCAGAGCTGACCCTGCTTTGAGCAGACGATTGGACTCAAAGATCTCCTGAGGTCCTTTCCCACAAGTATACGTAGTGGCACTATGATTTTAAAAAAATATATAGTAGACAGTTTTGATTATTTTGGAACTATCTATTTTTTTTTTCCATTTCTGTGCATATTTCCATTAAAAATATTGACCAAATAAAAATATTTCCATTTCAGGTTTCCATTAAAAATATTGACCTGTTACAGGTAATTCAGAATAACTGACTAAATTGGTAAGAGCTGATAGAGAAAAAAGTACAACCAAAGCAAGATAGGACCAGCATTACAAGTCCTTTCCGAAATCCTAAATAGCATTGATATGAACATAAGAGTGGGAATTCATAAAAAGAAGTAGCAATGTAGATTTTGTTGCCCTGTGATTACCCAGTTCACTTAAATTGAAACAGACCCTTTGAACAGTGAAGCAATGTCTTGTGTGACTTGGATTCCTCATCTATGAAGCTGGATAAATTTGGTTCCTTTTTTAAAGTTATTTTAGACTTACTGTAAAAAGTACATTAGAAAGCTAAAATAGAATATGTCTACAATAATATTTTTTTTTCAAAATATTTGTTTTCCAGAAAAAAACCCACAAAAACAAGAACGTGTACATTTAGCACACAGTTTGAGGGAATGACATTATTGGGACACTTACACAGTCTGAAATGCTTTTGCGGAAGATAGAGAATCCTAGCAGAGGGGAATATTCTGCACAAAAGTAAAAGCAAAAGAATAATTTTTTTTTTTTTTTTTTTTTTTTTTTTAGCAGATAGCGAGATAAATGTTGATTTTTCAAGTGGAATTGAGTAAAATTATTATTTGAAAAGAGTTCAGCCTCAGACATTCATGGATCAAATATCCAAGCTCCCACTATGATCACTGTGAGCTATTAAGTTGACCTATATTATACTTCTGAACCCAGTTAACTGTGGCAGGAGTCTGTTCTTTAAACAATGTTTCCTAAGGCCATTTTAGATGTCCTAATTTACTCCATCTGGCCTCTAACTCCTGCTCCAGAAGATCATAGGTAAACTGGGTCCTCTGCTCTATCTGCCAGCTTCATATGATTGCACTGAATAATATTCAACATCTGAACATAGGCAACTGAATCTCCCATTTGAATATATCAGCTCACTCTATACACAATATAGTGGTTTTTAATGGAAATTTAATTTAATTAATGTGTTTGTGGCTGAAACAAAAGATTATATGAATAACCTGCAACAGATGAGCATGAACAGGGACTTGACATACTTGAATTCTCGTCAGAGTTCCACTGGACTTAGCTGTAAAACCTATATTTTTGTTTCTTTTTCTTTTTGAAGAAAATAGTGAGACTTAACTTCTATTGTATATCACTCTCAGACCTTCAAATAAAAAAAAAATAAGAAGAATTGTTAAAATTATTCAGTCATTCCCTAGGGATGCCAGGTAATGACAAATTCTTCTACCAATGATGTTATCAGCTATAGTCACTAGGAGAAAATAAAAGTGTAGGCTATCTTTATATCAGTTATTTGTTTCAAAATTTTAGGTTACAGTGTTTATACTCTGACCTTGGTGTCTACAAGTTTACCCAGACCAAGCAGCACTTTCTGAAAAACAATGTAACATCATTAACCATCAGGGCTTCCATAAAGCTATCATCAGTCTGTTAGTTTCTTATCTATACAAGATCTTATTTTATTTCTCCTATTTCAAATTAGAGATATTTGTGCTTGGTAGTTTGAAGCAGCATGAGAACTGGAAGAGAAGCATCCATTTTCATACTTCAGAATGTAAGTATGCCTCTGAAAACACACATTCACACACTCATGCATAATTTCTTTCCTAAAAATTATAAATATGTTTTTTCTTAACTGAACAAATGAAGTATTTGAGATTATTAATTGAACAAGAAAATATACAATCAAATAAATTTTGATTACAGTAGAGAAGCAACATACAACTAATAAATTTATTTTATTACTCTGGAGAATTTTTTTTTTTTTAATTTTTATTCATAACCATGTTGCATGGAAGTGGACAAGTTATCATCTCACTGCCATTCAGTCTAAACTTCTATACCTATGTTAGTGATGATTTGTGAGGCGTTCCAAAAAAATCTGGTAAGGTACACTAAATGTGTTGAAAAATAAATCAGAAGGAAAGGCCAAATAATTTTATATGACACTTCATTGCCTTGTTTATTCTGATAATGAGATATGTGTTGAAAGATGGGAAATCTCTTCCAGTTCATTTCATAAATTAAAATGTTTCATAAAATCAAAAATTAAACTAAAGGTTTTAGGTATAAATTCAGACAAGTAAATGAGTTATGAATAATGCCCTTACCCATGTAAAATTATCTCTTTTTTTCTTGCATGTTCAATTTCTTACACTTTCTGCCCTCTTTCTCTTGTCCGTATAACTCTTTGGTTCCTTACTTAAGTTTAGCTGCTCAGTGTACATTTCAAGGGTTGGCTTGGGTTTTTTTTTTTTTCTTCCCTATCTTCAAATGCCTGAAGTCTTTTTAAGGTAAATCCTCTTAGTTCAGCATTGCTATGGCAGCTGAAGGCATGACAAGTCTTTAATTACAGCTGTCTTCATTGTACCTTTTACATATGTTTTTAATTTCTCAGGCATTTCCCTTTTAATGCCATTAAATTATTCCATTACTGCTGCTAATTTTATTCATTTGAGAATCCATTAAGAAATACTATGCTAATTAAATGAGATGGATTTCAGTGGTAAAGGAGATTTATTTTGTTCATTGTGAGAGAAGAAGAAAAGAGGAAGATAAAAGAAATTAATCTCTGCATTTGTAACATTACTGAAGGAACAGTATTGAATATATATTTATGAAAAATATTGTTTCTTAATGAAACTTAATGGACTGCCTCGGGCAAGGTACCTCACTTGCGATGTGTCCTTCTTCTAGTCTGTTACATCAATGTAGTTTCAATGGATCAAGAGTTTTATTTTGTTTTTTAGCTAAATTGTGATAACTTTTCACAATAAATTTTTAAATTTTTAAATAAAATATCAATGCATCTACTTAGATCACAAATTCTGGGAATTTGTTTGGATGCTGATAGGTACATAAATTTGCATCTAGATTTGATTATTAGAGGAAATTCAGCTTCCGGAAACAAAAGAAAAGTTATTTTTTTTCTTTTCAGTGCTGCAGTTTAATAAAGTTCATGAAGTATAGGATTCCCATTACATGACAAAGCATTCAAAAAATTATTTTTTCTCACTGCCTGTTTTGCAGGTGAGGACTGGTAGCCCTGTATGCAAGAAATGTGGATGCATGAAGCATCCACTACTTTTCTGGAATGATGGTGTAATTATAAAATGGAATGGAAAGGTAATTGAATTATCATTTTAAACATTAAACTAAAATGATCTAAAATTTAGTGTATTCTTCTTTGGCATCATGTCAAAGTAAATGCTACAAGTTTTGCAATGGTCGTCTGCAATAGCAAACACACACATAAATTTATGTCCAAAATAAGCTCTGTACCACTGTAAGGACCTAAAAAGTAGCAAGGCAGTTTCAAAAACCCGTTCTTCCATCTCAAGAAACATGTTTTATAAAGATTTTAGGGAAACAAAAGCAATAAATTGAATATTGATGTAAATAAATGATATGCAAAAATATGCACTCCAAAGATACTTAAAACAAATAAGAACTTGTCTATGTTTCTAATAAGAAATTATGGTTGTTGAACACTTTCAACTTCAAGAATTCTATCTAGCTTTGTACTGTCAATTTGACAACAAGTGCTTGTACTAAATATTCTATTAGCATGGTTTTTACAAGCTTTCTAGTTGAAATTAAGTGCAATTACCTTGAGATCTCTTTATACACATTGAATTCCCAGTAGAACTTCAACAAACATTAGACAAATTTCAAATCAATTCAGAGTCAATTGCTTTGCTTAGAGAACATCAAGAGAGAAAAGTTGTCTATTATATTTAATAGAAGATCATGCAATTAATTGAAGGGGAAATAGGCAGGTGGGAAAACAAGTATGTAGAATCCTCTACAGAAGAAAAGTTCTTAATATATTATTTACTTTTATTAATTGAGGCATTGGTGACAATACTAGATAAAAATGAAACCATAAAGCTGTCTACTAGTGGTGACTATAAAACTTTGCAAGCACACACTTATCTGTTTTAACAGCCACTAGTAAGATTTCAAAGTCAAAGAATGAAATAATTAGGAAAAGGGATTTGCTTCAGAAACCTTAATCTGATCATAATTTTTGTATAAATTCCAATACCACCTTTATTTGCATGCACTTTTCCCATTACACTCATGACAAGGATAAAGTTCCATTAAAAAATATCTCCTAATTTCTCCTTTTTTCCCCAATATTAAATGCATTGCTTTAGGTTTTATTTACCTTATGCTAACCTACAGCTCTTCTAAATTTAAAATTATTATTTCACAGATAATAAAAGATCGTCTTTTCCTTTTATTACAACAGTATGGGAATACTCTGTTAATTTGGCAGCATATATTGTGGCTACATCGCTCTGAAAGAGGTATTACTATCTTGATTTTATGAAGAGTGAAGACAAAGCCGAAGCATTATCTCCAACTGCTCAGTTTTAAAATGCTATGATTTTTTTTCAGTCCATTTTGTGTGTAATGTTCTACATATTCCAAGTGCCTCTACTCAGCACTTCTGCCAAGTGGACTGTTGCTTTTGTATTAGTACCCCATAAAACAAAAATTATTTGAAAGCCACAAAAGATTGTTTGTATTACAGCAATGATATTATAACGAGGAAGTAGTTATAAAAAGTCTTAGGTAACCATATATCATATAACCAACACTTTAGGTGTTGAAGTAAATAATAGCAAATTTTCATCTCTCATTGCTAACCCATAAGGCAGACATAGAACTCGTCTGAAAAAGAACCTAGAAAAGCTAGATTTCCTTAGATTATTTCAAGTAATTTCCCCACAACAGTCCTGTAGCTTAGGAAGTTTTAGATTTGGTACATAAACCAAGTTTATGTACCCAATATCACTGCTTAGGGATGAACATGATATGCTAGGATTGAGTTATGGGTCGTTTAAAATAACTGGATGCGCACAAATCGCATTAAACCACATGTGATGTCCTTGGGTGTGCTGAAATACTTGGAAGGTTCCTCTCTATCTTTTGTGAAAAGTCATGATAATTAGGGAGAGGAAAAAGAGGATATCTGTGCTGACTTCAAGGAGAGATAAAGGAAGATTTAGGGGTGTATAGGCCAGACAGCCTATCTTCAGACACTGGGAAAATTATAGAGCAAACTTCTCTTTAAAGCTATCCCAAACACATGAAGAGCAAGAAGGTGATTTTTAGCAACCACCATGAATTTACCAAGAAAAAAAATGACTGAACATTCTGATTGTATTCTGTGGTGTCTTGACTGGCTTAGTCTATAATAGTAAAACAGAAGGTGATCTTTATCCTGACTTTAGCAATGTTTCTTGTTTTCTCTGATAATAACCATATTGCCAGGGTCCTGAGTGTATCAATAAAACCTTAGGAACCTGATCAGCATCACCTGGGGCTTCCCACTCACCCACACACTACCCATGAGCACAGCATCTCTATTTAAGCTCAGTCCTAGATTATACTTCAGTGTTTGAGGTATGCTGAAAGAATATTTGTTGTTAGGATGCTCTATCCATAAACTCTACTGAAACAGAACTAAAGCTGTGGCTTGTCTCTTAGCCATAATATGCTGTCAGATGATCACTGGATTTGTTTAACTCTGTGGATATACTGCTTGGTTTGACTTTAGATGAGTCTCCTCCCACAAGCTTGCTTGATGATTTAGGCTACTGGACTTTTGTATGCTATGTTGTCTTTTCTGGTAGTCCTTGAAATGTTGATAAAACCCATTCCTATCCCTGTTCTGTTTGTTTTCTGCTGGCATTGTGGCCTCTTGGTAAGGTCATTGTCTCACACAATGTGTGTTAGGTAGTCATGGAAATCAAATTTCAGCATTCACAGTTAATGACAAGAGTATATGGGATTGTGAGAATCTCTATTCCAGCAAGGTTATCTGATCAACCTCATAACCGGGAGGATGAAAAAACAGCCAATTCTAAACATACAGAGATATAAATGCGACTAAATTAACATGGATACAAGGAGAAGAAACAAACTTGCTGGTCACACTATTTGGGCTGTCAAGAAACCATGGGTAAACTGTCACCCAACAAGGGATGAGGGAATCTGTAGGATTATACAAGCTCACGAGAAGGGAGGGTAGGGAAGTGAGAAAGGAGGAACAAAGAGGTGTGATAGACAGCAAAAGGTATTAAAAACCTCAGGTCATAGGTAAAAGAGTGACAGCCGTTATGCCTGCCTGGCTGAGCTCCATTCCTTATTGCTGCAATTTGTCCTGTCTAATTAAACATTCTCATAACTGTGTCAAACTGTCCTGTGTGCATGTTTAACTCTGTATAGATTCAGCGCAAACTACCAGAGGGAGTGGCATGAGAGTACTGGATGTTCAGCTACTTGAACTAGAAAATGTCTGTGGGTTGGGTGGCCTTGGACTGTGGTGTGAGCTACTGCAGCCCATGAGATGTCAGCATCAGTCACTGGAGACAGCAGGCACCATTAACCTCCTGCCACTGAGACAGGAATGGTTTGTGACTGAAAACCAGCTACTGGAGGGACCAGGGTAAGTGAAACAGGTAAGGGGCTTAGGACCAGCCACTGGATCAGGACTGGATGGCCAGAGGCCATGTATCTGGTGCTGACTGACGGGAGCAGGTGTCTGTATCTTCACCAGACCAGGTATGCATGTGTGTTTGCTCTCGAACTTTAAGTCTGTGTCTTGGGTTATGTAACCAAAAAATGTTTATTCTATTCTATCTGGTTCAAACCAGTTGGGGAGGTATTTTCTTTGTCTCTTGTAACTCCAGAGGAGAGGAGGCAGGTGCCATCTGATAATGGGCCAGCTGTTAAAATCAATCAGGGCATTGCTCCTTATCTCTTTCCACCCTCCAGGAGGATATCTTCTAAAATTGGCCAGTAAGGCTCATCAAATACACGACACATTGCATCATCCCACTGTGAGATCCTCCACCCAGTGGAGGGAACCAAATCATTCCTACCTAGATAAAAACTGAGACACAGGAATACCAGGCATGCTGCTTTTTCCACTGGATTCCTGGACAAAACTGGTACTCATCTTGTCATTACTGGACCCTTTCCACAGGACCATCTCTACTCCAATAGAACCACATCTGCCACTCCAGGAGGGCTTACTTTGACCTGCTTTCAACACCCTGACCAACAGGGTGTTAGGTTGTATTTCTGACTCTGTCAGGGTTTCTAGGATTTTTGTTTGTGTTTTTTGCTTGTTTTTTGTACTATTACATTTGTATCCTTAATATTTCTAGTAAAGAACACTTATTCCTATTCCCAAATCTTTGCCCGAAAGCCTTTAATTGGAGGAGGGTGGGTTACATTCTCCATTCCAAGGGAAACTCCAGCTTTCCCTGGCAGACACCTGTCTACCCAAACCAAGACAGTCTGATATGTTCATGAACAGGTAGACCTCTGGTCCAGAGTGGGGGGAATTTTTGTGTGGAGGGTGTGTGCTGATTTTCAAGGGGACCCATTATTGGCGAGTGCCTGTGTGAGTGCTGCATGTTTGCGATGAGCATCCAGCTGCACCAGCCAGAGAATGCCTGGGATGACGGATGGATAAAAGGGGACAAGATCCAGTTGGGGTGTAAGGCAGCAGAGGAGCTGTGATGATTCTTGAGGAATATGTAGCTGTGTATGTGCTTGTGAACCTGAAGAGTGTTCTGGGTGTGCTGTGTCACACCTCCTGCCTCTGCCAGGCTAAAAGGAGGAAAGGATGTGGCTGTCCAGGTTTGTGTCTGATCTGAGTCCTATGTGTGGCTGCTGTTGAGAGTTGTCTGTGGCTGCCTGTTTATCCAGCTTTGTCAGTGTCCCCTGTGTGTGTCTGAGACGTGCCTCAACTTTTCTACTGGTTGAACCTATCAGTGGGAAGCCAGCAGCTGCATCAGAGCCTGGGCAGAGAGCCCACATCCTCCAGGCATAAGGCAAATCATTATTTAATGAATAGTAGTATACATTTGGTCCTAAGCTCCGTTCACAGGGGTTTACATCAAAATATGACAAAAGAGACAGAATCATTTGCAGGACTGAATTAGATGATGTCAAAATGTTTTTTCAAACCCAAGCAATGCTGTGATTTGGCAACTGAGACATCAACAGAGCAAAAATGTTGATGTAAAAGAAGTCTTAACTTTACAAGAAACTAACAGTGCAGCTGAAACCTGAAATTCCTATATAGATCTTTTACATGAACACTTAAGCTGCTTTTCACATCCGTAACCAGAGCTACAGTATTTGTAAAGGATGTTCTGTAGGAACATTGTTCACATGTATTCATTAATTGCAAGTTATGGCCAGAGTTACCATATAAATGCTGGGAAAAGATCTTCAAATTTAGCAGTTCAGAGGATTCTTTCTAATTTAATATGAACAAATGCATATCATAAAGTGATATATGACATGACATGACATGACATGACATGACATGACATGACATGACATGACATGACATGACATGACATGACATGACATACTTCCGGTTGATAAATTATTATCAACCAGAAGTACATGTACAACACCAAAGCTATGTATCCACAGAAGCATCTCAAGTGAGCTTGTAAAAGCTTTTCCTCACTGATGTAGCCATTAATGCCAGCACTACAGAATGAAAATGTTCACTAATTAAGCTTTGCAGCCAGGTGTTTTAGTGTTAATGCAACAGGCTAAAACACAGCGATTAGTTAGAAGAGAGTATTTTAAAATTACTGCTTAGGTTTTCAAAGGGTTTATATGAGTATATATGAGGTATCTTCATTTTACATCCTCATAACAGTAATGTAAAGCAGAGATTCAGCAGCTGCTTGCTGCCCTCTTTAATAAACAGTTCACTGTAACTTTGACACGTTTTTTTTCTTACTGAGTAAGTAATTTGTTCCACTACCAGTAAAAACAACTTCTGAAAATAACTTACAGAAATATTTTTCCATAGTATAAGAAAGAAAATCACAAAGTAAAATTATCCAAGAAATACAACCATATAATCCTATTTCCCTGTATAGCACAGAAGACAGAATTATATTCTCTACAAATAATCCATACTCAAATTAAAGACTATAAAGTATACGCAGTCTTTTGTGTGAAAACCTAAAATTATTCTATTCATAAGAATTATTATTTTTGTCAGATCTACTCAGAGTAGAACTGAAGAGAGTCATTCTCAATTAGTACAATCCTGCAACAGCAGCTTTTCTCCCCCTCATATAAAGTTCAGAAAAACAAAGGAAATTTAAATAGTTCAATGGAAATATAAGATGCATAGAGCAGTAGAGCAGGCTGAACAGAGATATTGTGCACTCTCTGCCCTTGGAGGTTTCCAAGACCTAAATTGAAAAATTCTGAGCTGCCTTATCTAATTTTACACCTGATCCTGCTTTGAGCAGGTGGTTAGAGATCTAAGATCTCTGAATTACTCAGTAATGGTATGATCCTATGAAGTTCCTTCTATGTGATAAAATCATTTCCCCCTAAATGCACAGGCTTATCCCACAAGCAAAATTTTGGAGAGAGTCTGTGTTTAAATGCAATCAACATGGTCTACTAAAATGACTGTTATTTATCCAGAGTTATTTGTTGCAGAAAACAGAATGTAACCAAGATAAAATTTAAGGAAATTTAAGGAAAGGTCTTGTTAAAATTGTTACAGATGCATTTCCTTTACTCTTTTCAGTATGTTTTACTTATGTTGGGTATCTGCACTTCGAGAATATTGAAACACCTATTGCAAAGGCTCTGTCCTTCAATAAGTATTACTTTACCTTTGATGATTTATTGTAGTCCTGGTATCTCAGTGTCAGGCTGGTTTTTAATACATAAAAGGTATGTCACTGACCTTCATTTCTATTCTAAGATCCTATGCAGCAAAAAGCCAGATTATGGCATCTGTAAGTAATAAATCTATTAGTTAGAAGGCAATTGGTATTGAGTAGCCTTAAATCCAAATGGAAGCATGCACCTAGACTTGTCTGAATCACTAGCAAAGCACTTGTCTGAATCACTGCACTCTCTAAGTGTGACAGCGTAGCTGAACACAAAAAAAAGTCTTGCAAAATATGTGAGAAATCTGACCCCAAATGGGTCAAAGACATATATGATTGCTTAGGGGGCATATAAATATGTGTGAACAGAGACCCATGCAGTAATTTCATGATATAAAAAAAGGAGAAAATAGGCACAATGGACTGCAAAAGAGCAAGGCATCCCACTGAGCACACCAGAAGGATGACTGGCAAGACTGAAAACAAGATTAATCAGCATCAGGAGCAAGGGATGAGGGGAGGGTGAGGGAACAACACAAAAACACCAGGCATAAGTAGGGAAAACTGAGGAAGAAAGAGGTGATATGCTTCAGTGCTCACTTATTTAGTCATTTTTATCATCACCTCTGCTGCAGTGTATACTCATAGCTAATTTAGAAGTGTTAAGACCTAGCAGGGTTTTACATGCAGCAATAAATAGTGATAATGATTAAGAATTAGCCATTAGCACAAAATGTGTTGTTAATAAATGGCTTTCTTCCTAAAGTTTTTAATGAACTAAATTAAGTCTTCTAAATAGTCTTGTCAGAGAGATACCTATTTCCAAACTGGAATGTGTGTACACATAACACATTATTCAGTTTTGTCATATATTTCACTCTGCACAGGCTATCAAGTTGTCATTGTCTCTAATTTTTACTTAGATGTATCAAAAATACTATTATGATAGGTTTTTTACTATACAAAGTTAGAAAATTAATAATTTTTAAGGACGTGCACTGCCTGCGCCAAAGCCTGCACTTGAAGGTTCAGTTTATATACAACAGAGAAATGTGTTTAGTATGTTCAATAGTCTAAAGACTTTTCTCAAAATGCAGTATAGATAAGGCTTGTATTTATAAGAGATATCCTACTGTAGTATAATATCAGTAAACATAAAAATAGGTGGAGCATTTTTAATGATGTATAAAAAAGTAGCTAATCCTTTGATAGATGTTATTTTGAAATATATTATTTTCTTTTAATATAGTACTACAGCCATTATAAAAACTTCTGCTTTCTCTGTTGAAAAGTCTGTGATATTTCTGCAGTTGTTTCCTTACTCTCTTGTGTTTTCCAAAATTTATGTTATCACATTCTGTATAGATTACCCCTAATCACATGAGTGATCAATGTATCACTCAACTGTTGCAATTGGTTAAAAACTCATTTATCACATTGTTTACATAGATTGTGAGAATAAAGCGATGTCACACTAAAATGTGCTGGATGAGTCCTTGGAGGTTTAGAGGCTCAATATCTCTGCAACAGTGACCTGCTAATAAAAGAAAAGAAAAGAAAATAAAAGAAAAGAAAAGAAATAAATGAAAAAGAAGAGCAAATAAATGAAAAGAAAAGAAAAGAAAAGAAAAGAAAAGAAAAGAAAAGAAAAGAAAAGAAAAGAAAAGAAAAGAAAAGAAAAGAAAGAAAAGCCCCCCAAAAAACCAAAAACCAAACCCCCCAAAAAACCAAACAAAAACCAAAAACAAAACCAAAACCAAAAAACCCACAAAAAAAACCACCCACAAACAAACAAACAAAACCCCCTAACAAACACAAAACAAACAAACAAACAAACCCCACCAAAACCACAACACCCAAACTAATTTGAGATCTCTTCGAGTTCTGGCTCCAGGACTGATAAAAAAAAATCTGAAAATTCTAAAATAAATGTAATAGAGAAACAGTGTAATCAGTCACTTTTTTTTTCAATTCATATGTTTGATTTTTTGTTTAATTCATTAAATAAATCCAATAAATAGGTACTGCAATGAGATAATTCTTTACAAATATGAAATATTTGACACACATGGGTTACATAAACTTCAATAACTTTCAGGAAGAGGAGAGAAAAGAAAAAAGCTTCTTGCAAGTGCATGCAGTCAAAATGGTCTGAGTGGTTATATCTCTTGCATTAAGATAATATCACATGTTGCCTCTTTTGAGACCTGAGGTTTCATCAGATACCAAGAGCTACAAAGAAGTTGCACCTCATAGTATTGTATATGACATGGGGAATTGCAATCAATTGCCTGTGTCATATTTAACCTCAAATACAAGTTACTACAACAGATTTCTGACCCATCTTAAAAGTAGTTGTTCAGACTGGGCAAGGGAACTTTGCCTATAGAAGTTGCCCAGAAGAAAAGAAGAAACAGCTGTTAAAGATGATGGATCCTACAAACCCATTGTCATGCTTAGACAGAAACAAAACCTATTAAAAAAAAAAAAAAAAAAAAAAAAAAAAAAAAAAAAAAAAAAAAAAAAAAAAAAAGGGAAAACATTATTAAATAATTTCAGAAAATAATGGAAACATATGCCCTTGTAAAACAGGATCTCACTCAATAGTATAAATGTGCAAGTAAGACAAACTGGAAATGTATTCTTGACAGCTGGAGTTTCTGGCTATGAAACATGGATTTCCAACTCTTTTAGCTCCAATATGCCCCAAATATATTTCGGTCACACTGTTAAAATGGTTAGTAAGAATTCCTGCCAAGTATGAACTAAAACTCTATTTTCTTTAAAAGTTTATAGCCACTAATGGCATCAAAGGCAACTAAAGACCTGTTACAAAACCTTGCAAAAATATTTAAAAATATCCAACCAAAACCAAAA
This sequence comes from Sylvia atricapilla, assembly GCF_009819655.1. Lineage (NCBI taxonomy): Eukaryota > Metazoa > Chordata > Aves > Passeriformes > Sylviidae > Sylvia > Sylvia atricapilla. Next base: position 71,347,207 of record NC_089141.1, read on the forward strand.
TGTAAAAACTTTGCTTTAGTTTCTATAATGTTTTTAAGAATAGGAGGCAAGGATGAAGGGACTAAATCCATGAATGAAAGGCAAGGCAAATGATGGACTAACTCTGTGAAAGTAGCAACCTAAATCAAAGGCTTTCCATGAGCAATAATTAGAGATTGATACATCTGAACATATTTTTCTGTTTGGAAAATCAGCTCACAGGGTTTTTTCCTCTGACAAGATAGATCATAGAAAACCTTATGCTGATAAGGAAAGTTTCAAATACTATAATAAATATTACAGTTTGCAGATCTACACAAAAGCATCCCCTTTTCTGTATCAGAATTGAAGCATTAATCTTTCTTTCAGTTGTTAAACAATTTGAAATATAACTACTTAAAAAGCAATTTTTTCAGACAGTCTACTATGTACTGCTTTGTCTTCAACCTGCAAAACTAGATGTTAGACAGAGAACAGAAATTTAAAACAAACTTATCATTTGAGGTTTGAATTATTTACCCTGCCTCTTTATCCCCTTGCTCATCCATGTTCAAGAATACACTGGTGTCTGTTTCCAACAAAATGAAATACCTTGAGTTTTGAATCACATTCCCCCAAATGCATTTTCCTGTATTTTGCCTGAATCATTAAATAACTCTAGTCCACTCATATAATTATGTCCCTTAGAGAAATTTCTCTTTTCAGGAAGAAATTTTTCATTTCTAGTTTTGATTATACACACAAAACCTTTTATTTATATGTTTGTCAGGTCATCTTGCCATAATAAGCTTTTAGGATCGAAGTGTTTTCAAAAACCTGTAAAGCTGAGAGAGAATATGTGTTTTCCATACAGAGAACAATAATAGTTTGTCATCATTGTTTTTAAAACAACTTCTTTATGATTGGTCTACTGGTCTTTTTAATTAATAATGTTTTGCTCTCTGATATGCATCATAATTAATCCTTCTCTATACTGCTAGTATTGAAAAAGAAACCTCAGCTAGTTTTTTCATTACAGCAGAATTATCAGTCGTATCCAAATTTTTCCAAGACTGGAAGATAAAAGATTATCAGTGCAGGGGAATACATTATGATATATCTTACTTTTGTCTTCACTTGTTAAGGTTCTCCTGTTAAGGTTCTCCTGTTCTCACTGCTTTTCTGATCTGTTCTATCTATTGCAAATATAGAGAACAGTTATTCAAACCATACAAGAAAACTGTGGTTTAACTAGTTTTGAAACATCACAGACATTTGGTTTTCAGGTCATGCAATCTCCCCCTACTCTTTTGCCAAGGTAATTATGAAAATTGTATTTAAATTCTACCGAAGTACTTAAGGCTGTAACTATTGGTAGAGGAGAGAACAAGGTGTTCTAATTTTTTATTATTATTGAATGCTTCTATTTCCCTGACTTTTGCAGAGATAAGAATAAAGGCACTTGGATGCTTTGAGTTGCTTTCTGGAATACTCTGTCTCTCTTTCTTACACCACGGACTAACCAGGGCACTGTAAACTACATTAAGGCAATAGGAATAGTCTTACTCCACTCCCCTGGGACTTACTGTGAATGTATTGCTTTCATTTGCAAAAGGCTTAATTTTCTTCAGAATAGCTTGCATGGTGCTGTGTTTTGGATCTATGACCCAAAAAGTGCTGATAGCATGCTCAAGTCTTAGTTAATATCTGAGCATGAAGAATATTTTTGCTGCTCACAACCACCACACCAGTGATCAGGCTGAGGGTGCACAAAGAATTAGGAGGGGAGCAAGCCAGGACAGCTGACCCCAACTGACCAAAGGGATGTTCCATGCCATATGGTGTCATGCTCAGTAATACATCTGTAGTTAGAAGGGAAGAGTGGGGTACATTTGTAACTATAGCATTTGTCTTCCCAAGTCATTGTTACATGTGGTGAAGCCCTGCTTTCCTGGAGATGGCTGAACAACTGCCTTCTCACGGGAAGTGCTGAAAGAAGTCCTTATTTTTCTTGCATGCCCAGCTTTTTCTTTACCTATGAAATTGAGTTTTCTCCCTTTTGCTCTTCTGATGATCTCCCCCATCCTTGCTGTGAGGAGTAAGCGAGTGAATGAGTGATGATTAGCTGCCTGACAGTGCTAAGCCATGAATGAACCATCTGCAAAAGCTTGAATTAAAGTGACCACATGGCAGAGAATTGGTTCAGAAACAGGTTAGTCAGAAAAATACAGGATAAAGGAAAACATAATATTATGGAAGGTAGAGGCTGCAAAAGAAAGCTGTGAACTAAACAGAACCAAGGCACTAGCTCCAGTGTATGATCACCCATGGTGGTTTTCTGCTAGCACTCTTCCTGACAGGGTTTAGGCCAAATGCCACGTAGATATCTCCCATAAGGAAAAGGCAGAGATGAGATGGATCTGGTCTTTGGGGATAAAGGCTTCAGCCATAGGAAAGTAGGCAGTACCATCTGGATAGCAGCATGGTAAATACAATAATAATGTTACTGTTGCATATTTATTTAGATTACTGAAACATTAGGCTTGCAGTAACTTCTCACCTGTGTGTATTAGGGTTCAATTTGCCCACGTGAATACTTCGTGGCTTGCTTTGAAATACTCTCTTTCAGCTGTATTTGCCTTTATGAATAAAACACAGGCATAATCTACTGTCCTAATTCACCTTGAGCTAAGTTCTGACCTTAAAGTGAGGAAGATCAAGAGCTTTAATTGTTCATATTCCCCTTTTAACAACTAGAGTGGAGTAGAATGATCGTGTAGGAGGATAAAGGTATGAACCACCGAAATGTTTTTAGTATCCTTGAAAAATTCAGTTTCATAAAAGTCAGTCTGAATTTTTCCTTAAAAACCAATGCATGGAGGAAGTTAAGATATGTTAGGAAAACAAACAAACAAACAAACAAACAAAGCCCCAATCAACCAACCAAAAAAACCCAAAAAAAGCAAAACAAACAAACAAACAAAAAACAGAGAGCCATTTCTTTAGAGAAAGGATTCACCTAAATGAAAATGGAACATGCTTAGTGGAACTTAATTTAAGTAATAAAAAAGAAATCTAGAGTCTTAACATTACCCACTATGGGAAACCTGAGAAGTTTAGATGGATGTAGAATTTAGTAATTTTGAAATGAAGTTATAAAATGCAGTATTTCAGAAGAAACAATAAAAAATAAAGATCTTATCAAGTGAAAAGCATTGAAATAGGTTACTGAAGCAAATCCAAATTTTTTCCTGTACAAATACTATTCAACTAAAAATGTAGGTCTCTTGCAGAGCAGTGACAAATGAAATAACAGGAATTATTATAAGCACTTTAAGGCTTGTTTGAGAAGACAATCATTGGCATGCTCAGTATGCCTCAGCAGAAAAAACATTACAATTTTATTTGGTAGATATTGTAAATGGAACAAGCTATCACATTATGTCTTAAAAAAACCAAATGCAACATATAAAATTATTTTAATTAACTTTCTGATCCTTGATTTACATGGAAATTTTTTTGTTGTCTGATATGTAAATCCATATATAAATCTGGAGAATTTAAGTATTAGCATTAAACTATTACAAATTGGTGTTATGTGTCTGTGTCTGTCTGTATGCACTGAGACTGGGTTCCAAAAACTAGCAGGAATGGTCCTGGGCCAGAGGTTTTGGAGTCAGTGCTCATTTATAGCATCCCTTTGCAATGAATTTTCATGGAGGTAATGATTTTTGGAATCTCTAAGAAGCCAGAAACTTTTTCAAGATATTATTATTAAGATTTCTGTATATATCAGTTATCATAGAACAGTCACAAATCATATTTTTGTGTAAGAAAAATTGATGTGAAATGCCTTTTCCTTCATGGGATACAATTTATTTTTTTATCAAAAAGTCAGAATCAAGGATTCTGCCAGAGAATCAAAAAGGCATGAGAGGTAATCAGAGTGTAAAATAGGATTTCAAGAGTGTAAAATCAGTACAAATGAAGCTAAATTAATTATTTGCTTCAAAGTTTATGAGATAGGCCAGTAGAGAGATCTGAAAATTGGAACTATTTTTAGTTGGGATTAGTCAGAATATTGCACCTGAGGAAAGAGATTTTAAAATAAATAGCTGTTAAAACTTTTAAAATAAAAAGTGTTAGCGTTTGATGATATATTCAATGAACTCTAAGGGAACTCGAATATGAGAGCAGCTTTGCAGAAAAGAACCTCTAGGTCCTAGTAAATGAGCTGAACACAAAGCAGCAATGCACCCTTGAAGAAAAGAAAACCAAGAGCTTCCTGTGTTACATTAGGAAAAGTGTCACCAGTAGGTCAAGGAAGATAATGCTTCCTCCCTGCTTCACACTGGTGACGCCATCTGGAGTGCTGGCTCCAGCCCTGAATTCTCCAGTACAAGAGAGATAGGAACATACTAGAGAGAGTCTAGGGAAGGGCCACCAAGATGATGAATGTGATAGATGTAATGTATAAATTTGCATATAAAATACTGTATTAAAAGCCTGGACTATTAAAAAGCTACTTGGGAGTGTCTCTGGGATTCCAAAATCCATTGTGCAGCTGTGAAACCACAAAATTTGCAACAGAAACAACAGGGCTGGACTGGAGATGGCCCATTCATCAAGGATGGACTTTCACTTCATGGATACTCAAGACCTGATATCGATCTTGGTGAAGGATCCAGAGGATGATCAAATCAGCACCCCAAAGATAGAATCCGGGAAGACTCTTGAGACGTCTTTTCAAACTTTCAGGAAACCCTTTCAAAACCTTACTTGGGAATAAAGAAATGCATGAATATTCGGTCTCTCAATAGACCTAGCCTCTAGACAAAAAAACTGTATAAATGCTATATGCAGAGACCCAGCATTCATGGGCAAAGTTGGATGGCACCTTTGCTGCTGTTACCCTGTTCAGCCAACATTAGATTGATGTTGTCCAATTTTACTGTGGCTTTTTAATTTGATCTTGGAAAATTGCTAAATAAATTCTTTTATTTTGGATTGGTTTTTAATCATTTATAACAATGAAGGAACTGAAACACCTGTCACATGAGGAGAGCCTGAGAGGTCTGGGACTCCTCAGCTTGGTAGAGTACTCAGTCTTGGGTAATTAGGATATTTTGTGAATATGTACAAGTATTTGATGGTGAGGCAACAAAGAAAATAAAGCCAGGGTTTTAGTGGGGCCAAGTGAGAGCATGAGAAGCAATGAACAAAGTAGATATCCAAGGAATTCTTATACATAAGCAAATACCTTTTCACTATAATGGTGGTTGTGTTGTATGTAGGTTTCAAGATTTTGTGCACAGGGTGGGCTGCAGGAGTGGTCTCTGAGAAGAGTGCCCAGGGGCTGGCCTCTGCCAGATACAGCAAGTTCCAAACACCCCAAAGAACAATAAGGCACAGCGGACCCCACAGGCAAGATGATGGTGCCTTGGAGAAAGCATAGTTAAGAAAGGGTAAAATGCAGGAGCAGATATGTGAGTGCTCAGCTATCACATAGGGTGAACCCGCAGCAGCATTCAAGAACTGGAACTGTAGCTGAGAGCCTGTGGAATTTCCTGCCTTGGAGACACTAAAAACCCAATCAGGCAAGGTCCTGTGCACTTTACTCTAGCAGAGCCACTTCTGAGCACGGGTTGTGAGCTAGATTATCTCCAGAGGCTTCCTGCTGAATTCAACTATACTGTGATTCTAAGAAATTACATATGGCCATAGGTCTCTATCACTAGATGGCAAAATTATGTATAGACTTGTGGTTTCATTACAGAGTACCAAAAATTATATAAGAATATTTTGGGATCTTTTGCAGAGTAGTGTTTACAGTACACATTGCAAGGGAGTTTGAGATGAAAAATTTTCTGAAACAAGATTTGAGGAATGTGAAGGACACTAAAGAAAATAGTTGCATTTCCCATATTATGGATAAAGATGATCACTAGAATGACCTGTCCTGAGAAACATACCTGAGTTTTGTTTAGAGCTGTCTCCTTAACTTATTCCCTAAAATAAAAAAAAATAAATAAAAAAAAAATTTGTAAGATGTGTTTGACCAAGGGACCGGAGTACCTAAGTGAATGGGGAAATCGTTTATCTGACAATCCACCATGCACTGTGACTTCCAGCAGTCAGATGAAAAGGGTTCCTTACAAATTACAGAACTAAAAAAATCGTGCCCAGAGCAAACAGTACAGCTCTGCCTATCCACAGATGGGCTAAACCAAATGGCAATTTGTACTTTGTGCATACAGTTTGGCATCTTGGGCTGTACATCAGAGAGCCCATTACTTCTGCAGCTACAGCAGTAGGTATTAGAAGCACTGGTAAGTCTGACCATATACAGTTCAAGATAGATTGACCATATACAGATCAAGAAGCTTTACTATTATGCACAAGCAAAATAAAGTTTTTCCTAGATTTTATAAACAGGTAAAATGTAGACTGATTTTTGTGATGAGGAAATAGCCAAAGGTTCATGTAACTAATGTGAAAATTCCAGAACTCTAGTTCTCTCAGAATCAGATAATCATGTAAACCAGAAGTTGCCCAAAATTCAGTTTGATGCAGACTATTATGCAGAACTTCAGCTCAGTTCTCTTAAAAACATCACTGTATGGAAAAAAGGTCTAAGAAAAGGAAGACAAACCTTAATAATCAGGCACTCTTATAGCTATCCTCTTAGTGTGCTTACATAATTAAAACTTGCAAGGAGCTGAATTTCATGTCATATACACTGCCACTACTACAATCTATTCATATTTCCTAGCACACTTACTTACTATGTAATGTGTAAATCTCTATAGAAACATAAAATAGTTTGGTTTGGAAGGGACCTTTAAAGGTCCTCTAGTCCACCTCTCAATATATATTATAAAATGATATATATTAAATCCTATGTCTAGGAGTTTTTTACATACTTGTCACATTAGATCAGAATAAACCAAGTTTTTTAAAAAAAAGTAGTTTTAAAATACCACTGTGTTGTCTCAAAGAAGTGAAAATTAAGAACTTTATCTTTTTGCTTTCCTGATTCTTTAGTAATACAATGCATGCTTTGATAACTTGATACCAATTTCTTCCTTAGTGTTGAAGTGCCAGAGTACATCATAGATGACTCATCCAGGCGGTACACTTTAAAAAGAAACTAGAAAGCCTAAAACAGCCTGAGATACTGTATTTTTCCCCAGAAACAAATTGTTTCAGGAAAATAATAATAATAGTAATAATAATAATAATAATAATAAATACAGGATTTAAGTGATATCAATAAAATATTCAAAGAGCTCATCTTTATTATTTATCTGAATCAAGTTTTTGAAAAACTTAAAGTTCTGCAAACCCTTTTCTTTTAATTCTCTGCAATAATATTGTCTTGCTGACATGAATAATCTAGTGTTAATAACATACAACTCACCAACGTTGCTCTTCCAGGGAATAAATCTATATGAGCACAACAATCCCTATCAGTCATCCTTCACAGATCAAGGTACTCTGATTATACAATTTGTTTCTTTTAGCTTCTCTTAGGATAGATTTCCAGATAAGTCTATTTATGTACATATGAAGTTTGTCACTTATTTTGACAAGTTGTGATTAGGCTAGAAAGTATCTTTAATGAGACACACAATATTTGATTGCTTTCATCATGCAAATACTTGTACAGCAAAAGGAAACAACTTCAACCATTTTCAGAAACAGTGTCCTAAATCATTCTGACAGTAAAACATGTGATGGGAATATTTTTAAGGGAAAAATCACTGTGGGCTGTTTACTGTCAAGCACAGCAAGACAAAAGGCTAGTTCACTAGGAAGAGAAACTGGATCTTAAAGTTGAGACTTGGGCCTATATGAAATAATATGCTTTTCTTGTATAAAATTGCACTGGTAAAGGATTTTCTGCATATTGGTAAAAATAAGCACACACATATATTTTATGAAGAATCTATGTTAAGTATTTTATCTATCATTTCTTCTGAATATATATTGGTTTGTTTCTATGGGGCCAAATCGGTGTAATGTAATAATAAAAACATATTATGGTGCTCTTTAGCACATCATATACAACTACTAAGAGAAAAGATATTATATTCATTATTAGGTTACAATCTTACCTCTTAAATAGGAAAATAAGCTAGACTATTATAGTTCTTCTATAATACAAATTCAGTAGTACACCATTCCACAGTGGCTTACTTGTCACAAATTGTTTCATGTTCTTTACATAAGTGCTTGAATCAAAAAATTCTAATGTATTTAAACATTGCTTGCAAAATTTTCTGTTGTCCAGGAAACCTGGAATTGATAAAAAAAATCAGAATATTTCAAAGTGTTCCTTCAATTTCACAGGTAAAATAACTCTTAAAAAAAAAAAAAAAAAAAAAAGACTTTGTGTTATTTCTGAATGCTGCCAGAATTTATTTGGAAATGAAGAGTAGACATGTATTTTTTGCACAACACATGTAAATGAATGTATGAAAAGATCATTAACTTTATGGTATTGAACTAAAACAAAAAATAACAAAAAAAAGAGAGTGCTGTTGAATACTAAAAATATTAAGTCTGCAATTAAATTTGATTACCTTTAATAATTGTCCTGGTTTGGAATAAATTAGGGAAGAACCTCCAAAAGGAGGCCCCTAAACCAAAACCTCCACCACCCCTCCCTCCCAGCCCTGGGTTCAGTAAGGAAAAATACCTTGGAGGAAAAGTGCAAAAACCGGTTTCTTGACAGAAAAACACTCCCCAACACCGAATAGTGGGAAAAGAAGGGTTACTGTGATGAGGAGGGTGCTGACCCGTGTGTTGCAAGCCCGGGGCTTCTCCAACTTCTCAGGTCAGGTCAAGTCCGGAGCCGGGTCAAACCTTGGGGGGGGGGGGGGAAGAAGGAGGGGAAAAATAACCCAAACAGAAGCAGTGGGGAAAAAAAAAAAAAAAACCAAACGGCGGCAGGGGCAGCCGGAGAGGAAAGCAAAGCAAAGCGAAGCAAAGGCAGAGACAGCCAAGCTAGCAAAGAAAGGCCGAAACAGGAAAGAAAGAAAGCAAAAACTGCAGGCTCCCGCCCAAGAGGGAGGGGGCAGCTGCCAGACATAACAATGTATCCAAGATATGGGATGGATATATGGGATAGGAGGCAGGTCAACCCAGAACAGTAATATAGGGAGATGCTAATATCCCCTGACTTAACATAACTTTTTCTCTATGCTAATATTTACATTAGTAGTATTGTGATTAATTTTCAGTGTCTACAGATAATTCAACCTTGAGAGCAAAATTGCTCTCATTTTGTGGTAATTTGTACTTTCAGACAACACAATTAGCAAATCATATTGCTATATGGAGAAAAAAAAGCCAACATGCAGATGATCCAAGGGAAGAAAAAAATATTTTGATCATTATAATCTGTAGCCTCGCTGATCTGTACACCATTGCTCAGCATTGTTGGGTCTTCTAGTCTAACTCAACAAATACCTTCCAAAAACACAGCAGGTGTTTTACTGGCTTTTTAATTTTAATTTGATCTAGTACACACATGTTAATACATTTGAATGCAGAGTTGTAAACTGTATAAAACCATGTAGAGAAATGTTATTTGGGTATATGTATTGAAGGCTTCTGATATAATACATTAGGAAGCTGGTACCTGCAGATAGGTCCGTGAAACTGGAGGAAATTTTACACATTTTTATACAGTAACTAAATGTGTTCAGTTACACAGAAACTAAATAGCATCACAAGAAGTGGTTATATTAATTACACATTCAATGGAATTCTTATTTCTTACGTTTACTTAGGGAAAAGAAATCCTGCTAATGAACACTGAAAGTACAAAGGTTGCTTGCCCAAATTCTTGCTAGAAAAACTTAAACCATCTCACTTATTACACAAAAATTCCACTGTATATTGGACCTCAGAAAACCAATTATTTTTGCATTGCCTTGATTCTTTGCTATTTATTATTTGGCCCAAACCTTCACTCTACTCCATGTTTCTGTCTTCTTAGAAAAAGATGGAGAGCTAGAAACTTGTCTCAGGGAAAAGGGTGAAGGTATGTAATCATAATATTCTGTTAAAATTCAACTAAAATTAAAAACAACAACAACAACAACAACAAAACGCCAAAAAAAAGCAAACCAAACAAACAAAAAAAAAAAAAACAAAAAAAAAAAACAAAACAAAAAAAAAAACAAAAACAAAAAAACACCAAACCTTTTATGATTGAAATTAAAAGAAAACCAGGTAACAGGAGAAGAATTGTACCCATAAAAAGAAAATAGCAGATAGCAGTTAGAACTTGACATATGTTTTGCTATTACTTTTTTGTGATATGAACTGAAAACTATGACTTTGTCTTTCTTTCCATTTTGCCATAAATGGCATATATATATTTAAATCAGATTCACTTCAAAATGAGATTTTCTCATTTTCCATTGGAATATTTGAAGTGAGGCTCTAAATTTACTATTTACTGACTGTTTGTCAGTATTGCTTGATGCATTATTTCCTCTGTGGATTTTAATGTGGGATGGGCCAGATATGAACATTCAGCACTGAGGGCATTTTTGTCTTCTCTTGACTTCTTTCTAAGGTGAAAATTATGTGTGGCAAGAATCTCAAATATGCAGTGCAAACATGAATTTAGTTTTGTGTTCCTTCTCCAAAAATCTCCAAAATCAGAATATTAAAGATTTTTTTATCCCTAAGTTACAAACACATAAATCTAGTTACCTACAAGGACACAAATATTGCTAGAACAATTGCCTCAATATTTCATTTCCCAAAAAATAAACCAGAAAAATATGTGACAACATGAGAGGATTGATGGCCAGAAATGTGATTTCAGTCATTTTACAAAGAGAACTTTAAAGCAATCAGTGAATGTGTTAAAATACAGTAAAAAAGAAATATTTAAATTACTTTTAATTTACTTAATTGATTTCAGCAGAGACAGACATGTTGAACTAAATGCACACATTAATGATTTAAAACCTGACAAGCTTATTAGAGCTCTCAGTGTTAATTAGGGTTTTCATTTTCCTTAATAGTAGTGAAGGTGTAAGGTAGTCTCCTTTTACAGTAGTATCAAAATGTTAGTGCAAATAGTTCTATAATGCTGTTGTAAAAATATCCTCTTTTAGGACTTATCTTTTAAACCAAAATGCATGTTTATATTTATATATTTCTCCTATACATGACCTCTTTTCATATACAACAAGTGATCTAAATATGTCTTTACCAATGTCATCTCTTTTCCTCCTTAACCTGCATCAGCTTTCTCGAACAAATTCATATCATGCAAACTTAAACAAAAGCAGTGCTCTTTTCTTCAAAAAGTATATGACATGGTTAAATGATGAACTGCTAACACATGAAGGCAATGTAACCCTTTCTTCTGAAGAAAAAAAACATATAAATTTTAATAAGTATAAGCCAGAACACATTTCTTTCTAACTGAGATCATAGATTCAAACCAACATAAATTCAATGGTAGAACAAATTTTGATTGCTTCTATTCTGAATTTATTATGTATGTATACATGTTTCATCCTGCCTGTATCAAATGTTATGTACTTTTTTTTCAAATTATTGTTTATTCATTTCTCATAGAATCATAGAGTGGATTGGGTTGGAAGGAACCATCAGTGATCCTTCAGTCCAACTGTCCTGCCATGGGCAGAGACACTTTCCACTGGATTAGGTTGCTCAAAGCTCCATTCAACCTGACTTTGAACACCTCTAGTGATGGGACATCAACATCTTCCCCAGGAAAACTCTATCAGTATTACACTGACATCCTTGTAAAGAATACAGACAATCTAAATAGCCACTCTATACCTACCTTCTTTCAGTTTAAAACCATTGCCCTGTGTCCCTGTATGCTACAGATTCTCTTAAAAGACCTCTCTCTTATAAACACTCTTTAAGAACTGAAAGACTGCAATAAGGTCTTCCCAGAATCTTCTATTCTGTGGGTTGAACAACCCCAGCCAGCTCCCTCAGCCTGCTGTCATAGGAGAGATGCTTCACCTTTCTGATCATCTTCATGGTCCTCCTTCAGACCTGTTCTAACAGGCAGGTGTCTTTCCTGTAATGTGGATCCTACAACTAGGGACTCGATGTTCAAGCACAGGTGTTAGGAAAAAGCATCTGAAACAGAAAACACTGAATCTTTGTTTTATGAAATCAAGAACGGATTTACAAGTGCTGTGGATGAGCTGGGAATGGTCACAGATAGCTTGATCAACTTTAAGCCATCAGCAATATTTTTCATGCCTTGAAGAAGTATCATATTACTGATGGAGGATGGAAAAGGTTCTTTAAGGCTTTTTGGGTGCAATAGGTAGAAACTAAGTTATGGGTATTGGAAAGTCCTTTCTGAACAGATGGAACAAAGGTCACAGAGCATGCTGTGTTTCAGCCTACTTTCAAGCCATTCCACTGAGCACCTGAAAATATACCTAGAAATAAATATATCTTCATTAACTCAAATAAAACCCTGTTTCGACTGTTCTAGATGTGTTCCAATTCAATTGGTATTTACAATAATGATATTAAGCAGAAATTAACTTCTATGAACACAAAAAAATAATGTATATGGACAATGCTTAATTTAAATTGAAATCAGTACTATGAAAATGTCAGCCTCATTTAATAGGTTTTGCTTAAAATAAATCAGGTTATAGTCACTGTTTGTCATTGTACACACCAAATTATTTCTCTTTGAGCTGATTTCTCTTCATGAATTTACTGGTAGCAAAGTATGAATCAAACTATTGTAAAAAAATCTTAATCGTAACTTCAATGCATATGATGTATTCAAATGTCAACTATTGGTAGTGGAATTCTTGCTGCAATATGGGGTTGGATAACAAAAACTAGAAGATTATTTTGATCTCAAAAGTTATGTATTCCTAGTGGATTTTACTTTGGTAAATCTACCTTTCCTTCTTAGCCCTAAAAATCTGATTTGCTTTGTAATCCATTCTGAATCAACTGAAACCACTGTATCCGATCTAAATTTTGCTGGAGCCCAAGACTATGGATTACTAAATTACAGAATTCAGAGTCTAAGTAATTCACATTGGTACTACTACAGCTTTTTATAGAGACTACTGCAAATCTGTGAGCTTGACACAGAGGGCAAATGACAGTATTACTGTTCTGCTGATCCATCAGTGTTATTTTTTGCTGCGTGAAATAGAGAAGCACAATTGTTGGCCAGTATGGCATTAGGAACAGTATCTGCTCTTAAATTCTCACTGACATCTTTAATGCTGATTTGTAGTTTAGTTTCCTTATTAATGATTGCAGAAACAATTTTTGCTTTTATAAACTTTATTATATACCAGGGAAAAAAAAGCAGTGTCTTCAGAAAATGTATTAAAGGATAATGTATTTCTCTGTAGGTCTCATTTTTTAAAAGACAAACTATGATTATGTATACATACTTTTTCCTCAAATTTTTGAGATATTCTTAATTGAAAAAAGCCAAACCCAAACAAATGGATACAATTCATGCTAACCTCCATTCCTGGAATCCTTATCTAATTAATGAATAGACAAAAGACATTTTATCCTCACATGTGTTCATCCATTCTCAGTATTATTTTCTGTGTTTTTTTCATATCTATGTCTCTGACTACATGTATATCTACATCCATCTGTATCATCTATTGATAGATATCTCTGAGATTGTGCTCATGGATGGGCAAAAAGTAATTGCAGAAGGGATAATATTTCTGCTTTTTGATAAACAGTGCTGAATGGAATACTATTACAACAGATAGCCATAATCGCTAAAAATTTTGGCTCATTACACCTTTGAGAAAGCCATGCAGCCAGGCTCCTTTTGTCATCATTGAAATTATATAAATACAGAAATTTCATACCTAAAATTCCAACTCTTTTGACATCAAATCCTCTGCTCTCAGTTAGACTAGAAAACAGAAAAGAACTGGGGCCATATTTATGAATAGCTGCTTTCATTCTGCCCTTGAAAGCCTGTGCACAGAAATCAAACTAACACTCAAAATGCAATCATGCATAAGCCAATTGTGCTGTGTTGCTTGAGGCTAACAGTTCTGCAGGTATGAATCAAGGAAACACCAACTTCTTTGCTTGTTTTTTTTTTTTACCAGCACATTGTCACTCTTTCTGGGACCTCAGAAAACCATCATACCCACCTTTCCTCAGGGCATTCAGTAGTTGACAATAGCAGTCACTCATTCAGATGATACAGGCAGAATCCTGGTATCTTCTGTGTCTTGTTAATGATTCTGGATCATAAATACTGCCACTGCTGACAGATGTAATTACTCATGGAAATCCACTTCATTGTATGTTTGTCTTATGAGTATCATAAATGGGCTCTTTTCAAAAATCTGACATTCTAGGAAAGTACAGCCCCAACTGAAAAGAGATGTGAAAGCTGACAAAAGATGACAAATGTCAGTAGTTCAGCCATACTGTTGACAGATCTGTCCTTGTTAACATCAACAGTATTAGTAGAACAGTGAAATAACCTATTACTCACTTGCCAAGGTTTTACTGTTAAAAACTTCCCACTAGTTTGTAACTCTCACAGTATCTCCTGCCAGCTACCTATCCAGCATCACTCCCACAGACACCTCTTGGCCACAATTTTTTCCCCACTCAAATAAAAAGGTGAAATAAAACATAAAATTTCTGAAGGTATAGTGCTCTAAAAAAACTCCACATATAAAGTTCTGTCAAACATGTTATAGAGATACATCTGTTTCTCAATGCTCACAAGAAGTCCATAGTTCCTATGGACCACACTGGAAGGGAAGATTAAGGACATGGGCAATAAACCAAGTTTCTCTCTATATGAATTTGTAGCTTGCTAAACAGTCATAGTGATGGACAATAGGAAACTCCTGATCTTGAGACTTTGGCCTTAAAACCCTTTGTCTGTGGTCTGGAATGAAAGTTTTGCTGTGAGTGGCACACTGACCACAGTTAGAATAGGTCCCCTGGAAAGTGACTCCCTCATAAGCCCAGAACTTCAGTCCCTGCCTCAACAGGTACCAGTCTGAAATTATGATAAACATAATGAAAACATATAAATGTTTACCATTTTTTCCTATCTCTTCAGAACCTGAAAAAAATACAACGTATCTTCCAGGTCGGTGTCCTTGAAACAAAAAGTTAAAAAAGAAAGAAAGAACAAAAGAAAGAAAGACCTTTATGATTCCTTCTTTAAAAAGAAAGAGTTTTAAAAACTATGTGTTTTCTTGCCAAAAATAGGTGAAAATTGTATGTAAAATACATAAAATTTACACCAAATAAGTGGACAGCATATATATTCTTGGAAATACATGATTTTTCCTTTTCACTGAAAATTAATCTCTATATAGTAGTATTTTATCTGTCTGTGTATTTTCAACTCTCTTTTTTTTTCCCCTCCAGATAGAGTTCTTTTTGCAGTTCATGGGAATTCAAAAATAAATTCCCCTAGATGTAGCACTAGTTTTGTTCTATACTATTTTATGTTATTGGTAGTCCACTTAAATCTTAATTATTTAATGATTTAAGTTCTTAAATCTTTAAGCACCTAAATATTAAGCTCTTAAATATGAAATTTTGTGATATTTATTATGGCAAGACAGAAAAGTTAATTTTATTACTGTTGCCATACCCATACAAAGTAGCTGTCCTACACTCTTCATGGGCTGCATACAAATATCTGCCTTCCAAATGCATGTATCTTTCAGCTTGAAATACCTGAGTCCAGCTTCTAGAAAAATGTTTTAGAGTGTTTCACTTATGCTTCAGCTTACTGAGATGAATTCCTCTTCCGCGACTGGCCCATTTCATTTTCACATGTAAACATGTCATATACCATTCAGATGCAGCACAGAGAGGAATTCCTGCCCTGTACAGCCTAAATCAAACATGACATAACAAGTCAGGCTTATGAACAGATGTGGTGTATCTGGAGGGAAAACAAAGGACAAAGCTGAAAAAAAAAAATGATCAGGCTGTTTGTCAGCCATTTAGTCAGTTTGATGTCTCAGATTCTTCCATCCTACTTTTTTTTTTTTTTTTTTTTTTTTTAAACTTCCCCTTGCATTCACGGCCCCTCCCTTCCTTTAAAGATTCAGAAGTTGAATGCACTTTCCCTCCCTTTGCTGAGCAGGCAGTGAATATACACTAAGCATATAGTCACACCCTGTAAAAGTTACAGTATATTCCCTTCTAATATGATTACTTCATGACACAAAAAAATTATCCTTTATTGTTTTCTAATGTGTGTTATTTTTGCTACTGTTTGGATGTGTAAAGTAATAGTGGTCTCATGGGGTGTAACTATTGGAGGGTGGTGGGTTGACCTTAACTGGCTGCCAGGAACCCAGCAAGCAGCTCTGTCACACACCCCATGCTCCCCTTTACTCCCTTTTCCATTCTCTTTGGAATGGAAAAGTAGCTTTTGCATATTCCTTGGGGAAGAGCTGCAGAAAACTTCAAAACGACTTTGCTGAAGCCAGCCCCAAAACACAGAGGCACATGCCTGTAAGTAAAGACAAGTACTGCCAAATGAACTGTCCCCTGCAGCAAAGTCTGTGAAGATGAGGAGCACGAAGGAGACTTTGTTATGCATTTGTATAACCCCTACGCAAGCTGGCAGTATAGAGGGAGAGAAAGTGAAAATAGCTCAGAACTGGAAAACACAGGTTAAAAAGACCCCCAAATTTACCAGCTATAAGGAAAAGCATGAAAAATTAAGCGAAATTTGATGAGCTGAATCCAAAATAAACAAAGGATATAATCAGAGAACATCAATCCCTTGATATTAGCTATAGCGATATACAGAATCAGAATTTAATACCTGTGTTGTTCAGCGACCTGCGCTCACAAATAAGCACATGTTTTTCTCTTTCAGTGACTCAGGCGCAATGGCAGTAGAGAGGCAAGCATGCTCACTTTTAATTCCAGTATTTATCATGCTATAAAGCACTTTGAATTGAGTATGTTGAATTAGGATTATAGAACCATATATGGTTCTGGATGATCTATGATCATCTAGTTCCAATGCCCTGCTATAGGCAGAGGCACCTTCCACTAGATCATGTTGCTGATCCTTGAACACTTTCATGGATAGGGCATCCACAACTTTTCTGAGCAACCTATTCTACAGCCTTACTACACTCACAGTAAAGAATTTTCCCTTATAACTCTTCTAAACCTACCCTCCTTCAGTCTGAAGTTATTTCCCCATATTTTGCTACATGTCCTTGTAAAAATCTCTCTCCATCTTTCTTGTAGGCTCCTGTTAGGTTCTGGAAGGCCACAATTAAGTCACCCTGAAGCCCTATCCTCTCCAAGCTTCACAGTCTTAATTCCCTTTGCCTTTGCTCACAAGTGTTTCACATAACTGTATTTATTACATGACAGAAGAGTGCATTTTTACAGGTTTGTTGGACTTAAAAAGGAATTAAATCCTTTTAAGATTGTTTGTCCCATCTCTTCTTGGGAAATTTTGGCTATATAACAAGCTGTAATAGTAGATTTCTAGTAACAGGAAACAAAAAATTAATCTATTGAGAAGCAGGTTGGTTACTTTCATGTCTAAATTCAATAAGGAGGAGTATTCAGGTCACAACTGGACTTGGCAGTTAGACTCTCCATAGGGGCAAACCTCCAAATTTGGATTTTAAGCTTTCTTTTAAAATATATTGTTTATGTCTAAAAGAATCAAAACTGCACACAAAATTTACTGCTTCACCTTTAACTTTTCCCTCACATTGTTTTTTATATTATTATTATTTACTTTTATTATTGTGTTATCCTATATATTTAAAAGGCTGTGCATTGGAGTAGCTAAGTCCTTATTTGGATCTGGCCTCAAATCTATGCAACAATTGATGGATCAATATAGAATTATTTTGAAATATTTTGGGTCTTCATCTTTGTGAGTTTCAACCACTGCCATTTGACTTTCTGCTGCTTTATCATTGTAACGTGCATTGAAAGTAGTAGGCTTATTTGGGATTTGATTCATTGCAAAATGGAGAGAGAACTTCTTAGAACATTTGAGAGATGCTATTTGTTAATTGGAAGGAATTAAGTTTAATTTTTATTTTAAAGTTTTCTCATTCTCCACATAATACTAGACTGATATTTATAAATATCTCTACAGTCACTGTATCTACAAAATACCTTCAGTCATTAACACAACATGTCTGCCAATGATTATTTACAAAACCTTTTCTTTTAATACAAATTAATTCTCACAAAATAATAGAGTAACCTAGTGTTATTAATGCTAACCTTGATCCACTTGAACAGGTTCACTTTTCCATGCTGCAGAAGAGAACTACATAAAACTTCAGTAGATCTTCATGATCATTTACAGAAAACCATCAGCTCAGACAGTATTGCTATTCAAAATTTATTACACAAGTTTAAAAAGAAACTTTAGACACAGAACTAGAAAGATTAAACTATTGTTGAAGGTATTACTTTGAGGTTTTTTTCTCAGATTATAATAGGTAAAGAAGAGAAACCAAAATATAACAAGGGAAATGTAAATTGTTTACAAAAAACTCAATCATCCTTCTAGAATTGAAAACAGAAGCTTTGGCATCTCTTATGTGATCTTTGTATTGAAACATCACACTAGTTATTTTTCTGCCTTGCCTTGCCTCTGCATGCAACAAAATAATTGGCTTGTAGGCAATTTTTTCTCCCTGCTTTTCAACTCCAGAAGAAAATTGAAACATGAAAAAATGTATATGAAAGTATTAATCTCCACAAATACTTGAAAACTGGAAACCTTAATGGGATGGAGTGATCTTGGCTGGCCCCAATGCTATTCTTGCACTTCTTCTCTTGTGCAGGAAGGGGGAAGAAAAGAAGACTCTCATGGGTTGAGACAAAGACAATTTAAGAAGTAAAAGCAAAGGTCACACACAGAGGAAAAGAAAACCAAAAACATTTATCATCTACTTTCTATCAGCAGGTGATGTTCAGCTACTTCCTGCAAAGTAGGTCTTCACCATGAATAATGGTTGCTTTGCAAGAAAAATGGCCTAATAATTAATATCCCTCCCCATTTCCTTTCTCTTAGGTTTTATTGCTGAGCATGATGTCATATGGTGTGGAATATGCTTTTGGCTGGCTTGGATCCTGGCTGTGTCCCCTCCCAGGCTCTTGCCCACCCAGCACACAGGCCTTTGTGGGGAGAGGGAGGGGTGGGGAGACAGCACTGGCACTGTGCCACTGATGCTCAGCTGCAGCCAAGGCACTGGGGTGTTATCAGCTCCTCTGGCAGCTCCATGGAGGCTGCTATGGGGGGAACTACCTCCATCCCATCAAGAACCAATAACCATAGTCAGGACACTGAGAAAATCATTAGGTGTTTGTCCTAACTCACCATTAATTTATTAAAATGAGAATATTTAGATTATTTCTAAAATATATATAAAAGATTACATAAATATGACAGACTCTGGGAATTATTTCCCTACATTTACTTTGCTTACTAATCCATAGAATGTAATTTTCACCCACACTGCTCCTAACTTAAGTAACTACTGTAGTTTTGCAATCTCTTCTGAAAATGTATTTAAATAAATGCTGATACCTTAGTCCTTTATTGGTAGAGTTTTATTTCTTGAATTTGTCTGACAGCTACCAAATGCTTTATAAGTTGCAACATATTTGTTTTTCCAAATTTGATATTCACAATAAATGAACACCTTCCTAGGATATATTCTATAAAAAACAAGTAAGTTTTTATGCAACAATTTTCATTCTTGTTTGTCAAAGTGCTTTTAAAAGTCCCTTTAAAAAGTCTGTTTGTTAAAAATGTATTGAAATTCTAGTCCAGAAATGAGAAATACTGAAATAAAGTTGTTTATCTGTGGTGTTATCAAAAATATAAGCCATGATTATTATTAGCTATATTAAATAGAAAATATTAGGCATATTAAATAGAACCTGGATTTCTAGTGAAAAATACTATAAATAGGATCTACTTTTGATGTAATTCATGAGTACTAGTTTTATCGGCGATTGATGGAGAGACAGGAAGACTGATTCATGATCAGAATTCGATTTTACTCAGGTTTTCCAAGTCTTATATACCATTTCAGTAAGGTTAAAAATTTCTACTACAATAATTAGGTTTAAAGATCATACAAGCAACCTATACATTTTACAACATCTTTATTGCAGGGGGTTGATTAAATCTTTTCCCTCAAGCAAGTTTTAATTCCATCTTCTCATAAACTCAAAGTTCTGTTAGTCCTTGCCATGGCTTTCTAGTCACCAGACTAGTTATGCTAATTAAGTCTGTCTTACTCTCAGACGTGTGCATTCCCACATAGTTTTATCTTTAATCTGTACATATTCTTAGGAAGATGAAAGTTCTCTGATATTGCTTGTGGTTATGAAAAGTACAGTTCTGGTCCTCCTAATGGTCATATGCAGGGAAATATGAGTAAATATAGAATTGAAAAGGTGAGCTGGTGCCTGGATATCTGTTTCTTATGTATTATGAATACATTTTATTTTAATATGAGTTAAATGATTTTTTTGCTACAGACAAATATTTCCTTAGCACACTATAAATTATACAACTTTATTAGAATACCTCATTCATTCAATCTTCAAATAATCCAACCAAAGCAGCAAGCATCCATGTTTTTTTGCTTCTTCTGTTGGATAAACAGTGAGTTAGAGCACAGTCTTGAGAGAAGAATCAAGTTTCCTTCATATTATGTTTCTTGATTTTCCCCTCTGCAATGCTGCTTGTAGAAGAGACACACTTTCCACCCTTAAGTGTACAAAGTCATTTTACCCTACTTTTTGAGTATAGGTATTCCAAAACACTTACATAACTCTTTTTATGTTTTATGGTGCTCTTGAAAAGGATGTTGGTATGTCTTATGGACATGAAGTAAGTTAGTAAGTTGAACCTGTTAAAATTTTACACACAGTGTGAAACTCTCTTTCTAAAAAAAAAAAAAAAAAAAAAAAAAGAAAAGAAAAGTACCAGTACAGTACAGTATAACTGAAAGTGCAAGAAATTAAACTCACTGACATCCATCTTGAGTTAGAAACATTAAAAAAGCAAAATATCTAGTCATAGTTTATTTTATTTATTTTTGAAATGTGTAACCATCATTTGTGCTCACAGAAAAAGAATCTTCACAGAGGTAAGTAAATATAACTAGATTATTTTTAATTACTGTTAACCAAATAATATAATTAATATAATTTTTGGTTTACAATTATGGCTTTTATTGTCTATTGTGTAAATAGACTTAAAGATAACACACTTAGCACTTTGAAATTATGTATAAGAAAGCCCTATGGAAATCAGCTAATTTGTTAAAATTCTACTGAGATAGGAAAAGTCAACCATTTTTACCTCCACAGGGAAGCACATTTATATTCCCATAATTCATCCTAGAAGTAATACATCAATTTAAACAAACTATTGAAGAGTTTTCAGTGGAATATTGGGCAGTTTCTAGTTGACTTAGATCAATATAGCTCTACTAGCACCAGAGGTTTGCCAATTTACACATTTCACTGAATATATGCTAATTTATACCAGTTGAGAATCAGGCCTTTAAGAGATTGTAAATTTGTTTAAAGGTTTATTCATAATCCTGGATAATAGGAAAGGATGGTTGGGAGGATTATTTCAGTCATTTTAAAGAAGCAGTTAAGCCAAACATATAGATTTTTAAAAGCCTTTCAACAAAGGGCTGCTATTTTTAATGGCCATTTTTTGTTGTGGGAAGATATACATAAGACATAAAGAGATCTACTAATAAATTCACCTCACAAGGAACAATTTGGCCATTTTCTTACTGATAAAAAGAGTCCAGAACACATATAGTCTGTAATCCAAGTTTCCTATTAATTTATTCATACATTTAGACCACTATGAGAAGCTAAAATTATTGCGATCATTATTAAGGTTCAAGTACAATATCTAAGTTGCTATTAATAGTACATAAAGCCTGCTAACCCTTGCACTTTTCCACAGTAGCTCTGCAATCTTGGAAAAAATCTATCCTCCTTAAAGAGAGTTTCTTAGTCTACAAAGCAGAAAACATCTTCAGATGCTACAGGCCACCTAAAATTCAGAGTCAAAAAAGGAAAGGGGGTGTCCTGGGTTGTAGTTTAGGATGTATTCTATCACCATCTTCAGTTAATGGCCCATCAATGTCTTGCCCATGACTCATAGATAACTCCCTCCGGGAGTTATCTCTCTTTATTGGGCCATCAAGGACCCCCTATATGACTCATCATCCCATTGTGAGATGCTCCACCCAGGGGGAGGAGCCAAGCATTTTCACCTGGATATAAGCTGAGATTTGGGACAGTAGAAGCAGCTCTCACCCACTGGATTCCCAGAGGTCCAGAGCTGCCAGACCTTTCTATGAGATCACTGCTTCAGGAAGACCACCTCACCTGGACTGCTTCCATCACCCTGCTCAGGTTGTATTCTGACTCTGTCAGTGGTCTTTTTTGTATTATTGCATTTATTTTGTTTTATCTTTTTCTTTTTTTCCTTTTCTTCTCATTAAGTTGTATTTCTGACTTTGAGCCTCTCACTCGTTTTTTTTTTTTTTTCAAACCACAACACGGGGGAAGGGGGAGGACAGGAAATTAGCTCTTTTGTGAAGCTGCCTGAGCAGCAGAGCTGCGTTTGCCACCTGGGTGATGCAGGAGTAAAAGCAGCGAGACAGCGTCTTTCTGAACCCCTGGAGAGCTTCTCTACCCCATGAAGTCCAAAGAGGAAAGGTGGCCCCAGGGGAGAGGGACTATATAGGGCAGCCAGGGGTGGGGTTTAACAACTTTGCCAATGGGAAAAGGAATTGGGAAAGGGACCAGTCAGGGAAAGGATCCAAAAAGGAACAAATCAGGAGGGGTAAAAACCAGGAACAAGGGAAATAACCAATAAGGTACAAAATATTAACATAAAACTGCAAAGGCTCATGGGTTGGAGCATTTTTGCTCACCCTGAGCTACTAGGAAATCTCTTCAGGGGACTTCCCAAAGCAGAGTCATTGCTAACTGGGGTATTGTTGAGGGTGCACACTCTCTGAGGGAGTGAGTCATCCTTTGTGGGTGGTCTGGAGTCTACCACAAGCTCTGCCAGACACAGAAGAGGCTTCTGGCAGCTGCTCACCGCATTGTAGCCACTCTGCTCCTAAATCTTGGCCATGCAAACTCAAGGTACTGACTCCTAAATTCTCAGTCATCCCTTAGCAATATAAATGAACATTCAAAGTACTCCTCATAGTGCGCAAACTTTGCCTCCTCTCTCTGTTATGCTTTGTGAAGAGTTTGAATCCATCCAGCACTTCAGTCATTGAAGGTGTACCACCATGTGCCTTGCATCATTATCGTATTGTGCTTCTGTGACTGCAAGTAGTCTTTTAATTCCTTCTTTTACTTGTGCTGCATATATTTACATACTCACACAGGAGACAGGACTTAGGCTTTGCCATTTACCTTGAGGATGGAAAGCTACATCATCTCACCTTCCACTCCCTTCACCCTGGCCCATAGGTACCTGTAATCACAGTATTAGAGTTGCAAGAAGAGACATAGCAAATGTCTCAAAATATCAAATATTTATAACACATTATATTCCAAACCAGCTGTTCAATTTCTAGAACTGTCATGAATATAATTTTGGTAAGAGGGGTACTGAAACAAGTATTTTCAGATATGTATTTCATTCATGATCCAATGGTATTAAAAAGGAACAAGGATTTTATTAAGTCCTTTCTACTTGGGTAAATTTCCAAAGAAAAAATTGCAAAAGCACACCTATTCATATATAGAGGAAAGATTGTAAGCATTTACCTTTAAGAGAGGTTTCATGTCCAAAGGTTCTCCTTTGTCAGACCTACTGTCTTACAACCTAGTTAAACAAGAAATTTGAAATGTATCTCTGACCTCAGCATTTGTAATTACCTAGCAGTATGTAGCTGCGTGATAAGGGCAGGTCTCTGTTCAACCTTCAGTCTGTTCCGGTCTTAAATCTGAAGCACCAATTGTTCTCACACACTGAAGAGAGAAGAAAACATTTCATACTCAATATTTGTCTGTGTTTCAGCAGCTGGGCACCTAAGCATTACAGTCAGCTGGGACTGTATTTTTTCCCTCCTGGAACTCTACTTGAATTTCACATGTATATCTAGTATGTTTCTTAACACTGACACAGAATTTCAGAAGAGAAGCAGCCTGGAGCACACAGTGGGAGAAATGCAGGAAATGCATACAGCATATCAGATCTGCTCAGAAAAGGTTCTTGTTTGATTTTCAGAGTTTTATGAGTGGTAGTACATTGTGGTAAAGCTCAGGAAGATACACACATATGTAGAATACAACTTTCAAAGTGCTTAAACTAAATTTTCCCATGTTTCTCCCTGTTAAAGAAACTGAACCTGATGATTCTCAGGACACCAGGAATTCCTCATTCCCTGTGCACTAGAGCTCCATGTGGTGCACTCTCATCCTCCAAGGAATCACAGTCTGTTGCTGTTTCCATAAGTAGATCCAGACAGTAAATAGGTGCACTCCAAAGCTGTGTGGGTGTGTGTGCACACAATTACACACACACACACACACAAGTACACATACACAGAAATTAACACAGTCCAGTGCCTGTAATGCAGCACTCACATGAACAGAGACAACAGTAAAAACAGGTTCCTCTCCTCCTGTTGATCAGGCCTGAATCTATCAGATTTGTTGATAGATGTACACCATTACTCCTTAACCCACGGTCATACCCACATTCACAGATCTGTTGATCATTAGGACAGGTTTTAGTTCATCTAACACACATGTGATCCACCCTGGATCCCAGGTCCTCAATTCATTCATAAACTCAGATTCTGGATCTTTCCTAGGCTCTTCCCACACACTAGCTAGTCCAGCAATTTCTTGCAGCACTACCTGAAATCTTTATCAGGTTATTGTTTTCTAATTTCTTATGTCCAGCCTTTTCTCATGCAGTGCTCACATTGTCATGTTTTTCATGTTCTATTCAGTTAGTAAATAGCAGGTAGGAGCCTACTCATCTGCCTACATATATTAATACTTGTATTCATATAAATCTATGTGTGTGTGTTTATTTTCCTTTAATCATCTTGTTTTGAGGCAGACACGGAAAATTGTGATGTGTATTGCTATTATACAGGAAACACATACCAAATCTACAAGGCAGATATTGAAGTAAGCTGCATGCATTCAACACAAAAGAAACAGTTGTTCCCAGTAATATCACACTAGTCTCTCTTTCCCCATGTGTGTGGTGAAATTCTGATCATAACGAAAAGGTGGGAATGACTGAACATTCTTTCCTGGAAATACAATCAGAATTATTTTTTAATACAGAATCTTTTTCCTGAGAAATATGCAATGGTAGCATAAAAAAAAAATTCATGAGAACTTGATATAATATTTTTCACTCTGTCCACAGGGCTATTCCCATTTCAACTCATTCTGAAAGCAGGGAAAGGAGAAGCAGAGCAGTTTCATTGAGCTCAATAGTGAATTTATACATTTAGCGTGGCCAATCAAGTTTACTAGTTAGGAAAAAAACCCACTTGTATCCTAGTTGCTATTTCAGTCTAAGGGATGGAAGAACAGTTATCTAGAGTGAGAAGGTGTGTAAGAAGCTGCTTTTTTGATCTACAAGGTTTCTCTTCTTCCATTGTTTTCATGAATATGCAGGTATAGTAGAGGCAAGAAGCCAACTGAGAGAAATAATGGGTGATAAAAGAGTGAAACAGTGAAACCATCTCTCAGCTGCCTTTTCTGTGGAGCAGCATCTGCTGTCTTCTAGTTGCTTGTAGAAACACAGAGTTTTGCTTTGGGACAAATTTGCTGAATGCCTGGAGATTGGTCTCTGAGTGACCAACCAGAAATGCTAAATAGCAGCAAAGAAGAGATTTAAGTGTCAGTTCATTTGGATGATGCTTGCCAGGCAAATGATTCTATAAAAAATGGGCACTGTATAGTACAGGAAATGTTACCCTGAAAAATGAAGTAAAAGCACACCTTTTTTATTATCCTACTTTGTTAATGAACTAGTAAAGGTTGGTCCTATTTTACATAACAATAGAGACCACAGTTTACATTTTGGCAATGAAGCTTCATGTGTCTGTGAGGCTCTGGCCATCTGAAAACAAAAGAAATAAATGTTTCATAGGACATAGCTTTATGTTGTTGATATATTCAACTTAGTGGAATAACAATTTTTTTCCATTCCCCATGCAAAATAAAAATAAATAAAAAATTGGTTTTTCTCAAGGTCTAAAAAGAGACAATATGAAAGACTCTTTTAAATGTAAAGATTTCTTAGGAGCTTTCCTTACTGCAAAATTAAGCATTAAAATTTTAAAGTCCAGGAGTTGCTGTTGTTCACAGGGTCAGCAGTGGTTTTATGGCATTCAGCTAGCTTGCATTATTTTATCAAACTCCTCAGACCATCCCTATTAGGCAGTTTTTTTCAATATGTTACAGACTATTCTGCTTGTGTCATCTCAATTTTTCTTAATTTTTAATTTTTTACTTGTTTAATTTATTAATGTACTATAAAATTTGAGCATCAGTGAAAAACAAAATTAAATAAAATTTCTACAGTGCCAATCCTCTAATTTTCATTTTGGGTAGAAACATTGCTCTGTGTGATATGTTTGTGATACATTGAGGAAATATAACTTTTTCCTTTTAATTTAAAAACTAAAACCTAACTTTGTCTTTTTAGAGCTGAAAAGATAATTTGTATCACCCTCATCTACAAGGTTTCATTACTGCTATATCTAAATATGGAATGATTTCTTTTGTAGTAGTAGTAGGTTTTTGGCATGTTTTTAAGAACAATACAGGACTTCTGTGTAGGGATTACTTGTTTCTGAAGAATGATTTCACCATTAAGAAATGTTGAACCACCTTCACAAATTCAAGCTTCTTAACAGAAACTGAACGTCTCACACCTTGTTTTTATATTGATTGGAAATAATATGAAGGAAAATAAAATCTAAATTATGTTATCATGGTGTAACTTCCCACTAAAAGATAAAAAGATTGTATTACCTTTTTCCAAGTAATAAAATGAATGCATTTATTTTAAGCCAATAATCCTTTGTTGGTATATATTCTAGGCAAATTAATGATAATTTAAAATTCTAGATTTAGAATAGTAACTGATCACAAATTCAATGTAGACTCATGAGCAGAACTATCAGACGGACCAATGATTATTAGAATGAAAATAAGAGTGGCATAGTACTATTAAAAAAAAAATAAATACATAAGACAGTTCTGAGAGAATTTACAGAGTGCAGTTAAAGTCCCTGTACTCCATCTGCATATACATTTAGCCATGAATAGTAAGGTTAGGCTTAAGCTGGACTTATAGTTTTGTGACTTGAGTAATTTTCCATCCCCTCCAAAAAGACTTTTAAGGGTTTTTTTTCTAAATTGTGTAGCTCTTATAGGTATATAATGGCATGCATTTTTTTCTGCGCTAGAATTTTCTGAATGTGTTTTGGAATTCTGGAAACTTGGATTCTGGGATTTTAGTATGTAGTAACATATGTGAGTCAAGATGGTAGATTTTGGATGTTGTCTAAGTCCTTCTTCTTCACCTTCTTCCTTCTTCTTCATGGGTTTAGATGGTTTTCTGTAATTGGGTGAAAAAGGTCCACACTGCTGGCCTTGGGTGGTCATTATCGGGTCAGATATATAAATAATATAGGTGTCATCTTGTTATTGGATAATTACCACTTAAACAACCTTGGAAAGAGTTAGAAACTCCCCATTTTACCTCATTTCTCTAACTTGCTAGTTAGAGCTCATGCCTTGTGAATCTGTAAATAGATGAGAAACAATAAACATCCAAGTCTGAACTTGAAATCTATGTTTCCCGTGTATTACTCATCCTGAACTTGGCAGACAAAAAGAAGCCAAAACCATCACGAATGTGTGTTTAAAAGTAGGAAAAAATTTACCAGCTAGTCAGTCTGGAGAAAAAAAGAATAATAAATTTTAAAAAAATTTAAAAATAAGGTAATGTTGATTCTGTGATAGAAGTGTTTGTCTGCAATCCCTTAGGTCAGTGTTATGAGAGTCAGTATGTTATGGAAAAATTCAATTGCCTTCTCTGCCAAAGGGATTCACACAAGTATTTGTATTTTGGGGATTCTAGATAAATGACAACAGTGCAAAGAGTAGTGACTTCTCTTCTCCTCTTGCATCTGATCTACTTTTACTTCAGAAAAACTCCAAAACTCTATTCAGAGAATGTTTCTCTTTGGTCTGGTGGGCACAATAGTAACACAGAAAGCAAAAGGAGAATGGCCACATTCCAGCCCCATGTAAAGCGAATATCTTTTATTATTTGTATAAAGTGGAAGAGCTCCAGCAATAGAGTTTATACTAGACTTTGTCCTGGTGCCTGCAGTATTTGATATAAAATATAACTGTGAAACCTAAACCCATGTATATTTTCATCTAATCAACAGCCAATACATTCTACCACTCTCACTCCAATATCAGCAAAACAAACAAATAAACAAAACAATATCAAGTGTTTTAAAATAAAGTCCTAAATTATCCTGCCAACCTATTTAAATTACTTTAATTCACACTGTGTGACAGGTTTTGCAGTCTTTAATGGAATTTGTAAAAGAATCTATGTTCACTCTTTTCTCTTTAACATCTACATTTTCTTTGAAGTGTGTTTGCTGATTCTATATGCTTGTCATAGCTGAGGAATATTTAGATCTTACTTGATGACTAAGATCTTTATCTTTTGCTGATCTAGTACAACTATTATGCAGATTCAGAACACAGTCTCTGTCTCCTGCTTCTGTTATGATTGTAAAACTGTGTGAGATGATCGGGGAAAATGGCAACAATTAGTACTCCTATAACTAAATCAGCTTGAATGAAGACAGTTCTGAGGAGAATTGTCACCTGTCATTAGTTTGCATCTTACTTACAGGTTGTCTTACATCACCTAGCTTTTCCTGCAGGATATGCTTATAATCTTTCAAATTGAATATAAAAATCAATACAAAATAATGTACATACATATTCCTATATATAAATGTATATAATTGTGTTTGTATTTACTAATTATATACAATTTTCCCCAAAATTCCTCATGCTATAAAGATGAAAATGCAATTAACTGTCTTCAGAAATGTCTCTCATAAATAAAACCATCTGAATATTATTTTAATATGAAGATTCAATTGCTAGATCACATCTTGATTGCTCTCTGTCATAAACTCCTTTGACAAAGATATTTACTGGAAAAACATATTAGCAAGCATAATTTCCATTCCTTAGACTTTGTTCTCTTACCTTGTTTTATTCTCCTTAATTCTAGGCACCTATTTAAAGCACATAATTTGAGATTCTATTCATCATGAACTCACTCTGTAGTTAGTTGAAAGTGAAAAAAATACTTTAAAAAGCAATTCAGCGTTAAATATATCGACGTCTAGGGAGGACCGTCTTGTTCTACTTATTAGGGAGGAAACCGAGATAAACATATTCCTCCTCAGTGACTATCAACTAAATCGTTCTTGTTGAGTGGAAAAACCTTCATTATTTTTTATAACTTCAGCCAAATTATCTTTTATCAGCCAAATACCTTTCGTGCTCTGCTAATGGCATCATAAACTTAGCAACTGCTCTTTATACTTGGGTTCCAAAACAGAAAAGCACCATATTCCTATTTTACAGAGGTAAACAAACTTTATAGATGAAATGCATTTCCCATGGTAACAGCAAATACAAATCAAAACTTCAGTATGTGTAAATGGACCAGTATGCATCTGCAAAGTATTCTTTGCTAATTTTGGATTTGCCTTATTAAATCTTAATGTCAAGAAAGTGTAAGGTAGTTAACCAAGTTGCTGCCCACTTTGGAAAAGTCTATCTTCTCTCTACGACAATAGACAAAACTTTCTTGAGGGGATTGTACTGGATGCCAAACTTCTTGTCATCGTTTAACCACAGCTGGCAAATAACACCACACAACTACTCCCTAAGCTCCTCTGTTCTGGTGGAATAGAGAGGAAAATAAAAAGTAAAACAATAGGTTGAGATAAGAACAGTTTAAAAATGGAAACAAAAGTTAAAGCAATAATAGTAAATAATAATAATGATAGTAAAAGAAAAACATCTCTACACAAATCAGGAAAAACAAGTGATGTACAATTCAATTACTTACCACCTTGTGACCAATTCCAGAGCCTATCCCTGAATCCCCATTAGACCATTAAATACTGAACCCAGGGGACTACTACTAAAGAGATTAACTCTATCCCAGCTGAAATCAGGACACTTGCATATAGACACAACTAATTAATTGGGAATACATTTCCTCTGACTAATTTACAGTTTTCTTACAGTGGCACATGCTGAGAATTTCTTGGTTTTGAGGTCCGAACTGTTGAGAATCAACTGTCTCATTTCAAAATCTTGAGGAAAGACATATGAGAAAGATATGAGAGGAAACTTACATGATTTGAAAATAAATGTTTCTGGAGAATCAACAACAGCATATGGATATCAAACTCTAAATACTTCACTAATTAGTTTGATGCCTATTGTAAGCTACATATTTAGATGGGTATCTCATATATATTAGTCTTCCTCTAGAGAAAGATAAAGATAGACAGTTAGTGGTGAAGTAGCTCCTATCCTGAATGTTTATATTGAAATTATTATGAGAATATTTGGAAGGGCAGATGATCACTGAGACAGAATACCAGATCTAGTAAAACACAGTGCTGAGCATATTAATCTCAAGCAATTAAGCACAGGATCAGTCTTAGATGTAAAAATTGTAGATGACTAAATCTGTTGAAAAATTATAGACTTTCTTTATAGTCAGAAGTAAAATGAGACTCTTCAGAGAATGGTTCATGTAATTTACATCACCTTCTTGCAAAATAAAATAAATTGCCTCAGGAAGAAATTTATTTCTCTATATCAAATGAGATAAAACCAACCAAGGTGTCCTATTCAGGCTTAGATACCTAATCTGTGTATCCTCAGGTTAGAGCAGATTAATTCCGCCCATAAACCTGAGGGAGAAATGTAAATAAATATCTGATATGACCATTTAAAAACATGTCCACATAGTTATGAATGTATATGTGATGGAAACACTGGGAGATAATCAGCAGAACGAAGACATCCAGGTAACAGTCACAGGCCTCTGTTTGATCTCAAGTGCTCCTTACCTCTTTTTTAACCTCTGCTTTATATCATGTGTCTCATCCCTCCATTCCCCATTGTCCCAGTGAATAAATGCACTCTGGGCATCCACTGCTAGCAAGTGCACTAGCTAAGTCCCCTACAGAAGAATTTCAGATCCAGCTGTTCAAGCAGTTAGTCAATAGGATTCCCTGTGAAACTGCCCTCAGGGACAAGGAAGCAGAAGAGAGCTGGCAGACCTTTAAGAACACTACATAGCACACAAGAGCTCTCAGTTTCCAGGTGAAGGAAATGAGGAAAGAAAGGCAAGAGACTGGCATGGTGGGTAAAGGCCTGCTGATCAAAAACAAGGGCAAGAAGGAAATTCACTGGCAGTGGAAGCAAGGACAGGTATCCTGAGCAGAGTATAAGGATACTGCCAAGTTGTGTAGGGTTGAGGTTAGGATGGCCAAGGTGGGTCTAGAGCTGAACTTGGCAAGGTACATAATAAGTAAAAAGAAAGGCTTTTGCAGGTATGTCACCCAGGAAAGGAAGATCAAAGGACATATGTTGTACACACATCTGAGGGAAAGGATGCCATCCAGATGAAGTGCTGCATCCATCTCTGGGACTCTCAAGAAAAGAAGGACATGGATCTGTTGCAGCTAGTCCAGAGAAGGATCACACAAATGACCAGAGGGATTAAGCCTCTGTTTCAAAAATAAGCTGAGTTTTGGGGTTGTTCAGCCTGGAGAAGAGTAGGCTGTGGGAAAATGATCTAGCAGATTTCCAGTATTTAAGAGGGTTTGTATGCATTTGTATGATGAGGAAAAATTTTCAGTGTTGACTGTTGCAATAAATCCAAGAGTAAAAATTCCTTCCAAAAAACCCACAAAACTTCAAGAATTCTTTATCAAGAAATTGTCATTCTCCAGACTGATCATTCAGCTACTTATTGTGGCTATTATTAAAAAAAAACCAAAACAAAACAAAAAAAAAAAAAACACAACCAAAAACAACAATAACAACAAAAAATTTACAAACCAACCAAAACCAACTAAATACAAAATGCTTCACAAAAATCTATTTGCTATTTACAGGGAGCCATCATTTCGCTAAGATGGACTTTTTTTCCTTTCTTCAAGCAGATAAAAGCATTGCCAAAGGCAAAGAACCTATACCCATGGCCAATCAACAGCCTTTGGAATGAATTGAAGCTTCTGCAAACATATGGAATTATTTTCATCTTGTAACCATTTAAGGAAACAAATCTTTTGGCATTCAGCCTTAGAAAAATTGCAGCCATAGCCTTTCAATATTTCCAGTGAATTTTTTTCTTTATTCCAAGAAAAAAAAATAGACATTATTTTATTTTTTTAATAATAGGAGAGCTCTATTACTGAGTTGCTAAATTTGAAAATTGCTGATTTGCTATTTTGTAGTCAAAACTGAATTTGAAAAATTTAGAAATGAAATTTTGCAACCCTTACTGATTTGAAATTAGTTAAATAGAACAAGTAGGTTTTTATGTGAGACAAATCTGACCTAGCCTCAGTAAATAAATATCGCACTGAAAAAGTTTATAAGGAACATAACAAAAGAAAAGCACCACATGAAAAGGGACCTCTCACAGTGCTGGTTTTATTAAGTGGTAACCAAATTAGCAATTGCAGGCAATTTAGCAATTATTGAGCCCAGAATTTAAAGTTCACTACCTATTATTTAAAATTACTATCTTAAAAAAAGCTTTTCTTAAAAATTAGAGACATAAAAAGAAACAAAAACTTACAGCTCAATTAAGGGTAGTCTATGACATATGATCTTCTCAAATATGTGGTCAGCTATCATCAGAGAGTTGATTCTTAGAGTGGGCTGTGTCTATACTCAGTGGAACTAACATTGGATTAGTCACCATGGCTACTCACAGTGTTGTTCTTTCAGGACAGATGGGATCATCACACTGGGATCCTAGTGTCAGCAGGTGACCATGCTTATTTAATTGTTTTTTGCCTGTATAATTCATGTTACAAGTGAACTAACATTACCACTGTGCATAATCCGACTTTTTTTTTTTTTTTTTTTTTTTCCTAGCAGATATGATCCTCGAAGAATTTCTCCTAACTTGCAGAAGTGCTGTAGGCACAGTAGGCACAGACTTCTATGATGGGAAGTAGATGGTAGAATAAGTGTGGATGTATAAATGCTGCTGATGTTCAGCTATGGTGATAGAGTCAAATTACACCTCCCCCCACAAACCTTTTTCACAGATGCAGCTTTACTATATTGATACAGCATACAAATGTGCATGGAGAAAGAATAATTTTCAATGTATAAGGATTCTCAAATATCTTAGAAATAATGTCTGAGAAATGAAGTAAAGTCTACTTTCTACCCGACAAAGATATTTTATTTTCAAAGGCATTAACAGAAAACATCAAGAGCTGAAAATTCTGTCAGTAACAGCTTGCCCAACTTGAATTCTCCTTAGCGTGCAATTTCAGTTTGCCTTCAAAGCCCAAATATTTTTTATGTATGGCTCAGCAATGATAATGTAAAACTTCTCTCTGGATGGTCAGCATTGATAGCTGAAATGCATCAGTGCCTTAATATTTTTCACTGGTATTATTAGTAGTACCATTCTTCTTATTGTTATTAGATTCTTTTTTATCATTGGTCTTATTACTTTTTTTTTTTTTCATTTTGAAACATTTATATCTGTTACTCCAAAAAAAGTTGGGTTTTTTGAATAATGAGATATTTTAACACCAGTGGAATATACCACATTTGATAAAAAAAAACAATGGATAGTATTTAATAAAGATTACAGTTTTTGTTTTTCAAAAATAATAAACTATGTTTTTCTCTCTTGACAGGCATGACTGAGATTTTCCAGAAAAGGGATCATTAACTAAGCTTTGGATGAAAACTCCAATAATTAATATCTCAGAGCTACCCTATTTTTTCAATAAATAAACAATATTTTTATTTTGTCCTTTATTTATTTTCTACATTTTCTTCTGCATAGTGTTAAATATATTATATCTATATAAGTGTAAATAAGAAAAATTATGTGATTTATAAAACAATAAATTTTGCACAATATCAAATTACAAAATTTAATGAAGATTTTTTAATCTTTTTAGGTTTTTTTGTGAATGGTAGGTAGCAGAGAAGCCTGATATTGCCTCTGACTACAGGGAAGTATTCTAACTGTACAGCAGATTGTACTGAGCACAGCCCTTTTACCACAACACAAAATATGTTTAAGGCTATTCTGTTTAGTAAGTGCATGAGCAAACATATATTTATCACAGAGGATATTTAAACTGCAGGTAGAAATGGCAAACTGTTTGGGCATGTTTTTTAAATTATGTTTTGATCTGATCTTTTTCCTATAATTAAATTACGACACTGGAGTAGTTCAGTGTGGTGTGTAGACATTTAATGTAAAAATAACTGTACCTCAATTTCCGATGCTTCCTGGATATCTCCACCATTCTCATATGCATTTATCCTATCCTTTTACAGCACCAGTAATTAATCTACAGGCAGCATTGGAGAAAATTCCTATTAGAAGTTCTTGTCCTTTGAACTGCATTTGAAGAAAAAAGACACTGAAATTGTCCATAACACTCTTCACTGCAAATTTTAGGGACTTTATGTACTGAAGGCTTGGGTCTTCCTTTGAGTTTTGGGACTACATATTGTTAGACCTCAGAGACAGTTGTATGGATTTTAATTAAAGACATATTTTCTTTTATTGTAGCTTAGCATGACATGATCCAAAACCAGAAACCTTAAAATGTGTTTAAAATGAGGCAAATAAGTACAGTAGAGTGCAAAATTAATAATCAAATCAAGAACATTGGATAAAAAAGAGATTAATTGTTTTCCTTTAGTTCAGGAAATATTGCTTTAAGTTTCAGCTGATAATTCTAATATAAGGAATTTGAAAGTCAAGGGGGAATGAATTTGGTGTGTATGTAAAGACAGAAGGAGGTTTCTAAAGTATATAAAAATGAAATTTAGGCTATGTGCTTTAACCACGTATAAATATTTACAGACTAAGTTGTTACTGAGCAGAGAGATCATAATTGCAGAGCCTGTGGGACTCATCAGAGACAAGGACTTGAGGATCTGCAGAATGAAGAAAAAACTGTTTAGAAAAATGTTGAAGAAGAATTTGGGGAAGCATGGAGAGGAGATCAAAGACATAACTCTGAAAAGGATTGCATAGAAACAAGATGCCATATCAGCCTTGCCTTTTGCTACTGAGAAGGGAAAAGCGAATCAGAATACTGGGGAGAGTGTAGGACAGTGTCCTACACTCCACTGGGGACTTGAAGGGATATAGAAGGAAATGTGCCAGAATTCAGGAGCACAGTGCACAATTGAATGAAAATTAATAAAAACTGAAAGGAGGCCTATAGTCCAATATTGGATGGGACACTGATTTGAAGGTACTTCAAGAGGAACAGAAATTACAGTAGAGACGGAAATCAAAATGTTATCCATAAGCAGTCATGAGTAAATGCAGAATGACTTTAACAACATGTAAATCAGGGAGATAAAAAACACAAATTATTAAATATGATTTCAGCAATCATTCTCAATCATTCTGCTTCAGACTTAAACAAGACATGTAAAATACTTTTGACAAATTAATGTGCCTCTGTTACAAAGTGGTATTAACCATGACAAAAAAAGTTGGAGACATGTAAAAGTAAATAACACAAATCTTCTTATTTTATCAATGAAGGCTAAATGTCATTTAAGGTTAAATGCAAATATACTTGATGGTGAAAACCGAAAATTTTTAGACTGTTTGCTTCTCTAAAATTGCATTCAGCTTTAAGGTTGATTAGCACTTAGCAAATAGGAAGAAAGAAACTCCAACAAAACCCAAGCAACATAGGCTAAAATGATACCATCTTAAAAAATTCTGTAAACATTTTTAATAGAGTAGAATTTATGAAATCTCTTAAGAGATAGAGTACTAGGCAGGATTCCAAGGACAGGCTTTAATAATGGCAAGATGCTGCATGTGATAGGATTTTATTTTCATCAATCTATTGTGTCTTTAATACATTTTAACAGTGTCATATTAGTCAGTCTTACCAATATTTTTAGTAACCATGTCAGAAGATACCCCTAGAGGTTGCAGGTACTAGATGTTGCTCAGCCCTGAAGGTTGTGTACATTTTCTTTACCCCTGGTTCATTTTTAGATCACTATTGTTTTCCAGTAAGCTTATACATGACAAAACTCTTTGCAAAGCAAAACATATCTCAGTTTTCAAATAGCGCAATAATATGTATTCAGAAGTCTGAACTTAAAGTGATGAATATAAAAGAAAAATGCTCATAATGGACAAATTACTCCAAATATTACTTAAAAAAAAAAAAAGAAAAAAAAGAAAAAACAGAAAATAATGCAAAGAAAGAGACAGTTTTTATAAAGTACTGAAAGCCTATGCCAGTTCACTTACTGCAACAACCCTTCAAACCAAACCCCATATATTGTGGCACACTTCACATGTGTCTGTGTCTGCCTTTGGGCACTCCTTTTAGACTGGTCCACTGCTCATGTTAGGGATCATTTCCTCATTTTGAAAGAGCTCACAAGTTTTTATTTTTCCTCTGTAGAAAACAAGTAACAAGATATAATGGTAGAGAACTGGCACGCAATTGATATATTCCTGATGCAAAGCTAGGATGAAATTTGGAAGGATATAGAGACTATAGATGTGCTTTCATATAGAAGGAGAACTTTTGCTCATCTTAACAAAACAACTGCATATGTGGCCTTGTTCTGCAGCTACTTTTGGCACCTTGACAAACAGTAGTGATTGGTATGGTCCCTCGGCTGGTTTCCATGTGCATGTGTCTGTCTAGCTATCCGTCTGCGTGGTGCGTGCATGTGTGAACATAAATAAATAAATTGGCCTAAAAATGCAAAGGAAGGGCTGCTAAAGGAAACATCCAGAAATTTCTCTCCTTCAAAAATCTGAGTTCTTATATTAATATCCCTCATCTACAAAGATATTCCAATATAAAATCCACAGTAAATTAGTGTCTGCCATAATTCCTCTTCCTCTCAAAAAATAATAATAAAAAAACCCCTTCCACCTACTATAAAAATCAAAACCAAAACAAAAAGAAGAGAAAAAAAAAATAGAAGAAGAATAAACCAACCAACAAACAAGCAAAAACAGTAGAAGGTCTGTGAATGTTAAAAAATCGTCAAAAATATATAATTTCTTCAAGGCTAAAAACTTTGTCTTGCACAACTAGATAGGAAAAAAACAGTTTTTCATAAATATTCAGTTTAGAGTTCTATCTGCTTTATAGAAGTCCTGACTTCTGATTTACTGTGTGTTCTAATAAAAAAATGTAAACTCATGATAGCTTCCCAAGGAGTGAGCTATCCAGTTCACTGTCTTGAAGTTACAGTTTAGTGGAATATCTGATTCCCAGTGGCCACATCACTTGACAACAGACCTGTTAAATAGCTGCTGTTGTCATTTTTCAGTGTATGAATAGGATTAGATAATTTTTCAGAAATACAAGCTTTTGTGACTAATCTTTTATGTGAAAATCTTTGACATTTTTTGAATGAAAAGAACAAAATGTTTAACCTTTCTAGTGTTGTGACCAATATTTTGTATACTCCTTCCATATTACATTATACATACTTTTCTGTTGTCTTCCCTCACAAGTACCAGGAACAGATAAGGAATGTTGTCCTCATTTGCTAAACTATCAATGCAATGTTTTGTCACACAGTGCCAAAGGCTTTCTTTGATTGCTATCTGAACCAGATTTTATCAACATCTTCTGGGCATTTAGACCATGTCTACACTTATTTATTAATATACATCACAATGCTTCATAGAGTTCTGATCTAAGATCATACTGCCAAGTTGCTGCTTGGAGCATGCCCTTTTCAGTATCTCAGTAGTTTCCTTGTATTTCATTTCACCTCATTTTAGATTTGTACAATGCAAAAATCTACCACTACAACTAGTTTTCTAGATGTGAAGTTCTTTATCCAAGGCATGACTGTTTTTTACAAAGGGCAGGTTGAGTTTCTCAGGTTACTTATGAATATTGGCTTTGGACATCACTCAGAAATCTGGGGAAATAAACTATCTTGATATTCAGTATTTTAAAACTCTGAATTTACAAGAAACAAAAAAAAAAAAAAAACAAAACGTAGTTTGTTGAAGTGAAAGAAAAAAAAAAAAAAGACAGTAAGGAAGAAATGAATAGAATAATGTGTGGTAACCATATAAATAATTTCTGTTTTAAAATGATGATCAGAGGATTAAATTCTTGAGACACAACTAGAACAGTCCCAAATTTTTGCATTTTTCAGTAAAGCTACTGCAGCTGCCAAATCACAGAACTCTGTCAGCTGTCTTACTGGGGAGCAGAAGCTCACTAAGTCTGCTACTCATAAACAGTGTTTATATGTTTGCTATTCAATTCAAAGAGTTGCATTTGGGTTTTAGTATTTTAATATTTACCTTGAAAGAAACAAGCATAGTCCTCACAAGTATATATAGTGCTTGCTATGAGAAATCTCTTAAAACAATCTTCATATTTTTGCACTCTGGATCTGCAGGTTTTCTCCTGCATAAACATGTCTGAATTGTCATATAAAATATTTTCAATGTAACTCTCCTGGCTCTTGCATAAAAGTTATTTGAAAAAGTTTATTTTTTTCCTATTGGTTTACAACACAGTACTGTTCCTCCACTGGCTCTCCAACATTCTTGAGCTCTATAACTTGTCCTCTGTATCTCAGCCCCTAAGCTGACAGAGAGGAAGAGCAGGAATTCCCAGACTAGAGCTTTTCTGCTTTACTTATTTATTGCACAACCAAAGTGCTTATTACTCTCCAAAGACTGTAAAAGGAGTCTGCCTGAAAAAATCAAATGTCAATACCCATAAATTGGTCATCTAAAACAAGATTACATAAATTGAATCTAGATGACAAATTGATATCTGTTTGTATGCTTGTTTGTTTCCCCCCCCTTAAGTAAAACATTAAATTCTTTCTAAACAAAAGAAGAATATTCTGAGACTATCAGATACATTTGTAGAAGATACTGCAAGGAAGAAAATGCACTGCATTAGAAGTCTCATTATCCTGAGATCTGAGATACATACTATCAGCTTATTACAGTTTTTATTATCTTCTACACTGTTTCAGACATAAGTTTCCATGTCTCATTGTGAGTAGTGCAGAATGGAAATTTATGGATCTCTATCTACTCCAGAAATAAAAAGACATTATAAAAGCCTCAAAATTATGAAAGTAGTGAAGGGCTTTGTCACTTTTCTGGTAGTAACTATAATACATTTGACTTACAACACTGATTTTAGAAAAGACAATAAAAATGAGAGCATCATGACATCACTATGAATTGCAAATAATTATAACTATAAGGGAAAGAAGACAGGATTTGAGGGATATTGTAAATGGAAACAGAACTCCTTCTTTCTTCTCTCTCTTACATTTCATTTTGTATTTATTCCCATGTCCCTTATAATGCAAGAACCTGGTAGGTGTCTCTGTCAGAGAGCAAAGCCATCTGCACTGAGCTGGAAACCCTGGGATTTTTTCTTGCATCCATGCACCCAGACAAGTTCCCCACTCACATATGTATTGGAGCTCTTCTCAGTTGTATTTGAATGTCTATGAAGTAAAACTGCTGGCCTGAAAATGGAACATTAAATCAAGGGAGATTAGGTCTCATCTTCAGTTCCTGTCTTCTCCATCACAGAGAGGCAATACCTTGAAAATAGCACTAACAGGATGTATCTAAGCAGGCCCAAGGCAGGAAACTTTTCAAGAGAATGTGTCTCTGTTATTCAAATACATATGGCTAACCTAGGGAGAAGTAACAATTCATTGTGTAATAGGGAAGGCTTTGTTCAGAGTAAAAATTAAATACTTCACAATAAAGCTCAGAAATAGACTACCTATTTTTCACAAGTGCTTGCAGACATTATTAGCTTTTGAGAAGTAAATTGTTAACTCCCATAAGACCAGAGTTTTATCATAATTCATGCAAATATTACTGAATTTACTCTGAATAGCTGTATATTTATAAAAAATGTTTAAAACACCTGTGGTATTTGGTGAACCATTTGAGATCATGTAAGGTGGTGCTAAACAGTTTCCAACCTTTAACCTGAAATTCTATTGGATTGCATGTTTGAGATTTTTTTTTTTCCTGAGTCATCTTCTATTTTGGGAATTCTTTTGAAATCAGTGGATTTTTTTTTGCATCCTTGAAAACTGACCTGTGACTGGGGAATAACACAGGAATCCTTCAGAAAAATATTTATTATATAGTTACCTGTAAATCCATGTATAGTGTAAATACAGAGAGATTAGATTTCCCTCTTCTAATGCCTAGAAATTTAGCCTGAAATTTTCCCCTTATACTCACTATTAGTCCTACATAATGTTATTTGTCAGGGTCAACCTCCTAACTTTGTCAAAATCGGTAGCATTTTTTCTTGCTTTGTACTTAGCTTTTATTCTTATAGTCAAAAACAGTCAAGTAGAAGTACAACAAATCTTTAAGCTATTACTATCTGAACAAAATGCACATCACTTACAGCAGCTGATTGTTTAAAAAATAGATGCATATGCTATTTTATTTTTTGTTCACTAGAATTACTTTCTTTTCCCATCTTAACAAAAATTCTCTTCTTTTGATCTTTTTCAGAAAGGCAGTAATTCTTTTTTAGGACACTTGAAACCCTCAATAGATGCTGATTTTTCCACAACATCTGCCATGTTCCTATTTTTCCATGCTGAACAGACATTTTTTAAAAGTAAATGCAGAGCAAAATGGATTTTGCTAAACCTTAATTAGCATTTTTTATAAAATACTTCACCCATAGAATTTAATAGGAGAACTCTTTATGGCAAGACTGGCTTAGCCCAACAGTAGATGTAGTATTGACATCTTACTTTTCTAAGGGAGGGAGATTTTTAGCCTTGATTTGACCTTTCACATTCAAAAATTAAACCACTATGCTCTTCTAATTGTATCAGCACTCATTTAACTTCTAATAATATGAAGACAGTGAAAACCTGATACTCTCTCGCTCTTCTTAGAACAAATATTCAGTGAGTTCAAAGTGCAGTATATCATGAGGGCTTTGTAACTCAAGGACAAGGTTCCCTTTGAAACACTGTTACATTGAAACACATGAAAAATGTTCATATCAGAAAACTTTCTCATAAAAATATGCCATATATATTATTTAGACAGAAAGGTGTGTTTACAGTAAAACCTCCCTTTCCTTCAAAAAGTATCAACTTTCTAAAAATAAAAGCCCCCTAACTCTTCACAAATAGGACATTCAGATTTTTTTTTTCTCAGCTGAAGCTGCCATAATGATTTGAAATACATTTCTTTACATTCATTTTTTTCTCACTGTAGCATATTCCAACTCACTGTGATGGCCAAGCTGCACCTATGAAGATATGAAAAAGAAAAATACACCACCGTGAAAAAGAGCTCCTGGGTGCACCACTGGTCAGACAGTATAATTGAAGAGGACTACTTTCTGATGATGCAGTTATCATCAGAAATATGATGGAAATATGGGAAATACGATGCACAAAAAAGCTCAAGAGTGTTCAAATGAGCTGCCACTTAAATATCTCTGAAAATGCAGAAGTACTTTATCAATATTGTTGTTGGAAGTCAGAAAAGATTCCATCACTTTCAGTATTTCAGTCTTGTTTCCAGATAATCTCTGCTTAATTGTGAAAGAGAGAAAGTTTATTTCTAATATTATGATGATGTTAGCCATTTCAACTGTCACAATTTAAAATAAAGTAAGAAAAGAGTAATATATTCATTTGATGAATTCTCATCATATTGGATTGTTTCTGACAATGAATGAATATTAAGCATATTCTAGCTGTTCTATTAATTTTTGTAATTTATTTAGCATGTTTCATATTCCAGAAAACAACTTTTATAATGACAATGTAAAGTTTTATTTAGTTCAGCTTTCACAGTTTTTCTTTCATTGATATTTACTTCCATAAATGTGACTTATAAATGTGACTTAAACATGAGCGTTTTTGCAATATTTTTTCCCATGGCAGCCTCTCCATAATGGTATTATTTTCTTAAAAGGAGTGGCACTGGAGGAAACCAGCTTTGAAAATTTTGAAAGAGGTAACATTTTCAATGTTTTATCACCTCTGCATGTCTAAAATAAAATCTCTCAAAGGTAATTCTCTTTCTGTGCCACAGAATAATTGCACTTGTTTTCTTCCATCAGTTGTATTCAAATATTACCTTTAATCTCTAAATTATTATTATTCCCCCAGTTAATTTCTTTTTCCTTCTAGAAATTGTCTCATCTGCCAGCTCATCTGCTACATTGACAATTAGGTATCCAGCTTTTAAGTACTCACATATCCCTATCTGTTCCTAAGTTTCTACAGATCACCTCAACTTTATTAGGATTATTGAAATTTTCAAGACAGCTAAGGGATATGCCTCTGTCAGTGTGTCCATAGCATCCAATATAATCCATATTATGGTTGTGTGTTGTCTAAGAGACTGGATTATTTTTTTCGAATTTCATTGTTGTTGGGATTTTTTCTTGTCATTTGTTTTGGTTTAGGTTTGGAGGTTTTGTTTAGTTAGTTTTTAGTTTGGCTTTTTTTTTTTTTAGTTTTGGTAGTTGGCTTAGTGCAGGATTTTGTTTTGGTTTTCCCACAAGAACTTTTAGCTAATCACACGTGGAAGCTCTGGAATAAGACTCTTCCTGTCTCCCTGGAATTAGAGATCTGCAAAGTCCTGTGTTGCCAAATGCCTTATACAGCTGAAGGTTGTTCTGAAATGTCTCTTAATTAAGCTTGATCTTTGCAGATCAGTGCACTTCACAGGCACATTTCTAGAGTGGTAGAATATTGAAAAAAGTACTGACTCCTTGTTGTGTTCAGCAGAGCTTGTGTTAGGCCAGAGTGCCCAAGGCCGCCTGACAGAAACCAGAATATGTCAAACACAGTAAGGAAGGATTTTGTTTGTTTTGTTTTATCTTTTAATTAGCTCAATACTTGAAAATACAGCTCAGAGGTCAGATAAGCATATGGAGGGCTCATCTCAAAGCTTGCCTAGTTAAAACTTCTTCCAAGTTCATTTTATCTGAATAATTCTATTGTCTAATTATGTATTTGTTAACTGGGACCAAAATATCTTTCAACAGATACCCTCTGGGGGAAGATGAGGGAAGTCTAAGAATGAAATACCTCATGTGCCTAGCTTCCAGAATTCCTATTCTTCACAAAAACCCTTCCATCTGTTATCATGTTACCCAAGAAAGTACTGTATGAACAGGATGGTTTGTAACTTACTTTATTGCAAAAGAACAGAAGAAAGTGAAAAACTGGGCATTCAAGTATCTCTTACCTGTCTTGTGGCTGGGAATACAACTGTTCTCTTTGTGCCTGGACCTGCCTAGAATGCCCAAGCAGAAAGCTGTAAGCACTTTGAAGCTGCTGGTTTGATTTCCCTTTCATTCTGGTCATACTGCTGTAAAAGTCTGCAGGCATTATTCACCCTCATTATTCAAGTTTCATGTTGTTTAACTGTCTTGTTGTATTTAGGTAAAAAATGTGGATCAAAGTAAAAACAAAGTGTAACTCCTTTCTGCTTTTTAGGTTAAAAAACCCAAAAAAAACCTTAATATAGCTATAGTTTATTTATTCACAGCATTAGACACTCTTTCCTCCCTTCATCAGTTTCTTTACTTCATCTTTTTTTCCATCTTGGTGTCTCTTTTTCTCCCAGATCAATATATCTTACTTTCCTTTCTTATGCATTTTTCTTGTCCCAAGTGTAATTTTTATATTGTTATATGAATTGTTGTAGTTGTTTATGGATTTCTCTCATACATAGAACTCATAATCATAGCTTGGTTTTCCTCACTCAAGTTTTGATTTTTGAAAGTAGATATACATCTGATTTGGAAAATTTTAGAAGCTAGTAGCAATCATTCATTGTTAAGCTAAAAGAAAAATGTAGTTACTCTGAATTTCCATGAGCTCACTCATCGAAAAGAGGTGATGCTGACCAAATTCTTACCTTGCATTATAAATTCCAGAGCCTCTGACTCTTAACTGTCCTTAACTGCAAGAAGAACTAAAAGGACAGTTAAAAGGCAGAGCCTCTGGAATTTATAATGCAAGGTTTTTATGATATACAGTGCAA
The DNA here is from genome assembly GCF_009819655.1 of Sylvia atricapilla. Taxonomy (NCBI): domain Eukaryota; kingdom Metazoa; phylum Chordata; class Aves; order Passeriformes; family Sylviidae; genus Sylvia; species Sylvia atricapilla. Next base: position 71,391,650 of record NC_089141.1, read on the forward strand.
GATTATTAATGTTATTTGTTGCCAGTATAATAGTCATTATACAGGGAGATGGCAAAAGAAATTTTGCACTTTTAGAGTCCAGATGCCTTACTGTTAGAGATAACAGGGCTGATAGTGTATGCACAGTTTCTTCTTTAGTTAGTAATTCTTGGGGTGATGTAGAATCTCACCAGCCAGTCATCTGAAAACATGAATTAATAGACTGTCTTGATAAAATGGAATACTTGGAAAGAGGTAGCTGACTGAATCTTCCTATTGAATATTTCTCTCATTTTGCAGAAGTCATTCAGGGCATAATTTGGGCAGCCCTAGAATTCCACCATATACACATCCTGCTGTGCCCTGCCCAATTTCTACACCCAAATGTCTTGACTGAACAAATAGATTGAAGGGCCAAGAGAATATATTGAGAGCAGTACTGAGACGAAGGACATGAGGTAGCCAGTGGATGAGAAGCTCAACATGACCCAGCAATATGCACCCAGAAATCCAACCATATCCTGGGCTGTACTAAAGAAGCTTGACTGGCAAGACAAGAGAGATGATTCACCTCCTCTACTCAGCTCTCAAGTGATCCCACAACGGAGTGCTGCATCCAGCTCTGGGACCCTCAACATAAGAAGGGCATGGCCTCTTGAAATGAGTCCAGATGAGAAGCAAGAAGATGATGTTTTATCTCAGGCTCCAGCACCTCTCCTATGGAGATAGGTTGAGAGAATTAGAGTTGCTCAGTCTGGAGAAAAGAAAGCTTGGGCAAGACCTTCTAGCAGCCTTCCAGTACCTAAAGGAGACCTACAGGACACTATGAGGACTTTTCACAATGGATTGTAGTAATAGGAGTAGGGTTAATGACTTTAAATTGAAAGAGGATAGATTTAGATTAGCTATTAGAAAGAAATTCTTTACTGTGAGGGTGGTGAGGCAGCAGAAAATGTTGCCCAGAGAAAATGTGGCTGCCCCATCCCTGGCAGTTCAGGTCAACTTGGATGGGATTTTGAGAAACCTTGTCTAGTGAAAGAGGTCCTTGTCCATTGAAGTGAGCTTGGAACTAGATGATATTTAAGAATCCTTACAATGCAAACCATTTCTACAATTCCTTTATAAACATCCTCAGTGAAGTGTCCTAAACAGTCATAATTTTACATTCCATTTTATCAAGAAAAGGAAAGGGAAAAGGAAAGATGAATATGATAACTTTACTCAATTTTCCTCATCTTTTATATAGAATAACTACAGATTAATAAAAACTTTCCTCTTGCATAACTAACGTCACTGAACTTTGTCAAAGAAATTTTGGGTTCTGGATTTGCAGGGATATGAGTGAAATTCAATGGAAAACTTACATAAAATCTTTCAAAAGCCACACATTTGAATAAAACTAGGGAAATTTCATCATAAAAGTTGTGGGTTTTTTTGTTTTTGTTTTTGTTTTTTTTTTGCAGTCATCAATCTTATTTTTCAGCTGTTTGTTATTGCAGATCTTCTCTCATATCACCCCAGTATTGTCACATTACACATTTCACTGTGTAATTTTTCTAGAGGGTTTATTTTAAAAAGTGTATAGTCATACTGTGTATATAGTTTTTCTGGCCTATGTGACTGTATAACTCACAAACTACCAGGGATGTACTCTTGCCACAAAGTATGAGTTCTCTATCTCCTGTTTTTCACAGGAAGCACCCTGAAGTTTTAAGCCACCTCCCTGAGAACAGTCACACTTGTTGGTTTTCAACATCAGAAAAATTATAAGTGATATTTCATTGGTCCCACAATGAAATCTTAAGGAAAATTTCAAAACTAGCCAAGACTTTGTATCATGGTAGAGAGAATATATAACACAGAGCTTGTTGCTCTTTCCACCTCTTTGTCCAGTTTATCAATAGATGGCAGCAAATAGCCCTTTTACCTCCGATCTCCAGCCCAAAGGGTTACACACACGTATATATTTAGAGTTCGGTTTCTTCCTTTGTTTCCGAGATGGTCATGTACAAGACTGTTACAATGTGCATGCTACAATAGTTAGACTGTATAATGTACACATCTTCAGTATGTAACTTCATCAGATCCTCACTGGGGAGAATTCATAGGGTTTTACTGAGAACTGTAAACAGTTACAAATCCAAGTTAGCAAGTGTGTATGCATCCTGTACAAATTCACTGAAATTATTCAGTGACAGATTGAAATATCCCATATTTAAGTTTCCATTTACTGACAGGCTGCAAGACTCAGTCCTTAAAATTAAGGTTGTAGTCTATACTTTTGATATTTTTTTCTCATATGTTCCTCAGTTTCAAGTTTTGGAGAAGTTTTTTCTCCACTTAGGCATTTGCAGTATTCCTTGTGTAGCTCATCCTAGAAAAGCCCCTTGAGCCTAATCAGTCTGGATAGAAAGGATGTGTAGTTATTTCTGAGGGGAAAATGTTTTCTAAAACTACAGAGTATCTTGGCAGATTTCACTCTATGTACTCAGAAATATCTTTTTCACTTCCTATGACTGTGTCCTGAGAAGCTTTTACTTTCAAGTTTTGGAAGGAAAGGGAAAGAATATGAATCATGGGGTTCATTAAAAGAAGTGTTACCAGCAGGTCCAGGCAGGAGACCGTGCCCTGCTACTCTGATCTCGTGAGACCCCACCTGGAGTGCTGCATCCTGCTCTGGGGTCCCCCGCAAAAATGAGACATGGATCTGTAGGAACAAGTCCAGAGGAGGGCCAAATAAATAATCAGACGTCTAGAGCACTCTTCCTATGAAGACAGGCTGAGAGAGACCTGCAAGTAAACCTTGAGAAAAGAAGGATCTGGGAAGACCTTCTTGCAGCCTTCCAGTACCAAAAAGGGGTTATAAAAAAACAGAGGGAAAGGGATTTTCACACGGTAGATTGTGATAGGACAAGGAGTAATGTCCTAAAAGTAAGTAAGTAGAGATTTAGACTAGACATTAGTAAGAAATTCCTTACTGTGAGGGTGATGAGGCACTGGAACCAGAAATGCTGTGAGTGTTCCATTGCCAGAAGTGTTTAAGGCCAGACTGGATGGGGCTCTGGGAAACCTGCCCCAATGGAAGAAATGCTTGCTCAGGCACTGGGGGAAAACTAGATGATGTTTCAGTTCCTTCCAACCCAAGCTGCAATTCAATGATTCTATCACCTTTGCTGAGAATCATCTTTGGAGTCAGTGTCCTGGTACCTGAGATAGCAACACTTTGTTTAACTCACACTGAAGTAAGTGTACTTTTTCTCACAGTGCGTTGCCATAATGATGCTCTTGGGATATAAAAAGAAGACAGTAAAAGAAGAGCAATAGATAGCTAAAAAAAACTTTGATGGAGTGTATATATTAAAAAGCTGCATAAAAAAGGGAAAAAACACCTTAAAATATCAGCTTTTGTGACCCCTCTGTATAACAAAAGGATTCAATTTAACTGACAACCATGGGCCAGACATATCCCTAATAAAAAAAGACAGGAAGAAATGCTGAGTGCTCATGTAAGATCCCATGTAGTTTGAAGACTTAATTTGCTATCTTAAGACATCTAAATAAATTGAAAAATTATATTAATCATACTTTTTTCACAGATAAATAATTTTTGATTTTTAAAATAAAAACATGTGTGGGGATGCTTATTGTTAGGAATCTCAATTCATATCAAAAGATTTTGCAAAAGAAGAGTTATGATTTATTTTTTTTTTAATATAGGTATTACTAGAAAGGAACGGAGGAGAGAACAAAAACAAAAACAAAACAAAACCACAAAAAACCCCACCACAGTGCACCCTTTAAAAATATCCTGGAAATGATAGACGCTGAATGTGCATTTAAACAATTACCGATGTGAAATGGATTTAACACAGGTTGTTTAATTTATTTTCTGGCAGTGCTCAGTTACTTAGTTAAGCCAATAAAATTACTGAGATTTGGAAATTAAAATGAGAGTTTGTCTTCATTTACTCAAGATGTCCTTCACTTGTAACTCAAGTTTTATTATTCAAGTACATACTGAATTTTTTATAAATTATTTTCCTGCATTAGTTATAATTTTCTCTTTTGAGATTTAACATGTCATATGTGAAATTAATTGTAAAAGATCACATTTTACTGTTACATCTTGAGACAATGTTGTGAAGGAATTGAAACATGCTGTATTCAATGTTCAGGCCACTACAGTTTTTGTCCTTGCTACATTACCTGTGACAAAACAAGAATGTTGCCAGCAAAACAAACACACTTGCATGAAATCAGTGAGGCTGAATTGCCAGTGACCAGTCCATCACTTTCTAATTAGTTTTATTTGCTGTTTTCTTAAATTGTCATGCTTTAATTATTTGTAGAGAAAATATGATGTGAAAACCCATCGCCGCTATGCTATTAGGCAAATAAATGTGTTTCGTTGTTGTAACGTATTGAGCCTGATTGCCTTCCAGGTGCACACCAAAGCTATTCTATCACACTTCCTCCTCAACGGGATAGGGGAGAGAAAATAAAACTAAAGGTTCATGAGTTGAGATAAGGACAGGGAGATCAGTCACCAGCTATTGTCTTGTACTAAACAGACATCAATTAAGGGAAAATTAATTTATTACATGTCAAATTTGACTAGGATGATGAGAAGTGAAACCAGATCTTAAAACACTTTGGTGGTGAATGTTTTGGATTTTACTTTGTTTGTTCTGTTACATGAGTTATTTCCAGAAAGTTTAATGTAAAATGGTTTGTTCTTTGTACCCCCCTGCTGTTCATCCCCAGGTTGTTTGTCAGATATAGTTAGGTGTCAATCATTAGTTGCATAACTCTCTGGTCCTGTCAGTCACTCTGGGGCCTCTCCCTGCATCCAGAAAATTCCAAGAGAGGTGTCAAGTGATTGGGCAGAATCAGGGGGATCCCCTCCCATTTGGTTATGATTTGATGTTGCACCTGTATGTCATGTTAAGAGTCACTCCTTACTTTTCTGTTATTGGTTTGTCTCTTACCCCATCCCTGAGACCCACCCCCCTTTATCAGTTGTTCTCCTCACTTTCTCAGGGTCTCTTCTGACACAGAGCCCTGGGGTGAGGATCTCCCTGATCCAATAAACTCTGTAGCCCTGTCTCCGAAGAGAGAGGGCTTTTATCTCCTGCCTTCGCCGTGTCTCTGCTTTTGGTCAGCCAAGAACCCCCAGTGTGGTCGTGGTGCCAGGGCTGGCCAAGCCAAGTGACGCAGACGCTGCAAAAAACCACCTTTTCCCCAGTCCCTCCCTTCTTCGTGATCTGAACTTCAGTCTCAATTTTCTCTACCTCCTCCCCTCAAGCAGCACTAGGGGACAGAGAATGGAGGGGGCTGAGCTTGGTTCCTTACATGCTCTATCTGTCACTTCCTCCTTAGGAGGAGGAATCCTTCCACACTTTCTCTGCTCCTGAATGGGGTGTCTACCACTAGAAACAGTTACTAGATGCAGTTCCCCATGAACTTTACCAGTGCCAATCCTTCCCCTGAGCTGCAGGTCCTCCTGAACTGCTCTAGCATGGGTCCCCTTCACATAGTACTGTTTTTTTAGCATTTACCTTCTTGAAAGCTGCTTGAGGCTTCTGGAAGTACCTGTGAGTTGGTGGCCTTTGTGTGAGGATCCTCCTTGTTAAAGAGAATTGAGGATTGTGAGCTTCAAGACCCTGGGACATTCTTCTTCCTGATCTGCTAGGGCATGGCTGCAATCTCCTGACACCAAGTCCAGGCGATGGCAAGGCTGAACATGTATTCATGAGGTTACACACACACACACACATCAACACAAATACAAGAATAATGCCTTTACAAGTATCATACACAAAATCAGCACTAACTTAAACACAAACAGTCTGAACCTATTCTTACTTTCTCTTTTAATTTAAAGACAAGAGAAAAGACAAGTAACAAGGGAACAAAATAGGGAACCCTAGGAAGCAGATGGTGTGAGAAAAAGAAAAGGAACAAAAGAAGAGGTATAGGTGAACAGAGCAGAGGCAGAAGCAGATTTAAAGGGGAAACATCACACCAGGAGAAGTCTGAGAGGGCAGGTTATAGCATCATATTGTATCCTCAGCTCAATGACCTATTTAGGTATTGAGACTCTCTGTACAAATGGCCATCCAATTGATGCTTTTAAATTTAGAGATTGCATGGTCATACCAGCAAGAATGACTTTAAATTCTGTGATTTGGTTTTCAGAAATGCATCCCTCTGTACATCTATTTTTTTTTTCCTTTCTGAAACTACTTCCCCTCCAAAAATAATTTTTCTATTTATGAAAGGAGAACTACATCCTTATTTTTGTTTTATCATGTGTCAGGCTTATATCTTCATCAGAGGTCACTGTCTGGGAAGCTAATAAAGGAAAGAGTTGTGCAGCATGATGCTAGTTGTAGGTGGCCCACTTCCAAGAGTACCATAAGCTTTAGCAGATGTTGGCCAGACTGTGCTAAATATGTGTCAGCAACTTTAGGAATCTCAAACTCTTTAGTCAGTGATCCTATACTGCTGCTTTCAGATGGGTGGTGTTCTTTTGTTTGGTTTTTTGTTTGTTTGGGTTTGTTTGTTTGTTTATTATTATTATTATTGGATTTTTTTAACAGATGAACACTCAGAATCATGTGAATAGCAGAGAGAATACATAAATAAGCAGGAGCTCAAAGTCATTGTGAGTGATGGTACAAAGTGTCAGAAAGCAGATAAGACCAGCTGCTCCCTAATGGATGGGAAGTCAAATGAAATAATATGCCATCAGGGCAGGAGTCTTGACATTCAGAGTATTGTCCTGAAGTACCCAGGCAGGGGGAGCAAAGCAGGAGCAGGTTCTGAGACAGAAAAAAAGATCTTTATAATATCACCTTGGGCTCTCATCTTCTCTGTACTGTAAATCTCAGAGTTTGACATTCTTATATTCTAAACCCAGAGGCGTTAAATATCCTTATTTACGTTACCTGCACAGCTCCGTATTTCTGTCATGATATCTGTAACCTGTGCACCACTGCAGAGCATGAAACTGTGTTATAAGGGACACCATACCTATCTGCTAACAAAATAGTTTAAAAAGCACCTGCAGTAGAATATTACAGACTCTTAGTGAAGCTGACAGAAATCAAAAAATCTGAAAATTAGCAGAAAATATATCAACTCTTAAAAATCCTTAGATTTACCCAATCCTCCCAAAACCACAAACAAAAAACCAGAAAACTTTACCCCAACACCAACCCCAATTTTCAATTCACTTTATATTTAGTTTTTTAATACTATACTGAGTGAAAAATCTGTGTGACAATTCTTACGTGGAGACTTCTATAAGGGTATACACTGCTAAAGTGCTACTACATGAATGAAGAGGCAAACTCCTCAACTAGTGATTTTTAAAGAGATTGAAAGGTATTTTTCTTGATCTACCACTCAAAATAGCAACTCAAAATCAATTACAAAAAATAACTTGTCCCTACACTGTATCTTCTTTATTTGTCTCATTTTTCTAACTACTAATACATGTTGACTGTAGCAGTGTTTTAGTATTTGAAAATATTATACTCTTGTAAGAATCATTATTTAGGAAAATGCTTCTAGTTGTAAGGACTCATTGGGTAAAAAATCAGAGGACACACTAGAAAGACTTTAGCATCTAAATGTCAATAAATATTGGGATATAAACTTATCTTTTAAATCCTCTAAAACTCCCTCTAATTCACTGTCTCTTGCGTATTATTTGTAACACTGGATTCTAGATTATCTATGCATAATTCAAAATAAAACTTCACCCAAAACTGCTCATCAAATGTTTTAATTGTTCATTAAGCATTAGCTAATCATAGGATCAAGTAACAACTAAAATTATAGCTTGAATCAAATGTGCACATTTTAGAAGTTACTCCTTGGATTTCATATTTATTTCCAGTGAACTAATTTCTGTACTGTTTTTAATGAAAGCCCCTGTTACTTTGGATTACCCTATCTTTGGTTTCTCGAAGAGACCTGTCTAAATCTTAGTCATAAGATTGTTTTTACTTGTGTGAGAGAAATAAATACCTCCAGAAAATTCTTCTTGCTGTAATCCGACACACATAAGCACCTTAGAGACACCTATTTCTCTTCTGACTGCAAAGGAGGCTCTGTGGATGACTTCAACTCAGAGACATAATTTTACAATTTCTGAACCTGAGGAGACAGACCAAAACAGTATTCTCTTAGAAATGCAAAAACCCCACAGTTGTATATGTGTGTATTTGTAGGAGTATCAAAGACTTAAGTTTCCCTTGCTTCTAACTGGAATTGTTTTTAAGAGGAAATCAAAGCACTGGTTCTAAATGGATGAGGACACGATTATGCTGGAACACCCTTCCAGTAAATTTAATAGAGAGATTATTAAGGATACATATCTCTTTAGGAGAGGTAAAGAAACGTATCATTACTACTCATTTTAATAGCAGGCAGAAATCATTGCTGTAGAGATTTTCCCAGGCCTATTTCCTACAATTTCAGTGAGCTGCTCTCACAATTTAAGCTGTATTTCCAATTACATAAAGAATAACCCAAGTGCAGAACTGCTGAGTAGTAGGCAGCTCAATCATGTATAAAAGCTTTCCTTATTCCTACATTACTTATTCTCTCACTTTTCACCAATAGTCCTACAGTGTGCTACATAGAAAATTATTATGGGCTGGTTTCCAGAGTAAAACTTCTTTAGGGAAAGGTATTCTTTCATCTCTGTGATTAGCAACTTCATGCAAATTGCAAGTGACCCAATTAAATTTTTTGCATCTCTGTGAAGAGTTTCCAAGCTTCTAACTTGCTATGGAATATGTTGAAATTTTTTAAGACAATAATGACTAGCACTTGTTAAAAATTTTGCTTAAGCTCCTGCATTGAGAGATATCTCCATAAGATATGCTTGATCATCTTAGTTGGCATACTTGTATTCCTAATTAAAGCACAGAACAGGAGCAATGAAAGCAAAACATCAATTGGTTTTTATATGTGGTGGTGTTTCTGCCTATTTGTAATAAATGACAAAAATAAAGCTCAATAAACTGTGAGCTTTGCTCACAAACAATATGATGTTGTTTTCACAGTAAGTGATTTAATTACGACTTTTTAAACATTAATAGAAACTTTGGACAAGGAATTTAGTACTCAATGCTGCTAAGCATTGAGTAAAATGGCTAACTTGTCTTTTGTCTTTTTCAATTTTTAAATATCTGTTTCAGAAAACAGAAATTTATTTATTTTACCTGAAAAAAAGATTGAAGGTCAAAATTAAGCAGTTTTCAGGGGGAGTTTTAATTAGACATGGTTAAAGCCCCACAGAGATTCTCTGTCTTCTGTCTTTAATTCTCACTCTGTGAAAACCTTCTGAACTTCCACTGCTGCTTTATTCAGATGTAATCAGCACCCTTCAATGAAACTCTAATTTAAAGAGAATTCATTATAGTAGATGACTGATTTAAATAGGTGGAAAATTAATGCCTCTGAGCAGAGAATTGCATGTTCTAAAATGAAGGTAAGGTCTTATACGTAAGTTGTGTCAACACGTATCACAACAACTGAATACAATTTATACCTTTATATAGGTATATCTCTATATAAAGATACATGCCCATAAAAGTAAAACTTAAGATGAAGTCTCTCAAAGTGTTTTGCAAACATATTAGAAGTGTTCCTTGAATATTCCAATTCAAGGAACTTTATTTTATTACATTTTATTTTCCAGATGAGCATTATATAGAATAAATCCAAGGACATCTACATTGCCTGTACTCACATAGTGAGTCTAAAACAGATATGAAACAAAAGAAACTGAGTTTCCTAACTCATACTCTCTGTCTGTAATTAAAAGGATACTACAAAGCTAATTTTCAATTACTTTATACCTGATGTAGTCATGCCTCATGCAGTGTAGCCGCAAAGCTTTGATATAATTTTTTAATTGATGACACTTTAAAATGTATCTCCACTCATCCAGTTCACTATAACACAGACTAAATCTATGGAAAATCTTGGATAAAAATACTGAAGCATAATTTCAAAACTTATTGATGAAATACCTTTACATTTAAAGCTACAAGACAGTGGAAAATTGGCTCATCCTACTTGTAATGGGGATATCAGCATTGCAATATATTGAATGAGGTAATGTCTGTAGGAAGATACAAATTCCTTCATTAGACCAGATGTGTATTCAGAACAACTGAGATGGTTTCAGGCACACAAATCAATCTTTAGATTTGAAATAGAGGAGCAGCACACTTGAAATTACATGCAAGCTGAGAACAATTTGTTCTGAGTTTAACTTAACAGTATGGTAATCACTAAGATAGTTTGATGGAAGAGTTCATTTATAGCTGTGCAAAGGAAAAAAAACGTTCCAATTGAAATGATGAGGATTTAATTATTTATCATTAAAGATTATCTGAATAATAGTAGAGGTGGGAACCAACGGTGTGCGTAGTTTACTCTAAAATACAAACCCACTGCCACTGAGATTACATTTACCAATTTGGCTTATAAATATAGTTTCTTCTCTGTCTTTGGGCTTCCTGAACACATGGTAACCAAAGTCTGATACTGAGTGAAGTCTTAGTGAGGGAAAAAAAAAAAAAAAACAAACCACACAACCAACTTTAAAATATGATTGCATGCAAGAGTACTAGCATTTTTAGACTTAATTATGTGGGGTAAATGACTACTACTTCACTGTATACTGAGTATTTTATGGAGCAGCATGGTAGTGCTGTGCTATGTATTACCTGAAGTATAAGGTAACTGTTTTCCTGGACATAGCTCTTTGCTGAACCAAATTTTCTCCTCAACTCCAAGACTATACTCGTGACAAAAATAGTAACAGGTAAATGGAGATGATTCTGGGACTACAGGATAAAGGAACCATACTAAAGTTTATTTCAGCATGTTCTATTCATTATGAGTTGTCTCACAGTTGATCTTGGAGAATCCTACTAGCATATCTAGTAGGATTATAGCATATCTATAATATTCTATACAGAATCTGAACAATTTATTCCTCTTACATTTAATTTACTGAAGATTTCCTATCTGAAAAGACATTTAAATACTTAAAATATAAATATAATTTTTAATGTGAATTCCTGATGATAGTACCATTAGCTTCAGTTTTTTGATGCCTGTAATTCATGCTGTGTGATAGGACCCATATTCAAATGTGCAATCAAAAAAGCTTACACAGACTTTGCATACCTATGCAGAGAGAACTTGGAAGTATAAGCTTACGTGGAAAGGGTGTGTGTCTGCTGGTTTGAGGGCATCAAAGAAGCCACAAACCATAAGTAGAGACAAACTAGCCTGACACATGATAAAGAAGGTCATAATAAGAACAAACCTGGTCAGCAGCAAGAATTGATAAGAGTATGTGGGATGTGAAAATGTTTTTTTTTTTTTTTTTTTTTTTTTTTTTCAAAAGGGGGAATGTAGAAAGGGAAGGAGACACCCAGAAACACATCTGGTCAGTCACATTAATCAACGGCATGTCCAGGATCTGCAGGCAAACTAACACTTTACAAGCCTGGATGTCCTACATGTCGGAAGAAGTCAGTGGGACTGTGCCAAATCATAATGCAAGGGGTGGGGAAAGAGGAAGCAGGGAAGTACAGAAAAGGGAATAGTCAGAAAAAGGTATAAAATAGGCCAGCTATGTGTAAAATTGTCCCAATGAGTATGTTCTTTTGGCTGCACCTGATCCATAAAGTCTGTCCTGTCTTGTTGTTGCAGCAGCCCTCTCATTAGAGGGCAGAAATGAGCTGAGGGATAAACAACTTCTTACACACAACATGAAAAGCGTCCCGGTTTATTCCTCTTTACAGCTTACCCACCCTGACTACAACTATTCACTGACTCCAGCTACAGCAAGCTCCTATTGTAAATTTCCCTTACAGCTTCTGACTTCACAAATTAGTTTGCAGACTGACTGCAGGCTTTCACCTAACTGGACTACAACTGCAAGTTCCAACAACGGGCCCTGACTGCAGACCCAGACTGACCTTACAGCAGTAATTCTCTCTTTCCTCAGCAACCTGCTTCATGATTCTCTCCTTCACACTCCTCAAGGTTCCTCCGCCACAATAATCCTCTCCTTACTACCTGGCCCCCTCTTTAATCTCACTCGTTCTTATTGGCTATAGCTGTGACTCATCAGGGGCGAGTCTGTGTTGGTTAATTAACACAGCTGTTACTTATCAGGGTACAGCAAGCTCCTATTATTCTGTTATCAAGGGCGAGGTCTCCTTTATTCCCTTTTCCTACATCTTATATTTTACTATGCCTTATTTAGCTCTTTCTGTGTAATCTCACTTTCTATGCCATGTGTGTGTCCTACAAGAACTCAACACCATCTGCTTGAGAGCCCTGTGTGTCAGTGAAATGTGGTGCTAAACACTGGAGTCAGATTTCAGCTGGGCTATTGTGTCAGCTCTCAGAGCAGTGGGGTCTCCATGTCAGCAACTGGAGTGAGTAGGGGGTTTTTAGACTCCAGACACTTGGACAGGAATTATGTGTGTCCCAAAAAAACCAGCTACAGAAAGGACCAGCATGAGTGAGGGACCTGGAAAAGCTCGTATTTCTAGTTCAAACTGCCTCATCCTAAAACTGTGTGTCTGATATGTGTGTTCACAAACTGATTTTAAGTTGTACATGCTGGAGAGTAGGTGGCTTGCATCTCAGCAAGGGTCTCAGGTGCTGGCAGGGTCTATGCTGTGCTGTGGGTCTCTGTGCCCGTGGGACAAGTGTGTGACTGCTCATGTTTGTTGCAAGCAGTGAGCTGGACCAGCTGGACAGTAGAAATCTCTGGGGTGAGTTAAGAGGGGCTGGGGTCTGGGCAGAGGTACAACATAATCAGAGGGTCTGTGCTGGCACTCAGGAATTCACAAATGTGTGTGTGCTAGGGAACCTGGAAGATTCACTACTGGTTGGACCTGTGAAGAGGAAAGTGGCAGCTCTGTCTCTGAGCCTGGGCAAAGACCCCAGGTTCCTGGGCACTGTGCTGGGCAGAAGGGAGTCCTTCTGAGCAAATGGAGGAGGCAAAAGCTCTCTCATTAACGTGTAAAAGTCTATAAAGAGTTTAACCAAACTAGTTGCTTCAAGGATTTCAAAGTTGAGGTTTATCAAAGAACATTTTGTATCCTGAGACACAATTTTCAGAATACATTTCAATTCTCAGTGAAACCAAAATTTTAGAACTCAAAATATTTTAAGATACTTCAGTAGAAAGAAACAAAAAAATCACATCTGCCTCTACCTACAGTCTTATCCCTAGTCGTCTGTGTGGATTTTAATTACTGTTTGGCAACTGTTCTACACAAATTTGAACCGTTACTTTATTTTTAATTAAGTTGGGAAGATTCCCTAATCAGCCTTTGAAAATGACACCAAAGCTTGCATACATACACTTTTTATTTTGATTCTTCTGCCCTTAATTCCTTAAACCCTAGGAATATGTAGACTTCACTTTTCTTTTTACATATTATGGAATTCCTGTGATAAATTTATTTGCATTATTTGACATTTTTATAAGACTTTATAAAATATAATTTATTGCACACAATACTTAGAGGAGAATGCATTGTATCAATTTAGAGTGATTTTAAATTACATAGGACTTGACTGAGAGCAGCAAGCCTGTTTGTAGAATTCAAAATATCTGAATTGTGGTGAAAAACTAATCCATTCTCTCAATTTGAAATATACAATGATAATTACTCCACAATAGAAATAAGTCATTTGCCTCAGAGCTCATTTGTTTTGAATGTATAGTGCTTTTTTGTGGATTTTGAGTATATTCTATATACTTACAGAGAAGATGGTAAACATCAAGCCAATGAACTGGAAAATCAGAATAAATACAGTACTTAGAGTATAATGTTAGTGCCCAGTGGGATTTTTATTAGCCACTAGCTGTAAAAAAACCTACTAAAATATGATTTATAGGAGATATAATTTTAAACATTCAATAATATTCTATTACCATCAAGGGTCATAATTTTCACATAGCTGCACATTGGTACTCAAAGTTTCTTTCTGTAAAAACAAATCAACAGACTGAAAATTAGTTTCTATGGATTGAAAATGGCTCATTTAGTCTGCAGAAACTGATTCACAGAAGTCGGGGATATAAACATTAGAATGATGTTTAATCAAAATAATGTTAAATGTTAAGCTGACATCAGGTGATTAAAATGAACATTGCTACAGGAGGTACAAACTTATGAATGATCTGCCACTTGAGATATGAAAACTGCAACTCATTCTAAGTCTGACAGGATTTTAGGTATTGCTTCTCTTGATGCCTGGGTAAATATTGCTTACACTCTTTACCTATTGAACACTTACTGAGATTAAAACCTAGTTTAGACTAAATTTTTATATCTCTAGGTGGTATTTTCCCCCAGTAATTACAGAAGAACTCTGTTTCAGTATTCTTAAAGGTGACAAATAATCTATTTCATAAAGAGAGAGCTCCACATAGAAGCTTGTTCAGCTAATTAAATATCTTAGGTCTAAATTCTTACACCACACTGGTGCACTTGTAATGCTCTCATTCTGCTGTTCTCTTTCTGTTCTGCTCTTAAAATAAGCTTCAAAACATTGGAATTAAGCTTTTAAATACCAATTAACTTCTGACCATGTAAGGTTACACTCTACCTCATCATGTTTCATAATCTCATAGATTCTAAAATGCTGAAATAAGCCTAGAGTAGAACATCAAGAGAATAGAATGGTAAAAGTAGGATTAGCCTTTTCAGACTAGTGTCATATATTTCATGCAATTGTAAGCTGGGTCCTTAAATGGAAAATATCTTGCAAACCATGCCTTTAAGCAATCAGAGACAACTACAAATAGAAAGAAAAGACATAGAATATTCTTATTCTAAAGCACTGTCATTGCTTTAGCACCATTTAATCTTTGAGATATCTCCCTGTATAGATGAATCTCTTTTCACCAGAGCCCTGTACCTGTTCTGTCAATATCTGCAATTGACAGGGATAAAAAATAGAAATGAAAAGCACATGCATCTACTCACTAGGAAGCTGGGAACTGAGTCACAGTGTCTGCTAAGAGACACAGTTCCTGCCAAGTAGGAATACTCTCAGAATAAGCAGAGATCTGTGCCCAGTTTCTTATTGGAAACTGATTGCAGGGAATGCCAGCACACCAAAAGTACTAAAAATAGATCATACAAAGGAGAGCTAGGTAGTCCATACAAATTTGGTGTAAACAGGATAATTCTAAAGTCTCCCTGATATGCTTCTTGAGACTCCCAGACAGCTCAACTGACACAAAAGGACACAGTTCAGTCCATGTGACTTGTAGATTAACATAGACATTGATCCAAGAGGGACTTCAAAGGGGAGATGTAATCACTGGGTCTTGGGCTGCAGGATGAACCTCATTTTCTTCCCTTAGGCAGGAGCTGGGAATACCTTCAGCTGAAGGAGGTGTGCTCTGGTCAAGCTGCTAAACTGAAGGAATGAGAGGTGGGAGGAGGTGAGAAAAGGATGTTGCATCAGGGAAGATGCATGGGAAAGTGAAAAAATCTTTGCAGAGATCCGGCACAGTCCAAAGCCTAAACCCCACAGCAATCAGGAGAGGAATGTTCATAACCTGTGCTTGAGCAGGTATAGGACAAAGATTCCCAGGACTATGAGACTTGGAAGCTGGGAGCACTTAGGGCTTAAAGACAGGAGCAAATCCCAGGTGGTGATGCCCTGAATCATGCTATTAAAGGGAAAAGAAACATATTACGTGTCAACTCCTGTCTGCAGAGTTGTCATGTTCAGGACTTTGGTTTCTGTAACTATGAACCTACTTCAAGGAGTAGGCGTTGCTAAAGATAAAGAAGATTCAGGCATCATAGTTGCTTGTGAATAACACAATAAAGAGAATTTTAAGCAAGATTAATCATAGAAAGGATAGCAAAGCCTGAAATATACAGGAGAATGTGTATGGGAAAGGACAATGGGGAAGGTGAACACTGAAACACTGAAGTGACTCTACATCCATCTGAAGTGCCCTTGTTCTAATGTGCACAGGACAGGATAGAAACAAGGAACTGGATGTCAGTAAGAAATTACAGAGCATAGTAAATATATACCAGAGTATTATAAACAACTGAAATACTGTGATGTATAGATAGTAGAATTTGGAAAAAGGTAGGCAGAGAAGGTGACAAGGTGTGTAAGGAGCTGTTGAATGCATGTCCTGGACTAACTTCAGATGCTGCTGTACTTGTCCTGCAGATAAAGAATATCTGCCTCACTATAATGATAATAAATGGCAGCTGTGACTACAATGAGTAGAGCATCAAGATCCTAACGAAAGACAAAAAGGCAAGTAGCAAGGAATTTGGACTTCAGGAGAGAAGGTTTATTCAGGACTCTGGCATGCAAAAATTTGGGTTCCCAAATTATCAGACGGCATACAGTGAATTTTCATTTGCACTTTATTCTAGATTGGTGAGAAAGAATATATTGTCAAGAAACTGGAGTGAAGAATTAGTGATGAATAGCACAGAGACATTATTTTTCAGTATGCCATCTTCTTTAAAGGATGACCTTAAAACGTAAAAAAAAAAAAAAAAAAAAAAAAAAAAAAAAATTACAAAGCTTTTGGTTCTTAAAAGAAGAGCAGTTGTAAAACCAAGTGATGGATTACATTTATAGAGATAAAAGAGAAACTGGAGGTGACTATCAAGACTAAAAGGACAGAAAGGTTGGTAGGAAAAGTGACATTCCTAAGTTTTAATAAAGAAGACTGGTAACTTCAGCACATGAAATTAGTGCTGAAGTCCAAGACCTATTACATATGTTTTTAAGATGAAAAAACAACAATTCTTCAGCTAGCAAGTTTTATTAATTAAATGATTCAGCACTACCACTGTGCTTTGGAAGCATTATTAATTAATATTAAAATTAATTTTATTTTCTTTAGAGATATGTGTTGTTTTAAACAAGTTCTGGTTGTACAGAAATTCACTTTGAAAACCCATTCCCATTTTCAGCCTTTTACTGTTTTCTGAAATTCACTATATTAATGAAATTATGAAAGGAGATGATGTAGATTTGTCAATTATTGGGGGGATGGATATTGAAACACAGCATTTCTAAGTCTTTTCAGACTTTTCAGATTGTTGAAGATTAAAGCAAGGAAACAATTCATGTTGATGCATCTGAACTGAAAATTAATTAAAATCAGTTCATTTACTTCTTGATGATTAATGAGTAGATTTTTTTTTCTTATCTGGCTTTCTCAATGAATATGCTGTCCAAATATTTGAAAAAAAAAGTTGTTTTGGCTTATACTTGCAGATTTATCTTTATGGAACTCCAATTCACTAATCTTCACTTGTAAGTGTGACTTCAAAGAATCCAGGGAGATTGGTAAAAGGCCTAATTTTTTAAGATAAATCAAGAGTTAGAAACATCTACTGCCAGTTTATATATAATTTCTGATCTTTTAAACAGATTATTAGTTAATTCCTTATTTAGTTTCTGATACAGAACTCTGTAAGCATACATAGTTAAGTAATCTTCTTTGATGAATTAGTTGAGCATAAGTTCAAGTAGAAGCCTTATTACTAGAACATGGCTAAGACAACACAGGCAAAAATGGTGTGCAAAAAATGCATTATTTTCAGGTTTCTGACGTTTATTGACATTTCAAATCTTGATCCTAAAATCTCACGATGGGTTCTTAGGTTGCCTCCTAGCTTAGCTAACCTTTAAATCTATGTTCCACGGGGTGGAACAGAGTGGTTCATAGTACTGGGAAGTCTCAGTACAGTCAATTGAAAGATGCCTTTGGAGAGCAGTTTAGAGCACCAAAAGGAAACCCCTACTTGTTTAGGCATTGAGTTATTTGCCATAAAAGAATACATACATGTCTCTGTAGGCAATTTGATGCTCTTTAACAATATATTGGGTGCTGCATTGAATCAGCCATGGAAATATAAGCCATGTCTGTCTCAGAGCTGATTGATCTTAACATTTCTTGCCCTGGCACTCAGAACACCACTTTTTTTTTTTTTTTTTTTTTTTTTTTTTTTCATGATTGGACTATTATAAGACTTTTTCATCTTAGTAGTTCAATGGAACGACTTGTGGGGAAGCTGTCTCTCAGACTACTGGTGAGACTATTTCTTTAGAAAACTGCTAGTCTCTGAAGTTCTAGTCCAAAATTTAGGGCATCTAGAGCTGACTTTTAAGAACTGTTAAGGACTCAGATTCTGAAGATCTCTGTATCTGGATATTCTAGGCAATGTGCTCCATGGCTTAACCTATGATTTCTGTGATCAGTAGATTTTCATACAGTGAAGAATTAGGTGAAGAAAACAATGAATTTGTGAGCCTTTTCTATGTGTGTCAGTGACCTGCTCACTCAGCATTAGATCCATAAGCACAGTCTGAAGTAAAATATACAAACCACAAGTATCTCTGTGAACCAATAATTTTGTTTTGTGTGGCCCACAAGGATATGAATCTTCTCACAGTACTGACTTGCATTTCTTGCCTCAATAGCAAGCATGAAAAAATAAACACCTCCAAATATGTCCTATAATTTGGATAGGATATTCTTTAACATGAAAAATCATAAATTTAAGTATCCTTGTATGGAAGAGGAGCTGTAATAGTTCTGTTTCATTTGGCAGTACTTTAACACTTCAGCAATTACATGAGTAAGTTTCTGATAGTTTTGTACACCAAAATGAATGCTATAATTTATTTATTGCATGGTTTATGCTTAACTAATGGATTAGTTGTCCCAGGAATTAAAGTATGATTCTACCTCTTCTGGTTTATCTTTGAATCAAAGTTGCTCTTAGTCATCCACTTACTTGAAAAGGAATGTTTATGACCATACCTACTAAAATGTGATTAGGTGCCTAGAGAACTTGGCCTAACAAGACTGGAAAATATTATATGCCTCAAAGAATAGGAAGCCACAGATAATAGAAAACCTGGAAAAAAACCATTTTGCCTAAACCAGCAAGATAAAGAGTAAGTGGTCTGAATTATTCCCATAATGTCTATCTCTTTCTAGTTTTATATATAATAAGTTATTTATACAAAATGGAAGAAATTAATGTTCTCCTAGGACAGGTGGTAGAAATCAACCTTTGTGTGATCAGTAAGATATGGTCTTTGCTGATCTCTTTTAATACAAATTGGGTTTCTGTTCTGAATTAACCACAGAGGAGAGCTTTGAAATCATCCCATTGAAATGATGAGGTTAAAGTAATTAATTACCTTTTTTCTGTTGGTGTGCAACAAGTTCAGTTAAAATACATAAGAAAGGAACATAATCTACATTGTCTTTGTTGAATACCCTTTGATGACTACCCTTCATTTATGTATAGATTTAACATATGAATTTCCACAGAAAAAAAATTTCTAAATGTGCAAGAAATTAAATGTCCTAAATATATTTCTAAAATACTTGGTGTCTGAAACTGATCAGAGATTTTGTTACCAGCTGTGAAAATGCTATGATGTTTAGTGCATTATCTGATAACAGTGGGAGACTAGTGTAGAAAATGAAATGATGCTGATTCAAAAATCTAAGTCTAAATAATGCTGCTCACAGAGAACAAATAATCTGATAAATATCAAAATATATGTGTCAAAAATAAAAAATATCAAAATAAATCAAGAAAGAAAGAAAAAACCAACAAAACAAAACACACAAAACATGGAACAATGCAGATATCACCTTGAAAGGAGAATCATAGAAAAGTCCCCTTTTTTTGGTCTCATGTCAAATTAGTTAGTAATTGCGCTTCCCTGCAGAGCAGGATAGGCAACGAATGTTTTAATGATTTAAGCCACTGCAGAGGTGAACACCAGGAAATAAAGTAATCAAAATTCGTGTAGAATGTGTTTCTCTTTTTCTACAATATAAGGAACCCCACACTAAGTAATGATTGCACCACAGTGACTTTTTCCACCTGTTTGGTTACAGAAAGAGACACCTGTGTTAAACTTTCTACTAGTACAAAAAACCAAACAACAGAAACTATACCCAAATTTCTAAGTAAACATGGTACAAAATATTACTCCTGAACTAATTAAATGTAACATTTATTAAAAATGGATTTCTGTCTTCTCCTCATAGGAATAGTTCAGTTACATAAGAATAGACATATAGGGCCACTTGTAATAACCTAAGATCTCAAAACATAGATGTGACATGGTAGAAAGACCTATCAGACATATATATAGGCACCCTTATTTAATATTAGCATTCGGTAACTGAATTTCACCAACTATATCTACGTCTATCTAGACTTGCCTTAAAGTTTTCTGGAAATCAGTTGCCAAGCTTTGAATTTAAGTGAATAGTAATTTCCTATTTGATAGAATTTTTTTAAGGAAAATTACAGATACAGGAGCATTCCAATTATGTGGTATAAGAGATTATTAAAGGTATTTTTCTCTAATTATTTGAATAGTCAGGTAATTTATATTGTGTACCTATTTTTTTACTAGTTTTTATTTATATAAAATGTTTATGCTTAAAATTACACTTTTACATACTCTAAAGAATTTGAGCCTAGTTATGAATCTTGTTACCTTATTTAATTTTAAAAGCCAGTAATTAACTAAAAAATATATTTTTTTCAAAAATTGCCTAAGTTATTAGAATGTTTCTGAGATAAGCAATGCAAATTTTTTCTCACTAAATTATGTTATTGTTCTTCCCATAGTAATCTACTTGTTATGATAATAGCGAGTTATTATCATAATAACTTTATTATTTCCACTTGACAATTCAAAATTAGATTTAACTTCTAAAAAAACTTACTTGTGTGAAGAGTTTGTTAAAAACTCTTTTAACAAAGCAAGGAAGACATTCCTTTGCTCAGGCTTATGAATTATAAGGATTTTTTATTAGCTGTCCCTTTGTTCTTGAATAATGAAGTGTTACTAGTACAGGTTTGGCTTACTCGCATCTTTAAGGTTTTACTTAACTTTTGCAGCCTTTGAAATAAACTTATCATTGAAACTTGGTTCATTTGCAATGGACTGGATGTATGAGTGCAGGCAGAGATTTTGTTTTTAATTAATCATCTAATATTAAGTATGCTCTCAGAAATACAAAAACTTAAGGAAGACTGTGACAACAATTCTTCTGACATCTTGCAAATGCACAGAAAGTGTTAAGGTAAAACTACACATATTTTGAACTGAGCTTTATCTATTAGAGTTTATTAATAGGTATTTGCACTTTAATAATTATGTTTTTCAGTTCTTTTCCCCTAAAATAAGCATAGAAGATTTTTTTTATTAAGATTATAGTTCAAACTGATGTGCCTCATTTACTTTCAACCTAAGCCCAAAGTAGGACTAAAGAAAATAAACATAACTACTCCAGTTGAGAACTTCTATAATAGCTTTATTTGTGGGCTGTAACTACCAGTGTGTGAGCCAAGTTAAAGTAGAAGGGATTGAAAATTCATCTCCTGCTAGTTCATTGTTTCCTTACCTCCAGTTTAATTTTTACTATTGAATATGAAACAGACAAGACAAGCCAAGAAAGCTGATTTCCTCTCTGTTATGCAATCATACTCTTTCAACAAGAAAAATAACTGCAATCCCTTATAATCATATTACTTTCTTCTACTTCTCCTTGCATACTTGGTTGGTTTACTCATTTCTATCACAATTTGTTATAATCTTCTCTTTTGTGTATATCTACTAGTTGTTGTAAGAAACATTTTTAAGAAATAGAACTTTTTAAGAGGTTGTTTGGGTTTTTTTTATTAAAGCAAAATTATCAATTTCCCTTCATTTTCACAATGGATATATAAAGAAAATCTCTTGAACAGAGACTTGTATCACTTTTTTTGTAATTAGGGAGATATATGCTCTAAATTCAGTATGGGACAAGATGCCTGTTAGGAGGGGGGCAGTGATACCAGTTATCATTGTCATATCACCCAGTTATACTCTGTTAATCTGTAGATGTCATGGGTTACCTCGTAACTAGAAGTATTTTGAGGCCAAGGTAAATATGTTTAAATCTGTACATCAGAATGAGCAAGTAGTTGAGGATGTCAAACTAAAATCAAAATACAAACTGAAAAGGGTGAGACAGCAACTTTCTGGAGGAGTTTTCCAGAGTTGAACAATGAGCATCAAAGTTCTGAACTAATAAAATTATATAGATGCTAACACGTGGTTCAAAACATCCCTTTTAGGGACATGAAAAGAACGAAGCAGGCAGCAGGAGGTCAAGCAGGAAGGCTTCTACTTTATTTTCTGACTCCATCTTAAATACCTTTACAAGGAGGCCAAAGATTGGCTACACAGGTAGCCACCTCTTCGACCTCATTGGTGAACATCACCATCAATCATCTTTCTACTCCCAGGGAAGAAATAAAACAGTTCTAAAATATACATAGTTTACTTGAAGCTGCGTGAGAACAAATACAAACAGTGAAAGGCAGGCAAACTTGAGGTAACACAAAACAAAGAAAAAAGGACAACTAATGAAAATGTGTATAGTTATAAAAAGTTGACTTAAAATAGCTGGGAAATCTTAAACTAACAATTTTTCCCTAGCAAGTAATGAACTTTGTGTCACCTGATGAATCTGCATGTTTGACAGGAGGGTTTTGGCTTTTTTTTGTGACAGGAAATGTAAGTTTAAAACAACCAAAAAAACCCCTAAGTAAATAATAGGAAAGCTTGATCACGAATTGGTTGTGTCTCAAAGCTTAGCACAATTGCTTTTAAAATTTATTACACAATAGACTGTTACTATTTAATCTAAGTTAAGACATTATCTCTCAAAGAAAATGGGGAAAGGTTTGGTGTTATTTATTTTCTTCAGATTTACTATAAAAATAAATCTATTTATATAAATCTATTTTGAACTGGTATTTCTTCAACTTCTGATTGAGAACAGTTTTAAATGTTTAGGCAAAATGTCTCTTACACAATAGAGACAACACTCCAAAGCACAAAACAACCTAAATTTGAGCAGGGAATAAAGGTAGGTGTCTTCCAGTCCATGCAATATATGAATTTCTTTACACCATGAGCTCAACCAGAAAAAAAATCTTGAAAGTTCTACATGCTACAAGTTTCAATTAGTTTCTCAGACTCAGATCCATTGCACTTTCTGCATATTTTTGATTTGAAAATAAAGCATCATTAAAAAAAACACAAAAACTACAGTTTCTATTTTTAAGTTATCAGCTATTATTACATTAATTTATGTTTTACTACCAATTAATAAAAATATCAATAATTCTTTTAAGATTCTTGATTCACTAGAAATTTTGCTGCAGGATATTTAGAATGAGAAGATCAAAAAAATACAATTTATTTCATGCTCCTGTAAGATTTTATTTTATGGCATTTGGCCTTATGATAAAGAATGTGTTTCTCTTAAAGTTTCCGCATCACATACTTGACGTATATAAATGAGCTTGCTTATTCATTTCATTTTCTTCTCAGGGTCTGTCTCACTTCCAGGGCTGAAATCTTTTCCATGAAATAATTTTCCAAAATAGTCTTTACATTCTGTGAAGTAAATATGTAGAATACAAAATAAATATTTTTTCTTTCCTCCATTATAAATAAAGACAACTGAAAAATTAACATCACTACATTGTAATTATATAATCTCCCATACTACAGTATTTTTCTACATGGCTTCATGTCTTTGCAGTGTAAGCAGGAAACTATATTGTTTGTACTGTGTGCTTATACAAAGCTAAGTACTGCAGTTTAGCTCTTTCCATTACAAGAAAATAGCAGCACTGATTAAATAGTACGTTTGAAAGTGCAGGGTTAATCCAGTGGAAATCTACTTTAATGAAAAAAAGGTTCAGTCTTCACATAACAGCCACAGAAGGAACCCTTGAAGTATGAAATTTAGATGGAAAATCAAAATGTAGAATGTGCTGGAATACACACAAATCACTATTAAATAAATAACACTTATGTTTTCATAAAAATTTAAATTCAGCTAGTAAGCATTTCTGCTTGTTTCCGTGGAAAGTAATTTAATATTGAAGTATTCAAAACACAGGATCAAAAAACAATGACAAATATGTTATATTGATTCATTTTGTCATCTTAACTGTATTATATCAAAAAGTCTAAATTTTGGCATCCTTATCTTTTGTTTATCAAGCTTCTTAAGCAAAACACATGCATTAAAGGAATATTTTTTCTGAGGAAGAGGTCTAGGTAATGTAAGAATAAGCAATGTAAACCTAAACTACTTTTTTTACCTTAATATTGGTGTTAACAATTGTCACTATTAGTTTTAAATAAAGTCTAAATATAACTGAAGGATGAAGTACAACTACCCCTTCCATTTTCCAGCGTGAAAGGGAAAGATCTTTCTTCAATAAGATACTTTCGTGGTAGAACATGTAAAGTTCTAGGGCTTAAAAGTGGGAGATCAATTAACTGTTTTGCTCTTTTTTGTTGTTGTTGTATGTATTTCATGATTGCAACTCTTGACATATTTTTTAACCAGTTTGTTGATTTAACTGAGATTTTATAACATTGTGTTAGCACAAAAAAAAAAAAAAAAAAAAAAATCTTTACAGAATCTGCAGGTATTTCCACCATTAACTCTTTTCCTTGGTCTTGAACAGCTGGGATAAAGATGCCTGTCCGGAAATATGACACAGAACATTTCAAGGACATGTGTAATTATTTAGTTCCTGCCTCTGAAAGATTTTTTGGCCACTCATCTTATTGGAAACCTGAACCCTTCTACCTTCTCACCTGAACGAAAGCTATAATAGCTAAATCTCAGCCAGCACAGGTCGCCGTAGCTCAATAAACCTTATGTTAAATGCTGTCATTGAAACTATAGCTCTTTTTGTTAAAACAAAAGTAGAAATTTTCAGAAACAAATTCTTGTTTTAATAGCTACTTTCTCTCTCAATAAGTATTCTGCTGGAAATAAGAATAATACATTAAATGGAATGGTGTTTTTGGTCTTTGTATAAATATCAATTCTGAAACATTCTAGGCTGATGCAATTTATGAGCAGATTCAGGGCTTACAGCAACAGAAAAATGACAAAGAGTAAGGCTAGTTTTGGACCTAATAACAATAAAGTATGAGTAGAAGAGTACCAGATATTTGCATATTGTACCAACTTCATTGTGCAGGTAAGATCATACATTCAGATTCTTATTGAAGATTTAAAATTATGGACAAGCTTTGTAAGGAAAAAAAAGGTAACAAACTGGTGAAGTATAAGAAGTGTCACCTACTATTTGTAGCAGTGTTACCAGGTCCACTATAGAATGGAGATACAGAAATGTGTAGAAACAAACCATAATTTTTTAAAAAAATAGACTTTTCAGAGTATATTGTTTAATATAAGAAATTAATTGGAAGTGGTGAGACTGACTTAAAAGGCAATGAATTTTCTTCTCCTACTAGTCTGGATGCAAAACTTCTAAAAAAAGTCACATAAGGACAGTATTGGAGCATGATTTTGTGTTGTAGCATAGTGGGGAAAAGAAAAAAAAAGTGATTATTACTGAACTAGAAGTCCTACTTCCAAAGCTTCATTATTTTAATGGACCATTATACCATTATGACTCATGCTAGAGCCCTCATATAGATAAAGCTTTCTTGATTTTTAATTACATTTTATCTAGAAAAGGCTACAAGGAAAGGCAAACCACTTTCAACATTTATTTACCGTTATATTAACTGCAAGTTATTCTGCACTTCTTACTCACCATACAGTTATCCTGTATTTGTTCATCACTGTTTGGAAGAAGAGATGTGCTTGGCATACTTAGCCTAATCTTAATTTCTGATTTGTTCAGTCAATTCACAAATAACTACTCTAATTCCACAACTTACTACTATGAAAATTCCAGTATCTCAAACAAGAATTATGTTACTGCTCTATGACTAATTAGTACAGTGTTTGAAAGTCATCACATATTTATAAATTTCTATTCCTAGAGTCAACTCTAGCAGATCTACCAATACTGTAAGATAGTACAACAAGGACATACAAAAAAACCCCACAAAACAAAACAAAACAAAAAACAAACAAAAACCAAAACCAAAACCAAAACCAAAAACAAACAAACAAAACCCAAACCAAAGAAAACAAAACAAAGAGAGAGAAACAGAATTAAATTAGTGATGCAAATTGTGTCTGCATCAAGCACTGCTGGCTGAAGCACTTTAAGAACATGGAGTACTATACCTGCAGAATCTATATCAGTGTATTTCTGCACCACCATGACGAGCACAAGGACTAAATATGCTAACATCACAATAACACCGCTACTCTATTTGAAGGACTCAGGCTGTCATTATGCTCTATTCTGGGGACAAATCACCCAGACTGGAGCTCCCAAAAGCTCTTAGTACAGTGTCCTTCTATTTCATGCTGTTGTCTAAGATAAAAAGAGGAAATACAGATTTTTGCATTAATTTGCATCCTAAAAATGCACAGTAGTTAAAGTGATTTTTAGTGGTCCAAATACGAATTCCCTTAAAGATTATGATGATGTTCACATATCCATATATCTACATATATATTACCTATCTACACATCTACATATCTATCTACATTAAAAGTGTTCCAAGCAACAAAAATGCCTCACTAGACCCAAGTACTACAACTGAGACTAGCAGCATCAAGCTTTAATCTCCATGGTCTCCAACATCAACTGCAGCAGAATCTCTTCTCTGATGAAGATACACTATTAAATCCAGTTTAAATTTAATATGTGATTCTTATAAGTTCTCTTAAAAAAACAGGAATCCAAATTATGATTGCAATTAATCAGCATAACCTCAATGATATTTTAGTAAAATATTAAGTGCAGAGGAAAGTTACATGTAGCAGCTGGTGTTGAAGAATAAATTATTATGCATTCACAAGTAGCTGTTCTCTTCAGTAGCTGTTACATAATAGTGTGCAGTAAATCTGATAAACAGTTAATATGTTATGGTGTGTTGACCTTGGCTGAGTTCCAGGTGCCCAACAAGCCTGTCTATCAGCCCTCTTCACCTGTGTGTAGAGAAAAAACCATAATAGAAGGCTTGTGCACAGGTTAGTGAGAAATAAAATCAAATCTTAACGAACCTTCTCTGCATCCCTCCCTTCTTCCTGGGCTTAATTTACTCCTGTGCTCTCTTTGTCCTCCCTACACAGTGGACAGGGCAATGGGCAAAGGGATTTGTGGTTGACACATTGTGTCTACAACTCCTTCTTCTTCACAGAGAGGACTGGTCACAGTCTTCTCTGCTCCACCCTAAGCTTCCTCCCACTGGAGAGAGTCCTCCATGAACTTCTTCAGTGTAAGTCCTTCACACAAGCTGCCATTTCTTCACAAATTGCTCCAGCATGAGTTCCTCCCATGGGGTGAGTCCTGCAGGAATAGATTTCTCCAGCATGGGTCCCCGATGGGGTCACAAGTCCTGCCAGTAAATCAGTTACAGCATGGAGTCCTCTCTCCCAGGAGCCACAGGCAGCACAGGCTTCCTGTGGGGTCACCATCACCCTCTGTGCATCCACCTCCTCACAGCTGCCTCTCCATGGTCTGCAACATCGACTGCAGCAGAATCTCTTCTCTGATGCCTGCAGTACCTCTTTTCCATCCTTCTTCACTGACCTTGGTTGTCTACAGACTTGTTTACTCCTTTCTTTTGGCTGTTGTTGCCCAGCAGCTTTTCCCTCTTCTAAACTATGTTATCACAGAGAGAAAATGAAGATGTTATTTTTGTGATCCAATTTATGCGTAAAACCAAGAGTTTCATTCGGTCATCAACTTATTAAAGCCAATCTGCATAGTTACAGGGCATTTTAAATGTACCAGGAAGTAATTAACTTTCATATGAAACTTGTTTCTAAGTTTACAAGCCTTTCTCTCGTTATTTCTCTTTGCTAAAATTATGGGAAGTAATGCTTACTAGTTTGGGTTTTCATCATTTTGATATTCATTGCATTTTCTTTTTGCTTTTCCTCCTTCTTCAAATACTTATTTCTATTCGCCTATTTTTAAGAAGGTTACTTTTTATTTAATTTGGTAATTACAGTTGCCTCTTGCACAACTTTAATTGATTTGTCATGTTGTCAACAATTATCCACTTTTTTTGTTTGTTTGTTTGTTATTTTTTAAAAATTAAATGGAATAGCATTGTTTTCCTGTATTGAACAGTGCATTATAAAGTTGCAGTCCTGCCATTAATACTCCTATAAATATTTCTTAGTCTGTTTATTTTGACGGTCTATGTCTACATTGCCAAATAAGGGAAGGTTAGAGTGTATTAGCTGACTTGCAGACCAGATTTCACAGTCTGGTTTCTCTTTCCCTGCTGAGACTCTAGTGAAGGCAAGCCATGTCATGTTTTTCCTCGGTCCCTGATCACCCCTTGCTCTCATCTGTGCACCTCTTTGCTTGAGGTGTTTTTACTTCTGTGTGTCCAACCATAGCCAGGGGAAAAGCAAATCATCAAAGAGGGTGAATGAGCAGGAATCTCATCCTCTGAGTTGTTCCTGGTCTTTTATTATCTAGCAGTGTAGTAATTACTTGGCAGTGTTAGATAGACCTGTAGGACTCTTTTAATGACATCTCTGAAGGGTCAATGCCTATATCTGTTAATGAAGAGGGGAAAAAAAATGGAACACATATTCTGAAGCCATTTGTGCCCCAGTGTTTCAGAGTCATCCTTCCTGTCTGTGCCTCTGCAATCCAGATTAAATTTCACACAATCCCACCAAGAAATTTAGTAATCAAAGCCAAGTAAAAGCAGATTACTTTAAACTGTGCTAGATCAAATTATTCACATTTATTAAATGATTTATTGTAGCTATTGAAATTTAAAATATTTATGTTTGGAAAACATTGTTTGAAGTTTTATTAATTTAGCTGTAATTTAGCTGAACTAGATGGTTCAGTAAACACAAAGGAAAAATGTACTATCACCTGTGTGAAAGCAAAAGCATTCAGATAAAATGGTTTGCTAAAAGAACACTTAAATTTTTAGAAGATTTTTCAATAAAAGGCTTTGCAGTATATTCTCTGTCAAACGAATAGCTACCAAAGTAAAATACGACACTCAGCAATTTCATACACTCTTAATGCTAAATAGATACTGTATGGTTATAGGCTATTTTCCATCAACACATTTTGTATTTCAAGTGACAGCTTTTAGTTTTATTAGATGTCACATTTCATTTTTAACTATTTGGCAACCTTGGCATTAACATGGACTGGAAAGAATATGAAACATGATGCTTGTCCACTTTCAGGACATATGACTCAGGCCATAGACAGTGACAAATGAATCAGAAAAAAAAAAGAAATATTATATTTTTGGTGGTGTGGTCATTCCCCTTTTCTTTTTCTCTTCCTGTCCTTTCCTGGAATAACTGTGTGCTTGGACAGATGCCACATAATTTCATTAAGCATTTACTTGTACATTTACTTGTACTACTACTAAAAACCTTTTGACAGCTTTATAACAGCAGAAAATATTTCGAAAAGTTATAGTGAAAGCATAAACTGAAGTTGAAGTTGAAATGCTTTCTTAAACATTAAAGAAGACCTAATAAAAAAATGACTCTGCAAATTTGAATAAACATTTGCATTTCAAAAGGAAGACAAAGTGAGGAGCAATACATACATACAATATAATACAGAAAATATATTTCAGGAAGATTTTAGGGTTTTTATATCAAATCTGTCTTCAGCACTTTTCCTTCATGTTCCCACTTTCTGAACATGTCCTGCATAATTTCATAACTTTTCTTCCCTTCAGTTTATGCTCTCAGAAGTTACTTTCTGAAGTTCCTCAACTTCCTGAAAGTCCTCTTATGTATCCAGCTCTTTTTTTCACTTTGATGCTGTTCTGCTCCCATAAAAGTATATCTTAGTCATCAGTTCACCACTCTTATCATATGACTCCTAGTGATGCATTCTAGATGACTTGGATCCAAGCCAAATTGTCAGGCTGAAAAGACTGGCAGCAGGGAGGCTGTTCATTTGCAGAGCACATGCCAGGTGTAGTGAGCTTCCAGCAGCCAAGAGGCAAAGAAAGTTGGATTCGCTCCAGGCAAAAATTCTGTCCTACTTTTTCTGCTAGTTTGCTGGACAACAGTTGGTCTATTTGACTCTAAAAAAGAGACTTAAAAAAAAAACCCCCAAATGTCACCTATCACCTCTGGGTCTCCAGAACAGTCAGAAATGAGATGAAATTCAGAAGCTTCCATTCTTTACAGACTGATTTTTTTGCATGTGTTGGAAGGTAGAGTTGTTAATTTAAAGCAATTGAAGAAATAATTATCCAGTTCTGCCCCTTAAATTCAGTGGAGTGAGATATGCAATCCACAGGACAATTTATCTATAGAGTAGGTAACAAGGATAGATCAGACTGAATTTCTCCTAAGGATGCCTATTTTTTTAATTGAATATAAAAGAAGACAAAGGCAGGAGCATCAAATATTGATGTTCATCTCTTAGAATCAAGACACACATTGAAACTGAATACAGATATATCTATTGGTTGAGGAATTAATTTACTGTGATAGAAACATTTAGATGTCTGATAATTCAGTCCAGTTTGCAACTCCAAAACAGCACTGGTCGACTATTGTTGACAATAGACATCACCAACTACCAATTTTTATCACTATCTGTTTGAAGCAGTCATTCTTTGATCATAATCACCTAAGAGCACACAATACCTAGGAATGGATGTTGTGTACTGATGGCTATGGACCTTGCCATGATTTTAGTAATTGTGCTGGTTTTGTCAAGGCAGAGTCAATTTCCTTCACAGTAGTCAGTGGGGGCTATGTTTTGGATTTGTGCTGAACACAATGTTAATAATGCACCGAAGTTTTAGTGATTGATGAGCAAATAACTTGGCAGAGTCAAGACCTTTTCTGCTTCTCACAGCACCACACCAGCGAAAATGCTGGGGTGCACAAGGACTTAGGAAGGGACACAGATGGGACAGTTGATCCCAGCCATCCAAAGAGATATCCCTTTGGTATCACATGATGTCATGCTCAGCACAAGAAGATGGGGAAAAAAGAAGGAAGGTAGAGAAATTTAGAGTGATGGTATTTACTCTCCTACATAACCATTATATATTGATAGAGCACTGATTTCCAGGAGATGAGTGAAAATTGGAAGGAGTGAATTAATTCCTTGTTTGTTTTGCTTACATGTGTGTGGTTTTTGCTTTACCTATTCAACTTCCTCTATCTTAATCCTCAAGTGTTTTCACTTCTACCCTTTCTCTTCTCTCTCCTATCCCAGAAGAAGAGTGAGTGGCTGTGTGTGGCTGAATTGATGTCTGGGGTTAAACTATGATGTCACCAAATGCAAATTTACCAGATGTGAGAGTTCTTTGATGAAGAAAAAAAATCATTAAAAAAAAAAAAAAAAGTGATCAAACTCTCAAACTCCTCCCATCATTCTCATCAATTTTTTTCTATACTTCTTCACTAAGAGAAAGAGGGGAATCTTATTTATTCCTAACACAGTTAATCTTATTTTTGGGACTAATATTTGTTCAGAATTTGTGAGGCATCTTTCCTAGTTCTTCTGCATTTTTTTGTTTTCATCTTGCAGGTTTTACTGTTTTCACATTTTCCAGATCTCGTTTTGAGCAATTCTACCACGTTTTTTTATTTGTCTGTTTGAGGTTTTGTTTTGTTTGTTTTTTGGTTTTGTTTTTGTTTTCTTCTTTGCCTTTATATGTTACTTAAATACTTAAGCTTAACTATGCTGCAAAATGTCAATGCACTGCTGCTGGACATTCTAATTCGGTGTGCTTATTACAAGGTCCAGGGCAAGTAAACACTATTTATGCTTTGCTTAGTTTGTGATGTGTTCAGTTTCATGAATGCAACAGGCCTCTAACTTTGGCTACTAACCTGAAGCAAATCTGCTTCCTTCTCCAAATATGACAGTGAACCATAAAATCTAAAAAAAACCTATTTCACTGTTATTATTTTAGAGAATAATATATTTAGATGTGAAGACATATCTACCCTTATGAAAGCAAACAGAAACAATTCTCCTAAGAACATAGATTCTGTTTCCGCTCTTTCTAGATAGCTTGATTTGTAACCCATGATACTCAGACAAATTAATTAAGACTGCATACTTCTACTTTCAAGTTAAAATCATGACCATTTGTTTCCTTTCTCTAGGGAGATCAGTTCCTCTAGCAATTAATAGCAGTTAACCTAACAAAGCTATTTTTAAATAGTACAGATAGTTTAAATGCCTTATCAGCTTGTCATTAATTTGCCTGTTGTCACTTGAGATGTGTCAAGTCACACAATTCATAGTTTAAGCATTCCAATGGCATCAGTTAATCCAGGGCATTATGCCATATAACCTATATTGTCCCCTGCAGGGTATTCCAGGCAGAATTTGTATGGACAGTTCAGCTATGGCAGAATCCTATTGTTTTCATACTGCTCTAGCCCCTGTGGTTCAAGAATTTTAACTGATAGCAGAAAACCAGCTTTTTCATAGCTCCTGTGAGTTCTCCTCAATGGTCTGGCAAGAGAGAGTACCATTTTCAATAGATTTCCCTGAAAATATTTGATGCTGACAACTTGCCTTTAGCTGTCAAACTGTAAAACTGCCTCCACCTAAGTGACTGACCAGCCAAATACATTTAGGTTTCTATTTATGAAAGGGCAGGCTTTCAAATAACAAATGTAGTTTTTTCTCTGTCTAGACATAGCCACAGGAAGCATGAGATATGACAAAAAATTATTCAGCATGTGTCACTACTCCAACAGATGTACAGGTGCACTTGGCAAGAGCCTTTTAGTGAAAGTCACGGTGAAACCGCACACAATTTCATTAGCATCTGCTTTTTGGTGAACCACCTGTGAACTCTTGGCACATATCTGGAAGAAATGGTGAAGAATCAATAGATAATAGTAGATCCTCATCCTTAGCTCTGTGAATACTGCTGTCTTTTGAGAATTTCGTACACTTTGCACCAAGTGGATTTGACATCCTCCGTGCTTTTAGAAAAAGAAACATAGTGCATTTCAAGCAGATTTTATTTGCATATATATGTGTTAAATTAAGAGAAAAAACATGATTAGTAAAGTAAGCTACCATTTAGAAAGAGGAAAAGTAAATGTTTCTGTAGGTCTCGAGCCACCTACATTTTTAGAATACTGGAAGTCTGCAGTAGGAGAATGATAGAGGGGCTCCTATGATTCAAGTGAGGATGCAAGGATGCAAGTTTTGGTTCATGCTAAATTCCTTTTATAAACTCTTTGGCATTAGGCTAATATTTCCTGTTTCATCACCTGCTTTTTGGGGGAAAATAGGCAAAATCTTTTCAAAACAAAAGTGTTTCATAGTATTTTGGAAAAACAAACAAACAAACAAACAAAACAAAAACAACAACAACAACAAAACCAAAACAAAACAAAACCACAAAACCCTATCTGAATTTCTCACAACAAGGATTAGGAAAAAAACAGTGAAAGTTTTTGCTGGAAATTGACATGAATCTATTGACAAACTTCAGAAGTATCTGATCTGTGCTGTTTCTACAGATTGTCTCAGGATGAGGTTAACTACCTTTATGAAAAATTTCCCTTAAGAAGTAAGAAAATCAACATTCTTATCATAAAGCAGAGATATTACTTTTAAATCCTTAAAGTTGCATATTATTAATTACACCCTGGGGTTTTTTTTCTAAGTAGTTTTAATGCTATACACAAT
Organism: Sylvia atricapilla; assembly: GCF_009819655.1. Classification (NCBI taxonomy): domain Eukaryota; kingdom Metazoa; phylum Chordata; class Aves; order Passeriformes; family Sylviidae; genus Sylvia; species Sylvia atricapilla. The sequence goes on from NC_089141.1 coordinate 71,425,384, forward strand.
TTTTTCAGAGCTATTCAAGATAAAGGAATTGTGCCCAACAGGCTGCTCTCTATCATTTTATTGGATGTCAGCATTTCCAAAGGAGCCATCCGTAAAAAAACCTAGCAAGTTTTTTTTCAAATCAATAAATTGCTTCACTCTCTAGGTTCACTTCTTTTATGAAATCCTAGGGAAAAATGTTACTTTGAGAAAAAAGGGTGATACCCAGTAGAGATGTTTGGTAAACACCTTTTATACAGTCTTAAATCAAGGTTTTGATTGCTCTACTTTGGGAACAGAAAGTAGTATAACAAATTGTCATTTTGAGCATATTATCTGAATCAAGTTAATAATGATTCAAAGCAATGCAAAAAAAAAAAAAGAAAAAAAAAAAAAAAAGAAAAAAGAAAACCCAAGATTTTAAGGACAGGATTTGAACAACGTTGGATATTAGTTAAAGCAAAACCATTTCTGTCAGTTTTCAGAAAAAAAACCCAATAAAATAAACAAAACTCCACAAACTTAAAGCTGAAACAATTACAAAATTGAAACCCAAACAACCTTGTTCTAAATCCATTTTTTTTATGATGTTGCTTTCCCAACAAAAAAAATTGCTTTCTGATTAAATTTTTTTCTAACCAGCTCCAAAAATGACCCCCAATTTAGTTAGAACAGTATGCCATTTATTTTTATTACTGGAAAAACTATTGGAATGGACGTTTGAAATTATGCGGGGCTTTTTGACATAAAAAGGTGCACAGTAGGCAGTTTAAGCATACTTCTAAATACTTAAAAAAATTTAAATTTTTAAGCAGTTTACTTCCTCTTTTTTCCACTCTATTTTTATTTTTTTTCATTATTTCCTCAATTTCTCTAAATCTATCACTTGTGTTTGTTCATAGGGCTTTTTCTTTTAATATTGATAGAACTACATATATATAAATATATATGCAATTTGTCTGACCTTTGCACCCTAAGTTTGTGTTAGATATTCAATATCTCATTATATTTTCTTTTAAATTTTCCCAATTTCCCATCTTAGATATCTTTCTTGTCTGTGGAAATAACCCAAATGCTTAAATCAAGCTTTTAACCAGGGAACTTTTCTGAAAATTCAGTTTATTACTGGAGCAATTAATGTACTGACATTAAGAAATGGGTATTATCTGCTCTTCATGTTTCTAATACCCTGTGTCTGAATGTTGTTCTTCCCAGTTGATTCTTGTATTCATATATCTTCTTTTACTCCATAGTTTTCTCTACTATCTACCTTGTTTTGCCCTAATGTTGTTTATTTTTTTATTATCTTACATTTCTTGTATCTTATAATAATCCTGTTTTATCTTAAATGCTTTATTTCCATTCTTTTAGTGAGATCTTTTTTTCAAAGAAGCAGTAAAGACTTTGCTATTTTGGGCTTAGCTTCCAAACAAGCAATCTGGTGAATGAAGCAAAAACCCTCCCTTCTCCTTCTTTGTGATAAAAATTCCTCTTCCACTAGCTACTGAGTCTGGAGTGTAAGTGGAAAAAAAATTTGTGCTCTGTTATTAATAATAAAAAAAGCTATTTAGAGAGAAAGCAAACACTATAGATAAGTTCTTGAAGCACTCTTATTCAATAAATGAACTTCTACAAGACTGAGATAGAAATAGAGGTCAATTACCCACTGCTCTAAACAGTGATTTTCACTCATTCTCTAATGTAACATATGCTGTATTTTTATGGCTAATGACATAAACATGGCTAATGACATAAACATGAAACTCAAAGTATTGCTTTTTCTAGGCTTTTTGTTGCTTTATTTCATTATTCATTTGTTTTATTAAATGCAAGTCAGTCATGTAATATGAAGTTTTGCCCTTTGTTATGTTATGCAAACATTACTAGAGGCTGGATGTAAATTTTAGTCAAGAGAACAGACCATGAGAAACTTCTAGACATAGCATTAGAAACATCTGGATATTCCACGTGCCAGAGCAAAGAAATTGGAAGATAATCTGGAGAGAAATGAACAGGAAACAATATGCAAGGTATGAGGGACAGTAGAGGTGCCTGGGCTTTGAGGAGAGCACTGGAAGCCTGTTGGGGTATAGAATCTTACAGATTCCTTACAGAGGGTGATAGCAATTGTACTATATTTTCTGCTCACATTCACATTCATGTTCTGGCTAATATTTTCATTATCAGTCGTGATAGGGGCAAGCATAGTTGGAACTACAAGATCTTTAAATACCCTTCCTACCCAAGACATTCCATGATTTTTTTATAAGCAGACACCTGAGTTAGGATAAAGAGCCTACTGGAATTAGTCTTAATATAAAAGAAGCTGAAGTGACTTGCAAAATATCTGTAAAATGATGATGGGAGGTGGGACAGAAACCTGAAAAAAACCCCTTCTCTGAGCCATGGGCTGCAACAGTGTTTCATCATGCTGGACAGAGATATAAACATGACCTTAGGATTTTCAGTGATGAACATATCTTAAAAGAGGAAAAACAAGCTTTCTACCCTAGAGGGAAATAATTCCTCATTGCTGTGTTAGTTGGCACCACCTCAATTGATGAAAAGGCACTTTTGGCAGCCTATATGGAGATTATGTTTTCATGCTTCTGGCTGAAATTAAAGTAATGATGAGAAAATAAATCAGAATCAGCAGTGGCAAAGCTCAAGAAATATTGAGACAAAAAAAAGAAGCAGCATTTACTTATCCACCAGGACAAGATTCAGCCTTACATCAGGATAAGAAGAAATCTGAAATGACTGGAAAAGGCCACTAATGAAAGTCAACATGTTTCTTCAGTGCCGATTTGATGGTTCATGAAATTTTGAAAAGCTTTAGGATGTCTATTCTCACAATATTAATAGTATGCTTGAATTTACAGATTTCTTCACGTGGAAATCAGCAGAAACCTGATACAGAATTGTAGAATTACAGCATCCTAGAATCCTTTATGTTGATCATATATACCATCTCTGCTATGAAGCACAGATATCTTTCACTAGGTCAATTGCTCAAAGCCCCATCCAATTGAATCTTAAAAACTATGAATGATGGGGCATCCGCAGCTTGTCTAGTATACCTGTTCCAGTGTCTCATCACCCTTCCCAGAAAAAAAAAAAAAAAAAATCTTCCTCATGCCCAATCTGATTCTATTATTGCTCAGTTTAAAGCCATTGGCCCATCACTCCTGTTACTCGCTATGAGCTGTAGTCAAAATCAAAACAAATGCCATATATAGAAATTCAGGTAGATGACAGCTGTAGCTCTTACCTTCTCAACTGATGCAGTCTGTACACTGTAGAAGGCCAGGATGGATTATCCAGCTATAAGTTGCCCTTGGTAAAACCACGAGGTCTTCACTTCCTATCTTCCATATGCCTTAAAATGTCTTCTAGGATGATCTATTCCATGATCTTGCTGGGCACAGAAGTAAGACTGACTAGCTGGCACTTTCCAGTTTGTCCCTATTACCTTTTTACAAAAGGGGTGCAACATTCCCTTTTTTCCAGTTACCAAGACTTTGAGTTACTGACATGATTTTTCAAATATGGAAAGCAGCTGAGTGACTACATCAGCCAATTGCCTCATGATTCTCAGATGCATCTTATTGGGTCACACAGACTTGTGTAAGTTCATGTTTCTCAAGAACTCAAACTATCTTTTCCTATGATGAGTGGGAATTCCTTCTCCTAATCTTTGTCTTGAAGTTCAGGGGCTTGAGAAATGTGACAGAACTTGGCCTATATTTGGAGTTTCATGACAATGGAAGCTGATGATTTTATATTTTGGCATTTCTAGTTATAAAGTTACTAATTATTCTAGTTATAAAGGGTTTGTTCATATTATTAAATAGCTATGCTTATTCAGCCCACAACAAAAACCCAAAATAACAATAATAAGAGTTAATGGTTAAATACTTTTTTTCTCAATAATACATAATTTCTACACAGCTTTACTATTCTCTATATTAAAAGTCTTTCTGGAATTTATAAAAATGTATATTATTTTATTTTTATATGAACTGTATTTGTTGTTCAGTTGCTGAAGCAGTAACTGAATTCTAGCTCACCATATGAGAATTTTCCACATCTAGTTTTCCATGTTTCCAAATTTGTCCTTTCTTATTCCAGTTATTTCTTTTCCTTGTTGCCTTGCTTTGCTTTGGTCCACCTTGCCTCACCTCACAACATTACACCTTACATTACCTGGCCCATAAAATGTCAAATCTTTAGTGAACAACATTTCATGCTTCATCTCTGTCATCAAATACCTTCAAGTGTTAGTTGATGTAACGTAGCACACAGATATGTCAGTGTTCATCTTCCTCTTTCCTTGTTTCCAAACAAAAAAACCCCAACAAAATCACATAAAATGTTTAATCTGTTTGTGTGTTTTTCTCCAGGAGGGAGGAAGGCATACAAGATGCTTCATCACAAGAGTACTGGATTTATTTTTTTCTAAAAATTCATCATGCTGTCATATTTGCAGTGAATCATAAATACTTAAATAGCTATACAGAAGAATAGCGAGATTGGTGGGTTTAAGGTTTTTTGGGTTTTTGGGGTTTTTTTCCTGCTGTACTCCACAAAATTCATAGTCCTTTCAAAGCAAAACACTTTCTAGAAGAGTTATGCAATTCTCAACTATTCTTAAGTTAAGAATACTTTTCAGTCTCTTTGGGTTTGGGTATTTCTCATTATTTTGCTTCTCTTTAAGTAGACCTAGAGCTTCTTTTTTTTTTTTCCTTTTTCTTTTCTTTTCTTTTTTTCTAAACCTTATATTATCTACTACCTAGTACTCAGCTTGTTTTTACACCTGCTGTCATTCTCAGACAGCAGTTTGTCTTATTCTCCTAAAATATATTAATTAGAACAGATTTACTATCCTGTTCTCTCCAGTGGTGATAAATGGAATTTAGAATTTCTTGATTGGATTTAATTTAAATATATAAATTTCATCAAGATGCATTACCCTTCATGGATTCTGTCAAGCTAACAAGGTGACCGTAGAAGAGAAAGAAGAAAAGCATATCGGTATAGCAGAAAAGTTAAACATTTCATCAAGAATGAGATTGTATTCCAGACTGTAATTTATACTTAGAAGAGAGAATTGAGTCAGATCGCACCAACCCATCTCAGTAAGTAAAATAGATTTTGTTTTTAGCAAAATAAAGATAAAAAAAAAAAGAGTGAAAATATAACCCAAAAAAAACCCCAACCACCAAAAATATCTCAACTCCCCCCAAAAAACCCCAAAAAATGAACCAACCAACCAACAACAACAACAACAACAAAAACAACAAAGAACCCCAAAAAACAAGCAAGCAAAAAAAAAAACCCCAACCACTTCTAGCACAACTTTGAGAAGCAAACAAAATACACTGCCCTACTTGTGAATTGAAACAATCATTCCAGAATGTGGTCTCAAGAACAGTCAGTACAAACTTTGGTGCAAAATACATATGCTCATTGACATTATGGGTATAAGAACACCAGAGTTTGAAGCTCTGAAAATTTTGTGAAAATCAAAAATCTATTAGAAAAGAAAAAACAAATGAAGCAAGAAGATAATGCAAGAATAAAAAAATATTTTGTATATAGATGAAAACTATTTTCTTTATATTTAACTAACAAGGCATTAAGAATTGAAATCTCAAGTATGAACAAAAAGCATGACCTTATACTATAGAACTGGGAAGTTTCAATGAAATTTGATAAGCTGGCTTCAGAGGGAAAACAAATCAGGAAATGAACATTGTCAGGTAAGACTTTGAAGGCATCAAAGAACAACAACAAAAACAAACAAACAAACAAAAACAAACAAATAATAAACTTTCTTGTTCAAATTGGAGACTTCCATGTCCTCCAGCACCCCTCGACCTGAATAATATTCAGAGGATTCTGTGCAATGTTAAGCTCTTTTTGTTCATAGGCTTTGATAACATTGCATACATGCTCTGATTTAGCAGATGGTATTTAATTCTAATCTTCCGTTCTGTGGAAAGAACACCACATAAGTGAAGATTTGCCTTGAGGTTGTCCCTGCAACATTTCATTGGCTGACCTCTAAGCCATTCACTGTATTTTAACGAGTGACAGAAAAGTGTTTCAGGCAATCTCTCTCCTGATATATGTACCAGATGCCCGGACAAGAATAGACAAGCCTGCAGGATCATTGTTTTGATGCTTGGCATTTGGCAGTATTCTAAAATATTAGTGTTTTGAAGCTTATCCTACTATTTAACATCACCAAGGGCATGAAGAAAATATAAACTGAGATGATTGATGCACTGGTTGAAGACTGTTCAAATTCTTTAGTTGTATCAAAGAATAATGATTAAAAATAGACCATGACAGATTTTAAATCAAATACAGATTTTTGTAGAACTTTAAGTATATACATAAGAGAGAGCACTCACATTTATTTTTGCTCCTTAAATGTGACCAAGTGTCATTAAGATAGTTATCCAATAGAGAACATTTCATTATACATCCCCTGTCAGACAGAACATCCCAAACCAAGGTAAGAAATCAGAATGGCTTTTTCTTTCATCTTGGAATTTTCCCTTGACTTCTGAACTTAAGTGGAGAATTTTAGATACAGAACAGGTGGGGTTTTTTCCCTTCCCATACTCTACCTTTTCCACCTCCAACTGCACACAACCAATTTACTTCTCAAGAAGGGTATTTTAAGAGTAATAAAATTTATTTTACATTAAAATATATTTTTTCCTTGGTTTTGTTTGATCTTTTTAAGCATGAACAAATATCATGGATATCTCTTCTGCTCTTTTTTTTAGAAAAGCATTATTATGTCTTTCTGAATAGTTTTTCAACACTAATATCTTTGTGTTGAAATTGGAAGCTTGAAGGCAAAATGTTGCTTACCTTGAGTAGAGCAGTGAGACACTTTAACAGATAATCCCAAATATGCAGAATAGGCCTTCTCCTTTGGACACAGGAAAATAATTTTTATGGTTTTATTGGTTTGAGTACATTCACTCTTTGATGCTTTTTGTTTTCCTTGTCTGTGCATATACATAACAATAATACTTATGATTTGCTTTATGTTCACAGTTTCTGAAAAATGTAATATCAAGGGCTCATATTTTCTTGATTTCTTTTATGGTTTGAGGTACTTAATCTGTAGGGCAAGTGCCCCAAAAACATCTGACATGAAAGACCCATACTTGAATACCAAAGAATATCCATTTGTAAATATAAAGTTCAATGGTTTAATGTAAGGTTATGTTCTTGTAAAGCATAGGTTTTTACTTATATAGACATGTATTTTGTCAGAGATATTGATGGGAGATTTAAAATTGACAGTTATGAATATGCTAACATGGAAAAAGAAGAACTAGGATAGTAATTGCCGTTGAAGTGAAGAAAAATCTCTTTCAAGATTAGAACCTTTCCTCCAGTTTCTTCCATCAAGAATTGGGGTGTAGGTCCAATAATATCTAATGATCTACTGACAGCTTTACCTGCGAGGAGATCCTGAGCAGAATGTGTAGTAAAGTCATGAATTCCACACTCACAATAAATCTGTTGGTTAGTCATTGCATCTACAGAATAAAATTATTTATAGATCTTGCTTCAATGTGCGAATCAGCATACACTGGCTATTGGTTTTCAGATGGCATCTGAGCCAGAAGGGTCCATGCGTTAAGCTGAAAATAAATGGGTTTCTTTCACCCTCAGTCCTGCAGGAAAAAAAAGTCACCAATGTCTATAATTAATTTTGTTAAAGAATAGTTAAATGTTTTAGTATCACAAAGATCTTCAATACAACTATACTATTAATGGGGGTGGGGGATTAATATTTCCTAGTTAAGACAAAGCGTTATATTATGATTCACACAAACTTCACTTATTTCTTAAATACTTACAAGACTAAGTCTTCCAATCTAAGATTTAGATTGTAACAATACATATTTTCTCATTATCTTTAAAGTTGTGTTAAATAAAGCATGAATGATGATGATAATAACAATAATGAAAAGTGATGTATTAAGCAAAAATCCTAATGTAGGTTTCTATATTCTGGTTTATTCATGGTTTGCTTATGACATCATTGTGCAGGATCTTTTTTAGTCAATGAGCTCAATTACTTGTCTTAATATTGATGGCTATTTTGCTAATCTGGGATGTCTGCAGCATTAACACAAGACTGGCAGACATTACAAGAACCTGTGGGAGAGTTGCATTCTAGGGTGGCAGATGGAGGACAGAAGAACACTTAAGCTCATAAAATGACACCAGACATCTTTGTGTAGGCAATTATTTTTCAAGCAGTCATGAGATTGAAAAAATTTCAGATATTTGATCAACGTTAAAAATATAGTTGTGCATAGCCATAGTGTTCTTAAAGGATATATTCTTTTTGGCAACTTAATCTGTAGTTGATAGTAAAAAGATCTTGGCAACTCTATTACTACTAATAAATTCTAATTATTAAATTTGGCTTTCTGAAAAGTTTGGAGTTTCCTACTACATATGTATTACCTTGTTACAAGGAAGCACAGAGATGAGAAAAAATAATCAAATTTATTTAAAAATTTCCATTATAGAAGATAATTAAAATCACTGCAAATCTCCTTCATGGCTAGTGACTCTCAGTCCTCTCAATGACTGTTTAGTTTTCCAGTCTTTTAAGACTTCTATTAACATTTCTTACTTTTCTGCTATATTGCATCGACGTCAAATTTCGAATTCTTTTTCCTTATGTACATATTCACAGCCCGTGATTTATTCAGGCATTTAATATTGCTCAGAATAAACCAGATCTATGCAAAGCTCACAGTAAGGCATGGGTTCTGATCTGCAATGGTTTTATTGTCCTTGTCAAGGTGTTTATTTGTTTTTATATCTTGATATTCTTGAAACAGTTTCTCTTAAAATGTGAAAGGATTCTTTTGAAGCACTTAAATCAGAACTGGATAGACCATTTTCACAACAGCACTTGGCTGTTGAAATATACCACATTTTTATTTAGTATCTCTGTGATACATCCTATTTCCTAGCTAGTTCTAGATGGTCCCTGTAAAATACTTGGATTATTGACTTTAACTTTTTTTTCTCTAGGTATTTCAATTCTACTTTTGGTTTTGTGGAAATTCCACAGATAAAATCAGAGTCTGTGCTTACAAAAAAAAAAAAATTAATATTGCATAAAATACATTTGTAACAGAAGATCTAAATTAGGACCTCTGACATTATCTTTCTTAAAGGAGTAGTTTTTCATTCTTCTCTGTGAATGAGACTGTTAGAAAATGTGCTCTTTTTCTCCACATGATTCATTCAATAAATAGCAATTAAATATGTCCTTAAATCTCTTGAAATGTCATCACACAATGGCATGAAATAATTTTTTATTAAGGTAGACAAACACTAAGTATGTGTTCCATAATATATATATTCAGTGGATGTTAAACTTTTCATACTGATTAGCTCTGACCTACTTGTCATGAAGGAAGCATCTTCATAGATTGTTACCATAGTAAAATAGCAGATGTTAACATGGAAGCTAAATTTTAAACTTCAATAGGACATCTTAGGAGACTAGAGCAAGGACTGTTGAAGCCTAACAATGCATGCTCAAATATTTGTAAATTTATTTCCCTCTGACTAACCCCTAGATCATATTAATGTTGCTCTCTCTGACTTCCCATTTTGAAAGTCAAGCCAAATATTCAAAATAATTATTCCAGCAGTTAATCTAGGAGAGTCTTGCAGATGGATTCTCATCTTTGATGGCCTCAAATGCATCTAGATCTCTTAATGATAGAGATGGCAGGGATTTAAGCAATTCAGTGTCTGACATTTTAAAGCATAGGAGTGTTAGCACTTTTTTGAAGTTTGCTTTACATAGGAGGATATCCTTTAGTTAAAAAGAAAAAGCAGAAATAAATATAAAAGTTACTTTGTTGTTTTCTGTGGGTTTTGGTGTGTTCCACATATATGTCCTGACCAAGACTGCACAGTTTTCTTTATATCAAAATCCTCATAATGTATGTGTGTAACAGAGACTACAAAGAAACTCAGTAGGCAATGCACAGAGCTTCAGAAAACAGAACTTCAAAAAACATGAAGCCAAATCTATAATAGTACTATAAAAGATGAAGATCTGACCTTATATATCTGAGAAATAGATTAATTAAGAGAAGAATATTTACTGTTGATTATCAAGGCAACTTATTTTGGACAAAAAAAGAAAGACTAGAGTTTGTAAATATGTTTTTCCTTTTTTAGGCCTACTTGTGTGGTGTTCACAAGTTGTCGAGATTACCATTTCATTTAATCATAGAATCACAGAATGATTGGGAAGGGGCCTTAAAGATCATGTAGCTCCAACTGCATAGGCAGCAATGCACCAATTAGACCAGGCTGCTAAAAACCCTGTCCAACCTGACCTTTAACGCTTAAAGGTCTGAGGCCTCCACCGTTTCCCTGGAAAACCCATTCCAGTGTCACTATCCTCAGTAAAATATTTCTAATATCTTATCTAACCTTCCCTCTTTCAGTTTAATGACATTCCCCCCATGTGCTATCTCTACATGCCTTGTAAGAAGTGCATCTCCAGCTTTTGTGTAGGGCCTTTTTAGATATTGGAAAGCTGCTAAAAGGTCTCCACAGGGCGTTCTTCTTCTCCAGGCTGATAGCCCCGTTTCCCTCTGCCTGCCTTAGAAGAGGTCTTCCCGCCCTTGGATCATCTTCATGACTCTCCTCCAGACTGGCTTGGAGAAATCCATGTCCTCTTTATGTTTGGGGCTCCAGGCTGACTGCAGCATTCCATGTGGGGGATCATCATAATCCCCTGAGGTGCCTGTCCAGGCTCGGGCATCTCTTGCTGGCCCTGCCATCACACTGGAGGCGGTGGGATAGACTGAGGTTCACATCCTCTGGTCAACTGTATTTAAATCTCTCTTCACACCTTATCAAGCTTATGAACTGAATAGTGCTTTTGCACTTTTCTGACAGATGTACTCCCTTAGTTCCCAGCAGAACAGCTCATTCAAAGTCATACCCATGATCATAAGTAGCCTGAATTCCTGGCTGTAGCATCAGCTCTGTAACCATTTGATGATTTCAGATTTCACTGGCTCTTTGAAACCCCTTTTCTCTGACTGGAAGGGCTAACAAAAAACTACTTGTGCTCTGGATTCCCTTTCCACCCCTCCTAGAACTCTGTAATCCTTCTTGATACTCCTGGCTGTATCACTGGTGCCTATGTGAAACAAAGCAGTAGATCACAGTCAGCAAATAGTACAAAGCTTGATAGTCTTTTGTCGATATCCCTGATACAAACCTCTGGTAAGCGGAACATCTCCCCAGAAGGCACATCAGCTCAGCAATTGCCTCCATGCCTCTCAGAAGCAAATGACCTACCATTACTACTCTTTGGCTCTTCTTAGTTTTCCCTGTTGTTGTATGAGGAGCAGATGGGGCCACCTTCCTCAGCTCCATTGTCCCACCTGATGTGATGGGTCTTTTCTCCTCAGTCTGCAGAGCAAAGAAGCAGTTCTCCAACGGCACCTCAGACTTTGAATGAATTCTCTTTTTCTTACAGGTGCTTTCCCATTGCAAGCTTCAATTCTTCTGCATTTTTGCCCCTCCTCCCTTCTATGCGTGCCAGGGGGGTAGTTTTAGGTTGTTTGGTTGTAGACTATGGGCTCACTGCAGACTGCACTTGGAACCAGCTGTCTAAGCTCTTTCAGCCTGACTGATATTACACAGCCTGTCTGATATTACACAGCCTTCCCACCATCTCCTGCAGCTCAGCCACCTGCTGCAGGAGGCCCTCACCCTGGGCACACCTTTTGCTGGCAGGTCTGTTACCCATCCCTGATACACAAGAAAGATCCAGTGCCATGCCATGCTCTGACTGACACACTATGGCCACATTGTGCTCCTCTGCCCTGTATCTCTGGTCACAGCACTCCCTGGGGTTGCTCTTTGGGGGAGTGACAGGGAAATGTCATTACTCCTCACCCTCCCCATGTCTTGTCAGCTGTTCTCATGATCCTGGTGGGTCTGAGTGTTCCACTCGAGTTTCCCCATCTCAGGAAAAATACCCCCTAAACACATGGAAGGTTCCCAGTATGAAAGAAGGTAGGTAAGGTAACACTAATGCTATATTAAAGACATTTGAGTGGTACCATATGCCATGCCATGCCAAAAAAAAAGAAAAAATTCTATTTCTAAGAAGTTTGTAGGAATAAAACCTAGAATTTTTGAGGAGTTGAAATTACGCACCAAAATTTAAAAATGCTGACTAAATTTCTCAATTTCTATGATTCAGATGCCTAAAAGTTAACTTTCTTTAAAAGGATTCCCATGAAAATGGTTTTTATAGCAGCTCAAACCTAATTTTTGTTTTTAATAGATTTCAGTACACAAAAATATTTCACTGACTTTATAAGAGTACCCTTTGAAATTATCCTCATATAGCTTGATATTGAAGTGTAGTAGAAAGTGATTAGTTTAGAGCACTTGGCTCATAAAGAATGAGCACAGCTGTCATAAAAGTAATACTTACTCTAGGAGATCACACTGACATTTTTATAAGAATTATTTTCACTTTTGATAGGATTATATTAACTTTTTAAGGTTATGTGTGATGCTGAAAAGCACTGACTACAATTCTAATGAATACTTTTTCATTCAGTTTCCATTGTAGAAATATGAGGTATTTAAAACCTTATAGATATAAATGAATTGTGTAATTTTTTTTTTCCTTTTTTACCTTTTTTCCTTTGATTCTGTTTCTATGACTAAAGTGCATTGCTACGTGAGCATCATAACAGTAAGAGGACAAAAGTAAATTAATCACCACTCATTACTCAGAAAAAGTTCCTTTTTATTTCAAAGTTTTGAGGAGACTGGTAGGTGGTTGATCTATGAATGTCCTGACTGCTGAGCTCCTGCTGAGAAAAGGTCAGTGTCATTCATTGTGTTATTTTCCTTTTCTGCTGTTTTCGCTCCTCTTTTGTTAGTCAGCAATTCTATACTATTATAATTATTTTCTTACTGTTGACTGTCTGCTGGGCTTTGGTCCTAAATTGTGTTGCATGAATAAGCATTAGATCACAAATTTCAATAGAAAAAATACAAACAAGTTCTACTAAATCCCAGGATTAAACATGGAGGATAGGGCTGATGTTTAATCAGTAGCCCCTGTACCACCTGACTGATATCAATAATCTGTTTTGGTGTAAAGCAAACAGAAATTAAGATAAATTTCTAAGCTTAGATAAGGTCCAGTGACCAGTGATCTTTGCAAGCAGCAACACCACCATATCTGATGGACCATAGTGCTACAGTGCATTCAGAAATAAAAAGATGTTTCAAATTCTTGTACATTTATTTTATCATAATAAAAAATAAGTTCATGATCTGCTGGCACCCTAAAATTTAATAAAGAACAGAGTATGGTTAATAGATTAGAAGGATATTCAAGAAAATAAACCAAGAAAAGTTTGGCACAATACAGTGTTGTAGAAAGCAAGATTTTTAGATGAACACCTAGAGGAACATAATGTGGTCAGAGTCCTTTTTACTGTGTTTCATATTGAAAAATGCAAGCCCCATTTTCTACTACTCTAGCATACGCCAAAATCAGCTTTAGTCCACAGCCCATGGTTCAAGATCCTCATTTTACTTTTCCCCAGTTGTCTTTACCAGAAAATGTAGTTGCTATACACCATTCATGGCAAAGGCTAACCATGTCAAGAAATTCTGAGTTTAATAGTTAGGGAAATAATTTGTCATTAACACTTAGTCCTGCTTAAGTTATCCTTTTGGAGCTCATTGTAATTTCCTTATTTAACTAAAAGAAGTTTGGAGTTTTTGCTTAAATTTCAGCTAGATTAGTGGTACTGATAATTCTTTTACACAACAGCCTAGTGACTGAAAAATTCGTACATTAAAACCAAAATATTTTGCTGCATGAAAGGTAAGCAGAGTGAAAAATAGAATTGCAAAATTTTTTAAAGGAAAAGCAAAGGCTGTTGTTGAAATAGAGATGGTGGACGTCTGATATTTTGAGGCTAAACAAACATCAGACAATTACACTGGCCAAATTTTCAGGCCACAGCAGTTTTTTCCCTCTTGAAAATGGTTTTTTACTGTTTTATACAGATTTTCAGGGTCACTGGCCTGCAACCCTGTTTTTGAACTTGTAGTCGTAACATGCCATATCTTTTCTGTGGTCTTTTGTTAAAAAAAAAAAAAAACAAAAAAAAAAAAAAAAGAAAAAAAAAAAAAGATTATTAGAAGCTATGGAGTTGCCTTTGAAATTCATTTTGCTTTTTACAGAGAACGAATTGTAGACCATTCAGAGGCATTATTATCAAGCATATCTAATCAGATCCACCAGATAGAATAGTTTTCCTGAGCTGCTCAGTTTTAACCCAGTCCACTCTTGAATAGTTTTTTCAGGGTTAAAACCTAATTCTTACCTAATCCCTTATCAAAGGGGAAATGTCTGTTCAAGGCATTTTCTTCTGAAGGAACACAGGGAAAGACAGGCAAACAACAATATGTTAATAACACAGAGTAAAAAGCAAGAATCTACTAATGACAGCACACTCACAAAAATCTGCCTCATTTTCTTGACTGCTCTGTGGAATCAAAACTAGAAGTAAGGCAGTTCTCATACAGATACTATCAACATTTCTAATAAATTTCATTTTCAACACAGCACACAAAAATCACTTTGTCTTCAAAAGTAATTTAGGTCTGTACCATAATTTTTGAACATAATAAAATTCTTCAAGTAGAAGCTAAGACACAGATATCAGAGTAGGGCAGAGACAAGGTAATAGAAACTTTGTTCCTTTACAAGGAAATACAATAAATTATGAGACACAGTGACATTTCCAAAGATTGTAGTATTTTTAAGATAGTATAAAATTGCCTTTAAGATTCCAAGCATGTTTACATGAAGATTTTATAAATCTTTAACTACATATGAGAGTAAACTACTTAAAGATACAAACATTGTTTGCAAAAACTATTGTAACTATGTAGTGTTGTTCTGCTATTTAAAAAAAAAAATAGAATAGGAAGTGCTTATGAAAATTTGCTTTAATGGCTGGAAAATTATTTGTTTTAACTTATTTCAGAAGATTATGTTTTCCCCCTAGGTAATTGATGTTGACAACAATTCTAGCTCTCATAATTTAGAGATGTAATTAAAATTACAATAAAATAAGCATTTGCATTTGTAAAAAGTACAGCTATAATACATTTTTTTTTTTCAAATATGTGAAAGTTATTAACACTGCTCAGATGACTTTATGGGAATTTTTAGTAGGCACTGAATTTAACAAAAACATGAGTATTAACAAGAATAACATTTGAAAGAAATATTCAAATAGACATTTCTATTTCAAATAGAAATAAACATTTTGGGTTTGGGAACAGGTCCTTGTCAGTAAGCATTTTTCAATTAAAATGATAAATGAAGCATAAAAAAGTACCCTAATGATAGTGAAGATAATAATACTACTAATAAGATAAATACTTCATAGTGAACCAAAAAGTCTCTTAGATGCTTTCCTAGAGAACTACAGTCCAAATAAATGTAGAGGAAGTAACTAACATGCACACCTTCAGGAAGAAAATTTGAATATTTTCCTTCTGAGTATGTAGAAGATAAGTTAGAACTGTGATTTTAATGTTCAAATAATTAAAACAAAGACTGTAAGTATACACATGCATACAAAAATACTGTGGTGGTGTATTTTGCTTATGTTTCTGTATGATTTGTTCGATAAGATTTTACATAATGGTTTGTTCTGTAACGCCCTGTGTTCCCCCCTGTATGGTTTACCCCATGTTCGGTTTTATGTCAGTCATTGGTTATATAACCTCCTGGTCCTGTCTGTCACTCTGGGGCTTCTCCCTGTGTCCAGAAAATTCCAGGGAAGGCGTCGAGTGATTGGGCAGGATCCGACTTTCCCCTCCTGTTGTTTTTGTATGGTTGTTGCACATGTCTATTATGTTAAGAGCCACACCCTCACTGTACCCCAATTGGGTCCCTGACTGAACCCTCCCCTGTGTAACACCCCTTGTTAAAAGTCACAGCACAGAGGGGCTCGGGGTCTCTCTGAGGCTGGTGTCCCGAGGTGAGGACTCCACGTCCGGAGCCTCCAATAAACTCGGTTGGATACAGCACTGGAGAGACCCTCCTTTCATTTCCTTTGCCATAGCCACACTGCACTCCCGACAAGCCAAGGACCACTGTGTTGCTGTGGTGCCAGGGCTGGCCGGAACAGGCGACACAGGCACCGCCGCAAAATACTATGAGAGATTTAAAAATAAGATAGTGTTTTTCAATAATTTTTAGACTATTCAATTTAATTGGGAAAATGTGCCTTATTCTTGATTAGTATGTGTGAAAAGAAGTTTACTTCATTTGCCCACATTTAGCATGATTTAGCAAGGCTCAGACATGAATTTGGCAGGCACTATAAATACCTATGGAAGACCTTCTCAACTTTGAAACTGGAAAAAGCCAAGGCTCTATCAAAGGGAGTCCCGTAATCCCACATCCTATGAGTGAGAAATTTATACCACCTCACAGGTTGGAGTTTCAGTTTTAACTGAGAAATATAAATGTCAGGCTTATTTGAATGTGGGTAACTATATATAGAATATGTGTGATGGCCTTTACAGTCAATGGAGATCCAGAGATCTACTCAGTTGCTTGTCTGGCTTCTGGAAAAGTCTGGATAATGACATAAAAGAAATTAGAAAAAACAAAGCATTATTTACTTTGCTTTCTCAGAATAAAGTTGTAGAACTAAGTCTAAAGACACTAGTCTTGTGGGTTTCTTCCTTTATTTGTTCTTAGTAAATTTTAAATCACCTTTAATAGTTCATAGTGTGTAGAATTTTAGATGGTGTGGTAAATAGGAATATTTATTCTTAGTTGTGTAAGCATAGGTGTGAGGAAATACCAAAAACCATTTTTTACACAACTTCAGTACACGCTGAAGAAGTCCTTGCAATAAAATATCAATTTTTTCCTTCACTGTGCATGGGATAACAATTTCCCTCCTGGTGTATGTCTTACATATCCTTTGACAATTTCTTTAGGTACTCGATAGTTTACTCTTTGTATAGAACACCACTGGTAGGTTTTTCTTACTTGATTTATCTTTTCTTTTAAAGAGTGGGCTCATTTTTAGCCGTTAACTTAGTACAGAAAAAGACCATGACAATAAAAGACCATTTAAAGCATAGTAATGCCTGCCTGATATCTCCCCTGAAGTCATCTGTGACAATAAGCATTGAATGAGGACATTTTTGTTGAATTTCTGAAATGAACAATAATGGATCTGGCAATATTTCTATCAGTGGCATAGAAGCAAATACCAAAATCATTGCTGACAAAATATGCAGATAGCATGAAGATTGACAGAGTATAAAAACATAAATTGTACAGGGCAGTCACACAGAATGAACTGGGTCACTGCTTAAGCTGAGTTCACTAAAACAAACCATGCTCTCCATCTGACAAGCACAAGTCTGTCTAGAAGACAGGAACACAGGTCATTCTTACCCACACAAAGAAGAGTATTCTGGCTGGCTAGTACATAGAAAAGATGCTGGGGTCATGGTATACAAGTAATTTATGAGATTACTACTGCAATGATGTGGTACAATACTGCATAATGTATCTTATTAGAAATTCGTTGTCTTGGGTTATGTGACCAAAAAAATGTTATCTATTCCATCTGTTGAGACCCGATTAGGGAGGTGTTTTTTCTTTATCTGTTGTAACTCCAGGAGGGAGGATGCAACTGCCACTCTGATAACGAGACAGCTGGGGCATTGTTTCATATCTCTTTCCACCCTCCCAGGGGATATCTTCTGTTAATGGGCCATTAAAGCTCACCAATTACATGACACATCATCTCATTGTGAGATGATCTACCCAGGGAGGAGGAGCCAAACCATTTCCACCTAGATAAAAAGAAGCCACAAGTGTCACCAAACATCCAGTGTTCCCACAGGACTCCCGAAGGAAGAGTGGACTTATCTCTGGACCCTTTTTCTCTACAGGACCATCTCTACTTCCCACAGGACCACATCTTCCACTCCAGGAAGGCTTACTTTTGGGACGGTTTCTAACACCCTGACCAACACTGTGTCAGGTGTATTTCTGACTCTGTCAAGGTTTTCCAGAATTTCTTGTTTGTTTGTTGTTTGTTTGCTTATTTTTTTGTACTACATTTGTATTTTTAATATTCCTAGTAAAGAACTGCTATACCTATTCCCAAAATCTTTGCCTGACAGCCTTTTAATTGCAAATTTATAATAATTTGTAAAGGTGTAGGGCTTACATTCTTCATTCTAAGGGAGGCTCCAATCTCCCTGCCAGACACCCGTCTATCAAAACCAAGACATTCATCTATAAGGTCCAAGAAAATACACAGAAGATCCTGTAACATGATGTTACTACTGTGAAGAAAGTAGTCTTCTGAGCAGGTACTGGATGCGCTCAGTTTATCAGTAAGAAACTAAACTATGCCTCTTTATTTATGAGCCTCTTGGAAAAAAATGTGATATTCTCATAGCCTCTTATTATTCTAAAGCATGACAAGAATTGATTTCTGCTTCTGAAGCTGAACAAAGCAAAAATTTAGACAGCTAATTATTGTCAGAAGTGATTTTGTCAAAATTAGCTATTGGGGTTCAGTAGAGGGTAACGGTGTGAGGGCAATTGTTTGTCATAGATAAGGTCAGGAAAATATTGCAATAATCACATATTATCTAAAATAATGCATGGAAACCATTATTTAAATTACTATGAATCTGACAGGCTATGCATCTTAGTATTTTCAAACTTGCTTAGAAATCCTGTTGAATTTCTAATAAGATAAATCTAAATATCTAAATAAGATAAAATCACATTTGAAAAGGGGAAAAAAGTAAAAAACTCAACATGGAAGAAGGATTAATTTAATAAAGATTATAAAGGATTTTGAGTTTACAGAATTTTAAAGGATGATTATAAATTAAATTGAACATTTCTAAGCACATTTATCAAGGAAAAAGAGTTCAAGAAATGTATTTCATATCCTAGCAGTTTGTTTTGGTTGTATACATTTCAGACTAGTTTAACAAGGGCAAGAATTCAGAAAAGTATTTAAGAGAAAGTGTTAAATGGTACATTCTGATACCTTGAAAAAATTCTTGAAAACCTAAACCCATTTTCAAAGATTTTGAATTTCTGCTAGAAATATTTTTGTTTTCCTTCATCACAGATTTACTGTTTATAAGAAGTAATTGACACAAGATAAAAAAACAAGTCCATCAGTTTTGCAGCTATAGATCATTACTGACCTGCGCTAATTATAATTTACTATGAATTGTAGCCTGCATTGTTCATTCTTTTCACACATAGACATGTAGTGACACTTAAATTTTGGAAGAGCAGTGGATGATAATTTAAGCATGATTAGTTACACAACACGTGACAGGCTGACTATTGACTGTAGTAGTGCAAGAATATTTCAGCTTGACACTGTGGAACATATAAGTGTGCCTTCATGGCATCTCTAAGGAGGCAAATATTAAGTTATCTCATATTTTCTTTTTATGGAAAAAAAAAATTACTTTTTAACTAGTTCAAATTTGGGCATGCAAAGCTCCTCAGGCCTGAACTGCTGCACTGATATCAAAATTATGGGGAAGGACTGAAAGTTTATTCTTAAAAAATATACAATTTTGACAGCAGTTTTAGACCACTTAGGATCTGCAGATACAAAAGGAAAATAAGATCCTCTTTAAAAGATATTCTTATTCACCATTAGTATAAGGTCCATGTTCACTTTAAAATGTTAGGGAATGGAGATTTAATTGCGAGAAAAATTATTTATTCAGTACTAGATCTATCTCCACTCTAATTAAACATTTGTGATAAAATAGATATTATATATGAATGAAGGCAGAATATGGCCAGAAACTTAAATGTTAAGATATGTACTTTCACTCTAGTCAATAGCATAATTTATTTGAACTGTCTGGTTAGAAACACATTCAGTTATTCTAGTAGTTAGATAGCTATTTAAATTCTTCAGGTTCAATTTCAAATAGAAATCAAGAAAAAGTCTGCTTACCAGAAGCTCTGTAAAATAAATTGAGGCTCATTATTTGCTTTTGAAATCAAACATTCTATGAGAAACTGCAAAGCAAAGTATGTTGCAGGGGCTCGTTGAAAATGCACACAGGTTACCAATCAGTTAAAACATCAGATTTGATATCAAGATTCCTTTTAACTACCACTTACAATTTCTTCAGAGAAGAAAGCAAGTACTTTCAAGAAAAAAAAAATTGAATAAATGAGAATTAGTTCTTTCATAAAAGCCTCATTTGGGAAAATGTCATCACAGTTCTAAGTATCCTCTAAGTATCTTCAACATGAGTATAATTTTTGCAAATATGGTCTTTGGACGTGTATAAATTTTTACAAGATATGACATCAGGCTCATGGGTAAATAGGATCCCTTAGCTCTAATGGCATAATACACAGTGATGAGAAAAGGGTGGAGGGAAAGTTACTCAAATCTTCAGGGCGTTCTCTCTATTATGAAAGAGAAAATGGAATGCATACTGAAAGTGTACTGAATTATATAATCACATCTTCTATCTCTTTTGTTGTTGAAGCCTTCAGCCTATCTATATTTAACATAATTTTTGCAAGCACTATAAAGCATGCAATGGCTAAATTGAGTGCAGGTTAGTGTTGAACCTGGAAACAGGTTCAACAAGAGACAGAGAAATGCTCCTAACTCCATCAATACCCAGTCATCCTACAGTATCATTAGGCATTAAGCCCAAATGTGTGTTCTTGATGTTAGACGGGATATTCTTGACTTCAGAAAGTGTACTGTTGAGGAATGAAAAAAACAGATGGAAAGAAATAAACAAAATGTTCCTTTCCATTTGCCATGAACCTCCTAATTGTTACTATTTTGAGTGTGAATGGGTTTAGAATGATTAATGTTGTCATGATTGACACCTTCACCATAATGAGTTCTTTTTTTTTCATGTATGGTCATCCCTTACTTAATTGCAAAAACATTCATTAACCACCAAGCTTGATCTGGGGCTGACACCAAATACTAAATCTTTCAGTAGCAGCTGGGATTTTCTAATCACTTGTTCCTGTGTTTGTCCATTGCTGCCTAGTAATATCTAGATTTAAACTGCGAAATTTGTCCATTTTTTTGCAATACTTGTCCTGTGGATGTCTCAGTGGTCCTTGACAATTTCCTGTGGATACCAAGAAGTCTGTTTCTTCTATTTCCATAGTGAAATGGCTTTTAGCATGCCATGCTACAAGCAGAAATGAGCAGAGAGGGAGCTATAGAGTACTTGAAATAGCTTTTCATTCATGCCAAACAGGACAAGAATTCTGAAACATATAAAAATTATTTTATTTTTCCAACTTCATTCTTTTAATTTCTCTATTTGAGATAAAAAAATATTTTTACTAATGGCTGATTTGCTAAGCTTCTGACAATGGCTAAAAAGTCTCAGAGTTGCTTACATTTTAACATTAGAGCACTTCTAATGATAATTATCTGTGCTGCCTTAATTAGAGGATCCCTCAAAGTGTTTTTATAAAACTGAAGTGAGTAGAAGTACAACTGAATTCATTCGCTGGATACGTCATTTTAACATCCATCTGTGTCACTTGTTTCTTCTGAGCTTTTAAAAGATAATTTTTCCTTTTTGAGAATTGTTTTCACATATAAATACCTGGGATCTAAGGAAAAATAATGATGCATGAGTTAGATGATTATTACATACCTAGCCAGAAGGAGAAATAACTGAGAGGAAATGTCAGTCCTCTGTATAGTTGAAGGAGCCTTGGACTCACCAGTGAAGTTACCCTAGTTCCAAGAATCCTCCATTCTTTACATTTTTCCCTATGAATTCATAATTTTGATACCTCTTTTATAACCTTTAAACCTCTCCCGCTGTAGAAAACCATTCTTATTAACAAATAGTCTAAAGTGAAATTAGGCCAATCATATTTTGAAACAGTCTCATTAGAGATGAAGTTAACTCTAAAGCTAAAGGTTATCCTGGGATTGCAAAACTACAACCAATCCCCTTTTCAAATGAGATGTTAATATCTTTCATGTTCTTTGAAGCCCTATAATGTTCAACCAAAGTTAAAATAGCTCAACAATGTCAAAGAAGTTTCTTACTTCAAGAAACTATCCAGCTTTTTCATCTGTCCTCTTAGGATGAACTATCTGCCTTCCTCATTAGTTCCTCTTCATTAGCAGTAACATATGGTACAAGTCCTGCATCTTGGAAATCCATCATAGGAATACTAACAGAAATCTTATATCTGTATCCCCTCTGTCCTTCTTTTTATATGTTTTGTTGTACCTAAATAAAGATGTGCAGGATTCATGTGCATCACTATTAATACACAATTATTTTGAAGACATAATGCACAGGTATAAATACTTACCTGAGCCATAAATTATAAATCCAGATTCTAAAATCAGCCTTATAGTATTAATTTATATTGATTTTTTATAAGTGATGATACTTTTGAAAGACTTTTTTCCACTGTACTTTAGACTAATTTTTGACTGGATGTGAATAACTTCCATTTATAGGACATGGTAACTTATCTCAGCAAGACATCTCAAGGTGCTTTAAAAGAGATGTACAATAATTAATAACGCAGCTTGCAGTGCCAAGCTAATGATGGGAAGCAAAGAGAAAAACAAGTCAGTTTTCAGTTTTGATTTAAAGCACTCTGACATTCATGGCATTTCTTGGCAGAGAGTGTTAAACCAAGGCTTTTTGATATCTGAAACAGCAGCAGCCCAATATAGCATCTAGTGAGATCTTAGCAGGACAAGTACAGCACCTTGATATGACCTAGTTGTAAAATGTGTGAGTTTTAGAAGAAAATTATATGGGAGGCTTTTTTTTTGTTTGGTTGGTTGGTTGTTGTTTTTTTTGTTTTTGTTTTTTTTTTTTTTTTAGCTGGCTGGTTGGTTGGGATATTTGTTTACTTATCAGAGCCTGTGTGATTCTTAAAAAAGACTATTAAATTAGCATTGTTTGGAAATTAGTAAGACAAACATCTGTCATATTTTTGAAGACAGAATTTGAGTTATCTGCTACAGATCTCCAGTCAGAATTCTACAAACATTATTTTATTTGTACAAGTGTGGAGGATGTGTTCATCTGTGCATGGCACAATTGTGTGAGGAAAGGGATTCCAAAATAACTCTAAAAAAATAATGTCTACTTTCAGCATGGTATATTCCAGCCTTCTCAATATATGAAATATTTTGGAATTTTTCATGGACAATTTATCACAAACATAAAGTCTTCCGATGTAAATCATTGAGAAGTGTCAATACAAGAGTACACATTTCCCTAAAATTTCTCTAACAAAGAAACTTAGAAAAGTACTGTCCAGAAGTGGTTGATTCTTCCTAGTGACTACATTTACTGTATGAAAATACTCCTATTTACTACAAATACTGTAGGCAGATTTATGAGGCACCTAAATTTATGACATTTGATATGATGGCAGAGGTAAAAGATCTGTCTACATCTAATCTCGTATAATAATATCTAATAACAAATATTCAGATAAATGTTATAATGAGCAGTCTATATCTGATGCACCATCTCAACTTCTGAAGATAGTGATTCCTATATGAACATCTAGATCATAAAATTTAATAGCTATTTCTCTATTTATAATAATTAAAACTCCACACCATCTCATACATTTTAAATTCATTTATGTTTTTGTCATTTGCATCTTTTTGCTATGTGTTAACTAATTTAATTACAATTGGAGTGGAAAAAACTCACTATTTTGATTCACTTTCAGTCTGTCAAATTAAGCTCAATATAATCTTTCTAAGCAATGATATAGCAAATTACTTATTCTTTATCTATATTTATTATCATTCATCATTCTATAATTTTTCTAATGCATTTCCCCACATCCATCACTTCTTCTAGTTGCTTATTTATATTCTCAGAAGTAGACATCTGATACAATAATTTATTCTTCTTTCCCTCTTCTGTAACTTTTTTTCAGTTTAGATTATATTTTATGAACTTAGTGGGAAGACCAGAATTTATTTGATTTTCAAGACACAGGTCCAACATGGAACTATGAAGTGGAAAACCTATGTCTTTTTTCCTCTTTATAATACTTTATAATACTACTGTGATGTACTGATCCCACCTGACAACTAAGCCTCCACTCAGTCACTTGCTTATTCCATCTCAGTGGTTACAGAAGACAATAAAAAAGACAAAAAGTGTGAGAAACTTGCAGATCATGGTAAAGGCAGCTTAAAAAACAAAGCAAAGTTTCAAGCAAAACAAAATAAAGAATTCATTCCTTATGTTCTGTTGACATGGAGATTAGCCAGTTTATGGGAAGGAAGATCTCATCACATGTAGTGGCTTTTTGGAAGACAAATAATATAACCAAAATCTACCCCTATCCTCCTCTTTTTCCTGAACTTTTATCGCTGAATACATCATATGTTATGGAATATGGTTTTGGTCAGTTGGGGTCAGCTGTTCTGGGTTTGCCCTATTCCAAATCCTTGATCACTCCCCCAGCCTATTCACTGGGGTGACAGAGTGGAAGAAGTTCAAACGGAAATAAAAACTAAAAAAAACCCACCCTCAATTCTATGCAAGAACTATTCAGCCACAGTCAAAACAATGCTTTTTTCATCACAAATCTGAAATGCAGCACCATATGGGCTGCTATGAAGAAAATGAAATCTATTCCTGCTAGAGCCAGTACAGACATGCTTCGGTTTGTGGCCTCTGCCCTATTCTGTTCAGAAGATTATGTAGGATGACTCTAATACCCTTTTCTCAAACTGCAAAATTTAATTAACAACATATCACTATATATATGTGACTATAGTTGCTTCTCCTATTCGTATCTGCTTTGTATATAAAATACTGAATTGCACTCATCATTCAGTCTTTCAAACTTCTGAGCTTCTTCCAAAAATATTTACTAGTGTTTTAGTTTTCACTATTCTAATTGTATCAGTAAATCTTGTTGCTTTGCTTTTTCCCCCCTCCCTTTTTCATAAACTTTATAAACATGTTAACAGACTCATGCTACTTTTTGAACAACTTCGCTGTACCTTATCGCTATTATGAAAGCATCAATTCATTCATCTATTTTTTTACCTTTCAAGTATATTTTACATATTGAAAGACATTTTCCCTCTTCTGTGACTGTTAATTAAATTAACTTAGTAACAAGACAACTAGTTTTTATTGGTTTCGGGGGGGTTTGTGTGTGTGTGTGGTTTCTTTTGGTTTTGTTGTGAATGTTGTTGTTCTTGTTTTTGGGGTTTTTTCACAGATCTTCATATGGTATGGCTGTATCTGCCCTTACATATTGTCTTCAGCATACCTTGTGGTGTTCCCGGCCATTTTGAACTACACCACAGCCTTTAAGCAGCCTGCACACCTAAAGTTCATCCTCTATAGGCAGCAGTTACAGAGGAGAACACACAAAAATTCTTGTTACTGTGATCTTTCCCCAGTAGTAAATGCAATTGTGACCATGCCATCTTGTCATGAACCCTGTAGCTGACCCTGTTTGATCAGGGCAGTTGTACAAGTTGACCTCCAAAGGTGCCTTCTAACCTCAGCTTTTATGTGACTCTGATACAGTGTGCATAAAGTTCTAGAAAGCTGGAAATGTTTCTAGATAAATAATACAGGATCACTGAATGGATAATTTTTCTTCTTTCATTTGACAACTTCTTAAAAGATGTCTGACGCGATAATTACTTGTGAATGTTTTATTCTTGTCCAAATAGACTATATGTATAAACAAAAACATGTATTTATATTCATGCTATGATTTCAAACATGGTATCTGAGAGTTGATTTCTGGTTTGACTTTGTTCTCTGATTCCTGTGTCTTGTAATTTACCTCTGATTCTATTATCTGCTGCATTTCTTCTGCCCTATGGTTCCTCAGATTAGCCAAAGCCTTTCTAAAAAAGTAACATTAAGGTTAGGGCCTTCCATTCCTCTGTGGAAGAGTACTTAGGATGATAGACACCACATTTAAATGTTGAGTGATTTTAAATCGTCTTTTAGAAATACTGTGTAAACAATCCTTAGTTCATGCAATGTCTTTTTTTTTAATTAATTTTGTTTTAAAGATGCCACCATTGATACAATTGAGAAAGTTTTTGAGACTTACCTTCATAAAGATGAATCTTCAGCTTTAAGGGATATGATATGATTTGATATGATTGATATGATTCAAGGGATATGATTCAGCTCTTTGATCCTACTTCTAGTGATGTCAAAGAAAATTTTATCCCAGCCCATTTTTACTGTATGGCTTGTCTTAATATTTAAGTTAAAAAGTTTATTCTATGTCCACTTCATTTTGTATGCACTGTTTATTATTTTGAATTATCTTTTTTTCTTCTGCAAGACTACATATTGCTGTTCAGTTTGTTTGTTTTTCCATTTCACTTGGCCTAGTTTGTTGTTTAGTGATACTCTTGTTCAAAGTCTTTAACATGTTAAATTTCAAATTAGTTATTACTACAGTGTCATTTGATGAGGAAAACTTATCCTTTCCACAAAGAAGCTGAATTTGAATACTTTACAGCTATTAGCACACTGGACATTGGATTCATCCTTGTGCTGTTAAGAGTTAGATCAAAATGTGCTTTTCCTCTTGCTAATCCTCTAGTGATTTGCTCAAAGAAGCATGGTCCTTAAATGTCAAGGTTCTTTAGTAGTAGTATTTTTCTCTCTATACAGGTCAGCAGCTAAGGACTGTCATCTGTATTTCTGTGGGTTTTATGACACAATAGCAAGAAAAAAATCTATCCCACATACCAATAGCCATAATTCAAGCACTGTAGTGTTGCAACACAATTTTGGTTATCAAGGCGATATTCACCTCTCATTACCTCTGTTGTACGATGTTTATTGTGCATTCTGAGACAGTTGTCTCCATTGTTTCTAATGGCAACAATGAGAAAAAAATATAATTCCCAAGAATACTTCAACTTCCTTGAAACGGGAAGATGGATTTTGTGAAGTTCTTGCTATCTCCCTATTGTAGCATAGACTGCATAGATTAATAGTTTGGATTTTCTAGTCCTAAATTTTAACCTCACATTTAAGTATCTGAATTTAGGAGACAGACATCCCTTCACTGGGGAATAACTTTTCTTACTACAGTCACATTGATTACAAGGAGTCATTAATAGCTTGCAACAAATGAGACATCCGTCACGGTCCAACAATGTAATTAAGACCATGTTTAGCATTAATCAATGGAACTGACTTCAGAGAAACTACTCACAAACTTAATGTTAAGTAGGCATTTAAATATCCAGGAAATCAAGGGTTAGAAAAAAGTAAAATCAAGACTTCAGAAATTCAGTAGACAGTACCAAGCAAATGTAAGAAAATAGCACAGCTAAATATTAAAAGTTTAAAATTATTTAAAAACTCAACCATCTTCCCAGATACATAGTGTCAGATTCAATGTTGGGAATAATAATTTAAAATGCTCAAGGATAAATAATTGCTGTTGGAAAATTAGAAAAATAAACAGATCTAATGTGATCTTCATGGAGGCTATGCAAAGACAAACATCCATGTTTCATGCTGCATGATAAAAGGGACACTAAAAGGATATCTGTGAAAAATGACCCCCACTCCCCAATAGAATTTTTAAAATTTAATAAAGGACAATAGGGAACAAAAACAATAAAGCAAAAGTAACAGCATTGGGAGTGTAGCTGTAGCCAGAAGCACACCAGCTAGCCATAGCAACTCTTCTTATACATCCCTTCCATTGCACTGGCCAAATACATATTCATAAACAGTTATACATATTCAAACATCTCTCTGAACTAATTTACATGTTCTAGGAACTTTTAACATGCCTCTCTCCTGATCCACCCTTTTAGAGCATGTGCAGTAATCTTGGATGTGGTTTTGAGGGTGCTGTGTCACCTCCTGACAATGGCCCCCTCTTCTGTGGTTTCAGCAGGTGACAGTGGCTGATAGTCCAAGTGTCAGTAGGAGGGGTCCTCACACCTCACACCTGTTCCTCAAATGTTATCTGACCATGCAGATAGTTTAGATGTCTAAATGACATGACCTTCTCTTTGACGATATAGAGATTTTACTGTAACAACTGAAACAACTGAGTAGTAGGTGCACATTGATTGCTTAAGACAAGGGATGAAATAAGGATATACCACTTGGAAAAATGTTAGCTCAAAAAATTGGAATAGTTAGTAATCCTGTGCATCAGGATGTGAATGCTGACAACAGAAATGGACGCTAGACAAAAGAGATTGAACTGACACATATACATTTCCCCTTACAATATAAGCACACAATGAAAATACCATGCAACAGACTTGTTTCATTCTGGGCATGAAGCCACATTAGATCTTATTCCAAATCTACCATCAGCATCTTCAGACTAAGCATTTTTATTGCTGTAGATATTTTAAATTATGGGTGCATTTGCTAAGGGATGTCAGAGGGAAATTAAATAAAACTGTCCTTGGCAGTGACTAATATGCTATTGCTTCTGTTTTGGCATGACTTGTTTTGGTTAGCCTTTTTTCATATTATGATATTGCTTCAATAATCAAAAGATAAAGCAGTTTTGAAATTAAGTCTTGAAATCAAGACATGCAGTGGCTTAAAAAAGAGAACCCCATCATAAACTTGGATCAACATGAAGACAAATTCAAACAGAACCTTTGTCAGAAGCAAATTCTCTCAGCAAGTTAAGGATGCAGAAATATTATATTCCCCCACTTTTGCTTAATTGTGAAGGATTAGCAGAAAGAGCACATAGAAAGCCACTTAAAAGTTTCTTTTTTCCTCAGAAAGTGTGACCATGTGTCCTTGTCTCATTCTTTAATAAATGTGCATGAAGATTTAGTATATGAAAACTACAAAACATGAACAGGAAGTCTGGGAAGATCACAGATATGTGAGCAAACCTCAAACAGTATTGTTTTTCACTGTGTCTTGTGGTCAGTCATAGTGACTACAGGTTTTAGGAAAAAATCCTTAAACTTGATGATTTATGAGTACGTATAAAAAAAAAAGAGAGATTATTCCTGAATTATTCCTGAAATTATTTCTGAATCATACCTCAGTAATTGTTTTATAAGTAATATATTATTTGTATTTGTGAAGATTTAATAAGCAAGATTTAAGTTGATGTTACTCACTATGTCAGAGCTGACACTTTTGTATTTGTATTTTTCATTATTATATTCTAAAAAAATATTAATCAAAGTAAAAAGTATCAGTTAAATTAAACTTAGTCTATTGATTTTTTTCATTATTTCATTAATTTTATGTCCTTTTTTCCGACATGAGAATTTAATAATTAATTTTAGAGAAGGATAAATGACATAAATATTTGACACTAATCTAGTCTTCTATAACAATTTCTAAAATCTGAGTGTTCAGTTGAGATGGAATTTATTTTAAAATAATGCAAAATTGGTTTAGAGCCAATAGCTCACTTCCTTGATCCAACATTGCAGGTCCATGAGTTATTTCTCAGTAACTTTGACAGACCATTTAGTTACCTGGCTAACCGGTCATAAACTGCTAGTGTAAAATCTAGCTTAGCACTGTTAATAGTTGACCCTAGATACTATGTTAGGACATGGAAAGACTTATATGGAGAGGCATATTGGAAAATAAGTCCCCTCCTGATATTATACTGTATCTTGAATTAAGCTTCCTTCATCACTCCCATAATGCTGTTTCTTTTAAGTGAAATGGTTTTGTTATTCTTTGGGGATTTGTTTGTTTGTTTGCTTGTTTGTGGGATTTTTGTGTTTTGTTTGGTTTTGTTTGGTTTTGTTTTGCTTTTTGTTTGTTTGTTATTTTTTGGAGGCTTTTTGTTGTGTTTTTTTGTTTTTTTGTTTGTTTGGGGTTTTTTTAGTTTTTTGTTTGTTTGTTTTTGTTTGGGTATTTTTTCATGATGATTCAAGTTAAGGTGTCCACTTTAAAATCTCAAGGGTTTGTACCATAAAAAAAATAACACATGATAAAAATCACAGAACCACAGAATTGCTACATGGACTGGAAGACATTCTCAAAGAGGAACAACTCCCCTGTTTAGAGCAAGGCCAGTAAAGCAGGATGCTCAGGACCATATCTAGTCAGTTTATATTTCCATGAATGACAAAAGATGTTCTCAGTGTCCTCTTTAGAAAGTAGCCATTTATTAAAAATTGTTCAAAATTAGTTCAGGAAAAAAAAAAGGCTTGAATTTTGCAACATCAGTTTATAACTCCTAATTTCTTCATACATCTCTTTTCAACTAGGGAAAAAAATACTTAAGTCTCAATATTTTCTCCCCTTTCGGAGAAAAAAAAAAACCCACAACTTCTGCCAGAGCTTTTTTTGTTTGTTTGTTTTGGTTTGGTTTTTGTTTTGTTTCTTTGTTTTATTTTTTGTTTTGCTTTGTTTTTCATTTCATAGGACCTACTAAGATTCTAAGAGAGGAAAATCCTCACTTTAAGAAGTTTCATCTATTGCACAAATAATTTTGTTTTTCTCAGTTCTCAGTTTTTCAACATAAATTTTTAAAGACAAAAATAACAAAATTATATTCAGAATTAACCTATTCACCTACACCATAGTACAAAGGTAAAATCTATGCATTTATTCTGCTTATTTCCTATTTTAGATTCAAGAATAGTGTTAGCCAACACCGTCTTAAGACCTCTCAGCTGTATAGAAAAAACTGTTTCTTTGTTTTGTTTTGTTTTGGGTGTTTTTTTTTGTTGTTGTTTTATTTTGTTTTGTTTTTGTTTTTGTTTTTTTGGTTTTTTGTTTGTTTTTTTTTTAAATCTCAACTATTTTGAAAGTCTGAGGAAAGTTTTAGAAATCATAGATGGCAGTGAGGGACTGACTGCCTTTGTCTAGTTCATTTACCTTTAGATTTCTACTGTTAAACGTTGCCAGAGACTGAAAAAGTTTGTGCCTCAAACATTGATATAAATTTTTCCTGGTCATTAAAAAAAAATGTATAAAGAAGCTAAAACCAAAGAAGCCTCCCTGAAGATACCTGACAGGGACTTTGGACTGTCAAATTGCTGAGATTAAATAAAGAGAAAATCCATTCTTCAATCACCTGAAACAAACAAGTCAATAAGGAAAAGAATGTGAGCCAAACACAGCAGCCATGGAAAGAATCATGTTTGACTTGCTTCAGAGGAGGGGAGGCGGTAGCCCACAGACCCATTTGCTGGGAGCAGGTTTTCACAGCTGAGGAGGGAGGAAGTTGGGGTGTGTCATAACCTCTGCTCAGGGGCAGTGAAGCCATTCCTTAGACAAACTGGCTATGGAACACCTAGCCCTGGGAAAGCTACATCCATGGGACATTCACGTGAGAGGCAGCTGAGGTGCAGCCTTAATCCATCAAAGGCCCCCCAAAGTGGCCCCCAGAGCCATTCCTGAGGCCTTCCACCACAAGACTGCATGTGATACTAAAAATTTGGAGTCTAAGAGAACATGGCAAAGGTCCCCCACTCCCAGGAAGGCCTATCTGGCCTGAGTGTATATTAACCCATCAGTCTATGCTTTTTGGAGAGACATTCACCACCAAGAAGACCAGCTGGAGAGTATCAACAGAAGTTCGTTGGGATCCACAGAGTGGTGATATTTTTCTTACTCTGTCTCTGTCAGCCACCTTCTCTTCCCCCCACATATTTTCTATTTCTTTCTCTCTCTCTCTTCTCTCATATTTACTATCAAATAAAACTCACACTATTGTTACTGGCATTTGGTCTTGTTTGCACCTTAATTCAGGCAGAGGCATTTCTAAGAACTTTAACAATTAGATCATGACAGACATAGATGATAAAGACCAGTCCTTCTCACAGGACCTACTGAAACCCTTTCCACTCTTTGTGAATGTTTCCCTCGTCTTCCTGTATGATGTTTTGATTTCAGTTGCAGCAGTAGATTATCTCAGTCTTCTGTTTCTCCAGACACTGGAAAGAGAAAAGGGAAAGAAAGATAATACAAGATGATAAATAAGAATGCAAGAAGCCAGGGAATCTGTCAAAGTGCTGTGAAGTTCATTTTTATATAGTAATTAGGAAGAGGGACCATCTATCTTGCCTAAATTTGACTCACATTGAGTACAGCAGTTACTGGTAGTGTGAGATAGTGATGAGGTTTTTTTGTTTGCAACTAATTCTATAAAACCCACCAATTTGTTCTCTATTTGGCACAAATATTTGTTCATCAGAAAAGACCATCCATCCATCACTGATTTTTAGAACAGTCTCTATTAGGCATGAACCTGTTCCTTTTATGTCTTTTATTTTAGGTATATTAAATTGCATTATTAAATTGCATAATTGGACTTAGCTTATCAAATTATCTGATTATCTCTCTTTGATTTGTTCTTGTTATTACTCTTTGTATCAACCCCTTTTACATGTACAAGTGTTATCAGTAGTGATTTATAATTCTGTCCAATTTTTTAATTAACAGCAGTGCAGGTAGCCAGAACACAACTGAAAAATCCCCACTTGGTGATGATCCTTTTTGGATAAATAGTTATTTAGATAAATTGTTATATCCCCATTAACTGTTCTAAATAATTTTAACTGAATAATTTTTCCCCCAGACAGTGCTATTAATCAATCAAATCAGTATATGTCGGCCACATTCTTATAAAAATATTACTGATCTACAATGTACCTGCATAATTTCTTTGCTAACCAAATCTGCAATCTCATCAATGAGGAAAATTAGACATTTTTGTGAATTTGTTTAGCTCGAAATCTAAACTGACTGGTACTAGTTACACTCATATTTTTAAACTCTGCCAGACAAAGGGTCTCAGCTAACAAATTCAAGTTGTTTTCTCAGTCCTTCCTCGTTAAGCAAAACACAGTCATCTGGCAGCATTGGTTACCCTGACTCATAATTGTATTCATAGGATCCTTTGTAAAACTACCTCAAAAATCCACTTACTGGTGTTTTCCTATTCATTATTTCAGCTGCACTGTGTTTTTCAGAAGAATGCCTTTTGATTGTAGAGAGTTATGATGTAGCACAAGACAGACTGTGTGTTTGTCTTGTTGGGCAAGGAACAACGAAGCAGTCTGAGTCTCTCAGGACAGGACTTGGCAGCCAGGTGTAAGGCAGCTGAGGAGCACTGGCACAGTTCCCACCCCAGCTCTGGGCATAAGTCACCTCCCTGGGATGTGGATCAGCTGAGTCTCAGACTGGGATATGGGCCTGTGAATTTGGGTCAAGATCAGACCCATGGTCCCTGCACACAGGATGGCCTGGCAGGGCCATGGAAATGGGGACAGGATCAGGCCAATTCGACACCTGGTGATGGGGTGAGGGGGAGTATGTCAGCCCATGGATGAAGCTTTAGATCCATATTAGCAGTACCATAGACAAGTGAAGGCAGGGAAGAAGTGCCAAGTAAAGGGAAAGAGCTTCTGGAAAGACTTTTTCCATACCTTTACCTTTATGAAACAAACCTTCATGCCAGTATCAGTCAGATGGTTGTATATTTTTACCCAAATCCAAAGGGAGGAGACTTGAACCCTGCTGAAAATTCTTCTCTAAGCCAGGTTCACACAGCAACACTACCTATCAAAGAGATGCTCCTGCTTCAGTTCTGGGATGTCAGTAATAGAGACTGAAATTTTAAGAGGAAGGGAGGTGGAAGGAATGTGCCCGTGGGAATGAATGGTTGCAAGCAAAGGCAAACAGTTCTGCTAACAGGACAAAGCTTGCTCAGAACTACTTTAATTTCCCCATGTATATTTCCTAGCAGGACTATAGGACTTTCTTATCAGAGCGGAAATATATGGTGAAACTCTGTATAGCTGAGAATAAGGAATACATTGTGTTGTAATTAATTTGAGAAAATTTATCAAGTATGCCAAATACTTCCATTATATGATAAAAAATGGGAGAGAACTATCAATTAATATATGGACATAAAAATATTTTATATTTAATTTCTAATTTGTTATGACATTTAGAACATAAAAATAAATAACTAAATAAAATCCAAAAGTGCTTTTATTTGTTGGAATATTTTCCAAATGATAAAAGATTTGGAGAAACTTCCATGTATATTTTTCTTAGGAAAATAGATGTTTCGCTGTGAAGTTATTTAAAATGCATCTAGTATCACATTATTGATTAATTTTATCATCCCATAATATCTTCACTCTCATAGAAAATTCCTCATTTAACTTGTTTGAGATGCACAAATTCATTGCTATAATAATTAAATTCTGTGCATTGGCAGGTTCTCTGGCAAATGATTCCATGTGATAATTTGCAGAGAATCTAAAATGACAACCAAGTCACGTTCTTTTTTGTCAGAACTTCAGAATTGTGGCTCTGCCAATGTAATCATACAGACAATGAACACATGCAAATAAAAAATTATATCCATGCAAACTGCTTTAGTTTTTTTCAACACGTTTCTTTCTGCCTTTAAGGAATGTGAATTCATAACTGTACTGGAACTTGCTATAAG
Source organism: Sylvia atricapilla (assembly GCF_009819655.1). Classification (NCBI taxonomy): domain Eukaryota; kingdom Metazoa; phylum Chordata; class Aves; order Passeriformes; family Sylviidae; genus Sylvia; species Sylvia atricapilla. Next base: position 71,459,981 of record NC_089141.1, read on the forward strand.
ATTGTACAATTTTTTTACACAGGTTGTCATGAACATGATTAATTTTTACATTTAGGAAATTTGTTTGGTCTTCTGTGTCAATAATGTTATTTGATCAAGAGTCCATTTGCTTTAAGGGTAATTATGATGAAACTGGCTTTCACTCATCTCCTCTTGCCTTTGGCAACAATAAGACTGCTTTATTTATAATTGTTACTAATTTTACTGGGTCTTGAAACACTGCTGAAATAGAGAGCACCCTTTGGCATTATTTCCTTAGGTCTGTGTCAAAATGCTGAACAGCACTTGCAAACCAATTTGTATTCTAATTATTCAACTTGGGAACGACCTTGTAAGGTTGATATCTTGCCAGTATTTTAAAGGATTTATGTAAACGCTTTCCACATATGAAGCTGGAGAAAACTATGCAGCTGGTAAAAAAGCTTCTTGTCTATACATGAAGGCAAATTAACCTCTAAAGTGTCTCAATCAAATGGAATAGCTTTTTCACAGAAGTGTTTAATTTTTTATGTATAAATAATAAAAAAACTCCATAACCTGAAATAGAGAACACTTTTGTTGCTGCTACTTTTTAAATCTGGAGAAAAATATTTTTTTCTGCTTCATGAAAGCTTCACTTAAACGATTTGACAGATGGTAAATGATTTACAGGTGCGTTCTCTGTATTATTGTATTCTTCTTTGCATATGGGTAATATGGATTTTCTGGAAGAAAGGAGACTGCTTCTGGGGAGTAACTATGCCTGTGAGTAAGAGAAAGCACCACAGATTCCACAATATGGCAGTAAGAATGAGGAGCCCCTGCAAGAAAATGCAAGACTGTAGCTGAAAACAATGCTGATAAGACCAGGAAACAAGCCCTTATTTATTTTTCTTTTGTTTTGCTTTGTTTTGTTCCATTTCTGTGCTGTCCTTCTTGATATTTCAAGATTTTTCATTTAAAATAGAAATTTTCTGCTTCACTTTTTTTTTTTTTTTTTTTTTTTTTTTTTTTTTTTTTTTTTTTTTTTTTTTTTTTTTTTTTACAGGTAGCTGATTTTTATTGTTAAAATTGTACTTACTAACTGGATTTGCTCTCCATCTTTCTAACCCTTATTCTTGGATGCTCTTAAAAGTTTTTCCTATTGATCTTAATCTCCTCATGCTCTGGCCTGAAACTGAACAGACAGTTTAGGACAGGAGGCTAGAAGTGCTCCAGCAAAATCTGAAAATTTGAAAGGACATTACATTAGACAAAGTAAATTCATTGTATCGCATTGAAAGGCCCTCACAAATTTCAGATTTTCCATTTTTAGAAGGTATTTGTGGCTACAATAAGTTAATGCAAGTGATTAACTATGGATGTGATTTCATCTACTAACTAAGAAAGTTGAGCTGGAATGAAAAGGAATAAAAGCAGATAAATTTAGCACTGGTGCATTATTTATATTCTTAAAAATACAGAAGCTGACTTATGGGCCCCAGAAGTGAAAGCCAAGAGCAAGACTTATTCACCTTCCTACAATAACCTGAAAATCATTTACATTAAATGTACTTGCCCCTAATCCTGTCAAAAGTGAAACAAACATCCCCTTTCACACATTCACAGGTGATTAATATTGTGTGGTTTATAAAAAAACAAACTAATACTGGCGAAAGTTTCTATGAGTAAGTGTATTTGTACTATTTTTAAAAGAAAGGGGAGAGGTCTCTTCAATTTTGAAATATCATTAACAGTCCATGTTTTCATATTGGTTACATGCAGAACCTTTTGACAAATTGAAATGTTATGCAAGTACAGCATTATCAAATGTCAAAGCAGAAAACACTATTTTTGTTTAAAGAGATTAATCTTTTTTCTTCAATTAATTATGTTGAAATATAAACCTAAATATATAAATATATATTTGTTTTTGTCATTATGAAATACGTGTGCAACTTAAATATAGAGTTATTTATTACATTATAGGATGCTCAAATTACATTCTAATTGGCAGTTTGCAGGAGGCAAGTGTGCACACCAAGTTCTTGAAACTGAAGGATGAATCATGTTGCTCTCAAGTTAACTGACAAATGCTGGTCTTGAACATTTTATCTAAAACAGATAAAATTAAATAGTGAGAGGAAATATTTTAAAGACTATAATCAAGGTGATATAAGAGAAACACCAACTCTGCTCCCCTTCTGAGTCTGATATGAGAAAATACAGATGTGCCAAGGTATGCAAGAGATGGACTTGCTTCAGGTTCTGCTAAGTTCCAGGTCAGAAGGCTCAGGCTTTCAGAGATGAGGAAGGATGGCACATTGACCCAAAACATCCCCTGCTTCTGGAAATTCACACTGATCACAGAATACAAAATTATTAACAAAAGAGACAGTACAGGCTGGTTTAGCCTTAGCAAGATGATTAATTAAACCTTCATGATTTCTTGTGTTCAAGGACAAACTATAAAGATACTTTCATTTCATTTCATACCTTCATTTTCATACTTTCAGTTTAACATATTTTATGCCGTAGTATATGTCTTCAGCTAGTTCTTTTAGGATATAAAAAATGCACAAGAGCATCTATATTTAAAAAAGAGATTAATCAAAATTTTAAATCAAAATTTTATACAGCTTATTAACTACACATAAAATAGAAAACCATCAGAGAGGAAGTAACCATTTCTTCTTCCAGAGTTCTTAACCAGTAATTATAATATTTTTTAGACTGTGTCTTTAAAAGAACACTTTTAATAAAACTTAGAAGTTGTCCACCGTGATAAGTTTATCACTACCCTCATTCAAACTCATGATTTACTTAAAGGTTTCTATTGTAATACTATATGTAACAAAAAAAAAAAAAAAAAAAAAAAAAAAAGCAACAAGAATTTAATAAAATTATCTTTATTCTGCCTTTTTTGTAAATTCTCAGGGCAGTTTGGAGGGAAATATTCCTTCAGAATCACCTCAGAGGAAAATTATGTTGCATCTTTACTATCAAAGTTTCAGCTCAGTCAATTTAGGAATTTCCATTTTATTAAAATATTCCAGGTGCATACTTTTAATTGTGGTTTTACTCCTAAGTTTCAAAATTGGTAACTTCCAGATTACATTATTTAGATCTCCCCCTTTATGGATAAATCCAAGTGAAATTGATTTCTTTCTACTTTTTACCTTTTCGAGATCATCACCAACACCTGATCCCTTGTGTGTTATTGTGTCACTCATGATTTTATTGCACAAAGTCTCACACCTATTTATTTACAGTATTCCAGCCACAGCATTTGACTGAATTTAAAACTTTTTGCACTGTTTGGGAAGAATTAAGAAGGAAAATAAGAGAAGTAAATATTTAAACAGAATATACCTCATCTAAGGAAAATTTGTTCTTCATACATAAAATATTACCATTTCCTGTTTATTCAGAGACAGGACAATTTTTCATTAATTTCCTTTACATCAATGAATCAATGATTTCAATCTGTGCACTGAATTAGCATTTTTGTATCTCATTTGTAAGTTTCTGACAAATTAGGTGGAATGGTCAACCTGTGTCTGTTGTTGATATCTGAGAGCGGAGTAGGGCTTTCCTATGTCAGATTATTATGAACACAGATATGTTGTATCAAAACAATCTGTGTCTTGATATGTTATGCTGTGGCGAAACAATCTCCCCTGTTTGGATGTTAGGTTTCATGAGATATAATTTTAACTACTTTGTATCTTGCATGTTATTTGCCAGTAATTAGACTATGTTTTTAAATAGCTGTGAAACAAATGTCAACTTTCAAGGCTCTTGCAGTCTGAAAAAGACTGTGTACTTTTGGAAGCATTTGGCAGTTTGCTCAAAACTGTACATATGTATTGCTTGGGGAAGGGAAGAGTTTTCTAAAACCAGTGCCAGTAAATATCAATAAGAATTTTAAAAATTTAAGAATAACCATTTGTAAATCTAAGCTTGTTCTTGATATTCTTCTTAAGGGTAGAAATATCTTTTTAGAAAATCTAGACTTTTAAAAACTGTTAGTGATAATAACATCCGTATCACTAATAAAGGTCAGGTCATGTATTTAACATGGGACAAGGAGGAAATGTATTACTTGCCCCGCCCCCAAAATAAAGAAAAGAAAGAAAACCTTAACACCCAGAAGTGCATTTGTACTTCTTACACAGGATGAAGTTGCAGATACTCAAATTTTACTTTTTCATATTTGTGATGACTGCCATCAAACATATTTTGAGTGACTTTAGATGTAAGGAAGTTCATTTTTTTCTCTTTTGTGAAAGTGAATTTTATATGATATATATTTAGTATGATGGGTGAGAGGCATGGGGTGGCAGGCTAGATGGCAAAGCTAACACTGTTAGCTAACAGTCTCCTTGTCTTGTCTTTCCTCTCTGCCTCAGACATGTGCAAACCTGACCTGTGAAATGTACAAGACCATGCTATTTAAAAGGAATTCAGGATGTAAAATGACAGCTATTTGAATCTATATTTCTGGAAATGTGTTGTAAAAACTACAGGTTTCTTTGCCAGACCATGCTTGCATGTCAGCGGAATGACATACCTTGTTATCTTGAACATGAGGGGAACATGCTTGTGCTATAAGGCCCAGGTTCAAAATAAGCAAGATTGACCAATTTATTGTGTTATTTCCCTTCAGATTGTCTCCCATTCTGTTTTTGCCTCCATGTATGCCATAGAAAATGTGTTAAATAGAGGTTTTCTTTTGCTATATGTTCAGATACAAGAAATGTAGGAACAATTTACAGGAAAAGTGCCACTTAAATTTCCTCCTCCATTTTCGTTTCAGAGAACACCTGTATGCTGGTTGCCTTATGCGCTTCACTGCTTTAGAAACTTCTGCAGATTTGTGATATTCACTGTATGTAATTTGTGAAGTGCTTCGAGATGAAAAGTGCATTACAAATGTAGGGCATTATTACAGTGTACATCCAAGACTGGAGAAGCTTCTCCAGGAAGATTATTTTATTAGGTTATCTCCTAAGTAACTGTGATTCACTGTAATGATAGTGACTAGTAGTCTTTAAATTGGACAGTAGTGGCACAACTACAACCTAACAGGAATAAAATTACATAGCACCAAATTAGGTAATGTTGATTAACCATGTACTAAATGGATATAAAATTATAAGTTCTGGCTTCTTAATACACATATATTTGCAATTCAGTCTTAAAGGCTCTATTTTCCAAGATTCTCCAGAGGTTTTTACAACTGCAAGAAGTTACTGCATTATCATATTTAAACTTTTGAATTTCAATTGCATTTAAAATATTTAAATCACTGTATTATTTCGAAGTTAAAAGTCATAAAAAAAATGCTTCACTATGCATACTTTATCTATATTGTTGAAGCAATTGCATGGTAATTAAGACCTCAATTCGGCAAAGCTAGTAAGGAAAAAGACTCACTTTTCTTGTTATTTCTGGAGTACAATTCACACATTTGAAGTTCGTATTTGCATAATATGATAAGAAGCCTTTGGATAATCAGATGTCATATTCCCCCTCCCACTGAACTACTACACCAACACAAACTTCTTTCTCTCACTTGTGCATAACATTCCCTCTATATCATCAACCTAACAACTCATTTTAAAGCTTTAGCAGCACAGCTAATCTCTCTGCTGACTTCCACAAAGGATGACTAAGAAACAGGTCACTAAAAACAGATAACAGATTGTACTATACATTCTCTGAGATACTAGACCAAAGACAAAACTTGTCCCTTATTACTATCACCTGTCTTTATCAGCACCAGGGAAGAAAAGCCTCTTATTGCCTTTCAGACTTCAGCAACAAGGCCATGTTCTGGTAACTGCTTGACTTTTTTATTGCTGGAAAAAGAGAAATTTATGCAGGCAGTAGAGGTAATTCTCCACTTGGTAAAATGGAAAAAGGTTCCTGTATGACAGTGAGAAAGCTGAGAGATGTGTTGACAAACTACAGGTTTCTGCCACAAATGCAGCCATACTATAGGGATCTACCTGCAGATGAAAGAAATAAAAGATCTAAAGAGATTTCTAAAAATTTTGTGACAGCATACTTGGAATTTTCTCATGCAGTGGTGAAAGACTCTCTTGATCTTTCTCTACATCACGAGTATACAAAGCTTGAAAAATGCATTCCAGGCGATCTTCTGGAGTACCTATTAATTCTCAGTTACTCAAGTGGGAAATAAAAATTGCCATAGATTTAGATAAAAATGTTAGCTCTTAAATAGGTACTAGGAGAAGTTTAAATAAGTAAGACATGTAGAAACAGTTATTTATCTGGATTATCTGGATTATCAGAAAATGTTTCTGATGTTGATATTTCTGATATTTCTGATGAATTAAGGCATAGGAAAAAGGAAAGAAAAGTGGCTTACAAAGATAAACTTATATTACAATTCAATTGCACAAATTTAAGTTTTAAAGATTTAAATCTAAGCCTGAACTAGTAGAATTCTATGTCCTTATAGTAGATGAAGAGAGAAAAAAATAAGCACTTAAAGGTACAATAAATTTAATCATAAGATCTTAAAAATTGGTGCAGATGCACTACACTTGGGCTATTTATACTGATATTATTTGGGGAGGGAGGAACCCCAATACTTACATGTCCATATTCATGCTCTTTTGTGGCGTCTAAGATATCAATAACCCTGAATTCTCTGCTACAGTATGGATTCCCTCCCCTGTCTCCACTGAAACACTAGAGGAAAGGTCCTCACTAGCACACTGTCCCTCAAACATTATTGCGTTGCCCCCTATGTTTCTCTCCAGCCAGAGTAGGTTTTATCCCATTTTCCCTTCAAATGTAGTTCAAAACTCTTTCAATGAGCTCTGCTGACTCTTGTCTAAAGACCGTTTTCCCACTTTGAGACAGCCTATCTGTCACCATCTGGCCTGGTGTTGCATAAACTTACCTGTGGTCAACATCCCCCCACACCAAATTGCATCATCAACACCAGACTCTGAGCCAAGTGTCTATCTGCTGACTCTTCTTATACTTCTCTCATCATTTCCTGAAACTGGAAGGATGGAGGAAAACACTATTGTGCTTCTGATCCCTTAGCCAGTCATCTCAAAGCTTCTCTTGATTCTCCTCAGGTTTCTTGTAACTTCATTGCTGCCTACCCAAACTAATGGACAGAGATCTGAGGGCTCTACGCAGGTAGGAAGTTTCCTCTTCACTTCTTCAACACAAGAAGCCCTAGGCAGCCAGCAGACTGCACTAAGAAGCAGGTCCAGGCTGCATATTGGGCCTTCTCTTTCCCTCAGGAGACAGTCTTCTATAAGAGTGACAAAACTTTTTGCTTTATGAAAGGATTTTTGGTGCAGGTCATAGGCTGACTTAACGTTAGAGATATTTCCAAGCTTGATGAACCACTGCACTCATCATTGTCTGGTTCCCCTCATATCTGTTATGCCAAGGCATCTGGGAAGGTTGGGCAGTCACAGAGGAAATGTGTCAGCTGCACCAGGAAGGAGTTTGTTGCCATTGCCTCCTATGCCTTGACTCACCATATTTATCCAGGTAGTGAGAGGATGGGAGTACTCTGTGGCATGCATCCTGTCTATTGGGCCTGCCACAGGGAAAGTAGAGTGTGATTCTAGTATAGAAATGATAGGAAGTAGAGAATAAAACTTTTCATTACTACTCTATGGAGGCTCACAGCTCTTGTTTTACCTGTTAAATTGCCTTTATCTTGCTCCACAAGTCCTTTTTCCTTCCTTTGTTTTTCTCCTCATCCACAGGAGAGGGGCTGACAGAATAGCTGTATTAGTACTGGAATGTCAGTTGTGGTCAACTCACGAAACTTCAAGTCACACTTTCTCAGAAACCTAATAGAGGAAATGTGACTTCATGACTTTTTTTTTTTTTTCTTTTTTCTTTCCTTTTTTTTTTTTTTTTTTTTTTTTTTTTTTTTTTTTTTTTTTTCTTGACAAACTTTATGTGAAAATTCCGGTATAAATCATTGAAACAGAATACTAAGTAAATGTATTGACAAAGGCAGTTGTCAGTACAGTTGGGTGGGTCTTGACAGGTAATAATAGAATTTTGACGATATGTAATAACTGGGAATCTGGCCCTTCATATCTTTCTCTTAAGAAAGCTGCACTATGATTGCTTAGGTCTTTAACTGAGAAACAGTGGAAGTAGTTTAACTTGCAAGAAGAATAGATTATTTGGAGGCTCAGTCAATAGCATATGTAGCATGAAATCAGAATATTTGACCCAATTGCTGCTGCTCTGGTCTGCTCTGCCCTGCCCAGATTTTTGTGTACCTGGGTTACTTTTAAATGTGCTTGATCTGATTTAATTTGTTTAATAGGAATGAACAAGGACAAACATATCTATGGTGTGGTTGTTCCCACTGAAATTGTAACTCACTAACAGATACATTTTTTGTTATTGGTATTATATATTTTGATTATTATTTTGTTCAATTTTAGATTAGATTTCAGGAGGTGTTAGATTTTGATGTCTCTGTTATTCTATTAAAGATGCCACAAAATAAATATCAAAATAACTAATTCTGTAATACTTTGCATAAGGCTTAGAATATGGTATTTTTCAATAGTTATAGCTGAAGAAAAAATAAATAATTTTATCTTCAAATAGTACTTTTGTTTTATTTTACTTTTATCATACTTAATTTATGCAACTCCAAAGGTTCAAAGTTTTTGCTAAGTTTCCTTGTGATACTTTACTAGAATAAATGAAAGGTGCAGTACAACCTATAACAGCGTAAAAACGTAGAATCAAGGTTGGAAAAGAGCTCTGAGATCGTGGAGTTCAACCTTTGGACACCACCATGTCAACTAAGCCATAGCACTAAGGGCCACATGCAGTACTTTCTTGAACACTTTCAGGTATGGTGACTCCACCACCTCCCTGGGAAGTCCCTTACAATGCTTAATTTCTCCTTTAGTGACAAAATTCTTCCTGATGTCCAACCTGAACCTTTAACAGGTGTCGTAAAACTACTTCACAGTGGTCATAAACTAACATTAGAATATGTGTAGGTAAAAGCCAAAAGAGATGAACAAATTGTTATGGATTTTCCTAGGAGTCTGTGGAAGAATAGTGTTGAACAAGAGATATGCTCTTTTTCCTGTATCAGTGACTCCACACATGCCAGAAGGCAGTGTCAATGTAAGAGTTACTGCTTTATGGCATGTGAAACACAGAAGACAGAGGCAAGGATACTTTTTTACCAAATGTATTGAAATGTGTCAAAACACAATAGCTTATGAGTTGTTTGATACCCGATGATTACTTTTGGTATATAACACACCCACTGCATCATTGGTAATGAAGACTTAACCAGTTAGATGTTCTCTTCTTTAGTGGGAGATGGAACCTTGGTGACAGTTCTTACACTCTTTTTAAGGGAAGATGCTGTCTTTCAGAGTGTGAACAGAACAGGCCTAGGAATCAAACTACACTACCTTCTACATATATATATGGGAAACACATTACAAACATTATCAGAATATGTATATTTGGCAAGAGAGTGAAGTCATGCTTCACTTCATCCTATTTTTGAATCAAGCTTTTCAGACCTGCAGCAGTTTCCCTTCAGTGAGCTAATATCTCACATATTCCCTAAAAAATCCTGTTCAGGAAAAGATTAACTATATCTGAAATTATCAGCAAAATAAGACTGTAAGAGTTTATGCTGAATTTTTCTGAGTGATGAGGAAGTCTGTATATCACTTCATGCTTAGACCAGCGTTAAACAAAGCAGTCAAGTGACAACTTTTTGGCGTACCTTCTGCTCATTTAGACAGATTTTGTAGCTGTGTTATCAAGAGTAAGAAGTCAGGATTAAAAAGGTGTAGATATTCTTAATAATATATCTGCTCAACTAAAATAGGTTGGATAAATAAATCATGTGAATAAGACTATGGCTTGTTCCACAAATAAAGCGGAAGAGAAAAATGAACCAGCTTCTAAATTAGTCACAATGTTGTTCTTAAGCTTTCCTTAAAGCTATTTGGTACAAGCCTATAAATTAAAATGAAACCTGACTGTTATTTGCAAGAATGAACACAAGTTGCAGCAGTGTTACTTCTTCAATTGTTGTCCATCGACCACTTTGAGGATTTTTACTAAAAATACATCAGTAATACACAAAAAGAAAAAAAAAAAGTAAGAAAAAGGGAAAAGCCTTTCCAAATAATACAGATAAATCTAGAATTTCTACAATTGTTATAATAATCTTATCTTAATGATCTCTCTCTCTTTTTTTTTTTTTTTTTTTTTTTTTTTTTTTTTTTTAATTATATTGAATAGACAGGGGTATGCACCAGGATTTTGTAACTGTGGTCCTAGAGTATTTCAGTGTAACAATGAATTATATAATTCTTTCCAATATTTTGCTGTTATCTTCTCATATTTCTTAAATCTGATTGAACTGCGACTCTACACACTGAAACTGATGTCTAAGAATTTTGATTATTTTCTGACATAACTTCTCAATTTACAGTGTCCACATACTTGTTGCTTTACTTTGACTACTATCTGAAGACAGAGCTCTTCATTTGTCAGTGTAATAGATACTGTGCAATTAAAGAGGAGATAGAAGAGAAAATTTTTTTACTGATCAAAACTTAACTGTCATATGCCTTTAGTAATCCCTTTAGATCTGAATTATTCAGCAAAAATCACTAATGAAAAATAACATCAATAGAGTCACACATTTAAAAAGAAAGGTTAATTTAATAACTCGTGTGAATCAGTTATCATTGTAATTTATTCTGTAATAATGTTCAGTGAATGTTGCATTTTGCAATTTCTACTCTTGATACTATACAGATTATAATGGCCCATCTGACAATACTTTTAAAAGCAAAGCATTCAGTACCTGACCTATTTTGGTGTAAGAATAAATTTGGGAGAGGTTGCAATGGCATAAGGTGTGGGAGCAAAAAAACCCAGCTGTTTGTTCACTGGATTTTTTTTTTAATTTGTCAGTAGCTGTTTCATAAGACAGTGTCCATCTATGATTCTGCCATCATGTATGTATACTGACTGTCTGTCCAAATTTAGCAGGAGCATTTTTAGTTTTATATAGGGTCTTAAGTGGACAACACAATTAAAAAAAAACAAAACTTAATTATGATTTTGGTAGAGGTAGGTCAGGCTTTGCCTCTGTTCTAATGAATTTCACACTTTTTATTTTCATCTATGTTATCTGATGTGTGAACTCTTCAATGGCAGGAATTATCCAAACTGTCAGAAAGAAAGAAAGAAAAAAGGAAGGAGAGGAGAGGAGAGGAGAGGAGAGGAGAGGAGAGGAGAGGAGAGGAGAGGAGAGGAGAGGAGAGGAGAGGAGAGGAGAGGAGAGGAGAGGAGAGGAGAGGAGAGGAGAGGAGAGGAGAGGAGAGGAGAGGAGAGGAGAGGAGAGAAGAAAGAGAAGAGAAGAGAAGAGAAGAGAAGAGAAGAGAAGAGAAGAGAAGAGAAGAGAAGAGAAGAGAAGAGAAGAGAAGAGAAGAGAAGAGAAGAGAAGAGAAGAGAAGAGAGAAGAGGAGAGAAGAGGAGAGAAGAGAAGAGAAGAGAAGAGAAGAGGAGAGGAGAGAAGAGAAGAGAAGAGAAGAGAAGAGAAGAGAAGAGAAGAGAAGAGAAGAGAAGAGAAGAGAAGAGAAGAGAAGAGAAGAGAAGAGAGAAGAGAAGAGAGAAGAGAAAAATACATATAGAATCCATTCTTTGTACATTTAGAATTCAAATCTTGTTTTACAGTCAATTTTGATGTGAAGTTTGTCTAGTCCAGCTCATTATGCTACCAGCTGGAAGACCCTATTTTGTCAGTGAAGCATAGAAAATTGAGGTTGATGCAGTGAAGAATTGAGCTTAATATCCAGAAAATGTTCCACTTCTGTGTTGTTCTGTACTGCCTGGTGCAGAATTGATGTTGACTACACAAGTAGTTGTTAACCTGCCATTTTAGTAGTACATGAGATGGTATTAATCTGCCCTTCTTGTATTAGGATTGGTAATTCAGATACTGTAGTTCTGCAAAAATGGGAGAAATAACCATAGGTCTACTGGGATTCACATTAAAAACAGGAAAAAAGAAACAAGAAGAAGAAGTGAAATTTCTCACCACTGAATCTGCCTGTTAAAATATTCTTTACTTACCTTTGTATTTGGATTTGGGGTTATAGGATGGCTATCTCAGACATCTTGTGAAGATGCCATTTATGGGGATGTAGAAAGTAGACAAATGCAAAATTCCTCAGCTGTGCCTCACTTGCTTCACAAAGCAAGAGCTACCAATTGTTGCAGATCCATTACAAAAGCAGATGATAACTGACCTATTCTGGAAAACATATACGAGTACAGTGGTGTACTTGTAAAAAACCTGTTTAGCTAGCATCATAAACATGATGTCCATTTTACATAGTGGTGAAAACATAAAATTAAAAGGTGATCATTGGTTACTTGTTCTTTTTCCTGTTCTTATGGCTTAAAAATATCTCCTTAATGCAAGTCAGTTAGCTTGGAGATCAAATATGTTATGTCATAGACCTGCATCAGGGGGTTTGACTCTGTTAGTTACTCTTCTTCGTAATAAAATATGTCCACTACATTTTTGGATATAAACAGCAATGTAAACTGTCAATGGTAGACAAATATTTTGTTATTGCTAATGTTTCTCGCACAGCATGGTGGTGGTTCATCCCCCGTTGTCTTTAGGGCATCTTATAATCTCAAGACCAAGAACACTGTTCACACCAAAAGCTTCTGGAACTTCGTTTTACATCCCTGCTCTCAAAAAATATTTAAAAATTTATTCTAATCTGATTTTCCTTTATATGCTTCATTAATGTAATAAGTAATTGAAGGGTCCTTGTAGCTGAAGACAAGGCATAGCTCATGCTTTCCCAAATTTATATGAAACCTGGTTTTGTTAATACCTTTCATGATGATGTTTTGAGACCTAAAGCAGTCGTTTGTGATAAATACTGAAGTATTTTCCATTTCTCATGCTGCACTTATGGTGAGGCAGCAAGAAGTTGGTATTGACAAGGAAGTTGGGAAGTTACATACTGGGACAGCTGACCCCAGTGGACCCAGTTCAGCTAAAACAAAATCTATACCATGTCTAAGTGACCATTTGCATTTAATCACACACAAACACACATATACACACAGTATTCTGAGTTGGAAAGCACCCAAAAAGGATGGTCAAGTCCATCTCTTAAATGAATGATAGTAATCATTCTCAGCAGTAAAAACTACCGAGGAAGGAGGAGGACGTAGAGGACATTTGAAACTTAAGATATCTGGCTACAGAAGTACCTATTACATATGACATAGCTCTGCTTTTCCTGGAGATGGCTAAACACATGACAGCTGATGGGAAGAAGTTAGTAAATTTCTTGCTTTGCTTAGCTGTCATATGCACCTTTATCTCTTAAAATTACTTTACCTCAGAACACTTTCACCCTTGTTATTCTCTTCCATGTCCCGTATCAGGAAATGAACAAAAAACTATGTTGACTAGAACAAAAAAATAGTCAACTTGTGTTGATTAGCTGCCTACCAGGTTTAAATCATAACACTCTCCAAAAAAGAGACAACCAAGTCGTTAATATTTCAAATTCTTAAATGTATGTAAAGAAAATAGCATGTAGAATTTACTGCTTTACTATCACAAAATATAAGACAAACTCATCTACAGCACACCAGCAAGGATGTATGTAGCTTTTGAGTGCTAAAGTTTTTAGAGAAATTAAACGTATAATTGTTACTGGGAAAAGTATGTCTTCAGTGCTAGGAATTAATTTAAATAATCATTATGAACAGTACAGTGGTGCTGAAATGTTAATGAAATGGTGATAAATTTGAATTATTGATGAGTGCTAAAACCAGAGTCACAGTAATGATTTTAACACTGAATTGTGAATTTTTTATGTGGAAAAGTAGCAAATTTTCTACTACTTTGTCATTGAAAAGCATAAAAAAAAGTTATAATAATGTTCTCGTATTAATGCTTTAGACAGACCACTGACTGGTATACATGGGAAATCCATTTTAAATTTCAAAACCCTTTTCGTAGAGCTCTTGTGTTTATCAATTCCAGTCGCAAACATCTATTAATATTATAATATAGTGAAATGGCACTCTTGGTGCTCCTGGTTTTTTGATTTTATGAAGTAGGTGTTATCAAAATCCATTAATTCAAAATGCTACAGTACATTAACTCTGAAAAACTAGAAGTTGTTACAGGCACTTTTTTCTGCTGATCTTTGATAAAAGATTTTAATGGCTGAGCCATCAAACCAAGGTGTAATAATGTCTCAGGGCATACCAAAACTACTGGTTTGTGTTTTTTTTTTCCATTGGAATTGGAATTGCACTACAGAGGTGGACTTCCAGTATTCAAAGCAGGGATTGTGATTTCACCAGTTCTTCACATAATCTCATTACTTCTAAGACATCCATCACCTCACAATTGCCCACACAGTACATATTAGGAATAACCTAATTGATTTAAATATTTGCTAAACAGACCTCACTGGGAGATTGAAATTACATTTTGAGTGCTTTAATAATTTTTTGAACTGCAGAGTATATGCACTCATCCACGATATAAGGCCGTAGTCATTAATATTTTTAAACCCTTTGAAGCTACAAAGTTTTAAGGATGGATGGGAAATATTTTTCTGACTTGAAACTTTTTTAAGGCTCTTGATTTACTTATTTAATCAAAAATATAAACTATGTCTGTCCTTTACAATACTTTTACCTCTGAGTTCATGAAATAATCTGGTTTCACTCCACTTAGTTATTTTTAAATCATACATATTTCTTTTGAGTTAAGAGAGCTTCTGCACTTATTTATTCTACTTTTATATAAAATAAATACTGTAATAACAACTTCTAAATTAAATAGTGGAATAACATGTCCTTCACAGAGTCTATAATATAAAATTCACCTCAACATCCTGCTTTCAAGCATAAAATTCACTTAAATCAATGTCAATAATGTAACCTTTGATGTCAGGTGTAATACTAGCAATGTGTACAAAAGATATTTGCCATTTTGTTTAATGTTTTGAAGTATCCAGTTATTAAAAAGTTACTTTAGGGAAGAAAGTAAATCCATGTTTTGTCATTGCATTGAACTTTAAGCCAGGTTAAAATCTATGCTAATAAATTAGAGAAAAGTAATTACAGGAAGGTTTGATTAGATCTCGTTTAACAATGTCTGGTGTTACATTGTAGAAAAATGACTGTTTGCTCTTTCAGACTAATTGTAACTTATGTTTGAAACATACCCTCTAACTGAGCTTTTTTTTTAAAAAAATAATGTTTATACTAGGAATTTGTTAAAATTTTGCTTATGAAAGACATCAAGAGTTTTAAAATTTTCATCTGCAGGCAAATTTATAATAATTAATTCTATATTAGGATTGTGGATTTAAATAATTTATTTTCTGGAAAATATTGATACAAAACTGACGGCAGAGTCAAAGTGAAGATGAAACAGTTCATGTGTCAATGAGATTTCCTCTATTAAATAATCAAATAAATAACTTTAATTCTGTTAGGTGATCATTACTCTGTCATAAATTAATATTTAATACATATTGGAATAAACCTGAAGGCAGATATCAAACACTGGCTTGACAACAACTGTGCAGATAATCAGCAGTTTAGCATATGTGATAGCCCTGAAAGGTCACTGGGTTTTGATCTTATTTCATTTAGTTAATCTACTTCTACTTCAACTATTTCAAACATTATTTTAAGATATAGTTAAGCCTAGATAGTCTTCCATGGAAGAAACTGATGATTACCATTTAAATTATCATTTTTGTCTACCTAATTTTCTTTTCATTTTAAGAGTGTTTAAAATTTTATTTTACTACAAGTACTGTTCTTTCTCATTTTGTAAGAATATATGACTGCTCAGCAATGAAAAGTTCTGTAGAGTTTTTTTTTTTTTTCTTTTTAATCTCTGAGTTCTGAAAAAAAATGGTGAAAGGGCATTAATGAGAAACTCTAAAGCCAGCCACTTTCAAACCTGATTCTGCTACAGACACTTATTTTCCAATGTCTTTATTTCATTTTTCTACTCCTTTTCATTACAGTCATGTCCTTTTCTCCTCTCTTTCTACTCTTGCTTTTCTTAAGCTATATGCAGTTCTTTCCTTAGAATCAATGATAACTGAGGTGCAAGCAGTGTTGAAAACAGCCTCACTCACTGTATAATTAATATAATTATATTTTATATTATGCATATTATATCACATATACTGCATAATTAAGAATTCATTTTTATAATGTTTCCCATGAAATTAAGTTATAATTTATTGCAGGATTCCTAGTTTCATGTTCTATGGTGTATGCACAAG
This sequence comes from Sylvia atricapilla, assembly GCF_009819655.1. NCBI lineage: Eukaryota > Metazoa > Chordata > Aves > Passeriformes > Sylviidae > Sylvia > Sylvia atricapilla. The sequence goes on from NC_089141.1 coordinate 71,476,324, forward strand.
GATTGATGAAGATTGAAGCAGTAGAAAGTTAGACATACTAGAATAACCAGAACAGTCAAATATGTGCCATAGTTGTTAGGCTAAGAATTACTCATACTTCTATCTGTCTCAATATTTATCTACTGAGATATATATATATATATATATATATCTTTACCAGAAAGATGGGATTCTCTTCTGTTGAAGTCCATTTTTAATTCTCCCAATAACTGGATTTTAAGTCTCTCATCCTACATAGACATCTCAGTTCTAGGGCGTAATATTCTTTTATTAGAGAAAGAATTATTTTATTTGGGTTTTACATGTTTTCTACACAGCAAGAACCAATGCAAGGATACTTCATAATCCATACATACAGTTCCAAGAATCAATGGTCCAAATAATCAAAGGTCATTTCAAATTTTGAAATATATAAGATATTTCTTGAAATCCCACTTTTTTTTGCATTTTCTAGCCATCACTACTCTCTACCTTTTGAGAAAGTATGTCCTACTAGTCTGCCCATAGGTACACTCATGGCTGCTGCACATTAGTTCACAGGGACAGTTGTAGCTAAAATACATGCATTGCTTCCCATGGTTATGACCCATTGAGAATTATCAGTGACATACATCAATATAAAATTACTGAAAATAAACTCCAACCTGTGATTCTCCTCCAGAAAACAAGAGCTTTGCCTTCATTTATCTGATTTTCAGAAATACTGGTAGTGGTTAAACAGCCCTCAAGATGAAGGAGCACAGTAATTCAGACCAGGTGGAGATACTGTGCTTCCTTTAAGAGTTCAGTACTCGGCATCTTATCAAACTGTATATTCACAACATCTTTATTGCTTTGAAATTATGTGTACCTTTCCAATTTATTTTGTTAAATCTTGATTTAATAAAAGCACTTCATTAGATCAGCCATTTCAGAAGCATATTGATTTTATATCCCTCCTCATTTCTCATACTTCTGTTCCCTCTTTAGCATTTTCCTCTTGATACAAATGGAAAGTTCTTTGACCTGTCCTTACCTTGTTACCATCCCAGGCTGTAAAACCCCGGGCCTTCTTGAGGAAATTTTACTGAGGGACTGTATAAAGATATAGACAAAACATAAAAAGCAAGTTACTTATTTGCTACATATGAAGCTACTGAGCTACAATGTTCTGCACTATTATTCTCACCAATCCAGTGAGATCTTTGTTAGCTAGGCAGCTGCATTGTAGGAAAAGAAGATCCCTGAAACAGTTTGATTCTGGTAGTTACTGATTAACCACCCTCTGGATCTTTTAGTTATTTTCCCTTTTGATGCCACTGATTTTTGTCTTGAGTCCTTGACTCGCCAGTTAGATTAATCTCAAAAATTTTACCTTTGTCTGAAATTTTACTTTTCCTATCTTGTAAGGTTGTAGTCCACATGCTTTGTCATGGACCTTTTTCACAATACAGCAATTCTTTTCAGAAATTCAAGCCAAGATTTTGCAGCAGCACTGCTAAGTGTTGGAGTACAGTCAACTGAAGCACAGGGAGGTGGTAGATGATTGCTCTATCTGCTGTCAAATTATTTTGGGAGGATGGGTTTTGGGGGAAGGATAAGTAATTTTCTGAAATGAAGACTCAGTATTTCACCTTTTTTTTCCTAGCACCCTTCCAATGTGCTCTGAAGTAACAAAACTGTTGAAACTGCAAGATGGATAAACCTTTCAGGACTTTTCAGTTTCATCAATACAGAGTTCAGAAGAAGCAGAGGAAAGGTGATATAGAGAAGGAAGGAAGAAGGGTTTTGAAACTGTAGAAACATTTCCAAGGGACTTGTAAGAATAAACTTCACTTTTATACATTTCTTTAAGTGACACTTCCAAAGAGACTTGAAAGATAAATTTGATAATATTCTTGTTTTATTTTCAACAAAAGAATTTATTTGATTTAATTATAATCTTTAATATTTATATTATGATGGATAATCACAACAAGTATTCTGGATTTGAACTACATATTTGCTGTATTTGAGCTGAATGAGGAAATGATTCAATTAGACACTCCCTGCTTCAACCCCGAGGAGACAAGTCTACCAGAGGAGAGAAAGTAAAGCTATTCTGCACCACTGAGCTGGCTAATTCAACTCTCTGTACATGATTCAGACATCAAAGCAGCTCCACCTTTTTTGAAAGTCTCTCCCAATGTTCTGAAGTTTGTCTGGTTCTTTCAGAAAGTCAGCTAGAATTAGGAGTAAAGGAACCTTCATTATTAGTCCAGAAGAATTTTTACTTTTTATGCTATGAAACGCTGTACATTACTTGGAATATTCAAACTGATCCTATTACTGTTGCAATTAATCTACATATTCTTCTATTAAATTACATGCCAACTTCTTCAGAACTGCCAAAGTTAGAAAGCAAGTATTGCAGACAACATCTTCCTGTGTTTGTTTTTGAATCTTCCATCCTGAAAAAGTCACAGAATTTATATTATAATTATTTCCTGAGTGCTTCACAAGCTACATTTTGCTTTCAGGTGTCATTCTCAGTGTCATTGAAGATTTAATTAGTATTATTAAAGAATAATTTACTTCTAAGCAACACGCTTCATTATATCAAAGACCTTTTTCATGTTATCAAGTATAAATAAATGTTGCTTTAGCAAATAGATGTGCATAGCCTTTCTCTCCTCCCCAGAGGAATAATACTAGAATGGCAAGGACATTACCATTTAAGTGAAGCCCAGCAGATGAATTATGATAACTTATTCAGACTTTCTGACAATGTTTAAAACATTCATCTAGGAGAAAATAATGTGATAGATAGCCCTTCACTGGAGACATTTGTCTCCTTTTTTGAGGAGATGTGAATAATCAGCATTTTCTTATTGTGGCCATGATAATCTGATAAGATCTTGTAGCAAAGCATTGTTATGAGCAATGCCTTTCCCCATTTCTGTTATGGAAATGTCACTGTGTTTATCCTAAGGGTAGATGTAAAGAAAATGTTCCTCCAAATCCTAACAGATTTAATCTTTCTTGCTATGCCTGAAAAAGAATTTTTTTGACTGCTGTGCTCTGTCTATGAATGGACTCACCAGGAGTGCATCATCACTGTGCCCAATTCATTCACCCCCTTCCAGTTCACTTCACTGGATCCCAAAGAAGAACATGGGCATGCCAGAGGCAGTAAACTCTCTACAGAACAGCCTTACTGTTTATGGAATTTCTTGAGAGAAACAGCATTCTGTGGACAGAAGGGAAAAAAAAAAAAAAAAAAAAAAAAAAAAAAAAAAAAAAAAAAAAAAGGAGGTTTTTCAAATCATTTTATTTTGGGATAGAAAGAAAATGGGCCACTTCTATACAGAAGATTATTTTCTCTAGCCAGATATTGTGATCAAGGGATTAAATAATCAGATAGCATTCAACTCACAACCTGTTTTGGTTTTTTTTTTTTTTTTAATTTAATTTAGAAATCTTGACCATGCACACTATAATAATAAAAAAAACTTAACTGGAATCAGACAAATGGTTTATCATATTCCCTATTTTTCACTACATTCAAAAATGAGGTAGTGAAGGGGAGAAGGTTGTATAAAATAACGTTTTTTGACAGCACCCACAGTGCAAGTGTGAGAGGTTGCTGAACCCAATAGCCTGATGAGTATTAGAGCGCTGTTGCTCTTTGTCCTCAGGTCCAGCCAGTGGCAAGGGTGAGCACAAATTCCTGATAGGCAAGCATGCATGAATACACACAAACACAATATACGTACACATGGCTAAACATATGGATCAGCAGAGACAAAAAACATAGCACTCAAACAAGCATGGATGGGCTGCTAGCTGTCTCCTGCTTCCTGAATAAGGCTGGAATCTGCTGACAGAACACCTATACATATAAAAATATTTATTTACATTATAAATTATTGAAAATTAGCCAACCCAGTAGTTGCTTCCAGATCCCCAGATCTCTCAAGCTGTTGGCATTGAAATGTACAATGTCCCATGACTCATAGCCCCACTCCATCACCAAGTTCCAGACCTAAGGTCTCCACAGTGTTTGTCTCTTAGACCTTCTTGCCATCTACTTGCTAACTACTCTGGCTTGAACTACATACATGCAGAAGCACAAATGTTATATAAAAATGTCACACAGGGGCCCATTACTTTTATAATCATAGAATATCCTGATTTGGAAGGGATCCACAAGGATCACTGAAGTCCAACTCTTGGCCCTGCAAAGAACAGCCCAAAGAATCACATCATGTGCTTGAGAGAAATTCTTCTTAAGACTCTATCAGGCTGGTGCTGTGTCCACTACCTTGAGGAGCCTGTTCCAGTGCCCTCAAGCTATCCCCCAAGAAAAGAGCCTCTTTCTAATATCCAATCTAAGTCTCCTGTGACACGACTTCAGGCCAATCCCTTGGGTCTTGTTACTGGTCACCAGAAAGTGAGCAACCAGTGCCTATCTCTCCACTTCCCCTCATAAAGACGTGTAGAGTGCAGTCAGGTCTCCCCTCAGTGCCTTCCAGGTTCAAAAAGCCAAATTACCTCAGTCACTCCTCTATAGGCTTCCCCTCCAGACCATTTACTGTCTTCAAAGACCTCATTTGGACACTCTTTAATAGCTTTTTATCTTTTTGTTTTTTTATTATACATTTTGGTGCCCAAACTTGCACACAGAACCCAAGGTAAGGCCACACCAGCACAGAGTAGAGCAGGACAACCACCTCCCTAGCCTGGCTGGTGATGCTGTGCCTGATGGACCCCCAAACACAGTTGGCCCTCCTGGCTGACTCATATTCCATTTACCATAGACCAGGACCCCTGGTCCTTTACTATGGTGCTACTCTCCAGTGTCTCATTACCCACATCTGCATGACTTTTAAATACTCCTTGGGATGCTGACTCAACCACTTCTCCAGGAAGCCTGTTCTTATGAAGAAATTTTTCCTCATATGCAATCTAAGCCTCCCCTGACACAACTCAAGACCATTTCCTCTTTCCCTGTCACTTGTTACTTGGGAAAAGAAACCAGTACTCACCTTGTTCCCACCTCCTTTCAGGTAATAGTAGATACCTGTAAGGTCTCTCTGCCCTGAGCCTCCTTATCCCCCAGCCAAATACTGCCACTTCCATCAACCACTCTTCATAAGACTTGTGCTCTGGATCCCTCTACAGTTTTTGTGCCTTTCTCTGAACTCACTTGAGTACTTCAATGTCTTTCCTGTAGTGAGGGGTGTGAAATTGAGCCCTGGATTCAAGATGCAGCCTCACCAGTGCCCTACACCCATCCAAGCCATGACCATCCAGTTTCTCCAGGAATCAATGCAAAAGATTTTACTAAAGGCCACATAAACCATATCCAGTCACTTTGAATCACCCACTACATGGGTCATTTCTTGTAGAATGAAATCAGGTGAGTGAAACATGACCTGCCTTTTATAAACCCATTGCCCTTGGACTTCTAGTTGCAAATTCATCACTGCCTACCTGAAAAGCTAATAATCTAATGGCTGTACCAGTGTAGGAAGCTTTCTTGCTTTTCTTCAACTTCCTTAATATGTGGGTCTGGGCTGCATATTAGGCCTTTGATTGCCCTCAGAAGACAGTCACCTATGATGACAAAGAACCATCTTTCTGCTTTATGGAAGCAGTTTTGACATAGGTCTTGGGCTGACGTAACTTTGGAGATGCCTCCAACCTTGATGAACCATTGTCTTTGTCATAAGTTCCACTTGCCAGGGCACCTGAAAAAGTGGAGTAGTGTGGGAAGACAGAGATAGTGCTGAAGGCAATCTTGCCTCTGCTATATTGCAGCTGTGTTAATTACCGAAGAGTGGGAACAGCCCTGCCCTCACAGCTGGGTGTGATAAGAGTGAGTTAGGTGGGAGGGAGTTAGAGTCTGCTGGCTGTGCTGTGAGAAGGAAGGGGCAGGAGGTTGTGTGAGGGACAGATAGGGTTAGCTAGCCATGCCAGGGACAGGAAGGACAGAGCAGTAACTGCAGAAGACAAAGAAGAAGGAGAGAAAAAGCCAGAGGTGTGTGGAGCTGCATGTGGGAGGCTACACAGAAAAGGTATGAGAGATTTTTAGATAATAAGATGCTGATGCTTGAAGCCTTCTTTTGTGTCAATTATAACTCCTCTGTCAGGGCAGGATAGAGAAGATGCATCTGCTGTCCCAGGCAGAAACTTCCCATTGCCCTCTACATCTTTATGTTTCCACATTCAGCCAGGTGGGGAAATTATAAGGAATCCTCCCTATCATGTTTACTGTCTGCCTCTGAATCCTGTCCCAGGAAAGGTAGGATGCAATTCTGCAGTTCCAGGAAGTATTTCAGTGCAGTTTCAATTGCTGAATTCCTGATGCTTCTCAACTCAGTCTCTTTCTCCCAAAACAATGTTGCTAAATGCAGGAGTTCCTTTGCCTGGACACATCTCCTGAGGTGCTGGTGTAGGAGCAGGGCACACCCTGCATCCTGGCACCCAGGTGGCAGCATTTTCCCACTATAGCTCTATATGGGCAGCTGTGTCACCATGGCTGCAGCACCTAGAGTTGATGTGGCCATGCCCTCGCTCAAGTGCCACACCCTTGTTCATGTGCCATGCCCAAATTGCCCATTCTGTTCTCAGAACTCCTGGTCACTAGTAATATCCAGAGGCTCTGTTTGCTGAGGGCAGTGGCATATTTTTCCACTGTTGCTTCTCTCCCTGGCAAGGTCCATCAGCCACTGCCATGTGAGCTGTAGGCTTCAGGCCTCTCTCTCTGCTCTTCTACAGATTCTCCAGTTTGGGAAATCTTTCTATGCACGCACTAGGATGCCCCTCTGTGCGTGATTCTGGCACCAGATCTGCTTATAGAGTTACACATCATATCCTATCAGCTTCAGAATCAAATCAAAACAAATTAAGCTCATTTCAATAGAGTGCTGGAGTGATAGAAAGAAGCCTCTGCTGCTCCTACCAAAATTAACACCTTTTAACTCAGGTCTGACATTGATAGGTACGAATTTCATTCATATGTGAAAATATTTCCCTGCTGTTTCACAAAAAAAGCCTCTTCATTTATTGTCATGTTGAATGAAAAATTCTCAAGAAAGTAAATAATAACACCCTTTGATTTCCATTTTCTTTGAATGTCTAAAAGGAAATATTAACTCGCATCCTTACTGAAGGATTATTCTCATCAAACAAATATAAATTGGCAAGGTGGATTAATCTCACCTAATAGTTGTCCACAGCACAGAGTCTTTATCTGAAACAGTCATGTAAAACACTCATATAATCAATAGACAGAATAGGTACTTACAGGGTCTCATTCAGCTGACCTATTTTAGATACTTATATTTGAACAAATATCTATTTCTCTCCAGTGGCTAAGAAAGGAGCTTAGAATGACTAGCTCCAATGTCAAGCAAACATACTTCTAAGGAACTGCAGACTCTAATGAACTAGGATCAAATTAGGACTTGACTTATTCCCACTGAAGTATAAAATTGGATTTTAAGATTCCTTTAGAGCCAGAGAACATCAGTGTTACAAAACACATTAACTTTTTCCCAGATGTCATTATCACACTTTTTCCTAACAACTTTGAGTTACACGTAGATTAATCTAGACCTGTCATCACGTACTTGGGTTTTGCATATGATTGAGGACAATTTCACAGGTAAACTGAGGGTTTAGGCATTTTAGTTTTACAGAAAATTTCTAGACCTGGAATTCTGGTCTAGAGTCATACAACTAAATTTAAAATTTAGAGATCTATAGTTCAGAAGTTCAACTCCAGAATATGTGTACATTTGCACTCATGTGTGAGCATAGGATTCAAATTGATTCAGAACTGGTGCAGCTACTGTCATTTAAGGTGCCTAAATGCGCCCAAAGTATTCAGCTGAGCCTAGCAGTTGTGTCACAAGGCATACATGACCCTGGCCTTGTGAGGCAAACCTAAAAACACCTGTTATTAGATGGCAATTACTTGGACCACATGCCTATGCTCAGGCAACTAAACAAACCTCCTACATGATCCAGTCACCAGTGTCTAAAGAGCTCTTTTGTTGAGCCATATACTGACAAACCGAATGGAGAAGGGAATAGCTACATCTTGACATTTTTTTCATTTGGCTGGGTTTTTCTTCTGAAAGAATGAGGACTGGAAAACATATTAATGCTTTGTAATCACTTTAATAAAATAGCCTATTTGTTTCTAGCAGAAAAATTGACTAAACCTAACCAAAAAAAAAAAACCAAAAAAAAACTTTTAAACCGCAGGAAGTATTTGTAGTTTGAGCAACTGCCTTAGGAAATGGTACAACAGATTAGTAAAAAACAGTTGTGCAGAGGAAAGACAATGTGGGAAAAGAGGAAAACGCATTGTCCAACAGAATCTGTCCTGGTAAACACAACATACATGTGCTGGATTTCTGCTTTTCTTTTAACGGACATCTGTACCTTAATTCAGTGAGAGAATGCTGCATAATGATTCTTCAATTGAATTCATATTGAACTTTAAGATACAGAAAAGTTATGCTATGCAAACTAAATGACCATTACTCTGAGTTATATAATAAGTGTCATCAAGAGGGAAAAGATAACACTTTGCAATTAAATAGAGCTTTTCTGAGCAAAGACAAGTGTTTGGTTTTACTATATGTATGATTTACAAGTAAAGACAAGCAATTTCTTTTTTTAGATGTTTAAATTGAAGAATCATAAAATCATAAAATCATATAATGTTTTGAGTTGGAAAGGACCTTAAAAATCATTATTCCAACTCCCTTGCCAGAGGACAGAGACAATTTTCAATAGACCAGGTTGCTCAAAGTCCCATCCAACCTTGCCTTGAGCACTTCCAGAGTATCCACAGCTTCTTTGGGCAACCTGTCCCACTGTGTCATCACCCTTGCTGTAAGTTCTTTCTTCCTAATATCCAATCTAAACCGACTCTCTTTCAGTTTGAAGCCATTCCCTCTTGTCCTGTCACTACAAGCCCCTATAGCAAAAAGCCTCCATCTTTCTTGTGTCCCTCTATAAGGTACTGGAAGGCTGATATAAGGGCTCCATGAACCTTTCCTTCTGCAGGCTAAAGAATCACAACTCTGTCACCTGTCTTCATAAGAGAGGTATTTAGGTGTTTCAGCCCTCTGATCATCTTCATGACCCTCCTTTGCTATGCTGCAGACCCCAGTGCTGACTCCAGGTCAGGTCTTAAAAGAGCAGAGTAGAGGAAAAGAATCACCTCCCTCAGCTTGCTGGCGACAGTGCTTTTAATGCATCCCAGGATACAGATGGCTTTCCAGGCTGTAGGTGCACATTGCTCAAGGCTGTCAAGGTCCTTCTGAATAGCATCTCTTCCTTCCAGCATGTTGAGGTTCTTACTTTGCGTGGTTCCATTTTCTGTATATCAAAACTTTGAGGTATTTGTATTTTAATCTATTAATTCACGTCTGGATAGCCAATATGGCAAAATTAGGCTTTAGAGTTTGACCCTGCAATAAATCTTCAGAGAAGAGAAGTATAACTCTACTGTCTAAGCCACAGTTGAATTTTTTTTCAAATTGCATATGTGCAGTAGACAAACATACAGATAGGTGTAGTAACTTCAGACCTCTGAAGTCAGATGGCATATAGAACCATAAAATTTAAAAAATAATTTAAATTGGAAAAAACCTTGAAGATCATCAAGTCTAACTATTAATTTAACATTGTCAATGTCACTTAAACCAATGCCACTAAAACCATACCATGTATGTAAGCTTACACTTCCTAATGGGACTGTTTTTCCTTTTCACAAAAAAAATGTCATTTCCTAAACAAACATTGCATATAGGAATAAGAAGGCTGCATTATCTCCAGACAATTACGTGAAATAGAAAATAACTGACTCTTTTCTTTCATTTTAATGACCTTTGAAGTGGTAGTGGTGGTCAGAAAACATATAAGCATTGTGTTTTACATTTAGCACCAACTGTCTCTGAACTTTATTTGGGTGAAGAGTGGTTCTTTACATAAATTCCACACAGAAAAGAAGAATACTACAGCAGAATAAAAACACAGAAATAACTTAGCTTGTATCTTAATTAAGAATAAAGAAATCTACAAATCCAAAACAAAAGGTACAAAGGAAATGTTTCTGCTTCTTTGACTTCCCACATATTCTTAGGAAGATTAACTGTCTGATTATTCTGTGATGTTAAGGTATGAATTTTTAACTAGTTTTTTTTATTCCGAGTACTAAGATACATAACACAGCTGGGAAAAGTGGGGTTTTTGCTACCTAAAAAATACCACTTGACTATCAGAAATACTTTCCACATTGCATAATCATATATTGTGGTACCTATTGAAATCAGTGAGGGATGGACTTCTATTGATATCTCTTTTAATGAAATCAGGACAATAGGGTCTCCATTAGAAGTCCATCCAGAACTTCAGGAATGATGAGGTCTGTGAGAATTTAACTTTTTCAGAAGAATATGTCCCTGATTCCCTTAGGCTGATGCATCCATAATGAATGTCTCTGGATCTATGCTGAGCCCCATGAAATCACTTTCCCGGATACAGAAGTACATCCATATGAATCAGGCTGTTGATCAGACCCTGTGTACTGGCAAAGAGCATCATATTGATGCACAGACAGTCTGGAAGTCCCATTTAACAACTTCAAATAGACTGCAAGTGAGAACTGCTTTATAGGTTTCTGAAGGCTATTCACAGAGGTAATTACACCTTAAGTGAATGTACAGGCTGCTCATATCTTTTATACAGTCTCAGGAATTAATAAGTTTCCTTTGTTCAGAGAATTTCTTAATAATTTTCGCACTGTAGATTTCTCATGGAATTGTTTTGTGTCTCACATACTGATAAAGTTTTATACATGTATGTTATTTTTATTAAACAGCAATTATCAATTTATCACTGTTAGAGAGTCAGAGGATTATGATATTTTTTCATTGTATCAAATCCTTTAGTCCAATACAGGGAATAAGACAAAGTTAACCTGTGGTGTGCTGTATTTTTTCCCCCCTAGAAAGTAAGAGGCATATGTATCACTTATCTCAGATTTCTCTCTGCCTTCACTTACGCTAGTTACTTCATCAAAACCTTCATTGCAAGTTAATTCCAATAGAGATATAACATACTCACACAGGAACACTGAATCATTCAGAGTAGAAGGGACTGCTTGTGAACATCTGCTCCAGTTCCCTGTTGGAGTAGGGTCAGCTACAGAATGGTGCTCAGTACTAAGTCCAGCTGGGTTTTACCAGTTGTCTTCAAGGATAGTCTCCACATCTTTCTGGGCAACTTGTGCCAGTGTTTAAGTACCCTCATAGTAAAGAAGCATTCCCTCATGTTAAGATAGTATTTCAAGTATTCAAATATTTGACATTGCCTCTTGTCTTGCCAGTGGACAATGCTAAAAAAACTGGCTCCCTAGTATGCGTTGCATCCCTTAGGTGTTACACAGATTGATAACATCTCCCCTGAGCCTTATCTTCTCCAGACTGAACAGCTGCAGGTTTGCAGCCTCTCTTCATGTAAGAGATGCTCCTTAATCATCTTTGTGACTCTGGGCTGGACTTACTCCAGTTAAGGTCATATCTCTTTCATACTGGAGAGCCCAGTACTTCAGATGCAGCTGGATAGGTCACATGATAGAAAATTTACATTGCAAAGGTACTATGAAATAGTAAAAAGCTAAAAAATGCACAGAGTACCTCAGACCTCTTTGTCAATGCATATTATTTAGGGCTGAATGTTCAATAGATATAATGGTTAGATATGTGTCTTGTAAGCTTCTACTTATATAAGAACTTTAGTTCTTGTGAAATGCAAATTTTGATAACCTTGACCCTCAATCCTTTTATTCTTATCATATATGATATACATACTTATATGATATTAGAGGACACAAATGAGGGTCTGAATTTACTTTTATCTGCTTGTACTCTAAGTAGAACCTGTGTCTGTGGCAGATTTATTGTGTTTATGCAGACAGTTCTCATTAGGAAATTTCTCAAATGTTTAAATTTTGACAGAGTATTGATTCACAAGCCAATACAAATCCACAAGCCATTGTAAAAGAAACGATTCTGATAACATTTTTATAAATAGCAAAGTTTATTAAATACAGTTAAAATGTAGGAAATTTGGGTTTATATGTAACATTTCTATTACTTATGACTTTTAGAAATATTTTTTCCTGGTTGAATTTATTGTAAGTTTTTTTTTTTTCCTGTCTTCATACATCAACAGATTTTACAAGAAAGAGAAGAGAGAAAATCCTTTCTGAAAGGATAGCAATACATAGTTGTTTGCAATATTAGCTCTCCAAAATCATTAATAGACTATTTGATGGTAAAACTTTTAGACTAAAACAAGCATGAGTATGACAGGTGACATCCCTAATTTTCAGCTAATAAGCTTTTTTGCTACAGAAAATCTTTTGTTCACCACTGGTAGGACCATGACAGGAAATATGTGTTGCCTTGTCTGACATACTTCTAGCATGAAGAGACTCAATGAGATTGAGTCCACACGAAAAAATACAAAATGATTAGGACTTCTTAGAATTTAGCTGAGAAAGTAGCTAAGGGATAGAAGGGGTTTGTTTTTGTTGGGGGTTTTGTGGGTTACTTTTGGGTTTTTTGGCTTTTTTTTTTATGATTTTAAAACTTAAATAGCAAAAGTGAAAGTATTTTCTGTGTGGATGACAGAATGTAATGACACATTGAACTACAGAAAACTTCACTTGGATGTGAAACAATTTTCTACCAAGAACAGTATTAATTGCTTATGTAGGCTGCAACAGATCCTTTGCTTGTAGGAGAAGGGAATACAGGTGACCTCACTCCTGATAAGTAACAGCTGTGTTAATTCCACAATACAACCTTGCCCCTGATGAATCACAGCTATATCCAATAAAGGTAAGTGTGATAAAAGGGAGTGGGTTAGCTGGTGAGAGGAGGATCATGAATGGGGGAAATCATGAAGAAGAAGAAGGATCCTGGGCAGAGAATCACTGCTGTGAGGTCAGTCTGTGTCTGCAGTTAGAGCCTGTTGTTGGAACCTGCAGTCACAGTCTTGCTAGGCAAAAGCCTGCAGTCAGAGTCTGCAAACTAATCCCTGAAGTCATAGTTTAGCAGGAAATAACCAGCAGTCAGAAGCTGTGAGGAAAACCTACAGCAGGAGCTTGCTGCAGCCAGAGTCAGTGAATAGTTGGAGTCAGGATGGCCAAACTGGAAAAAGGATAAAAAAAACAGGACCCTTTTCATGCTGTAATAAACCAGAAGAATCTTGGCTCATTTCTACCCTCGAATAAGAGAGCTGCTGCAACATTGCTGATTTTTTTTTTTTTTTAAGAAGTATGCTTTGTATCAGGAGTACTTAGGGTATGTTAGATCTCACAGCTGATACACCAAAAAATAGGGCTGAGTAAATGTTCAAGGTTTGTTTCTCTTTTTCTTCCATGATATTTGTTAATTTAGTGAGAGTGATGTTAGTGTTTCCTACTAGTTAAGATTTATCTGTTAATCATAGAATCACAGAATGTTTCACATGAGACCAGCCTTTTTCATAGTATTTCCTGTCTTTATCCCACAGACTGCTGGCCCTGCACATTTTCTCATCAGTTAGCATAGCCACTCTGACACTTTGCAATACCCTGGACCCTCCTTATTAGTTATGTAGTTGCGGCTGGCCTGTAGTTCCTGGACAGCCTGTGTCTTCATGTGACTGAGGATATTTATGTCTTGTGTTTGTCTTCAATGCATTGATTGTCAACTTTGTGTCCATATGTTTTGTTTATGGCTTCTCCCTTTTCCACAGTATCCCATTTGACAAAATCTCTACCAGTTAATCTTACTGAAATAATTGTTCCTTAATTCTACATACAATTCTATTATAGTAAGCAGGCCTGCTGGGTCTTGTTAGTGCCTGTTACTGTCTCTCTAATCCTGGTCAGAGAGTTTTGTGTCCGTATATCTTCTTATATATGGCTTCCTACTTTTCTTGTTACTCTCTTTTTGCATTTAAACTGCCCTTGATCTAATATCCTTGGAAGAACATTCCCTCTCTCCTCCCACATGCCCTTCAAAGTAACTGGGCTAATATTGCTAAATTTATTATATGTCAGTCATGTTCAAATTAACAAAAAATTCTTGACTTCAATTGTGAGGCCTTTTCCACCTCTTGTCTATAAGATTTTAAGTGTAAAAGTGTTACCATACAAGGGACAATAGCACAGATGAGTTATATCTTTCTTCCTTTTTCTGTCCGTTACTAAATGGAGTATATAAATAAAAAGTAATATATATAGATACAAATTCATTGTATTTATCTTGCGTCCAAATAGATACTTGAAAGAATTTGGATTTTTTTCACGCCTTACAGAAGGTTTTTCCAGAATAATTCCTATTTAGGTTAATGTGACTTTCTAACTATTAATTACAGCAAATGCAAATTATACAAGGAGATCTAATCTACCCAAACTCTATGAATTAATGTTGCTCTGGAAACAGATGCTTTTCTCTTTTGAGCAACACTCTGATTCAGAATTTTTAAAAGAAGTGTAAAGCAAGCTTTCATGCTTAAGGTATGGAAAGAAAAGCAATCAAGTACTAGTCTGTTTTTTGAAAGACATATTAAAAAGCTTTTGAAAGAGTGTCTCTAAATAAAACCTAATATTTAACCAAATGTTTGACACCAAGTTTCATGCTGATCTTCTGATTTTTAGTCTGGCTCCTGTTATTTTAAGAACTTTTAAAAAGAATAATCTTTGGGGAAAATTATAAGGTTGGCCAAAGGGTAAGTAAAGCTTCTATTAAATTATTTTCTGCTCACTTGATAATCTTGGTGTTATGACCTTTCTGAGCAAAAGCTGAATAACTGAATATAGTGAACAGTGGAGGACAAGGCAATGCAAACCAGGAGGTAACCAATGGTACCATCATGGAGTGATTTGGCTGATTACCTACCCAGACCCTGGTTATAAACCCTTACAATCACATACTGTCACCATCGTGAAACACACAGAAGTTGGGGACTCAAGTCATTGATGCTGAACTCTGTCCAGAGTCTGATTCAGAGACTGGGGGAAGTGGGTGTCACGTGTCCCCAGGCTGGCCTGGTCTGACTCACTGGGGCAGGTGTCAAGTACCTGCATTAGCTACCCATGCATGTGTGCTCCTGTAAGAGTGTCTGGGTAAGTGAAATGCCTCTCCTAACCCAGCCTATTCCATTTCATGTATTCATCTTAGCAATGTCCTTTTCCCACAGTGACAGACAGTTAATGAATTGAAATAATTTATCTTTACACATCTGGACATATTTGAGGTGATTAGGTGAATTTTAGATTATCTCAGATACATTTTTTAATTACAGATAAAAAATAAATTGTTGTCCAACTTGATCTTTATAAATACAGATAGCAGTCCTAATAAAACTGGCCAGATACACAAAACCTTTCATAAGTAAAAAGTAGATGGTCTACACATCCACAGTGGTATAAATAAGTTGAGTTTTTGTGACATTAAAAGAAAACTACAGTAGAGAAAAAGTATATTGTGATTCAAAAGGTAAATAAGTAGCATTATTAAAATCAGTAGCTGCTTGAAAATTAAGGGAAGATCTGTGGGACATCATGTAGTTTTTTTCTGGCTTTCTAAATATTAGTAAACTAAACAAATCTTAAACTATTCTCTTGTAGTGACACTAACCTGTCAGCAATACCATTGAATTCTCTTGCTCTCTCAAATACTGCAACGACTGCAAATTGTATGTTGGAAATGGCTACTGACTGGTCCTTTCTAAAGTATGTCCAGGAAAAGTGTCTGCAATTTTGGCATGAAAGCACACCAGCAATTTTTCCACTAAATAATCAGGATAATAGATACTTTAGTCTGGATGCTGGAGAATTGGTGCTATTTGTTTTATTCTTAGCTACATGAAGCTCAAGGCTAAAGCCTACTTTCTAGACCACATTGTTTAGCCATCCTGTCCATGTGCAGCACGAACCTCCTGATCTCTGCCTCCTCTCCAGCAGAATTAGAATGACTAAGCACGCCTCTATTAAGTTGCAGCATGGGTCGATGGTGACTCACCACAGCTTTCCTGAAGTCTCTGCAAAGAGGGCGTTCAGGGAGACAGGCAGCAATCACTCACAGGATGCACACAACCACAGACAACTTGCCAAATGACAAATGAGAGCAGGAAGAGCCTTTGCATGGAGTTTCAGTGGGGTTTACCTTCCCTGAAAACCAAAGGAGCCAGAGGCAAAGGCAAGGACAGTGGCAGGGTCTAGGCCTACATATGGTTAGAAGGGGGCGGAGCCAATGGCAACAACCAAACATCAAGATGTGCGGGTGGGAAGGAGTACAATGACCAATAGGAAAACATGAGGGTAAATGGACAGTGGTACAAACCAATGGAGTTACAAATAAATTGATAGAAACCTGACCATAGATGGTCACTTGGGGTGTAACTGTAATATGTTCAACAGGGTGTGTGGTGCTGGGGTTGACTGACAGCATGTCAGATAAAACAAGGGGTCCATGTGAGAAGTTAGTCTAGGGAGCATTCTTCCAAGGCATAGCCCCAGAAAGTCCCCTAGCAGGCCCACAGGCCTCCACAACATTACAAAGCTGGAGTCCATTATTGAGCCTTAAAAATATATAAACAGCTACTAATAAAGTTGTATCAAAAAAACCGTATACTTGATATGTAGTTCTTGTGTTTTCAAGAATCCAATTTCCACTGGTTTCAGATTTTTTGAAGTTTCTGAGAGGCAAAAAAATCTATTCTGCTATACATTTTTAATGCTTTACACATTCCTGGTAACAAATATGATGTATTGTTTAACGATTAATGCTGTATTTACTTGTAGTGATATCTTAATGACCAATGCCTTTAGCATTGTCATTAGGTTTTGTATGGAATGGGATCTGTTTGAGTATAGTACTGGAAAATTCTGGAAAAATTACTAACTTTTTAAGGATATTTAGATGAAATCTAGAAATGTTTGGTATAGTCAATGGAATGCTTAAAACCTAGAGATTGTATTCATTTAAAGGAAATCTGTTGCATAAAGTTTCTGAAGAAAGAATTTTATTCAGTGGATTCTTGTTGAAGTTCACATAGTATATTTAGTTTAATTATAGTCCAGCACCCCAAAATTCTACACTGTATGAATTGCAAATGGTCCTTTTAAAGTACAGCAATATTTATATTACTTTTTTAAAGCTTTTCTGAAAACTGTGAAGATGACACATTGATTTGCCTGAACTTTTATTTTATGGGCAGAAAATTGAACCAAACATGATAACATAATTAGATTTCCATCTGATATGAATATCTATTAGTTCTGTTAGATTTTATTTTTAATCAAAGGCCACTTTTCCTTTAAATACAAGCAATAATTAGTTGATGGTAATCAGACAGGCTTTATTGAGTAAGTGGTTAAAATTCTTCTGATCTCAAATCAATAAATATACTAACTATATGCTTTAACTTTAAGCACATAATTTACTTCTCTAGTGGACCAATTTATGTACTGGAGGTGCATTTTGTATTCAAGTGATTCGGTTTTTTTCTTGATTTCAAACAAAGGTAAAAAGACTAATCCCATCAAAAATGTCTTTTTCATTGTTCAGTTGTTACCTGAATTAAATTTCAGAAGGCAGTAACTTTAAGCATCCTCACCCTCTTCTCTTGTGTAAATAAAATACAAATGATCATATGAAAGTTTCCTTTAATCTCCAAACAATTAAATTTTAATTTTTTTACTTGCTTTCATTAAAATGGAGAGGGGAAATTAAATAAAATTAAATGTTTATGTAGCTGCATTAGTGAGACATGAGCATATTGGTTGTGTTTTTTGACTTTCCACTACCCCTTTTACTATAGTTTTGGTGCAGATTCTTAGAGAAGGGTACAATTTTAAAAGACTGTGTTGTCTTTTACTGAAAACAAGATTTAAAAAGATACAAAGCAGCACTACAATAAGCATATAGAGCATATCTTCAGTTTAGAATACTGCAATTGCATATCAGAGTATATTATGCAAATAGTGTGGTAATGTAATACAGAAAGTATTGTTTTTTCTTTACAGTTTGGAAAATTTCTAAGGATTCTTAGCTTAGATTAATGAAATTTGTCTGCTTATGACTTAAGCAATAGGCAATCTACTTATATTCCACTACCTGTTCTGAAGGGTCTGAAAAATTGTTTTACTTTCATGTATCAACAAATTATTTCATTCTTTTAATAGTTATCTTATTCTGCTGTTTAGAAATTCATGGCAGGTAGATTTTTAAATTACAGCACCTCCAAAAATAAAAACCTGATATTACAATTTTTATGACATTTGAGAGTAGCTTTACTGTTGAAGATAACTGAGTAAGAGGAAAAATAATAAATCCTTGAAAACAAACTGAAAACATTGTAGCACATATAGTGGATAATAGGTTTTCCATTATCTGAATAATTCTTAAGCGTGACAAGATTATCTAAATTACTCTGCAGTTGTATGAAAGCTGTTTTCTATTAGTATAATCATAAATGTCATGAAAAGTGATGTTGGCATATTATACAATCAGAATTTACAGAATATAGCTGCCAAGGTTATATCTAAGCTTTTTCAAAGGAACTGGTGTTTAAAATTTGAATCTGAGTTTCTACTTCTTGGAGAAATGGAAGTGTTGTGAATTGGTGTTGTAAGATTATATCAAAGAAATGCTGATTAGAAGAGCAGATGGCCTTCAAAACTTCACAATATAGTTCATAAAATTCTTATTTCTTCAAGATCATAGCTCAGCACTATTCCTTTTTTCTACACCTGGGCACCATTCTTAATCTAGCTTTTTGCTTTATATTTTGTTCGGCCTTGATTGAGGAAAAAAAGAAAAAAAATCATCGTCTTCTGTTGTCCATTCAAGAAGCCTTGATTCTTAGGTCTGGGTTTTGTTTTTTTTTAATTTAATTTGATTCAAAGGTAAATTCTTTTTCCTCTGCAACATCTGTAGGGTTATTGTTCCTGTGAAGCAACAGAGGTCACCGAGTTATTTAATCACCTGTCCTTTCTTATTTTTCAAACCTATTCTTTGTTGGACTTCTCTTTACTCATACAAATAGGAATGCAGTGGCTTATTGTCCTTCGAAGCTGCTGTAAGCAGTCCTTTTTAGAGCTTCTAAAGACCTATAGGTTAGTTTCTACGTAATACTTTGAAATAATAACCTGGGTTTTTGGGGTTTTTTTCTCATTAGCTATCAATTTGCACTTCTTAACTGTTTTGTTTTTTTTTTTCTGACAGGAGAGCAACTGAAACTCTGACATGTTTCTGTCACTGAATGAAAATACTTCTTGGTTACCAAATTAGGTAAGAAAATTTATCAAAAGTACTTACAAATTACCTAATACTTTATTTCTTATTTAGGAAGAAGATTTCCCTGCAATGTCTATTTACAATATAGCTTGGCTAGTTATCTTCAGAGAAAAATCACAAAGTGTTCTCAGTTCAGGAATGCAATAGCATTGTTTATATTCAGTCAAAGAGTCCGATAGCTCAAAGATGCTCTTGACCACTAAAACCAGTCATCATTCCATGCTTCATTACTCTGATGTGAGGTGCACAGAGAAGAGAAAAACACTGGTTGGTATTGCCTATATAGTTTCTTTTAGAAGAATGGGAACACATCCTGGAGTCTTTGTAGATAATTATCCAAAAGCGTGTATTAAATGGTCATTATTAATCTACTTGGCAAATAATGTATGGATGTCTTAGAAAATGAAGAGAATGAATAACATAAGGCTGTTCCCATAGAGACCTATGAGGGATACAGCCCTTGAAAATTGGTTGAAGTTCTTACCACAGCAAAACAAATACGTAATAGTTGCAAAGAAAACCGAGGGCAATCAGAGATAACAAATGCTTTTCATAAGAAAAGAAGTAGATAAGCTAGGATCCATCAGCTTGGAAAACATTGGCCAGCAGAGGGTATGCTTGTGGTCTAAACTCATGGACAGAAAAGGCAAACAGGGAAAACTTGCTGTTTCTCATTATCTTAAATTAAAAGCAAAACAAAACCTCTACAAAAACATTTATACTAAATAATACAGAGTTTAAAACAACTTTTAAATGCATATATATATACACATACATATATATATAACAAGATTACTGTAAGAATTACACTGGCAAGTAAATGTAGAAGCATTTGAAAATAAAATATCCAAATTTAAAATTGATTGCTTTAGACTACAGTCCATGTAAACACTATAGTCAGCAAGATTTTAATGACTAGAAGCTTGTAGGATATTTTGAACAGAAACTTATTTGCCTCCTTTTTTCTTATTTTTGTGTTGTAAGACTCTGTAGATCAAAGTCAAAAACAGAATCCTGGTTTCATGAAGCATTTGTTTTGCCCTAATATGATTGTTGTTGTGTTTTTAATTATAGAGTAATCCAACACTTTAGCCTGCTATGTGCAAGTCTTGTGCCGTTCTTACTCTATGATGAGTAGTACCAATAAAACTTCTTTTTAATAATCTCATAATCACCTGCCCAGAAACTGCAATATATTTCAAACCTCAGTATATATTTTTGTAATGTTAAATTACTAGGTGATGCACAGTATCTATTAAATATTTGGGGCCTTACTGGGATACTTTTGCTAAGAGATGAAAACAATTAAATGAGTATTTGACTTTTCAATAAAGGTAATTGCAATATTAACAGCAATAATATTTTTCCAGTTTTAGTGTAAGCAAACACAGCCATTTTCCCTATAAATTCTTCCTAGCCTTAGGTTTTTGAGCAAATGTTGAAATCATCTTCCTCCTGCCCCCATCCAGAGTGTGCTGGCAAGCTTCCTAATGAGAGCACAAATTTTCATTATTTCTAGGAATTATAGCTGCAATAGAAACAATAATTCAACACATTTGAATTTAATGACCTATTCTTTCAAAACTGTAGCATTTACTCTAGAAAAACCTTTCTGAGTTAGTACTTGTTTTTTTCTTCAATATATTTAGGGTTTTTGAAACTTGATTTTTTGCTTACACAGAGAAGTTGGTCTGCTCCACTTACTAGCCTCAAAGTGAATTGCCTACCATGACTTGTGTTTAGATTGATCATGACAAGCCACCCAAAAGCCATAATATGGCTGTGTGTCACTTGCTTCTTGGTTTTCTTCAAGTTTTATGGGATACCTTTGGAATCACAAGACAAGAGTATTTTGTCAGTGCAGTAAGTTTCTTTTCAGTTCAGAGTATAGGATCTCATGAGCATAAGGTATTATCGGAAGGGTTGGGACTGAATATATTTTGTTGGTGAATCAAATTGGTGGGGATGGAAGTGTTTAAAAGATTGAAAAAAAAAAAAAAAATTTAAATCTTGAAACCAAACTTCGTTGCATTCGTTCATTAGCAACATATGTTATGCTATGGATCAGTTTATACACTGTGGCAAATATGATGACAGGATACGTACCATTATCCAGCAATCTTTTCTTAGGTTATGTGTGAGTACACAATGTCATAAAGCTCACGTTCAACCATTTGTGCTGTTGGCTGAAAGTCCTTGGTAGCTCCTCCTCAGGGTAGAGGTGACTAGAGGTGATCAGGTCTGAGAACTCATCAATGAAACAAGTTGAGGATGAAGTATGCTGGTGGCCACTCTCCTTTTTCTTCTGGTTTGCTTTGTTTGTTCATGATAGTTTTTTCACTGCTCCTGTGTTACACAACAGCACTCAGAGTAGAACAAAGAAAAGAAAATTATTTAACATTTTCCTTGAAAGAAACTGTTGATTTTGGAGTAACAAAATCAGTGAATTTTGAATAAAAACAAATATTATTTTACCCATGTTCTGAAATTGTATTTTTAAAAATGGTATTGAGGGTGTATTTCTGTGTAATATATAATTTCTATTATACAGTATTAAACTTAGCACTTCCACCAAACCTGTTGAACTTCAATTAGCAGTTCTGCTAATGATATTTTTTAAAATATCTCACTGCTTAAAAAAAAAATACTATTAGAAAGTTAGTGTACTGATATAAAGAAATTAAGTTTTAATCAGAGATAGCCATGGAAAATCTATGTTTACTCTTCCAGTGACACAATACCAAGTATTATCTCTACCAAAAATATTTTCAAATTGATAGTCAAGAATAAAAATCTGTCTATTTCCTTATTTATATTTGACTATGCTAATATATAGTTTTCTTTATGAGGTACACCTTTCATGAAAAGAACTTGATAATCCTATTAGAAGTAGTCAAATCAACAATTCTTCAAAAAGAAGAGGAAAAAGAAAAAGAAGATGACCTCTTTGCACTACTTCTGTGTAATTTCTCTCATTAATAGCAAATAGTTTTTCTGGGGGTTTTTTTGTTTTACATTATTGTTAGGGGTCTTTTGGTTGTATGTTTTGTTGTTTAGCTGAGAGGGTTGAGGAGTTTTTGGTTGTTTGGGGGATTTTTCTCAAATGTAGGCACTTCCAATGACATTCTAAATTAATAATTTAGCACTCAAATGCCAGGGTTTTTTTTTTCCAGTGGAAGATCTTTGGAGTGTTTTGTCAATAATTTAAAAGGATTTGTCAATATCAGCCAATTCTTGAATATGTAGTCAATTTTATTTCATTTCCTAAGCATGTTTCAAATCACACATGCATGCACTGCACTATGGTCATATTGTACAAAATTTTAAGGCCGATCAGTGGAGACTTCTAAATTTACACAGCAGTCTGTAATAATTGGTAGGTCTTAAAGTTAAAGCCTCAAGAAAGTTCCTTCTAAATTGGCTCTGATGCTGTAGTGTATAGCTGTCAGAACTGCATAAGATATCCCAAGATAGGATGCCACCTCAGTTACCACCTCAGGCTGTGAACTTTAATTTTCATTTTGTAACTGCTTGAACTTGGTTTAGTTTAGCTTCTTTTTTTATTATTATTTACTACCAGCAGATCAACACAACAGTGCTCCTACTTTGAAGTAACTGTTCAGAGATGGGTTTAAAGGAGTATCTTTTACTGCAGTCTTAGTAACACTTGCTGTATCAGTGCCTTTCTCTGATCTCATGTATTTCCCACTGTCCTTTGCAGATCTCAAGCTGCCCACTCTGAGTTCAGTGCTTCACCAAAAAAAAAAAAAAAAAAAAAAAGGAGAGAAGAAGGAAAAAGCAATGTGTGCATGTGTGTGTGATTAAATGCCAGCTTTCAGTAAATGTGTCCAAAGTCATGCCAACAGACCAAGGGCTTGCAGACAATAGTGAGCCAGAAATAATAATGATATATTGTTATTATGCTGAGTACTTAGTAACTTGAATAAATGGATAAACTTCAATGAGACTGCTTGCTCAACAGGCATGTATCACCTTAAGATTTGCAAAGTTTGGCTGCCATAGGTGCTAAATTTTAGTCCTAGTAGAGAACTAAAACATTTTTTAATAAAAAAAAACATGATCCAGGATATTTAAAGTAATCTGGACATAAAAGCAAATAATATTTTATGAATATGCATAAGGCATATACTAATTGTGCTTTTATATTAAAAAACAAAAAGCAAATTAGTCCTCTATATTGCTGCATGAATAAACATGTTGCACAAGATGAGTTGCAAAAGTCAGAGTATTTTCTTCTATTATCAGACTCCTGCAGCACCAGCATTTTAGCATTTATTAGGTTAGTAGAAATATACTCTAAAAAAACCTTTAGGGATAGCTTTAATTCTTGTAATGCTGGCTAAAAATATCATTATATGTACCAAATACATTTGTTTCCAATTACTTTTTTAATGAATACTGGCACTTTAGACTGTTATTATATATAACTTTTTATATTCCCAATTCTTTTTTGTGATGTCCAAATATATCAGCATCATTCCAACATTTTTTAAAATCAAATTCCGTATGTAAGAACTGGGATCCAATCTCTTCTATATCTGAACTTAATTTTCATTTTTCAGAGCTTTAAGGAGTGCTCTTCCTCGTCCCCTGGCTTTTACAGAACTCTGTGTAGGTACTTCTCTTCTTCTTGATTGTAGTGATGATCTGGTCCTTCTCAGAACCGCTTCCATGAAGTAAACCAGATAGATAAGAAACCAGATTTACTTCTGTGAAGCCTTTCTTGCTTAAGAAGAGTAAATCCATCTGCCACTTAAACAGTTGATAATGTCTGAACATAAGCAAGTTGCCCCCTCCAATGTGTTTTCTATCTTCCTTTTCAGAGTTGGAAATTCTAACTCAGTTTGTCAGACTATGGAAAGAAGTACATGTAAAGGACATATTTTGTTGAAAACAGGCAAATATATGAAAATATCAGCTGACAAAAGTAATGACTTCATTGGTACCATATTGTGTGACATTAATGGCTGGTTGATGAAATCTATACTGGCCAAAATTAGTTCAGGTAGAAACCCTATAAAGCTTGGGGGCTGATGGGTGTGAAAGGCAAACCCACAATAATTAATACAGTTTTAGATCAATTATTCTGTCAGTTGAGTCAGACTTGGCATGGTTTTGGTTGGAGTACTGTATTTCTCATGCCTGAAGTATGTGCCACTATGTTGGATATTGCTAAAGAAGTGAGGAAGATGGGCAGGTGACAGTTTCCTCTACCCTATCTGAGTTCAGCTTGCCTTCAGCTGAAGAGAATAACAAACAGCCATTTTCATAGAGCTGGATGAACTGCAAAATTCTTGTGCCATGACAAAGTGATGAATGAAGTCTAAACAGACCTTTTATAACTTTAAGTGACTTTCGTTAAAATATAGTATATTTCTATACAGGAGGTAAGCCATGGAGGATTAATTATTTGGTTTGGAATGTAGATATCTTTCTTAAAAGTGAGACAGAAACCAAACTTAATTTTTATTCATCCCTATGCTAACTTTGGTAAGTTCATTTACAGTATGACACTTAGTAATATTAAAATATTTGCTGACTATAATGCGCAAAGTCCAAACCTCAGAGGGCCATCAGAAGGAAATAAAGAAGAGAAGGAGAGAGGACCCCACACTGAAGCAGGCTGGCTGGCAGGATTTATGACCCCATGGGGCAAACCAACACTGAAGCAGTCTGTTCCCAAAGAACTGCAGCCTGTGCAACACTGGAGTGATTCATGAAGAAATGTGGCTCATGGGAGGGATCCCATAGTGAATCAGGGAAAGAGAGAGCAACGAGTTCTCTCTTTGAGAAGGAAGGAGAAGCAGAGACAATGTGTGATGGACTGAATCTAAAACTCCATTCTTATTTCCCCTGCACTGCTGAAAGGTAGGAGGTAGAGAAAATGAAGAGTAAAGCTGAGCCTGGGAAGAATGGAAGGAGAAGATGTTTTAAGATTTGTTTTTCATTCTCATTATCTATGATTTATCTAATTTGATTAGGAACAAATTCCATTATTTTTCCTCAGGTTGGGTTAGTTTTATCTGTGATGGTAATTGCTGAGTGATATTTCCCTGCCCTTATCTTGATCCACAAGCCTTTTGTTGTATTTCCTCTTCTTCTCCCACTGAGGAAAGAAGTGATAGAGCAACTTTAGTGGGCACACCTGGCATTGGCCAGGGTCAACCCACCACAGGAGTTTTTAACTTTCTCTCACATATGGCCAAGAGGTTATAGAACCACTGCTCAAAAGGTACATTGTGAAACTCCCTCCATTTTGTTATACACATTCTATGTATATACTATATATTTACTGCTTCTCAGTAAAAGCAGACAGAGAGGGAAGCCTTTAAAGGAGAGATTATTAGATTTTCATTTTTCTGTCTATAAGTAGGCTTAACTGTGGGTCTCTGGGGAAAAGTGTGCTCAGTAATGAAATATTACAGCAGAACACGCAGGACTTTGGCAGATTTATCTTGCTTTTCTTTATCTGTTAAAAAAACAGAAGCCTTTACTAGCTTTCTCAAAGGTTATAAATTTTTTTTTGGAAAAAATTCCTAGGTTCATAGAATATCCTGATTCCTCAAAACTGATTTTTTTTTTTTTAATTTGAGACTATGTTCCTTGTTTTCCTTCCTTCCTTCCTTGTTTTGCTTTGCTTTTCTCTTATTCTCTTTATTTTTCCTCTTTTTATGCATTCATCTGGTACTGAATCCAATACTTTACATTCAACTTTCTCTTGAAAAAGTACAATTTGGACAATAATTTATGTATCATATCAAGTCATTCAAATGTGAATAATTGGGGTAAAATAGACTTTGAAACGGGTCAATAATAATGTACAACACACTAATGTGTTTTCATAGACTAGATATTCACCTTTTTATTGGTGATGAAGTCTCATCAATAGCTCAACAACAGCAATTTCAAAGATGTTTAATTGAATCTTTTTTGTGCAGTTTGGATGTGTGTGAGTAAACTAATCTTAAAAATTATAAATCTAACTCAGCAAGAAGTACACTATTTTGCTATGAGAGTTTCCTGAACAACAGAGTTGTCTGTTTCTGAAAGACTCAGTATAATTTTCTAAAATAAGGTATTCTATTTTCAAAGCATGTAGAATGTGACAAATGTGTTTAGGTTTCAGTTTCAAGACAGAATTTCCAAATTTCTCAGATAAATGATGTAATACATTCTTAGATACATTTTTTAAAATTTTCCCTTATTTCTAACTCCCCCCATAAACATAAGGGGGGGAGAAATGGCATTACTGAGGTGTGTTTTTGTTAGAGTATGTAACTGCATTCTTTCTATTAAAAAGATCACAAAATTTTGTAGATCAGATCCTCAGCCTGCAGAAACCAGAGTGTTTTCATCAAGCATCCAGTTGAGGGTGGATTCAATACCTTTCCTGGCAACATAATTATCTGCTACTACTTCACTGCTTCATGACACAAACAGACATAACACACAGTGGTTAAAGAATCAACCCATGACAAGTGCTGTTTTCAACTTCTGATCACTTTCAATGGTATCTTCTAGAAAATATGATGAAAAATTTTTTTGTGATCCAAAAAAGTACATATAACTGGTAATAGTGACTGCTCTGCAAAGATACTTTTCTTCAGCTATTGCAGGAGTGTAGTGTAGCTCTCTTTTTTTTTGTATCTTTCAGATACACAAGAATTTTCTTCTTGTCTCATTTGTATTTATAGGTAGTATACACTAAACCTATAACCCTTTTATTGAAACACCTATTTGTCTCAGGGTTTGGGTGTGTCGTCTTCTATACACATGCTTTTTTAAAAACACAATACAAATTAACAGAATGCCAGATAATTTATATTATTCATTTTATCTTCTTTCCCTGGGAGAGAAGTAGTCCTGTTAAACTGTAGGAATAATACATGTAGTTTCACGCAATCAAAGTAAATTTGGACAAAGTGTAAATTTGTATAAATGCTTAAAAGTCAAACATAGTAAATAAATGAATGACTGATATTGATCTGATAAACATCGTTGCAGGTTGTAGAAAATTAGTAACGATAAATCAACAAATTAAAACTGCATTATGACTATCCTATATAGTGATTTATAGTATTGCGAGTGATAGTGAAAGTAGCCCTAATTTGATCTAATTATCTACTTTCAAAAAACTGAAAAGGAGTATTCTATAATTATGAAGACAATGGGGGAAGGGCATTGTGGCTTTTGTGTTTTTATTTATTTGGTTTTATGAACAACCAGATGTAGGATATTTAAAGTAAAGGTTGAGACAAAAATGACCAGAAGGTCTGAACTGACTCCATTTCCACATAGCTGCACTACTCCTGTTTTCCCTAGTCTACTCACTGGTTTTCTGAACTCTTTAATTCTTGTGTTACTATTTAAATGGATGTTTTGTCCAACTTAGGAAGGAGTTTTGTTATATTTAAAAATAAATTCGTCTGTGTTCTTAACAGGACATTTATTGTTACCCCTAATTTTTTAAGTTTTGTTCTAAGTTCTTTACCTACAAAGAACTTAGAATAAACTAGATCTTTATACACAGAATTTAGGTATGAAAAAAAATTTAAAAATTAGAAAGTCACATATAAAGAACCTTACCAAAGAAAAGAAAAGCCTAGAATACAATCCTCACTCCAAGAAATCTGTATGCATTTTGCAGTAAAGAGATATGGAAACAAGTGTGCAAACAGTGTTGAGGGTTTCAGCAATAATATTTCTGCTGTTTCCATAGTACCAGCCTAGAGTTAGCTTCTGATTTCTAGTTTTCTAAAGTTAAGAATTATGTATTTTTCTTCCATAAAAGAATGTCTAATAGCAATTTTTCCCCCTCCAATTACATCTCCTGTATCTTCACTTTATATTTTGCCTGTTACCTTAATAAAACTGCAAATTAAATGTTTGAAACTCCATTAGTGGAAAGAAATACAGCAGACTGTTCCTTCCTATTGTGGTCATTTCTAATTAGTTATGAAATAAGTTTGTGTGAGAAAAGAGCAAGCATTATTAGAAGTTTATTGAAAGTATTTTTTTTTTTTTTACTGAACCAAGGAACAGCAAGATCTTTCATGTGCTCTGAGAATAATTAGCAAATCGAGACACTCTAAGTCCTGGGTGAGAGAATATTTCTCTCATGAAACCCTAAACAACCTTAGATATCATACAGATTCACCATTTTCAGGCATGCAGAGGAACAGGAATTGAAAAGCTAGTAGCAAAACAGATGACATCTCTTTTTATGAATATCTAAATAATTAAGTGGGATTATTGTTGCATTAGCTGCTTCTCATTCCCATCAAAAATGTGAAGGAGAGGGAAGCTTGATTACTTGTCTGTACCATGCTATCCAAAATATATTCTATTGGTTTTCCATCACAGTAAAAGTTCTCAGTAATCATTCAAGTTCAAGAGAAAATTCAGTACTGATTCAACCCACTAGCAAGAAATGAAGAACTGAGAACTCACAATTATGGATTTCATAATTCATAATTTATGAATGGATATATACATGTGTGTGCATATACTTGCACATGTATGCATGTAATATCAGTTATATGAGGTTGATTCTACATACATAACTATGTATAGAATAAGTATATATATGTGTACATATATATCTGTGTAGATATACAGATATATAATATACATTGGAATGAAGTCAGCCACTGAGAGCAGCTCTGAGGAAAAACACCATAGGGCACTGGATGATGAAAACCTCAAAAAGATCCACCTATGCATGCTTGCAGTCCACAAAGCCAACATCATCTTGGAGTGC
Organism: Sylvia atricapilla; assembly: GCF_009819655.1. Lineage (NCBI taxonomy): Eukaryota > Metazoa > Chordata > Aves > Passeriformes > Sylviidae > Sylvia > Sylvia atricapilla. The sequence goes on from NC_089141.1 coordinate 71,505,448, forward strand.
ATCCCAAAAATTGAGTCCAGCAGGGCGAGGCAAGTGATTCTCCCCCTCTGCTCTGCTTTTGTTAGACTTGAGGTACTACATCTAGCTGTGGAGGTCCTAACACAAGAAGGATTTGGACCTGTGTGAGAGAGTTGAGAGAGGGTCCACAAAGATTATCAGAGAGCTGGAGGACTTCTATGAAGACTGGGAGATCATAGTTGTTCAGCCTGCAGAAGGGAAGGCTCTGGGGAGAATTTCTAGCAGCCTTACCTAAAGCAGTGTACAAGAGAGCTGGAGAGGAATTATTTTTACAGTGGTTGATAGTAAGGAAAATGGCATCAAACTGAAAAAAAGTTAGATCTGGATTAGATATTAAGAAGAAATTATTTATTGTAAGGGTGAAGAGACAGTAGAACACATTGCCCAGAAATGTTGTGGAGAATCTGGAGGAGTTCAAAGCCGAGTTTGATGGGGCTTTTCCTTGTTCTAGAGGAAGATAACCTTACCCATGGCAGAGGGGTTTGGAACCGGGTGATCTTTGGAAGGTCCCTTCCAAGCCAAATCATTTTATGATTTGAGGAAGTATGTTCTTCTCAGGAGATGAAAACACTGTCTTCTGACATCTTCAATTAGATGACCTGTTACACTAGTAAGACTAATGTGAAATTTTAACTCTGAAGACTTCCCAAGCATAGTATCACAATTTTACTTTAAAGTTGGGAGTGAACATCTTTGCTCTGCAGCCAGGCAACATCCACAGATGACACTGTCTCTTCTACTCAATTTCGTTTTCTGATGATGCAAGGAACTGTTGTTAGAGAAATGTCAAAGAAGTGAAGAACCTCTGAATAATGTCTGTTTCACCACAACATGTTACACATTACACTTCAGTAATTTAATGATATAATTAGGTTGGAGTAGTGTTCACATTTAAAGAAAGAGGATTCATGTGTGTCACTGTTGACAGGAGTCAGGCCCAACTGACAGCACACAAACCCAACTTAACCCTCTGGAAACATACCTTTAGTTTACCCAACCCACTAGACACTGTAAAAGTCCCAAAGTATCAAGAACTTCCCAGAAGCCAAACTGAGAGTAGCAACAGCCAACAACTTTTCTGCTGGACTCCATCACCTCTCTTATGGGACAGAAGGGTCAAGTAATTTTTTAAAAAATACTGTGATTATATCTGTATATCTATATTTGTGATTGTATCCTCTGATTAAAGACCCTCAGCATCTGAGTCCATACACTATCCAGAGTAATTTTTATCTTAAATTTCTCAGAAGGAAAAAATTAGACACCAAGTATTAGAATGTGTAAATACACAAAACAGCTTCTTTCTCCTGATATACCTTCCTCTTATATTTTGCTGTCTTTTTATAATTGCATTGAATTTTCTGTTATGTCCATTTTTTTTTTTTTTTTTTGCATTTTGTGTGTAGACATCTTGCTAACAAGTGCAAACTTTGCTAAATTAAGCCAGGCTGATAATCTATAACAATCAAATGCTCTTTTTTAACTTAGCCTTTGAAGTGTTCTTGAAAGGCTATCAAATGCTGAAGAAAATTTTAGCCCTATGAATGTAATGGCAGGAAGCTACAAGGAACGTAGGTTAAAAAAAAATTAAAATAAAATAAAGAAAAGAGGAGAAGATGCATAAATCAAATAAAATAAAATAAGGTCATAGTAATGAAGTTTGATGTACTTACTAAGTGATCACCAGGAAAATATAACCAATAGAAATGTAACATCTTATCAACCAAAGCCCTGAACATTTGAAAAATGTTTTAAAGAAAAATGTTAAGTGTAACAAATAAAAATAAAAAATTAAAATGAACATCAAAAGCACTTTATCAAGATTGCCTGGACTGACAGTATACATGGCTGAAAAAAAATATCATGAAAAAAAGCAAGTCAGCTGAAGAATTGCTGAGATAATTTAATGGTGCTTGGGGATGATAAGAAACTTATGGGCCCCTACCATCATTACCATTATCATCAATAGACTATGAATGATGAAAGGCCATTTACTTATCTTTTTTCTGGGTTCATTTTTTTTGTGTAACCAGGTGAGACAGCACATATGAGGTTGGTGGACAAAGGATATGAACATGTGCATATTTCAGAATTTTAATCCACAGAACAAGAGATTGCACACTATATTTAAAATTTCTACAAAATTTCTTATCTCTGTCTTCAATCATTAATAATGAACTCTATGAATTTCACTAGGGCATGTTTCATTGCTAATGCTATTTCTTACTACCAGGATAAGACTGTGCTGCAATTAATACAAATAGAATCATTAATGATCTCAAAGGTATTTTCCAACTTAGTTAATTCTCTGATTTTGTGATTTGTTCAGAAAATAACTGAAAATAAAATACTGCATTTAGAGAATGTGGACTTGCATACCTATCCAAGGATTTCACTGTTGTTGCAACAAAACTATGATATATCAATGCAAAATGAACAGGTGAAACATACTGCTGCAGTAAATCAGTGAACTGTGTCAAATTTCTTAAGTTATATCTGTTGGCTACATGACTTCTGATTAAAGTTATCTTTTACCTACTGAAAGAGATCTGAACTTACATATATTTTTGCCAATTATTTATAGTGGTATGAAAATATATGGCATATAATAAGATATTTTACTCAAGGTAATAGAGACAGTGTGTAATTTGACACATGCTATCAGTATAATCACTTGTAGCTTTTGTTCAGGTCCCTTGTGGTTCTAAATTAAGTGACTTCCTTTGTGTTTCTTTGACTATCCTTAAAAGCATTTCACATTTGGAAATCTGACTTGTCCTTTTTTTGGTACCTTGATGACATACTAAAATATTTATTACAGTTGTAGTAACTATATGTATTCTAATAAAATACTATTATTTTTGCTATTATTACTTCTACTGATACTTAATATTAATGATATTAATGTAAAATAATTTGAAATAAAAAATCAAACCTTATACTCAAGCATTACATTTTTGATAATAATATTCTTGAAGGATGATAAAAAGACAATAATAAATAAGGATTGAAGAAAATAATAACAAATCACTATGTAAGATGAAAACACCTGAGTTACAGCACATAAAAACTTATGATGTTGATTCTTCTGAAAAAAGATGATGAAGAGTTTTCAAAGATTTCTGCTCTATTTCTTTAAGTTATATCATCTTTTGCGCATTTACTGTGTTTTAGAGACACTTATTTTCATTTAAAAAGTAATCCTTAACTATATAACTAAGAAGATCACTTTTAAATGTTGCTTATGGGCAATTAAAGACAAATCTTAGCATTTGAAATTAAAATTAGCACTTCAAGATTCAGAAATCTGATCCTTGCTGTTAAATTCATCTAACTGTGCAAAAGAGCCCTTATATAGACTTAAGCATATTTGATATATTCTAAGCATGAATTTCCACTCATTTGATCAAAGGAAGCAATAATATAATTTGTCTGATATCTAAAGTATTATAGCACTAATGAATCTGTTCAGACAAGTAATTTGAGATATGATATCCATACCTGAGCTAGGCAGGTGGCTCTCTTTACAGACCCTGACAAGAATTAGCATTTATAGGCTGTGATTAACCTTATCCCAAAATGACTGTCCAAATCCTGACCGACAGATAATTTGCTCAGAGTATCTGTTTCACACTACTGATTGTAAGGCAAATTCAGTTCAAATTTATAAACCTTCAAATATGGGGAACAAATCATATCCTTAAAAATAAAAAAACACCAGACCAAACCTATTTGTTTAGTTTTATATTTCTGTTATGAAAAGAAGATAGAAATACAGAGCACATGACAAGATATATTTATATTTTTTTTTGTTTTGAATTGACAGTAATCAATTGATTATTAGAAAAAATACCTTGCTTCTCATAGAGTATAACTGGGTGACCCCTAAGCCCTGAACACCTACGTTGCATAATTGCTGCAAGAAAATATTGTGGTGTATCTTTCCTCATCATCTCATTAAGTTTTCTGGCCTTCCATGTCAAATTATTCCTTGATCTTGAGTTACCATTTCTGAGCATTCATAGTTTGAATTTTCTCTTCAACCTATAAGTATTCATAACACAGAAGTTCTATTTCAACTTGATCTAGACAGTTTTAAAGCCATACAGCAGTCATAGTCATTAAGAGTATGTTTCAAGGGTTAAAAAGGTTTAGCTGCCTTAGTAATATCCTCTTCAGCAAGAACTGATGGCAAAATATTTACAAACTTGTTTTTAAAGGAAAATAAAAAACAGCCAAGTTAGTATGGTATAATTGCTGTTCTCCTTTATCCTAGATGTGTGGGTTTGACTATTCATTGATCACATCTGGCTGCTCCAAAAATTCCAGTGATATCCATTCTGGATTATGGCACAGCCATATGACAAGCACAATGGTTACTTTTTATAGTACTGCTGAAACTGTGCTGATAATATTTTACTTGTGTTGGCTCAGTCACATAGTCAATATGGAAGTCCTCAGGGTCTCCAACTATGTCTTTTATAACTGCTTTTTTTCCACAAAAGGATACCTGCTGTTTAACAAGGACCTTTTAAGATACCCTAAAACTAAATCTGTCCTTTATATGTTCTCAGATCAAGAACTTTATGGAAAGAACTTTCATATCAAGACATCTCGAAGCAAATCATTTATGATGTACAAAAATCTCTGAGGCAAAGCTGAGTGAGGTAGAGGTAAAAAAAAAAAAAAAAAAAAATGTTCAAAGAGAATTAAATACTGTTTTTCAGCTATAAGAAATTCATATTCCAAAGATGAAATTATATAGGTCCCTTGTGAATCTTTTGTTCTCACTGCATTCAGCTCAGAATTAGTGAGATAGATAGCAGAATCACCCAACAAAAATAAGCATGGTCGTTTATGTAGAACAGGCATGCATACAAGAAGTAAGGACAAAATGAAAATGGGGAGTGTGAAACGCAATATGAAAGATAAAAGAGTAAACTGAAGATGTAAGCATTTTATATCAGTTTTATATAGGCTGTTTAGTTTTAAAATTCTGTCCCTTTCACACTGACAGTGTGTCTTGAAATTAATCAATAGGTAAAAATATTGACAAGTTAACAGTGGAATTTTCCATTTTAAACATAAGGGAGTGGGGTTGTCTGGTTGGTTGAGGTTTTTTTACAAGAACCATTTTTAAGTAAGCAGTTATTGTTCTGCAGACAGTTTAGAAAGAAGTAGCTAAGTAGTGGAAACAAAGGGTTAATATTTGCACTTTTGCTTTATCACAGAGAAATTTGTAGAAGTATTTCAAAGTGTTCTAGTGAGAAGGTATATCTCATCTATTTGGATATTTCTTTACAAGAATAAAGACTAAATTTCTCTTGGTATTACACATAGTCTCTGACTCATCTTAAACAGTTCAAATCAGAGCAAAAAAAGTGGAATTTCTTCATATTCTGTTTCAAAGAGGAAAAAGTAGACTTCATTGTCCCAAATCAACTTAACCTGAAAGAGTTATTTTTTGATTTATTCTCTATGAGAAATATTTTATTAAATGGGTGAATTAGGACTACCTGTTAGTAGTTATTTCTAATCCGGAAATAGCTAGTAAATATGAGTCACTAAATACTCCAAATTTTCAAATATTACTCCACTAGTTAATGCAATCAATAAAATACAGATGTTCCAGTGCTGTTCAAGTGTTTTGTTTTGTTTTTTGTTATAGATTGTTTACAATCTCTAAATGGCAGGCTTGTAAATTTTCTGGAGTAGACTAAAAGACAGCTATAATTTTCCTTAGATGAGAAGCTATATCTGTGGAAAACCAAATTTTTATTCACTGAAGAACTGCATAGTAATTTTCTGTCTGATAAGTGGATCTTGCTGATATAGTCCTGAGTTTAAAAATTATCCAATTTAATAAGATTTTTCAGGATTTGTTTCCTACTCTTATTAATATCTTAGTATATTATTATTCAGACTAACAAGATACTGTTAGTAGTAAGCCTTTTAATTTCATATAGTTGCCACTTGTTTTATTCTCACTGGTCTGTTGCTTATCCTGCTTCTTATATCTTTAATTCTTTTTGTTATGCCACTTGCTATAATATTGGAGGATTTAAAAAATACTGACCTTCATTAAAATAATGCATGATAGAAATTTTTTAATTTATAAGACTCTTCCACTGAGGAGAAGAGAGATATAAATGTCAGAAGTAATTTTTTGACATTTTTAGGAATTACCATCTGTTATCTGAAGCACCATAGATGCAGCAGGCTATATGAGCACATTACTCTGAATTTGACCTCTCTCAGATCTGGCAAACCTTTAAATTTGCAATATTCAAAGGGCCATTGCTGATGATGAAGTCTAGACTGATATCCCCCCCCCACACACACACACGTCCATACCCCTTGAGGTGCTCATGGGAAACATAAAAGGATTTAATGTCTTTCACTGAACTTTGGAGGAATTTTTGATATGTACCTTTACATACAGAGAAGTGTGCACATCACCTTATCTATTGTGAATTGATTATGGTATGAATGTCACTATTTAAGTCTACAAATAAGTAATTTTTATAACTGTAATAAAGCCTCTAAAATTGCTTTGCAAGTGTCAAAGTACTCAATTATTAAATGCTGCTGAACGCTATTGCACCCTTATCCTTGCATCCATGTACTTTGCACCTTAGCCCCCTCTTCCATTCCTGATTTTTGTGTAAATCATTCAAAATTGCTTCTTAATTGATCTTCCTTTATATGCTTTAATGTGTGCAATAAGTAGAGTGAACATTGAAATGGAGCTATGTAAAGTTTTATTTCCACAAATTCATATTAAACCTCCTTTTGACAATATCTTTTATGGTATTTCTTTCAGCAGTCAAACCATTTGTTTTCGACACAATCTAGTGAGGTCTAGATTATAGGTCTTCAAAGGCGCTGCTTCTTTTACTTGTCTTTTCAGTGAATCTTATCAGGTTACATTGTTTTCTCTACTAGATGTAAAATATTGACATGGAAGTTCTTAAGGTAGACCCCCTTAGTAAAAGTGGAATTATTCCTTCAGATCATGCACATATTTACAGATTATTAGCGTTTTACCAGTAAATGTTTACATTTGGTCTCTTCAGCAAGACCTTTAATGCACATCTATGAAGCAGGTCTGTTGTAGATGCAAGCAACCACAGAGTTGATTTTGGCCCTCCAATTTTCATTACTATCTAGCTATTATTTTGAAATGTTTCATATTTTAAGATTTTTCTGAAAAATAATTGCTCCAGTCATACTTCCAAAAATGTGTGTACAGAACATGCATTTGAGCAAATCAAAAATAGAGCTATTAATGCTGACAAATAACAGTTGAAACAAGGGTGTTACCGTTAATACTTAATATCTCATAAATATTATGGAGTTTTGATTAGTTTGGTTTCTTTCCCACTTCTGTTTATGAAAAAATACGGTCATAACGCAAATGTACTGGTGATAAACTTTTATGAAGATATTAAGAACACTTTTCAACCAAATCTTGGGGCTATTATATTGTAAGAAACAAATTTAGGCATACCCTAATACAGGCTAACCCCAAACCATTTGTTTTTCACAGGAAAATATTTTTGTAAATTATTTTCAAGTATAGTACTGCAAGATAATTTGAAATAACTCTGTGCCTTTTATGAAACATCATTTTGAGGATACACTTCAGGCTACTAAAAAAAAAAGACTGGGAAGAGTTATGCTAGTTAGAGACTGTTTAACTGTGCAGTGATGCAGTGCATTGCAGACTTTTCTGTTGAAGAAGAAAGAGAGAATTTCAGGGGAATCATTCTAAAATGTGTTTGATTTTTTAAAATTATTATTTGTTTTCTTATTGTGGATTACCTACTGTTATGAACAACCTTTCAGATTTTGACATATTCTAAAATTTTGCAGTTCTGTGAATGAAAACTGGCCCACAGGCCAAAAAAATCCAATGTAGTAGTTTAGGACTTCTTTTTTCTTCTGATATTTAAATGCAAAGCATAATTATAATCTTTTTAGGCTGCCTCAGTGTTTTCTGTCAGTCAGCATTAGTCTTGCTGTTGCTTTGTCTGACAGCAGACCCCTGGCCTGTCATGGCAGAGAAAATAAGAGGGAAAATCTCTTCACCACTGAGTAAATGTGAAAGCAAAGTTAGAAACAAACTGTAATTTTAAATCATCATTGCTAACTTGCCTTTTTTATTTAGAGGTATGAACAATATAGGAGTATATTATGGAAGACTAAGAAAATAAATTGTTATTTATTATTACACTTACTGTTTTTGAAATTAGGTTCTGTTAAAGATATGCAAAGGAACGTTTCATGAAAATGCATATTTGTAACAGAAATCAATCACGAAAACATAGAAACAAGAGTTTTCTATTTGTAGAGGAATAGAAAATATACTTTGCTATAACAGACAGATAATGTTCAGACCTCTGTTCTATTTTCTTTCTTTTTACTTTTTTTAATACATATATTCACTATTTTTTTTAATCAAGGGAAAATTGCCTTTCTAACCCTAAATGAAAAAAAGAGATGTGACTGAACTTTGGGTTCTCTTTTCATCTTTCTACTATAATTCATATTTCATCGTTAATTTTTTTTTTATTCTAACCTTTAATTACTTGGTCTAAAACTCTAGGTAAAAATGCTTCTCATGTTCCTAAAAACAGAAGTTCTGAGAAATTCCCTACCATTTCTAGGAACTCTGAAAGAGAACTTTATAACATACATTAGAGAGAGATATTTTAGTTCTTAACAAACTAGAATTCTGATAATGCTAGCCATCACAGGTAATGCAGTGGTAATGACTGTAATACACAGCATTTCCCTTCCACTACCAGTCCTATTTAATTGTCTGTAACAAACACTTCGCATATTCCATGTATAAATGATGGCTTTAAAGATAAGGGTAGATACATCTGGATTTATGTTAGCTGTTTTGAAGGTCAGGGTGGCACTGCTTTCTAGAGCAATGTCTGCGTTTAGGACTCTGCAATAAAATCATGTATTACCTTCAGGTCTCTTCAGTCTGTTCACCTCCTGATGAAGAGGGCAACCCGTCCTTCTTCCCCCATCCCTTTTAAACAGTCCGTAGCCATGGATAGCCACACTCCAGTTATGGAATTCATCCCACTAAATTTCAGCAATGACATCTAGGTCTTAAATACATCCAGTTAAATCTAACCAAAAGATTCAGTAATGTACACAAACTTTATGCAGTAATTTTTGTTATGATGGGGTACATAATTTGGTTTCAAGAGGCTCCTTGCTTTCCCTTAGCCACCAAAGCAGAAGGCCCCGGCTAACATATCTAATGATCTTCTGCAGCAATCCGTAACACCTTCATATATGTCAAATGATACTGGACAAAGATTTTCAGGCAGCTGCAGGATATCAGTAAAACCAGTGCAAAAGGGAAAAAAATGCGGCAAGTTATTAATTCTCTGTGTATTTTGTGTCTCTGGTGTGTAACATCATTGGCTATTGAATGATGATTGGTATTTACCCAGGATTTCATACTGAATTGACTTATTACTGAAATTAGCATAGATTAATCCCACTCCCAGGTTGATGTGGAGAGGGATGTTTGACTTTTTTTTTGTTTTCTTTTTTTTTTTTTTTTTAGTTTTTGGGTTTTTTGTTTGTTTGTTTGGTTTGTTTGCTTTTGGTTTTTGGTTTGGTTTGGTTTTTAATAGCAAACTATTATATTCATATGTCCCGCCATTGGACTTTGTAGCAACATAAAAATGATACCAAATAAGTGCAAAACTTTTTGCTGTATTTTATTATACCCTGACTTGGAACTAGAGTTTTATACATAGAGGCTGTGTAAAAATGCATTCCTCAAAATTGAAAAGAGAAAAAAAACTGTATTTCTATCTGCCAATAAAATTGAATGGATTGTGAGAAAATTATTAAACTGACAATAATACCAACAGTAGACTGTAATAAAATGCTGGTTTGAGCACTCTGCAAGATAATAATAGAAAAAAAATTAATAGATAATGTAAATGTGTTCAACGTTCCATATCTAGATTGGACCTCTTTGAAAAGACTAAAGGGTACAACAAAGTTTAAAACACTTTCTTAAGAACTCAGCAATCCAACAACTGGTTATTATATTCTTTCTGAAGGGTAAGAGAATTAGACTCTTTTTAGCCTCTCGTAAAGAAAAATTAGGAATAGAAGCAACCCATAATTTTAAGAAAACAGCAATAATATTGGCAAAGTTACAACAGTAATATAAATTAAATACCTGAAATATTTCCCTTTAACAAGTGAAAAGAGAAAATAGTACTATAATTTACTACTATTATTTATTAATATTCATGCAGCAGTTTATAATTTAAGGATTTAGGATTCAGGAAACAGCTAGGTAAATTTTTTAAATGGGCAACTACCTTTCTAGAGAAAATGTGATAAAAAACTGACTGTAGATATTTCTCTAAAGGATTGATTTTGCATATGATTATACAGAGCATTTTTATATTATATACATGTACATAATCTTATTTTTTCTGTATCTATATATTTATAGTATATTTTAGTATCTATTTATATAGTAAAATGCTGTATAATTATATATTTAAAATATTTATAATACATGTTACAGAAAAATAGTCATTACAGCTGTTACATTTATTCTTTAGTTTCCTTGTTATTCACAAAACTGGGGAATGTGCTTTTCTGTTCTCTCAAAAGGCTTTTGCTAAATCCCAATGCTGATGACAATCAATTCTACTCCTACAAGCATGAACTACCTTCTGTTTATGCCAAATATAATTGTAAATAGTGTGATAGGGACCAGATTTTCTTTTAACTTATAGATTTTGTGTCCTATTTTGACACACAACCTTCATCTATGAAGCTGTGAACAGGCATTTGGCCCACCACAAATAACCAGCAAACGTTCATGTCATCCAAAGTTCCATAGTTCAGTCCATCCCTTACTTTTTGACTCAAACTAACACGTTTATTTCTGACACACATACAAAAATTATTTATTCATGCTTTCTAAATAGCACATAATTTTTTGTAAATAAGTTTTTTTTCCTGTAATCATTACGGTATTTTTTTTCAATGCTTTAAATAAACTTCAAACCCATCTTCATGGGTGGGGTTTTGTTTGTTTGTTTGTTTTCTTTTTTTTTAATAAATTGTGTAATAGCAAGTTGGTTTGTGCCACATAATTGAACACTGGGAAAACACATGATGTGACATCAAGCCTATTATTCTTTGCATGCTTGAATGCACGGCACACAGTTCCAAATGCCTAGTGATCTCAGAGGTGATCTTTTGGGAATAAAAAGCAAAGAAGTATTAAGCACAACAAATAAATAGTGCATAGGTCTTCTCCACTTGATAAATAATAATAGCTATGATTTTGACATATATTGCACATAATTATTACACTCTCTTTTATAATTAGACAGATAAACATTTTAATTAAGTGGGGAGAATAAACATTTGACTTGATAGTTTTAATTTCCACTCCATGAAAAAATTTAAAGGGTTAGAGATACATTTTAAAACGTGCATTCAAATACATACATTCAAAAAAAGCCATTAAATCTTTTCCTCTTTTTTTTTTTTTAATTTGCCTTTTTTGTTTGCTTAATTTTGCACAGTGCACCAAACTATCCCTTACTGACTCTCCCCTTACCCTCCCTGTTGGACATTCCATAAGAAGATCCATTTAGGATTTTTAGGTTAGATTCTGCTTAGTTTAAAGATGAAACTTGAAAAATTCTATGTATATAGGTAAGTTATAAAAAGTGTGATGAGGTTAACTGCATAGAATCAAACACTAACTAGACCAATAATGGTATTATAATAAACTTGTATGCAACTTTTAAATCATAGATTAAATTAATTGTAAATTAAACATTAAAATCTGCAATTTTGCATTTCAAATACTGAGTATTAAGCAAGAATTTGCAACATATTCAAATCAATTAGGTAGTTAGCACTTTGTCTTAGTTTTTACAGATTAGAAGAGAAAGTAAAGTTTATGCATTGCTAACAAATTGTTAATACAGAGAAGGGAGCAAACTAGTATATAGAAAATTAAAAAAGAAAAAAAATAATTCAAAAGAAAGTAAGAACATACCAAAGCTGTTTAAAAAGCATTGCTTACTTTTGATATTATGACCACGTTGAGTTAAAAATCTCAGAAAAAGCTGGTTTGGGTCCTGTGGCACACTATGATTAACTTTTAATCATTCTTCATAGTGTAGTGAAAGAAGACAGCCTATTGTATTTACAGATCAAGATAAGTCTTCAGATCAAACACACTTTCTCTCTGCTTTGTGTTTTTCTAAATGCAAGATTCCCAAAATACTTCCAAGGCTATCTGATAGTGCCTGAGATTCTTTTCAGTTATATTTAGAATATATATATAGAATGCACCATGAAAATAATACACTTGAAGGTGTCTGTTGCAGAAACATGAAATTTCATCTTCATTTGAAATGCCTAACTTCAATAATCTTAGGCAGTGGGTGTTTTTCAAGGTTATTCTTTTTTTTTTTTCCCTTTACTTAAAATTAGGAAGCTTCATTTTAGATATTTTCCACTTACTATTGAAACAACTATAATAGTTGCCAAATTGCTTATTCCTACTCTGCAAACAAAAGCATGTTGCCCAAATTATTTCTGGGAAAAAAAAAATAAAAATGGAAACAGCAAGTGTTACTTCTACACTAGGGACTAGAGTGAATTTTCAGCAATATTTCCAGTTTCCTTGTCAAAATTGTGGTTAGATCTATGACTATGTAATTGTGCCCAGCAATTGATTTCACAATTATTACACCAGATAAGGACTCAATACAAGACAAGGACTCAGTAGCACTAGGCAAAAAAGGCTGTGTTCAAATATTACTTGAAAGAAAGATTTAAAGTAAAGTATAGAGCTGTTTTTTATACTTATGTGAAATCTTATCAGGGATGGTAGGATACACTTTTCTTAGAAACTGCATATAAACATTAAGGGAAGAGAAAATTAAAAAAAAAAAAAGTATTCTCTTGGAGTCCTAACAGGTCTTCAAAGCTATTAAGCCTCATCTTAGTAGAGGAAAATGTGAAAAACATCCATGCCTGCAGACTTATATTTTTATATTTCATCACTGGTTTCTTCAGGAGGTCAGGCATGTTTGTTTAATATATATATATATGTATAACCCATATAAATAAATTAAGGCAGTAGTGTACTGAACCATGTTTTAGGACATAATCACATCTTCAGCAACATATTGAAAAGACTGAAAGTGAAAGGCAACAGTCAGCCATTTATTAAATTTCAATTACACATATAGCTCACAGTTGGACATCAGAAGGAAGAGATGATGAAAGATCCATGTCTTTAGCTAACTGAGTGTACATCAGAGGGATTGCTTAGCTATAAGTCAAATAAACTCAGAGAAATGAAAATAGACTAATTGTTTCATAATTAGTCTTATAAATTTAGGATTGTAAAAAGAATTATGATCTTGGACTTACACTCCAGACCCTTTACCAGCTTTCTTGCTGTTCTCTGGACACAGTCCTGCATGTCAATGTCTTTCTTGTAGTCAGGAGCCCAAAGCTTAATTATTTTTATCTTTAATTGGTTGTTTTTTTATTATTGAATAATTTAAATTAAATCCTTCTGTTTGCCTTTGACCCTTTTAATCTTGCTTCTCCACATTATTTGAATTTTATTATGTACAGACAAAATAAACTAATTTGCTACCAGATTATCATATGCTTCTAGCATCTTCTTTCCTTCTCCTTGATTTTCTATCTCACATTTCTACTCTTAGTGATATATCTGAGGCTTTTTATTTGTCTGGTCATTGTTTTCTCAGCTTAATGAAATGATGCAATTGAGAGAGAACCTACCTTTTTTATAGTATAAAACACATAGTAGACAAGAATTCATGGTCTGATTCATTTACCATGGAATGACACTCATACTGGATACTAGGGAATCTGCAGACACCTTTTCCTATGCCATGAGAGGATTTAAGTTTAGCATTTGCACAACACAACTCCCCATGATATCTGAGTCACTAGATGGTTTGTCAAGAATACATCACTAGAGACTTTACTTCTTAGATTACCACAATTAGAATGTAATATTTCAATCCCCAGAATCTGTAGTCAAGTGGAAGATAGAGTCACCACAAATTTTCTTATGCTTCCTTAATGGTTAAACAAAAAATTGCCTCTATCCGTTGGAATTTCAAATGTCTTCTCTGCATGAGAAAGAGGATACAACCTGTTACTGACACTTGTGAGGATTTATACAGTATTAACAGCCCAATGTTGAACTTGAAAAGGAATCACAGACTCAATTATGCTGGAAAAAACCTCTGAGATCATTGAGTCCAACCTATGACCAAACATGACCTTGTCAACCAGACCTTGGCACTGAGTGCTGCATCCAGTCTGTCCTTAAACACCTCCAGGGACTCCACTACATCCCTGGGCAGCCCACTGTAGTATCTAATCACCCTTTCTGTGAACAAATTCTTCCTAATGTCCAAGGTAAACCTTTCCTGGCACCGATTAAGGCCTCTTGCTGGTCACCTAAGGGAAAAAGTCAAACCTCATCTGGCTGCAACCTCCTTTCAGGCAGTTTTGGAAAGCAATAGGTTCCCATTGAGCCTCCTTTTCTCCAGGCTGAACAACCCGAGCTCTTTCAGCTGCTCCCCATAGGCCATGTGCTCTGGACTCTATGCCCTTCTCTAGGCATGCTCCAGTGCCTCAATGTAGTTCCTGAATTGAGGGGCCCAAAAGTGGATACAGTTCTTGAGGTGTGACCTGTGGAGTATAGGGGAGGATTCCCTTCCCTAGGCCTGGTAGCTACACTGTCTCTAATACAAGCCAGAATGTGTGGTTATAACTAACCTCAGAAGGAATATTAGTCAAGAAAGGCCAAAATGCTCTTGGCAAGCTGAAATTATGACAATGAATTGTTTCATTCTATTCAGCCTCATGTAGGCCCTGTGTTTGAGGAATGATAGAGCCTAATCTCAGAGGGCTCAGAGGAGAATAGAGTGTGATCAGCAGGAGAAAAAAGCATAAGGCAACATGAGCCCTGTGAGGCAAAGCTGAGGTTTTTGTTGATAACTTTAGAGCAGTGGTTTAAACATATGTACTGTTGATGTAAGAGAGTGGGGTTTTTTTTCTCAGCACTTAAAAAAAAATGTGGAAGACATTAAGAAGCAAGTCCAGTGTTGACAGGCTTATATTGTCTGTATGAAGACCTTAATTTTCATTGGAAACTAATGATATGAGAGATATGAAAATATTTGAAAGGTTTTTTTCAGGCGGCAAAAGTTTAACCTAAGTTCTCTTGTCCAGATACCTTTTTTGGTATAGGTCTACTCTTTCAACTGTCCTGGTGATACCAGAAATAGGAAATCTGAAGCCTATGGCTCAAACCAGCTTTGATCCTAATCATCCTGGCTTTCAGAAAAATATAGTAGGTTTCTGAAAAAACAGTCACATTTGAAAGAGAACTTCTTATTACAGAAAACACCTGCAAGTAGTTCCATTCATTAATGTTCCTCTGTTAGTCATCCACTCTGAGAGGAATCAGCATGTTGCCAGGAATATTGATTTATTGCAAGCATAGGACTCCCAAATATGTTGCTTTAAAACTGCAATAGTGAGATCAAAAGTTTACCTCACATTCCTCAATTATCAATGTTCCTGAAGCCATAGGTTTGTATGGGAGTATTTCTCACTGAAAGTGTGTGCTTGATAGATAATCAAGCATATGTTTTCTTAACACACAACATCAGTTTCTACTGCACGTAGGGAATCTCAGCACACCTAGGGAAGCTCAGTTACAGAGGATTTTTACAGTCATGTTTACAAAGCTTACTGTGCCTCAGAGAACGTGTGAAGAAGAGAATTGTCTTGCTTCTTCATTTGTCCTGATTTCTCTGAAAATCTGACAAGGATTGATTTACATTGTCTTCTTTTGAAGAATTTGGTCTTTTTTCAAGTGGCAAGGCACTCAATTCATCAAAACAAGCTCTAGTATCCTTAAGTTTGGATTCTAACACTTGTTTCAAATCTATCTTCTCCTCCCCTTAAAATTACCTGTAAAGAGAGATCTAAAGGACAATCCTGACAGCAACAATTTAATTATATTTATTTAAAAAATTGAGAAAATTTATATATAATTTCATAACTAGCACCAAACTAAATCTATTTGTTGCACTTATTTTGATGCATGCATATGGTTATGAACTAGCACCACTCTTTACAAAATGTGGTATTTAAATATTACTTTCCACCGACTGGTGATTTGTCATCTTCAATATTGTAAAATGCAGCATTTAATCATTCTCTGCTATAGGCATGGTAAATGTGAAGTAGTTATGAAGAGTGGTATTGCTGCTTCAGTGAGACAATACCGAAAGTAGTTATCCATTTATTGTGTAAATTGAGATCATTATGTAGCAGAACTGCTGCAACAAAATCTCCATAGGCTAAAAAAATCAAATGGGTAACACAACAAGTCTAATGCTACCTTCAGTCACTGCAGATGCAGATATTTACACCATCATCTAATAAAGTATGAGTTAACATGATTCTGTATTATTTGAATTTGATTTCTTCCACATTTCTGTTTAATGTTAAACTTTCATATTTCCATGAGACTGTTTAATATATGCTAGGGAATTTATTTCTGTCAAATACTTTACAAAAATGTTGGAGTTCACAATAAACTGCACTCTGGTGGGGAATAAAAAACAGTAAAGTCTTTAGAAATATTTTCTGATGGGTATCATAAAATTCATTATCATTATAAGTGTACACACTGTGTTAAAAAGAAATTTAATTTCTTATAATATTCCCATAGAACAGATTTGTGTCAGAATGGGGTATACACTACTTTAAATTCTGCAAGCTTTTGTGTACTTCAGAGACTCTAAGGGTTTGGTCATACTATTTAGCTTGAGAAGAGCTGTGCTATTTTGAATGAAAAAGAACCAGCACTTGAATATCTAGAACTCTTTGGGACAATTCCCTTAGCTAAAACACTCTTCAGAATCAATATTCACACTATATTTGAATTGCTATAACTGTTGACTTTAACCATTAGTTTCCCCATTTGGTATTACTTTCTGACAGGAATCAGTGAAATATATTATTTACAATAATTTACCTGGAGAAATTAGCTTTTATGTAGCTATAGGAACACTTGAAAATTAATCTACTCTTATCTTGATGAAACACTGTAACATTTGTAATATCATGACATTTTCTTCAGTTAGAATGGAAATCTTTTTTTGTCATCTTTGTTGGTCCTTTTTTCTCCACCTCCATCTCCCAACATAAATGGATGGATTCAAATGCTACAGAAAATATGGGTCTGCTTTGTTAGATTATAGGCTAAATTTTTCCCCCTCACAAGAGGGGGAAAGCTCATTTTTATCATGCTATAACATTTACATAGAGTCTGACTATTAACAGGATGTGAATCAAATGCCTTTCTTTTTGATGTTTAATCTTTGCTAGCATGCAGCCCAAACGAGGAGGTGGGACAGTTTTTGTTATGGCAGATAAAAGAATTGATTCTTCCTTTTATCTGTATTACCTCTGTAGTTTCTACCAAAGATCTACGAGATCCAACATGACCTCTCCACTGATATCCTCCTTCCATCTTTTGGCCCTTGCTCCTGCCTGAGACTCCATTT